>NC_090941.1:1085458010-1086790979 GCF_040938575.1 Ambystoma mexicanum
TCTTGGAAATACAATAAGTTGTCCTTTACTGCAAAGTCCTTTCCCTGCAGATGCCAATTCTGTATGTCTGCTGGAGTTACAAGTTGCCTGGCTTTATCCTTAACTTCCTCTATGGATTGTGTGGCGATTACACCCAGAATTCTTTGTTCGGGAATGATTGGTACAGGTTTAGGGCTGATCAAGTGTTCTTCCACTCCCATCCGAGAAAGGGCATCAGCTTTACCGTTTTTTGTACCAGGTCGATAGGTAATTATGAAGTCAAACTCGGCAAAGAATAATGCCCAACGGAGTTGTCTAGAGGATTGGGCTTTTGCGGTTTTCAAATATTGCAGGTTTCGGTGATCCGTAATCACAGTAACGGTGTGTCGGGCCCCCAGCAGATAATGCCGCCAAGCCTTAAAGGCAGACTTGATAGCCAGAAGTTCCTTGTCAGTAATCGTGTAATTGATTTCAGGAGGCGAGAATTTGCGGGACCAAAATGCCACGGGATGCAACTGATTGGTTACCGGGTCCTTTTGTGATAGAACTGCCCCCATGGCAAGGCTTGAAGCATCAGTTTCCACGATGTAGGGGAGTTCGGGGCGAGGGTGTTTTAAGATTGGTGCAGAGATAAATTTAGTCTTCAAATCCTGGAAAGCTTGTTCCGCCTCGGTAGACCATTCAAAACGTTTGTTTTTCTTTAACAAGGCAGTGATGGGCTGGACTATCCGAGAAAATTTGGGGATAAACCTGCGGTAAAAGTTAGCGAAGCCTAACATGCTTTGCACACCTTTTACGGAGGATGGTGATGGCCATTTGAGAACTGCATCGACCTTCTTTGAATCCATACGCACTCCGCTAGGTGATAATATGAATCCCAAGAATTCAACTTCAGTCACGTTGAAAACACATTTTTCCAACTTAGCGAAAAGTTTGTGTTGACGCAATCTTTCGAGGACCATTTTCACGTGTTTCCGATGTTCAGATTCCGATGAAGAATAAACGAGGATGTCGTCAATGTAAACAACAACACACACATCTATGAGCTCTCTGAGGACATCGTTCATAAAATATTGAAAGGCGGCCGGGCATTGCAAAGTCCGAAGGGCATGACCTGATATTCAAATAGCCCATATTTGGTGCGGAAGGCCGTCTTCCATTCATCGCCCTCTTTTACTCGTACCAAGTGGTAGGCTCCTCTAAGATCCAGCTTTGTATATATGCATGCTTTTCTGACTTGGTCCAGGAGTTCAGGGATCAAAGGTAACGGATATCTATTCTTGACGGTGATCTGGTTCAGGGAGTGATAATCTATACAAGTTCTAAGGTCTCCTTCCTTTTTTGGAACGAAGAACAAAGCTGAAGAAGCAGGGGACTTGGAAGGACGAATAAACCCATTTGCCAGGTATTGATCCAGGTATTGTCGAAGGTGAAGGTTCTCAGGCTCGGTGAGGGCATAAATTCTACTACAAGGAGGAGTAGGTCCAGGTATCAGTTCTATCTGGCAGTCATAAGACCTATGAGGAGGTAGAGAGTTAGCCTGATCCTTCCGGAAAACATCTTGGTATTCTAGGTATTCGGGAGGTAACTGGGGAGTCTCTGAAGAAATTGCTGCCAGTGCAACACCAGGTGGAGGGTGACAAGTAGAGACACATTCTGGAAACTGGACCGTTCTTGCTCGCCAATCGATCAGAGGATTGTGTTTCTCTAACCAAGGTATTCCTAGAATAATCTGAAACTGAGGAGCCTTGATCACATCGAACACAATCTTCTCATGGTGTCCATCTTGACTTACGAGCGTCACTTCTTGAGTGGTATGCGTTACTGGTCCGGAGGCTATCTCGGTTCCATCCACCGTAGTAATGACGTCCTTTACAGCCTTGGGACAAAGAGTTAGATTCATCCTCAAAACCATTTCATGATCCACATAATTGCCGATGGCACTGCTGTCGACGTAAGCTTCAATTGCATGTAATCGATCCGGATTATCAGGACTAATGAGGACAATAGGTATCACGAAATGCGAGGTCACGGAACTGGTTTTCATGCTCGGCAAGAGGACCTCAATTCTTGTCGGGCGAGGTCGTTTCCCTGCTCAGAGTTTGTAACTTTGGTAACTGCAGCTCCTCCTGCCTTCTTGGCAGGTTTCACTGGACAGTCTCGAAGAAAGTGCCCTGAGTTTCCGCAATAGAGGCATAATTGCAACTGTTTTCTCCTTTCCCGCTCCTTTTGTGTTAGAGGACCTTTCAGGCCCCCTATTTGCATGGGTTCCCCGGAGTCTACTCCTTTGGAAGGAGTTGGCGGTTTGGAAAATACTCGAGCATCAAACTTGGAACGATCGGCCTTCCTGTTCTGCAGTCTGTGATCTATTTGAACGACTAAGTCTATATAGTCCGAACAATCTTGTGGGGGATTCACTACTTGGGCTAACACATCTTTGAGCTCTCCACGTAGACCTCTATAAAACAGCGTAATCCTTTTGTCCTCAGGCCATTGAGTTTCCACTATCAGTCTGTTGAAAGACGCAATATAAGTCAAAAGGTCTTGATTACCTTGTCGCAACGAAAGAAGCTCATTGTCCAAGGCCTGCCCCTGTGAATGTCTTGTGAACAGTTTTTCCATACTGAGCTGAAAAGCTTGAAAATCATGGAGGACCGGATCATCTTGATTTACTAGAGGGATCGACCAGTCTGCCACATTGCCACTAAGGTACGAAAGCACGAAAGCTACTTTAGCTTGATCAGTTGGAAAGGCTGCTGGCCGGCATAAGAAATGCAACCGGCACTGATTGATAAATACTGCAAACCTCTTTGGGTCACCAGAAAATCGTTCGGGCGGAGCCAGAGGTACATTCCCAGGTAGGTTGCTCTGCACTGGATTCATAGAGGATGTAGAAGGAAGATTTCCCCCAGATGCGGGTAACGGGGTCTGTCCGGCTTGTGACTGTAGCAATTGTCTAGCAAGATCATCTGTTCGCTCCTTGGAAATAATCAGTTCCCTTCTTAGAGCGTTCGTTTCCTGACGGGCTGCATGCACTTCTGCCCTTAGTTCCCCAAGTAACTGGGCTAGCTGGTCGGTATCCGAGGTTTCCATAGCGCCTGGACGGGAGTTTTGCGGTAGGCTTTGCGTTCTGTAACGCTCACCTGATTCCCGTAGAGGCGCCGGTCTTGACTGGGCGTATACCGTATCTTCAAAGGTGATGTGTAACACACGGCTGGCTCTTTGGGCTGGACCTCTGTGCACTGTATGTCTGACTCGAAGGGTAAGATGTCTGCAGATAGAAAATATGGGATTAATGAACTGGGTTATTGAATGTCTCTCTCTTCTTCCCTTTCTCTTCTCCTGTAGAACGCCAAAGGTTAACTCTCTCACCTTAGGTAAGTGAACGCTGTGCTCTCCATCTGCCTCGGAGCAGGGTGCTGTAACCAGTTTCTTCACTGGATAAGTGTCATGATCTCTGCTTCCAAAGGTCAGGGTTTTCCCAACTCCCTTGGAAGCAGATCCATAACCCAGGTTCCGAGTGCCAACCAGTCCCAATTGGGACCTTTTGGACCCAGTCCTGGCGCCAGTGGCACCAGGCTCATAAATATGCCCAGTCCCAGCGCTGGAAGCGCCGGGCTCATAATGCTTGGGTGGACTTACCTTCAGCAGACCATGCTGCTTACTTGCCTGCCAGTTGAGTCTCTGATCCTCTTCTGTTTGGAACTACTTTTCCTGTTGGGTGGGGCAGGAGCCACTCCCTAGATTCAGAACACTGGAACTCTTCTGGAAAGCAGGAACTCTTTTCTTACCTAGGCGTGGCTGTGGAAGGAGACACCTAAGCACTACAGGAGGCTATTTAAACCACACCCGATGGATGAATCTTGCTTTGCGTTATTCTGCATCCTCAGCAGCAGAACGCTCATCGTGTCTTCTGCATCTGATCCTGGGCCTAAGGAAAAAGGCTTACCATTCTGAATCCAGTCTTCAGCAATACCTATAAAGACAAGAAAGAACAGGTTAGCATTACGGTCTTCAGTGACAGCTCTTCACTTACCTGGTCCATCGGCTGTCACCAACGCCTCGCGCTGCATTCCGGCATCTGAAAGACAAAGGCTCACCTACTCTTCGTGCGCTCCGGAGGTCTTCGCACTGCATTCCGGCATCTGAAAGACAAAAGCTAACCAACTCTTCGCACGCTCCGGAGGCCTTCGGCGCTGCATCCCGCATCTGAAAGACAAAACAAGGTGCGTTTAAAGACATTGGGGAACTTTAATACTCACGTGCCATTACTCCTTTCCACATCTAACCCAGTGGGTATTCCGGCACCCTGCAGCCGCCCCGAACTTGTACCTGCAAAATAAAAAGACAGTTAGAGCGCATTGTGAAGCAGGCAACAAGCGCTTACTTACGTGCTTCCAGGCGCTTCTATTCATCACACGGGCTCCATCTTCAACTCACTTCAGCCCGTCATCCGCCATCGCCGGAACCCTGCAAAACAAGAGAAATCATTACTAAAGACTTTAAAGACATTAGAATTACTCGAAACTTACCGTTCGTGCAGTAAACGACGGACAGCAGTCCTCTGAAGTCAAGAGGCCTGCTCCCCTTATCCAGTGAAGAAACTGGTTACAGCACCCTGCCTCGAGGCAGATGGAGAGCACGGCGTTCACTTACCTAAGACATCTTACCCTTCGAGCCAGACATACAGTGCACAGAGGTCCAGCCCAAAGAGCCAGCCGTGTGTTACACATCACCTTTGAAGATACGGTATACGCCCAGTCAAGACCGGCGCCTCTACGGGAATCAGGTGAGCGTTACAGAACGCAAAGCCTACCACAAAACTCCCGTCCAGGCGCTATGGAAACCTCGGATACCGACCACTAGCCCAGTTACTTGGGGAACTAAGGGCAGAAGTGCATGCAGCCCGTCAGGAAACGAACGCTCTAAGAAGGGAACTGATTATTTCCAAGGAGCGAACAGATGATCTCGCTAGACAATTGCTACAGTCACAAGCCGGACAGACCCCGTTACCCGCATCTGGGGGAAATCTTCCTTCTACATCCTCTATGAATCCAGTGCAGATCAACCTACCTGGGAATGTACCTCTGGCTTCGCCCGAACGATTTTCTGGTGACCCAAAGAGGTTTGCAGTATTTATCAATCAGTGCCGGTTGCATTTCTTATGCCGGCCAGCAGCCTTTCCAACTGATCAAGCTAAAGTAGCTTTCGTGCTTTCGTACCTTAGTGGCAATGCGGCAGACTGGTCGATCCCTCTAGTAAATCAAGATGATCCGGTCCTCCATGATTTTCAAGCTTTTCAGCTCAGTATGGAAAAACTGTTTGCAAGACATTCACAGGGGCAGGCCTTGGACAATGAGCTTCTTTCGTTGCGACAAGGTAATCAAGACCTTTTGGCTTATATTGCGTCTTTCAACAGACTGATAGTGGAAATTCACTGGCCTGAGGACAAAAGGATTACGCTGTTTTATAGAGGTCTACGCGGAGAGCTCAAAGATGTGTTAGCCCAAGTAGTGAATCCCCCACAAGATTGTTCGGACTATATAGACTTAGTCGTTCAAATAGATCACAGACTGCAGAACAGGAAGGCCGATCGTTCCAAGTTTGATGCTCGAGTATTTTCCAAACCGCCAACTCCTTCCAAAGGAGTAGACTCCGGGGAACCCATGCAAATAGGGGGTCTGAAAGGTCCTCTAACACAAAAGGAGCGGGAAAGGAGAAAACAGTTGCAATTATGCCTCTATTGCGGAAACTCAGGGCACTTTCTTCGAGACTGTCCGGTGAAACCTGCCAAGAAGGCAGTAGGAGCTGCAGTTACCAAAGTTACAAACTCTGAGCAGGGAAACGACCTCGCCCGACAAGAATAGAGGTCCTCTTGCCGAGCGTGAAAACCAGTTCCGTGACCTCGCATTTCGTGATACCTATGGTCCTCATTAGCCCTGATAATCCGGATCGATTACATGCAATTGAAGCTTACGTCGACAGCGGTGCCATCGGCAATTATGTGGATCATGAAATGGTTTTGAGGATGAATCTAACTCTTTGTCCCAAGGCTGTAAAGGACGTCATTACTACGGTGGATGGTACGGAGATAGCCTCCGGGCCAGTAACGCATACCACTCAATAAGTGACGCTAGTAAGTCAAGATGGACACCATGAGAAGATCGTGTTCGATGTGATCAAGGCCCCTCAGTTTCAGATTATTCTAGGAATACCTTGGTTAGAGAAACACAATCCTCTGATCGATTGGCGAGCAAGAACGGTCCAGTTTCCAGAATGTGTCTCTACTTGTCACCCTCCACCTGGTGTTGCACTGGCAGCAATTTCTTCAGAAACTCCCCAGTTACCTCCCGAATACCTAGAATACCAAGATGTTTTCCGGAAGGATCAGGCTAACTCTCTACCTCCTCATAGGTCTTATGCCTGCCAGATCGACCTGATACCTGGATCTACTCCTCCTTGTAGTAGAATTTATGCCCTCACCGAGCCTGAGAACCTTCACCTTCGACAATACCTGGATCAATACCTGGCAAATGGGTTTATTCATCCTTCCAAGTCCCCTGCTTCTTCAGCTTTGTTCTTCGTTCCAAAAAAGGAAGGAGACCTTAGAACTTGTATAGATTATAGCTCCCTGAACCAGATCACTGTTAAGAATAGATATCCGTTACCTTTGATCCCTGAACTCCTGGACCAAGTCAGAAAAGCATGCATATATACAAAGCTGGATCTTAGAGGAGCTTACCACTTGGTACGAGTAAAAGAGGGCGATGAATGGAAGACGGCCTTCCGCACCAAGTATGGGCTATTTGAATATCAGGTCATGCCCTTCGGACTTTGTAATGCCCCGGCCGCCTTTCAATATTTTATGAACGATGTCCTCAGAGAGCTCATAGATGTGTGTGTTGTTGTTTACATTGACGACATCCTCGTTTATTCTTCATCGGCATCTGAACATCAGAAACACGTGAAAATGGTCCTCGAAAGATTGCGTCAACACAAACTTTTCGCTAAGTTGGAAAAATGTGTTTTCAACGTGACTGAAGTTGAATTCTTGGGATTCATATTATCACCTGGCGGAGTGCGTATGGATTCAAAGAAGGTCGATGCAGTTCTCAAATGGCCATCACCATCCTCCGTAAAAGGTGTGCAAAGCATGTTAGGCTTCGCTAACTTTTACCGCAGGTTTATCCCCGAATTCTCTTGAATAGTCCAGCCCATCACTGCCTTGTTAAAGAAAAACAAACGTTTTGAATGGTCTACCGAGGCGGAACAAGCTTTCCAGGATTTGAAGACTAAATTTATCTCTGCACCAATCTTAAAACACCCTTGCCCCGAACTCCCCTACATCGTGGAAACTGATCCTTCAAGCCTTGCCATGGGGGCAGTTCTATCACAAAAGGACCCGGTAACCAATCAGTTGCATCCCGTGGCATTTTGGTCCCGCAAATTCTCGCCTCCTGAAATCAATTACACGATTACTGACAAGGAACTTCTGGCTATCAAGTCTGCCTTTAAGGCTTGGCTGCATTATCTGCTGGGGGCCCGACACACCGTTACTGTGATTACGGATCACCGAAACCTGCAATATTTGAAAACCGCAAAAGCCCAATCCTCTAGACAACTCCGTTGGGCATTATTCTTTGCGAGTTTGACTTCATAATTACCTATCGACCTGGTACAAAAAACGGTAAAGCTGATGCCCTTTCTCGGATGGAAGTGGAAGAACACTTGATCAACCCTAAACCTGTACCAATCATTCCCGAACAAAGAATTCTGGGTGTAATCGCCACAGAATCCATAGAGGAAGTTAAGGATAAAGCCAGGCAACTTGTAACTCCAGCAGACATACAGAATTGGCATCTGCAGGGAAAGGACTTTGCAGTAAAGGACAACTTATTGTATTTCCAAGAACGATTATACCTACCCAGCACAGATTTACAGAAAAAAGTAATCTCTTGTTATCACGATTCTTTAATGGAAGGACATCCCGGTATGGCCAAGACCTCAGAAAAGATCAAGCGCTACTTCTGGTGGCCGTCTTGGAAAAAAGATATCAGAGACTTTATAATGTCCTGTGGAGTATGTGCCCAAAACAAGAGTCAAAAGGAAAGACCAGCAGGTCTCTTACGCCCTATTTACATCCCACCTCGCCCTTGGCATACGCTTTCTATGGACTTCATCACCGATCTACCTCCATGCTCCGGATACAATACGATTCTAGTAATCGTGGACTTATTCTCCAAGATGGCACATTTCATTCCGCTCAAAGGCTTGCCAACAGCAGCAACTCTGGCCCGAGAATTTCTCGAAAACATCGTCCGACTGCACGGTTTTCCTTCGGTTCTAATTTCGGATCGAGGTAGTCAATTTATTTCTCATTTTTGGCGAAGTTGCTGTCGGTCGGCTCAAATTGATGTGAGACTATCGACCAGTCACCACCCTCAGACCGACGGACAAACCGAGAGGACCAATCAAACTCTGGAACAGTATTTACACTGCATGCTGCAACAAACTGAAAAAACTTGGAAAGACATCCTTTGGATAGTCGAATATGCCTACAATAACTCTGTCCATTCGGGAACTGGGAAAACCCCGTTTTTTCTTTTGTATGGCAGTCACCCTCGAACCTCGGAGTTGGATCCCCTCCAAGATCTTGAAACACCAGCAGTAGACTACCTGCATTCTACAATCACCCAAGCCTTTAAGGAAGCTGTTTCTCACCTTCAAAGGGCTAAAGAACAATACAAGAAAGGAGCAGATCAACATCGGAAGGAAGCCCCTCAATATCAAGTAGGGGATCAAGTCTGGTTATCCACCAAATATCTACCTCTAAAAGGGCCACGCACATTCAACCCAAGATACCTTGGTCCCTATTCCATCACTACCATAGTAAACCCAGTAGCGGTCAAGTTGGACTTGCCCCCGCACATGAAGATACATCCGGTCTTCCACGTCTCTCTATTAAAACCCGTGCAACCTCAAACCCGACTAACAAAATCTCCAAAACCTATCCTAGTTGATGGAGAACTCGAGTTTGAAGTCAAAAGCATTCTGGACTCCAAGATCTCCAAATCTAAACTATTCTACCTAATTGACTGGAAAGGCTACGGCCCCCAAGAGAGATCCTGGGAACCTGCTGAATATTTCCACGCTCCTCGCCTAATCAAAAGATTTCACCGAACATTTCCTGACAAGCCAAAACCCCCGGAGAAGCCCGGTTTGGGAGGGGCCTTGAGGGGGGTACTGTCATGATCTCTGCTTCCAAAAGGTCAGGGTTTTCCCAACTCCCTTGGAAGCAGATCCATAACCCAGGTTCCGAGTGCCAACCAGTCCCAATTGGGACCTTTTGGACCCAGTCCTGGCGCCAGTGGCACCAGGCTCATAAATATGCCCAGTCCCAGCGCTGGAAGCGCCGGGCTCATAATGCTTGGGTGGACTTACCTGCAGCAGACCATGCTGCTTACTTGCCTGCCAGTTGAGTCTCTGATCCTCTTCTGTGTGGAACTACTTTTCCTGTTGGGTGGGGCAGGAGCCACTCCCTAGATTCAGAACACTGGAACTCTTCTGGAAAGCAGGAACTCTTTTCTTACCTAGGCGTGGCTGTGGAAGGAGAAACCTAAGCACTACAGGAGGCTATTTAAACCACACCCGATGGATGAATCTTGCTTTGCGTTATTCTGCATCCTCAGCAGCAGAACGCTCATCGTGTCTTCTGCATCTGATCCTGGGCCTAAGGAAAAAGGCTTACCATTCTGAATCCAGTCTTCAGCAACACCTATAAAGACAAGAAAGAACAGGTTAGCATTACGGTCTTCAGTGACAGTTCTTCACTTACCTGGTCCATTGGATGTCACCAACGCCTCGCGCTGCATTCCGGCATCTGAAAGACAAAGGCTTACCTACTCTTCGTGCGCTCCGGAGGTCTTCACACTGCATTCCGGCATCTGAAAGACAAAAGCTTACCAACTCTTCGCACGCTCCGGAGGCCTTCGGCGCTGCATCCCGCATCTGAAAGACAAAACAAGGTGCGTTTAAAGACATTGGGGAACTTTAATACTCACGTGCCATTACTCCTTTCCACATCTAACCCAGTGGGTATTCCGGCACCCTGCAGCCGCCCCGAACTTGTACCTGCAAAATAAAAAGACAGTTAGAGCGCATCTAACACAAGTTCTGTGCAATACAGCACTGAAGACCCATCACATTCAAGGAGTGAAGATAATTCTAGGTTATTTAAAATATCGAAGGCCAGCAAAGTATGTCTTGACTGTGACTTTACCGGCACCCACCAATTCCTAATCTGGGAGTCACTGCGAGTCATGGGGAAGTGGCACCCACCCATTCCTAACTTGAGAGTCACTGCGAGCCATGGCGAAGTGGCGCCCACCCATTCCTAACCTGAGAGTCACCACGAGTCATGGGGAAGTGGCACCCACCCATTCCTATCCTGAGAGTCACCGCGAGTCATGGGGAAGTGGCGCCCACCCATTCCTAACCTGAGAGTCACCGCGAGTCAGGGGGAAGTGGCACCCACCCATTCCTAACCTGAGAGTCACCGCGAGTCATGGGAAAGTGGCACCCACCCATTCCTAACCTGAGAGTCATCACGAGTCATGGGGAAGTGGCACCCACCCATTCCTAACCTCAGAGTCACCACGAGTCATGGGGAAGTGGCACCCACCCATTCCTAACCTGAGAGTCACCGCGAGTCATGGGGAAGTGGCACCCACCCATTCCTAACTTGAGAGTCACCGCGAGTCATGGGGAAGTGGCGCCCACCCATTCCTAACCTGAGAGTCACCGCGAGTCAGGGCGAAGTGGCACCCACCCATTCCTAACCTGAGAGTCACCGCGAGTCATGGGGAAGTGGCACCCACCCATTCCTAACCTGAGAGTCATCACGAGTCATGGGGAAGTCGCACCCGCCCATTCCATTCCTAACCTGAGAGTCACAGCGAGTCATGGGGAAGTGGCACCCACCCATTCCTAACCTCAGAGTCACCACGAGTCATGGGGAAGTGGCACCCACCCATTCCTAACCTGAGAGTCACCGCGAGTCATGGGGAAGTGGCACCCACCCATTCCTAACCTCAGAGTCACCATGAGTCATGGGGAAGTGGGACCCACCCATTCCTATCCTGAGAGTCACCACGAGTCATGGGGAAGTGGCACCCACCCATTCCATTCCTAACCTGAGAGTCACAGCGAGTCATGGGGAAGTGGCACCCACCCATTCCTAACCTGAGAGTCACTGCGAGTCATGGGGAAGTGGCACCCACCCATTCCTAACCTCAGAGTCACCACGAGTCATGGGGAAGTGGGACCCACCCATTCCTATCCTGAGAGTCACCACGAGTCATGGGGAAGTGGCATCTATCCATTCCTAACCTGAGAGTCACCGCAGGTCATGGGGAAGTGGCACCCACCCATTCCTAACCTAATAGTCACCGCGAGTCATGAGGAAGTGGCATCAATCCATTCCTAACATGAGAGTCACTGCGAGTCATGGGGAAGTGCCACCCACCCATTCCTAACCTGAGAGTCACTGCGAGTCATGGGGAAGTGAGACCCACCCATTCCTATCCTGAGAGTCACCGCGAGTCATGGGGAAGTGGCACCCACCCATTCCCAATCTGAGAGTCACCGCGAGTCATGGGGAAGTGGCACCCACATATTCCTAACCTGAGAGTCACAGCACCCAATCCTCACCTGAGAGTCACCACGAGTTATGGGGAAGTGACACCCACCCATTCCTAACCTGAGAGTCACCACGAGTCATGGGGAAGTGGCACCCACCCATTTCTAAACTGAGAGTCAACGCGAGTCATGGGGAAGTGGCGCCCACCCATTCCTAACCTCAGAGTCACCACGAGTCATGGGGAAGTGGGACCCACCCATTCCTATCCTGAGAGTCACCGCGAGTCATGGGGAAGTGGCATCCACCCATTTCTAACCTGAGAGTCACCACGAGTCATGGGGAAGTGGCACCCACCCATCCCTATCCTGAGAGTCACCGCGAGTCATGGGGAAGTGGCACCCACCCATTCCTAACCTAATGGTCACCGCGAGTCATGAGGAAGTGGCATCCATCCATTCCTAACCTGACAGTCACCGTGAGTCATGGGGAAGTGCCACCCACCCATTCCTAACCTGAGAGTCACCGCGAGCCATGGCGAAGTGGCGCCCACCCATTCCTAACCTGAGAGTCACCACAAGTCATGGGGAAGTGGCACCCACCCATTCCTATCCTGAGAGTCACGGCAAGTCATGGGGAAGTGGCATCCATCCATTCCTAACCTGAAAAGTCTCCGCGAGTCATGGGGAAGTGGTGCCACCCATACCTAACCTGAGAGTCACCGCGAATCATGGGGAAGTGGCGCCCACCCATTCCTAACCTGAGAGTCACCGAAAGTCAGGGGGAAGTGGCACCCACCCATTCCTAACCTGAGAGTCACCGCGAGTCATTGGGAAGTGGCGCCCATCCATTCCTAACCTGAGAGTCACCGCGAGTCAGGGGGAAGTGGCACCCACCCATTCCTAACCTGAGAGTCATCGCGAGTCATGGGGAAGTGGCACCCACCCATTCCTAACCTGAGAGTCATCACGAGTCATGGGGAAGTCGCACCCACCCATTCCATTCCTAACCTGAGAGTCACAGCGAGTCATGGGGAAGTGGCACCCACCCATTCCTAACCTCAGAGTCACCACGAGTCATGGGGAAGTGGCACCCACCCATTCCTAACCTGAGAGTCACCGCGAGTCATGGGGAAGTGGCACCCACCCATTCCTAACCTCAGAGTCACCACGAGTCATGGGGAAGTGGGACCCACCCATTCCTATCCTGAGAGTCACCACGAGTCATGGGGAAGTGGTACCCACCCATTCCATTCCTAACCTGAGAGTCACAGCGAGTCATGGGGAAGTGGCACCCACCCATTCCTAACCTGAGAGTCACCACGAGTCATGGGGAAGTGGCACCCACCCATTCCTAACCTGAGAGTCACCACGAGTCATGGGGAAGTGGCACCCACCCATTCCTAACCTCAGAGTCACCACGAGTCATGGGGAAGTGGGACCCACCCATTCCTAACCTGAGAGTCACCGCAGGTCATGGGGAAGTGGCACCCACCCATTCCTAACCTAATAGTCACCGCGAGTCATGAGGAAGTGGCATCCATCCATTCCTAACCTGAGAGTCACCGCAAGTCATGGGGAAGTGCCACCCACCCATTCCTAACCTGAGAGTCACTGCGAGTCATGGGGAAGTGAGACCCACCCATTCCTATCCTGAGAGTCACCGCGAGTCATGGGGAAGTGGCGGCCACCCATTCCTAACCTCAGAGTCACCACGAGTCATGGGAAGGTGGGACCCACCCATTCCTATCCTGAGAGTCACCGCGAGTCATGGGGAAGTGGCATCCACACATTTCTAACCTGAGAGTCACCACGAGTCATGGGGAAGTGGCACCCACCCATCCCTATCCTGAGAGTCACCGCGAGTCATGGGGAAGTGGCACCCACCCATTCCTAACCTAATGGTCACTGCGAGTCATGAGGAAGTGGCATCCATCCATTCCTAACCTGACAGTCACCGCGAGTCATGGGGAAGTGCCACCCACCCATTCCTAACCTGAGAGTCACCGCGAGCCATGGCGAAGTGGCGCCCACCGATTCCTAACCTGAGAGTCACCACGAGTCATGGGGAAGTGGCACCCACCCATTCCTATCCTGAGAGTCACGGCAAGTCATGGGGAAGTGGCATCCATCCATTCCTAACCTGAAAGTCTCCGCGAGTCATGGGGAAGTGGTCCCACCCATACCTAACCTGAGAGTCACCGCGAGTCATGGGGAAGTGGCGCCCACCCATTCCTAACCTGAGAGTCACCGAAAGTCAGGGGGAAGTGGCACCCACCCATTCCTAACCTGAGAGTCACCGCGAGTCATTGGGAAGTGGCACCCACCCATTCCTAACCTGAGAGTCATCACGAGTCATGGGGAAGTGGCACCCACCCATTCCTAACCTGAGACTCACCGCGAGTCATGGGGAAGTGGCACCCACCCATTCCTAACCTGAGAGTCACAACGAGTCATAGGGAATGGCACCCACCCATTCCTAACCTGAGAGTCACTGCAAGTCATGGGGAAGTGGCACCCACCCATTCCTAACCTCAGAGTCACCACGAGTCATGGGGAAGTGGGACCCACCCATTCCTATCCTGAGAGTCACCACGAGTCATGGGGAAGTGGCACCCACCCATTCCTAACCTGAGAGTCACCGCGAGTCATGGGGAAGTGGCACCCACCCATTCCTAACCTCAGAGTCACCACGAGTCATGGGGAAGTGGGACCCACCCATTCCTATCCTGAGAGTCACCACGAGTCATGGGGAAGTGGCACCCTCCCATTCCTAACCTCAGAGTCACCACGAGTCATGGGGAAGTGGCACCCACCCATTCCTAACCTGAGAGTCACAACGAGTCATAGGGAATGGCACCCACCCATTCCTATCCTGAGAGTAACCGCGAGTCATGGGGAAGTGGCGCCCATCCATTCCTAACCTGAGAGTCACAACGAGTCATGGGGAAGTGGCACCCACCCATTCCTAACCTGAGAGTCATCGCGAGTCAAGGGGAAGTGGCGCCCACTCATTACTAACCTGAGAGTCACCGCGAGTCATGGGGAAGTGGCGCCCACACATTCCCAACCTGAGAGTCACTGCGGGTCCTGGGAAAGTGGCGCCCACCCATTCCCAACCTGAGAGTCACTGTGGGTCATGGGGAAGTGGCACCCACCCATTCCTAACCTCAGAGTCACCACAAGTCATGGGGAAGTGGCACCCACCCATTCCTAACCTGAGAGTCACAACGAGTCATAGGGAAGTGGCACCCACCCATTCCTAACCTGAGAGTAACCGCGAGTCATGGGGAAGTGGCGCCCATACATTCCTAACCTGAGATCCACAGCGAGTCATGGGGAAGTGGCACCCACCCATTCCTAACCTGAGAGTCATCGCGAGTCAAGGGGAAGTGGCGCCCACTCATTCCTAACCTGAGAGTCACCGCGAGTCATGGGGAAGTGGCGCCCACCCATTCCCAACCTGAGAGTCACTGCGGGTCCTGGGGAAGTGGCGCCCACCTATTCCCAACCTGAGAGTCACTGTGGGTCATGGGGAAGTGGCAGCCACCCCTTCCTAACCTCAGAGTCACTGCGAGTCATGGGGAAGTGGCACCCACCCATTCCCAACCTGAGAGTCACATTGAGAAATGGGGAAGTGGCACCCACCCATTCCTAACCTGAGAGTCACAGCGAGTCATGGGGAAGTGGCGCCCACCCATTCCTAACCTGAGAGTCACCGCGAGTCATGGGGAAGTGGCGCCCACCCATTCCTAAACTGAAAGTCACCGCGAGTCATGGGGAAGTGGCGCCCACCATTCCCAACCTGAGAGTCACTGCGGGTCATGGAAAAGTGGCAGCCATCCATTCCTAACCTCAGGGTCACCTCGAGTCATGGGGAAGTGGCACCCACCCATTCCCAATCTGAGAGTCACAGTGAGAAATGGGGAAGTGGCACCCACCCATTCCTAGCCTGAGAGTCACTGCGAGTCATGGGGAAGTGGCACCCACCCATTCCTAACCTGAGAGTCACCGCGAGTCATGGGGAAGTGGCACCCACCCATTCCTATCCTGAGAGTCACCGTGAGTCATGGGGAAGTGGCACCCACCCATTCCTATCCTGAGAGTCACCATGAGTCATGGGGAAGTGGCACCCACCCATTCCCAACCTGACAGTCACCGCGAGTCATGGGGAAGTGGCACCCACCCATTCCTATCCTGAGAGTCACTGCGAGTCATGGGGAAGTGGCACCCACCCATTCCTAACCTGAGAGTCACTGCGAGTCATGGGCAAGTGGCACCCACCCATTCCTAACCTGCGAGTCATTGCGAGTCATGGGGAAGTGGCACCCACCCATTCCTAACCTGAGAGTCACCGCGAATCATGGGGAAGTGGCACCCACCCATTCCTATCCTGAGAGTCACCCGGAGTCATGGGGAAGTGGCGCCCACCCATTCCCAACCTGAGAGTCACTGCGGGTCATGGGGAAGTGGCACCCACCCATTCCTATCCTGAGAGTCACAGCGAGTCATGGCGAAGTGGCACCCACCCATTCCTATCCTGAGAGTCACCGCGTGTCATGGGGAAGTGGCACCCACCCATTCCTATCCTGAGAGTCGCCGCGAGTCATGGGGAAGTGGCACCCACCCATTCCTAACCTGAGAGTCACCACGAGTCATGGGGAAGTGGCACCCACCCATTCCTAACCTGAGAGTCACCACGAGTCATGGGGAAGTGGCACCCACCCATTCCTAACTTGAGAGTCATCACGAGTCATGGGGAAGTGGCACCCACCCATTGTGTTCAGTCTGATCGATTTATTAAAGTTGTGGTTCATGGTTCTTTGTGTGTAGGTGCTTACAATTATATCATGTATATCAACTGTTGTATTTAAATGAACTTATGTGTGTGACTGACTTTAACTTGTGTGCTGCAGGAGATGCACTGGGAAATGTTATTGCACATGTGCTTTCAACTTCAGTAGCTTTGCACTTTGAAGTTATAACATGTATTTTCCTGAACAAGTCTTGAAAGGAACCATCATGTGAATTCTACTCTCTAAGGGTTTGCTTCCTACTGGTCGGTCAAACAACAACCGGCCCTGATGGGAAGTTTCAGATCAATGAGCCGTTCAGTCATGTGCAGAGAATAGCAAGTGTCCAGCCTGCCACAGGTTATTGTTGACCTATTCATGGAGCCTCTAACAGCTCTCTTAAAGGACTCTGTCATCTTCTTGCACCGATATGTTAATGATGGAGAGCTATTCCCAGACGTCAGACAAATTATAGACACCTCATAACTAAACCCTGTCTTACGCTCTTTCAATCTTAGATGACAAGAACATGCTTAAAACTCAATTCCAACTGATTGTGTGATCCTCAGTAGCTCTGCTAAAGCATTGTCCATTTAACCATGGCTATCCTACATGAATCGCAAATTGTTCACACTGAAACCTGCCTGGAACACCACATGTATCTGTTTTACCATCAACTGCAGCTTCTCCTACAATATGCAGATGTCCAAAGAACTATTTCTCACATTAAATAGACTTCAGGACCACTGTCTAATTCTCTAATACTCATTCAACGAAGGCCAGAACCTCTGCCATCTCAGGGAGCCCTGGCATATAGCAGTGCCTCATTCCACAGCCAGACTCATTTCTGAAATCAGAAGGTTTGAGTGAATTTGGCTCTGCTCATTAAACTCCATTGACCACCAATACCAGTGCAATTCCAGAAGTGTACTATCGTGATACCAGACAACAAATGATGCCAGGAAGAAATAAAAGAAGCTTTGGTAAGGCCAATAGGTTTGGTGTTAGAATTCCTTCATTGAAGTTTACACTGCATTCTTAGGCAGAGCTTAGCCAGTAATTCAAAGCATGTCTGCAAATGAGTGCTTGCAAACAACTCACATTAGTAACAGACATGCAGAACAGTTCATTTATTTATTGTGCATTTGTAAGGCACTTACACAACAAATAAATTGTGTTGTAAAGCACCCGCAGAGCAACAGGGAGGAAACATGGGAAGGAAAACATATATAACATTGAAAGACAGAGGCCGTCCTACTAGGCCCCATGAGCATTCAGAACGTGTAAGTGCAAAGAGAGAGCAAGGAATGAGAGAGTGGGAAGGGTAAGCTATAGGTGTATCAAGAGGGAAGTGCTAGGGAGTGATCAGCTGTAAGTGCATAGGTGGTGTGGCCAGCTGCCAATAAATAAGTGCAGTCCTGCGGTGGCACAGGCCCGTGTGTGCTAAGTCAAAGTGCTGGAAGGGGTGGAGGCTTTAGGCGATTGGTTGTGGGGGGCCAGGACCCGGGAGGACACATAAGGGCCCTGGTAAAAAATGTCAGCAACTGTGGGATTTAGTAGAGGAGAGAGGAAGGGAAGGAGGAGGTGAAAAGGACAGTCTTGAGGAGCTTCCATAATTTGAGGAGATCCAGCTCAAGACAAAGAAGAGGAAGAGGGAGGCCGTTCCATAGGAGGGAGCCTGCTTAGGAAAGAGATCAGCCACCAGCTCAGTGTTTAGCGAAATGCTTAACACACAGAGAGTTGGTGCTGGAGGAACGCAAAGATCTGGAGGGAGAGTATTTGGTGAGAGCCAGTTGTAGATACCGTGGACCCCGGCCCCAGACAGCCTTGTGGATGATGCAGAGGGATACAAATTTGATCCTTGCCGCCACTCGGAGCCAGCGGAGAGTTTTTAGGGCTGGAGAGATGCGTGTATAACTAATGTTATATGTTAGCAAACACTCTTGGAAATGATTTTAAAGTTCAGCTAGGGTTGAGGGGGTAAGGGTGAGCTTTGATGGAAGGGAGAAGGGGTTAGATAAGGTAGGAGGCAGTAGGCAGGGGTGAGCATGACAGGCATAGAATAGATAGGATTAGTGGGAGTAAAAAGAAGAGAGATACGGTGGGTGGGTTCTTTGGTATTGCAAGGGAGGAATGGTATCACAAATATGACATTGACACAAGAGGTACAAGTTTCAAAACCTTTATTCAATTCTTGGACTTGGCCCTATGTGAAAAACCAGAGGGTGTCTCACCCGCCTATCCCCGGAGATCTCTCTCTAAGGTGGATAGGGCAAAGCTGTTGCCTTTGGATCCAGACCCTGGGGGTGGACCGGTGCGGGAGGATCATCTGGGTGAGGTGTCTTCAGGGCGTGGGGGTGAGGAAGCCGATGGTGAGACACGGTATTCCTCCCTTCTTTGTTCATCTAACCCATCCCTCCCGTGCGAATGGCCGAGTTGGGGAGGCGAGGCCAAGCCTGTGGTACTAACCTTGACTCGTGAACTGAAAATCGCAAAAATAAAAAAAATAAAAATTCAACCCTTTTTTTCGATCCTTTGACTGTCGATGAAAAGGTCATTCGATCCTTTATTTTCGATCCTTTGACTGGACACCTCGCAAAAGCAAGAAAGAAACGCACACAGCCGGTGAGTTGGCAAGCAACCTGAGAGACCAATGTGTGTTAAAGAAAGTTTGAAGTGGAAACATTATATCGCAAGTGAAGGCTGCACATGTGTCGATGAGACGCAATGAAAGCCAGACCTGTGAATGAACTTTGAAGTGAGGACAGCTGTGAAATTAGTGATACTGATAAAGGAGTGGTCCGGCGAAAGGAAGTAGCCCACTCGAAAGTCTCAGTGAAAGGTGCATTGTCTCTAACAATAAAGCAAATGAATTGCAGGAACGAAGAAAGGGAGAGTGAAAGTTGAACTTTGAACTTTTAGCCGAAGTGGTCCTGTGGAGGTCTGTAAAGAAAGACAAGCACAATCTTAAGCCTTCCAAATCCAAAAGCAGTCTGAGCCCGGATGAGGGAGTCCCCTTGCAAGTTTTGTTGAACTTTGTTTTGAAAAGGTCTGAGCCTGACAGAGGGGGACCTATGTGAACTTTGTGTGAAATGTCTGAGCCTGACAGAGGGTGACCCACGTGAACTGTGTTTGAAAAGGTCTGAGCCCGACAGAGAGGGGGAATATGTGAACTTTTTGTTGAAACTTTATTTGGAGGTCTGAAGAGAAAGACTTTAACTGGCAAGGCCAGGCCGGACTTGATCCACCTTGTGGAACTGGTGATTGTGTTGGAAACCCTCAGCCAGAGTGTGTCATCCTGCCTGCAGGGACCGCTTTACTCTGTGTGGTCTAACGTGAGGAGGAGAGCTGATTCAGCTACATGTATTCTTTTGAACACTGATTTGCCCTTTACATACATTTCTCCTTTATACACTTTTTGTACAAGAGAAAGGGCAGGCATTATGTTTTGTTAGCATAGGCCATTTTGATTTGACAGACTATACTAAGACTGTTTTGTTTATTGTTTGATGGTCGTGACTACTCCCATCTTAGTTATAGGGAAAATTAGGGGTTTTTCCAAGCCCAGAAACTTCAATAAAGGTTTTACAAATTGTACCTATTGTCTCTGTGTCATACTTGTGATACCATACCTCCCATACACCTATAGCTATGATGGGAGTAGTCTCTACCATCAAATAATAAGGAAAACACAGTCTTAGTCAGTCTATGTCAAATCAAAACGGCCTATATTAACAAAACCTAAGGCCTGCGGTATCTCTTATATAAAAAGTGTGTAAAGGGGAATGTGTATTGAAAGGAAAGTCAGTGTTATAACCTAAAAGATCAAGGTGGCTGAGTCAGCTCTCCTCCCCACGCTGTACAGCATGGAGTAAGGTGGGCCCCTGTAGACAGGATGACACACTCTGGCTGCGGTTATCAAAAAAAGGCAGTACAAAACGTTGGTCGAGTCCCGCTTGGCTTTCCACGTTAAAGTCACTTATT
Organism: Ambystoma mexicanum; assembly: GCF_040938575.1. NCBI lineage: Eukaryota > Metazoa > Chordata > Amphibia > Caudata > Ambystomatidae > Ambystoma > Ambystoma mexicanum. The sequence goes on from NC_090941.1 coordinate 1,085,478,401, forward strand.
TCCAAATCACCAAAAGTTCTTTCATATTTCAACAAAAATTGGTGAATGATCCGAGCCACTGTCGGGCTCGGACCTTTCAACACAAAAGTACCTGATTCAACGTCACAGGGTTTCCCTCAGTCAGGCTCGGACCTCACAATCACAGCACTCTCAGGAGTTCCCTTCCACAAGCTTTATCTACATTCATTAGGGTTTCCCTTCCCCTATCTTATTTCATAATCCCGGTCCTCCCTCGGTCAGGCTCAGACCTTTCATGGATGTGGAAGACTTTCAAATGTGCAAGTCGTTTTCCATAGATCACTGCAGGACCATTTCAACTTTCACTTTATTTCTCCCTTCTGGAATTAGCCTCAGTGTTTCTTGGTCTCTGTAGTTCCATAAGACAAGCAACAACGTTCAAAGAGATCTTTTAAGCGATCCCCCTTTTAACTTCCCCTTTCAACAGAGTTAATCTTGACCATTGCACATTTCAAAGTTCACTCACTTTGTCGCTTTTTAACAAAACATGACACATTTCGCTAAGACTTTCAAATGGGCTACTTTCGCCGGACCACTCTGCTACTTTGTATCACTGGCTTCACAGTTATTAGGATCTTTAAAGTTCACTACTGATTTTCTTTCTTTCACATTTCATGAGCAGGTGTGCAACCTTCAGTTGTAAGATACACTGTTGCAGCTTCAATCTTTCCTTGACACAAACTGGCCTTTCAAGTCTTTCACTAACTCACTGGTATGTGCATTCTTTTCTTTTCTCTGTGGCTTTGCTTCACAAGTCAAGGTTGATACCACAGGCATGGCCTCTGCTCCCCAACTCTGCCGTTCACCCGCGAGGGTCACTGGTGTTCTACAGACACAATGCAGGCTTCTTTTTGTCTGGGATTTGGCTTTCTCTGCGTATCCTTCATGGTTTCCCGGAGGCAACAACCTCCTGCAGGAATCTTCGGGGTCTCTCTATCCCTCGATCGGTCGTCCTGCTCCAGTGGGTTTGCCTTTGCCCCGGAAGATCTGCTTCTTCTGCTGTCTCACCTTGCTCAGCTTTTCAAACAAAATGTCACTTCTGTTTATATTTCAGATTCCATGTCCCACAATGCATCACTCCTCTTTTGCTCCTACCACGCAAGCTCCTCTTAGCAGCAGGGTTTTCTATTGGGATGAATTTGAGGTCAGGGTCTCACCACCTACCCCTCAAAGGCCTGGGCCTCTCTATCTGACCCAGGGGGAGCTCTGACCTGGGAGCTGCCAGGTAGCCCCAGCTGCCTCACAGGCTCAGTGCTCAGGCATTCTTTCTCCTTCCTGGCTCTCCAGGGTTTCTCCAGCTGCTGTTCCTTCCTCCCGGTCTCTGTGCACCCTCCAGCATCCCCAGCTCCCTCAGAATATGCCTGTGTGCTTTGCCTTTTATACTGACTGGAAGGCTTCACAGGTTTCAGGTGGTAATGATTGTAGAGGGAGGCCTGACCTTGCCTGGCCTCATTATCGGGACAAAATGGCAACCACCCAAAAGAATCCCTGGTGCATTGGTTCCTATGGGTAATCTTCATAGCTCCCTTTTGCATATTCTTCTTCTTAGTCTTGTTCAAAAATGGGGAAACCCAGAGGTTTCTAAGCACAGACAGTCAGACAGACAGTTCCGGGGATCGAACCTGTGCTGCTCTGCATTATCTTGCTTTCAAGCCGAGCACATTGCCCCTGAGCTATCATCACTACTATGATAGTGTGGAGTGGTTCTGTGCATAAAGCATAGTGGTGTGGAGGTGTAGAATGGGACATTTTTGGTGTGGAGATGTGGAGTGGTGTGTGGCTTTGGAGTGGAGATGTGGAAAGGGGATAGATGTGCAGAGTGGGGTTGTGATTATGTGGCATTGTGGATTGATGTGGAGTAGTGGTGTGGGATATGTAGTGGCAGCAGAGTTGCAGAGTGATGCTATGGAAAGGTGGAGTGGTGTGTGGAGCCATATAGGGGTGTGTAGTGTGGTGGTGTGGAATGGCAGAGTGGAGCAGTGGAGTAGGGTGTGGAGTGAGGTTGTGTGGTGGTGGTGGTGATGTACAGTGGTGGCCTGGAGCGATGGTGTTGATTGGTGGGGTGGAAGTGTGTGATAGTGAGGAGTAGTGTGTTGGAGTGGTGTTTGATGGAGTGGGATGGTGGTCTGGAGTGGTGTTGTAATGGTGTGTAGTTTGAAAGAGTGGTGTTGTAGAGTGGTGAGGGGGTGGTGGCGTGTGGTGGTGAGGTGTGGGGGTTACAGTGCTGGGTGGTGGTGTGCAATAGAATATGGAGGTAGAGTGGGTGGACTGGTGGTGTTGTGTGGAGTGCTGGTATGTTGTAGGCTAAGTTGAGACAGCTGAAAGGAAGAGAACCAAAACCAAGCAGATGTGCCTATTCCCCGACAACACTGCTGCATGCCTAGATTTAGGGGGGATGGCTTGACTGGAGGTGTGATCTCAACTCGATGATTTCCATAAAATCAAAGAACACTTTTGGGAGTGGTTCAAGCATGAAACCATTCTGAGTTTGTATCGAACACTGGGCTCTCGGCTCTTTTAATGTTCATGACACTCACCCCAACAGTCATATGTGCACTTTTTCGCAGCCTCAGTTGTTGGATGTGAGGCTAGGGCTATTTTAGGGCTTGTTTTTATTTTGATGAGACAGCAAGGCTTTACACTTCTGGGCAGCGTTATCTGCAGACTTTAGGAGGTCATAGGAGGTCAAAGCTCTGTGACTGTTTGGTAACAGCAGACTCCTGTAAAGCCATTGTACAGAGATGCAAAGGCTTAATTTGCACATAAAAGAACCTGCTCCCAGGTTTCCTGACACTTTTGCAGCCTCAAGGGTTTGGTGTTTTATTGCGGGTCAAACCCTCAAACCACAGGTCATTTGACAGCAATGTGGAAGCCATCTCCTGCCCACTTTCTGAATCAAGTCAACCTCTTCCCACCCAAACTTCATAATCTGACAGTGACATTGTGAACTGATTACTTTTCACTCTGGCATAGTTTTGTCTTGCCATTATTTTTTGGTTGTATATTATAAAAGGTAAACAGAGAATATATAAGCAATTTGAAATATCCTGAGTGCACTGTTGATAAAAGTCAAGGGTATTTAAAATATGATTCTATGATCGAGTGTTAAATAAAAGAGACCTTAAAATACACAAACTTGCCCATTGCATACACGGAAAGAAAATAACTTTACCAGAGATTTCAATAAGTGTATAAGGCAATCATCCGGAAAGCCTGATTCTTCAATGTAATATGTTGCCAGAATATTCTCTGATATATCATATTTCTCATACAGTAAACACTGGGTTGAAACTGATGCCATTTTCAGTATTTCAAGTCTGTCATACTAATGATTAAAGCAACTCAAACAAGGCATCAACATAATAAGGTGGTTTGTGCAGCTATTTAACATCTCTCCCACCAGCATTTGCTCTGGGCTTTCACCTTATAATTATCTACCTTCTGATCTACTCCAACAGGGGGAACCATTCTGCTCTGGGGGTGGCAACCCAGATGATTCATGCTTGTTTTATGGCCCCTGGTCTGCATATTTAGGCCTCATGTTTGCACTTGACTGCGGCAAGAGGCTACCTCGTGGCCCTGATGGCGCCTTCAGTTGAATGCCTAAGAGATGTCTGGAGTGTGCTTGGCATCACATGCTCCCGAGCTGTGTGATAGTAAATGTATAAAAGATTGTAACTTTGAGAAGCATATGACCCCTAACAAAAAAAAGTAAATTATGCCTTGTGATGTCCCCCAGCAATCGTAAGCCCCGGGGCAGATACCGCAAGACAGTCCTGAACTTTGATGGTGGGCAGCATCATGAGTGGGGCTGGGAGCCGGGCCTGGGAGCGCCTTGGTGGCAGGGAACTCCAGTAGTGATGATATGGTATTCATAGCACACCTGTAAACAAGTGTATCTAGGAGCCCGAAGACAAGGGAGGGGAAACAGAGGGAAGACAAGTGTGACAACGAGAAGTACAGGGGGAAGGGAGAGGGGGAACTGCAGGAGAGATGGGTACGGGGAAGTGCGCACATCTCTGAATATGTGCAAGGTGGTGTTAGGAAAGATTCCCATGTATGTGTAATTTTCCCTCCAGTTCTTTACCCCCCCCCAACTTTTTGCTGATGTTTAACAGCTTAGTCTGACTTTGCCAGGGGAGCCAAACCTTCTGCTGCACTCCTCTGGACTTTTCTATCAATTCTTATGGGGAAACTGACATGCCCTTAAGACAGTCAGTACTGGGAGACTTGGTTTCCCTCAGTCGTTTCCAATGTTGCAACTTTTCTGCAACATGTAACAAGTGTACAATGGACCTTCCAGTACAGTACGCTTGGGTCTATTAGTAATTTCCAAAGGCCCTAGTGTGGATGTGCCTTGGACAGGGCTGGTGGCAGCTTATCATTTGTATATTTTTAACCCTTTCCTGCCAGGTAAACTGTGATTAATAGCACTAATAGGTGACCTGGCTCCAAAATGGCCATGCCACAAGGTTCGTTGTCCTGTCCTTTGGCCATCTTGCCCCTTCACCTTCCCCAGGTCGAGCCGACCTGGGTCGGTACTTATTTGGGCATGCATTGTATGCATTCTCCTGCGAAACGCAAAGCTTTCGTGGGCTTCTGCATGCCTTGTGTCTGTGCATCCAGGATGTGGGCTAGAACGTCTGGTTCCAATACACATCCTGGGTGCGAGAGAGTCTGGAGTGCTGTTCTTCGCCTGCCAAGCCATTACAGAAGGGAAAGACCATATGCAAACATGTTTCGCCCTTCACCTCTTTGTTTTTGCTATGTCACCCCGAGTGGGACGGGTATGCCCAGACGTGGGTCCCGTGCCTGCTGGGCCTAGAGACCCAAGCTACTCCTCACTGATGAGCCTCAACAAGGGCGAAACATGTTTGGGGATGCTTGTGGTCTCGTGCAGAAGGGATGTGGCCTAGCAGTTCGGGCTGGACTGCCCCTTTTGGGGTGGGGCCAAGCCTGATTTGCATGTGGTCTTTCCCTTCTGTAATGGCTTGGCAGGCGAAGATCGGTGGACTGGAGGGTTGCCCAGAGCATTGCCAGTGGTTAAGATTAATTCTAAATCTTCCAGCCATCACCTCTTTGTTTTTGCTATGTCACCCCGAGTGGGACGGGTATGCCCAGACGTGGGTCCCGTGCCTGCTGGGCCTAGAGACCCAAGCTACTCCTCACTGATGAGCCTCAACAAGGGCGAAACATGTTTGGGGATGCTTGTGGTCTCGTGCAGAAGGGATGTGGCCTAGCAGTTCGGGCTGGACTGCCCCTTTTGGGGTGGGGCCAAGCCTGATTTGCATGTGGTCTTTCCCTTCTGTAATGGCTTGGCAGGCGAAGAACGGTGGTCTGGAGGGTTGCCCAGAGCATTGCCAGTGGTTAAGATTAATTCTAAACCTTCCAGCCATCACCTCTTTGTTTTTGCTATGTCACCCCGAGTGGGACGGGTATGCCCAGACGTGGGTCCCGTGCCTGCTGGGCCTAGAGACCCGAGCTACTCCTCACTGATGAGCCTCAACAAGGGCGAAACATGTTTGGGGATGCTTGTGGTCTCGTGCAGAAGGGATGTGGCCTAGCAGTTCGGGCTGGACTGCCCCTTTTGGGGTGGGGCCAAGCCTGATTTGCATGTGGTCTTTCCCTTCTGTAATGGCTTGGCAGGCGAAGAACGGTGGTCTGGAGGGTTGCCCAGAGCATTGCCAGTGGTTACGATTAATTCTAAACCTTCCAGCCATCACCTCTTTGTTTTTGCTATGCAACAACGAAGGGGCAAGATGGACCCCTACAGCGATGGGAAAGACCTGCTCACAAGCCATGAGCAGACCTGTCCGTTGCCTGCACAAAACACATAGTTGCACATTGTTGCTAATGACAGGTACACCGTGAGCTGGGAACGACGATGGTCCCAGGCTTGGGGGCTCCCTGGAGAACCAATCAGAATCCATGGGGGCTTATTACTGACGCCATTACCCTTAACCAATCACCAAGGGTCCCACTGTAACAATTCTAAAGTAACAACTGCAAGGGACAACCCAAGTGTACCACCTGACCCATCCTCATCAACTAATATTTCTTTCCATATGTTACCTAACCTAACCCTACCACGGGGGAACCAATCCTGAGTGGCGATAGGTTTTGTGCTAACTTTCCCAGGTGACGCGAGTAGCGTGTCATACTACCGTAAAAAGGGCCTGCGAGCCCCACTAAGATTGAGAGTCTCATCGGACGCGTAGGATCCGAGACCCATCCCTCCCGTTGTTACAATAAACAGCAGAACCACCTTGCCTCTTCTGTGTGTCTCATACTCCTTTTGGGTACATGGGAGGAGTTGGGGCCTCCCCAGCCCGGAGGCCTGTGGACGGCTCTGCTGGCCCCGGGAGAATTACCCCGACAAGTTGGAGGCACTGATCTGTTTGAGGTCTATCTCCTGGGAACTTCATTCCAAGGCCCTTGCAGCGAGGCGACCCGGCAGCGTGGCCCCCTCTGCCATTGCCCCCTTTGAGGACTACAGGACCATCGCGGAACTGCGAGAACACCGGACAGCGCAATCCGGATATTGGCCCTCGGGAGCCGATTGAGAAGTATCCCGCCCGCGGTTGGCGAGTGTCCAGATGTGGTCCAGATGAAGGGAGGTGGCGAGCCGCTTGGAAGGGTGGACGCAGTCGAGCGGCCCTGCATCAAGGGAACTTGGTGAGTATGACACACCCAACAAGCAATGTGACATTTTGAGGGAGGGGGGAGGAATTGTAATAAGGGCGGCGGGAGGTGTTTTTACAGTGTGTTGCAAAGATTTGATTAACAAGTATTGACAGATGAGTGAGCGGTAGTGGGACAGGCACGAGGTCAGTCTTCAACCACGTCACAGAAGCAGGGTGGGTGGAGCCAGAAGGCACCACGTGCGGTTGCTCGAAGGCACTGGTTTGTCTAGATTGTGAGCACCTGTAGGGAAGGGGTGTGGCTTTCCTATGAATTGGCATTTTAGATCAATGATTAGATGAGGATCCCTACTAATTGAGTGTTGAAGCTCGTTAGGTAGATGACGTTTTCTCGTAGGAGGTAGCCAGATTGTTGCCAAGTGCGGAAGATAATTGGCTGGTTAAGCTCCCCTGGCAAGGGACGTATCACACGGAAGGTGACGCAGAGTGTGCAGTCCGATTATAAGAATTTTTGTTGAATACCTTGCTCCGGGCGAAGCGAGAGGACAGCTGTGGGGTTGAGGGGGACAGAAAGTAAATCATATTACGCGCTCCACTAGTGTTATAAAAGGTTCTTACCAGTAGTAGGTTGAAGAAGTTGGTGACGTCACCCGTAGGGCTTCCATAGGACACCGCGGCCACACCGTGTTAATAAAAGGGGTGGCCAGGGAATAAGTATCAGGCAGGGGGCGGCGTAGAAGAGGTGGGGAGGCCGGGCATGGAGAACGTCGGCATCCCTCGATACGGGGAAGGCAAAAAGGGGAAAGGTGGCCGAGCACAGAGAACGCCCGTCACGTGAGCAAGGTGGTTGAAAAGGGGAGGGAGAGGTTTGAAAAGGGGAGAGGAAAGGTGGGGCGGCTGTACAAGCACGTCACACAGGTCACGCAGCCGCAGGGGTCTCCGTACGCCACGGCCGCAGGGGGCCATACGAGTGATATCAAAGAAAAAAAAACAAGAAAAAAAAATAGAGGAAAAGAACTGGACATTTGCACTGCCTTACCTTTCAGCAGACGGTCTGAAGTCCCCAATTACGGGGCCAGGTAAAGAAGGTGGTTACAGAAGAAGTTGAAATATAACATAGCAATGCCTCACAGGTCAGGATCCGGAGGGTGGGGACACACTCTAACTACACCCCTCCAACACATCTGTAAGACACTATCACCCCACTAGGAGAAACCTATCAAGTATAGCATAGATTGGACACAAGGAACAGACAACAAAATGACGACACCATGGCCGCCTAACGGCAGCTTCGATCCATGCGTCCAACACTTGCTGTTGACGTACATACATAACACATACAAAGGGAAGAAATTAGCTCATCATGTAGAGATATTCAACTTGTGGAGGATGTTCCAGGGATCCAGGCCAGGGGCCACAGGGATGTTTACTATGGAAGGGGCAACAGAGGAGAAGGGGAGCAAAGAAACAAAGGAGGGTAAGGAGGTGAAGGAAGAAGATGGGGACATGAGCACGGCGAGCAGCAATGCCCCACGTATGGAGGAGGGCACGAAGGAGGAAGGAGGACCGGTTGCAGTACCAGAAGTAAAGATGGAGAAGGAAGGGACAGACGATATGCGTCTAGCAAAGGTAGGAGAAAAGGAGGAGGGAGGATTGTACCCAGTGACGGAATTAAGAGAAGCTGCTAGGCCACAATTAACAGCTGCTGAGGGGTAGTCAAACCCTGCAAACAGCCCTCAACCCTACGCCCCTAAGGATAGCTACCAGAGGGGGGCAGCGGCAGCAACGGGCGTGCCAAAGTTCAACACAACACAGGCCGGTACAGGGGAAGGGAAGAAAAGTGGAGAACTAGTTGCAAGCATACGACCAGATGAGTGGATAGCAGCACAGGTACTCCTAAAACTCTGAGGGACACTAACAGAAGAAGAAGAGGACGCGGTGGGAGAGCGAAAGAGGAGGGAATGGAAAACACACTGACAGGGACTGAGGTGAGTAATACAGAGGAAGGACAGCTGTCACAGGTGGAAGAAGAGATGCTGGAGGAAAGGTTGGCTGAACTAAGAGAAGTACGAAGCGACCTAATTAGACAGTACGAGCAAGAAACGCGGGGGAGAAGGAAGGAAAGAAAGGAGAGTAGGAAGGAGCAGGAGAGGATGAGGGAGAGACTGGAGGAGAGAAAGAAAGAAGCGGAAAGAATGAAAGCGATAGCAGAGAGAGTGTCACGTATGGAGCAGCGGGAAATGAAAAGGAAGGAGGAGGAAAAGGAAAAAGAAATGGAAATGTGGAAAAATAAAATATTGTCTGAAAGCACACGGAAGTATGAAGAAGGTAAAGTAATAGAGAGCATATTGAAAAGAGGAGGGGCAAAATGGAGAAGACGGGAAAAGACGAAAGGATACTGGCGAAGGTAAGTGCCGAAGTAATGGAAGAATTACGCAAAAGGAGAGAGGAAATAGGGGGTGAAATATTGGGAAATAAGAGAAAAGAGAGGGGGGATAGGAGAACGGAGAATGAAGTAAGAACATACACTCGCCAGGACTCAGAAGTGCCTACAACCTCGGGGGCAACCATTAAAGGAGAAGAACGCAAGGAGGCAAACTTGATCGATTTGAAGACAGTTACAGTGGGGGGAAAACTAACAGACTGGAGATTGTCTTTCCTTGATGAATTTTGTAGCGAGGAGGAAGGATGTTCGGGAAGGAATGGAGGAGATGACAAAAGTGAAAGCTTAGACAAACTGTACATTACACGGGTAAATTGCAAATCACCCTGGGCATGCAGGTAAAGGGAGGAGGAAAAGACGAGCGAAGAACAGGTAAGAGAAGTAGCAGGGAGAGCGCCACAAACAGTGACACCAACACCACGCCCTCGGACACCCACCCCTGCACACACTCCATATGACGACAGACTTAGAGATCTCCCGGGCGCAGACAGGAGGACAGGATGAGCACGCCTGCGGTAAAACACAAGGGTAACATAAGAGGGAGGAGGAGTGAAGGGGACAACAGAACAGATAACTGTAATGATATAATGATAGGATCGCATGACACGGAGCAAGAGGACGAATACACTGACATAGCCCCACGAGCATTAGGGGAAGTGAAGGGGGGAGGTTAATGCCACTTCTAGGAAGGAGAGGGGTCAGACCACAATACGTCCCATGGATGCATGCCGATAAAGAAAACATAAAGTGCAGGCTCCCATCTTTAAGTGGTGGAGCTGGAAAATGGATATATGATTTGGAGAAACATACTGCAGGACAAAAACTAGCGGTAGGGGATGTGAAAGGGCTCCTAATATCAATACTATTAGCTGTTTCCTTCCTCTGAAATGGCCAAGGGAGATTCCCTCCTTGCAACTCTTTCTGGTCTCGCCGTCTTTCTCCTCCTATTAAACTGCCATCTTGGAACTGCTTCTCCCTTGTATGTTTTTCCTTGCTCAGAGTGTGCTTTCATTCTCCGCCTTTTAGCCGCGTGGGGAAGTTGTACTGCGTATGTGAAAAATGAGCAAAAAGAACATGGCACTGAGGCGCGGCCATTTTGGACACTAACTTCCATTACCGCAATGAAAGCCTAGGTTCTTGTGGGACAACAGCCTACATTTTCCTGTGCCCAGTAAGTAGATGTGCATTTCTGCAGCGGAGGCAAGGTCACATAATAATGTTAGTTAAACAGTGGAGAATAGTTGTTGTATTGTCCGCTGACGGACGAACCAGAAGGGGAGTCAGAGCATTCTGCAGGTGCAGTGATAAGGGGACTGGGAAATAAGGCAAGGGACGAGAAGCCAGGTTTTTCCAATTCTAGCTGGAAATGTCCACTCTTGGCACCTTGTGCTTATTGTCTGCTCTTCGGCCTAGGGCAATCTGGTAACCATTGAAGGGTGGGGAATCCCCCATAAAGAGAAGAGTTATTCCTTTTGGGAAGTCAGATAGATTTGGACCCATGCGTGATGGAGTCTTGCTGAGAGGGAGGACGCTCCGCTCCAGACCCCGTTAGTATGAGTGCTACCTGCTCTGGGACTAAGCAGTATCGTGCGGGCTGAGATGAAGGTGTCTTCTGCAACCATTCTAACAGTGATGCTATGTTTACATGTAATAGAAGACCTGTTATGTGTGTATATGCAAAGAGTGAATAAAGGCCCCAAATCGAGTCCAATAACTGGTCTGGTAAGGTTTTGGGAGGGGGAGAGCCTATTTTTAAGGCCCTTAAACGTGCCCAAAAAAGCCAAAAGCAAGACAGAAGTGTGATGGAAGTTAGGTGTGTGTACTTATCAGTAATTGCCTGACTCCTCCTAACCCTTGTGTTGGGACATGTCAGGTATACGGCTCGGGTGTTAGTCTGTTTTCTCTCACAGTGAGCTGCCTGTGAAAAAGTTATTTTTGTCGTGGCCGGGGCTGTTGAGTTCCCATTATCGTATCTGGTAGGAGGTAAAGGTGTTATTGGGAAGGGGATACCGCGTCTCACCCACTGGTGTCCTACTTTCACTCCCTGAGGACCCCCCATCCAGGTGATCCTCCAGCACTAGTCCACCCCCCGGAACACTGGATCCAAAAGTGATGGCCATGTCCTGGCCACCTGGTTGACAGATCCCTAGATACGAGCGGATGAGACACCTTCAGGTTTCTTACATGCCCTTCCCCTATGCGATGTAGCCACCTCTGTTTCACAGGAGAACCGAGAGAGGAAATCCATGTTCACTTGGTGTTTAGCTTTTTGGTGCTCCACATTGAAAAAGTAGGGTTGCAGGTCTAAGAACCATTGCATGACTCGAGGGTTAGAGACTTTTTGTTGGCTAATCCAAACTAGTGGAGAATGGCCACGAGTGTGAACTTTCTTCCTAGGAGGTAGTAACTAAGATGGATAATGACCCACTTGATGGCAAGGGACTCTTATTCCAGCACAGAATAATTCTTTTCAAGTGGGAAAAGTGTATGACCCTTGTACAAGATGGGATGTTCCAATCCATCGCAACTTTGTTATAAGACTGCTCCCAACCGTGTAAGGGAGGCGTCTTTCTTCAGTAGAAATTATTTTGAGAAGTCTCCTAGCTTTAGGATCAGATTCTGGCACAGGGTTTGTTTTAGGTTGTTGTAACATATATGATCCTTGTTGTTCCATTGAATTTTCTGGGGCTTAGAGTTCTTTAGTTTATCTGTCAGCCTAGCTGTCCTGTCCGAGATGTTTGGAATAAACCTATGGTAATAATGGATTAACCCCAGAAATGCTCTGAGATCTCTTTTAGTTTTAGGTGTAGGGGTATCTAGTACGGCTTTCACTTTCTCACGTTGAGGTTGCACACTATCATTCCCTACAATGAAGCAGAGGTATTTCACGTCTGATTGGGGCACTCTGCATTTGGATGGATTGGCAGTTAGACCAGCTTCTCTTAGAGCTCTCATAATGGTAAGAAGATGGAAAAGGTGGTCTTCCTACGTTTTACTATAAATGACAATATCGTCAAAATATAAGCTCCACAGAAATCAGAGTAGGGCTGCAATATTTAGTCCATAAATCGTTGGAAAGTGGCTGGAGCCCTGAGTAAGCCAAAAGGGTGGACTTTGAACTGAACCAGTTTTAGGGGTGTCGAGAATTCTGTCTTTTCCTTATCAGGTCCATACACTGAGACATGCCAGTACCCTATTGTTAAGTCTAGGGTTGATAGAAAGGTGGCATTTCCAAGTTTATCAATGAGGTCATCGATGCATGGCATGGGATAAGCATCAAAGTCAGAAATGGCATTAACTTGGCGGAAATCTATGCAAAACCTCCAGGAGTGGTCAGGTTTGGTGACCAATTTGATAGGGGCAGACCATGGGCTTCAAGACGGTTTGATAATGTTTGTTCTTAACATTTTATTCACTTCCTCAACCACTATCTGCTTGTGGGCTTCCTGGAGTCTATAGGGTTTCAGATTAACCACTTTTCCTTTAGGTGTTGTAATGTAGTTTAACTGGATAGCCCAGCCCATTTGATGAGCAGCAATTACCCTGGAGATGGATGGGGATGCAGACTTTATTCATACTTTAATAATAGAGACGACTCAGGTAGTTGGTGAAAGGAAAACTGTTTTAATATCAATTATCTAAAACAGGGAGCATAACGAACATCGACAAAATCGCTCGATCCTCTTACTCAAACATACTTAGGAAAAAACTGAGATCTTATAAGGAAAACTCATCATCAATGACATTAACCTACGTATATACTAATGTCATCCTACGTGGAAAACTACAAAAACCTACGAGTATGGGTGATTGGCTCTGAGTGAACATCTAAGTATGTGATCCATACTAGTCTAAAAAGGTGTGACTATGTGATTGGTTACTTAACATCAGGTGGGGCAACTAAGCATTCCCCTAAAAATGACCTCTATGAACATCACTAAATACACAACGTCCCATTGGTTTACACAACTATAGGACCCCTAATTACAAGGTCCTCTACAATTGGTTGGCACTCTAACCTCCGTCAGTACTTTTCCACCTACTTCTAGCAGCATGCAGGCTGTCCATTCAGGTGCTGGTGAGCTCGCTTTAACTATTGCTACCCACCAATTAGCATATCAATCCATCATCACCTCAGTGGTCTGCTGTCAAGTAGGTTTTGAAGCTCGGCCTTGAGCTTGCTCTTATGATCTGAGAAATTTAGGGAAAGAGAAGCACAGTCTGTCTTTGTGCATAGGTGTGACAATTTTGTTCGTCCAACTTCATGCTTCCAATTCACTGGAGACCATGGAATCGAGCCTTTTGCTGTATTTAATACTATTTTTTAATGGACCTCTGACGTCTTCCTTGTTATGTTCATGCCTTCTGAACAGGAGTTTTGTTCTTTGACATGATTTGTATCCAATGTCAGTTCACTCCAGTTTGATAAGACCTTGGCTTCTTGGCTCATCCAGTCTCGTCTGCTGAGATTCACTCTGCAATTCAATTTGCTTTTTAACTGGGACACATGAAAAATGAGGCCTTCTTGCTACTGTACAACACTGCTATAATGTGTAGTGGAAACATCCATCCTTCACTTGTCCATAAGCATATATGTATATATTGGTGCTTGCCGGAATCTACTCACTATAAAGCCAGACTTAAGATTACTTTGTGTGCCTGTGTTTCTTTTGCATCTGTACACGTGTAACATGACTCAATGTCTTCATCTGTTTCTCTGGCATAAGCTTCTTGACCTTGATCCCAAGATGTCACTTATCTTTGATAGTTTCTTGATGCCTTATAGAATATCTGCAGTCTCTGGTCTCTGCCTCAAAAGTCTCTTGATCCAGAGGGCCTGATGTATCAAACCAACAAAAAGTTCCTTTCAGGGACGTCATTTCACCAAAATGCCAGGGGTAGCTGAATTAACATCACACGACCCTTGACCTTTGATGACATCACAGATAAAGGTGTCATCTGACCCCATCCTGAAGTGACATCACGGGAAGTGATGGAACACAACCTTTCAACCCTTGATAAAGCAGGAAGTGGCATCACATAGCATTATTTATAAGTACACTATGAATTATATGGTAACGGTATCACTGTAAAGTGATATGCATTGCATACAAGAAAGGATCACCATATGTATCATTAATATTAGTGCGTATAGGCCCATATTACCAAATTACTGTCAATGCAAACAGATGTCCAAGGCCAAATGAAAATGATGTGTTATTACATAGCACTTACGCTTAAGCGCTTCATATAGAACAAATATATATACAATATCAACCAACCTATGTTGGTACTCATTTATCAACCCCAGCATGAAGAAATGCTGAGTTCACTTTGCTGGGAGTCAAACTTGCAACCTGCAGATCAAACATACATCACAGCAGCAAGCACTCTACCCACTGAAATATCTTACCGGCTATAGTTACCATAAAACCATCCACTCCAGAAACAAAGAGCCACATGCTGCTGGCCGCAGCACAGGAGCCTCAATTAAAAAAACATGTTTTTTGTTTTTTTGTTGAGGGGTAGCAGGGATAGCAAGGGAGACATCAGGGGTGGCATTTGCGTCCCCTGGCCACCCCTAAATGACATCCCTGGTTCCTTTCCAAGTATTCAATTAGAGTGATTCATTCTTCACCCTGGATTCCCCTCAGCCAGATTCAGATCCACTTTTGTACCACAATCTTCGCTCGGGTGGCTCACGGTTCATCCAGGATCCCCCTCAGTCGGGCTCAGATCCCCTTTTCCACAATTAGTCTCCCTCAGCTGGGCTTGGACCAATTACAGTTCTTACCTATCGAAGACTTTCGAATGTGCACAGGGTTCGGCTTGACCCGTTGCAGGACCACTTCAATTTCACAGTTCAACAATTCTTACATGCTCAGCTGGATACCAAACAGGGACCTTTGGATGAACACCCACGTGGCGCCGAACCACTCTGTATATGGTACCTATCTTGGTTTTAAAATGTTCAATCACATACGCCTCATCTTTCTTCATACAATGTTGCTGCTTGCAACCTTGGCCGTACCACAGTCTGGTCTGCTATCAGTCTCTCTGACTCATCAGCTGTGCTGACATTACTGGCGCTGCTTTGTTGATGGAGCCAATGATAGTTCTTAGCTATCAAAGACTTTGAAATGTGCACAGGGTTTTGTCTTGACCCGTTGCAGGACCATTTCGATTTGACAGTTCAACAATTCTTACATGTTCAGTTGGATACCAAACAGAGACCTTCGAATGAGAACCGGCTGTGCTGACATTACTGGTGCTGCTTTGTTGTCGGAGCCAAGGACAGTACCACAGTGGAAATCGCTCCTCCCTGCCTCGGCTATCAGCTTTAATCCCCAGTCTTATGTTTCTTAGCCACAAGGGTTCATAAAAGTAGCAGTTTCCTTTCTCTGAATAGGCCAAGGGCGATTTCCTCCTTGCAACCCTTTCTGGTTTCGCTGTCTTTCTGACGTCTCAGAACTGCTGCTCTCTCTGTTAGGCCTTGCTCAGAGTGTGCTTTCGTGCACCTCCTTTTATCTGTGTGGAGAAGTGTGATGGAAGTCAGGTGGGTGTACTTATCAGTAATTGCCTGACTCTTGTATTGGGACATGTCAGGTGTACGGCTCGGGTGTTAGCCTGTGTTCTCTCACAGTGAGCTGTCCTTGAAAAATTGTTTGTGTCAGGAAAGGGGGGGGGGTCTTAAGTTCCGAGGTATCCTACCTGGTAGGATGTGGAAAAGGTGTTCTTGGGAAGGGGATACCGCGTCTCACCCTCTGGTGTCCCACTTCCACTCCCCGAGGAGCCCCCATCCAGGTGATCTTCTGCACTAGTCCACCCCTAGGAACTGGATCCAAAAGCGATGGCCGTGTCCTGGCAACCTGGATGACAGATCCCAGAGGACTAGCGGCTGAGACACCGTTCGGTTTCTCACAGTTCTTAAGAGCACAATACTCTAACAAATAGAGCTTCCCCCTCTTTCTAGGAGGTTGGATAGCACTCATGCTCACCCTCTTAACCTCACCAAGGTAACACCAACATTTCTGAGCATAAAGTAATTGATAACAATAGGCTCTGGTTTTAATTAGAGGCCACTTCTACAAAGTCTCTGTGCTTGGTGTGGTAAAATATGCCCAATCAAATGTCTATGCTGTCTATGGGCCTCATTACGAGCTTTTAGCGGCATGGCTACCCTCACACCAGGTCCGGGTTCCTGGAATAGGTCATTACCGGGCCATTCCGACCTTGGAGGGCCCCGTAATTCCCTTTTCCGGGACCCAGGCCCGGTACATCCCCATTCCCATTTGAGCCCCCATAGGGTTCAATGGGAATGGGGAGGCTGTAACCTGGTCTGCTAGCGGGTCCCGCTAAGGACGCCTGGTTTTAGCAGACATCCTTAGCGGGATCCGCGAACAGACCTTGTAATGAGGCGGTAGAGTGATAACAGCACCAGCAGCTCTACCAGCGCCGATATCACTCTACCGACTACATTGTAATGAGGCCGTACGTCTATATTATGCTGTGAATATCGACTCCGTTGTAATACACCATTTTCACAGGCCCCACTCGGAAGCAGCAATCAGTAGGTTGCATGTCTTACCACAATGTTGTTCACAATGTCGATCGTATGGAGGAGGCTACCACAGCTTCCACCGCAGAACAAGTCGTCTCCGAATCTCCGACCCACACCGGTCCACAACATACCACTTTTTGCTTCCACCTTCGCAATCCGAGCGGCACTCTGCAGTGGGGGAGTGGATATATGCTGCTAACAGGTAAGGCGCCTCGTCTTCTCCAAGCAACTGCCAGCGACAACAGACTAGAGTCTCAGCCACCCACAGAGCACTTTTTGCATCCACTTTCGCTATCCGTGCAGTGCTTCGCGCTGGGGAAGTAGATATATGCTGCTAACAGGTAAGGCTCCTCCTCTTCTCCAAGCAACAGCAATCGACAACAGATTGAAGTCTCAGCCACCATCAGAGTACTTTTTGCATCGACTTTCGCTATCCGTGGAGTGCTTTGAGCTGCGGAAGTGGATATATGCTGCTAACATGTAAGGCTCCTCCTCTTCTCCAAGCAACAGCAATCTACAACAGACTGGAGTCTCAGCCACCAACAGACCACTTTCGTTATCCACCAGTATATTTCTATCGAGTGCAAATCATGAATGCAAGATAATCATGCTGGCTGTGAATATGTTGAGGGAAAATGCCTTGCACTCAACCTGTCAAAGTTTTATGTGGGAATTTTGATGTTAAAATGCTGGGTGAACATTAAACTTACAGTGAAAATTATTAAACAAATTCAACATCTTGGAAGGTCATGCTAGCAATGTGATGATGGGCAAAAAAGGTCAGGCCTTCCAAATTAATGTCACTTAAAAGCACGACTGGAGCAATTAATAATCTACTGGGAGTGATATTGAAAATAGAGGATACTTTTTGCACTTTGCCTACAGTGCACTTGCACTCCAAAGGACCACTTATGCTCCAGATTCAGCCCCTAAGTGTCCATTTGAGGTTCTGATTGTAGCCAAGCAACCAGTCAGCGCAGCAGACAAGTAAGTCAGCAGGAGAGAGAGGACGAGAGAAAGCAGAAGCGAAAAGAGAGGTATTGAGCTTCTTCGAGAACGTCAGGTGGTCCTGCTCAGGTCTGAGAGGAGCAGGGAGGCCATTGCCGATGGAGGCACCTCCAGAGGAGAGAGACCTACCCCCAGTCTCTGCTGGGAGAAGCATCTGGCCCTCAGAGAGTTGGAGGTGGCTGAACGAAGGGCTCAAGATGGAAGGTGTTTAGGAAGAGAGAGTTGGACGTAGTGCAGGCCGCGGTCCCAGAAAGCCTTGTGAAAGATGCAAAGGGTCTTGAACTTGATCCTTGCAGCCACCGGGAGCCAGTGGAGAGATTTCAGGGCTAGAGAGATACGATCCCTGGGCTTAAGACCAAAGACAAGTCTTGCAGTCCTGTTCTGGATTAGTTGCAGAGGACAGAGAGTAGAGGAAGGCAGATTGAGAAAGAGGCTGTGAGAAAAGGAGGCACCTGCTGTACCTGTTTCAGTGTGTGACAGAAGCTTGCACAGATCCTGTTTTTGTCATAAATGTACCAATTTGAGTGATGTGTGCACAGCCCCTTACACGTACTAATACTCCCTGAGGGAGCAATCCATGTGGTCTTGAAAGCTTTCAGACAAATGTGTGGAATTAGCTATTATAGGTATCTTTGCTGCAAGATTCCAGCTGGTGTTGGCTTCATTTAAAAAAAAAACTAATAAACAGCAAAAATCTGTACTGTTTTCCTCAGAGTGGAAAAAAATGAAACCTCACTCATTTCAACAATGGTGGACTCTCCAAAAAGGCCATTCCCAAAATAAAATATGTGTTTACAAGTCTCACATCATTTGAATGTAATCTACATACTTTGATTTTGTATTCTGTATTAATAATGGCAGAGGGTTAAATGATGATTTTGACTGATTGTATAACTAATGCACCACGACTGAAAAGTTGAAAATGGAATATAAAAACAATTACATATTTAAAATGAGCACAACTTATATTGGCATGAATATAAACATGTATATTATACCTGTTTAAGTTCTCTTCTAAAGAAAAACGTTTCAAAGAACTACAAATATTAAATTAAACAAATTAAAAAGGAACGCTGTTTGAACTTCCCCAAAACTGTCGCAAAAGTGAATCACAAACGCGTGCAGGTCACAAATGGTTGAGAGACCTGTGAATAGTCAAGGATCAGTTTGAGGGTAATCAGCCCCCAAAACTACAAATGATACCCTTATGTCATTATCTGGCCCCTAACAGCTCCAAAGGCCTCCCACCCATCAACAGAGGGCTGGAAATAAAAAAAAGCTTTAACATGCCCCCTGCATTCACATCTGAACACATCAGAGCGGCTTCTCGATCCATGTGGGGGATTGTGCCAATGCCATCTGGGTTCTAATGCAGCCCCAGCCAGATGGATTGCCTCCTGCATCTCAGAGAGCAGTTGGCGTGTGAATATGGCTTCCCCAAAGGTGCTGCACTGCATGCGGTCAGGGCGAACGCACCTGCATTTGCCCTCTAAAGGCATATTTCCCGGGGTGGCCGTTGCCAGGGCTGCTGAATAGGCCTCTCTCTCTGCTCTCTGTAAGCATTACTACCTGGACTGCCTTTGGCAAGGGAGCACTACAGAATATCTTCGGCTCGATCAGCATAGGACCTACACTCATCTGTATCTTATTGTGTGATAATCTCCTACTGGTGTTGAGGAGGGGAACAGGACATAGGAGTCACTGACAATTACTTGCCATAGCGACTACTGTACTCCTCGTCCAATGTCTCCTTCCCTCCATACCCCCTCCCACGTTGCCTGATTAAGTTAGGCATCAGTTACTGCCTGCACAGAAGGAAAAGGACTGGTGGGTAAGGCCAGCGGGGAGGAGGATGAAAGAGGCGCTATTTACTGCTTTAAAGAATGGACTCATCCCCATTCCCATGAGTGGGTCCACACACAGGGATGGAGGAATGGGGACTAAGTAACAGAAGTACAATAGTCACTATAGTGAGGGAATTACACAAAAAAACGCATGTCGAAAAGCTGTAATAAAACATAAGGCCAAAGCAAATGAATGAGGATGAAAGGCTGCCGCACTGTAAGTGTAAGACAGCAAATAAAAATGTGACTGGGTCTTCTATAGCATTACCTATGTGGAGACAAGAGCAAGGCGTCTGGAGCTGCTGTTATTGCTGTTAGTGCTGTTAGTGCTGGGAGGAGGGGGCGCCCTGAATCTACTCATCCGAAAAGCTCTGTAAAACGAATGATCTGGCGGATCGCACCTTCTCTAAAGGCTATAAAGGAAAGGTAAGCCGGATCGGCGTTTACCGTACGTTGCTTTTAACCCATTTGTGAACTGCGAGAGGCTGCTGGAAATCTATCCTTTGATCTCGTGGTTACCTGGGTTTATTTCAACGATGATATTGTGCTCCCAATACACTATTCTGATCTCAACTAATAGTGTAATATCTATGCTACGCTGCAACGGCGAGGCGAGAGAGTCTCCTTTGTGTGCTGTGCTTTTTGGGGTCTCCTCTCTAGGGCCTACCTATCTGATTCCACTCATATAAGATCTGACTGAGGACTGCGGGTCAGAGACCTTTGACTCAGTTGGAATCTGTGAGGGTGAATCAATAAGCGCAAGATCTGAGAAAGCTGGACGCCGGTTTTGAGAAGGGAAAATGTCAAACATATACAATCTACAAAGCGGACCAATGCTGGATAAACAAATGCTTCTAGAACCACAAGCTATATCTACCCCAGCGGTCCAGCAAAATGTAGCAATGAACCCCCCATTAACCCATTTTAGAGCGGGAGGGGCTAATTTTCTACCGCCAATGAGTACTTTCCCAGAAGACTCTGAGGTACCTACTAGCTCGGGTCTATCTGCTATTAAGATAGATTAAAAAAAGACTTACCTTATGCTTCACATTTAAGTATTTCAGCACAAACTACTCTAATGGCCAATTTAAATTATACGGTCACAGCTGCAACAATGAAAAATACTATTGAAGATCGTCTTGCCAGACCAACGGAGGCTAAAACAAAAGATAATGCCTCAATATCAATGGATCAACATCCTCAATCAAATCAAGCATTATATAACTCTGACAACCAAATTGTTATTAGTGCGCACTCATCGGCTGTTTCCCCTCAGTTTCAAAACCTGGATTTATCAATGGAGCAGAATCCAATATTGGATAGCTGGCATGCATCTCTGAATACTGCTCCAGTAAAATGTAAAACAACTACCCAAGCTTTTGAATATCAAAATGAGAACCTAACATTGCCATCAAATGTGGAGGAAGACCTGATTCCCCCAACCATTATAGCTTTGAACTTTGTATTGACTTCACTGGTCAAGGTCTTTGAAAATATCAAATCGAAAGTAGAAATGCATTCTGGAATATTGCTGGAACTATCAAAGGATATGGAGTCTCTGGACTCAAATATGGTGGCTTTAAAAACAACTACAAACAAGGAGAGAATTGTTTCAAGAAACTTATGGCAGTCCTTTCAGGAAGTTCAATTAAGTAAAATGGACACTATATGGGCACAAGGAGTTGAAACTGAACAGATTTTATCTCTTCTAAAAGAAAATTGGGATAAGGCCCAAAAAAGCCAAAAACAATATAATGAGCCCAGGAATTTGGAGGAGTGTCAGATGGCAGATGATTGGGGAGATATCTATCTCTCTGCCTCTACGATGGAAGAATGTATGCACCTTGCTCAATTGGCAGAGGACGAAATTGCTCCAAGTCTAAATAACGAGAAGTCTCAACATGCTGATCTGGCAGAAAATCAGACCGGTAATAAGGGATCTTTAACCAAATGCGCTAGGAAGCTGGATAGGAAATCTAAAAGAAAAAGAAAAAAGAAAATGGAAGAAGTACAAATGGAGCAAAAGAAGAAAAATTTGAGTGCAAACCAAAAGGAGTGTGAACCCCGTATATCTAACACAAAGCACTCTGTTAAAAGTCTGAAAAAACGGACTGTGCCTATCGGAGTGAAGTCCAATCGGAAAGGCCCTAAACAAGGTTCGGCCAAAAACCAAAAACTGAAAGTGGTAGAGTCAGAACCGGATAAGAATTTGGATAATACCTCCCCGCCTATTAGAAAGGTGACGGTGAGTAGTCAGACAGATTTTCTGGCTCCCCCAAAGAAAATTGCCCCAATATTTCTTCCTCCGAAGTAAAAAGTGAATACTAGTACACCTTCTTTGAAAATTGCCCCCTTTTTTCTGAAGCATACAAAGAAGAAAGCACCACTTGGTGTCCATGAACATAGGTTGGGTACGAACATCCCATATGTGCAAAAGAAGGACTTGCATAAAGATGAAGCTAGGGAGGAATAGGAAAGGGAAATTGTGGGCATATTTCCGGAAAATCAAGTATTCCAAATGCTGATCGATAGCTAATGAACTCAAGGGGAATAAAGTTCCCTAATTCGAACTGTAATGATCTTCCAGGGTCGACTGGGAAAAATGTGGCAATTAATTCCCCATTACAGAGAATCTTCTTATTTAAGTCCAATGGCATCAAATCAAGAAGTCCTATTAAATGACCAGTCATCTTGGAAGAGATGAAATTAATGAACTTATTGAAATTTCTTATCTCCAGTGATATCGATCGAGTACGTTTCCCAAACTACCCAAACACGACAGTAACTGAAATACAGTTGAAATCAAGATTAGCATCTGAGTGTATGATCGAGTCAATGGAGGAATGGCAAAAAAGAGGCTATGTTGTATTAAGAACCAATCCCAGTGCTGCCTCAAATATGGTCGCTGAAAAGGAGTACTCAAAGAGGAGGGGATCTGGAAATCTTTGGGATATGGTCCCAGAAATCCTAGCACAAGTTTTCCAGAAGATGGGCCTGCCTGAACAAAGGCTTTAGCAAAGCAAGAAATCAGATGCCTATCATGGAACTCCAGAGTATACAACGCCTTCGTGGGAGACAACCAAAGAGATTTCATTTTTCAGAAGTTTGGATTGATCTCCCTACAAAAAACATGGTTAGTGGAAGAGGTGGGCATCATAGGTTTCTATGCCTTCCAACAAACTGTTGAACACAAAGGGATGGGTCGTCCAAGTGGAGGTCTGCTGTTAGCATGTAACAAAGAGTGGTTTAAGGAATGTACTTCGTTATCAAATAAATTCCAGGGCCTCTTGGTTGTTAGAGTCTGGATCAAAGAATAGTTGAGTCCAACCCATTGGATTATAATTACAGTATATTGGAATCCTGTGGAGACTGCCCTGGGCCTCTTTCTACAGCAGCTCTCCGACTTACTGGTTACAGTTTTAACACAATTTCCCAGAGATGAACTGATAATACTGGGCGACTTTAACTCAAAGTGTGTCAACACAGATGTATCTCAGCTCTTCTCAAAAAAGAAGTCTATGAATGGGAAAGTGTGGGTGGATTTTATGTCGGACTGGCATTTAACTATGTTAAACGAGAATGTGAGGGGGAATATCCCTTGTGCTCCAACTTGGGAGAGAGGTGACTCCTTCTCTACTATTGATTATGTTTTCGTTTCCGTTAACATCTTTAACAAATGTGTATCACTAAAGCTCACCCATACTATAGATAGTGATCATGCCATGTTAGACTTTACTATAGGAATGGATGTGAGATCATTAGATCTGTACTATTCATAACCCCTGGAGATAAATGTGGGTGGAAATCGGATTGTAAAATTTGAAAAAGGGCGCCAAATTCTGAATGACAATCTGAAGAAAGCTATTGACTGAATACCGGTTGTAGAGTTGAAACATCAATATAAACCCAGTAACTATATTGGCTTTATTTAGTCTCTGAACTGACCAATCTCTGGAAAGGACAAACTAAATAAAAGGCATAAATACAGTTATGATAACCAGATCCAGGGAAAAAAGAAACAGTTAAGGGCCGAAAAAAATAAAATAAAAAAACGGTGAGAAATGAGAAGGTATGCCTAAACCAAATTAAACAACTAGAGAAACAATATAAGAACGGGGTTAGAAGCCATAGATATATGCTCCTGCAAAAAGATGGGGAAGAAATTTTGAAGGCTATTTCCTTTCAAAACTCAAAGAACTTTTGGACACTTGTAAATCATGTACAACCCTGCAGTAATTTAACCCTAGAGTCAGTAGTAGACGAAGAGGCTTGGGTGGGCCATTTTATAAAGGTCTACGCTCCGATTGTCTCTGAGACCTATTACTACCAACAAGACGCAATATGAACTCTCCAATTTGATGCACAGGACATTATGCGCCTGATAAACAAATCTTCAAACTCAAGGGCTCCAGGGCCGAACGGTTTATCGAACTCAGTATTAAAAAATAACCCGTCTTATTGCCACAAAAACAACTCCGGACACATCGAAACAAGCAATTATTATTCCGGCTTACAAGAAGGGAGATTGATCTTTGCCAATTAACTACAGGCCAATTTCCCTATTGGATGCAGATGGTAAGATCTTCAGTGGTCTAGTGTTGATGGAACTAGAGAATTGGGCGGCCTCTAATCATATAATCCCCAAGGAACAAACCAGTTTCTGGAGAGGCTTATCAACTACATTGAATATTCTAATCCTCACCTGTATTTTGTCATTGTCCTTGTTAAAACTGGTATTCTCCGCTTTGCTGCCTGGGTGTATCTCTCCCAGGCCTTTGATACTATCAATGGGAAGAGGCTGTGGCTCAAACTAAAAAATTGGGGTTTACCAGATGGCCTCCTTAATATCCTTTTACATCTTCATGAAGACTCCGCTATTAGAGTTAGACTCACAAAATCTGATCTTCTATCGAAGAGTATTAAAACAGAGAGGTGGGTTCGTCAGGGGTGTCTTTTGGCTCCTTTTCTATTCATATTATTTATGGCGGACCTGTCAAATTGGTTGCGGTAGAAAGGATTGGTATCGCCTAGGTTTGGGGGAGGTAAAGAGGTAAAATAGCATAGCTTGCCTATGCAGACGAATAGTGGTCATGGATCACACTCAAGTTGGGCTGCAGAGTCTAATGACAGCACTATCTGACTACGCTAGTCTTACTGACTTGACCATGAATCCAGCTAAGTCTAAGATTGTAATCTTTAAACATCCCCTTAAAATAACTAAATCCTATGCATGGCAACTGAATAACACTGTGGTTCCAATAGACAAAGAGGTTACCTATCTGGGGTGTCAGATTCTATCTTACCCATCTATGTCTCATCTCCTAACAACAATAGAACCCAAACAAAGAAAATTCAGAGCGCAAATGAAAAAAGTTTTCAGTAAGTACTGTAAAATCTCCCTAATTCCTTTGATAAAATTCTATGGGTCAAAGGCTCTCCTATCCCTTAGCTATGGGTAAGAGTGTTATTTGCAGCCCTCAATTGGGAAAAAATTGAGTGTCAGTTGTGGAAAAGGGTATTGCTACTGCCAAACTGTATACCAATGTCAAGTTCTCGATATGAGTTAGGCCTTGCCTCCTTGATGTCTTCAATGGAATGGAAATCGTTAAGTCTATATAGACTTATTTTGTGTCCCCAAAAAGCTACTATGTATGTTGAAGCAGCAGATCAGTTGGAAAAGAGAGACAACATATTTCTAAATAG
Organism: Ambystoma mexicanum; assembly: GCF_040938575.1. Classification (NCBI taxonomy): domain Eukaryota; kingdom Metazoa; phylum Chordata; class Amphibia; order Caudata; family Ambystomatidae; genus Ambystoma; species Ambystoma mexicanum. The sequence continues at coordinate 1,085,503,619 of NC_090941.1, forward strand.
ATTAAGCTCTGTCTATAAAAACATATTAGTAGCAGCAGGCACTACCATAGATATTCTAATCCAGGATCCTCTAATGGTAAAGAGATGGTAAAGAAACATCTAACCCGAATGGACTGGATTAGAACTATCTCTAAAATGAGAGAGGCCAAATTGGCCCAAATTGTCGGAATCTTGGACGAAAATCGATATCGGTGCCGGCTTATCTAAAAAAATCTTCAAATCAAAGAATAATATCAGACTTCTTAAGATTTAGACTAAATCTGGTTCTTACCTTAGAATTAAAGCATATTAGAGACCCAATAGCCTAACCATGTAACCATGTAACATCTGTGATAAATGTGAAGATGATGATGTGAAGATGGTGTTAAGCAAACTACGATCCACTTGCTGTCAGAGTGTATGGGGACGTGGACTCTGAGACAGAACAGATTTCAAAGATTTGTGCATAACCCGCAACTACTCAACTCCACTCTGTTCTGGGAAAGACTTGTGCAAGGCCAAGAAACCTTCCTTACTTATGAAGTTCTAGCATCATCAAAATAACACCGACCCAGCGAAGCACCTAAAGCAAAAGCAAAAGCAAAAAAAAAAAAAAAAAAAACGGATTGTATCAAATAATCACAAAAGAAATTAAAACGAGTAATGCAGATCTAAACAGTGAAGTCAATAATACGAATTGATCACTGGATAAAAGAAAAATAGAGCGTGGACGAGCTTGGAAAGCCGATGAGTGTGGTGAACGGATGAGTGAGAAGGGCGAATGAATAATGATGATTCTAGACAAGTATAAATGAATGTAGTGAACGGATGAGTGAGAAGAGCGAATGAATAATGATGATTCTAGACAAGTATAAATGAATGTGGAGGATGAAAGCGGTTGACAGGTGTGTCTGGAAGACGGTTGAGTCTGGAGACCTGATGAATAATACGAGCAAAATCAATGGGGATGACGGATGAATTGCGTGATATGCAGACTTTGATGTGGAACGCAAGGAACCGTTGTAAGAGCATACTTCATTTCACACCCCATGCTTACTCTCTCCTTACACCACCACTCAAGTAGAACACAGAGATACTATGACACCATTCGGTATAACTGTTCTCATATCAACATCCGCCGCTCACTCCCCATCACTCTAAGTAAACATTGCTGGTTTCTCACCCCCAGCCAGGCGTTCTCGTCAGGCCTAACGCTGCCTCACTCGGACTGGATAACTCCTGCCAGACCAAACACATACTCCTGATTCCTCAACCACCACACCTATTCGCTAGGAAGCAGCTACCACAGAAATTCCGCACCAGCTGCACACATACCTGGTGCGCACACGCACCTTTGACTCTCTCTAATCTCTCCACTGACCCGAACCTCGGTTCCCAAGGGCGTTCAACCTACCAGCGCCTTCAGACCATACCAATGGTATATAAGGCGCTATATAAATGCAAAATAACAATAACAATAACAATAACAATGAAGTCATCTGTTTTCTAACAGATATGAACTTACTATCTGAGAATGGGTAAGGGAATGCTTTTGTGCACATTCAAGATGATATCTAAATTCTTTTCCTGGTGTTCTGTTTCGTTTTTCTATGTATGAAAGCGTATTTGTCTTTTTTTTTATTCGGCTTTGCCCTCTTTGTAACTTGGTTTGTGATAATGTTTTAAGTATTCATTGGTTTGTATGTGTAAAAAGTCAGATTTTGACTAATATCACAATAAAATAAAAAAAATAAAAAAATGTTACTGGGTCTTCTATAGCATTACCTATATTGTGTTGAGGGCCTCTTGGTTCTATGAATTCCAAATCCTCATCTCTGAAAAGCTTACAGGGTAATTCATAGAATTCGGAACACAGTGGGCGCATGCGGCAGTCTGCGCCAACCGCACGCGCCAAAATCCATTTCCACGCACAGTGTATTCATGGATTTTAACATCCATAACCAGCCGTGGCGCAGAGTGGCGCTGCGACCCTGCAGCAGCGCCAGTTAAGACCCTAACCCCACCCCGTGCACCATGAACAGCGCACAAATCCCGTACATGGCGCACAGGCCAGTGGACCAGCATACAGCCCCCCAACCACAAAAACATCTGTAAAACTACCCGCGCACCCCTCAGAATACACGTGCCCGTCTCGCGGTAGCAAAATCGTGTGTAAAACTCCCTGCGCACCCCTCCGAATACACGTACCCCGCTCGCGCCAGGTAAATTGCATGCAAAAAGCACCCCCATGTGGCGTGGGCTGCCTGTGGGGCATGCCCATGGTGGATGGGGTGCCTACGTGTATTTCGGGGGTGCGCATGGAGAATCACACGCGATAGGCCTTGGGGAGCAGGGTATGTTTATTCTGAGGGGTGCGCGGGGAGAATCACACGCGAAAGGCCTTGTGCAAGCAGGGTACGTGTATTTCGGGGGTGCGTGTGGAGAATCACACGCGATAGGCCTTGGGGAGCGGGGTACGTGTATTCTGAGGGGTGCGCAGGGAGAATCACATGCGAAAGGCCTTGTGCGAGCGGGGTACGTGTATTTCGGGGGTGCGCATGGAGAATCACACGCAATAGGTCTTGTGCGAGCGGGGTACGTGTATTTTGGGGGTGCGTGTGGAGAATCACAGGCGATAGGCCTTGGGGAGTGTGGTACGTGTATTCTGAGGGGTGCATGGGTGAATCACACGCGAAAGGCCTTGTGCGAGCGGGGTACGTGTATTTGGGGGGTGCACTGGAGAATCACCCCGACTCATGTCCCCCTCCACCCCCACCCATCCAGCATTGACGGGCACCTGCCAGAGGGCCCCGACTCATGTCCCCTGTCCCCCCACCGATCCAGCACTGACGGGCACCTGCCAGCAGGCCCCGACTCATGTCCCCCCCAACATGTCAAAAAGATGCACATTAATGGGCCTCATGTCCACCAAAATTCCACTGCACGCCACTCCAGTCTTGAGACCCAATCAAGTTTCCCATCCACCCCACACTGAAAGGCCTATTTCACGACACAAACCAAAAGTCAACTATGCACATTAACACATGTCCGTCACACACACACACTGGGTGCCAGTGATTGCGTAAACCCACATTGTGACATGCAGTAAACCAATGAGCGAATACCACACATGGAAGTTAATAAATCAAAGTGTATTTTGCACAAAATGAAGCTAATGGAATGAAACCATGAACATTATTTTATTAATTTAACTTTATTGGTTTTGCAAGAAACAAAAAGAGGCAAACAATATTCAAATAAAATCATACATCTTCCAGAGGTACATGTCGAACAAACGGTGCAGACTAAAACAATATGCTGGAATCTCTTAGTAGTGCGACAGTCCCGATTATCTGGGCATGTCTGATTGATTGTTCGCCATAACCCACTCCCACCCCTCCCCCCCACTTGGATTGGTGTATATCACAAGTGCAATTGATTGACGAAAGTATTAGTATCGTATGGTTGACACAGTGTCACATCTGGCAGTACCATGTTCGCTGGAGATGAGTTTCTCATCCTTTGTAGTGTTCTTTGAGCATAGCATCATTCGGTCAGGCTTTTGGGGGTTCCTCTGGTTGGGAGTCGTAAGTAGGTGCGATATATGTATTCTTGAAGTCTATCCATAGAGTTTCACATTTCGCCGATTTATTATGCAGGGAGGCAGTGATCGTTTCCATCACATAAATGCTCGTGGCCAGTTTGATCCACTCGCTCTTACCTGGGACCAGAGGAGATTTCCATTTGGTCGCTATCAGGGCCCTCGCTGCCAGTAATAGCTGGGGGGGCCAGGCCTTTCACCCGAAACCAATCCTCCTCGTCTCTTTCAAGGCCAAACAAAACAAGGTATGGGTCAAGTTCTCTGTGGATGTCGCCTACCTCTTTAATCCATCCCAGAACCTCAGTCCAAAACACTTTGATGTGCGGGCAGCTCCACCACATGTGCCAATAGTTGGCATTTTCTCCACAATTTCTCCAGCACTTCTGGCTCATGGACTGGGACATTTTGGAGAGTCGAAGCGGATCGTAGGGCCATCTGTGTAGAAGTTTTATTGCATGAAGCTTATATTGGTTGGATATGGAGGATTTAGGTGCAGTTCTGCACATTAAGTCCCATTGATCGGGGAGTATCTCTTCGCCAAGGTCTTTTTCCCATCTGGCCCTAAGGGGTTCTGTAGTTCCACCTCCTGCTGCTAATAGCGTTTGATACATTACAGATATAAGGCCTTTCATTTCTGTTCTGGAGTCTAGGAGTTTCTCAAAGGCGGTAAGGTCTCTTCTCAGTTTTTCTCTCCATTCAGGTCTCGTTAACACCCCTTTTAGCTGGATGAAGTGAAATGTCGATAAAGTACCTATCCCCAGTGCCGTTGTCAGATCAGGTAATGTGATGAACGAGTCCTTTCTCTGGAGTTGTCCCACCCTTTCCAGGCCCGCCTCGTACCATGACTGGAACCGCTCTAGATTCAGAATTTGGTCATTTATGCCAGGAGACCACAAGTGACTGAGCGGGGATGGCCAGGTGGTAACTTCTCGCATCCCTTTCCCATTGCGCCATATGGCCCATATGGTAGTCAGTATGGGATGGTGATTAATTCTCCTCTGGACCCGTTGGTATGGTGACCACAGCCACTCTGCCACTGTGGCGGGGGACATGTAGTGGTTGTCCATCTGAACCCATTGCAGGTGTTTGTGGTCCCTGAAGTGTGGAATTAGGACACGTAACTGGGCGGCTTTATAGCATTTTCCCAGATCAGGAAGACCTACTCCTCCCCTGTCTTTGGGGAGAGTAAGTGTGTCGTAAGAGATCCACGGTCTCTTCCCCTGCCAGATGAACCGCAACATGATCTTTCGTGCATCCACAAAGAATTTTTTGGGCATCTCGATTGGTAACATCTGAAAGGGGTAGAGAAAACGGGGGAGGCACACCATCTTGACGGCGTTGATACGCCCCAGCCAAGAGATCGTCAGTTTGCTCCATTTCTCGAGGTCTTTCTCGAAGCAACGAAGGAGCAGGGGGAAGTTAGCCTCGTAGAGGTCGTCTAGGGTTCTGGTGATCTGTATGCCCAGGTATCGTAATGTCGTGTGTTCTACTTTGAGCCCTAAGGGGAGGAACTTGGTGTCATTATCATCCGGGGTACCTTGGAGTGGAAAGAGTATGGATTTTGACATGTTTACTTTAAACCCAGAGAACCGGCCATATTCTTCTATTAGAGTTAGGGCATGGGGGATGGAGGTCATAGGTTTAGTTAGATGTAGAAGGATGTCATCAGCATACAACCCCGCCTTATATTCTGTCCCTCCCAGCCGTATTCCCTCTATTCGGGGATCGTTCCTTATTTTTTGAGCTAAGGGCTCGAGGGAAAGTGCAAACAGGATCGCGGAGAATGGACATCCCTGTCTTGTCCCCCGTTGCAGTTCAAACCACCTGGAATATTCCCCATTCACAAATATTGATGCTTTGGGAGAGGTGTATATTGCTCGTATCCCATCACGGAATTTGGGGCCTATCCCTACTTTCTGGAGGACTGCCCCCAGGAAATCCCATTCCACCCTATCAAAGGCTTTTTCTGCATCAATCGATAGGAGGGCCGGATCATCTGGTAGACTGTGCCCTACGTGGACAAGATGTAGAGTTTTTCGCATGGTGTTGGCACCCTGCCTTCCAAGGATAAATCCCACCTGGTCAGGGTGGACCAATTTGGGCATTAAAGTTTACAGTCTGGCCGCCAATACTCGAGCGTAAATCTTCACATCGAGATTGAGGAGGGAAATGGGGCGATGCGACCCACATAGTTTGGGGTCTCTACCCTCTTTAGGGATGACAGTTATGAGGGCTTTCTTAAAGGAATCTGGTGCGATCCCAGAGCTCATTATCTCATTAAAGAGTTCCGTGAGAAAGGGTGACAGTTGATCGGTGAAGGTCTTATAGAAGCCGGCCGTGTAACCGTCTTCACCCGGAGACTTCCCCAGTGTAAGCCGTTTGATCGCCTCTCGTGTCTCGTGTTCGGTTATTGGACTATCAAGGAGTTCGGTCTCTGTGTGTGTTATTGTAGGCATAGTAATTGGGGACAGGTAGGAGGATATGTCAGAATGAGCCGAGAGCAGCTCGGAGGTATATAGGTTTTCGTAAAAGTTGGCAAAACACTCGGGTATTGAGTGGGGTGGGTGCATCGCAGGATTGGTGGGCTCTATTATCTCTTTCACCTTGCGTTCCACCCTCCTTTCCCTGAGCCTGGCGGCTAAGAGTGCATCAGCCTTGTCCCCCTTCTCATAATATGTCTGTTTCAGGAATTGCAATTTCCGCACCACCTGGCCGTGTTCTAACAGCCGTAGTTCCTCTCTTTTACGATGGGCCATGTCTAGTTTGGTGGAGTCCACTGTTGTTTTGTCTCTTAGTTCCGCCTCCAGCTGGTGTATTTCATTACAGAGTTTGTTTTCTACAATCTTACTTTCTCTCTTTTTAGAGGAGCCCTCGCGTATTAATATGCCTCTCCAAGTGGCCTTCCACGCTTCCCAAATCACTTGTTTGGAGACCTCCCCGTTGTCATTCGTCTTGAAGTATTCTTCAATCTCGGTCTCCATTTCATTTCTGAACACCGCGTCGGTCCAGAGGGACTCATTGCAGCGCCAGGATCCCCCAGCGACAGGTAGGTCGGCCCAGTTGACGTCTGCTAGCACCATGTCATGGTCTGACCATGTTATCGGGACAATACTCATGTGACTTGTGGACCTTGCAAGGTCAAGCGCGAGGAATATATAGTCTATGCGTGAGAATGTGCGATGGGGGTTTGAGTAAAAGGTGAAGCCCCCTTCGTCAGGATGTTGTGTTTACCACACATCCCGTAGATCATATAGCTCCATCATGACGGCAAATTCAGTACGGTCCCCTCTATGCTGGGCCCGCGTGTCGGGGTTGCCTGGCCTCCAGTCTACCGATGGGTCCACCCACTGGTTAAAGTCGCCTCCTATGAAGAGGTGGCCTGCAGTTTCCAGTACTATTTTGGGAATCGTTTTCTGAAGGAATGCAGCTTGTCCGCTATTAGGTGAGTATATTGTAGCAATTGTGACCTGAACTCTTGCGATTTTCCCCACTACCAGAAGGGCTCGTCCACTCACATCCGACCAGGTCTTCTCTAGTTCAAAGCCAACTCTCTTCTTGATGAGAATTCCGACCCCTCCTTTCCTGAACGGGCCAGAGCCCCAGAATTCCATACCTCCCCGATTCCCCAGAACCGTCCGCTCCTCCCCTCTCGCAAATTTCGTCTCTTGAAGGAGGAGCATGTCAATGTCAGATCTTCGGAATTCTCTGTGCACCAGCGACCTCTTAGTAGGGGAATTCAATCCCTTCACATTGATAGTCCCAATTCTGAGGAGACCCTTGCCCTTAGGCTTCTCATGTGATGCCATCAGCGGTTTGCAGTCTGGGATCCTTCACCACCAGCGGCCAGAGAGACAAGTTGATACCCTGTGCCATCTTGACTGTGATACTTTGGAGCAAACGTAGTGTTATCTGTACATTTCCCAAGTGTCCGTTACCTCTCTACCCTTTTCCCATGTTCCACCATAGTTGATGGTGCTCGCTTGAGCTTACGAACAGGGGGTGCTGCATAGGCAGCTGTTGACGGCGTCCGGGACAGACTGGATGGGAGTATGCAGTCCGTCGGCAGACCATCAGTAGGGACCGTTGACCTACGGTCTCGATCAGATGTACCATCGCAACTTAAGGGTGAGCCCCCATCTCTTTCTCCCCTCCCCCCAAACATTATGCAGTTTCAACAATAGTAACAACAAACATGTGAAAGTTTCAACGTTACGTGTGGTTCTCAGGTCATCCCGCAGGAGTTCACGTCGCCTCCCATTTCCGGGGGGTGCCCTGCCCGCAGCGGCACCAAAGTGGGGGATTTCGCCATGTCGCACCCTCCGCGGGAGACAGCGCCTCGTGTTTTAGGTGTGACTGTAGCCGGCACGAATCTGACGCAGATTCTCTTGCTTAATCATGGTCGGGGGTGTTGTTGGGGCGTCAACATTTTCTCAATCCCTTTACCCTCTTGCGCCTGGGGCCCTGGAGCTCCCACTGCGATCCCGGTCGTCCGTCGTTGCAACCTTCTTTGCCCCGCGGGTCTGTACCGAGGAGGTCGACATTGCAATCTTTGCAATCTTTGATTTCATCTTCAGAGCGTAGGACTATTTTCCTGCTGCCATGCTCGAAGGTGAGCGAGAAAGGGTATCCCCATCTGTACCTTATGCCCTGGTCCTTAAGCCATTTCATCAGGGGGCTGCAAAGGCGTCTCAGGGCTAATGCTAGCGAGGATAAGCCTTTAAAGATGGTGATTTGAGCGCCTCCCATTGTGAGCGGGCCTCCAGACCTGGCCTTCTCAAGAATTCTGGTTTTGAAATTTGGCCAGGACAGACCATGGGCCGCCGGGTGGCCCACCAGCTCTATGTATGCATTCCGTCTTAGGCTCATCGATGTCTTCATCGGCGGTCAATATTCTAATGATGTCGTGGATGGTGTCTTTGAGGTCTTTTTCAGTTTCACCTTCACGTTCCGGAATACCAAAAAAGCAGAGGTTATTCCTCCTCTCCCTGTTTTCTAAGTCATCCATCTTGAGCCTCGCCTCGACCTCCTTTTTTTCGATGTTTCGGATCCGTACGTCCATCTGGGCTTCAAGGGTATCAATCGAAGCCTGGTTATTCTCCACACTTTCCAATCGTTCTTCGAATCTGTCCATCCTCTGGGTGATTTTGTCGATTTTACCGCTGAGGTTGGCTCCCATGTTTTTTTTTTCATTCAATAGTGTGGCAATGTCTCCTTTGGTGGCAGCGGCACCTGCTTCCGATGGGTCCGTGGCCATTGCACCTGTAGATCCGCAGGGCGGGAGGGACGGTTCGTAGGCAAATCTGGATAGTTTGTGGCGTAGGTCCATGCGACGAAATCCAGATTAGAGGAGGCACACGCCCCTGAGTAGGGGGCCCTACCCTCTATTAGGATACGCGGGTTGCAGGGTCAGTATTGTCCTCGATCTTCAGCACTTCGTGTGATATGGGCCAACTCCTCGATTCAGCTCCGCAGGGGGATCATGGGTGTCCCCAACGTGGGCTATGTGTGGTTCAGGAGTGTGCATGGGCAGAGGGGCTGCACTGTAATTGGTGTGAGGCCAGCAGACCACCTTTGTTCCTCCGACGTAGTGTGTTGTGCAGGGAGCGTATGGCCCAGGCAGGCAGGAGACGGAAAGCCAGGGTGAAAGTGTGGAGATCAGCATCTCCTCAAAACTGCATTATGCGATGTGTCCTCCAATCCACGTGGCGTCCAATGTCCTTCTCCCCTCACAGTATTCAGGGGGGTCGTGTGCAGTGCCGCAGCAGGGGGGGGCAGCCAGCGCCAGAACGGTGGTCCCTAGGACGCTGCGGGGTCTCACGCCGGCCCAACGTGGGTCGGCGTAGGAGGATGCCTCTTCCCCTCCGGTGCAGCGGGAGGCAGCGAGTCCTGCAGCGGGTTAAGCCGCGGACCCCCGGAACGGGATGCAACACCCCGTGAGGCCAATGCGCCGCCCGGTTCGGGTAGCACACAGCCCCCGGGGTACAGTTCACCGCATGAGCTCCGCGGCAGGGATGGGGGTCACGTGTATTACGTGGCACCGGGAGGCGTGGGCCCTGGCACCGCAGAGTTTCACGTAGAAGTCCCTCACTCACCCCGTGGAGCCGCCCGGTATCGTTGGGAGTCTTTGGGCTCGCCGCCTCCCGTGAGCGAGGGATCACCACCACAGGCCTGGGGCACAGATGTTCACCGCGGGTAAGGCCTGTCGCACGGGCCACGCAACACCAGGGTTCGCGCTTTCCGTGGCGTAGCGGATAGGCGCTTCTGGAACTACCGAGTTCTCGGTCAAAACGGGCCTGATTTTTGTCTGGTTTTTTCTCAGCTGCGGGGGGGTCCGTTCAGGTCACAGAATCTCGAACTTTCGTGGGGGGGTCCATCAGCGGGGGCTCATACCGCTTATCGGGACCGCAGGGTCAGAGCTCACACGGTAGGGATACTCATCCGTGCGCCCCCTGGTGGCCAGTCCATGAACATTATTTTAAACAAGAAAAGAAATGCATGTCCAAAAATTAAAAAAAGAAATGAAGTCTCAATCCAAAGTAATCTAAAAGAAAGTTAGTCCAAACTCTCCGTCCACCAAAGCAAATCCAAAGGAAACAAATGAAGAACTATATACAAAAACGTGGGGCATTGTCCAAGCGTCCCAAAAGAAATAAAAACAGAAAGGAAACCTAACACTAACTAACTATATACAATGGCGGCAGGCAAATCCGATGGCTCACTCTGTGATGTCGTGGGCCAGGGCATCATTGAACTCCATGTCAATCTCCCAGAGGCGGGCCTCTGCCCTGGCCCGAGGTCTCGCAGGGATGCAGTCATGGCCTGTTCCAACTCCCTGCGAGTTGCCTCAAGGCACTCAGCCCGCCTCAACGCCCAGCACATGGAGAACTCCGCACTGACCATGGTGAGCCGCGCCGCTTCCGCCTGCTGCCGCTCCGCATCTATCCGCTGGCCCAACCGCAGCCACACGGAAGACACTCCCATTCCAGGGTCCTCCTACCCTCTGGCCGATGCCTGCCCCACTGATGTTGATGGCCCCGAGCCATCATCGCTCCCACCTTGAGCCTGCTGCTGCCGTGCATGTGCCCTGCCTGATGATGCCTGCACGTCCTCCTCCTGCTGGGGTCCAGTTGGTGGGGTGTCCACCCCTGCTGGACCTCTGACTCCCGACTGTGGCAGGGATGTGAGTGATCTCCACCAAGCTGGCTGTGTTGGTCGGGCCAGGTCCACAGGGGGCCCTGGTGGAATCTGGGCCGGAAGGCGGTAGGGAGAACGACTGGCGCATAGTCTCCTCAGAGGAGGAGAGGTCCGCCAGAGTGCACGACAAATTTAGGAACCCTTCGACCATGGACCCTCCAAACTGTGCCATGTTGCCACGCAGCTCTTCGTGATGGCGTGCGTGGTCCCCCCAGGAAGCACGCACATCATCACAAATGTCAAGCATGCGCAACGCGACACCAATCAGGACGGAGCCCATACGGTCATGGGACTCCTCGTCCGCAGGTAGTGGAGTGCCAGATGACGTGGGCCTCCCTCCTACCTGCGGACGGGCCTGGGATGGGGCATCCCTGCTGGTGCATGGTGGTGCAGTCACAGGGTCAGGGATAGCGACATGCACAGGACCCTCCGCAGCGACCTATGCTGCCTCCTGCCACTGGCCCTGGACTCACCACTTGCACCAGTGGTACTACCCCCACCAGGCCCCATGTGCGGCTCAGTAGCGGGCTCCTCCTCCTCTGTGGAGACCACCAAACGGGATGTCTCTGCACCGTCTTCCGCCATTGCAAGCCCCTGTGGGGGCTCACCTGGCCCTTCCGCTGCAGCCGTAGTGGCAGACGCGGCACCAGTCCCCTCGCTCCCAGATGATGGCAATTCCTAGGAGGGTGGCTGGGCCTTGCGTCGCCGCCTGGTGAAGGCATCCAGGCCGCTTTGCTCCATAGCGCCGTCTGCGCCCTCTTCTTCACTCGACGCTGCGTAGAGGGAGACATAGAACACAAGCATCAGTGTACTGTACAATAGTCCCCTAGACAGGAAGCAATAACACATGAGTGGCACTGTCAAACGTCACTTCCATCCTGTCCCTCCACAACACATGGGTCAATGCAGGCAACACACATGCAGAAACAGGCACGACGCATGCAATCAACATTAGTATCCATGTACAAGGGCCTCTATTGACATAAAGGTTTGGCTTCAAACTCACATGCATCATGGCTCATACTGATCCCATGAACACACATCACTGGAGGGTCATGCATCAGGGCTCGTACACCACAGACACAGTGGATACAAGGGTGACTAGACTGCATAAGTGAATCAACACATCGTCACGGACATGTGTCATGCATCCATAGCTTTTCAAAGTCACACAAACGCTTCTTAGACACACAAACATGTACACCATACATGTGCATGAGAGCAGCACCCATCTCCCACCCCCATCCATGTCCAAGAACAGAGACAGGCATGCATTCATGCAGCTCCCCATGTTGAATTGGAACACATGCACCATCCATGTGGTTCACGCATTACTGGTCTCACATGCATTACCATGATGTCCCTGCACACACACATCCATACATGGCCTATGTAACACATACAGGCAAGCAGCTGACTACCAGCTCTGGAACAAGCCCTGTTTCACACAGCAATGCATGGTCACTTACCGCTCGACTCCAGGCGGGTCTTCCTGCAAAGGATATGGACGTGGAGCGCTGGGCTTATGCGTTCCAGGACCCTCATCTGGATGTTGGTCAGGCTGGCCCGGCACCCCTCTGCATCCTCTGCCTTCAAGAGGCGCCGGGCCTTGTTGAGGGTCCTGGACCTGAAGTCCTCCCAGCGCTTCTGGACGTTCTTGATGTCGCGGGTTGCCACCCCCTCCGCGTTGATGGCAACCACTACATCCTCCCAGATCCTCTCCCGTCCTTCCTTGTCGGCGTGCAATGGTGTGAAGAGGGAATCATAATGCCCCAGAACTTGCTCTACCAGGATACCAACTTCCTTGTCACTGAAGCTGGTAGCCCTCTGCCTCTCTGGCTGGGGGTCGCCAGTGGTCTCTGATGGTGTCTGCCCCGACATGGCGACCCCCGAGGCAGGTGTGGGTGGGCAACTGGGTCCTGGGGCTGGGCTGTGGAGCAATGGTATCCCAGTCGGGAGTCTTCTGTTCCAGCAGGGGTGGACACAACAACTGGACCCCTGCAGATGGCTGATGTGCAGGCACCAAATAGCAGGGCATGTGGGCAGCAGGCAGGCAGGCAGCAACATATGGCAGGTGGGAGCGTGTTTGGGGCTCTGGGGGGCAGGAAAATGGAATTTTGGGCAGGAGCGTGGTCTTCCGTGTGTTGTCACGTGGCCAGCTTGATACGGAGTGATTTGGCACGTGAAAAAACTGCACGTCAGCATGTAATTCGAGGAAAGGCCCTTAGCACGTAAGCGCGTCTGTGACATTAAGTGGGCGTTTCCCACAACACGGGTGCATTGTACTCATTGTACACGTGAAAAAACTGCACGTCCGGGTGTCACTGCGTGTAATTGGAGGAAAGGCCCTTAGCATGTACGTGCGTAAGTGACGTGGCACGTGTGGGCTGGCTTAAAAGGTACGCGTAGGACATCATTTTCTTGTACATGCTTTTTGTGGAGAGCGAGTGGGTGATTCTTGTACTTCTTGGCGGTTCACACGCGATTACTTCACAACGGTTCCAGTTTGTACTCCCTGTTTACTCAGACAGCGTTCAATTCTTCTTTTGGCGTGGGTGTTGCCAACGCGCACGCGCAGGTCTTTTTCACATTCTTTTTCCAGGCAGATGGTGAGTCGTGCACGTATTTTCCAACTGTGGTTGCCCCCGTGTGTCGCATACTCCTTCAGAGGTCATTGTAGGCTGCATGTATCACGCGTACGCTTATTTTTGTGTTTCTGGGTACCACAGCGTAGTGCGGGTTCATTTTTCCACGCACGTGGTCTACCAGGGGTTGCGTGCACGTTTAATTTTGTTTTCGGGGTGCCTGTGCATTGTGTGACCCGTCATCTTCGCCCAGGGGTCACAGACAGCCTTGCTAGAGCACTAGGGTATGAATTCCATCTAGTACCCTACCCCTTTCACCCCAATTGCCCAGGACAATTGTTTACTGCAACTCCCATACACACAACAACATCACTGCCATGGTTTGGAGGCGACCAAGCAGTAAGGGAGGAAAAGGTGGCCGACCTCCAAAAGGTGGGACGCCGTAAGGGACGAGGCCAGGATGTGCAGGGTGGCCCAAGAGGCCAGTGTGTGGAGGACCAATCGGGGCCAACTATGCCCTCCCACCTCCAATGGTTGTGGGAAATGTAGCTGACACCATCCCAGCTCAGCCCTTGTTAAACCGGCCCATATTGTCAACTGAACCGGCACAGGATGACTCCCAGGCTGACTTCCGTGTCACCAAGTCTAAGCCACGTGTGGTGGTGAAAGTTGCTGTCACCATGCCACGTGGATCTGGGGCAGCAATGTCATCTGCTGCCCCAAGTAACCAGGATGAGGAGGCTGCAGGGGCAGCTGCAGCTCAATCCACCCCAGCTCAGAGTCTCCCAGCCTGGACAGTGTCGGTCCAAGTCCTTCAGACCGAGGTTGGTCCTGCCAACATCACCCTGCAGCCAATGCCTGCAGTGAGACCTTTGGTCATTGTGCCTTTGGAAACTTCAAGTACCCAGTCCACCTGCGCTTCTGTCCCTACCAACCAGAGCGGTGTAAGCCACTCAGGATCCGCACCACCTTCCAAGAAGAAGAAGGGTGCTCTTGCACTACAGGCTGGGACCCCAGACACGGCTACACACTCCGACACATCAAGGAAGCCTAGCTTCAACTAAGCCGAACTAGATGCACTTGTGGCCTTTGTGTTGGCACATAGCCGCGAAATGGTGGTGACTGCAGGGTGCAAGACTACACCTGCTCAACGTAGGGCCCACTAGCAGACCATCGCAAACCACATTAGTGCCCTTGGATTTGTGAGGCGCACAGCTGATAATTGCTATAAGCAGTGGAATGACCTGAAACGCAGAGCAAAGAACAAGCTGGCTTCCAATCATGCCTCTACTCTGGTGACTGGCGGTGGGTCTCCACCAGAGGACGACCAACTCACTGAACATGAGTCTGTCACTGGAGGCTTCGTCACAGAGGAACAGATCCGATGCGTGGGAGACCTACCAGATTTAGAAGCATTGTCCGGTGAGTGCCCATTCATGTGTGTGCAATCCATGTGTATGTTGCTTGGGTGATGTGTTCTGATTGAGTGCCAGGTGAGGCTGTGTAGTCATGACTGGTATGGGTCACCCATGTGGTCCCTCCAAACCATTCCCCGGCCTTGGGTTTGGGTATGACAGTATCCCTTCTGACCACAGTTGCCAATTTGCACCAGATTACTGCAGTTGCCCTTCACTGTCATCTTGCAACTACATTGTTCAAAATGTTTTCCTGTTCATTCAGCCTGATTGTTTCAATCCTTGCCATTTTTAGGACACATTTTCTTGACGTACTGCCACAAATGTGACATACTTCTGTCAAAGATTACACCCCACAATGGCCCACATGTATTACCTTGTTATGGGAATGATTTAACCATTCAGGCTGATTGAGTAATGGGCTGCACACAATCATTTTTGGGCCCTGTTTGAATGTTGAACATGACTGTTGTCTTCTGTCATGTTGAAGTGACCAACCAATTATTTGTATTCATCTGCCTGCCATCACTGTATCAGTGAACACTGGATCTGTTGCAGCGTGTGGCACATGCATGTTTTGTCACACTATTTTGCCTGTTTTATCTCATCATGTCCATCTCACATGGATGGGTGACAGTACTGATTTCCTACCATATGGCTGTACTTTTCAAATGTACCATGGCTATGCGACGTGCCATCTGTGTGATGGCATGTGTCATGTATGTGTATTGGACATGCCACTCACAGGCTAATGTGTGATGCCAGTGCTATCCAGTATGCTGCACATGTGTTGCTTTTCCACCTTGGAGTCCTCAGTGTGTGCTTTTTGCCTCCCCTTCCAACTCATTGACAGTGCATGCATGCCAGGGTTATAGTCATGTGGGACATGTGCAATTTATGTACTGGATCTCTGTCTCGTCAGGCCTAAGTGTGTGCTATGGTGCTCATGCCTGTTTCCATTTATTGTATTTCATGTTTTTGCAAGTGATGATGCACTTGATGCTGTTGAGGAGGAGGAGATGGTGCAGACCCAGGAGGAATCTCAGCCACAACTGGGCACCACTGGAGGATGTGGGGTGGTGGTGGGTGAAAACCCATTTGTCCTACAAACCATGCTGTCCAGGGGTCTCTGGGTACACCTCCGCAGACCTCTATGAATCAGGTGCTGAATCGGAAAGTGAGACATATGTGCCATCACAGTTGAGTGTTTCTGGGAGGGATGCTGTTCTGTCCAACCCACCTGCACCGGGGGTAGACACCTCTATGGGAATTTCAGTGTTGGAAAGTCCGCCTGTGGCGGTTACGGATGCAGGGTCACACTCCACAATATTTGCTCCTGTTCCTGGGCCAGCAGATCAAAGGAGGAATGCAGTCCTGCAGCCTCAGTAGTGCCAGCACAGCAAGGTGCAGATCGCCTTGACCCAAGCAGGGGTGGTGGCCGCCCACGCGGTGGCCGTGCGCCACCAGGCAATACTGTGTGGGAGAACTCCATGTACAGTATAGCAGCACAACAGGGGGAATTGTGTGAAATGATGGCTCAGGCAATGGATAGGGTGGCCACTTCCATTCTCCCCCTTGAAAGGCAGATGGAGCTCCAGCAGCAGGCAACAGACTCCATTTGCCACTCACACAGCGAGGACATGTTGGCGTCCAACAGGGACCGACGGGTGGGACTGGAGACTCTGCCCACAGCCATATCTGTAGAGTCACAGGCCCACAGGGAAGCCCTGAGGTTAGAACACAGGTTCCTCAGAGATACTCTGGGTTAACTTGAGGTTTCCCAGAATTTTAGGTCAGAACAACAGCTGGAGCAGCTCACACGTTCACTGTCAGCTGAGCTCCAGGCAACCCGTCAGGAGATCCGGGCATCACGCGAGGCCATGCAGGCAGAAATGCGTGCTACCCATGAGGTGCTGCGAGGGCTGCCTCCCATATCACGGCCACCTCCTGATGTAGCAGCAGAGGGTGAAGAGAGCGACGGCAGTCCTCCCACTGTAGCATAGCCGTGCAGGCCATGAGCCCATGGAGGGTTTTTTTTTGTCAACATCCACACATGTGGGTGTTGGGATGCACCCTGTACCTCGTCCCTCCTGGGTGGCCTTCCCCCTACAGCCCTCTGGTCCACACATGGGCATTTGTTTATTTATTTTTTTTTTTTTACAGTGTGTTGCTTTGTGTGGCTCCCGTGGGCATCCACTGTGTATTCCAGCTGGGCACATGCAGGCTTGTGTTGTCTTTGGGTTAGATGCTTGGTTTCCTGACACACACACGCCTCCTGCTTCCCATTTCCATGGGCTTTCAAAGGGTGTGCCCAAGTGACAGTAACTTACACAGTGACATTGGGCTCCCATGAGTTGTGTGGGCAGTCTGTAGTCAAAACTGTGCATACATCCCTAGTGGGGATTGTTGTTGGATTCTACACTGCATAGTGTATTGATATGTCTTTCTCCTTATATACATGTAGGTTCTTCATGTCTTCACAAGGCCATCTCCTTTGGAGATGCAGTTCATGTTGTATTCAGTACACTGAGACATTTGCCTGACAGCAACACTCTGCAGTTGGAAGGGGTCAATGTGCTGCCTTAGTCAGGTTGTGAGACTTGCACTACTTTAATTTTTAGCTGTCATATATTGCCACGGTTTCATCCTGTACTGATGTTTTGTGTTGCTGGTAAGTATTTGTTCATGTGTGCTGTTTCTTATTGATTACTGAGAGCATATTGTCTGTGGCCTGTTTACATTAGGGACAGTGCACTTTGTGACACTTGTGTCATGTGTTGTGCATTCATTTAGTTGGGTGACATGGCACTATTTTGATGTGGTATTTTGCAAGGGGGTAGTCATTCCTGCCTCATGAATGTGTGTCTTTCTGTGACACAGCATTGGGTGTCTTTAAGTAGGTAGGGATGCACACAATGTAACACTTCCAGGTGACCAATCTCTGGCTGGTATGCTTGTGACAGTTGACTGTCCCTTTTGTCATCATCATTGATTGTCAGCTGGTATGTGCCCGGCCTGTGTGCACTCCGCAGGGGTGGGATTTTAGGTGAAGTAATTTGCCACAAGCTGGGTACGGGCTGCTTCACCACATGCCCTTTCACCTCTCATGCGCAGCGGCCGTGCATGTGGTTGGGGATGTGGGGCACCACCATGTCTACCGGCATGCCCCGGCGGGTTGCAACGTTGTGCAGGACACATGCTGCCACTATGATCCTGCACACTACTGGGGGCACGTATAGCAGCTGCCCACCAGAGCGGGCAAGGGAGCGAAAGCATGACTTGAGCACTCCGAATGTGCGCTCCACTATGCCCCGGGTTGCAATATGGGCTGTGTTGTATCTTACCTCGGGTGGTGTGGAGGGGGTTCCGAATTGGCGTCATCATGTAGGTGCTCAGAGGGTATGCACTGTCCCATGGGGAGGTGATGAAGGGTATCATTAGTGGGGTTGTCACATTACTCAGTATCTGACATGCATGCATGTGCAGAGGCATTTATACTTACCAATCAGCCATGTGTCGCCATGCCGTCCAGCTTCCAGGTCACGGTTTAGGGGTGACATTCTGAAAATGAAACTATCGTGGTTTGACCCTGGATAGTTGGCATACACTGAAGTGATGATTCCCTTGGCATCACATACTACCTGCATGTTGATTGAATGCCAGTGCTTGCGGTTTCGATATATGTGCTCAGTGGCCCTGGGGGGACGTAGAGCCACATGGGTGCAATCAATGGCACCTAGCACTTTGAGGAAGTGTGCCACCCAGTAAAAGTCCTGCACCAGGGCCTGCCTTTCTGCAGGTGTTCTGGGCATCTATATGTGCCTGCGGACTGAGGGGCGTGCAGTCATGATGGCCAACATCTGGTGTAGGCAGCGTGACTGCGTGGCCTGTGACACCCCCCCCACTATGGCACTTGTCTGCTGAAATGAACCAGTAGCCAAGAAGTGCAGTACATTGAGCACCTTTTCCAAGGGACTCAGTGCTTGCGAGCACAGGGTGGGTGATGTGAGGTCATCCTCCCACTCACTCACCAGGTCGAGGATTATTTGTGGTGGAAACCTGTACCTCCCATACACCTGGTCATCAGCATCCCAAAAAGGCTGGTCCTGGGTAAACAAATTCAGGGCCTGGCTATCCTCCTCCTCCTGCGGTGTCCCACGACCACTGCTGCGAGGAACGGTATATTCATCGTAGCGTCTGAGCTTGTTTGTTGTTTGCGCGCACTTTTATGCTGCGCGGGCCGCTTATGCCTGCTTCCTGCTGGCGTACGTGTTTCCGGATTAGCGCGTCTTTTTTTTTGGGCGCACGCCTTTCCCCTGTTCGATTCCATGAATATGTGTTGATGCCGCGCGTGTGGGCGTTGCAAGCATTTACCTCCTGTACTTCCCCCATAACGCCCACATTTTCACGTGTTGTTCCCATTCCGTGTGTTACGCCCCGTGTTCCGCCCACTTTTGTTGTGTGCGCTGCGCTATGTGTGCTTTCCCTGTGCACGTAGCACACGCCATTTAATGACGTGTGCGACCCCGTGCGCCAACCACGATTTAGCCCATATCCCAGGATTTACACGCGCACTGAAGTCCATGAATCGGTGTGCGCGGCTTTGGCACGCGTGTGCTGCGATTTTCACGTGTGCACTGCGATTTTCCCGATTGCGCTCCCCTTTTCGGCGCACATGTATTCCATGAATCGGCCCGTTAATGTTTATGACACTGAGTTTTATTATACCTTAAAAGCCACCTTTTTCAAACTACAATGGATGGCTGTCCATGGGGGTAAATACATGAATGAAAATACATATTCTGACAGTACTTTGTTCACAAAAGGCATGTTTAATGATTGTGTGCAAAATGTTATATAAGCCTGATAAGCCCTGAAATAAAAACACATGTGCTACTTATACCTAAAGGCAGAAATCTCAACAAATCGTTTAATATCTTTTAATATCTGCAGCCGGGAAGCCTCATCCAGCCAGAGTTGTTCAGATAATATGTAACATGGGCCTTTGCAAAATCATGTTTCTCAAACAGCATGCTCCCATTTGTTTAAGTACCCCACTTTGTTGTTGCCAAGCAACATTTACGTGCCCTAGTCCACCAGGCTCACTGGCGGCGTAAGATATTGGGGCACTGACTACATTGTCAAGGGATGCAGTGCTCAAGCAGCTACAGGTGCCCAGGCCATGCAACTTTGCACAGCACCTTCAGAACCCTGATCCTCACAGACATTTAGAAGCCTGGACTCTGATAAATGGTAAAATCGCAGGGTGTTAGGGAGAATTATCATAAATGTGCTGATTCCCTTCACCTTAGAGACCCCCAGCAACTTTGCTGGATTTTGAGGACTTTCTTTTTTTTACCTGGAGAGAGTGTGAGCCTTTTTTCCCACTCTTTCATGTATTTTGGTGTGTGTTTTACATTTATGTTCTTTGACTTTGGAGTTTTAAAATAACTCCATAGGCATCTTGTCATGTGTGTTACACAGCACCCTCATTGCAGTGACATGGAGATGTCTTTTTAGACTTCCCAAAGGTTTAAATACCTTCTCTGGGATAAACTACTGTTTCCCAGAGAATGTAAAGTGAAATTGACTTAGTAAAAAAACTGTGGGTTCGCAAGTGTAAGTCTGTGCGCTAGTAATCACTGATTTTGTTAAGGATTCTATCAGTAATTGTTAGGTGTCAGCAGCATTACCACCCATGCCAGCCAGACCACCCTGGCTGGTACTGAAAACCGGTAAAAGAAAGGGTGAGGTGGAGACGCGCTAGACACTACAACAATAAGGCAGACGAATAATACAGGTGATGCTTAAATTGTAGCAGAAACAGCCTGAAATTGACTTTACTAGTATTTCCAAATTCCTAGACCCAGCACACACCATCTTAAAATGGAGTGCTGGAGGGGTTACATAGTATCCCCTTTGTCTAAACACTCATGTAGCAGTCAAATGCAACCCTTTCCTATTGAAAAGACTGGTGGCAGTGGTTTTACAACAAACTACCATGAATTTTCCCGACCGCCAACACCAGTAGCTAAAAATCGTGGTAGCCATGTTTTTCAAGATGGCACCTTAAGCCCCTTTTTTTAAACGGGTCCCGGTCTTCTTTTTTTGCCATTTCCTTTTGGAAAGGTCCTTCTAGAGTTTGTCTCTGCGTGCCAAACCAGGTTTGGTCTCTTTGTTCCTATGCCTTTGGCGGGCTTCAGGACTGAAGACCGCCTCTGGTGCCTCAGTGTCTGGGGTGGGCAGGAAGTGAGGGAGGTGCCCAAAACACCCTATGCTTAGTCTCCTAGGAGACCCAAATGCACTCTGCCGTGATTGGCTGGCTGACTGTCGGGAGAAGACAGCCACCCTGCTCGGTGAGTGATAGCTAGGCTGGAATTAATGGGAGAAAACTGTTTAAAAGGCGAGTCTCCAGGACTGGAAGGCAGAGTCGACCACTAGAATGAAAGAACCGAAGACAAGCTGGAAGAGGACGGCTGCTGGAACTCCTGGACCATTGGTGAAGCCCTGCTGCAGGTCTGAATTGCCAAACTCCATTCGACAGAGAATCACCTTCAAGGACGGCTTCTTCCCTTGAGTTGGTGGGACCAACCAACTCATAAGACACCTGGACACCATTCTCAAGGCTGGTTAGGATTAACCAGGGAGAGGGACACCATCTTGTGTTCTTGAATCTACAGCTACTGGAACTGAAGTGACTCCATTTTGTTTGCTTTCTTCAACGATCCCGTGCAGTGCAGGAGTCCCCTGACGTCCTCCCTCTTGTCCCCACGACTGAGGCTCTGGAACAGCGAGATCTGCAGGACCTGCCAGGAACCACAACTTCAGCAGCATTTGTTTCTTCACATAAAAGGTACTGTGCCAACCTGATTGAGAGAATGCCACTCTCGCGGTGAAATTTCGTGAAACTTTCCCAACTTGCAGCTTGTGACCCGGCATATGATTCTTTTTCGCCTAAACTACTTCTAAGAACTTTCGCAAATACTTTACCGTTTCACACCAGAACTGCTCTTTCCTATCCAGAACACTAGCCCATTGACTTTGGCCTGGCCTATTGACTTGAAGTGAACTCCTCTCCTCTAGTGAACTGAAGCTATTTGCACTGTCTAAAAAGTAGATATGATCTATTTTACTTACCTTGTGCCTTTTGCCCCCTCTAAGTACTAAACTGCAATTTGGCTCCTATTTCAGTGGATCTCAAACTGTCTCAAAACTTTAGAATTTTGTATTGAAGTGTATCGGTTTATAATATTAGGTTGTCTTCTTCTAGTGAAATGTTTTCTAAATGATTGTGTAATAAATTAATAAGTGTTTTTACCAAGAAACCTTGAGTATAAGTGTTTACTTGAACCACTGTGATTGAAAGTCCTCTGTGTAATTACTTGTTATGCTCACATTCACTCTTGAGATAAGCCTGGCTGCTCAGCTCGCTACCAAAAACTGTGTGGTGCAGACTTATAACAAAGGTTGGTTTGGCTAGCACATGTAGTCCTAATTGTGTGTAGTGGTTCCAGAGGGTACTGCCTGCAATTCTGCCTAACACAGGGTGCTCTCGGTCAAGCTCATGGTTGCTAAGCAACCCTAGCAGACCTGAACAGAGGCAGTCAAGACACATTGGCACTGGCAAACTGCCGCACAGGCATGGAGCTTGTGCTTTTTAAAAATAGTTTGTTGTTTTCAACATACAGTCGCAGAGGGCCTCTGCAACCCCTCTTGAAGACAACAAACTATTGATGCCAAGGGTTGCAAGTCTGAGGCCAGCAGAAGCAAGGCAGAAACCATGGGTTGCAACTGTGACCCCTAGCCCCCAACTAATGTCCCTGTACTCAGCTGAGGTTTTCAATCATTCAGTATCTATTTTTCTGCTATTTATTTTGTGGGTGATTTAACCTTTTTTTATCAGTAAATACACACAAACCTAAACAAAAAAGGGAAAAACCATTCAGGGCAATTCCAATGCAAAATAATCACATTTAAAACACATTTATTTTATTTGTGTTGGTAATTTACAGAAACCCTTATTCAAAGTAACATATACCATAACGGTTAAACTTGTCATGAGCCTCTTACTGTTCTGTGGATTTAGTTTATGACCCTGCACCTTGTGATTTTCTTCTTTGCTTTTCTCTGACAAGGTGCATCACTTTGCATTTTTATGTACATGTCTAGACGCTGCTAAATCTGAGCGGCCCTGTTTTATGAGCAACCTGACTCGCTCAAGTAACTCTCTTGTGATTCTCCGCTTAGCTTTGTTGAAAGCATGGGAAAGGCCCAGGGCGATAACCAATATCGATCATGGGTTCTGAACATTACAGTCCCAAAGGTACATGTAAAAGTACACCACATTTGCTGCTTCAAAAAGTCATGCCACAAAACAATACAGTAGCATGTATGCTTTGTGATGTGACCTGAACCATCCTGCATACACATTATTATAATGATGGTTGTGCAATGGGGCCTGGGCATACCCATGACATACACATATACAGCCTTTGGATCCTAATGGAGTGACAGCTGTCACTGGCATGTTATGCCCACATCCAAATCCAGGAGCTGTCAGAATGCTGGTAAGCTCACGGCACCCTTGTTTCCAGACCCGTAAAGTACGGGTTTGCCTGCCGGAGCCGCTGTGGCCGACATGTCTGACCCTGCGGGGCACAGCGTTCACAGTAGGCAAAGCCGTCATGGAAGCACCGGCACCGTTAAAAACGGTGCCGGTGCTTCCATGTCCCCACATCCATAGAGTCCCTATTTGAATGGCGATTAACAAAATTACCAGCGCTGGACTCGTAATAGCCTGGTGGCACCGGGAAGTCAGGCATCAGTAATTCTTTACGGGTCCAGTGGCAACCGGCCAGTAGCACCGGCAGGGTTATTGCCGGACCCGTAATAACTTGCTTGTATATGTGTTGTTTTGCTGAATCTGTACATTTGTTACAGAATGACCAAACACTCATACTTAGCAAATAATAAAACCAATAACAAACACAAAGGAAGACCTTGAAGCCTTGTGTTCTGGTCTTTGACGAATCAAGAGTATTTGCCCATTCACCCCATGGAGAGCCACCCCCTTAGGGATGTGAGTCTGCTCTGCAAGACCCTCTCTAGGGGTCTGGGCAAGTGGGACCTCACTTGGAGTGACTCCTCCTTAGGAGACAATGCTTCTCTTTCCCAGAAGGAACTCCCTATGCAAGACATTTTGTCTGCATATATGGGACTGCCTCCAGTCATGAATAATGTGCCCTCCTTTTGTTTGGCTCCAGGCAATGATGGATCAACCATGCCACCTGAAGAAAAAGGGAATATCCATTTATGAGTGAACTTGTATGTAAGAAGTACGAGTGGATCAGAGAGGCAGAGCAGAGTGGCGCTCCGTAGCCCACGGCTATCCTAGAAGCAGAGAATGCCAGAGCGAGATGGCAGAAACCTGGTAACCCGAACAGCAGAAAAGCTGCTGTCAAGACGTAACTTGGAGGACCACCCTACGTGTTGGAATGAACATGAAAGCACCTTGGCGTGCCTGTCTAATGACGCTGACACCGGCATAAGTGGGAGACCTGAAACCTACCATCAGCAAGCATTCACCGAGCGCAGCAACCTACAGAGATGCTGAGAGTGGGGCATTGGCCAAGCCTTTAGCGCGGAAACGAGGAACCGAAGAAGCAGACGAGTGTGAGCATCAAATCTCAAAAGACCACCCACGACAAAAAAGGTACCCCAATGGAATGGTTACGGGAGAGGATGCCGGGGGAATATACCTTAAGCGAAGGAAGTTGGGAAACCTACGATATTGATGTTGGGACATTGAAAAAGCATAAGTGTATATATCACAAGAAACCAAGGAAAGTGAGTGGAGTGTGACGAAGTGAGGGAATTTGTCACTTCTTCCCCCGGGGGAGGGCCTCCCTGTGAAGCTAGGGAGGTGAGCTTGCTCGGGAACACCCTAACTAGAGTTCGAGGAAAGTGGGACTTCACAAAGATAGACTCCCCCTTTGGGAACAAGGACTCCTGTTCCTGTGAATAACTCCCTGATGCCCTACACATGACGGCATACATGGAACTAGCCAATTCACAAAATAATTGCAAATTCCATGACCAGAATTAAAACAAAATGAAGTTATGTCATTACCAGAAAGAAAGTATAGTTGTCTCTTTAAATCAAAGGCGGTCATTACAACTGTTGGGAAGGAGATGGTCTGATCCAACCGCCCTCACGCCTTTCCCCAGTTTATAGATGACGTACAGGCTAAGGTGGGGAGAGAAACCCACCCCAAAGTCAAAGGTGTTATATGATGTAACATAGAAGTCTGTACTGATGATGTAGTTCTCAGCCTCGGCCATAGACACCATTTTGTACTACCACAAGCGCCATCTTTTCACTAGGCCCAAAAACCATGCCTCTAGAAATTCAGCTCTATCTTTTCACCAGCGCCTCGCACGGACAGTCCACAGACCTGCTACCCTCTGTCAGCTGCGTGCAAGCCTTGTTCAAACAGAAGTTCAGCCACTCATTTTTGCAATTATTTAGTATTATTTCCAAGGACTATGCTCTCTGCCAGCTGTGAGACCATAGCAGGCCCAGGCCTGGTTGCCCATCCATCTCCACTAAGCTGCCAATGTCCCCTTGACCCCACCCCGCCAAGCCATGGTACTCCGATCCCCAGCCCTCTCCTCTCTTTCATGTAGATACACATCTAACTTCTGACCCCTTCTCACTGACCATTCCAGAACCTCCATGGTAGAATGAATCCTGTGCTGCAGTATATTCTCCCCCAAGACTAACACATGTCTGCATGTATCATGAGACATTGGGCCTCATTACACGGTAGGCGGTGAGCCATGGCGCTATTAGCGCCATGGCTCATGCCGGTAAAATACCGGCACCGCCTTGGCGGAAAGGGGATTTACCGCCCCATTCCAAGGTTGGAGGGGCGGTAAATCCCCTTTCCGCCATTGCCCTTCCCCATTCCCATTTCTGCCCCATAGGGCTCTATGGAAATGGGGAAGGCGCTAATTACGGCACCGCAATTTTGCGGTGCCGTAATTAGCTCCGAGGTCCCTTAGCGGGTTGGATTTTAACGCCTGCAAGAAGCAGGCGTTAAATCCTCCAACCCGCAAAGGGACCTCGTAGTACGGCGGTAAGGGTTAATGGTCACCGTTGCCATTAACGGTGACCGTTAACCCTTACCGCCATCCGTGTAATGAGGCCCATTAGGTTGATCAAACCCACCGGGGAGACACCTGGGAGTGGGGCCCTGGCACAGATGAGACCCCAAATGCAGAGTTTGGAATGGCAGTATATTAGTCTGTATTCTTCATGTACCCCCATTCGTGCAAGGATTTTTATGTTCACCATTATCATGTTATAATCAGTTTTTGCTGTTTAGCTTAGTTAGATAGCTATGTTTCATATTTATTTGTCCTGACCTTCACTGCATAGATGAGCCCAGCTGACCCACATGCCACCTGGCTGACTGGGAAGCAGCGGCCAATCACAGCCTGGTGTTCCCTATTGAACAGACTGTGAAATACGGGTCCACCAATTGACAATTTTCTTTTGTACCTTATAGTGTGACATCATGCATGATCAAATCGTCTCTCAAAAGGGTCTACCCGTGTATTGTTTGGCAGACTGCTCTCAGGCAGCAGAATTCTTTGCTTGCATACTTTATTTTATATAAAGTTTGTTGATCCTTGCAACTCATCTCCTAGCCTGATTCCCTTTTGGGTGGTCTATTTAATTTCCTTATTGCATGAGGACACGTGAATATGAGGGAGTGTGCCTGCCAGTCTGGAATTAAAATGCTGGTAATTCTGTGTACCGGCACGTTTCCAGACCGGTTGAGTATACATTTGATGGTGGGGTGGACGGATTCACCAATCATTCTGGTGCCCCACCACCAAAAAATGCCATTATTATTGGTGATGGTAGCAATAATACAGGCAATTCCCCCCATGGAGTCCTACAGGACTCCATGGAATGGGGAATTACTGCTGTTGCCGGCACTTGGACTATGGCTGTAATTCTGACATTCCAAGTTGTTAGGAAAGATTTCATATTGTAGGTAATTTTCCTTCCATGTGGCAACCCCCAAACTTTGTGCTGTTGTTTTACACCCTGATCTAGACTTTGCCAGAGAAGCGCAGCCTTCCGCTGCACTCCTCTGGACTTTCGCTCCATTCTTACGGGGAAACTGACATGTCCTTAAGACAGTCAGTACCGGGAAACGTTGTTTTCCGTATTTCTTTTCGCATCTGCAGCTTTTGCGCAACATGGCACAAGAGTGCACCGTAACTTACATTACCGCGCTGTTGGGTCTCTAGTCATTCTACAGGCCCTAGAAACTCTCGATGGATTTATAACAAACTGTGCAAGTATGTCACGGACGGGACTGGTGGCAGCGATCGTTTCTTTGTGTTTTGAACTCCCTTTTGCCCTGTTAACCGCGCTTCTCGCGTTTGGCCAAAATGGGTGGCCTGGCTTCCAAAATGGCCATGCCACGAGGTTCTTTGTCCTGTCCGTTGACCGTCTTGCCCCTTCACCTTCCCCAGGTCGAGCTGACCCGGGGCCATCCTTATTTGGGCATGTACTTTCCCGCGAAACACAGATGCTTTTGCGGGCTTCTGCATGCCTTGTGTGTGCCTCCAGGATGTGGGCTGGGATGTCTGGTCCCAATACACATCCTGGGTGCCAGAGAGTCTAGTGTGTCTTGAATGCCTGGGACCACCATGGTCCGTGATAGGTCCAGGAATGGTGTGAGTGTTTTGTGAGCAGATCTCCCATTGGGTCCTCGCCGTTTTGGCGTGAAGGGAACACTGGATAAGAGGAGGCTGGAAACACTATTACCATGTCGATCTCCTGAGTTCTCACAAACGACGGATAAAGGAGCCAAGTATCCTGAAACTAAGAGGCTGAACCGAGGAATCGCTGGTGACCCGCTGAAGGACTGCTCCTCTGCACTGCTGTCGCCCTGTGAGACCATTCTGCCTCTGATCGAACGAGAAGGCCTGTACTGGTACTTCAACCTTTTGGAATAGTGGGAACAACTATTCTCGGCATCTTCATCATCTCCTGCACGTAAGCCTTCGAAAGCGTCCCTGGGCCATCCAGTGGACTGACCAGCCTACCCAGGAGCCTTGCTCTGTCACCGCCGTCAGGTTGCTGTTGTATTCCAAGTTCTTGGCACTCTCACACGATTCGTACACTTGGCATTCCCAGGTCTGAAGTGAGAAGTGTGCATCAGGCTGAAATACACACGGCCGCTGTGTTGCCCTGCTGTGGTAACAATCTGTGCGGGTTCACTGCGTTTGGAACATCCTCAACTCTAACTTCTGCTGCCGCGGAATCTACACGATGCCGAGACATCCCCTGCTTGTATCTGAACCTGCCAGCACTGAAACTGACGCGGAGAAGCCTGGGTCTGCCTGCATCGGGGACCGGTGAATAGCAATGCTAGGAACCGGTCACCCTCCTGCAGTAGCCTGTAGCTTTTCCTCGCTGTGCTAAACAGCACGCCTTTTTCGCACTTGCGCTCTGCTTCTGCCCACAAGTGGAGGCCACACTTGAGTAGCGGAGATCTGTTCATCCTCCTTTGTTCACCGCTCTGAACTGCCTGATTTCCTTGAAGAGACTCCCCTTGGCCCGTTGGCACCAGTGTGTAAAGGTACTTTTGAGCACAAGGCTCCACTCTTCGTAGGGCTCGGACTAGATAGCTCAGGACTGCAGCAGGGCATCACCGGGACGGGGTAGTTGCAGCAGCCATCTTCTTCTCTGCTTCTCATCAGTTCCTTAAGTTCCAGTGGCGACTCTGACTTCCAGCCCAAGAGTCATGCATTTTATGTGAAAATCCCCCATTCACACAGCCTGGCTGTCAATCACGCAGCAGGGGGGTTGTCCAGCCCGGACAACCACCTCAGCCAATCATGGCAAAGAGCGACTTGGGTTTCCTATGATACCCTGTGCAGGGGGTGACTACACCCCTCCCTCACCTTCAGCCCACCTAGACACCCAGGCGCCTAGAGGAGGGCTTCTTGGCAGAAGCCCGGCAAAAGACAATGAACAAAGAAGGCAAACGTGGATTGCCGTGCAAAGTAAAACACAAGAAGGACTTTGACAAAAAGAAATGGCAAATAAACCTGACCGGAGCCAAAAGAAAGAGTATTTGGTCAAGCAGATTTATGTTCGAGGTTAATATAATAGCCTAAAACAATACCATGTTTATATAGTATAAACACGGTAGAAAAGATAGGGTAGATACCACTGCCACCAGCCAAGTCTAAATGTTAAGAGAGCAAAAAAGGCTCTAGGAGGTACAGATAAAAAGGGCTAAGGATTAACCCTTTCCAGTACTCCATGTAAGATGGGGTGTACTGGATCTGTGGTTAAATGACTATGTAAAGTTAATGGCAACTTTACCCTTTTCTGGGGGACAGTAGTCAGCCCCAGAAATTGAGTTGGTGGGAAGTCTAAAAGACAACCCTGTTTCACTGCACTAAAGGTGCTGTGTAACACAAAAATGAGTGGGGCTACTGAAGTGGTGTACTCCAGAGTCCACAATCACAAAAACAGATGAAAGACACATGGCAAAACAGGGGTAAGAGTGGGGGAAAAGCTCACACTCTTACCAGGTGAAAAAATAAACTCCAGAAATCCAGCAAAGCTGCTGGGGGACTCACTAGGTAAGGGAAATTAGCCATTGAATGAGAATTCTCCCTAACATGCACCAATAACCAACCCCCTTAAACAACCCATTGCCCCCCCACCCACGCCAGAAACCTAAACATGCTGGCAGTATCCCTCTCCCACAGAACCCTCTGAAACAACTAAAAACCAACAATACCCGCAGTGGTTGCAGGAACGGGGAGCCACTGGTGGCAGGACGGCTCCAGTGGCTTGGGCTCATGTCTTGAAAGTACGTCATCCTCCTGTCAGTTTCTAGGGTTGACCCGTATCATGGGTTAAGCCCCCCCAAAAGACATGTTAGAATGCACATTGTAGGTTATGGATCATGAGGTGGAGACCGGCATGGACCGGCAGTTCCTGTGCAAATCTTTCTGCAGCTTCAGGTGTTGTAAAAACGGTTACTTTCCCCATGTGTGCCACCCGGAGCTTAGCCGGAAAACCTATTGCATAGCTGATGTTTTTCCGCCTGAGGATATTCTTGGCCGATTTAAAAGTTCTCCTTTGTTCCTGCACTTGAGGACTGAAATCAGGAAAGAGACGGATCATTGCAGTCCTCCGCTGCAGCGCCCCCCTTTTCTCTAGCTTCTTCAAGTAGAACCTCCCTTTCGCGGTAGTTGAAAATTCGGGCGACTATAGATGATTCGGGGGCCCCGCGTGGCAGCCTGGCCACCAGGGATAGGGGCGCTCTTTCCGCAAGGAACATCTTGCAGACAGGGGGTTTATCCAGTACTTCCATTAGTACTGGTTCGATGAATTGTTCCATGTTTCCAATGGGGGTGGACTCGGGCACGACAAGTATTTGCATGTTATTGCGTCAGGAACGTCCCTCTAAATAGTCATTTTTGGCTGCAATGTTCTTAACAGTTTGTTGTAAGAGGAGAACTTCCTGTTGCAAGACCGACACTTTATCCTCCCCGTCGCTAATTCTGGTCTCCGCTCCAGTCATACATCCACATAATTTATCAATCTGGACTGCTGATAATTCCACTTTGCTAGTTAAAGCATCAATCTTCGTGCCCAGGGAGTCAGTGCTTGTTTTAAGGCCCAGGAGGGTGTGATTGAGGGCTGCAAAATCTAGCTGCAACGGTCCAGGTTTCACTGGTTGGGTCGGTGTCACCACCTCCATCCAGGCAAATTGGTCTAGTTTGGCCTGCTTCTTGGGGTTCACCATGATGCACCACCTCGTAGGTCAATGAAACCCCCACTTGTGGCAATATCCCTTTGGAGTCATGGAGCTGGCCTTATGTTATCAGCAGGCACCCTCCTTGTGTCCTGTAGGGTATCACTGTAGAGGGGGCGCAAAGGGGTACCTCACCGTATATTTAGTAGGTCTGTCGTGCCAGCACCCATCTATTGAGCAGTGTCAACTAGGGTTGCACTACAGTTGTTTGATTGTACAAGTTCCTGGGGTCTCAGGCACCAGCCTGTCCCATCTTCCTTATCCTCTGGGTGCCAGATGTCCACCACAAGGGAGTTGCGGTAGTCTGGAGTATCTATTGGCTTACACTGTGAAGATGTGCTTGTTGTTGAACTGGGATGTTAGCATGCACCGGGCCCTGTTTGTGTGCAGACTGGGGTCCTTGAAAGCCTGGAGAGCAGGCTTCCCATGTGTACCACTGTTCCATTTTCGATTGCAAGGCTTATGTGAGTTGGGTACGCATCTGTACTGTCGTCAGGGGTGGGGTTGGGGAGTTTACCTTCTCGCCCCTGTTCCACACCCCGCTGTTGACACTGCTGCTGTGCACTTGACCTGGGATCACGGTCCCTCCGCGGCTCCCTGCCCGGCTGCGTCGCTCATTGTGCCTACCTCGGGTCGGGCTGGGATCCTCAGAACTTCGATGATGCCTGTGGGGCAGACGGGGAGTTTACAGCAGACCGAATCCGGGGCCGCCTCCACCCCGCAGCTGGCACAGGATATTCACAGTCCCTCCAAGCCACCCAGGAGCTGTGGCTTATTGGTCTGGCAATCTCTGTGACTCCGGTGTCACCTCCCACCAGAGGCCTCGCAATGAATCGGTGTCAGTTGGTCGCTACAGCTTCGCAGGGGCTCTGTTTTTCAAGGTGGTTTGTTGTGCCGGGTTTGAGGGACAGTAGTGGGGATGGTGGTGAGGTTTCTGATGCAGGGAGATAAGGATATGATCAGAGGATGTAGGAGCCCATACCGGAGCGCTCTCAGGCTTGCACCATCTTGTCCCCTCCCCAACAGTGCCCCCAAGCAAATATATTTTCAATATTTACTCAGTTGGACAATCCTTTACTTGGTGTATGTGATCTGCAGTTTATGCCAGTAGCCTCTCATCCTAAGAGTGAAACCTTACTTCTCAGTCACATCTACCCTAGCAAGTGTAGTCTCCTTTGATGGAAACCCATCAGACACACTAAAGTTCAGTTTCTATTAGACCAGATTAAACAAGCGCGTGGGAGTCCCCATTCTACTGAGAACAAACATGGGTCAAATACACTGTTCTTGGAATTTTGTCCATTCCGGAGAGTCATCACCTCACTGAGGAGTCCCAACATGGCTGAAACAGGTGTCTGGGGTTGCTGATGGTACCCTTGTTCAGAGGGTAAATGCCTAGCATTGTGGTGCTGGAATGCTCTTGTGGGTGGGACCAGACTGAAATGCAAATGGAATGTCTCCTCTGTGGAGGATCAGTGCACTTAAATGTGATTGTACACCTTCCTGAGTGGAAGAAATTTAATAGAACAGGTTATTTGAATTATGTTCAATCTCGGTAGAGGGACTAGCACACACTTGTTAAATTCTATTAGATCAGACCAGTGTTGAAGACAGAGAAAACAGACTCCTGAGAAAGAAGGAAGAAACCTCTTAGTATGAGAAATACAGTGAGGAACCTATGTTTTGAGGTATCCACCCATAACTTAGTTTCTCCGGATGCAAGTTATGTTATGTTATTTGGTATTTGCATAGTGCCTACTGCCATTGGTATGGCCTCGATGCTCTATTAGAATGAAGGCCTTTTGGAAGACCATAGTCTGAGTTGAGAGGTAGTGAGTGGAGTGGTAAAATGTGTGAGTGCATTTATAGCCCGATCGATGTTGGGTAGGGAATAGCTAGGTCCCTAAAAACAGCCCATATTGACAGGTGTGGGATGGGTGCTGTATCAAATTGTCAAAAGACTCAAGAGAGTCAAGCTATGTGAACAGATGGACAGAATTTTTTGTAGAACTCAGCTGTATTCTATGGGTGGTGGTGCTCCGGCCGAGGGTGATGTACATTTAAGGCAGGGTATGGTCAAATAGTGTGGCTATGGGAGCATCTGGAACGACCCCTGAGGGACTAAACTCCATTTTGTGGGATGCAGCGCACAAGTGTCAGCAAGATACAACAGTAGGGAGATTGGCAGTGGCAAATCTACCTTTGGAATATTCTACAGAAAAAAAGTGGAGCAAAATATAAACATTGGTGAGATTTAAAGCAGGAATCTAGACTGGGAAACCTAGTCTGGCAAAATGCAAGAGTGGTAAAACATAAACAATGGCAAGATTAAATTAGGAGCCCTAGACAGGCAGAATGCAGGTGTGGCAAACTATGAACAGTGGCCAGATTTAAGTACCAATCTGGGTTGGGAGACGTAGTCAGGCATAATGCCAAATAGGAAAAATAAAAGCAGTGGCAAGTTTCAAAGCAGCAATTATAAGTAGGAGCGTTAGTCTGGCAAAATGCAAGTGTGGCAAAATATAAACATTGGAGAGATTTAAAGCAGGAATCTAGACTGGGAAACCTAGTCAGGGAAAATGCAAGCGTGGCAAAACACAATCAGTGGCGAGTTTGACAGCAGTAATCTAAACTGGAGACATACATAGACAGGCAATGCAAGTGTGGCAAAACACAAACAATAGCAGCAATCTAAATTAGGAGCCCTAATCAGGCCGAAAGCAAATGTGGTGGAATGCAAGCAGTGGCAAGCTTTAAAGTAGTCAATTAAATTAGTAGCCCTAGTCATGCAAAATGCGAGAGTGGAGGAACACAAACAGTCACAGGATTTAAAGCAACAAACTAAACTGGGAAATCTAGTCATGCAATGCAAGTGTGGCAAAATGTACACATATGCAAATTGTAATGTAACAACCCCGAGTCCCAACACCTTGGGAAGCAGTCTGCAGGTGTGCAAAATATTGCAGTGGTAATATTCAATGAAGACGTCCCTTTTTTGGAAGTAGCTCTAGAAGGAGAGCATGGCATCCTGCAGGCCTGGGGTGCCAGGCGAACAGGCAAACAAGGATGGTAGGAGCCTTAGGGAAGGAGCTCTTAGCCTGTGCCCTTTGCCGGCTGTCCGGGCAAGGCTGCCCAGGGAGTTGATCTTAAGAAACGGTGTTCATGGGTCACCTAACCCCGGTGTAACACCAATCTGGTGTCAGGGGGGAGCCAGAGGGTGGATCTAATTCAGGCTAATTCCAGAGTGCTTTAGGGGCTGTCAACTCTGGTTCCAGGTTTCACTGTACTCTATACTCGAAACAACCTCTTTCTTAGCCCTCCTCAGGCTATGTTGTGCAGGGGGGGGGATGATTCACTCCATCTGCCTCCGTACCTGCTCTTCTAGTTGTTTTCTCCAGTTTCATGACTATTATGACTACTACGGAAGCCGCGCCTGCCCGACTGCAGTCTTGGTGCCTGCCTTCCCTGCTTTGTGATGCACTGGTGCCCTTATGCTTCTCTTCACACAATCCAATGAGGTACTGCAAGGGTGTTGGGACGAGTGTTTGGCAGGAGTTGTAAATTTCATATTGGGACACAGGGACAGTGTAGCCCACCAGATCCTGCTTGGATTTACTTGGTTCTGCCCAGATGGAACTTCTTGGCTGTGACGGAAGGACTAAAAAATTGCTGTAAGTTACAAAAGACACGGCAAAGGCAACGGTGAAGAGGAAGGACGAGGGCCTGATGGGGGGGGGGCAGATCAACAAACTAAAATCTCCTGCATGTTCAAACCGATCTCCTATGTACATTTGCTAATTACAGAAATTAAGGATTTATTGTTTGGCTTGGACGGATTGAACCCTGGACAAGAGTGCAAAGAGCATGACCCCCTGCCTTCAAAACCTAAGAACATAATGTCTACTGTTGCCTCTGATTGTGTTTCAATTGAATGTGATGATCTGATTTCATTTTGTGATTCTAGTGTACCCAGTAATGTCCCTAGCGTAGGCACTGGGCCTAGTATTATCAAGGAAAACCACCTGGCGCAATTCGAGGAGACCAAGAACTCTAGTCAAGAGGGCAGGAGACATTTTATCTTCCAGGTGAATAGCAAACATAGGGGCGGAGGGGAGCATATTTCTGAGCATTTTCCTGAGACAGTTGAAATCTACTCACAGTTGGGTGTTATTTGACACCCCTCTCTATTGAGCCTACCTCTCCTGTGGCCGGTGGTGATGTTAATACCAATCTACTGTCCCCGGCAGAGGAGTAGGAGGAATATTGCCTGCAGGCCAGAGACCTTATGGCCACCTGCCAGCTTCCCTTATTCAATCATCATGAGCCCTTGGCTGCCAATCTCCCCGGCCCTTTTTCTGACAGGGATCAAACTTGCCAAATTGTGGCCCGTAAAAGATGTAGAAAGCCTCATAGAGCAATACTTCCGAAGAGGAGGAAGGGTCTGGCCCCGTATGGTAGGCTGCCTCCAACTTGTGAGGTGGGTGTACAGACTAGTCCTTCTGAAATAGAACATCCCTTTGTTGGTATCTGTAATCCTGTGGGTGCAACAAGGGAGCAGGCTTTAGTCTCAGCCCAGGAGACACCATTTGTTGCCGTACTTGATCAATTGACTGAATTTAAGGCTATCAAGGACCACCTGATTGCGTTGGTAGGGAGCCTGTGCGATTTAGTCACCCACCCCCCTGCTAGGGCCCCAATGCCAGTATGCAACCTGCTTCTATTTCTATCACTATAGCCAAGGTCCTGAGTGCTCAGGAATTAGTGAACTCTGACAGGGGTGTGAATAACAAGCCAGAGAGCAGAAATGCTTCCACTGCCATACCTTTGCTGTGGTCGAGCTTAGCTCCAAACAGAGGGCGGATCCCACAATGATTCCTCCACTGTCAGGAGAAAGTCTAATTCCATTGAGCCAACAGACGGAATTACAGATTTGTAATTTCCAAATTGGTCATAGTAGAATGAGCGAGGAGGCCATTGGACCATCTGTAGTGTTGATTAATGTACCAATGCTTCCCAGGAACGCTTTTGAGGATACGGAAAGCCTACAAAATAAAGTATCTATTAGATTCGTAACATAAGGAGCTGTTGTTCAATCATCAGAGATGGCATTGTTCACTGCATTAGAGGCCCTGTCCCTAATTCAAATTGTGATTATATTTGAGTGTTTCTGGTGTCATAAAATGTAGTTGATGGTCTCTTATCGATCGAATTTAGAGCCTATCCTCCAGCGGCATCAATTGGTATCAGGTCAGCTGAATGTTTCGAAAGCCTTATGACAAGAGTAGATTGTCCATCTGTCGTCTGCAGCGTTAATGGTTCTCATGCACGTCTAGTGGCGGCCAACTATGTTGGTTACAAATCCCAGAGAAAAAACAATGTGTTTAATCCAAATTTGGATTCAGTGGACTGACTCGGACGGGTCTCCCAACAGCCAGATGACCTTAAAAATGGTAAAAAACAATGCAGGGTTGAAGAGACTGTCCTATGTGCATGGTTTCCAAATTATAATTAGAATTATCCAGGAAACATGGCACACACATTCTGTTTTTCTCCAGGGACATCAGACCTTTCAAATAGCAGCTACAAAGGGTGCCCATGGTAGACCAAGCGTTGGACTCCTGGTATGGGTGGCAATTACCCTAGGTTGGAGTATTGTTGACATCAAGGCCACTGGTTCTGCTGATCTGCAGGTGCTTTTAATCTGGTTGACCGATAATGATCTAATGTATGTTTTTAATATCTATAACAAGCCCACCTTGGGATTGCCAACCTTAACCCGTCTGCAAAACTTAGTGTCTGATATGTATTCCTCACACCCTCTCCCTAGTTTGACTCGGTGATTTTAATCTGCAGCTTGAGCCGCAAAAGGAGCTTGTGGACTTATGAGAGGACCAGGATACGACCTGAAATATCCCCTGTTTAAATTCCTAAGTCCCTTTTCGAACCCATCGTTTGGTGATAAATGCAGCTTGCAACTTATTTAATATTAATGTGAGAGTCTGCAATGGGAGATGGGCCAAGGATCAGCCTGCAAGGAATACTTTTTACACAGCCACAAAGGCACTACGCTGATTGACTATTTGCCGATTTCTAGGAAGGATTGGGCAAGGTTGAGGGATTTCAGGATTGGTGATCGGTTGGAGAGCGATCCCTATACTTTGGAGTTTGAAATTGTAAGTAACTCAAAGGAGAATGCTAATGTTAGAGTGTTGTCCCATGCTCATCCCTTGCAACTACAGGGACATGCGTACAAATCCATCAAACGGACGAAGGAGCTAAGTCAGGTCCCCAAACCAGATATATATTCGTCAATAATAGACAATGTATCCATCACCTGTGAAGGGCCGACAAGTGACAGACTGATACAGGAAGAATCTGTGAGGCCAAACACACTCTTATTCCATTAATTTCAACTAGCCCCAGAAAAACGAAGAATCGGTTAATATATAAAACGAAATTGTTTGATAACGACTGTCAGGTAGCAAAATAGAACATTAAACCGCATGTAAAACAAGCTGAGCCAGTGGACAAATCCATCCTACGCAGATTAAGATCTAACTAAAAGGTGCTAATTCTAGAGAAAAAAAGGACGTTTCTCAAGGAAGAATGGGTTCTAGGAGAACCAATTTTTCCTTGAAAAATTTCCTTTTTTTCTGAAGTCTGGAGATGTGTGCCTTTTTTTGAAAGTGGTCTCTGGGGAGGAGTTAAAGGGGGATAGGGTCTTTCATTGTACAACAGGAGAAGGCACTTGGTGGCATCATTTCTCAGTCTATACAGAGCTGGGCCTATACAGGGCTGGATTTTGGCCACCAGGAGCTTATCTCCTAGCACCAACCTTGTCTCTACGATTAGTGAATTAGCTATTGCCATTAAATCACTTAAAGATTAAATAGCTACTGGGCCAGATGTAATTCCGACAGACCTTTTCAAAGACAAATTAACAATCTGGGCCCCAGTTCTTAACGCGATTCTGGCCAGCTGGGAGATACCTAATTCATGGAGGAAAGCTATTATAGTTCCCATCTATGAAAAAGAGGGGTAAGGAACAACCAGCAAACTATCGTCCAATCTCCCTTTTGGATGTCGCGGGAAAGCTGTTTGGTAAATTTTTACAATCACACTTGCAGGTCTGGGTGGAAGGTGACAATGTGGTTAGTGACCTCCAGGCTGGGTTCCGGCAGAATAGAGGTACTTTGGATCATTGCTCTTTTTTACATCTGCTGATTCAAAAATATACAGTACAATATACAGTTTTAAATAATGTGTACCTCTTTGCTGCTTTCCTAGATTTAAAGACCGCATTCGACTCAGTCTCTAGGGATGTTCTATTGCAAATGATGTAATCACGCCCCTATTTAGCTGGTCTCCATCATCTCTGCTTTGTATTCTAACAACAAGGCTTGAGTACGCTATGGGCTTTGGTGGGGAGTTGACAAAGGAGTTTGACGTCTGCATGGGAGTTAGACAGGGGTGTGTCCTAGCACCCCTACCTTTTAACATCTATATTCAAGAAATTATTGATGCGTTGGGGGAGGGGTGCCAGGACCCACCAAGATTGGCTCTCGATTTACAACCTTCAGAAAGAGACTATTTGCCTAACTATTAGTGAGGCTGTTATTGAATAAGTTACATATTATGACTACCTGGGGGTGCGTTTCCAAGATAACGGTGGATGGGGCAGAGAACCTACCAGGTCAGTCCTCACCCTGGAGAAGTACAGAGGTGGCATTCTTTCATTCTTCTACGGCCATGGGAGTGCTGCCTTGTCACCGGCTCTTGATTTGTTGAAGAAGCAAGCACTACCAGCTGCCCTGTATGGGGCATAATTGTGGGCCATACTAACTTAACTCAGCTAAGTGCTTGTGAAAACAAATTTTAAAAAATTATTATTATTGCGACGCATTTCATTTATTTTGCCTGATTTTCTATGTCATTTTGAACGCACTGTATATTTTAAATTCATGGACGTGATTTTTACTAATGTATGGAGATTGTGAATTTTAGCAGGAGTTTTAACCGTATAAGTATTTGTACATTTTAGGATGTGTGATAACATTAGGGTGGAATTGTACCATGTTATGAACTTTTATGGCTTTCTAGCCGAAAGAAAGTATACTGTCTGACTAATTCAAGCTGGAGGAGGAGGGAGGCCAATAGCCAATGGCCCAAACAGACTCACCTAACGTGGTGTAGGACCACGCGGATTCCTTGCACATGCCCGGCACTGAGAGAAGGGATTTCTCGCACCCGGACGGTGTGAGTCCAAGGGTCACCTGACCCCGGTGGAACACCAATCCAGTGTAATGGGGCGGTCAGAGGGTGGATCTAAGGCAGGCTGGAGAGGAAGGGGCGCAGGGCCGAGCGTGGGAGGGACTCCACATAAATGAGGGCAGGGGGAGTGAAGAAGTGTTGGAAAGAGAGGGCCATAGGCCCAACCGACTCACCTAACACAGTGCAGGACCACGCAGATTCCTTGCACATGCCGGGCACTGAGAGAAGGGATTCCTCCCACCCGGACGGTGTGAGTTCAAGGGTCACCTGACCCCGGTGGAACACCAATCCGTTGTAATGGGGCAGTCAGAGGGTGGATCTAAGGCAGGCTGGAGAGGAAGGGAAGCAGGGCCGGCCTGGAAGTGCTCCACATAAATGAGGGCAGGGGGAGTGAAGGATTGTTGTGAAGAGAGGGCCAATGGCCCAAACAGATTCACGTAACGCGGTGCAGGACCACGTGGATTCCTTGCACATGCCAGGCACTGAGAGAAGGGATTCCTCCCACCCGGACGGTGTGAGTCCAAGGATCACCTGACCCCGGTGGAACACCAATCCAGTGTAATGGGGCGGTCAGAGGGTGGATCTAAGGCAGGCTGGAGAGGAAGGGGCGCAGGGCCGAGCGTGGGAGGGCTCCACATATATGAGGGCAGCAGGAGTGAATAAGTGTTGTAAAGAGAGGGCCATAGGCCCAACACGCTCACCTAACGTGGTGCAGGACCACGTGGATTCCTTGCACATGCCGGGCACTGAGAGAAGGGATTTCTCCCACCCAGACGGTGTGAGTTCAAGGGTCACCTGACCCCGGTGGAACACCAATCTGGTGTAATGGGGTGGTCAGAATGTGGATCTAAGGCAGGCTGGAGAGGAAGGGGCGCAGGGCCGAGCGCGTGAGGGCTCCACATAAATGAGGGCAGGGGGAGTGAAGAGGTGTTGTAAAGAGGGGGCCATAGGCCCAACGGGCTCACCTAACACGGTGCTGGACCATGTGGATTCCTTGCAGATGCCGGGCACTGAGAGAAGGGATTTCTCCCACCCAGATGGTGTGAGTTCAAGGGTAACCTGACCCCGGTGGAACACCAATCCGGTGTAATGGGGCGGTCAGAGGGTGGATCTAAGGCAGGCTGGAGAGGAAGGGGCGCAGGGCTGAGCACAGGAGGGCTCCACAGAAATGAGGGCGGGGGAGTGAAGAAGTGTTGGAAAGAGAGGGCCATAGTCCCAACAGACTCTCCTAACACAGTGCAGGACCACGCAGATTCCTTGCACATGCCGGGCACTGAGAGAAGGGATTTCTCCCACCCAGACGGTGTGAATCAAAGGGTCACCTGGCCCCGGTGGAACACCAATCCGGTGTAATGGGGCGGTCAGAGGGTGGATCTAAGGCAGGCTGGAGAGGAAGGGAAGCAAGGCCGAGCGTGGGAGGGCTCCACATAAATGAGGGCAGGGGGAGTGAAGGACTGTTGGAAAGAGAGGGCCATAGGCCCAACGGGCTCACCTAATGTGGTGCAAAAGACTGCGAGGAGTCCTTGCACATGCCCGGAGTGGAGAGTGGGACAAGTGCATGAAACCTTCCGAATGACCCCATTGTCTCGGGACTATATTTGTTTAGAAAAATATCATTCAGGGTCTTTGAATGGTCTCTTAGTTACAAGCTGCTTACAAGAAGTGTTCTTCCTATCCTTAAACCAACAAACAATGGTGGGAACCTCCAAACCCGGCACCTAGAGGTAAAACAATACATATGAAACAGGTGGTGGTGCCGGAAACACGAGAGCAACTGAAGAACAAGGCAAAGGGTATTACATCAAAAATTCATTTTATTTTGTTATAGATTGTAAAAAAGTCTTTAATTAATTCATTTTGTAAAACACATCCTATATAACAGACATTCATATATTCATTCATACTAATACAGCTCAATACACCTCTAAAAATAGTACATTTACATTTTTTAAAGGGAAATGTGAAGAAAGTGCAACAACTGTTCCATTGTTAGGATAAAAATTACGCTTTCTAAAAAAAACAATTAATGGGATCAAAAGCAAACAGATACAAATTCTGTGTAATGGAAATGTCAATAACACTTCCAGTGTTCAATGATAATGGTTCATTCCAGACAAAAGTTATCGACTATTAGTGCCCAGACTGTTGATGCCAAGATAAATAAGTCTTCTTAGTCAAATAGGCTTCTTAATACATAGTTTCGACTTTGATAGTTATCTATGTCTTCATCAGGATAGGGATGAACCTAACAACATTTCTAAAAAGAAAAAACAATGGTACAATTAAAATTGGATGTTAAAAAACCTTAATTCACTCAGTTGCTCTCTGTTGGTTTACTTAGTGCAGCACTTTGCTGTGTGGGAAATATTGGGTCTCATTCCGAGTACGGCGCTAACCAATGGCGCTATTAATGCCTTGGTTGACGCCGTACCCGGAACGGCAGCGCCTTGGTGGATGGCGGAATCACCGCCCCATTCCACGGTTGGCGGGGCGGTAATTCCCCATTCACCAAGGCTCTTCCCCATTCCCAAATGAGCCCCCATAGGGCTCAATGGGAATGGGGAAGATGCAAATAATGGTGACCGTTCATTACGGTCACCGTTATTGGCTTGGAGGCCCCTTTGCGCCCTCGACTTTAACACCTGCTCAAAGCAGGCGTTAAGGGCGAGGGCGCAGAGGGAACTCGGAGTATGGCGGTAAGGGAATACCGCCACCGGTCTCGTTACCGGTGGCCGCTATCCCTTACCGCCATACTCGGAATGAGGCCCATTGATACATGTAGTCTCTTGTCTCAGTGTTTATTGAGATACTGATCAAGTTTCTATTTTTGACAGTGGAGTATATTGTACCCCATTGCGTCATTTTCCTGGGTCTTTCATTCCTGCTCTACCATGTCTGCATTGGATTCAGTTTCTTTTAGTGAAGAACAACTGGCGGAGATCACTAAGGTCCCGTCTTTTTTTGACAAATTACAGTTAGACAATGTGACGGGCGATTTTCTGAATATCACTAGTGATAGCATTTTGCGTCTCAAGAAAAAGAAATTTAGAACGGAAATGCACAGTCATCTCCTTACAGAATATTTAAAGAAGAATATTATCCCTACAGGACTATTAGTCCGTAATGAGCCTTGTTTATTCATAGATGATGTTGAATACAAAAGTGCATTTTCTGGAATAGGGACAAAGTGCAGTAGGGACTGGATGCTGCTCACTATAAACGCAGCCTTGAAAAAAAGGCTAGCAGTTGGAGAAGAGATAGAAAAGGCAGAAGTCGCATTTAGGGCTGATACCACTATTATGAATATTAAAGAAAAACTAGAGACCATCGAAAATCTAGTCACTGACTTTATCAAAACAACCACGGCGAAAAAAATGGAGAAAATTATCAAAGATGTTAAAAACTTTTCTAAAGAAACAGCATATCCATATCTCAGCACTGACTACCAGGGTCCAGCCAATTGGAGGGACCCAGATGACAACACAGGGAATTTGTTTTCCCGCAAGAAGGTTACCTTTTCAGATTCCTCTTCCGACGAGGGAGATGGCTACCAAAAGGGTAGGAGAGGTATCCAACAAAATCAGAGACAACGGGGCAGAGGCCAACAAAGAGGGGGAAGGAGAGGAAGACAAAACATCTTCTTCCAATATCCTCCTTATCTTTATCCCCACGGGTTTACCCAGCAGGGGCAGATGCAACCTTATCCTCCACCTGAACTCCCTTTTCCTCCACCTCAGACAGGCCCGCCCCCGTTAGGAAATGTATTCGAGACAAGAAGGAGGGCGTACAAAAGGTAAACCCTCCCTCTGCGGTATACAACCTGTCAAACAAGAATTTGACACCTAATGAAGTTTCTATACTAGAAAAAGGCTTTTCTTTTATTCCTATGAGGGATCCTAGTAAAATGGAAGTAGAAGGTGAACTTCTAATACTCAGATTGCCTCTACAGAATTAAGCACTAATACGCCTTTTAGACCTCCTTCTAAATTTACTTGTTCACTGAATATGATATCTAAAGAAACGGCTACTTTTGAGAAAGTGGTGCTTAGAGATTTTCATGCTATCTATGCGAACAAAGATAAGACTACGTCGAAAAAATGCTTCAATTTCACCAAAGAAGATTGGGCTGGACTTAAGGAATTAAAGTCAGATAGAACGATTGTGATAAAAAAAGCAGACAAGGGAGGGGGAGTTGTAGTTTGGGATGCTATGAAATATGACCATGAAGTTACTCGATAGCTTGAAAACAAAGAGGTTTATGTAAAACTACAAGGAGACCCTTCCCCTAGGATTCGGAAGGAAATTGAAACATTGGGCAAAGATGCATTGGAAAGAGACATCATTTCGCAAAAAGAACTTAATTTCCTGCTGCCCTCTAACACCGGGACTCCTCTTATCTATATGTTACCTAAGATACATAAAAGCATGAGTGCTCCCCCGGGTCGACCTATTGTTTCTTTGAGTGGTTCCATTTTGGAACCTATAGGTTTTTTCTTGAAACCATTGGCAAAAAATACGCCTACTTACCTTTCGGACTCAACGGATGTTATAAGGTTAGTAGAATCTTTTCCTTTTAATAAGGACCATGACATACTCATCACATTGGATGTTGAATCGTTATATTCGAATATCCCACAAGGTGATTCCCTGGGGATTATGAAGAGATTTCTCCAAACCAGAACAGATATTATTTCTGTACCTAGTGAGTTCCTGGTAGAACTATTAGAAATTGCTCTCTCTAAGAACTTTTTCAGATTCAAAAACACATATTACATGCAAATAAAGGGGACTGCAATGGGGGCATCTTTTGCCCCAAATGATGCTACCATATATATGTGGGATTTTGAAGACTCTAATATTCTCACAGAGTCCAATCCATTTAAACCGGCTCTAAAACTCTACAAAAGGTACATCGACGACATACTGATTATTTGGGATGGTTCAAAAGGTGACTACAATATGTTTTTCACTTGGATTAACAATCTTAATCCAAATTTGAAATTCACGATCCAGACCAGCAACAAAGAGATTGCCTTCTTGGATTTATTAATAAAAGTGGACGATAAGAGATTGGTTGTGGACCTGTACAGAAAGGACTCTGATAGGAATACAATATTGCACCATCAGAGCTTTCACTCTCAATCTCTGAAATCAAATATTCCCTATGGGCAGTTTCTTAGAGCTCGTAGGAACTGTACTAAAGTAGAAGATTTCATCAAGCAAGCCTCTATTATAGAAGATAGACTATTAGAAAGAGGATACCCCAAACAACTTCTCAGACGCTGTAAAAAATGAGCACGTTACCAACATAGAGAACTACTTTTGGAAAAAAATGTTGTACAAGAAAGAAAGTTGAAAGATGATCAAATAGTGTGTGCGCTCACATTTAATTCGCAGCACAACCAGATCAATAAAATTATCTCTAGCCACTGGCATTTGCTCCAACTAAATATGCAGAAATTACCCAAACCAATTTATGCATTCAAAAAGGGCAAGAACATCAAAAACTGGGTTTCGAAAGCAGATAGGAACCATCTACAAGATACACAACCCACTATTTCTATGACTTGGGGCATGTCCCCTATTGTTGGCCATTTCCCATGTGGTAACTGTTGCAACTGTGCTAGCACTTCAGCCACCTCCATTGTTAATATCCATGGGAGGGACTGGAAACTTAGGCAACGCACCACTTGCCTCAGTACTAATGTGATTTACGCTATTATTTGCCCTTGTAAGAAGGCATATATAGGAAAGACCACCAGAGCGGTCAAATTACAAATAGGCGAACATCGTTCGAAGATTAGAACCAAACAACTCAATGCCCCTTTGAGCACACACTTTCTGGAACTAAAACACAGCCCAGAAGATCTGCAATGGTGGGCTGTAGAAAGAGTATGTGGCA
This sequence comes from Ambystoma mexicanum, assembly GCF_040938575.1. Taxonomy (NCBI): domain Eukaryota; kingdom Metazoa; phylum Chordata; class Amphibia; order Caudata; family Ambystomatidae; genus Ambystoma; species Ambystoma mexicanum. The sequence continues at coordinate 1,085,548,429 of NC_090941.1, forward strand.
CAGATAAGGCTAATGTGGCCACACGTCTTGCGCAAAGAGAACAGTGGTGGATATACCATACTAATAGCCTCACTGCAGGCCTGAATCAACAGGAGGAATGGAGTTAAGAAGGATTTTTTTGAAAATAATTTTATTTAAAATAAAGTTATTTGGATTTCATTCCTCCTTGTATTATCAGTACGATGTCTGGTCTTCTAATTTTAAAACTTCAAAACTGAGTGTATCTTTTAGATCCTGGCGACAACACACAGTTTATTTCATTTTTACACACATTACGTGTTTTGAAGAACACCTATATTCGGGATACAAGAAGTATTCAAAATGAGGACACTTGACATTCTTCTTCTTCTTTTGCACACTGATTTGCCATTTATCTGTAAAAATTTGGCACCAGATCACTTATATGGCGGTAGAACACGCGAGCATTAGAAACAACTCTCCTTCGGTAGGTGCATATATGGCGTTGGTCCTTTTTCTGTGTCTGTGACCCGGGGACACACGATAATGGTCCTTTGTTTGTACCTATGCCCCTAACATCCTCAACATAAAAGAGGGACTAGCGCTTTCCGCTTGGTCTCCTCAGTCTGCTGGGACTCTCCGTGGGCGACGGTCACTCTGCGTGAGGTAAGCGCTTTTTCAGAAATTTGCTTTGAACCTTCTTTTTTGAAATATGTTTTGGAAATTAGCTTTGAACTTCCTCTTTTTCTTTTTCTTTTTCTTTTTCTCTATCATCAAGCACATATTGGAGTGCTTCCCCATGCAGCCTTAGCGTGACATGTACTATTTGTCATGTAACATTGGCGTAACACTTTTTATTTCGCTTCTTTTTTAGAAGCAGTGCTGCATGCAGAGTAGAAACTGCTTGACAGAAGGGATATTACAGCGACCTCATTTAATCTTCGAATTGCTTGCACAGAAGACATTTGGGAGTGTTACGCCCCATATATTGAGTAAGAAGGGTGGTCTTCTCTCTTGTTTTCCAATTGTTTTCCAATTGAAGAGCACACATTGGATTGCATTTCTCTACAGCCTTAGCGTAGCATTGATATGTTTGATTTTGTTTTTTGCGTTTAGAAGCTGCGTCGCTTGCAGAGTAGGAACTGCGACACAGTGGGGACGTTACGGCGGTCACAGTTTTCTGTCTATCCCTCTTTCATTTCTACGAAGTCGGCCTCGATAAGAGACAGACGGTGCCGACATTTCATCTATACAAAGTCAAGGAGATTTATCCCTTTTTTGAGGTAATTTCATTGGCATACCTTTTGTGGTGCTCATTTGCCTTATATCAAATACTCTTAAAGTAGGATTGTAATACAGTGGTGACAGAAGTACTGTTCTTTTGTTGTTTGGCGTTTCATGGATGTTTGATGTTTACAAATTTCCTGGAGTGTGCTTTATAACAAGTACTACCTGTATTTGACCCAGCATCTCTAATACAGAGGAGAAGCTGGTCAAGACAAGACCAGTTTACCATCCGGTGTATGGTTTTCAGGTAGTACTTTAGTTGATTGTTGAATGGAATTCCAAATGGAGACATGGGGGGAGCGGGGTGTTAAACTAGGGAAAATATATTGACACGAAAGTATAGTGTCCCATCAATGTGAAATTATTTTTTCTTTCCTGATGCATTGAATTCTCTATTTTTTTGTAGAGAAAGGGAGGTATGTGAGGCCTTTTGAGATATGCATTGCCCCTTAGTGGGCAGCATTTAAATAAATTGGAGTTAACCCTCTCCATTTAGTCAAATTTTGGGTTGGTTTCAGAGTATGACTTAATTTGTCCTCTCCCCATATTTGGAGTATTGGTATTCACAGAGAGCAACTGAGTGAATTAAGGTTTTTTAACATCCAATTTTAATTGTACCATTGTTTTTTCTTTTTAGAAATGTTGTTAGGTTCATCCCTATCCTGATGAAGACATAGATAACTATCCAAGTCGAAACTATGTATTAAGAAGCCTATTTGACTAAGAAGACTTATTTATCTTGGCATCAACAGTCTGGGCACTAATAGTCGATAACTTTTGTCTGGAATGAACCATTATCATTGAACACTGGAAGTGTTGTTGACATTTCCATTACACAGAATTTGTATCTGTTTGCTTTTGATCCCATTAATTGTTTTTTTTTAGAAAGCGTAATTTTTATCCTAACAATGGAACAGTTGTTGCACTTTCTTCACATTTCCCTTTAAAAAATGTAAACTTCTTATCCTTAAGCCAACCTCACAGTGTCTCTATCTTCAAATGCTCATGTAACTAGATTCATATATATTACATTGGGCCATGATTGGGCACCTTAGTGATGATGACAAGACACGTCTTCTGCTCTACTGTTGACATTCTTCATAACTGTTCAGCACATTTCTCAGCACATTTCTCAAAAAAACATTTTAGCCACATTCCAAAACTCACAGCACATTTGGTGTACTTTGATGAATGTTGGGAAATATAATGTTTAAACTGCTTAAAATCTTCCAAAAATTAGTTTTTACATTGTGTTTCATATAGAACCAAAAAATGCGAGTCTGTGTGGACAGTTATTTCAAAATTGCCAGCTGCTATTATGAAGATGTTTGGCATAGTGGTGGATAATCACTTTTGAAGATATGAAAACTGTATCTATATTTTATTTTGGGTGTGCACAGTTAATCAGAATAGGCAGAAACCAAACTGTGCTTAATGCATTACCCATAGTCCTCTGGGTGAGTCCTCTTATAACATTCCATCTCTTCCCTCACCGGCCCCTTCTTCTTTATCTACTCTTTCACCTCTGGATTTTTCTAAGGTTCTGATTCTGGCCTCGCTCACTTCCTATAAAATGCTCACCCAGCTTCAGCTGTAGGTCTGCTAATACCCCCCTCATCCCTAAGGTTTTCTCCAACTTCTCCCATTTCTGACACCTCTCAGTCTTTCCCACTGACTGCCCCTCCCTATCAATTATTGTCCAATTTCCCTGCTTGTTTGCCCTTATACAATATTCAGAAGTGTGATCACCACGTATGCTCCCAGCTGCTGTGACCATAACTTTCTTCTTCCCTTTGATCAGTTTGGTTTTCATCCTTCACATTCCACAGGGAGTGCTCCTTTGTGTTACAAACACGTTGTTTTCCTCTTGACATATCTTCTATTCTAATTTTTCTTGTTTTTTGCAACCACTTTTGACAGTTTTCATTACTCTACCCTCCCTGTACTCTTTCACCTTTGGATCTGCCCGGCTCTGTCTTGCAGTGTATCTTTCCTACTTCTCTGATTGCACATTCTTTTTATTTTTTGGGGCTGGAAAGTGTTCTTCATCGCTGGACATGAATTCCGAGACTCGTCAGGGATGAGTTCTCAGCCCCTCTCCTTTTTGACTGTGTACTATTTCACTATCTTCCAGTACCGCCTCCTTTAGTCTCTCTTGGCACTTCTATGCCGATGATTTCAGGATTTCTGTCACCTTTGCCTCCCTTTCTCATTCTCTTCACAACACTATTACTGACAGCCTGCTTACTGTCCAATCTCAGATTTATTCTCACTTTCATCGTTGTAATTTTTCAAAGAACTGGGATTCTCTTTGTTCCTGCTTCTACTATCCCTGCACCCATTCTCCTCCAGGCCTCTCATTCCCTCCTACTGTCCTTACCCTTTCATTCTCTGCTCGGAGTCTAGCCATCTAGCCATTATCTTTGCTTCTTCTCCTTCTTTCGCTCTTCACATCTAATGCCATTTCCAACATTACAATATTCATAAAGCTTGCTCCTTTCTTTTCACGCTACTAAATTACTAATTTCAATTCTTGGTTTTAGCCATCTTGATTATTGCGCTCCTTCTTTAGTCAGCCTTCCTGATCCCCATCCTGCTCCCTAGCACTCCTTCTTTGACTCTTCTGTCCTTTTTCTCTTTCATCTTTCTCTTCGCACACTTGGTCCTTTAATCTTCTCTCAATTACCTGCCTTTGTGCTGACTCCTGTCTTCTTTTCCATTTTCTTCATGCATCTTTCTCACATATATACATGGTTTGCCCCTCATTCCTTATGATCTGTAGTCTCTACACTCCTTCTGTTTCCTTGATGTTGCAGAGGGCGGAGAGTAGAAGCAGGCCAGCTGTGTAAGGCCAGCCTTGCCACTTTAAAACACATTCTCTGTAGTTGAGCTTAGTTGAAGCCTCCTAATTTGGCATATAATATCTGGTTTTGTATATAAGTAGAAAGCTTTTTCTCAGAGAAAAAAACTTTGCCACCATTGAACTGGAGGCCCTTGCCATCAAATGGGCCGGAATGATATTTACGATATTATCTAACTGATCGTAAATTCAAATTAGTGATGGATCATTCTTCTCTAACATGGCTTAGCTTAAGAAAAGATACAAACCCCCAGATAGTGCACTGGTTCCTGGACCTTCAACCTTCCCTTTCAGAGTTGAGCATAGAAAAGGCAAGTAACAGGGAAATGTTGACTTTCTATCTCAATTTCCCTTAAAGGGAGATGGGAAAGCCGAAGCCATTAGAGGAAGGGTGGATTCCTTTCCTATGAGGCTGGGGAGGTGAGGTTGCTACCCAATAGTCCCCCTAGGGGTGGTAATATACAGAAGGTCCTCATTGGGAGGGACTCCCCTCCTAGGGAAAAGACATCACCTGAGGAAAAACATCCATACAACCACATCACATAAACCCCTACCCTCATGATCCTCATGATCACGCGTTTCTCCCTCCATTGATAGGGGAACCATGTGTTATTGTAAATCCATGACTGTGACAAGTGTAAAACATCCTGGGTCAAAGAAGAACATGAGAGGCATATGGAATAACCATATGCAAAGCCAGCCAAGTACTGTAACAAAGTGGCTCACTGGAGGCATGAAGAGTGCCAAAGAGTCTTTGCAAGATGGTGTTGACGTTACACAAGGACGGAGTCAACGATATAAAGAAAAAAACAAGAGTAGATTAAGGACCTCTCACCGGGGAAGCCAGGAGTACATGAATGGGTCTGGGATGTTCAAAACGCTGCAGCCGGAGAAGTCGTGTATCTCTGGGAAGGAGGGAGGAAGGTCAGGACGTTTCCGGAGTGTCCCGAGAGCCAGCAGGGAGCTGGCTCACTTGGTGGTGGCATGACCTCTGGAAGGTGGACTATCATGTCCAGAACTGACAGAGACAAAGAGCTTTCCGCTGAGCTGCACAGCAAGTGAGAAGGAGGAGGAGAGGCCCCTGCATCCCTGGGAAGAACCAGAACCGTGACCCTAAGGCACCAAAGGTAATGGTAATGGTAGGGAAACTGTGTGGGGTCCGGGAAGAGGCCCACCTATAGTAGAGTGCATTGGGCGTCATCTCCCTTGATGCAGTGGCCAAGCCAATACCACAGCTCAAGCCAAGTGCATCAGGAGTCATCTCGCTTGTCACTGTGCCAAGATAATGCTACTGCTCAAGCAGATTAAACCTCTTTTTTAGCAACCACATGCTACAACATGAATTGCAGGATTTTGCTTGTGTGGCTTAGGTGAACAACGACTGGGGTACTATTATTCACGACTAAACCACTTTGCCTGTTAATAGCATAACCACATCTATAAATAAACAATTGGGGTAATTGTATTACTGAAACTGCATACAATTATATTTTTGCAGTTTGTCTTTAATTTTATCTATATTTATAACTCATAACTTAAAAGGTGGCCCTTAAACGAGCCGTTTTGGGGATGGAAATAGGGGGGTGAAATAGGGGAGGAAACACTTAAGGATAAAACATATAACAAAGGGAATTAAAATAAAGAGCGACATATATTTTTTGGTATGTTTTAATGGTTTTTCAGGAAAAAGGGGGGAAAATGGCCACTTAAAAAAAAAACTAGGCATGACAAGTAATCAGCGATCAACATCTGCCATTGCTTGATTGTGGCCTCTACTTTGACTACCCATTTGTGGCATTGTTTACACATGACCTGCGTCATGGAAAGATCGAGAGTCAGTAAAACAGGAGTCTGTGCAGTTGACACTGCCGTTGAAGTTGAAGTTGAGGCTTTGTTTCCAGTTGTTGATGTTGTTGCACTGGTGTATGAAGGTGCTGCAGGTGGTGCTGATGTCCATCAATGCAAGGAATAGGACCCATGCATTTTTCTTTTATGATGCTCATATACTTTTCTATAGCCATCATCAACATCATCCCAGTCGACTCGCACAAGATGATTAATCATGATAGATGTTCCAAGGCTTTGAGAAGGAACATTGGAAGGCCCAGGGTGTAGTGTTTTGTTGAAGATTGTGCAAAGTACCTCCTCTGCCTCTTTTCAGGAACAGTGTTGTTTGACTTGAAAGAGGCGCCAACTGTCTGCAGTGGTTTTCCTCCCAGTTGCCTTCTTCCTCAGTGGCGATGGATTCAGAACCCAAACGATAACATCATCATCACTGCTGCTACTCTCATGGTCGTACATGTTGGAATGTCCAACCGGGGAGAAATATGTAAAATAATAAAAATGACAACACAAAAAAGGCATGAAAACGTTTTTTGAAACTGAACAAATCACAAGACAAAGGAAAATAGGATTAGGGGACAACTGGGTAAAAAGGATGAAGAATATAAGGGGTAAAAGACCAAAGGTGCTTGTAGTTACTCAGAAACACTTTCAATAGCAAGTATAGAAAGCAATGATACATGCAAACTTCTTTTTTATGGGTGTGGTGAGTATTCTCAGTTACAGACTTCCGCGCACGCTGATTGTGCGGATGTCATGATACAGCATGGGCGTAGCCGTGTCAATACATCCAAACGTGCGATTGGACGATCTGTAAATGCTGCTAACAATGACACATAGGCAGGAAGCCACAGCACCTAATATGATTGGCTGTAAAGTGACTGACGCGGATGCGTAGCCAAATCGATGTAATTCAATGTGCTGTTGGTTGATTTTGCACACACGGATGTCGCATGAAGGCATGGACGTAGTCATGTCAATGCATCTCGGTGTGCCATTGGCTCATTTGTTGGCGCAGCTATGCAACGTAGGAGCTTGCAATGCGAGTGGCTGGAAGAAAGACACGCGAAGACGCATAGCCGCATCAACTGAACTTTTGAACCATTTGGCCATCGACTGACACAGCTGTGGCCATGTCGCGGGTAAACCACCTCTGTAGATATGGCTATAAACCATATGTACATGTATGTGGCCAGTTATGTTGTAAAACATTGTTTTAAGATATATTGAGTGTACTCTTTATACACAGTTACTGTAACACTTTAATACATTTCTATTCATAAACAGTACATATAATTGCAAACACTTTTAAAAGTTTAATATGGAAAGAAATATTTTTAAGAATAGGGTTATTTGGGGGAATTTGGGTTCACAATTGCTTTTCATTTTTCTTTGTACACATGATACATTGTTTTGATTAGCCAATTTGTCTGTACTATTAATGTTAATTATGTATTAAATAACAAAACCCTTGAAATTCAAGGAAAACTCTTTAGTTGCAGGGATTTTAAGGTGAGAACTTATCGCGAAAACCCCCTGTAATTCAGCTAAAAGCCACCTTAACTTTGCACCCCAACAATACCGCCAAAGAAACAAAAAACTGATACTCCATCAAACAATACAACCACAAAACTGTCTAGTTCAAACACAACTGCACATCCATCAGAAGCCAAAAAGACAAATGTCTCTTCTCAAAATACAACTGCATGCCTCTCAAATTACACAGAGACACAACTCTCTGGTCCATTTAAATTCAGCAACACGACTGGAGTAAATTGCTATGCAAATGTAGCAATCAATCTTCTCTTCCAATTTCCACCAATTGATCACAACATTTACTTGAACGGATCAGACCAGTTGTGTTTGCAAATGCTCGTTCTTCAAAGAATTTTCACAAATAATCCTGACAGCACTTACAGTATCTCAGGTATAAGGCAAGAATTGGACTACTGTACAGGAATAGTAAATTCACCATTCACACGCAGGAAGATTCACAAGAATTTCTAATGTACTTACAACAAGTACTGGAAGCCAAAAACGTCCCCACATGCATGTGGAAACATACATGCACTTTCTGCAACTATGTTTCACAAGAGCACATCCCTAATGAACGATTTGTGTATGTATCCATACCAAATTGTGAATCCATTCCATTTCACCAACTTCTGCAGAATGCAAATCATGACATATTATGCCCTTTTTGCATTTCAGACAATCGTTACAGCATACAAATAAACTCACATAGCCAAAACCTTCACAGCAGTGGGAATAATCTACCACAATGGTACCACAACCACTGCAGGACACTATACTGCATAGGTCCAAAAAATAAGTGGTTGATATTAAATGTAACGGCACTTCCGTTATTCTAAAATACTCTTCATTTCAGTACACTTCAAATATGCCATCACAGTTCTTGTTTCTACAAAACTTAAGGTATCTAACTACTTTAAACATTCCATTATAATTACAACACACTTCAAACAAACATACTACCACACTTACACTTACATAATTATAATAGTTTTTTGTTTAATGCTCTATGGGTTTTTTCCGTATAGCCCAATTATTATTTAATGTCAATACAACAGTGTACCAAACACTAATGTTGTACCAAACATAGCACATAGAATGTACTGTTTATGAGGGTCTAAAAAGAGCAATTGTATGCAATTAAAGCGTTTAAACTATCCTGCTTAACAAATTATACTCCACCTTTAATACCGTCTGCAAATAAGTAACCCTACCAAATATAATCCTATTTGTTATCTTCACAAAGAACCAAATACAAATTTGATAAGTACTATCCGCAATTGTACTCATAAATATTATTTACACTTCAATTCTATCATTCCACCATATTACAAATACTGAATACTCCCCCTACAGTACCTATAATTGCTATACACACATTACTATAGTGTGTGTGGCCAGTGGCCACAACCACCACGATATAATTCAACCATATAAAATACACCTTCAAATAACAAAACTCAGCCTGAACCCCCTGCAATTGAAGTGCTGCCCACGGACACTTTAATTGACCGCGGACTCGGTGGCATTGGCAATCCCTTTTTCACCTATAAAAACAGCTCCATATTTATTCCGCTAGCCTACCCTTTCCAGGCCCTCTTTCAGCCACCAAATAACCCCAAATGTGTTTTCTAACGTGTCTGTTCACAACGATATCCGCTGACTACCACAGCTCCTACATGAACTTTTTCCACTTATGAAAACAGCCCCTTACCATCTTTTTCCCACTCCACCACCCTTTCCAGGCCCTTTTTGGCCTACTAAATATCCCCAAATGTGTTTTTCAAACGTTTTCCTCACTGCAATGCCCACGGTCGCCAGCGGCTGTCCGCAGATCCAACATGGCGACCGTTTCAGAAAATATGATGCACCTCACACTTTTTAGCATCCAGTCAGCGGGCATGTCCAATATCAGCGGACATCACGCCAGACCACGGTTGGTCGAGGTGGGTGTCTGCGGACAGCATAGGGAAGTGAGTCGTCGACTGAACCCAGATATCACTAATATTATTTACCTAAATTTTGGCAATCTGAAAAAGAAATACTGGACGGATTTACACCAAATGTATAAAAGCACAATTTCGGGACCAAGCCACCACTTCTGGCGCACATTTGGTGAAAATACATCCAGCAGTTTGGGCTGTAGGAGTGAGCAAAATTTATTTTCCATAGCGTCTATGAGGATTTCCACAAAATGTGGGACCCCCTATAACTTTGCACACCCTTGATGAAACCACATCAGACTTCCAGAATCTTTTCGAGGGGGCCATATACCTTGTTTGCAAAGTTTGGTGAGGATTCGTCCTGAGGGGTTGAAGTTATAAGCTGGCCAAAAAGTGCTCTTCCTATGGGTTGAGCAACTTAACGATAACTACAGGCCCTGTAATGTATAGGGACGTTATGGTTACAAGTAAAACCGGAAAACCCCAGAAATTTGCCAGTTATGTTAGGCTAAGTAACCATAACTTGCGCCACCCCCGTGCACTGCTAAGACAAATACTCAGTACATGAAAGATGACATCACAAATGTCATTGATGACATCACTGATAACATCACATATCTGGGCCACTTGTTTTTGTTCATTGACATGTCTAGGCTAGTTTTTATTTTTAGTAACATGAGAATTTAAACATTTTTAAAGGTACTATATATATATATATACATTAACCTTCTTACATCTTCTTAAAGTACTTTACATATAATTTGATTTGACCTCATAGTGCACACACATGGGGCAATAAGCAGGCCTCAAACACACAATTCATTTGTACACATGATAATCAACTCTAATGTTATTGTCATTTTTTGGTGCAGTTGTTTCTTTCTTCTTTACTTTAGTTCCCCTGTATGTGGCTCTAATCTTCATGCATTCTGTGTTTTCATATGTATTTTTTGTACGAACACAAGCATGTTGTAAGTTTGAAATTGTTTGCTATTTATTCCAGTTTTAACATTATGCAAAACTTTGATAAGGTAGCATTTATTATTTTACTATCGGAAATTACCAGATTAAAAATATTTTACTTTTTTGGTACATGCTCCAGGCATTGCCTATGTTTACGTATGATTAGGTTCCTGGATTAACAACAACGCTTGAATATTAGATGACAAAATTCTTTCATACATTAAGTAGTTTATGATAGATCTCCCAATCACCCCTGACATCTTGTTACCAGCATTATAAACACTACTCTGTGTAGGCACTATGATGTTATAAGTGACAGTTGTGATGTCATCTTTCATTTGCTGGGTGTTTGTCTTAGCAGTGCACGGTAGTGGCACGAGTCATGGTTCTTTAGCTTACCATAACGGGCACATTTTTGTGGGTTTTCGGTTTTACTTGTAACCATAACCTCCCTTTAATAAAGTTTTTTTCATTGAATTTCTTGGGAACTTATTAGTGTAACTTAACCATAAAGTCCCTTTAACAAAGTTTTGTCAGTACATTTCATGGGCTTTTACCAGTGCACCCTAAACGTGTATAACTTACGAATATCATACTTATCCCAATATAGCCACATTTCTCTCCAATTTAGAAAGTGTCACCTTAACACTCTACTGTTCCCCAGCTTCTAGCATAATTTTGAACACTACTTTATACTTTTTGCAACTTTTTCCACTGTTCTTGTGTTCGCTGATGTTTGCGAACGTCTGACGTTATCGCAGACTTTTCGAACAGTGTGATGTGACCACGCGCTCGCACGCGGCATTATGACGTGTCCGCAAATGCCTCTGCACTTTGCGAACGGGTCCGTGCTTCGCAAACAGTTCGGACTGCATGTTTCAGCTCATCTAGGAACTCTGAAGCTCTGAAGCTCAAAATGTACCCTTGCACAGCTCCTATACCTATTCTTACAATAAAGATTAAGCAAATAAAACAACATTTAAAAAATAGAACTGAAAGAAATAAGCTTATAGACTCGTTTTTTCAGAAAAGTAGTTAGATTCAATAAGAATCTCCAGCATTCCCATTAGCACTGTCTACTATGCTAATGGCAATAATGGACACTTGTATACTAGAGAAAAAAAGCACATTTTCTGTCCGAATTTCTTCTCTCTAGTATACAATAAACACCATGATCAATTGCCGTTTAAAACTATCCACAGTCTCTGCAGTCCCCTTACCAGCCCATGCCTTATTAGAAAACCTGGATTGCACATGCACATCATCACACAAAACAGCCCTTCTTCTGTTTTTACTGTTATGTTTGTAACACTCCCTTATTGCCTGCTTTAAACCATTCACACATATATCCACCAATCACTTAAAAAAACACTGCATATAGCCTGTGAGCATATTAAACGTCCACCCACCGACTGCCACTTAACAATGTTCTACACATCTTTTGCATCTACACTTCCCATATGTATACCAAAGAATTGTGCATAGTGCATCTATAAATGCACATATGAATTGTGCAGTGACAAAAGTGCATAAATAAAGGGGGCAGTACTGATGCCAGTATGGATGCACAAGTGCTCATGGGAGACACCAAGTACAACGCAAACGTGCATCGGCCACCACGCAAAGATGCAGGCAGAGCAAAGCCCAGCAATGACTGCCTCAAAGTAACACCAGTGGGAGGAAATGTGGCGTTTCATTTCGACAGGTGCTGTGCAATTACAAAGGACAGATGGGTGCTAGATACCTTCCAACATGGCCATCTATTGGAGTTCAAACGCACACAGAAAATCTTACCTCCCATAACAGTGTCAGATCCTCACCTTTGAATTTTCCAACAAGAAGTGTGTCAGATGTTAAAAAAATGGGCAATAGAAAGGTTCCTCCTTCATATAGGGGAAAAGGGGTATACTCAAGATAATTCGTAGTAAAGAAGCCGGACGGGAAGTGACATCCAATTCTGGACTTAAGAAAATTAAACAAAACATCAAGAGACAAAAGTTCAAATGGTCACACTCCAAGACGTCATAAAGGCTGTACAATCTCACAAACATGTAGCGGCTTTAGACCTGAAAGGCGCCGACTTTCACGTCCCAATACATCCGAGACAGCAACAGTATCTCAGGTTCAATGTCAGCGAAAGTCATTTCCAGTTCTGAGTCCTTCCATTCAGCCTCAAATCAGCCCCCAGGACTTTCACCAAATGCCAATCAGTGGCAGCTTTCCTTAGAAAACAGGGCCACCAGGTCTGGCCATACCTAGACTGGTTGGTCCGAGGCCCAACACATCAAGAAACCGTAGCTTCAGAGAGGCACACAAAAACTCTTCTCTAACAATTGGGATTTGCAATCAACTACGCCAAATCTTATGTAGTGTGATCGAAAAGTTTGGTGTTCCTGAGCGCAAAGTTTCTTGCCGGACAGGGCTTTGTCAGACCCTCAGTCAACAGAGTGCAAAATTGAATAACTCTGGTACGCTCTTTCATTCCAATCAAATCTATCACGGTGCACAAATACATAGCTCAACTAGGGAACATGTTGTCCTGAATTCCACTAGTACCCAATTACAGGCTAGCGACTGGTACAGGCCATTCCCACCCTATCTGGTCCCCCTGTGTTGTTCCCTTGTGCCCCCCCTTCCTGCACACAGGAGTATGTCCTGATACATTCTGGTTTCTCCATCACCATCAACGTGGCCAATGCTGGATTTTACTTTTATGGACTTCATTGATTCTCGGTGCGTCACCCTTTCTCAACTCTCATGCTGGACTTCCTTTGCATCTTGTACTCATGGTGGCCCTGAATCATGCTGTTCCCATCTTCATCTTGTATCCTGTGCAATTATGTGTTACTACTGACTTCTGCAATTGCATTCGCTCTCCCCTCTTGCTTCTCCCCTCTTTTTGACTGCTTACTCTCTGTTCTCTCCTCTCCTCCCCTCCCCTCTCCTTTTTCCTATCTCCTCCCTCCTCCCCTTACTTTCTTCTATACACTTACTCTATCTGAATTATCTCTGGACCTATTATGATAGCAACCACGTCTGTCACTCCTACATCCCCTTACTGCCCCCACCCTCCCTCCAGCACTATCTGAAACGTTGTCAGGCCTAGTACAGTAGTCACTTGTTTTGTTCCTCCCCTCCCTTTCTTCATCCCTCTCCCTCACCTTTTGTTTTCCTCCGGCTCTACCAGAAATGTCGTCAGGCCTAGTACGGTAGTCTCCTGTCTGTTTCCATTTCCTTCCCACTCTCCCCCTCCCTTCCTTATCTATGTCTTAGCTCTTGCACTATCTGAAATGACGTCAGGCCGAGTACGATAGTTAATTTCACATCCTTACTGTTCATGGCCTGTAAGAATGTCATTGTATTTTCCCTTGTTCCCTCCCTTGCCTTGAAGCGCTTTGAAACACATTGTGTATAGGCGCTATATAAATAAACATATCATATCATATCATTCGTAGCTAACTGATGGTCCCAGACACAAGGTTCCTGGGGAGACAAGATAACCATCACCCCTGCACTCTCAAAGTCACTGCAATGGTGGCCGGTCCTCGACAACATCTTGGAAGGGATGCCACTAGTAGAACTTGCTCACTATCATGACCAATGCTTCCTTGGCGAGTTGGGCAGCTCACCTAGGCAAACGCCAGATCAAAGGCCTGTGGACTCCCAAAGAATCGACCCTACACATACATGTCCTGGAGCTGCAAGCGCTCCATTGGGCCCTAAAGTCTTTCCTTCCACTGATCAAACACTCAGTAATGCGGAGCCTCATGGATAATATCACCACAATGTTTTACCTGCACAAACAAGGCAGAACAAGGTGAAACACCTTGTCTCAGGAAGCTCAAACCATTTGGTACTGGTCCATTCATAACAACATCGCTTTGCAAGCATTCCACCGTCCGGGGATACACAACCAACAGGCAGCCCCCCTCATCACGGATTAAGCTCCCCAGAGGCAGGAGCCTAACAAACTTGCTACACAGTGTCCAGTGTGTCCAATGGCCAAAGGGTTGAATACATTGATTCGAATTACAATAGTTTTGAGTCATTTTTTTTGGCTTAGGGAAAAAAAGTGGTTTGAGACCAAAAACAGGGGTTTAGGGTGGACCCCTCCCCCAAAAATAAAAATTGACCTTTTTTTCCGGTCCTTTTGACCCTAAACTATTGCATTCAAATCAATTGCAGTCGACCCTTTCACCTACAACCTTGCTATACCAAATGGCCAAATATTAGCCAATGGCTTTCGAACCACAGGGATTACACCCTCAGAATCCTACCAAACTTGCCTTGAGAAAGACCCTCAGGGGTTGAAATACTTGTCGGGTGACCATCACCCACAAGTCAATGTGTCTAGAATGTTATTTCAACTTAATTCAAACCCACATGTAACAACCACAGGAGAAACGCTTGAGATCCTTCCGTAAACAAGGATCCGTATACACACCCTGCAAGATAACCAGGACGCTCTCCCTATCGCTTTGCAAGCATTCCACCTTCCAGGGATACACAACCAACATGCAGACACCCTCAGCAGGCACTCTACGCAGTCCCACAAATGGCGCCTTTGCGACAACAAAATAAACAAGATCTTCTCAGCGTGGCCCAGCCTCCTCTGGACCTCTTTGCCACAAGGTGCAACAAACAATGCAAACAATTTGCGAGCAGGTTTCCACATCCCAGCTCTCAGGGGGACAAACCTGGTTCTTGGACCAACTTCAGCTATCAGCAGAAAACCCAATACATCTGAGGTCCCACGCCGACCTCCTGTCATAGAACAAAGGTGCAATTCTGCTTCACGACCCAGGGTCCCTTAAGCTGACAGTGTGGCTCCTGATCACGCCACCTAGTGTCATCCCGCAGGAATGCCAGCGCATACTAGCGGCAGCTAGGGCACCTTCCACTAACAACGCCTACAACCAGAAGTGTAAAAGGTTCTGCGCACAGTGTTCACAGCAGCCCAACCTTCAACCACTGGCCATTTGACCACAACAGGTTCTTCCCTATCTACTGAAGCTGGCAAAGGAAGGTCTTGCAATCTCCTCTATAAAAGTACACCTGGCAGCAATCTCCAGATTCACCAGGAGAAGAGGAAACCCCCCTCTTTACAGCGACAGGCTGCTCAAGCACTTCCTAAAGGGTCTTTTTTGCATTTTTCAACCAAAGAAAAGAATTCCACCAGCGTGGAGCTTAAATCTCGTCCTAGCCAGCCTCATGAAGCCCCCATTTTAAACCTCTCTCTTCAGTGCACATCAAGTTTGTAACCTGCAAAGTGGTGTTCCTGATCACCATCACATCCTCCAGTTGAGTCTCAGAACTACAGGCCTCAGTGATGGACCCTCCTTACCTCCGATTTGCAAAAGACAAAGTAATCCTATCTACCAATCCTCACTTTATCCCAAAAGTGCCATCTGAATTCCACAAAAATCCAACTATCACCTTACCTCCATTCTTACAGAACGCCACCTCCCCAGCGGAGAGAGCATTACACTCCCTGGATGTAAAAAGGGTGTTAAAATACTACTTAGACCGGACAAAATCCTTTAGAGAATGAGACAGCTCTTTATCACTTTTTGACCCTCGAACAAAGGGAAAGACATTACAATACAGGGCATCGCAATGTGGACATCCTCTGCTTTTTCCTTATGCCACACAAAGGCCAACATGCCACTGCAGACTACAGCCAGGGCACATTCTACTAGAGCCACACCAGCCTCGCCAGCTCTCTGGTCGGGAGTGCCCATCAAAGACATTTGCCAGCGTGTGGCGGGAAGGGTGATTGGAGGCATATATGGTGGGACTGCCCGAAACTGAGGCCTTATTGGGATAAGATTAAAGACCAAATGGGGAAAATGTTCCCAGGGGCGGCACAGATAGGAGAAGAAGTGTGGCTAGGGGGAATATGGGATCCCAGGGACAAACAACTGACCGTCACACAGAAAAGGAGCTTCATGGGCCTTCTCATTGGGGCATGGTTGGAAATAGCATACAACTGGAAACAAAAATCCCCTTCACTTACAGTTGATTGGACGAGAAGGGTGTGGACACATCTGGCCCTGGAACTACTTACCTACAACATCCAAGGAATCCACGAAAAGTTCAGAAATGACTGGGGCCCGGTCCTGGAATACCTCCATGCAGACTATAAAGAACAGTGGTGCCCACATAAAATAAGGATTTTAGACCTATTTCTGTGAAAGGTATAAGAGACTTCCATGAGAAGATGGATAATTCGCACAGTACCCGGTCGGGGGGGATAAGGGGGAAGGGGTCATATTAGGGATGTTTGTTAATGTTCTATTCTTGTAACCCAATATGTTTTAAATTTAATAAAAACATTTATTTAAAAAAAATACATTTGCTAGGCGGAAACATGGGAGTGCCACACACATTTACTAGGCATTACTGCCTGCAACAACAGCACATGAAAGACGTGCAAATGGAACGAGCAGTCCTTCAATGGAACGAGCAGTTCCAGTAATGAAGCCCTGCAGCTTCTGGGGTTTTGTTGTAATTACGTATTTATACTTCTGGTATGAGCTTAAAAATGATAATGTTTCAAATCTTTGTTTTCCTGGTTTTTCTACTCCAGACATGTATACTGCTATAATATCTATTCACAGCATGTGAATCCATGAAAGATCCAATGCTGGAGAAGGGAGTCATTTCTTTCCTGTAACTCCATTTCTCCAGAGTTGGTATCTTACATGGATTCACATGCGCCCTCCAGCCTTCCCCTCCAGGCAAACATCCTCTACAGGTGGTTGTCCTCCAGCTGGAGTGGTTAAAATCTTAGGGGAAACTGCTGAGGCGGAGCTATACACTCAACGTCCTATTTGTGGGGGCCAAAAGCACCCACAACGATGTTGATGGGACACTCAAAGTGTCCGTTTTTCCTTAGAAAAAGTACTAAATCAAAGTAACCAGGGATTCCCAGCCTGACAACAGGGAATATTCACAGCATGTGAATCCATGAAAGATACCAAGGCTGGAGAAATGGAGTTACAGGTAAGAAATTACCCCCTTCTGTGTCTCCAAGACTATCTAGTACTAGGGTAAGACATGATCATGATCTCTTTGGGGGTAGAAATACCTTTCCCCACCAGATTGTCCATCTATGTGAAATCCTGCAGAGGTATAACATTACAAATATGTCCCCTTCTATCCTGTGAAGATGAATTGAGATTTGTTCTACTCAATATTTCCTCCACTCCCATAAGGATCAACAGGGGTGAAATAGTGGGAAACCATGTATATGAGAGTAGGTGGGAACTTTTACCCAAGAAGACCATCAAAACTCCAGATATAATTGGCTTCTTCCAAAAGGATCATCCTGACATATTCAAAGGAGAAGGGGAGGAACTGTCTCACTCTAAGAGGGATAGGTTGTTGACACCAACACCCTTTCCCTGCAAAAATATAGATCCCTTATGGAAAGAATTGGGATAACTTCCAGTGGACTACCCTCATGGACACAGGGAGCAATAACTTCTTTTTGGGGACAAAACCCTGGATGTGCCCAATGAATCACTGTCTGAGTTACTACCCTTTCCATCAGAACCCATGTTGGCAATATCAAAGGTAGGCTCGGACGCTCCCTGGGTTTGTTACTATCTCTCCAGATGAGTCAGAATCCCCCTTCTTAGAATGCAGTTTTTTTGTTGGGATTTGGAACCACATCCTAGAGTTCTACCCCAAGAGGGGAAGAAGGGAGAAAGCTCAATCCTATTAGGACCTCACTGTGAGTCTTGGGTCCCAGGGACACCATCCTTGGGGTCCTTGTCTCCTGCAGACAACGAGCCAAATCCTTTGTGGGAAGAGTTGGAACCTTCATTGGGACATTTTCCTTGTGAACCCCAGGTACTAGAGAACCTCAAAGACTCAGAGTCGGAAGCAATATGTACCTATTTATTGTAACCCCACTGTAAGAACATAACCCATCCCCGGGAAATCAAAGAGAGTCAAATTCTGTCCACTTCTAACCATCCATGCTATCCCTGCAGGAAGGTTGGTCACCTCACAAGGTTTTGTCTGTTAAATCAAAAAGAAGGTGTCTCTATTTCATCCAGGGAAAAGTCTTATGAAAATAGATCACCCACCTTTGTATACACTGGCAAGAGGACCACCTATAGGATTCCGGTCACTTTAGAAAGAAGAACTATCTAGGCCCAACTAGATACTGGAAGCAAGGGTTACGCTATAAGAACAGATGTACTTCCCATGATTGCCAAGACCTTGGGAAAGAATGAGTAGGCTGTGTACATGGCCACGTTAAGAGACTCCCACAAACACAGATCCCCCTCACCATTTTAGGAGAAAATTATACTTAACTGTGTCCATAATTCCAAATTTACCACCAACCCAATTAGTGCTGGGAACTAGCTTGCACCAGTTCAATCAGTGGGTTTCATAAGTGGGCAGAAGGAAAATGAAAATCTATACAACTAGACTTCCATACCGAAGAGAACTAGAATATCCCAGGTATGAGTCGGAGGCCCAATGGAAAGGGAACCCTATTCTCTTAGGGGGAGCTCCAATGTATCAACAAAGTAACCCTTTTGTAGAAAACCAGGTTTATGGAGTAAGGGTACGTGAGAAACCTGAGGGCGTCCTCACATTTCCTTCCGTGGGATCCTTTGCTCAGGTGGCCAGGGAAGGGCCATCGCTTTTGTACCCCGTCCCTGGGAGTGGACAATCGATGGAGGATCCTCTGAATAGGGGGTCCTTCTGGAATGGGAAGAGGATGTCTGAGGGTGAGACATGGTATCCCCCCCTTTCCAATTGCCCATCACCCTACATTCCCTCATCCTTTATGGGATATTACTTGTCCTGTCCCGTTCCCCCCTCCCGATTTTCAAAACATACTGAGACGAGGAATAGGCATCCAAGAGTAAGGCAGATTACCAATGGTAAAAGTCCCTATAATACTGTGAGGAGGAAGATGAATGGAGAGGCCTAATACACCACACTACCTATATGTCCCTCTAATGAGGTCAGGCAGAGTCAGGTACTTACCAACTATATACACCTGCACTTTATTGAACACCACTCCAGTACTGAGGAAAAGAAAATGAAACCTAAGAGTCAGGCAAGTCCTGAAAATTGGCCTAATTGGAGCCAGGCAGGGGAGGCCAAGAGCTCACACCTGAGTCCCTTTCACAGGGCTCATGTGTATAAAAGGTGGAGTACTCAGCAGAACAGAGAGCAGCAGTTAGGCGAGAAGAATGGAGGCTGAGTGGCTGAGTCCAGAAGGGGACCCCTTCTTGTTCCTAAAACAGTTTTTGTCAGAGAAAGCAAGCGAGTTGTGAATGCTGGGCGAACCATGGAAGCCAGAAAACAGGAAGCTGCAGCTGGAGGTCCCCAAAATATCCAGAGGAGAACGGGAGGCTCAGACGCTGACCCGTTACTTTGTAAGGGTTGCAGCATGACAAGGCAGCCATGTTTCCAAGGAGCTGGATTTGTCCATGCTGAGTTCTGTGGGCAGTGGCCGAACAGATGATTGTTTGCCTGGGAGGAGTCCAGGTCCCAGGGGTATCTGAGGGCCAGGTGGTGATACCCTGACCTCAGCGCCGAAGCGGCGAGCCTTCCCAACAGCATTGCACCAACCAGTGAGTTTCTGAATGTGTGAGGCTAAAAGGGACATTTCAAAGCATGTGAACAGCGTGAAACAAAAGGAGAAAAACTGAAAGGTGTGAGCGGCACGAATGGAAGGAAAGTGAAGTGCCTGAAATATCAGAGTGGACACGCACAAGGGAATGTAAAGCTGTGCATTCTCGAAAGTCTCTGATACTGACCCAGCATTAAAAGGAAGATACAAAGCGCACCACTTGAGAGAAGGTGTAAAAAGGGGGAGCTGCAGCGAAAGTGAAGTGGGAGCAAAACACCCAAAATATTGTGAAAGGCTGTTTGAACTAAAGAGGAAGAATTGTGTTTTGAAAGTGAATCTTGAACCCCGAAACCGGAGGGCCTAAACTTGGGGAAGGGAACCCTGAGAGGCCTAAATTAGTCGTGCCCCTTTTGAACCCGGAGAGACTTAAAGGGAACTGTGTGTTTCATGAACCTTGGGGAAGGGGTCCAAGCAAACCTAGGAACTTGTGTGAATCAAGTTGATTTGATGATTCAAAGTCCTAGCCTGGAAGACTCCAAGGGCATTTCTACATTGAACTATGTTTGCACGGGCAGCACTAATCCTGACAAGAAGGCAACCTGAATCCAGTTTTGACTTATACTTTTTTTTGGAATGCTATTTTTTTCTTTTAGAAGAAATCCTGCACATTTGTTTAAAGAGTGAGGGCAAGCATACGTTTGATACAGACATGCTTTGTTTTGGGACTTACGGACCTCGCCTAGCCTTAGAAACATCATTTAAGGAAATACTCAAAATAGAGATAGGGCAAGATAGGCATTCATCCCAACCCCTTATCTCTAAATAAAGGGTTTTGAACTGTTACCTCTTGTGTCTTTTTCTATCTTGTCACCATGCCTACCTCACAGTGGCTAATTATCCAATTCACACAAGTTCCAAAAACCACAACCTTTTTTTAAAATATACTTTAATCAATTTAGAGTAAGTTTGACATGAGATTCTTTCATAAATATGTTTAAATAATGGATTGATCACACGGCTACCAGAAGATATTAATCCATAAGAGATAAGATCTTTAAGCCTATGAGCTGTACGGTCCGGACGTTCCGAGTAGTCATTCTTGCACTGTGAATATCAGTGTTTATACAGTAAAATAAAATAATGTACATGCTTTGGAGCTGAACATAAAGTGCAGGTCTGGGAGTGGAAACTAAAGTGCATGTCTAGGATGTGAACATGTTTCCCTTCTCCATTACACTTGAACCCACTATGATTTACACCAGAGTCCTGTACACCCAGCATACGTAGCAGAGCTATGTGTGCATTATTGATTAAAGAAAGCCTTAGGTGCACATTCCATAGTCCTCTCTGGAGTGAGGGGACCTGCAACACTTGGGTAATGTGTCCATGAGGTAGGGTCAGTGCATTACAACACTAGTGGATAAGGTTTGCAGTTTCATTTAACTGCACATCAAGCCTTCCGACACGCTACATCATGAATTGACAACACACATATTAAGTATTATGTAGCTTGCATTAGTTGTATTGACAAAATGAGTGTTGCGAAGCAGTGGTCTATTTTGAGTTGAGGATTCATTTTCAAGATGTGATTTTACTATGGACACCACACACTTACAAATGAAAGGTGGGGATTAGTTGCATATATTCACAAAAAAGAGTACTGGTATGTCAAGGATTGGCCCATGACCGGTATAAATGAATTAGAACCATATCGGTCCAATACCTGTATAACCTCGTTGGTTATATAAAGAACACTGCACCCAATTGTATATAACAGAGTCATAACCATTCATAACAATTGAAAACACATTTAATGTGGAAATTTCATACATATAATTGAATCAAACATGTAATTCACATTTTTAACAGTGGATAAAAACTTTCAAACCATATATTAACGAGTTGAACCTATGAGAAATGAAGAGAACAAAATCAAAAATTAAACCAAAAGGAGAAGGGAAGAACCCGGACCAAATCCAGATATGAACAAGAGTTCCTTGTCATTTAGGCATACAATTTTCCCTATACAAATAAGAACAGAGAAATACTCAGTGTAGTTACTCTGAAAGTCAATGCAATATTTCTAACTGCATTATTACCGTAGACTGTAAACATCAAATGTACCAAAAGGAAAATAATTTTTTGTTTCCAATGAATAGTCTTATTAATTGAAAATGAAATCCCAGGCTCAAAGTATTGAAAAGCTGGGATTGGGTCTGCCAACGCATCCGAGGAAGAATGAGAACCCAAAATGGCTTCACCACGAAGGAGTGTCCTTGCAAATGGAGGACTGAAGACCGGGTTCTAAATCCAAACTGGATGAGGTGTATAGTGGAGGACCTCCAGTATCCTTTAATCAAAAATGCGTTTCGGCGGTGAGAACTGAGTGGAGAAAATAGAATCTTCACAGTTGGATGGAGTGTTCTGCCTTCATCAGCGCAATAAGTAGCAGGGCCCTGTTGTTTTGAAAAAAAAGGAGGAAAGACGGTGTGGAGAGAGTAAAATAATTAAGTGCTAACAATTATAATCAAGTGTAGTAAGCTATGAACAATTATATTCAAAAAGGAGTTTCAGGTGTAGGTGAGATGCTTTTGTCTCAGTGCAGATCAGAGACCCTGGTCATGTCTGCAAAAAACTACTCAGTGCCATGTAAACTTAACCTATGAACAAGGGGTACTCTGACAAAATGCAGATGAGTCCCTGTGGGGTAATGGGAAATAAAGGCACATTGTCCCCTTCCACTATAAAGTACCTAGGCCCCAGACGGCCATATACGTTTCCGGTCCAACCCCCCGGTGCAGGAAAACAGAGAGAGGCGGAGAAGGGGTGCCAGAAACTCGGGGTGTCAGGCAGTGGGCTTACCCAAGTAATAGTGCAAAGTGCAACCGCTGAAGAATGGGCAGTTCCCATTTTGCCAATAGGATGAATTGGTTGATGAATAATGCAACCAAAGTGGTCGCATGTAGGAGCAAAAATCCATATTCAGGATTGGTGTATATGTCAGAATCCTAAGCAAAAACCGGTTGCTGGAAACTAATGAATATTAAATAAGTAAATAAATACATGGCAGGGTGGAGAGCGAAGCTCCAGTGAGCACGAAGAGCTGTTGAGGCTGGAAAGACAGCCGTGTCCTGTGAGCGGGCTGGTTCGTGAGCTGCACTGACAGATTGGGCAAAAAAATACGAAAGGAAGACGTCCGTCGCTGTGGCAACGACGTCGCGTTGTGGGGGCTGGAAGCTGGGTTTGGTGTCGATAGGCTGAGAGACAACCAATCAGAGGAGCCCAGAAAGGCAACGCCAAATGGGGAGGTGTGTCCCAGATGGCCAATCTGAGCCCGACAAGTCCGACTACTGGGAAGTTCCTCGGGGAGCCCTAACAAAAGAAGGCGGGGAATTGGAAACCCGGTACAGGAAGTGATTAAGGCATTATTGTTAGTGCGCCAAACATGAGAGATATGCCTGGAACGGTGTAAGTAAGTGAAGTACACACCAAGAGAATGCTGAGCTATACACATGTGTGGGGTGCCCAAATGAAGTGGGATTAGTTGCATAACATGGTTTAATGGGGAAGTAAGGAAATGTCAATGTTTAGGTTCTATAAACTTAATATAAAGAAAGTCAATCACACTACAAATCAAAGCTTAAATCAAGCGAAACCACAACTTCACACGATTCACTTTAAATGTTTACTAGACCACGATGGACGGACGGAAGGATGGATGGATGCATCGATGGACGGACGGACGGATGCACGGATGAACAGATGGATGGATGGACGAACAGACAGATGGACGGATGCATGAGGTAGAGGAATACATAAGATTGATAATATGGATGGATCTAGATAGAGCGATAGACAAACAAACAGACACACAGTTGTTAAATGTTAAATGTGAAAGGTATTTGTACCACACATCGTCACCAATCGAGTTGGTCCCCAGGCGCTCTGGCAAAAGCTGTGAGAAACATTATTTACAATGATTTAGAAGACCTGCCCAATAACCTTACTCTTGCAGCATCTCAGTTGGCACGGATGTTGGTCTGCATGTGCAATGCCCCAACCATGGAAAAAGGTTTAGGCTGTGTAGATTATATTAGCCTGTAAGGCTGGTCAGTTAGTGTCAGTATTTTGCTGTTTGGTTTGGCAGTTCTGCACACATGTTATTTGTAGTTAGCATTGACACATTTTAGAGAGCGTCACAGAGACTTATGCAATGAAAGAAGGATAATCCATGTAATAACTTTGCTTATTATATTTAGAGGTTAGAGCAAGTGTGTCTTTAATAGTTTTGTATTTAGTAGAAATTATTGATGTTGTGCTTTGGTTGCACTAGAGGTCTTGAAATAATCTGTGTCATTTTATATTTAGGAAAGCTTCTGGTAGTAGGCAAAAAGCTAGCTGAAGTGTCCAGCAGCGAGATAGGGTAAATGTTGTTCTTTAGTAACATTAGGGCTGTGTGCCACTTGAGCAGAAGTTTCACCATTTTGACTTAGGCCTCATTAGAAATGCAGCTTCGGGTAGTAAGAGAATTCGGCCACCTTTTGAAGATTTTTCTTTGTCCATTCAATTAGAGTATATGCATCCTTTTGTAAGGAAGGCATGGTATCAAAGTAAGACAGACACAAGTGATCACAGTTGAAGGGTGTTCATTAAACTGTATAATGCGTGAGATAAACGTCTGATCTAAACCTAAATCTAAGATGGGAACAAGCTACAACCATCAAATAATAATAATACAGTCCTAGTGGAGTCTAGTCAAATGAAACAGGCTAACCTTCACATCAGGCAAATACTCTTCACCCTAGGACCCCCCTCAGCTGTGCTCCGATCCTTCTTTCAGCATCAGCCCACAAAGCACTTGCCAATTTAAACAGAGACTTCCAAAGGGCGATCTCGTCTCGATGGGTCACTGTGTTAGCCTATGGCAAGTGCGCGCTTCACAAATCACAGTTCACACAGCGTTCCACTCAGCCAGGTGCAAACACCTGTTTCACAATTCATTTAGTCGGTTTAGTCGGGTTCACAATTTCACAATGGTCAAAAACCTCTGCAACGTGTCAAGGACTTTCGATTGTACAAGGGTCTTGACTTGACCCTTGCATGACCACCTTGACCGCTCACGCCGGCCGTCCCTATGACCTCTTGGTACTTGTGGTTTCAATACTTTTGAAATTCCACATTCTCTTTGTTCAGGAGAGATTTACCAGCCAGAGACCTTCGAATGAGCACCCACATGGAGCCAGACCCCTCATCTCTAGTAACAAGGTTATTCACAAAAAGACCTCTGTCTATTAATCTTTTTAATGTTGCCATTGCAATCTTGGGCCTAACAAAGTCCGGTACCACTATAAGGTTCTTGCAACTCACCAGCTGTGCTGAACTTGTTGGTGATTCTTTTGCCGCTGGGCCTTATGCAATGAAAGAAGGATAATCCATGTAATAACTTTGCTTATTATATTTAGAGGTTAGAGCAAGTGTGTCTTTAATAGTTTTGTATTTAGTAGAAAGTATTGATGTTGTGCTTTGGTTGCACTAGAGGTCTTGAAATAATCTGTGTCATTTTATATTTAGGAAAGCTTCTGGTAGTAGGCAAAAAGCTAGCTGAAGTGTCCAGCAGCGAAATAGGGTAAATGTTGTTCTTTAGTAACATTAGGGCTGTGTGCCACTTGAGCAGAAGTTTCACCATTTTGACTTAGGCCTCATTAGAAATGCAGCTTCGGGTAGTAAGAGAATTTGGCCACCTTTTGAAGATTTTTCTTTGTCCATTCAATTAGAGTATATGCATCCTTTTGTAAGGAAGGCATGGTATCAAAGTAAGACAGACACAAGTGATCACAGTTGAAGGGTGTTCATTAAACTGTATAATGCGTGAGATAAACGTCTGATCTAAACCTAAATCTAAGATGGGAACAAGCTACAACCATCAAATAATAATAATACAGTCCTAGTGGAGTCTAGTCAAATGAAACAGGCTAACCTTCACATCAGGCAAATACTCTTCACCCTAGGACCCCCCTCAGCTGTGCTCCAATCCTTCTTTCAGCATCAGCCCACAAAGCACTTGCCAATTTAAACAGAGACTTCCAAAGGGCGATCTCGTCTCGATGGGTCTCTCTGTTAGCCTATGGCAAGTGCGCGCTTCACAAATCACAGTTCACACAGCGTTCCACTCAGCCAGGTGCAAACACTGGTTTCACAATTCATTTAGTCGGTTTAGTCGGGTTCACAATTTCACAATGGTCAAAAACCTCTGCAACGTGTCAAGGACTTTCGATTGTACAAGGGTCTTGACTTGACCATTGCATGACCACCTTGACCGCTCACGCCGGCTGTCCCTATGACCTCTTGGTACTTGTGGTTTCAATACTTTTGAAATTCCACATTCTCTTTGTTCAGGAGAGATTTACCAGCCAGAGACCTTCGAATGAGCACCCACATGGTGCCAGACCCCTCATCTCTAGTAACAAGGTTATTCACAAAAAGACCTCTGTCTATTAATCTTTTTAATGTTGCCATTGCAATCTTGGGCCTAACAAAGTCCGGTACCACTATAAGGTTCTTGCAACTCACCAGCTGTGCTGAACTTGTTGGTGATTCTTTTGCCGCTGGAGTCAAGGACGGTACCACAATGGCAACCACGTCTTCCCGCGCTGGCTATCATTGCGGAAGGGTTCCATGTACCGCGGACATCCATGACACCATTCACCAGCTCCAATTCCCGGTCTTATGTTTGCTTTGTTGGAGGTTTTGTGGGTCTCAGTTAAAAAGTTCCAGGGAAACTCCCTCCTTGACGTACTTTCAGGTCTCGTCACATTTCTCCTCCATTTGAACTGCCGTCCTGGAATAACTGCTTCCTCGTGCATTCGGCCTTGCTCAGAGTGTGCTCTCAAGCTCTGCCTTTTATCCCCATGGGGAAGGGAATGGGCAGTCAAGTGTGTGTAGTTGTCGGCAATTGCCTGACTCTGCCTGACCCTTGTGTTGGGACATGTCAGGTAAACGGCTCTGGTTTTAGTCCATTGTCGCTATGGTGTGAGAAAGTGTTTGTGTTGGAAAAGTGGCATAGAGTTTCTGGATATCCTACTGGGAAGAATGGGGAAAAGGTGTCCTAAGGAAGGGGATACATCATCTCACCTTCCACTCCGCGAAGACCCCCCATCCAGGTGATCCTCCCGCACATGTCCACCCCCCAGGAACTGGATCCAATAACAATAGCTGTGTCCTAGCCACCTGGATGACAGATCCCTGCGGACTAGCGGGTGAGACCTTCAGGTTTCTCACACTTCCCTCCAGCAAATGATCACTCAGCCAAGGTTATGCAGGAAAGGAGATGCACAGTGCAGATAGCAGTTAATTGTGCCAGGCCAAGCAGCTAACAGGACCTGGGAAAGGAATTTCATTTTTTGACAATCAGGTTAGTGTTGCAGCTGTGAAGGACAAATCCTAAGAGTACATGGTTTGGTGCGGGGCGCTGCTCAAGTGTTGAGCTTGGTTTGGTGTAATAGTGCCCCCATTGAAATGTGGCCGGTCCATTTAAACTACACATATCTGAGCAAATAGAGCACATAAATATGAGAAATTCATCTGCAAAAGCAGTGCCTGGACTGCATTTTTATAAAGCACCTTATTTCCAACAGAGATAGTGTAGGAGGCGTGCCAGGGATGCAACCTGTTCTAATACGCGAGTCACAAGCAGTCATGCAAGAGTACAGCTGCAAGGTCAAAGAAGCCATTTGGAAATGCGAAATTGTCCAGTCTCATGAGGAGCCATTGTAGTACGAGGCGGGATTGACCTTATTTTTCACATTCAATCCCTGATTGGGGGATCTCTGGGGTTGTTACACTCCCCTGACTCCCACGGAGGAGCTGGCCTGGTTCGCGCTGCTGTGACCTCTTCTAAGGTGATGCGCAGGGTTCGGAAGACGGACTGGACCGGGCCCCCAAATCTGGCTTGTCTGGCTCGCAGAAGTATCCTTCTGTAGGCAAAAATAGGGGATTAACTGTCTGCGGGGTAATGCAATCGGCCTCCCACTTTCCCCTCTCACCCTCCTTGAAACCCTTCTGTGATTTCTCGTAGCGTCTCACCTTAGGGTCTGGAAGGATGAGCTCTCCATCCTGCTTCTGATGCAGGGGCGCGTTGGTATCCAGTTACTTCACTGGATTTTTAGATTGGTGAGAACCAAACTTGCTTGGCTTCCAGGTAAGTTTTTTGATAAGAGGTTCCCCTTGTGTCCATGCATTAATGTACTAATGCTAGTGTCTTTTTCCCCATAGGGGCCGGGGTACGTATTGCCGGGGAACAGGCACCGACCCGAGATGAGAGGTGAAATCCTTGTAGAAATCAGGTAAGTCTTTAATGAGCGTTTTTTGGTAATTTCTTTTCATTCGCTCATTAAAGCTGATGTCTCTTTTTCCCCTTAGGGGCCGGGGTCCGGAAATGCCAGGATACGGCGCGGACCCGAAATGAAGAGGGAATGAATCAACAGGTAAGTCTTAACATGGAGATTTAGCTTTCCTTATTCCCTTCTCTCTCTCACCTTTTGTTCTGGTGTTTTTCTCCCTAGGCGCAGGGGCGTGACTGCGAATCTGGATGATCGCTGCTGAACATGGAGGCGCCCTGTGAAGGTGAGTGGAATGCGGCGCTGCAGCGATCGACGTGATGAACTTTTAAATTAAAGTCTTCCTTTTCAGGATTGTCGGCGAGATGTCTCCGGGATGCGGATTTAGCAGATAAGGACTTTTCCTTCTTCTGTTCTCTTCTTCTCTTCCTTTGCAGGTGATCCAGGATGCTGGCAGGCGTGGCTGAAGTCAGGATGCAGGAGCAGACACGATGAGCGTCCAGCTGCTAGATGCAGAACAACGCGAAGCACGTGTGGCTGTTCGGGTGGGGTTTAAATAGCCTTGGAAGAAGTTCCAGGTATGTATCCTTCCTCCAATCAGGTATGTATCCTTCCCCGACCACGCCCGGATGGTAAATTAGTCCCACAGGTAAAGTAGTTCCTTTCAGGCCTCAAGGAGGCCGGGATCCTGCAGCATGGTCTGCATCAGGTAAGTGCACCCAAGCATTCCCATAATGAGCCTGGCGCCTATGGCGCCAGGACTGATGTCTTTTATGAGCCTGGCGCCAAAGGCGCCAGGACACTGTCCAAAGGGCCCCTATATGGGGTTGCTGGGTCCTTCCTTGGGGACTGTATGTCCGCTTTCGGGGACGCCGGGCTTGAACCGGCTCCCCAGGAGTGGGCATCATGACAGGGGTATGCACATAATGAGTTGGACAAAGTTGTCTTGACCAATAAGGAGAGTACATCATTGCAACAATTTACCTGTATATAGTGGACCAATCACATCACATGTGTTTTTGCTGACTTCACAATTAGGTAATCTTGTAAGGGGTTTTAATTAGAAATGCATGACCAACGGGGTAACACACTATAGGGGATGTTTAGATTTCTGCATATGTTTTATCCAATGGGAAAGGTGGGGTTATGCTGTATCTGATATGCTGTCCTTATGCTAATTTGCAGTTTTGCATAATGAAAAAATGTAAGCTGAAATGGGCGTGCCGTGCGTGATTTCAGTGTTCAGTTTTATGGGACTGACTTACACTCCCTGCATGCAAACCGTGCTTTATTTATTGACCCCCTTTTTGGAAATATTTGTATCAATCCATTTTCAGGCCTACCCTACATGGATATACTTTGCATATGGTGATCTAATATGGAAAGTGATGGATCCAGGTGAACATGAAGAGGCCACCAAAAAAAATCTACTCCATATGGTGACTTAATACAGTGCATTGTTCATTTGTTTTTTTATCTACTCCATTCGATGACTTAATACAGTCCATTGTTTATTGGTGTTTTTATCTTTTTTATCTACTCCATGTGATGACTTAATAAAGTACATTGTTTATTGGTGTTTTTATCTACTCCATGTGATGACTTAATACAGTGCATTGTTTATTGGTGTTTTTATCTACTCCATGTGATGACTTAATACAGTCCATTGTTTATTGGTGTATTTATCTCCTCCATGTGATGACTTAATACAGTCCATTGTTTATTGGTGTTTTTATCTACTCCATGTGGCGACTTAATACAGTACATTGTTTATTGGTGTTTTTATCTACTCCATGTGAGGACTTAATACAGTCCATTGTTTATTGGTGTTTTTATCTACTCCATGTGATGACTTAATAAAGTACATTGTGTATTGGTGTTTTACATCTATCTGTCAGCTGCTGGCATGGCCGGTTCTGTTCTTTCATGGTTTTGCTCTTCTTTATCTGATAGATCTCAGCAACTTCTGCTTCGACATTTTCTTTCAACAGTTGTAGCTTTGCTGTGTGGGGTTCCACAGGTCCCTGTCCTGTCCCCCACGCTGTTCAATATCTACATCCAGCCTCTCATCGCTCTGATCGTCTCCCACAGCTTTAGATTCTTCTCGTATGCTGACGATACTCAGATCTTGGTTTGGCTTGATTTACTTCACCCTGCCAATGCCACTTAGCTTCGAGATTGCCTCTCTGCCGTGGGATACTGGATGAGTGAGAACTGGTTAAAACTTAACTTAGATAAAACCGAGGTCATAGTCGTAGACGCTGACACAGTGCCTTCTATCTGGACTCTGTCTTTCTGGCCATCTGCGCTGGGTACTTTTCCTGTGGCGGTTCCAACTGTTAAACACCTGGGTGTTCAATTTTCAGCCTCCCTCTCTATGGCCTCTCCGATTGGGTTGGTTTGCCAGGCTGCCTATTTTCAATTGAAAATACTCAGGAAAGTTCTGCCGTATATTCCGCCCCATATGCGTGCTCCAGTAGTCTCTGCCCTGGTTATTAGCAGGATTGACTACTGTAACTCTTTATATCTGGCTCAGCCAGATTACTTAGTCCATCGTTTACAGGGCCTACAAAATTCTGCTGCCCACCTTATCACTGCCACGCCATACCATGAGCACATTTCACCCATTCTTAGATCTCTCCATTGGATCCCAGTGGCCAAGCATGTGTTTTTTAAATCCCTTTGTTTAGTGCATAGGGCTTTGTATGCCACTGGCCCGGAATATTTTCAAGTGAAATTCCGCCCATATGTCCCTACACGTGTACTACGCTCTGCGGACTGTTCTCTTTTGGCTGTCCCTAAAGTTTGTTGTGCGATAATAGGAGGCCGCTCTTTCTCGTTGGAGCTGCCATTTTGTGGATTGCGCTCCCGATTGCCCTTCGGGCTGCTCGATTCATACACACTTTACAAAAGCTCTGAACACTTTGCTCTTCTAGTCTGTTACATAGTATTTTCTTTGTTTCAATTATAGCACCAGGTTGCCACTTTTGGTATTGGTTGTGCTGTACTTCGGTATGAAAACTGTTAACATAACATAACAACATAACATCACCTCTCTCTTTTTTCTACAGATCAGTCCTGCAGCTGCTATTTCCACCCTCAGTGATAAACAGCAGTTCCCATAATTTCTTCGCACAGTGCCCAGTAGCACTTTTGGGAATGTGGCCATGGCGCAGTTAATTAACCACTTCGGTTGGACGTGGGTGGGGATGGTGATTTCAGATGATGACTTGGGACTCCTGGGAGGCCAGGAGGTCAGCAAACAGATAGAGAAGAATGGAGGTTGTGTGGCCTTCATGCTGCAGATCCACCTGGTGTACCCCAAGGAGAAGGTCCTTCAGGTCATGCACATCATCCAATCCCATTCAGTGAAGGTGATCATTGTTCTCAGTGCAGAGGTCCATGTCAAGGTGCTATTGGAAACTCTATATATGCAGAAGGAAACATAATGTGTCTGGATATTCTCTGCGTCTTTCGCTATGACTCCTCAAGTGTTCTCAAATCAAGCTTGGAACATATTAAATGGGACTTTTGGAATGGTATTGTTAGGGAGAATTCTCATGTATGTCTAATTTCCCTCACCTAGTGAGTCCCCCGGCAGCTTTGCTGGACTTCTGGAGTTTATTTCTTTCCACTTGGTAAGAGTGAGAGCTTCCCCCCCCCACACTCTTACCTGGGTTTTGCTATGTGTTTCTACCTGTTTTTGTGATTGTGGACTCTGAAGTACACCACTTCAGTGTCCCCCTTCTTTTTGTGTGTCACACAGCACCTTCAGTGTCGTGGCACAGCGTTGTCTTTGGGACTTCCCTCAACTCCATTTCTGAGGCGACTACTGTCCCCCAGAAAAGGGTAGAGTTACCATTAACTTTACTCAGTCAATCTACCACAGATCCAGTACACCCCATCTTCCATGGAGTACTGCAAAGGGTTAACTCGTATCCCTTTGCATCTGTACCTCCTAGAGCATTGTTTTGCTCTTTTAACATTTAGACTTGTCTGGTGGCAGTGGTATCTACCCTAACTTTTCTACCGCAATTATATTAGATAAACGTGGTACTGTTCTTGGCTATTATATTAGCCTCGAACATAAACCCGCTTCACCAAATCATCTTTCGTTTGGCTCCGGTTGGGTTTATTCACCATTTCTTTTTGTTAAAGTCCTTCTTGTGTTTTACTTTGCGCGGCAAACTAGGTTCGCCTTCTTTTTACAGAAGCCCTCCACCAGGTGCCTGAGTGTCTAGGTGGGCTGAATGTGAGGGAGGGGTGTAGTCACCCCCTGCACAGGGTATCCTAGGAAACCCAAGTCGCACTTTGTCATGATTGGCTAGGGTAGTTGTCCGGGCTGGACAACCCCCCTGCTTGGTGATTGACAGCCAGGCTCCGTGAATGGCGATTTTTCACATAAAAGGCAGGTCTCTTGGGCTAGAAGTCAGAGAGTCGCCACTGGAACTACAAGGAACCGAAGAGAAGTGGAGAGAACAACGGCTGCTGTAACTACCCCGTCCTGGCAAAGCCCTACTGAGCTATCTGCCCTTCAACGACTCAGAGAAGATCCAGTCCGGAGTCTTCTTCCCTTGAGCTTGGTGGGGGTAACCAGCTCATCTTCTACAGCCAGAGGATCCTCTCCCGTGGTCGAAATTGCTGCACACTGCTGTAGTGGTCCGGATAGCCACCTGCAGAGCCTCTCCTGTTTTTAAGGAGCACACCTTTTATTCCTTATCGCTGCTGCCGGCTTCATCCCTGTGTGGTGCAGACCCCCTTCAGACGTCCTCCTTCACAACGAAGCTCCAGGAATCGTGGGTCTGCGGGAAACCAACAGGAACAACTGCCAGGGCACCAGCTGCACCATTGGAACAAGGTACTGTGTTCTACTTGAGGAAACTGGGTGAATCCCTTTTCTTCATTTCCAAGGCTTGCCCTTGTCTTCCCTCCTTCTTATAACTTTTGCATCCGAACATTGACAATATCGAAGTACTTTTGGCTACGTTGAATCGTGAACTGTCTGACCGTGTGATCTTCGGCAACTGGCCCCGTGTCTTTCGACCCTGGCTCCGGCCCTTTGTTTTTTTACCTCCTGTCTCCGAGTGTTTCTTGATTCTGCCTGCCAAACCAAAATATTGCCTGTGATTTTTGTCTTCAACTCCCTCTGGGTATCGCAGGTGCTAAGTGTGTTTTTGCCCCAGTAGCAATTCATGTCACGGATATGCGTTTGTTTAGTAGACAGAACTGTCAAAAAGTGATAGCAATCGTATTCACGGTAACATGTTTTGTTCCTAACACCGGTTCATTCAAACACTGGGTACTTACCTTGAGACTTATTGTACAAAGTGAATTGGTTAGTTGTAGTATATTTAACGCGTGGTTTTTATTGAAGTTTAATAGAAGTGTTGTGTTTATAACGAATGGTTTAAAAATAAATGTACTTATATTTTTCTACCTGAAACCTTGAGTCAGTGTTTGCTTGAGTCACAGCAATTGTGGTCCCTTTGTGTAATCTCTGCTGCTGCTCATATACTCTTGAGATAAGCCTGGCTGCTCCACCACTGCTACCACTCTGACATAGTAGTACGGGCCTGTACCAAAGGTAAAACTTGTATTGCCACCTATAGTCTTAATTGTGTGTAGTGGTCCCTAAGGGCACTGCACAGGATTCTGCCTAACAGGTACCTTCTACAGGCCCCATGCCAGGCTTTGAGGAGTTTCTGGCCATCCTCAATCCCAGCACATCTCCTGATGATAGGTTTCTTAAGCAATTTTGGGAGCAAGCCTTTAACTGCAAGTGGCCCAAATACAATGGTACTGAGAAGAACTTGAGAGGATTGCAGATAGAAGCCCTGGAAACTTGCTCCTGGGCAGCAGAATTGGAGAACACATCTGCCTCTATATTTGAGCTGAAAGATCTAAGTTACACACACCTTAACTACATTGCAGTGTTTGCCTTTGGTCACACCTTAGATACTCTGATGTCCTGCACACCATGAATGCAACTTGTGCAGACATCCACAATATTCAACCCTGGCAGGTGAGAGGTGCTGCAGTGGATGGGTGAAAGAAATGCACACAATTCAAGCAATGGAAACCCAAACATAAAATAAAAACAAAAAAAGAGTTATTGGTGAAATGAGTATGTGCTTGGTGAGTAAATAAGTGGGTGAGCAAGTGAGGACGTGAGGAAGATTTTTTATGAGTAATTGAATGAAAAAAGGAACACATTGAGTATGTGGGTGAGCGAAACAGAGAGTCAGTGAATTAATGCGTGAGTACATTTGTAAGAGGAGTATGACTTTGTGAATAAACATTACACAATGTGACAGAGAGGGAGGCAATGGCTGGTATGTCTGTTGCTGAGTCTGTTCCTGAGTGCATATTATGCTAAGGAACTTTACAAATAATAAAGATTTGAAAATAACAGGAGCAAGAAGTATTAGAAATATGTGACGAATCAAAGCGAACCCTAAATTATGAGCAAAAGACAAGAAGGGAAGAGAACAGTTTGAAAGTTGGCAGGAGGTGGGAGAATCTGGATGAGAAACTCTAGAGGCAGGAAAGAAGAGAATTTCTGTCTTGGAGGCATTGAGATGTAAATAATGAGAGTGCATCCAAATGTGGACTGAGAGAAGACACTCAGAAATGGACCTGTGACGAGTGTCAGAAAACGAAGAGCAGGTAATAGAGAGGTGAGAGTCAGCAGCATAGAACTGCCTTCATATAGGGCCCAGTTTGGGGAAGCAGATAGATAAGCCGCCAACTTATCGGTATTGCTTGATTGAAATGTAATACTAATAATAACATAATAATTAAACAATAATAAAAATAACAATAATAATCAAAATAAAACAGGAATGATCATCATAATGAGACTACAAACACTACAATCTCTGATAAAAATCATCATCATCATCATCATCATATAAAACTCTTATTGCAAAGGCATTTAGGCAGAAATGTTAGTGTTCATATGTGGAAAATGAGCCTTTTGCAGAAAGTGCTTCACTCTACTGGATCCCTTGTCGTCACAGTTTGGCTGAGTGTACCAAATACACATGAACAGAGCATTACTCGCCTAGAGTTGACCGGATTGGTTAAATCTATTGATTTGGCCAAGTATCACATTTATGGCCTCAACCAGTTTCCCTGTGAGCATTGGTTGGTGAGGAGAGATCGAACTTGGGAAATGCATGAGTTTGATTTGTGGTGGCATTCTTTGGCATAAACCACGTTCTCTAGTCTACTAATGAAATGTCAAATGTGCACATAAGATTTCTAGTTCTTAATGCATAGCATGTGTTTGTACTGTGAAATCATTCAGTCCACGTGTCCCAATTCCCTGCAGTTGCGGCTTAGCATGTATCGCTCCTTTAGCCGTGATTGTTTTAAGTTATGGTCCACTGGCGCTCTGGCTGGGACATGCATTTTAGTGGTCATATGCTGGTCCGCTGTGTTCAATAATAGTGGCGTTATTTGTTAATGAGTCAACCTTTTCAAGCCAAGAAAACAGGTACATGTTTACAGGTCCCACTCATTTAGGAGCTGCCTTCCTTTTCCTCAGTCTCATCTGTGGCGCCTGTTGCTACCTTCGTTACCTTGCATCAACACTTCTCGCACTCCATCGTCATCTCGTTGCTGTCCAGGCTGACTCTGCTGGCACCCAGCAAGCTTTAGCCTGGTCTGCTTAAACATCTCTGACCTTTTTATAATATTTGTAAGATTTAGATGAATGGCTGCACCTTCAATTATTGCATTCACCTGCTGGTCATCAGCACCCCCTTTGGCCCTGACTACAGTTTGAGGTATTCGGGAGAGTTTTCAGATTGCTTGTCAACTCATTACAAGGTGCTGAGTGACACATGTAGTTTTTCAGGATGACCAAATTGGTAGCTAATGCATAAAATCTTCTTCAGATTTTATTTGTGCACCTACATGTGTGAAATCTGACATGTAACGTTCAATTCATGATTATTTGGCCGTTAAAACACAAATGGTTTTCTGGTATACTACCACTTTTGTCCCCTTTTTTTTCTCAAATTAATTTTTTGATGTGCGTTTCTTTTTATGCTAGTTTGTTAATGGTTCTTGGGTACCAGCTGTGCCTTTGTATGGTTAAGTCCATCTTGAACGCATTACAAATATTAAGAATAAAAAAATAAAATCAAAATCTAACTTCTATGTACAAAAATGCCTAATAAAAATGAAACATACAATGCTTAAATAGAGAAGGATGGATTCCAAGATGGCTGTCGGGACTAGAGCACTGTGAAGAGCGAGCTCTCGCTCCCGGTGTCAAACATTTAAGCATTTACAATTAAGCCCCTCCAAGGCAGACAAGCAGACTGAGCTGCGATGAACAACTGTTGGAGGCATCCCCTGCGACCGATCATAGAGGGTTGAAGCGGAGGTGTCGTCGTAGCCCAGCCTCCAACTCGGATCAGAGGAGAGGAGCTCGGGCGGTCCCTGTTGGGTCCCCAAATGGGCCACAGTGAACTGGAGTGTGGCGACTCGACGGCTGGCCTGAGGGCCTGGAAGCTGCAATCCGGCTGGAACAGCCCTGGGTGAGGAGCGGCAGCAGCAGCCAGGCAGGTGGACTGCGGTGCATCAGCCATTCGCAGACGGGACACAGAGCAGCATGAGAGTGAAGCCGCAGGAGGCCTGCTATGCCGGAGGGAGCAAGCAGGTGAATCAGAGCCGGGTGGGGCTTGAGCTGCGGACGCAGAGAGTTGTTTCCCCCTCTTGGTTCCCCATCTTACCTCTCAGATAGCTACAAGTGGGGGCAGCAGGGGCAGAACCACCTTACCTTCAGGGAGACCCAGCAAGCGATTGGCTTCAGGGAGATGCTCCCCCATGACGCGAAAGGACTTTGAGGCGCCGATATGGGGTGAGGCACCACCCCACACAGTTACAGCAGAAGTGTATAGGGCCCAGACAACAAAAAGCTGCACAGAGTCACTGGACTTGGGGTGTGGGAGATAAGCCTCTTACTACAGGCCAGGGGTGGAGGTGGGATGGGCTCCTGAGCCACCAGATCATGCACAGTGAGGTGGGCACTGCTACGGGGACTGAAGAGTTGACAGCCAGTATACACCCTCAGAGGAAGGTGTGAGGTACAGCTGGGAGTTTGCGGTGGCCCCATGGCGGTGAAGAGGAGGGGGCCCTGCAAGAGTGAGGGGAAAGGGGTCCACCTTATGCTAAAACGCACCCCGAAAAGAAGTCGGTCCAGAGGAGGAGCGGATGTTAGGCGGAAACCTGTGCAGTTCCCTCTGGGACCACTGCAAAAGATTTAGGACTACAGGTGTTTGGCAGTAAACCAACTTGGTAGCAATCTGCACCACACAGATTCACTGTTGGTAGCTGTGGCTGAGCAGTCAGACCTCTCTCAAGAAGAGTTAAGCAGTATGTGGAGTATACAAGATAGGGAAATTCTTCACAGTAAGACAAGCAAACATGCAACGAGGCTCAGTGTAAAGATATTAAGGTATTTATTTATAACGAAACATCTATCAAAAACACTATGGCACTATCACGGCAAACAAATCAATCACAATTACTCTATGAAGAAGAAACGATCAATCCCCCTAGCAATATTTCGACAAGTCTAGGTTTTACCGGCAACACTTATTTACAGACAGAGGTGTATGCCTCAACCTAGATGGCACTCTAATATTAGTTAGGACGGGAGAGAAAATAGGCAGGTTACGAAATCAACACAGTTCAATACTTCGCGGGAAAAATGCAAGGCAAGAAGGCAAGAACCATAATAGATCATAAAGTTCAGAGGCCAGGCCCACTCGGAGAGAGGCAAGGCGATATGTCCCAAACGTCTCTAGTAGAAATGC
This sequence comes from Ambystoma mexicanum, assembly GCF_040938575.1. Classification (NCBI taxonomy): domain Eukaryota; kingdom Metazoa; phylum Chordata; class Amphibia; order Caudata; family Ambystomatidae; genus Ambystoma; species Ambystoma mexicanum. Next base: position 1,085,586,585 of record NC_090941.1, read on the forward strand.
GTTCGAGTCTTTGTAGCAAATTGTTATCGGCAGATTGAACTAGTTCAGAACAATACGTGAGAAAGCTTGGAGGCGACCCCACGGAACAGCGAGGATTAAGACACCTCACTCGAACCGATCGAAAGGGAAGCCAGGCGGACACGGTACCTTGTTGTGGAGGGCAGCTCCGGCGGGGGCAGTTGTTCCTGGTGGTGGATGCACGTCGGGTCTTTGCCAAGAGTAGAGATGATCTCGTCGTCAAAGAAAAGTGAAGTCCGGTGCACCACCAGGGAAGAGACCAGCCGCGGAGTGCTCCGTCACAAGGCACCACCTTTTGGTCGCGGTACAGGGGTAGTGGCTATCCGGTTGCCGAGGTGCTCTGCACGGGCAATTCGACCACTGCGTCCTGAGGTGAATAAAAATCAAAGGGCACTGGTTGTTCCCACCAGCCAGGGGAAGAGACTCTCCGGCAGGGAGATCTCCTCTGTCGTCGGGAAGTGGTGAGTCGGTTCCGCAGGGCTCCACCGGAGGTGTCGTCGTGCAGGTCAGCTCAGCGTTACCCTCTTCGGATTCTTAGGGCCTTTGGCGACTTCTGAAGATCCAGTCCCAAAAGCCCTGCTTTTATGCAGAAAACCCTCATTCATTCAGCCTAGCTGTCAATCAACACATGCTAAGTGGTGAGCAGGGAGGCTCACCACTTGGGCCAATCACTCCAGAGTGCGACCGGAGTTGGCAAGGCAACTCAGTCCAGGGTGCCTAAAACCCCCTCCCACACCCCTGTGGTAACACAGACAGAATGGCACCACTTTGGAGGGCCTCTGTACAGAGCCCGCCAAAAGTGGAAGAAAGGGCTCAACCTTTGGTTTAGGAGTCACAGAGACGAACACAGACGCCATTTTACAAACCGAGTTCTGGCAGAAAATACCATCCGATAAACTTATTTAAGATAAGTAGATCGGTGGTACGTCAGAGATTAACGAGAAAAGTATCAATCTCCAACAATGGGACGAATCCCATAGGGTTATGTTCGGAGTCGAACATAACAAGTAGTTTCCACTGCCACCAGCCAAAACTCGACGAGGGGGGACGGGACAGTGCCCCCTCGAATAACAGATCCAGGAGTAATCGAATTACCCCTACTAGTACATCCACAATAAGATGGTTTGTACTAGTTCTGTTAGTAAATTTAGGTCTAGTAAAGCCAATGATGACTTTACATGCCCGGGGAGACAGTAGTCAGTCCCCGTGTACAGAGTCCATGGTGGAGGCCCGCTAGGACGCCCCAGTGTTACGGCACGTAGGGTGCGGTGTAACACACATAGAAAAACATATGAGACCCTATGGAGTAAAAGACCCCATAGCCCATAGAACACATTGACATTCAAAGGAATTACACACATACACGTCCAAGAGTGGGAGGAAAAGAGTCTCACTCTTGGCAGGATGGAAAAAACAAACTCCAGAAATCCAGCAAAGCTGCTGGGGGACTCACTAGGTTAGAAAATTCAGCCTAAACAGAGAATTCTCCCTAACACTCGCCCCCTCAGACTAAGGGACAGGAGGATTTAATCCACTCCTGGATGAATCTCATACCTCTAGTCGATGACATACATCCTAGAGAGAACATCAGCATTTTGGTGGTGACACCCTGACCTGTGCTCAATGGTGAAATCAAACCCTTGCAGGCAGATCGACCATCTCAATAGTTTTGGGTTTTCCCCTTTCATTTGCATTAACCATCTCAAGGGCTGGTGGTCAGTCTGAATGACAAAAGTAGAACCATACAAGTACAGCCTAAACTTCTTCAGAGCCAACACGATAGCAAAGCACTCTCTTTCGATTGTTGCCCACCTTGTTTCAGGATCCCACAGCTTGCGGCTGATGAAGCAAACGGGGTGCTCCCTACCTTTCCCATCCAGTTGACTGAGTACAGCACCTATTCCTACATTTAAAGCATCTGTCTGCACAATGAAGTGTTGGCGGTAATCAGGAGCTCTGAGTACTGGGGCTTGGCAAAGAGCCTTTTTCAGGTTTTCAAAAGCCTGATTGCACTCCTCGTCACATCTAACCTTCTTAGGAAATTTGGGCGAGGAGATGACATTCAGTGGCGAAGCTATGGTCCCATAGTTCTCTATGAAATTCCTGTAATACCCAGTGAGGCCTAGGAAGGCTCTCACTTGGGTTTGAGTAGTCCGTGTTGTCCAATTTTGTACAGCTTCAATCTTACTGAGCAAAGGCCTTATTTCCCCACCTCCTACCTCGTGTCCAAGATAGACTACCTTACTCTGCCCAATTTGGCATTTACTCGCCTTTATGGTCAGATTGGCTCGTCCAAGACCCTGCAAAACATCTCTCAGGTGGGTTACATGTTCTTCCCAGGAATTGCTGAACACTGCAATGTCATCCAAGTATGCCATGCAGAAGTCCTCCATCCCATTCAGAACCTGGTTTACTATCCGTTGAAACGTAGCAGGTGCATTCTTCAATCTGAAAGGCATTACCTTAAACTGGTATAAGCCAACGGGGGTAGAAAAGGCAGTTTTCTCCTTGGCATGGTCTGTCAGGGCTATTTGCCAATAGCCTGACGTCAAGTCAAATGTGCTGAGGAACTTGGCGGCGCCAAGTTTATCCACCAACTCATCTGTTCTTGGCAAAGGGTGGGCATCAGTCTTGGTGACTGCATTAAGAGCTCTATAATCCACACAGAATCTAAGTTCTTTAGATCCGGCCTTTGGTACTAACACAACTGGGCTAGACCATGGACTATTAGAGGGCTCTATTACCCCGAGATCAAGCATCTTGCTGACCTCACATTTGATGTGGGTTCGTACGTTTTCTGACATTCTGTATCCTCTGCTTTTGACTGGCAGACAGTCACCAGTGAGTATGTCGTGCTGGCCCCAAGGGGTCAAGCCTGGTGAGAGCGAGAACAGAGAGGCAAACTGATTCAACATAGATTTGCACTCTTCTTGTTGCTCGGGTATCAGATTGGAGGAGAGATTTACTCCTTCAATTATTTCATCTAAAGGTAAGCCTCTGAGGAGATCCGGAAGAGCTTCACTCTCTTCTTCTTCCTCGGATGATGCTAGAAGCAACGCTCCTCCATCAGGTTGTGAGACATATGCTTTAAATCGGTTGGTGTGGAAGACTGTCAGAGCCTCCTTGGGATTGCCCAAGTCCACCAGATAGTTGACCTCTCCGAGTTTACCCACAACTCTGAAGGGTCCCATCCACTTATCTTGCAAGGCCCTCTGCCTTGTTGGGATCATAACGAGAACGAGCTGGTCTTGAGCGAACTCAACCATGTTAGCCTTTTGATCGTGCCAGTGCTTGACCAATGCTTGTCCAGCTTTCAAGTTATCGCTTGCTTCCGTCATCATGTGCGACATTCTCCTCCGGAGACCTATCACGTAGTCAGTCACTCTGACTGGCTTGGGGGAAGGAGCACTCTCCAACCCCTCCTTAATCAGGGCTAATGGACCTCTGACGGGATGACCATAGAGAAGCTCGAAGCGAGAGTAACCTACTCCCTCCTGAGGGACTTCTCTATAAGCGAAGAGAAGGCATGGCAGTAGAAGGTCCCACTTACGCTTAAGGGGTTCTTCTAAAGAACCTATCGTGCTCTTCATGGTTCGGTTGAACCGTTCTACCAACCCATTGGTTTGTGGGTGGTACGCTGTTGAGAACTTGTAAGTAACTCCGCAGGTTTTCCACATGGCTTTCATGTAGTGGGACATAAAGTTTGACCCTCTGTCAGAGATTACTTCCTTAGGAAACCCGACCCTAGTAAAAATACCAAGGAGGGCCTTAGCCACAGCCGGAGCTGTAACAGTCCTCATAGGAATTGCCTCAGGATACCTAGTAGCATGGTCTACTACAACAAGTATAAACCTGTTGCCTGAGGAGGTTGGAGGATCAAGGGGACCAACAATGTCAATCCCTACTCTCTCAAATGGGACTCCCACGACTGGGAGAGGCACTAAAGGTGCCACATTCTTGGAGCCAACCTTACCAGAGGTCTGGCAGGTGTGGCAGCTCCTGCAGTGTTTTTCCACTTCGGCCCCCATCTTCGGCCAATAGAAGTAGAGAGAGAGCCTTTCCTTAGTCTTCTTGAAACTCAAGTGACCAGCCAAAGGAATCTCGTGGGCTAACTGCAAGAACTGTGGTCTGTTCTCTTGGGGTACTGCAAGTCATTTGTAGTCTCCAGGTGCAGACTCGGTCAGTTCACTGTAGAAGAGGCCATCTTCCCAGTGCAACCTGTATTTCCCAGGCTCTTCCCCTTCAGCCTGCGCTTCTGCCTGGTGGCGAAGACCTTCCAGAGTTGGACATTCCCTCTGTCCCTTACTGAAGTCTGCCCTGCTGGGTCCACCTTCTGCCAGTAAAGACTGCAGCTCAGGATGGTCAACAGGATCCAGTTCTCCAATGGGTTCCTGGCCTTCCATTAGCTCTTCCTCAGAGTCTAATTCTACCACACAGGGTTGTACCTCCCTCTCAGCCTCGGCTGGAGGTGGAGTTACGGGTGTAACTTTGGACAACCGCGGGGAAGTCCGTGTTAGCTGCACTGGAATATTGGCTGCCGGTTTCAGGATAGAAGTCTTAGGTTGCCCTTTCACTTCTGATTTCTTGGAGACAGCGGCCGACAATTCCAGTGGAGCAGGAGTGATTTCCTTCTTCATCATCTCCTGGAGAGTACCGCGCATGGTCCTCTCTCTTGCGGGTCTGGTTAGCTCCTGTAACCGTTTACTAGGAGGTCTGGGAGTATGCGATACAACTCCAAGAGTGTTCAAATCGTTACCCAACAGTATGCGTCCTGGTACCTCACTCTGTATGCTGACAGGTATCTTCACAGTCATGTCGTTACACTGGATGAGAACTGGTAATTGGGGAAGCATCTGCACAGGCCCTCCAGCTAACTTGGTGAGGCGTTTGGGTGCCTTAGCAACATCCTCAGCCTGAAAAAATTATTTATCCACCACAGTTATGCTGGCCCCAGTGTCCCTAATGGCAGGAGTCTCCTGACCATTCACCTGGACACTGTCCTTATAATACTCTTTAGTATTATCGGGGATAGAATTATAGACATCTAAATTCTGTTGTTCCCACAACCCCAGAGATATTAAAGAAACGCTGGCTGAGACTCCAGTGGGTTCATCAGCTAGCAGTAGAAAGTTTCCACTTGCCATTTGGACTTCCTCCTCTGGAGCGAAGGCTAAGGAGACAAGCTGGACCCCTGAAGGTTTACCCTTACATCTGGGATCTCCTTTCACGTGGTCAGTCGAGCCACAAACAAAGCATTTACCGAATGCTTTCTGGAATGGTAGCTTGTTCTGACCTCCTTCCGGTTTGGCACCAGAAGGCACACTATTCTGCTGTGGTTTTCCTTGTGGCTTACCCTTCTGGTTTTGTTTGGGGCCCTCTTTGGAATTTGAGTTATTAGAATTCTGTTTTGAGTCTTTTTTAGGCTGTTTTCCCTCATCCTTTTTCTGAGTTGCCCCAGAATCCTTATGAGTAGCCCTGTTGGCAACCCATAAGTCAGCAGCCTTAGCTAGCTTCCGGGAATCCAATTCCTTCGAATCAGCCAAGTGCTGTCTGAGCTCAGGAGAACAGGCATCATAAATAGACTCCAACATAAAAAGATTCCTCATACCCTCATAAGTGTTCACTTTGTAACCCTTAATTCATCCCTCTAAGTTTTTCAACCCTTCACTCACCCAGGTAGCCCAAGGGGTACCATCATGCTTTTTGAGGGTTCTAAACCTCTTAAGATACTGGGAAGGGGTCTTCCCGAATCTAGCTATCAAAACTAGCTTCAAACTTTCGTAATCTGTCTTATCCGCCTCCCCCAATTCCATTACCATATCAGTCGCAACAGGAGGGAGCCTAGAGAACAACCAGGGAAGCAAAGCATTCCCGGTGATGTCCTGGAGCCCATGATTGTACTCAAACAGTTTCAACCAATCCAACACATCCAATCTCGGTTCATACATACCCACTAATTCCTTCGGCATCCGGGGTCTTTTGGGACTGGAGCTCCTAGAGGAACCAGAGGAGAGAGAAGCATTTTCCATAGACAACTTTTTCATCTCTAACTCGTGATTAAGTTCTATTTCCCTGAGTCTTAACTCAGCTTGCTTCTGCTCAGCCTGGGCATTCATCCATCTGAACTCGAGCTCTTGGTTTCGTTCAGATTGAGCCAAGAACCGTTTGTATTCTAATTCGAGTTTCATTTTTTCAAGTTCAAAATAAGCAGGGTTACTTGTGGGACCTGGTATGGGCCCCGTAGGCACAGCTGGTAAGGCAGGTAGAGGAGCGGGGGAGACAGTTTCGTTAGCCTCTCTGTCCTCGTCAGCCTCTTCATCGCTATCATCAGAATTACGATTTAGATCAACACCATCACTGTTATCTACAGTTGCTGGAGAAATTGGTTCCTCTGAACCAGTACCCAGACTTTGGTTCACCAGCAATCTCTCTATTAGTTCTAATTTCTTGCCTCTTACAGGAAGATTCTCTTGCCTACACAGAGCTCGCAAACTCTCAGTATTTTCACCTGACAAGGAGTCTTGACTGTAAGTTTCCATCATAGACCTGTTTCTGAAAGTTGCTTTTTAGTGCTAAGTTTTGTGGTTAGTTATCCTAAAATGTCAAAAAGCACTCTAAACTGTATACTCGATACAAATCCCACCGCTGTACACCAGTGTTAGGCGGAAACCTGTGCAGTTCCCTCTGGGACCACTGCAAAAGATTTAGGACTGCAGGTGTTTGGCAGTAAACCCACTTGGTAGCAGTCTGCATCACACAGATTCACTGTTGGTAGCTGTGGCTGAGCAGTCAGACCTCTCTCAAGAAGAGTTAAGCAGTATGTGGAGTATACAAGATAGGGCAATTCTTCACAGTAAGACAAGCAAACACGCAACGAGGCTCAGTGTAAAGATATTAAGGTATTTATTTATAACGAAACATCTATCAAAAACACTATGGCACTATCACGGCAAACAAATCAATCACAATTAATCTATGAAGAAGAAACGATCAATCCCCCTAGCAATATTTTGACAAGTCTAGGTTTTACCGGCACCACTTATTTACAGACAGAGGTGTATGCCTCAACCTAGATGGCACTCTAATATTAGTTAGGACGGGAGAGAAAATAGGCAGGTTACGAAATCAACATAGTTCAATACTTCGCGGGAAAAATGCAAGGCAAGAAGGCAAGAACCATAATAGAAAATAAAGTTCAGAGGCCAGGCCCACTCGGAGAGAGGCAAGGCGATATGTCCCAAAAGTCTCTAGTAGAAATGCGTTCGAGTCTTTGTAGCAAATTGTTATCGGCTGATTGAACTAGTTCAGAACAATATGTGAGAAAGCTTGGAGGCGACCCCTCGGAACGGCGAGGATTAAAACACCTCACTCGAACCGATCGAAAGGGAAGCCAGGCAGACACGGTACCTTGTTGTGGAGGGCAGCTCCGGCGGGGGCAGTTGTTCCTGGTGGTGGATGCACGTCGGGTTTTTGCCAAGAGTAGAGATGATCTCGTCGTCGAAGAAAAGTGAAGTCCATTGCACCACCAGGGAAGAGACCAGCCGCGGAGTGCTCCGTCACAAGGCACCACCTTTTGGTCGCGGTACAGGGGTAGTGGCTATCCGGTTGCCGAGGTGCTCTGCACGGGCAATTCGACCACTGCGTCCTGAGGCGAATAAAAAGCAAAGGGGACTGGTTGTTCCCACCAGCCAGGGGAAGAGACTCTCCAGCAGGGAGATCTCCTCTGTCGTCGGGAAGTGGTGAGTCGGTTCCGCAGGGCTCCACCGGAGGTGTCGTCGTGCAGGTCGGCACAGCGTTACCCTCGTTGGATTCTTAGGTCCTGTGGCGACTTCTGAAGATCCAGTCCCAAAAGCCCTGCTTTTATGCAGAAAACCCCCATTCATTCAGCCTAGCTGTCAATCAACACATGCTAAGTGGTGAGCGGGGAGGCTCACCACTTGGGCCAACCACTCCAGAGTGCGACTGGAGTTGGCAAGGCAACTCGGTCCAGGGTGCCTAAACCCCCTCCCGCACCCCTGTGGTAACCCAGACAGAATGGCACCACTTTGGAGGGCCTCTGTACAGAGCCCGCCAAAAGTGGAACAAAGGGCTCAACCTTTGGTTTAGGAGTCACAGAGACAAACACAGACGCCATTTTACAAACCGAGTTCTGGCAGAAAATACCATCCGATAAACTTATTTAAGATAAGTAGATCGGTGGTACGTCAGAAATTAACGAGAAAAAGTATCAATCTCCAACAATGGGACGAATCCCATAGGGTTATGTTCGGGGTCGAACATAACAAGTAGTTTCCACTGCCACCAGCCAAAACTCGACGAGGGGGGACGGGACAGTGCCCCCTCGAATAACAGATCCAGGAGTAATCGAATTACCCCTACTAGTACGTCCACAATAAGATGGTTTGTACTAGTTCTGTTAGTAAATTTAGGTCTAGTAAAGCCAATGGTGACTTTACATGCCCGGGGAGACAGTAGTCAGTCCCCGGGTATGGAGTCTATGGTGGAGGCCCGCTATGACGCCCCAGTGTTACGGCACGTAGGGTGCAGTGTAACACACATAGAAAAACATATGAGACCCTCTGGAGTAAAAGACCCCATAGCCCATAGAACACATTGACATTCAAAGGAATTACACACATACACGTCCAAGAGTGGGAGGAAAAGAGTCTCACTCTTGGCAGGATGGAAAAAAACAAACTCCAGAAATCCAGCAAAGCTGCTGGGGGGCTCACTATGTTAGGAAATTCAGCCTAAACAGAGAATTCTCCCTAACAGCGGGCTAGCTGCATTGATGACTGGGAAAGAAGAAGGATCCAGGGGTCCTTCTGGCATGGCACCAACAGATGTTGAGGCATAAAAACAAAGATATTAAGGACACAAACCCCACCCCAAGTCTGCAAAAAAGATGCAAGAAGGCAATCTACATAAGCTCTGGTGGAGAGAGGTGGCGGCAGACACGAACAGTGAGCAGGTTTCCCCAAGTGGCAGGACAGGCAGTATTTCACCAATGCTTCTAATAATTTAGTGAGGAAATCACTGGGACCCTCCAATCACAGCTTAGTATGATCAGAACATAGCTGTCCCAGTGGCTGCAGGAGGTGAGAGACAACATAGCAAACCTGGGAGAGAAGACTGAAGAGACTGAAAATGATTTTTTTTAAAAAATGTTTTTTTATTTGTTATAGTTGAAATTAATCAACCTTTCAAATTTAAATATAAATACATACACATTTACACATTTGAATCATAATCATTTAAAATTACAAAGTCAAAATATTACAAAAATTCATAAAGATCCACATTTAGGTATTAATCAATGAGTTCCAATCGCTAGATGAATGTGTCACAAAACAAATCACTTCGAATCAAGATTTAAACTTGCAAGAAAATGTACTGTTGCAATCTGTAAAGGTAGATAACCAGAGCCCAAAATTAGGGACCAGGACAGATCTTGTGATGCAAGCTGTAAATAATTGTAATGTTGTGCAAAGTGAATTTCGCGCAATGGACGAAGGACAGTGCATTCAGTAATGAGGTGCCTCATGGTCTCACTTATGTCCTTCAATGAACAAAAACGGCAATAGTTTTCTGCCTGGTTTAACAGTTTTCTTTTTGCCAACAAATCTTTGGTACCCCAGAGGTTAAAGCGCAGTTTCAAGATGGAATGCCGGTACTTAGGCGAGGGGTAACGTATTAAGTATGCCGGCAGTGTGCGCATTTTTTTGTGAGGAAATCGCTTTGCATCAGCTTCAAAATATGCAAGACATCCCTGTCGAGTGGCAATCCAATCTGCATAATATATTTTCAATTTTGCCTTATCTGGATTATGAATCAGAAGGTTTAATGAAACCTCTGCTACAGTTAGCACACGATAAATGGACGTTAACCATGATTTAATGAACAGGTGCTTACTTGAAAATAGGTATGATGAGGTACATTTTAGGAAAGCTTGCGATGTAGTAGACAGTAAGCACTTCCTAAAAAAGGCGCATTTGCGCCAGTTGAGGATGGCCTGTAATGAAAGTAGACCAAGCTCATACCTCAATTATGCAGCTGGTATGCAGTTTGGCAGATGCAAAATACGACGCCAATAACGCCCCTCCCATTGTGTAAGCGAGTGGGATGGTATGTCTTGGAAGGTTTCAAGCCCATATAGTATTGCCGGAACTATTTTTGCTGTCCAGAAGTGCCAAGCCGGTAGTACCGAAAATTTGCCATATTTATGCATTAGGATGGTGGCCTGTGATGTGAATGATGTCAATCTTGATTCTAGACGCAAGAGATGACCCATTGGGTGTATAGCAGTGTCAAACATAATGCCTAAATAGTCACAGTGTGGGACTCTAGTGATCGGTAGATTGTTCATCGACCAAACATAAGAAGTGCCACATCTTTTGGGACAAAATACCACAATTTGTGTTTTGACAAGATTCACTTTTAATTCGTTGGTCACAGTATATGCCGTAAAGGCATTTAATAGTCACTGTAAACCCACTTGTGTTCTAGAAATAAGAACTAGATTGTCTGCATAAAAGAGGCTTTGTATGGGATAACCATTCAGTTTTGGTGAATCTGAGACGACTTTCGATAGGACATGTCTTGCGTCTTGAATAAAATAGTTGAAAATGGCAGATGCTAATAGAGAACCCTGTTTAAGTCCTCTCGAAGTTGGTATTTGTTGTGATAACAGGCCGTCTAAGGTTAGTCGCACCTTGATCGACGTATCAGAATGAAGGCCATATATTATATCCACAAGCATTGCAGGACATTGATCTCGCTGTAGCTTTGCCAACAATAATGCACGGCTAACAGAATCAAAAGCTGCATGGAGATCAATAAATGCAAAAAAACCAGACTGTTTATCTTGGAGACACTGCATTTTGATTGCATTTAGAGAAAAAAGGTTTACTGATGTCCCCATGCCTGCCACAAATCCTGTTTGATGAGGGTCGCGTAAGTTTGCATGAAGTGTCCAGGCATTGAATTCAGAGAGGATCATTTTTGCAAATACCTTCCCAGGCGCGTCAAGAAGGGCGATCGGCCGGTAATTAGCCGGTGAACAACGTCGCCCTTCTTAAAAATTGGAATAATAATAGAGGTTTTCCAAGAGGAGGGTATTTTACGGGTGCGGAGAATGTTTTTGAAAATAAGATGTAAAATATGTGCCCATTGTTTTGGATGGGTCTTGAACATAGCATTCGATAACCCATCTGGGCCTTGTGCTCTAGATGAGCTCATTTGAGTTATAATTAACAGGATTAGCCCTTCAGACAATTGAAGTTGCCAGGACGCATCTGTAGCCGATGTATATTCATAATTAACAAAAGTTGGATCGTCATATAATTATGAAAAGTGCGTAAACCAATCTTTTTCGGAAACACCGTTGATTTGAGCGTCACCCTGTAGATTGGAATGCTGATTATTGAGCATCTGCCACATTTGAGCAGAGTTTTTATGCCTCATTGCAGCCAGCATAGAAATTCTATCATGCTGACATCGCTGGGCTTTCCTCTGTCTGAGCCAATTTTTATATCGACATTTGGCAGTGTTCAAGAGTTGATGACAAAAAGGACCATTCTGGAAGAGGATGTGTCTCCTGGCCTTCCGATATTCCGCTTTTATGTTCTTAATTGCTGGATCAAAGGAATGCGGATGACGAACGCGATTGGATTTTACGATTGTAATGGTTTGTTTAAAGGGATTTAAGAGATCTTGATATGGTATGCCTTTGGTGTGCCACTCGTTATCCTCCAGGATGGTCGTAAGAGTCTTAATCCCCTGAACAGTCCATTTAAGCCGATTTCTAGCAGTGTTGACAGTGGCCGTGGCAGTGTGCATCTGGCGACGCGGTCTATCTTCACAGGACCAGGCAAGCTGCGCTACGAGTAAACAATGGTCGCTATTTGGATGGGGCATTATTGAAAGGCAGTGAACATTTTGGAACAATTTTGAACTCATATAAATATAGTCCAGCGTGCTTGTGCTGGCTCCCCGATGCCGAGTGAAATTGGAATGGGTGTCGCCTTCCACTGACCCATTCAATCTATGTAGGTTTCTGTCAGCCATCAAATTAGCCCATTGTAAAGCTGCTGGAGAAGGATTAGAAATGTCACGACAATCTAGATTAAGATCTCCTGAGACAATAGTATGAGTTATAAAAGTTCGGGCAAAAACAAGATTCAATAACTCTCCCATACCCGCAAAAAAAACTGCATCACTCATGATGAGGGAATTGCGATAGTTATTCAACAGGGCTAATTCTTGTGAGTGGCCCGTGACAAATACTAACTGGATCTGGGCACCCACCGAGGCCCATGAAGCAATGGAGAACCCACTTTCACTGCGTACACCCACTAATAAACCTGACGAGGGACGGCCACTGCTAGGTAGGGCTGGAAGGAGCGCTATGTCGTAGCCATCCCAGACTGGGGGAACGAGGAGCCACGTTTCTTGTAGCGCTATTAAGTGGTATGTGTCAGTGAAGTTCGCAAAAGTCCGAGGTAGATGGGAGTGGCCCCTCGTGTTCCAACTTAATAGAAAAATATCATTTACTGCATTTGTTATTGATGGTTACTGCTGATTGTAATCATCAGACTGAACGTCATCAGGCTTTCGCTGTGCTCCAGCATAGATATTGGATTTAGGTCTAAGGTATTGATTTTTCACAGGCATTTTTTCAGGATCTTCTGCCAATAAGAAGCCCATGCTGAACAATTGCATTTTGCATTGCCAAATTGCGTCTCGAATCAAGCCTGAGGGAATCCAAAGCCTGACAATCGATGTTGATAGCTCAGAGATTAATTCTATCTGTTCAATGTCATTGGATGCGAGCTTTTTAAGATCATTGATGTCTCTGAAAATATTAAGAACACTTTTTCGATTTAAATCATAGCTAGGGAAGTTACCCTCTCTGCATTTAAGGATGAGTATAAAAAAATGTTCACGACGCGGGTTAAGATGGCGTCACACAACCTCCATAGCTTTTTTCGGGAAAGCCCACTGCAAAGAAAGCATGCCCTGCGGTATGTTCTCATAGTAGTCAAGGTCAGCTTCCCTCACTTGATTTTGGGCAGCAGTAAAGTTCGGAGGACAATTGTCTTCCATAGCTCCTGCGGACGTAATCAGGGATTTTTTAGCCTGAGCTAAACTGGCAGCCAGGTAATCATCAATCGTTTGTTTGAAGTTTGCTAACTGCGCTGATGACACTGAGTCAGCTAAAGTTGTCCTGGGCTTTTGTTTGGTTTGTTTATCAAATTGTGATGTGGTGGTAACTGGACACACCCGTGGCCCGATGGTGTCATCAGAAGTGCTCAATATGACTCGATTTGGATTATTGCCTTCTTTTCCAATGTTCATTGGGTCAACAATACGATGTTCCTCAAAAAATCTTCTGTGTGCATCATTGTGTGCTTTTAGGGCCGCAAGTTGTTTGTCGGCCTCTATATTCCGATCTATGGAGCGTACTAACTGTGACAATGGGGATAAGGGAGCCCCAGAAGGTTTAGCATTAGACTGTGCCGATAATAGCACAGAAGTTGACGAGTACTCAATGGACGGTTTCACAAAATCAAGGTGAGCCTTAGTAGCTTTGGGCTTAATTGTCTGATCTATAAAAGCTAGCGGTTTTACTGATCTGCAAGCCGACAGAGCCTCCTCGCTGATCTGCTTCACAGGGTGGCCATTCACCGGGGCACCCGAAAAAGCTGGAGGATGCTCAGCCATAGAGAGAAAATCCATCTCTGGGCCTATAGATAGAATTTCTTTGCTTTGTAATGCGGTTGACTTGCCCAAGGCTTTGAAAAAAGAGTTTAAAGTCTTTTTGGTTTGTTTCAAATTGACCATATTCTTAGTCTTTTTTAATGCTAATGGTTTCTTCGGGACAACCTTTGGGTTCCTTGCCTTTAATGCATCTAAGTGCCCCGCACCTTGTCCGCTTTTTCTGCTACTGGACAACTCAAGGGGCGGGCGCGCTATATCAACTTCTAGTGTTGCATTCTTGCTGCACTGGTGTGATAACAGGCAATTGTTCAACTGGATGGATAATGCCAGTAATAAAAGGTAGAGCAGTAAACCTGGCATTAGTTGGATCAGGAACGTAGGTAGCAGTGGGCTTAGATGTTAATGGTGTAGTCACTCCCCCCTCCCAGTGCAATCATGGCTCGTTCTGGCACTTGTTGGAGAAGGTATGTTTTTAGCAATCGATGAGGCGTAGTGAACTGTCAACCATTTCATTAGGTCGTCCAGCTGTCGAGATTGATGTGACACTTTTGTATCTAGGGATTCAAACAGCTTGCAGAGGCTCATAATGGTTGTATTGATGGCTGACATGGCAGGCTGTATCATGATTGCATGTTGTAAGTATAGGTTTGGCTCAACTGCTTTTGGGGGTCTCGGTGTGGGAAAAGCAAAGGAATGTAACACAGATACTGAAGTTTGCAGTTGAGACTGATCTATCATAAATGATTTACTGCAGTGTGGATCTGCCGGTGGATAAATCGACATGCTCCGTGCAATTGGGGACTCTCTTTGGCTGGACTCCAAAGAGGAATTAGTCTGATCTTGCATGAGGGGAGGAAAGGAAATGGGAGAAATAGCAAGCCGTGATGATGATAGGCGTGGACAATTTCGCGTTGATGCCAACATTGTGGTATCTGATAGCAGACGCGAATTTGTTATCACACTAGGTGTTTTTAGGGCAAGAGAAGAGTCCTTTATATCAGAGTGTGCACCCTTCTTTGGTATTCCCAAATGGGAAGTGGACATTGAAGAGATGGATACAATAGATTCATCTATATCCATGTCAAAACGAAACTTGGATTTCGCTGGTATCACTTTACCTGTGCTACTGCCAGAATGGGCAGAATAAAATTCTTGTGGGCATGCATCGACTTTGTCGCCCTTAGTTGGAATTGGGCAACCTGTGGGTGGAATATACATGTTTACAGTTTGTGGGGGCATGTTAGTCGTGAGCCGATATGTCATGACTTACTAAATTGAGATGTCGAGAGTATTATTGTTAAAACAATTGGAAAAAGTGAATTACAGTTGTAATGCTCAACAAATTTAAATTTCACTAGTTAAATGCACACGACTCCAAATACCTCAATCAATACCTCAATCAATGACTAGAGACCCACTCCTTGCACGACGCACCCCGCACAGCGAACAGCCAACAGTACTCTTGGTACTCGTTAGGTGCGCAGCGCGGGTGCGCAAGAGTAGGAGATAATAGATGCAGGAAGAGGCACGGCCAGGGGAGGGGCGGGCACTCTGAAATATATAAACACAAAAAAAAGGTAATGAGAAGTGGCATAGACAACAAACGTCACAAGTTAGCAAAGCACCACTCAGGCGCAACGTGCAAGGAACATCAGAGATACGTTGTGACATTGTAAAGTTCAAATAACTATACGCCCCTTTGGGGCGTACTATACGAGAGACACCAAATGTGTGAAAGCGGCGTCGGAAATAAGTCCAAAATGAAGGGTCAATGTCTTTGCAATCACCTTGAGCTTTCTGGATTGAGGTCAGGCAGGCTAGTGTAGCCGTTAAAGACATCCTCCTGGGGAATTCGAGCAACTTGACACGAAGTGGAGAGGAGACTCGAGCAGCAGGTCCTCACAGCCAACAGTACTCGTGGTACTCATTAGGTGCGCAGCGCGGGTGCGCAAGAGTAGGAGATTATAATAGATGCAGGAAGAGGCGCGGCCAGGGGAGGGGCATGCACTCTTGAGCTTCCTGGATTGAGGTCAGGCAGGCTAGTGTAGCCGTTAAAGACGTCCTCCTGGGGAATTCGAGCAACTTGACACGAAGTGGAGAGGAGACTCGAGCAGCTGGTCCTCACAGCCAACAGTACTCGTGGTACTCGCTAGGTGCGCAGCGCGGGTGCGCAAGAGTAGGAGATTATAATAGATGCAGGAAGAGGCACGGCCAGGGGAGGGGCGGGCACTCTTGAGCTTCCTGGATTGAGGTCAGGCAGGCTAGTGTAGCCGTTAAAGACGTCCTCCTGGGGAATTCGAGCAACTTGACACGAAGTGGAGAGGAGACTCGAGCAGCCGGTCCTCAAAGCCAACAGTACTCGTGGTACTCGCTATATTCAGGAACCAACAGAGGACACCTGGAAGATTGACAGCTTGGTGGAAAAACTTGCAAGGGTCACACAGAATCTGGAGATTGAGAGCAAGGACTTGTAAAATCGATCAAGAAGATCCAACATACTGATAAAGGGCTTATCGGAGGGAGTTGTGGACAAGGACCTGCGGGAAACGATACCTTTGGTCTTTGTTGACCTCCTGGAAGTGGCGAATGCCTCAGAGGTTCCATTGGACTGGACCATTGTGTGGGCCCCAGGAGGGGGAGCCAGGTGCCAGACCAAGGGACTGGTGGTAGTGCTGCAGCAGTACGATAGAAGGAGATGCTCCTAATCTCTGCTTGGAGGGCAGGACCCATAAAGGTCAATGGATCTGAAATTCAATTGTGCCAAGATTTGGCATAATCTACGCTGGAGAAACGGAGGATAATCTGGCCAGTGGTCAGGGCCCTGTCGCAGGCACAGGTGAAATACAAATGGACTTCCCCTTTTGACTTGTTGTTCTCATGGGAGGGAAAGCAGCACTGCATCACCTCCTGTGAGGAAGGGCTGAAGATCTTGAGGAGGGGTTCATGCACCAGGAACAGAGGGTGGTGCAGGAACCTGTTAAGAGGAAATTGTGGGAATGGGTGAAGATTCCAGGGGCAGCGGCAGAAAAAGAGGGCTCTGAGTTACCCTGAAAGTTCGATGGTATGAGAAGTCTCCACAGAGGGGGACCAGGATCCGTCCTCTGGTGGCTCCCTGGGTTAGGGGAAATGTTGAGAGAGGAGTGTATTAGGTGACACACCCGCCTAGTTGGGGGAGGTAGAGGGCAGAGTCACCAGGGAGGGTAACAAGGAGTTGCAGTGCTTGGAATTGTTTCTGTGGGTCTTAGAAGGCCCACACAGTTTATTTTGGGGTGGTTAGCAAGGCTTAACCGCTGTGGTCTGTTGCCTGGGGTGTCGTTAGGATGGTTGAGCGTGACCGGAAAAGGTTGGGGGGAGGGAGGAGAGGGTTGGTGGGGAAAAGAGGGGGGTTTGGAGGGGTAGGTTGGGTGGTGGGGGGTAGGGGCTGGAGGGGGTGGACAGCCAATTGGGAATGGGTGACAGGCACATGTTTCGACTGCTCACACTTAACATTCAGGGTCTAAACTCCCCGGTCAAGCAGAGAAAGGTTGAGCTTTTTTTAGAGCAGGAAAGGACTGAATTCATGGCATTCCAAGAGACCCATATTCATACACTGGACAAAGCACAGTGTTTCGTTAAAGGGATATGCCCATATATTACAATCTAATGCTCAGGGTGCCTCATAGCCATCAAAGAGTTGCCGGAGCTGGACTTTGTAGCTAGGGCGGAGGGCAAGGAAGGCAGGTACATTTTTTTACTAATCCATGATGGGGGAGGGATCTATACACAGTAGCGTGCATATATCCGAATGATAGTGGACAATTTTATCATAGCATATCTTCATCGTGCCGTGGGTCGCTACTGCACTCCTGGCTTGCACCTCCACAAAAAACATTGAAAAACTCCAAACTGTCCAAAACAATGCCTCCCCATTAGAGAAAGGGGTGTCTTCAGAACACTTGCCCTCACGCATAAATCATCCACAATACAGCCCCTCTGTACCTAACACAAAGAATCTCTAAACCTCACACATACAGACATACCAGAACCCGATACACAAACCGAATGACAGTGCCAAAGGTACACCTATGTAACCTGCTTGCAAAGTGTTTCCACCTGTAACTAAGACACTCTCCATGTAACAGCGCCTCGATGCTAGTGCACTTTATAAAATCTAACATGACGGAACGTCCGCTACCTTAGCCCCCAAACCTCGCCTTTACCTCAACACTTCTCTGTCTCCATCTCATACACCTATGTCAGCTACCTATTCGCACATCCCTTAAAACATAACACTGTACACTACCACTAAATCAAAGATGCAGCACCCTATCTTTAACCTCTGCAACTGTAACATGAATACATGTTTGCTCTTTCTATATGGCTATGCAGTGTATCTAATATGTGTCAAAACTAACTTCAAATGGATACATGGGCATTCTGCTGTGCCCACAGAGAACTGGTAGCACTAGGAGGCCTGCTAATATATAAATCTCTTCGCCTGAATAGGACGTTGCACTTGCATAGCAACACTTGCAAGCAGAGCTCAGTGTATTTGTGGTTTCTATCCATCAATACAACAGCAAAGCCATCGTGCACTTTCCCTCTCCACCACTCACCTAATCTTTTAGCTCCACCAGAGCACCTGGAAAACATGAAGATGACAGCAGAGCATGGTAACAATAGCAGTACCGTCACCTGACATAATATTAAATAGCCAGGCCAGAAAAGCAACAAAAAGCACATTTAGTTCCAAAAAGAGTATTTGGGCAAAGTGAAGTGATAAAAAATCTCTCTTGCTGGCTTATGCAGCCAACATTATTTTGGATAAATATTATAGCGGTGTAGTGTGACTTGCTCTAAGCAGACAGCTCAGTGCTTTGAGTGGAACTGTGTGGCAAACAATCTTATTGTATTTTGTGTGACAGAGAAGACTGAAAATGGTCTGCACATTGTGCACCCAATGAAGAGGTGCCATATTGGTATAGGCTCAGAAATGTATCATTACACTAATCTGGTGTGAAGGATACAGACTCTGTGATGAGTAGTAGTGCATCACAGAGAATAGTTGAATAGTAAAGAACATAGAACTTGCACTAATAAATCAGAGTTTAAAAGAACATGAAGGACCAACTCCAAACATCTGGTGAATCAGTGACAGGTGGGAATTTACTCAGACTCCAAGATTCCAAGCAATGCATTTGAATCAGGACACGTTCACTTTTAAGGTGACTTTAAAGATGCATTGTATGGCATGCCTTGCCTCTGAGACCGGTCCATCTGTCAACCACTAGAGGTCAATGAATGACTATACCAATGATGAAAATATTTCCTTCCCAAAGGCAACTTATCAATGTGTGTAAAGGTTGTGCCAGTAAGAGCAGGATTTCAGTCAGCACCTCATATACTTCAGAGAGACAGCCCGGAAGCCTCTCTTCTCCGCACCTTTCTTCTGTAGTGAAATAGATGTCAATGGGTGAGGCTGTACCTTCCCTGGCTTCTGGAGACACCCCTGTGGGGAATACCTCACACCTTGTGCATATGCTAATCCATGACAGTCCTCCCTGTTCTTGGAAGGACAGCACTTATAATCTGGAAGAATTCAGCTCGGCTGTTATTGCCCTGTCCACTCATTTAGCTGTGGCACAAGGAAAGAAATGTTCCTGAAATCTGTATCTAGCATGCTGCCAATCAGTCTGCAAATTCCAGATTGCAGTCTTATTGGACCGTCCATCCTATCACCTATCCCCAAACCTCCTATCTGTCACTGCCAATACACTGCTCTTCATCATCCTACAGATGTCTCACCACCAAGGAATCCACACTCCTCCTTCCATCTTGTCTGTTACTCATTTCATCATAAAAAATCCCTTGCAGGTTTATAGCACTACTCTGATACCGAAAGACTAGCACCAAATACACATCTGTTGGGTTTTTGGTGTTGGTAGCAGGGCAGGGGCTTATGGGAGACAGCAGGGTAGACATCTGGATGAAATGAGCAGGGACTCTTGCCCCTTCCCCTACCAATCCCCTGATGGATGCCTGACAAACGCCTTTTCCTGCCTCAACGAGTCCTCCCCTTGACAAGCAAAAGTCAGAGAAGGCTACTGAGCATGTTAGAGAAAGGTTTGAGGCATCTCTCAGCCTGCTGCTAGCCAACATAACCATGAAGGTGAAATGGGTGACTGTGATCCAAAAAATGCTAAGCTAGCCATCTACTGACCCAAACGTTCTTGACTCCCATAAATCTAAGCAGGTTATAGTAATGTCTGAGTTTCCCCACCATCCCTCTCCCTCATCTGCCAAGTGACAGATGCCTCTTTTCTTTCCTCATGGGGTACAATGTATCGATTTTAGAGAGAGACATAGAAAGACCGCGAAAAAGAGCAAGAGAGAGAGAGTGAGGGGTGGGTGGCATTGGAAGCTAGAGCAATGGTACCTGTCTGCAAATGACCCAGGATAGGAGTGGAAGGTTGCAGGTTGTTTTGCCTGTAAGGCCTTCTCCCGCCTTCCCCTGACTAAGTGACTTCCCTATAAGATCGCCTACCACCTTACACTACACACAACCCCCCACAGACTGCCACCATAGGCCTAGCCATTACAGGTGAATAATGACCCAAAGACCATACAGAAACATAATCCATGCAGCTAAATAACCACTGCAGCAGTTTGCAAGGGAGCACATCGTTTATAACATGCAAAATATCTCGGACAGTCCTGTAGAACTGAACTGGCACAGAGCTCATCACATCCCACATGGTTACAGAATATCTAGAAGGAAACTACCAAATGAGAATATATAGATCAACATGTTATCTCACCACCTTCATTGGTTAGCATCTATAGACCATGCTGATGCCCCCTATAGTCAGTGGACCGATTGGCCACACACTATATAAACCCACTCCCCTGACACCTGGTCCCTAGACACCATCACTGTTGAATCCAGGAATGGGATTGGTTACTCAAATATAATAGCATTTTGATACTGCCACGTGATGTGCACCCCACTGTTCCAGACGCAACCAGAGTAAACTGATGAGGCCAAATCTGCCTTGATAAGATAATAGATACCCGCTGCCGCCGCTCACACACATTGCCTCCCTGACATTGTACTAAAACAATAGGCCTTCCCAATATACCCGCTGCCACCGCACACACACATTGCCTCCCTGACATTGTACTAAAACAATAGGCCTTCCCAATATACCCGCTGCCACCGCACACACACATTGGCCCTCATTCCGAGTTTGGAAGTAGCCATGGCGCTACTAGCGCCATGGCTTCCTCCAAAATCGGTCCGACTCCGGTCTGGTGAAGGGAGTAATTACCGGTCCAGTCCAAGGTCGGCGGGACCGGTAATTCCCCATTCACCAGAGCCATTCCCCATTCCCATTTGAGCCCCCATAGGACTCAATGGGAAGGGGGAAGGCGGCAATAACGGTACCGCAAATTGCGGTACCATTATTGTTCTGGTATCCCTTCACGGTTTAAGGAAGGACCCACAAAGGCACCTCGGAATAGGGTGCAAAGGGATTACCGGCACCGGTGTCATTACCAGTGCCCGGTATCCCTTTGCGCCCAGGTCGTAATGACCCCCATTGCCTCCCTGACATTGTACTACGACAATAGGCCTTCCCAATATACCCGCTGCCACCACACACACACATTGCCTCCCTGACATTGTACTAAGACAATAGGCCTTCCCAATATACCCGCTACCGCCGTACACACACATTGCCTCCCTGACATCATACTAAGAAAATAGGCATTCCCAATATACCCGCTGCCACCGCACTCACACATTGCCTCCATGACATTGTACTAAGACAATAGGCCTTACCAATATACCCGCTGCCACCGCACACACACATTGCCTCCCTGACATTGTACTTAATTTACTAGCATCCCCTCCGCTCCTCCTATCCCAAACCACAGGAAATTCCAGACACGGCTCTCCTCGTTTCTCCTTTCAACCCCAGGAACCTGGCAATGCCGTGACTGGGGCACTGCTCTTGAGTCTGTATTTCAGAGATTTATTTGCTTAATTGTGTGCCTACTTGTAATGTATATGGGATGACCACTTTTGGGGAGAGCAGTAGTGCTCTTAAATCTCTGCTTGGTCTCTTGGCATCACAGAAACCTATTCCCTGCTATTTTGAATTCGTCCTTCAAAGGCTCATCCCTACCAGCACGCATTCCATTGACACCACGTTCGAGCCCGGCAGTTGGATACAATTAGCGTTTATCTCTACCTCGGGTGCCTCTGAACTCAGATTCTTTCCTGGGGAATGGGAAAAGGGGATTTGTTTTTCGAACGAA
The DNA here is from genome assembly GCF_040938575.1 of Ambystoma mexicanum. Lineage (NCBI taxonomy): Eukaryota > Metazoa > Chordata > Amphibia > Caudata > Ambystomatidae > Ambystoma > Ambystoma mexicanum. The sequence goes on from NC_090941.1 coordinate 1,085,608,620, forward strand.
CTGCACAGAGCCACGGGCTCCGTGTTAGGAAATATTTCATAATTGTAGGTAATTTTCCTTCCATGTGGCAACCCCCAAACCTTTTGCTGTTGTTTTACACCCTGATCTAGAGTTCTAGACAGAGAAGCGTAGCCTTCTGCCGCACTCCTCTGGGCTTTTGCTCAATTCTTCTGGGGAAACTGACATGCCCTTAAGACAGTCAGTACTGGGAGACTTTGTTTCCCTTAGTCCTTTCCTCATGTTGCAGCTTTTCAGCAACATGAAACAAGAGTGCAATGTAACTTGCATTACCGCGCTCTTGGGTCTCTGGTCATTCCAAAGGCCCTAGAAACTCTCGCTGGACTTATTATGAAATGTGCAAGTGTGTCACAGACGGAACTGGTGGCAGCTATCTTTTTTTGTGTTTTGAACCCCTTTTTGCCATGTTGACCGCACTTCACGCGTTTGGCCCAAATGGGTGGCCTGGCCTCCAAAATGGCCATGCCACAAGGTTCTTTGTCCTGTACTTTCCTGCGAAACACAACGCTTTCGCGGGCTTCTGCATGCCTTGTGTGTGCCTCCAGGATGTGGGCTGAGATGTCTGTTCCCAATACACATCCTGGGTGCCAGAGAGTCTAGAGTGTCCTGAATTCCTGGGACCACCGTGGTCCATGATAGGTCCACGTATGGTGTTTGTGAGCGGATCTCCCATTGGGCCTTCTCCATTTTGGAGCGAAGGGAACTTTGGATAAGAGGAAGCTGAAAACCCCACTACCAGGTCGAACTCCTGAGTTCTCACGAACAAAGGGTAAGGAGCCAAGTATCCTGCAACTAAGAAGCTGAGTCGAGGCATCGCTGGTAACCCGCTGAAGGTTTGGCACCCTGCACTGCTGTCGTCCTGCGAGACCATTCAGTCTCTGATCATACGAGAAGGTCTGCAAAGGTGCTTCGACCCTTTAGAATAGTGGGAACAACTATTCTTGGCATCTTCACCAAATCCTGTGCGTAAGCCTTCGGAAGCGTCCCTGGGCCATCCAGTGGACTGAACAACCTACACAGGAATCTTGCTCTGTCACTGCCATCTGGCTTACTGCTAATCCCGTGTCCTCGGCACTCTCACACGATTCATACACTTGGCGTTCCCAGGTCTGAAGTGAGACGTGTGCTTTGGGACCAGAATACACACGGTTGCCGAGTTGCCCTGATGTGGTAACAAACCTGTGCGTGTTTGCTGCATCTGGGACACCCTCGACCCTGACTCCTGCTGTCGTGGAATCTACACGGTGTCGAGATGTCCCTCTGATCGCATATGAACCTGCCAGTACCGAAACCGAACCAGAGAAGCCTGGGTCTGCCTGCATCGGGGACTGGTGAGTAGTCAATACCCAAACCGGTCACCCTCGCGTAGGAGCCTGTTGTTTTCTATCGCTGTTGTAAATAGCAAACCCTTTCCCGCACTCACGTTCTGCTTCTGCCCCCAAGTGTAGGCCTTGCCTGAGTCACGGGGATTTGTTCACCATCTTTTCGTCCACCTTTCTGAACTGCCTGATTTCCCTGAAGAGACTCTCCTTTGCCTGTTGGCACCCGGGTGTGCAGGTACTTTTGAGCACAAGGCTCCACTCTTCGTAGGGCTCGGACTTCCTTCTAGTTAGGTGGATTCTGATGTCAAACTGGGTCTAACGATTACTTACACTGCCTGTTTTCCTCCCCATCTAGGTGGTCTGCATATTTTGTGCTTCTAACTCTTTAGACCCCTCGGTCTTGTATATATATATTGTATTCATTGTGATGTGTTGGTTTACTGGAGTTTTGCCGTGATTCTTTACTATGGTCGATGTTACAAAGGCCTTTTAATAAATGTGTCTATATTTTTAATATAACACCTGTCTGGAGTAATTTGCAAGCATCCTTGCTTTGTGTGCTCATTGCGGGCTTTCAGTCACCCTCACCTCTCTTGAGACCTAGTCTTGACCGCCGCCATCGCTACCCTGATTGATCTGGCTTGTCCAGCGGTTACCCTGTTCCAAGAAACTAGGCTGGCCTTCTAAACCTCTGCCCCTCCAGGACAGAGTTCAGAAATCCAACTTAACACTCCACAACAAGGCATGTGTTCTATTCTGTCCACAGTATACTAGGCCTCAGCTTCCAAAATGGCAATACTTATGTCATGCTAACAGACTGACCTCATTTCTACCTTACCGCATTTCTCACTCCATCTTCCACTTACCTTGGTTCTTCCCGCAAACCATATTTCAGGCCATATGTTTTGAAAATACCAACTACACACAGGGCCCATAATGCTGCCCCATCTAACCTCCGCAAACATAACTGTGATACATGTGTTTCTCTTTCTGTGTTGCTATATGTAAGTATATAATATGTGTCAAACCTAACTTAAACAACATATACCCCCTCTTTCGTGCAAACCTCAATCTGCTTCTACGACAGTTCATCGTGAGAGGTTTTCACATTGTATACCGCTTTGACCTGCTGGAACTCTGGACGTGCATCCAACACCGTTACCACATCAACACCAACCGAGCCACGACTAACCTCTTCTATTTAGCCCTGTAACACACTTCCAGGTCACAACAAAAGCAGCGTAGTGTATTAGATATTGGGCTCTTTCCTATGGATATCATACTCCAAAGGTTCTTCCACCAAACCCATCGAAAGCATTTTGGCACTCAGGAACTGGTTACTTCTGACCTGCACCCATCAACACCACGGCCGTCGCATCTGCCTTTCCCACTGTCCCACTGTCCCACTAAGGAACAACACACCCCTTTTCTCTAACAGAGGCAAAACCAGTCCCGACACCTATGGTGGCAGGCAGGCAATAGTCAAGACCATTTACAGACAATGGAATGTCCTTAACAAAGCATTAGAGCTGCACAACTACTCATTATTTTGAAACAGGTTGCAGCAAAAGAACTGAATGAGTACCAACATTTTAATTGCCTGATTCCAGCTGACCTTTGGCACTCCCATTTTTCATCTTTATATAAATGCGAGGATGACCGGCGGCTTAGCTTAATAACTCCCCTTTTGATGGGATCGTCAGACCTGAGAGTCTCTCCATACCAGTCCAGGAGGTGCGCCAGAAGAACGGAAGGGCAGCTGGCCCAGACTTAATACCATTAAATCTCTATAAAGATGAGGTGGGGATATGAGGCTCAGTTGTCATTGTTAGAACAGGGCTTGCCCCAAAGTCATGGGTGAGTGCTGTTATAGTGTTAATCTATACAAAAGGAGTCAGGGAATTTCCGGAAATGTCTGTCCCATCTCCCTCCTGGACTGTGCAGAAAAGACTTTTGGGAAAGTCATTTTAAATCAACTGCAGGAATGGGCAGAACTAAGTCACGTGATTAGTGATCTTCAGACCGGATTTCGTAGCAATGGGGAAGTGTAGATCAGCGTTTTTTGCTTTTCCTGATAGTACAGAAATACACAGGACTTTACAGAATGAAATTGTATGCAATATTTTTGGACCCTAATAGTTGTAAAATGATGCATCAGCTGTTGGCATCCATAATGTTGCTTTATTATGAAAATCAAGCCACTCTACATTATGGCCTAGGCGGGAAGCAAACATAAGCATTTGTTGTTGATAAATGGGCAAAACAGGGGTGCGTCTTGGCATCCCTGCTTTTCTGCATCTACATTCAAGAGATAATAGATGCCCCTACAAGGGATTATTTAGACTGCTCAAAGATTACGACACAGACATTTCCAGCTCTCTTGTATGCCGACGATGCAGTCATTTTGGCAACTACCCCTATGGGCTTGAAAAAGTAATTAGACATTGTTTACATCAAAATGTAAGTAATTGCATCTTGAATTACTTGTGGAAAAAAGCAAAACTATGGTCTTCAAGCCGCAATCAACTAAACTTCACTCCTTGGTAAAAGCAAAGTAACTCACACTGGGACAGGTCAGATACTTTGATTATCTGGGTGTGAGATTTCAGAAGTCCCGGGGGGGGGGGTGGTCCCAGCAGGTGTTCAACGCGGGCAATTACCTAGAGAAACACACTGGGGCCATCCAGTCCTTTTTCATTAGATATGGAAGTGGCGCAGTATCTCCAGTCCTGGAGAAAAACAGGCCCTACCAGCAGCCACTTATGGTTCAGAACTCTGAAGCTATGCCAATATAGGGAAATTGGCTGTTTCAGAGCATATGTTCTTGAGGAAATGAATCCTCCTTCGAAATAATGCTCCCTCTTCTTTAATGCAACTTGAACTTAATATTACCTCGATAGGTGACCAAGTTGCTTCCAAACCTGCCTGTATTGGGAGCGCCTATGAAAAACAGATGGCTCGAAAATTATCGAGACTCGTTAAAGCACCTATTTTCATTGAGGAGAGGTAGCAGTATCAAAGGGGTAATGCACACAAAGTACATTTTAAGTGGGCTGGGAGCCACTGATTTATGGAAATCCCCAACAGATAGACCAAGTTTCTGTACCCCAAGCTTGAAGGAGGCCATCAAAACAAATGCCCTGGAGGGGTTGGCATCTAAAGATGGACTCCTGAAATCGGGTCCAGAGTATTTGGCAATGGAGACTCCAGTTGGTGGTCATACATATTTAGATTTAATATCCCCTCCATAAGAACATTCATTATATGTTTATTTGAGATTCAGAATCTTACAGACTGCCTTTTTTACAACAACATAGTCTGATAATGGTCACTGATAAGCCACTGAAACCATAATCCATGATATGCTGATATGCCCCAGCATCCTCAGTTTCTTGAAACCCGTCTTGAGGACATCAAGGATTCGCCATGTAGGTGACGCCATAAGGTTCTTAAGACAGTCACCCCAATCTCACGTTTTTTCTGCAACAGCAAGGTATATGCATAGAGTGTGGCTCCACAGATCAAAGGTTTAGAAAAAAACAGCTATGGGATTGGAAACCCACAAAGTTGTTGACAATTTCATTATATACCTATTATTTTGATTTGATCCAATCTGGATACACCTAAATTGAAAAGTATAATATCTCAGAGATGCGTGTACCCAGCGGGGCTGCACGTGTAACTCTCCCTGAGAAAGATGGGGGAATGTTCATTTTATGACCTGCGAGGCCTTTATTCATTTACCCTAAAGTTTGATATTTTTTTTATTATGTATATCACAGTTTTATATGAATATATTGTATCATGGAATTCATGTTTTAAGATGTATTTTATTGTTGTCTTACTTGAAGTTTTTTAGACTGAGTAAAAGCTTGTTTGACTGACTAATTGTTAATCCAGTTCTTTTTAATTCAGTGATTTCAAATCTTATGGGGATCTTTGGGATTAGTAGGGTTGGGGAAATAGGATTAACAGGGAGGTACAGTTGATCACACATCAAGCACTCCTCCTTGTAATCCCCCCTTCAATTCCACTCGAATAGGAGGATCCTAGCTCTCTATCCAAGCCCCAACACTCTGGAACTTCGTTACCCTCAGCATCTGACGCGTAGAGGACCACCTTTCCTTCAGGAATGCCCTCAAAATTGGTCTCTTCCGGTCTGCAACCTGACGAACCCATCCCAACTTCCCCTTTATCCTCATAGCACTTAGACCGTCACACTGTTTGCCCCCCTAGGATATCTCTGGAGCAAGTTATCATATAATTCCGAGCCGACCTGACAAACAGGCTCCATTTCCACAGTGAAAGCAAAGAACCAACTGAGGCTGAAGGGCGCGTATTACACTCCACTTTGTTGGACTCGAGCCACAGGCACGGCCACCCACCCACATGCATTCACCTCGATACAACAGTCTAAAACACAACGCACAGCATCTCTGCCATCGGAATGCAGCTAAGTTCCACATATACAATGTGGTCTAGCTGAACACATAACAAATCTCTTGCACTGGCGTACTCTTCTGACCACCTTACAGCACCCATCCAATGCTTGATCCGCATTTGCAGCTAACATGGGCCTGGCCATGCCACCCTCTTGCACTGGCATACTCTTCTGACCACCTTACAGCACCCATCCAATGCTTGATCAGCATGGGTAGCTAGCCTGGGCCTGACCATTCCACCCTCTTGCACTGGCATACTCTTCTGACCACCTTACAGCACCCATCCAATGCTTGATCGGCATGGGTAGCTAGCCTGGGCCTAACCATTCCACCCTCTTGCACTGGCGTACTCTTCTGACCACCTTACAGCACCCATCCAATGCTTGATCGGTATGGGTAGCTAGCCTGGGCTTGACCATTCCACCCTCTTGTACTGGCCTACTCTTCTGACCACCTTACAGCACCCATCCAATGCTTAATCGGCATGGGTAGCTAGCCTGGGCCTGGCCATGCCACCCTCTTGCACTGGCCTACTCTTCTGAACACCTTACAGCACCCATCCAATGCTTGTTCGGCATGGGTAGCTAACCTGTGCCTTGCCATGCCACCCTCTTGCACTGGCGTACTCTTCTGACCACCTTACAGCACCCATCCAATGCTTGATCGGCATGGATAGCTAACCTGGGCCTGGCCATAACACCCTCTTGCACTGGCGTACTCTTCTGACCACCTTACAGCACCCATCCAATGCTTGTTCGGCATGGGTAGCTAACCTGTGCCTTGCCATGCCACCCTCTTGCACTGGCGTACTCTTCTGACCACCTTACAGCACCCATCCAATGCTTGATCGGCATGGATAGCTAACCTGGGCCTGGCCATAACACCCTCTTGCACTGGCGTACTCTTCTGACCACCTTACAGCACCTATCCAATGCTTGATCGGCATGGGTAGCTAACCTGGGCCTGGCCATGCCACCCTCTTGCACTGGCGTACTCTTCGGACCACCTTGCAGCACCCATCCAATGCTTGATCGGCATTGCTAGCTAATATAAGGCTTGGCTATGCCACCCTCTTGCACTGGCGTACTCTTCTGACCACCTTACAGCACCCATCCAATGCTTGATCGGCATGGCTAGCTAACCTGTGCCTGGCCATGCCACCCAACTTCATTTTGGTCAAGTGCACACATGCTTTCTAAACGTTTGGTCGATTTTCCCATACCTCAGATTTCGGTACCCTGAGGGCGTTCACCCAAAAGCGCTTTGAGGCCATACCAATGGGATAAAAGTGCTTTACAAATGACAAACTACTACTATGATTTCTACTACTACATCGAATATGTCATGTTATGATATGTGTATTAGAACGCCCTTGTGGTGTTTCCCTTAAGCTGATTGGTCAATCTGCAGGCTATACAAACCGGTATAGCCTGCACAACTCTTATAGCCCGAAAAGGTTGCAGCCGCTTACCTGAGCTGTCTGTGCCCACCCCGGCAATGGTTAATCCTTGTAGCATTCTGTGCGTGCGTGCCCTACATGGCTCTGGCCCCTGACAGAAGCGATTGCATCAATTGCTTTTTTGTCAGCGAGCTCGGGCCACACCCTGCTGCAACACCTCGTCACTGCAGAAACGGCTACAAAGAAAGGTACGTTTACATTTCTTCATATTGTATTTGTAGCTGCTAACGTTTCCCCTGCATTGCCCTGCCTGTTAAATACTGCTGAATTACTGCTCACAGCTGCAGATGCTTCCCCCATTTAAATCCTCCAACCCCTCACTTCTAATTACCTTTCACATCCCTAGAAAAAACAGCACAGCCAGGAAAACACCGATAGTGTAGCAGCCTATGCTCCATGCATTACTCATTTGTCTTTTTTCTATTTTCGTTTGTCTTTTTTCTATTTTTATAAAATGCTGAGGGTGTTTTAATAGCTTTATAGACCCAGAGCTCTGACTGTACTCTCGCGTCTTGGGTCTTTAACTTGGTCTTCAGGGCCCAAAACGCCCATGGGGGTTTCCCTGCAGGTATATAAAGCGGTAATACTGATGACAATAGCCGAAGGGAGGGGCACCAACGCCCTGAGCACTAGAATGCACAAGCTGAGCAGCTGAGCCCTATGACTGGGAAATAGAGAGTGTACAAACATGAATTGTCAACAGATGACTTAGAAACCGTTTTTTATTAAAGGTAGGTTTTTAGAAGTGTGTACATTGTAGGTGGTTATCAATGTTACAGATATCAACAAGCAAAAGTATTTCAAATAATAGTTTCCCGGACAGAAAAAAGAATGTCCACCACATCTTTTAATGCACTATCATGGGATCGAGAGGAGACATGCATTTGCTGATAAAGGATTCTGGGTGATAACATACTGTGCAAGTTTGTTTCTGACAAATGCCATACCAGTTTGAAGGCTCCATCGCCAATGCAAATGCCAGTAAATACTTATTCACCACTGGTAGACAGTGAGGCAGGGTTAACCCTTTTGAAATGTGCTCATTTCTGGATATCACTAATATAATTGCAGCCACAAGATTTTGAGCCCTTTCCCGTTTGTGGACTGCTTTTTTGGCAACATGAGCTATATGGTGTTGCATTAGTCTAGTATGGCAGATAAGTATGCATGCAAAAAAAGCTGATAAGATTAGAAAAATATTATAATGGTTAGGGTTCTATTCAACTACAGGAAAGCAGAGCATTAAAGAAATACAAAAAAGTAAATTGTGAACTATTGTTGCATAAACTGGATGAATGTGCATTGGCAAAGGTCTTTTAAAATTGATAAAGCTTTTTATTCAAACACAATGCTAAAAGTGAGACTCAATAATAATGGTTATCAAAAGAAAAATATACAAACTTACAGAGGTATAAAAAAGGTATGTGTATTGGCTCCTTCCTTTTTTATTTACATTAGACTTTCATTCTATCCTTTTGACGGCCCTACACCGTAAGATCTCAGGCAACAGCTTTCGAGGACAAGACCATTCGCCAACGACAACTACTCACCCGTCTCGACGAACATGGTCTGCGGCCTACCTAGGCCGCAACGGGCCTCGGTCCTGCACAGTAGGGAGAGTGGGGGCGGGGGTCATAATTCATCTCATTTAGAGGATGACTATTTCCCTATTCTTCCTTTTACATTGCCGAGCTGCCATCTTTCCATACTAAGGAAAACACACCCTAACCATATTTCTGATGCTTGCATCTGCTTATATTCACATGCGCCCGCCCTTCCTCCCCTGTGGAGTACAAGGTGCATAGATGTTTTCTAACTTTATCTACTCTTATCTGCTTTTACATCTGTACTCATGCTACACTTCATGCTAACTCATGTCAGAAACAAAACAATCTGAGGGACCTTGGAGCGTGAAGGACCATGGGTACAGGAGACGTTGCACTAGGGATAGCATTACTGGCACGCCCTGTCGACGTCCCTTTTTGAGTTTCGAAAACAAAAAATATAATACTCCACAGCTACCACTTGATGTCAGCCTATGCATAGCATGTGAATCTAAGCAGATACAAGCATCAGAAATACGATTACAGTGAGTAGTGTACCCCATATATATGTACGCAATAGGTAGTCATTGTAAGACTGTTTTGGGGTACCCTGAGTGTAGGATTTTAGCACATTTGGAGTACTGCTTTGATGTTATCAAGGAACACAGCATTTCCTTTATCATTTAGTGTGCTCCATCATGTCAATACAGGGTATACATGTAGAATTGGATGTTGTTGTTTGATATCTGGAATTGTTTTTGGCCTCTGGTGAAAGTTTAAACTACCTTATTAACATCTCTACTTGATTTTTCAATTTTAGAATTAAGCCTGGTGGTCCACTTCAATGTTTGCCTCTGAGTCAGATTGGAAAACATAAAGATGGTGTGAGGAAAACATGGTATTAGTTTTTGCAAGTCCTGTTTCATCATTAAAGTAGGAGACATACCACGTATATTACCCAAATCATTGCCTCCACAATGAGTAAGAATGATGCCTGGCTGCCCCGTGTTTCTCAGACTGAACAACGTAGGAAGAACTTTGGACCATCGCATTCCCCGCAATACAAACCATTTAGTTTTAAAATCAGTCAAACCTAGGTCCTTGTTAATGTTACGTTTCTCACATAGCATACAGTTTTAAAACCAGCCATGCATGATATGTGCCCTCCTTCTCTGTCTCAGCAAAATGAAGCCAAGTTTGTTTTTTGTTTTTTAAATAGCATTGGAGTATGGTGTGTGTGTTTCTGTGTTTGTAATTGGTTGGTGTTATTTTTGCAATTTTGTAAATTTCTGTGATAGGTGGCAGTGAATATGTGTCGGCCATTTTAGTAGTTTCTTTTCAATAGTCCAGTTTTTGTTGCATTCATTTTTATGAAGGATCATACTTTCTATTTCTAATGCTTTTGCCATTCTGATTGCAGGAAGGACACTGTGCATATGTTCAATCATTTGCTGATGTGAAGATCTGTGCATCTTTTGGATAAGTTCAAGCTGAGTGATAGTACATTTTTAGTACATTTTTATAAATTGTATGCTTTATTTGCACTGTGGTTACATAAGGTATATTAATTAGGTTTATGTCTTTGAGTTAGTAAAGGTTATTACTGATTTTTAATGCAGGGTTTTCTGGTTTACTTGTGTGTTTTAAGGAGAGTGATCAAGCAGCAGACCATGTTATGCTATGTTTATCTTGGACAGAACATTTTTGCATGCATACCTTCTTTTTCATTGTTTTGATGAAAGTTTTATATTTTATAATATGCTGGTAATGGCTCATTGGCAAGTTCTTTTATTTGTATCTTAAAATACACTGGTACTGCTGCATAGCTAAAACATGTGTGGCAAGAATTGCTAGAAATTGTTAATTAGGAAAGAAAACGAATTTCAGAAGAACCAGACTGTACATTGAGGTGTTTGGTATAGAAACACAGAGTATACTTGCTTCAGTGAAAATAAAAAAAATGCTTACAGAGCAGTTGAAATTAGATTTTTAAAGAAATGGTTTCATAACCAGTTTTGGTGTTTTTAAAAGAGTTGTGGTAATCTGAAAATGTGTGTGTTTTAAAAAGAGTTTTCATTCTGTAGTGTATGTTACCGTAAGGTGATCAATGAGAGAACATAAATTGCATTAATTTGTTCTTTGCTGTGTTTTTGCTAAAGCCAGTGGTTAATTTATAAAAGAAAATAAATCCCGGGGCTCAGCATCACTGTAAACTGCCCTACCGGCAAGAGGTTAAGAATGGGTTGTATACCTTTTAGCTTGGAATCTTGTGAGTTCGGAAGGGTAGCAGAGCAAGATTCTGTATCACACACAGCACAGGCACACTGTGGGCAGCAGCACTGCAACTTTCATAGACACAACATCCAGACAAAGCATGTACCATGTCAACGTAAGCTTTTCATATGCAGAAAAACCATGCTTCTCAGTTTTTCACACACACAAACACATAACAGGTCAACCTAAGCTTCCTTAATCTTGTAGGTCACAATAGGCCATAGTAGAACAATGTTTTCCCAAACAGATCAGGTACAGAATCGGACACAGTAGAACAGGTTTGTAAACAAATAGCACATCAACATGGGCAGTACAAGTGACTGTATCCCTCATAAACATGTCACCCTGGACTGCAGTATTGCAAGCTTTGCTCTGACAGAACAAGTCACCCTTGGACTCAGCATTAAGACGTAGGGCCTCATTACAAGGGTGGCGCTCCCGTAATGAAGGGTGCCGTACGGGACTGGCACCCTTCAATACGGGAGCGCCGATTACAAGGTTCCCTACTACTAGTACCATGGCTACCTCCAAACTCGTAATGAGGCCCATACTCTCAAGTAGAAAAGAGACCTGTGGACTGCACTGGTTTAAGGTAACCATCCCTCAACACAGACTCTGTAAGCATGAGCCATGGAAGTGCAAGCATCCATCCATATAGAATGGATTGAATCAGCAGTGTAAGCTTCCATCAAATAGAATGTATATATCATTGGCCCTAGCAGTTAAAGCTCCACTCACAAAGAACATAGAAATGACCTCAGTAGTGCAAGTAAAAGAGACACAGAATGGTTTCCCAAGTGCAAATTGCCCCAAGTAAAACAGGCACAGTGTGGGCCTCAGGAGAAATAGACCAAATTCCAAAAGTGGGAAATGCATCCTCCTCCTACTAAATCTCACTAAACAGATAGATGAACAAACATCTGTATGAATCAAACTTAAATTCACTGATACCAACTTTGGCTTCAAACAGGGGTTTATTCTGGCCCCCTACTATACAGGGCCCGATTCATGGAAATGTGTGCAGAAAACCTACAAGGGCTGTGCTCCGAGAACGACACTGCGAGCCTGCACGCAGAATAAAAAAGGCACACCCTGCGTATTAATAGAATTTACTGCGCAAAGTAACTGTAATCGCAAAACCGAAACACGCGAAACACCGACACGCAAAGCACAGCCAGAACAGCTACTTTGCACGGTGGCCCTGGCGCGAATACATGCACAAACTGTTGCATGCTAAAGCAACATTGCAGGGCCGAATAGCTCAGTTGGAACTTCACACTCTACTAGAATTTACCATTGCCTATTTCTTGATACTGAATCAAATGCTGTTTTTAAATTCAGGAATATGTCATACAGTTTCATTTTATACAACACTGCATACTTCTGAATTATCAAGAAAAGCAAGAAACAATGGTCCACTGTCCTTCTGCCACTGTGGAAGCCTGACTGGAGGTTGCTAATCACATGATTGTTTTCAGCCCATTCTTGCAAATGAAAAAGGGTCATTCTCAAAGCTTTTTCCAGCGCAGTCGAGGAGAGAAATCGCGTGGTAATATGCAGGGAGGTCCCTCCCCCTTTTTATATATTGGCATTATTATCGCACTCAACCAGGAATTTGGGATGAGTACCATTATAATTATTGTTTTTACATAGAATCGGTGCCCAGATCTCCACCTCATCTTTATAAAGATCCAGTGGGATTAAAGTGGCCCTTGCAGCTTTTTCACTTTTCTGGGATGTCAGTGCCCTCTCCACCTCTATGACCATTATAGAAAAAGCAATTGGTGCAGTGATCACATCACAGGAACATTGTGGGGATGTGGAAACACCTCCTCAAGGCTTTGATATAGTGAGGAAAAATGAGACTGCCAGAGTTTGGCCGCTATGGAACATTGTTGGGTTTGATCACCATTTAGATCTTTTGCTGCGACCAATTTAAAAAAAGAGTGGCATCTCGCTCCTCGAGTGCTTTGTTAAGAGCACTCCATTGACCCAGTACAAATTCTCTTATAGTTAGATCTTAATGTGCACCGCTTGGTTTTATCCAAACCTGATTCAGTTCTAACACATCTCACCACTCTTTTCTTTGCCTTTGCACAATCTTTTTCATATCAGGCTATTTTCGGCAATGTTATTCTCGTTACAATGGCTGTGAATTGGGAGACATTTGGGGGCCGATTCATGGAACAAACGTGCGCCGAAAATCTATGTGCAAGCGGAAAAAAACAGGCGCACGCGCACGCGTGCGATTCATGGAAGTCCCTGCGCGCGTGTAGACCCCGGGATGTGCGCCAAACCCGTGCATGGCGCACAAGTCACTGCAACATCCCGAAAGGTGTGCGCGACGCGCACAGTGAAAGCGCACAACCTCGGCGCATACACCAGAAAGTGGGCGGGACACGGGGCGTAACGCGCGGAATGGGGAACAACGCGCGAAAATAAGGGCGTAACTGGGGATGTACTGCAGGGAAGCAGACGGAACGCCCACACGCACTCGAACCACGTGTATTCATGGAATCGAATAGGGCAAAGCCACGCACAGCCAAAGACACGCACAAGCCGAAACATGTCCGCCACACGAAGGCAGGCGGTAGCGTCCCTGCGCATTACAAAAGTGGCAACATACAGCAATTGGGCTCGTGTATTTCAGGGGTTCGCGTGAACTTTTTCACGCGATCGGGCCTGGGGGAGCGGGCTACGTGTATTTCAGGGGTTCGCGTGAACTTTTTCACGCGATCGGGCCTGGGGGAGCGGGCTACGTGTATTTCAGGGGTTCGCGTGAACTTTTTCACGCGATCGGGCCTGGGGGAGCGGGCTACGTGTATATCAGGGGTTCGCGTGAAGTTTCTCACGCGATCGAGCCTGGGGGAGCGGGCTACGTGTATTTCAGGGGTTCGCGTGAACTTTCTCACGCGATCGGGCCTGGGGGAGCGGGCTACGTGTATTTCAGGGGTTCGCGTGAACTTTTTCACGCGATCGGGCCTGGGGGAGCGGGCTACGTGTATTTCAGGGGTTCGCGTGAAGTTTCTCACGCGATCGGGCCTGGGGGAGCGGGCTACGTGTATTTCAGGGGTTCGCGTGAACTTTTTCACGCGATCGGGCCTGGGGGAGCAGCTACGTGTATTTCAGGGGTTCGCGTGAACTTTTTCACGCGATCGGGCCTGGGGGAGCGGGCTACGTGTACATCAGGGGTTCGCGTGAACTTTTTCACGCGATCGGGCCTGGGGGAGCGGGCTACGTGTACTTCAGGGGTTCGCGTGAAGTTTTTCACGCGATCGGGCCTGGGGGAGCGGGCTACGTGTACTTCAGGGGTTCGCGTGAACTTTTTCACGCGATCGGGCCTGGGGGAGCGGGCTATGTGTACATCAGGGGTTCGCGTGAAGTTTCTCACGCGATCGGGCCCCTACCACTCACCGTCTGCCTTGCGTGTAGAAGAACGCGTAGCCAACACCCGCTGTGAAGTAATAGCGTGTGAACCCCAACGGATGGAAAACACACGCACCGCACGAAAAGCACGTACAGAACAGTGTAAAGGCACGCGGGATCTCCAAGCCCTGCCAGGGCAACGCCCGTGCGCAAAACGTCACAGACGCGCTTACGCTGTAGGGGCCTTCGGTCCAATGAAATCGCGTACGCGTGCTGACGCGCTTACGCGCTAAGGGCCTTTCCTCGATTTTCACGCTGACGTGCAGGATTTTCACGTGCCAAATCACTCCGTATTAAGCTGGCCACGCGAAAACACACGGAAGACCACGCTCCTGCCCAGAAGGCCGAATTACTGCCCCCCAGTGCCCTGAGCAGCCTCCCACGTGCCATCTGCTGCTGCCTGCCTGCCTGCCTGCCTGCTGCCACCGTGCCCTGCCATTTGGTGCCTGCACATCAGCCATCTGCAGGGGTCCAGTTGCTGTGTCCACCCCTGCTGGAACAGAAGACTCCCGACTCAGATAACATCGCTCCACAGCCCAGCCCCAGGACCCAGTTGCCCACCCACTCCTGCCCCTGGGGTTGCCATGTCTGGCACATCCACATCTGGCACCAGTGGCAACCCCCGGCCAGAGGGGCAGAGGGGCACCAGCTTCACTGCCACCGAAGTTGGTGTCCTGGTGGAGCAAGTCCTGGGGCAGTATGATGCCCTCTTCGGATCGTCCCGCGCCAACAAGGAAGGACGGGAGAGGATCTGGGCCGACTGTGTGGTTGCCATCAACGCGGAGGGGGTGGCAACCCGCACCATCCAGAAGGTCAAGAAGCGCTGGGAAGATATGAGGTCCAGGACCCTCATGAAGGCCCGGCGCCTCGTGGAGGGGGGCCGGGGCCGCATGAGTTTCATCCAGATGGGGGTCCTGGAACGTGTACACCCAGCGCTCCACGCCCAGGTCCTTGAGAGGGAGACCCGTCTGGAGTTGAGCGGTAAGTGGCCAAGCATTGCTGTGTGAGACAGGGCATGTTGCAGTGTGCTGGTTGTCTGATACTTGCCTGTATGTGTGACATAGGCCATGTACGCATGTATGTGTGCAGGGACATCATGGTAATGCATGTGCGACCAGTAATGTGTGAACCGCACGGTTGTTGCATGTGTTTAAATGCGACATGGGGAGCCCTATGCAGATTGTACACATGAGAGCATGGCAGTCTCTGTTCCTGGACATGGGTGGGGGTGAGGGATGGGTGCTGATGCCAGGTACATATATGGTGTCCATGTCTGTGTGCCTGACCTGCGTGTCTGTGACTTGTGGATGCCATGGATGCATGACACATGTCTGTGACAATGTACAGATTCACTGATGCAGCCTAGTCATCCTTGTATCCACTGTGATTGGGGTGTATGGGGCCAGATGGATGTGACTGAGGTGAAGTGTGTGCATGTGATAGGCATGACCCATGATGCATGTGAGTTCCATTACATTGTATGTTTCGAGAGTCCATTGGACATGTATGGAAATGTCCATGGCATGCACCATGACTGTCACTGTGTGTGTTTTGCCTGGACTGACACGTGTTGTGGAGGGACAAGATGGAAGTGTACTTTGACAGTGGCACTCATCTGCTATTGCTTCCTGTCTAGGGGACCATTTTACAGTACCCTGATGCTTGTGTTCTATGTCTCCCTCTACGCAGCGGCTAGTGAAGAAGAGGGCGGAGACGGCGCTGTGGAGCAAGGCAGCGGGGATGCCCCCACGGCTGCAGCGGAAGGGGTGGGTGAGCCCCCACAGGGGCCTGCTACGGCGGAAGACGGTGAGGAGCCATCCAGGTTGGCGGTTTCCACAGAGGAGGAGGAGGCCGCCACTGAGGCGCACATGGGGCCTGGTGGGGGCATCCCTGCTGGTGCAAGTGGTGCAGTCCAGGGGCAGGGGCAGGAGGCAGCACAGTTCACCGTGGAGGGGCCTGTGCATGTCGCTGTCCCTGACCCTGTGGGTGCACCACCATGCACCAGCAGGGATGCCCCGTCCCAGGCCCGTCCGCAGGTAGAGGGGATGTCCATGTCATCTGACTCCCCTCCACCTGCGGACGAGGGGACCCCTGGCCGTATGGAGAAGGTCCTGATTGGGGTCGCGATGCGCACGGCTGTGATTCTTGATGCCGTGCGTGCTTCCCAGGAGGAGCACGCACGTCATCACGAAGAGCACCGTGCCGACGTGGCCCAATTGGGATCGTCCATGTTCGGGGGTTTCCTGCATGTGTCGGCCAATCTGGCGGCCCTCTCCTCCTCTGTGGAGACTATACGCAAGTCGTTCTCCTTGCAGTCTTCCGGCCCAGATGCCACCAGGGCCCCCTGTGGACCTGCCCTGACCAATGCAGCCAGCTCGGTGGGGATCCCATCCCTGCCACAGTCGGGAGTCAGAGGTCCAGCAGGGGTGGACACCACAGCAACTGTACCCCAGCAGATGGAGGATGTGCCGGCATCATCAGGCAGGGCACGTGCACGACGGCGTCGGTGGATTCCATCAGCCTGGATGCCGTCGTGCTGGCAGAGGCAGTGGCGTCGGAGGCAGCAGCGGAGTCAACGTGGGAGGCATCATGGCTCGGGGCCATCAACATCGGAGGGGCAGGCATCGGCTGGAGGGCAGGAGGACCCAGGACGGGAAGTGTCTTCCGTGTGGCAGCGGTTGGGCCAGCATATAGGTGCGGAGCGGCGGCGGGCGGAAGAGGCGCGGCTCACAATGGTCAGGTCGGGCCGAGTGCCTCGAGGCAATCCGCAGGGGGTTGGAGGAGCAGATGGCGTCGTCCCTGCGGACCCTCGGGGCCATGGAACAGGACCGCCTCCGGGACATAGACGAGGAGTTTGATGATGCCCTGGCCCGGAACACCACGGAGTGAGCCGCTGGACTTGCCCGCCGCCTTTGTATATAGTTCTTTAGTTTTAGGTTTCATTTGTTTCTTCTTATGATTTGGAGTCAACGGACACAGCTCCACTTTTTGTATATAGTTGCATTTTAGTTAGGGTTTTTTGTAGGTTTCCTTTGTTCAGTTGGGCTCATGGACCCTTGGATGTTTTGTACATAGTTCTTCATTGGATTGATTTTATTTTTAATGTGACTTTGAACAACTTTTTTTTGGATTTGGATTTGTAGTTTTGATTTTTTTGGACGGACATGCAGCTTATCTTTTTTTCATTGCCATTGTAGTTTGTTTCATTTCATTTGCATTCAATTTTTATTAATACAATTTTGTTTTCATACTTCACTGTGCGGTATCATCTCATTGGTTTCATGCATGTCATGTTGGGTGTTTTCCCATTCATTTGCAACCATTGTGTGTGACGGACATGGGTTCATTTGCTTTATGAACATTGGGGGTGTAACATGTAATTTCCATTTCCATGTGGGTGAATGGGTTACTTGGTAGGGCCTTTTGGCTGTTGAGGCTGACCATAACGCACATGATTGGGGATTGTGAGGACCTGGGTGCAGGGGGACATGAGTGGGGGCCTGGTGGAGGCTGCCCCTGGTGACTGGGGGGGTGGGGGTGGTGGGAGACATGGGTGGGGGCCTGGTGGCAGGTGCCCCACAGTGCTGGGGGGTGGGGGTGGGGGGGGTGGGGAACATGAGTTGGACATGGGTGGGGGCCTGGTGGCAGGTGCCCCACAGTGCTGGGGGGTGGGGGGGAGTGGGGAACATGAGTTGGACATGGGTGGGGGCCTGCTGGCAGGTGCCCCACAGTGCTGGGGGGTGGGGGGGTGGGTAACATGGGTTGGACATGGGTGGGGGCCTGCTGGCAGGTGCCCCACAGTGCTGGGGGGTGGGGGTGCTGGGAGACATGGGTGGGGGGCCTGGTGGAGGCTGCCCCTGGTGGCTGGGGGTGGGGGTGGTGGGAGACATGGGTGGGGGCCTGGTGGAGGCTGCCCCTGGTGGCTGGGGGGTGGGGGTGCTGGGAGACATGGGTGGGGGGCCTGGTGGAGGCTGCCCCTGGTGGCTGGGGGTTGGGGTTGCTGGGAGACATGGGTGGGGGGCCTGGTGGAGGCTGCCCCTGGTGGCTGGGGGTGGGGGTGGTGGGAGACATGGGTGGGGGCCTGGTGGTGGGTGCCCCTGCACTGCTGGGGGGTGGGGGTGCTGGGAGACATGGGTGGGGGCCTGTGGAGGGTGCCCCTGGTGGCTGGGGGTGCAGGCGGACATGCGTTGGTGGGCAGTAGTGCAAGTTGACATGTGGGTTGGCTGGGGGGCATGGCCATGGTGGATGGGGTGCCTGCAGGACATGTAGGGGCCGTGGAGGGTGTAGAGGGAACACCTGGGAGGACCCACACGTGCAATTCACGTGTGGTGCTCCCCGCGCACCCCTGAAATACACGTACCCTGCTCGCACGGGCCCAATCGCGTGTGGAAATTCCCGCGCACCCCGAAATACACGTACCCTGATGGAATCGCGTGTGGAACTTCCCGCGCACCCCTGGTATACACGTACCCTGCTGATATCGCGTGTGGAACTTCACGCGCACCCCTGAAATACACGTACCCTGCGGAAATCGCGTGTGTAACTTCCCATGCACCCTGAAATACACGTACCCTGCTGATATCGCGTGTGGAACTTCACGCGCACCCCGAAATACACATACCCTGATGGAATCGCGTGTGGAACTTCCCGCGCACCCCTGGTATACACGTTCCTGCTGATTTCGCGTGTGAGACTTCCCCCGCACCCTGTAATTCACGTACCCTGATGGAATCGCGTGTGGAACTTCCCGCGCACCCCTGAGATACACGTACCCTGCTCGCACGGGCCCAATCTCGTGTGTTGAAATTCCCGCGCACCCCTGAAATACACGTACCCTGATGGAATCGCGTGTGGAACTTCCCGCGCACCCCTGGAATACACGTACCTTGCTGTAATCGCGTGTGTAACTTCCCCTGCACCCTGAAATACACGTTCCCTGCTGATATCACGTGTGGAACTTCACGCGCACCCCTGAAATACACGTACCCTGCGGAAATCGCGTGTGTAACTTCCCATGCACCCTGAAATACACGTACCCTGCTGATATCGCGTGTGGAACTTCACGCGCACCCCAAAATACACGTACCCTGATGGAATCGCGTGTGGAACTTCCCGCGCACCCCTGGTATACACGTACCCTGCTGATTTCGCGTGTGAGACTTCCCCCGCACCCTGTAATTCACGTACCCTGATGGAATCGCGTGTGGAACTTCCCACGCACCCCTGAGATACGCGTACCCTGCTCGCACGGGCCCAATCGCGTGTGGAAATTCCCGCGCACCCCTGAAATACACGTACCCTGATGGAATCGCGTGTGGAACTTCCCGCGCACCCCTGGAATACACGTACCCTGCTGTAATTGCGTGTGTAACTTCCCCTGCACCCTGAAATACACGTACCCTGCTGATATCGCGTGTGGAACTTCACGCGCACCCCTGAAATACACGTACCTTGCGGAAATCGCGTGTGTAACTTCCCATGCACCCTGAAATACACGTACCCTGCTGATATCGCGTGTGGAACTTCACGCGCACCCCGAAATACACGTACCCTGATGGAATCGCGTGTGGAACTTCCCGCGCACCCCTGGTATACACGTACCCTGCTGATTTCACGTGTGAGACTTCCCCTGCACCCCGTAATTCACGTACCCTGATGGAATTGCGTGTGGAACTTCCCGCGCACCCCTGAGATACGCGTAGCCTGCTCGCACGGGCCCAATCGCGTGTGGAAATTCCCGCGCACACCTGAAATACACGTACCCTGATGGAATCGCGTGTGGAACTTCCCGCGCACCCCTGGAATACACGTACCCTGCTGTAATCGCGTGTGTAACTTCCCCTGCACCCTGAAATACACGTACCCTGCTGATATCGCGTGTGGAACTTCACGCGCACCCCAAAATACACGTACCCTGATGGAATCGCGTGTGGAACTTCCCGCGCACCCCTGGTATACACGTACCCTGCTGATTTCGCGTGTGAGACTTCCCCCGCACCCTGTAATTCACGTACCCTGATGGAATCGCGTGTGGAACTTCCCACGCACCCCTGAGATACGCGTACCCTGCTCGCACGGGCCCAATCGCGTGTGGAAATTCCCGCGCACCCCTGAAATACACGTACCCTGATGGAATCGCGTGTGGAACTTCCCGCGCACCCCTGGAATACACGTACCCTGCTGTAATTGCGTGTGTAACTTCCCCTGCACCCTGAAATACACGTACCCTGCTGATATCGCGTGTGGAACTTCACGCGCACCCCTGAAATACACGTACCTTGCGGAAATCGCGTGTGTAACTTCCCATGCACCCTGAAATACACGTACCCTGCTGATATCGCGTGTGGAACTTCACGCGCACCCCGAAATACACGTACCCTGATGGAATCGCGTGTGGAACTTCCCGCGCACCCCTGGTATACACGTACCCTGCTGATTTCACGTGTGAGACTTCCCCTGCACCCCGTAATTCACGTACCCTGATGGAATTGCGTGTGGAACTTCCCGCGCACCCCTGAGATACGCGTAGCCTGCTCGCACGGGCCCAATCGCGTGTGGAAATTCCCGCGCACACCTGAAATACACGTACCCTGATGGAATCGCGTGTGGAACTTCCCGCGCACCCCTGGAATACACGTACCCTGCTGTAATCGCGTGTGTAACTTCCCCTGCACCCTGAAATACACGTACCCTGCTGATATCGCGTGTGGAACTTCACGCGCACCCCTGAAATACACGTACCCTGCGGAAATCGCGTGTGTAACTTCCCATGCACCCTGAAATACATGTACCCTGCTGATATCGCGTGTGGAACTTCACGCGCACTCCGAAATACACGTACCCTGATGGAATCGCGTGAGGTACTTCCCGCGCACCCCAGTGATACACGTAGCCCGCTTGCTGTGCTGGTACAGGGTTAGCGCAGCCCTTTGCGCTGGATTGGGTATATTGATGGCTTTTCCCTGCGCGAGAGGCGTTCTTGGGGGCGTAACTGGCGCTGCTGCAGGGTCGCTGCGCCACTGTGCGCCACGGCTGGTTTTGGTGGCTGGAATCCATGAATACGCTGTGCGCGGAATTGGATTTAAGCGCACGCGGCTGGCGCAGGGATTCACACGCGCACACTGTGCGCCAGCCGCGTGCGCCACTTGTGCGCTGGATTCTATGAATTACCCCCTTGGAATCAGGTTCGCGCCGAGCCGCTCATCCTCCTCCAATACTTCACTGTCTGTTGACTCACTACTGCAAATGATACTCACATTTTCCAAGTTAGAGTCATAAAATGCTGGTTTAACTTCACACTCTTCTATACTGGCCCATTTAATCGATTTCCGAGCATGACATACTATAACGATCGGTTGTTCCCATTAAGGGCACAAACATCTTCCTTAACTACGCTACTACTCCTAATACCAATAATTAATGGGAAGTGGTCATTTTCTGATATACCGGGACCTCAAAATCATAGATCCTATCTCACCTGTTACCAGAAATCAGAATATAATCGATACACAATGAACCACTACTGCCTTTAAATGTTAAATTGGCCGGCTGATATTCAGATAAGCGACCATTACAGGCCCCCAACTTTAGATTATTTAGATAGAGTGATTTGACTGCAAAATGATGGGTTCTTTTAGGAGAGGGAGCAATCAAATCCAGTATATCCCAAGCCATATCCTGGTAATCCCGAGGCTTGTTGTTTCCCTTAGGGGTTTGATCTGCAAATTCATATCTCCTTCCACCATTATGTAGCTATTTGCCAAACTGAAGGGGTTCTTTGAATTTATAAGGTTTTGGAGTCTATGGAGTGTTGACATTCCATGGTGACTTGATGGTCTGTTCTATAGATTGGTCTTCCTCTGGGCCCTTTATGGCTGGTATGGTATAAGTTCTATAGCCCTGGAATGAGGTGCGTTCAGGTGCCCATGTCTCTAGAAGTAGTATTACTTTGTCAAGTCTAATGAGGGCTGAAAGGGTCTCAACCCCCTCTCCCGAACCACAGAAGCCGAATAGATCGACCCTTCCACCGTGGTTGCCATGGGCGTCTGAATGTAAATACACAGATAACCACGTGGCAGCCAATGGGGGGAAGATGGAGTTAGGGAAAGGGTGTGGAATGACAAAGGGAAGGTAGGGAAGAGAAAACATGCATATCTAACACAAAGACTTAATCCTGAAACTTCATCATCCTGCCCTCCATGCTTGCTACTGCCTATCCTATCCGACTCCTGAGCCTCCTAATGTAGCACCTAGGGTTCTTAATTATACTATACCACACCCATGATCATGTACGTGTGTATATAACACATAGCAAACAGGAAGCAACACAAACTGTATGGCACACACAAGGGAATATTCCCAACATGAATTCAACATGACACATGGCCCAGTGGGCTCACATTTAACATAAGCAAACATAAGCAATAAACATAGATCATGACTTGTTTGTAGTTGTATGTCGAGAAGACTTTGCCCCTTCCCATTAGTAAAGATTCCTCTCTCTATTTCGAGTATTGCCTCATACTCTGGGTATAAACAATGTTACCAACAATCTGCTGACCCAACGCCCGTAGCTCATGAATTCTCTCAGAACGTAGCATTTAAACACCATGCTTGAGGCATTACCATAAATACTCGAATGCACTTATCTTAGGGTCCGGGTGACTTGAGAGTACACCCGGACATCAGGACTTGCCACCGTGGAAGTGCCGTAGCCACTTGGAACCACTGCCGTGCATAGTTTGGAGACACCGCTCAAGGCAGCGGTATGGAAGGTTCACCGCCGCGGCCCGGGGTAAACTGCCGAGTGACCTGTGTTCCTTTCCAGAGTCACGCCCACATATCAATAGGCTTGGGCAGGCAACTCTCTCTCACTGCCGTGATTGCCTGCAGGCCCTGTTCGCCGCCGGGATTGCCTGCTCACCCAGCTCGCCATCAGATCATCCGTCATGGCCGTCCGTGCTGCACAACATCAATTATCAGCACCTGTGCACAGGCGGTCAACAGCTAAATACTCTCCTGATGGGCTCCAGCTGGCTCACGACGCGAACTCCAGAGACTACAATCCGCCCCTAAATATGCTGGGAACAATAGTCTTTACCTCAATTTCTCCTATACTGTCTCCTGGGCTTGCCCCAAACCCTATTCCTGACATACTTGGTGTTCATGAATGAATGAGCACCAATTTGGGTGATCGATTTGGCGAGATAATGCCGCCACATTCCAGGATACAATTTTACAGATTGATGGTTTATCTGTACCCCCCCGCCTCCCTGTTATAGTCAGTCTACACCCTCAGGGCCATAGAGTCCCCTGACATCCCAATGTCTGTCAAAACACATACTGCTCCCCAGTTTACTATTCCCCTGAAGTTTGGGGCTTTGTGGGACTTCTTGGGACAGCTGATTTGGCCACCCTTGGCTGACAAAGGATTCATAGGACTAGATAATAATATTGATATTATCCAGAAGATAGACCCGATGATCAATGCCCAGAACTCCCTCCACCTGGATGTAATCGAGCCTTTCCATGGCAAAACCAATGTATGCATTTGTTTTTGAGGGCTTTGTAATCTTCATATGAACTTGGGGATAAACAAGGGACGATAGTCATAATTAAAGATGGATGGTCCGAACCTCCCATTTTCTTTGTGCCATCTTTGTTCCTTGGATGATGATCTTGCACACCTATGCATGTGAGATTATAGCCTGACAGTGGGGACCAAATTCCAACATGGAGTAGTCTGTTTTGTGTACCAGGAGCATTTTTGGTACATAAATTGAGCTTCCCTTGGCAACGCTGCTGG
Organism: Ambystoma mexicanum; assembly: GCF_040938575.1. Lineage (NCBI taxonomy): Eukaryota > Metazoa > Chordata > Amphibia > Caudata > Ambystomatidae > Ambystoma > Ambystoma mexicanum. The sequence continues at coordinate 1,085,632,910 of NC_090941.1, forward strand.
ATAAATTGATGCTGCAAGGAATTTTGTTCTCTTCTCCAGGTTGTGCCGGCTTCCTTGCTGGTACTCACGGCCTGAATAGGGGCATCAACATTCTGAATGTCCGTGAGCATGGCAGTTTGTGTTAGATATGCTCTTATCATATGTGCAGGTAATTAATAATTAATCTGCCTTGTGATTTTGGGGCAATCGTTCTTTATTATCAAGGAGTGCCTTTAGGTCTGTGTTTGTTGGTAGAGAGATACCATTGTTCAACAGGATCATCTTCTCTTTGTCTTACTCCACCTTTTCCAACATTTCTTTCAGCTGGCTATTACTCTTGTTGACTATAACACCTTTTATTTCCAAAGGAATTTCACTATTTTTCAAATTTGATTCACTAACTGTCGAGGGGCCGATAATGTTTGGGGCAAGAGCATTAGTTTGGTTTTGACAATCACAACTTTTCTTGGGTTTAGAGCTCACCGCTCAGTGCAATCATTTCTTGCCCCTCTTCTTACCATGTCTTTTTGGATAATTATACCTTAATGGCTCTGTTTTACTTGTGTCTCCAAACAAAACTTCCACTACTTCACTCATATCTATAAGCGGTTCAAATCTGTTTGCTGTGGGGATCTGCACCATGTCTTGTAGAAACTGGTTTGGTGATTTAGCCTCATTAGATGTGTCTGTCCCCAGGGATGAGACCAACATCAGTGTTGGGGCAATGGGGTTCTTAAAATCCCCCCAATATTGTCTACTTGGTAGCCCCCATCTGCCTGGCTATAAATCTCCACAATGTTGATTACTGGCGCCCCTGTCTGTGACTGTTGCCTTTGACAGGGAATATGTAATTGTTCCCTTAGAAGAAATCACAATCTGTGAAAAAGTAAGTATGCCAAAATAACTCTTCACGATTCCGTATTTCGTTACTACTGGTCACGCAAGACATCACTTCTGATGTGATGACGTCACCAAACAATGACACCCAGTCTGCCATATATATATATTGGCATTTTTTCATAGTTTATCCCTTTATGAACAGACATTCTAAGGTCGTCGGAATATATCTGATTATCATTATTATGTTGAATTATCTATTGCAAACTCATCAACGTATGTATTCTATTGTCTTGGATAGTGAAATCTTGATCTCTGTACTTTTCTCAAATTTAATTTACAGTAAACGTATTTTCTACTTAGTGGTTTTGTTGTTACTTACATATTACTTCTCAAACGATTATCGCTTCTTTTCATTTTGCTCATTTAAGTGGTACTGATTCTGGCTTATTTATATTATGTAACAGATATCATTTATGGTCCTGAAGAAGGGATAGGATCTCCTAAAATGCATAGAACTACAACTGTTTAATGAAAGAAGATTTTTATGAAGATAGATGTCTTGGAAGATATTTGAGAATAGTGTTTATCATAACATAATTTCTATTTTTAAATAATAGACCACATGTTGGCTGGTCTCACCAGCATGAAGGTGTGCAGAGGACAATTGTTTCCAATTCCTTGGCTACCATTCCCTACATCTCTTGTTATTACCACTCACCCTGGCATCCTCCATCCTGCTTTTACCATCCACCCCTCCAATTGTATGTGTGGCTGGTTCATGTCTGTAGTATCCCTCATGCCTTTCCCTTTTTGCAGGACACATGCTATGTTCCTCATGATTAATGTTTCATCTGACCTTGTTCTTTCTGTCTATGGTTTTTCCTTTAATTCTCACTCAGTTTCTCTTGCAGGTTCCACGCTCTGTCTGCAGTGAACATTGTCACCCTGGGTACAGACAGGCTGCGAGGGAGGGAGACAGGGACGTCATTTCACCAAAATGCCAGGGGTAGCGGAAGTGAAATCCCATGACCCTTGACCTCTGATGACATCACAGGAAGTGATGTCATTTGACCCGCCCCCAAGTTACATCACGGGAAGTGATGGCACACAGCCTTTCACCCCTTAACATAACAGGAAGTGGCATCACATAGCATTGTTCCAGTACACTAAGAAAAACATGGTTACAATATACTGCAATATGATATACATTTCATACAAGAATGGATCACCATATGTAGCATTAATATCAGTGTCTACAGGCCCATATTACCAAATTACTTTGAATGTAAGCAGATGTCCAGGCCAAATGATGCCATGCAATGGAAAGATAACGCATGTGACTATTGCATGAAATGAAAGGTGTGTCAACAAATTCAACCCTTAGGAAGTGAGCCAGGGCCAAGCTCATATACAGTCATCCTCTGGCGGGATGTGCAAAAAGCTGAACATATAGATTGTAGCAGTTTCTATATATTTACAGGTGTTGGATGTTTTCTGAAGCATTTTCATGTGTTAGACAGTTCTCACATAGAGTGTTGCATGAAACGCACAGATAGAGAGACTCCTATTTGTTTCCTCCTCTTTGCGTAATGAGCCAAGGCCTGCCATAAGCCTGTATTCTTCACTAGCAATTGTTGGTGGTCCATGGTGGCTGCACGAATATGTGCTGTGTTCCCATATTACAAAATACTCATGTTGGCTTTGATGCCAGTAATGATACTATAATAAAACTGTGCAAGCTAGCTCTGCCAGTATGCCACTTGCCCCAAATAACATACTCGTGTTTGCTTTGCGATTACAAATGTAATGCCATAATAAAAAAACATGTCCAAACTGGCTCCAATGTAGGCCATTCTAAACACAGAGGAACACTTATCATGCTGGCTTTATCATAGTTTCCCAGTAAAATATGTCATGTCACAGTAAGAAATGGCTACACTGACTGCACAATACATGCCACACACACAAATATTTTATTCATTTGCACTTACCTTGGCTTGCCTGGCACAGGAGTGGTGTGCTTTTAAGTTCCCATTTGGGTCAGACATTGCCAACATAGTGCATCAATCAAGTGCCAATCTCCACACTACAGCAACCCTGAAAACAGTTTGTAAGAATACAGCAAATGCATGCCCGCTGGTCATCTGAAATAAGAAAAACGTGTTCCTTGTGACATGTCATTAGACAAATGACTTCATGGAAACGCCCAGGGGGAGCTATCTAAGCTGGCATTCAGAGATTTGGGTGAAACGTATATGTTTTTCTCAACGTATGGACCCAGAGCTAATGGGGGCATATAATGTAAGACTGGCAACAACTCGGGGGATGCTTTTGAAGTAAAAGAGATCTTGAAAACTGCAACGCGGCGCTCCAATGCTTCAGACTCACATCTCATGATGAGACTGGGGCTGTCCAATAGCAAGAAAGCAGGTTATCTTTCACACTTTCACTTTTAAAATTCTTTTAAATATGACTGTGAGATCGCCATATCCAACCTCAACATAACCAGAATAGCGTTTTATTTTTTACTTCAATATTTCTGTTTTTTCTTTTTTAAGCTGAATGCTCTGCAATTAGATAAAATTACAGATGAAAAAAAGTGACAGAATTTCACAGTAACCTTTTACTGTGCAGAACTTTGAGTGTGGGGTGCCTTCCCGGGGTGGCACTGCTAAGAATCTAAAGTAAAATGTGGAAAAAGTATAATTTCATTCAGAACATTTATCTGTTTTACCAATTCACAAAAACTATGTTGAGGAAAAGTCAGCAAGCGGGTTAATCAACATGGCTTGTTGTGCGAGGTGTGATTTTGGAGTAATTCTGTAGTACCCCTACAGTATAACACTCTGTCCAATAAAGGGCTCTACCCCAGCCAGCAAATCTTATCACCGAAATCTGACCGCCAGATCTAGGGCCACGCACATCCATTCCACAGACACAGTAAGATGCCTCTAGTCTGCCCCTCAGCCACCCATCCTCACCTAACAAATATCGTCTCCTGTCTGTGTACGCAGGGTGAATGAGCTGCAGTCTGAAGCAGCATTGATCTCTGAGGAAAGTTTGAGAGCTGTTATTGTTCCATCCAGGAAAGAATTAATACATTTCAAGTAATACGTACGTGCACAACAAATTACCATCAAGAGCTCTGAAAAAAATGACTGCATGTCATGTACGGCCGGGGACTGGGCTGTTAAGCAGCAGAACGTGAAACACCAGACTATTTTAAACATTACAACAGAGCTTGCTATGAACGTCCACAAGACAATTATTTTTATCACATACACAGAAGCATTTCCTATGGCTGAGTAGACTGCAGTGCAGCACTTACAGTACTGGCTGTTTATTTGCTCTTCAGCTGCATGTATTCCTCGGCGTGCGTCCCAGCGACTGCAAAAACATAGCCCCGCTCATTAGCCTCCCAGCCCCTGACCTGGTGAAAGGGGAAGGTGTTAATCTGTGCAGCTCATAAAATGAAACTGAAAACACTGCCACCAGCAGCCCTCTTCTAGCAAAGGGCAGCAGGTCACGGATTTAATAACCCAGAAGCGGTAAATGTCAGGAGGCTCCAAAGAGGCGGCAACTTAGGTGAACTACGAGCTCACATGGTTGCAACATTGTGAACACTCAAGACACAGAGGCGCCGCTGTGCCGCCCCGCGCCTGCCGCCACCTGTGCAGGCTTGGCTTTTTTAAATAGTTGGATGAAAACAACAAACTATTTTATTTTAAAAAGCAGGGGTCGCAAAGGACATGCCAGGAGTCGCAGGGGAAATGACAGAGGTCGCACCAGCGACCCCCAAATGACATCCATGGATTCACCCTTTAGCTTAATGTCTTTGTGAATCACCTGTTGCAGGATTATTTTTTGTTTTCACACTGTCAGTATGGATGAAATAACCTCTTCCCACTCTCGACAGTGTGGTGCTAGAAAGAAAATGCACTGTCCACACGCGATTCCATTTCAAGACAGGCTTCATTTTATGCACTGACCTTTACTACTCACACCACAGCAGCAAAGAAACAAAACATTTACCAGGAAAAAAACAAGTTTAGTTTTAACAGAAAAACTTCATGTATTAACATAAGTCCATGTGGAAGACCCCAATCAAAGATGGTGGACCGGTCATTCCCCAGCAGCAACCAATAGGCAGGCAAACCCCACCATAAAAGTCCCTTCCTTAACAATAACATCCTCTTTCTTCTCCACGTGACATCGATGTCATCAATGTGCTTTTCCCTCGTGCTTAGGCGGAGAATCATGGGGCAAGGAGTACTCGGACACTAGGGAAGGCTTTGGCAATCGGCTGCCAGGGGAAGCTTCCTGGACTCATCGGCTAGGTTGAGACGAGAGAGGGGGACAGCCCAGAGGACAGCACACCGGTGACGGAGCGCGGAGAGGGGCTGGCGCTGGTTCTACTTCCGGGTTGCAGCCGGTTTCCCATGTGGGCGGACTCAGGCAGGGCGGAGCGGTGACTGGGAGGAGGGAGTTGGGCTTGAGGAGGCTGAGAGGTCTCCTTAGGCGGGAGCAAGGGGAAAGTGTGTCCAGAGGAGGAGGTAAGGATGGGAAAGGGGGACGGGAAGCCTGGAAAGAAAGGAGGGGTGGAGGAAAGGGAGAAGAGGGGAAAGGTGTCATCTGTGAGATCCTCATCTGTGGAGGAGGGGAAAGGGGGAAATGGTGGACGGCTTCGCAGCAGGTCTCCTCAGAGGAATAATGAAGGAGGGTTGCTTCAGGACACCTCAGGGTCGGAGTCTCAGGAAAAAGGTGGTTTGGAGGAGCTGGGGGCTTTGGGGAGCGGTGTGCTGGAGGAGGAGAAGATGCAGTGTGATAGTGTGTGGAAGGTGGTATTGAAGCCTGATAATCGCGAAAAGACATTTCTGGGGGTGAATCCATTGGAAATTGCTAGATGGATAGAGGCAGCTGTGGGGGATGTTACTCGGGTGCTTGTGGTGGCTGGGGGTCGGTTGCTAGTGGAGGGAACGAATGCTGATAGCAAGGCTAAGATTCTGGAGGTGCATTGTTTGGGTAGACATGCGGTACATGCGATTGATCAAAGTGGTGTGTCGTGTAAGGGGGTGTTGTATGGAGTGCCGGTGGCTGTGAATATGTCTGAGATAGAAGATAAATTGGTGGATGTTGGGGTGGTGGAAGCGTGGAGGTTGGGAAGGAGAGATGCACGTGGGGATGTAATATCCACGACAGTAGCAGTAAGATTTGCGAGGAAGGAGTGTCCGGAAATGGTGGAGTTGGGATATCAGAGGTTCCGTGTGAAAGCTTATGTAGCGATGCCAATAAGGTGTTATAAGTGCCAACAGTTTGGGCATATGGCGAGAGTATGCAGGAATGAGAGACATTGTGGGAGGTGTGGAGGGGATCATGATATTAAGGAATGCAAGGTGGAGACCCCGATGAAGTGTGTGAATTGTGGGGGAGGGCATTCTACTGCGTTTAGGGGGTGTGAGAGTCACAGGGTGGCGAGAGAGGTGGTGCAGGTTAGGGCGGCGGAAGGTTTGTCATATGCAGAGGCTGTAGAAAAGGTGAAACCGGCACGGGTAACAAGTGAGGTGAGTGCGAAAGAGCTGGTAGTGGAAGAGGGTGTGGGAAGGAAGAAAGTGATGGGTGAGGTGAAAGGCAAAGAAATGGTGATTGTTTCGAAAACTGAGTTTATGTGCTTCATAGTGAGTGTGCTGGAGTTGGTTCAGAGGAATGCGTCTATCAGTGTGTCTGATCTTACGAAAGGAGTGGTGGAAGCGGGGAGGAGGTATTTGAGTGTTGTGGATGTGGTGGAAGAGGATGTATTTAAGATGGTTGCTAAAATGCGGAAGCAGAGTGGGGTCCCGGCATGAGGATTTTGCAGTGGAACGCGAGGAGTTTGTTGAGGAATGGACAGGAGTTGAAAGCGGTGTAGTGCGGGGAATTGAATGTTGACGTGGTTTGTATTCAGGAGACGTGGTTGAGGGGTGATCTGAGGTTTGTGATTCTGGGTTTTGAGCTGTTACGTAAGGATAGGTTGGAAGGGAGGGGGGGGTGTGGCTCTAGCGGTTCGAAAGGGGTTGGTAGCAAGGGAGATTGTGGTGGATGGAGCAGTAGAGGCGATTGGGGCGGGGATACAGGTAGGAGGATCGGAAGTATTGGTGCTGAATTATTATAATCCGTGTGAGGTGGTGGAAGTGGGTGTGCTGTCTGAAGTGATAAGGGGGCATGTGGGACCTTGTGTTTTGTGTGGCGATTTTAACAGTGCCAACACGTTGTGGGGTAGCGATCGGACAGATACGAATGGGGAATTGTTGGAGGACATGGCGGATGAATTGAGTCTGGTTTTGCTGAATGATGGTTCAGGTACGTGGTTGGATGTGAGGACTGGGAAGTTGTCGTGCTTGGATTTGACCTGGGTGTCTGCTGCAATAGCGGGTGAATGTGATTGGGAGGTGCGTGTGGATGGGGACATGGGGAGTGATCATTCTGGTATCTTGGTGACTGTAAAGGGTGAGGTAGGGATCAGGCCACGGATGACTGGGAGACGGTTGAATTTTAAGAAGGCTGATTGGGAGAAGTATGAAAGAGCGTGTCAGGAAGTGATTGTTCCTCGAGGTAGAGATGGGGGGGGTGGATGAATGGAATGAATATTTGGTGCAGGGAATGAGAGCAGCGTCTGAGGCGGCAGTTCCAGAGATTGAGAAAGGGAAGAGTGGGAAGATTGAGGTACCTTGGTGGACGGTGGAATGTTCGAGAGCTGTGGCGGAACGTAAGAAGGCTAGGGCCATGGCGGTAAGGTCAGGAATGATAGTGGATTTGGTGACATATAAAAAAGCTAAAGCTATGGCGCAGAGAGTAATTAGGGAACAGAAGCGTGGGTCCCTGGGGAGTGATTCTGGTGTGGGTGAGGTATGGAAACAGTTCAAGCGGATGTCTGGATTAACGAGACCACAGGGTGGAATGTCAGTGTTGTTGAAAGGAGAAGAGGTGATTAGTGAGGATGGGGAAAAGGCGAATTTGATGGGGGAGTATTTTGCGGGGGTGCACAGTTCGGGGAACTTCCCAGAAGCGGTGAGGTTACGAATGGGTGTGGTAGAGGAGGAGATGCGGGAGGTGTTGGCGAATGTTGGGCCTTGGGAAGAGCAATATGAGGTCCCGTTTTCAATGTTGGAGTTGGATGGTGCGATTCGGAAGGGAAAGTGGTCAAGTCCAGGGGTGGATGGTGTTATGTATGTATTTTTGGAGAAGTTGCCGGTAGAATGTAAGTTGGAAGTATTAGCTCTGATCAATGAGATTTGGAAGAGTGGTGTTTTGCCGAAGTTGTGGAAAAGAGCGATTGTGGTGGCGATTTTGAAGGGTGGAAAGGTTCCAACGGAGTGTAAGTCGTATAGGCCGATTGCATTGACTGTTGTGATGTGTAAAGTTATGGAACGGATGGTGGTTGAGCGATTGGGGTTTTATTTGGAGTCGAATGGGTGTTTGAGTGACTTTCAGAGTGGGTTCAGGAAGAATTGGTCGGTGGCTGATCCATTAGTGAGATTAGTGACTGGGGTGGAGGAGGCATTATGTGATGGAGAGTTCGTGGGAGCGTTCTTTTTGGATTTGGAAAAGGCTTATGATATGGTGTGGAAGAGTGGGTTGTTAGTAAGATTGTTGGAGATGGGTGTGAAGGGGAGGATGTTTCGGTGGATAAGGGCATTTTTGGCGGATAGGACCTTTCAGGTGAGAGTGAGGGGGGTGCTGTCTGAAGTTTGGAAGATGGAGAATGGGACACCGCAGGGAAGTGTGATTAGTGCAATGCTGTTTAATGTGATGGTGGATGGGCTGATTCGGGCTATGATGGGAATCGGGTGTCAGGTAGATTTCTTTGCGGATGATGGTGTGGTATGGGTAAGAGGGCGGAGTTTGTTGATGGTACAGAGTCGGTTGCAAGCTGTGATAGTACGCATGGAGGAGTGGTGTGGGAAATGGGGCTTTTCGGTGTCTGTGGAAAAAAGTGTGAGTATGGTGTTTTCGAGGAGAAGAGTGCAGCAGGAGTTGAACTTGGTTTTGAAAGGTGAGAGGGTGAAGAGTGTGAAGGAGTTCCGGTACTTGGGGGTGATTCTGGATAGAAAGTTGAATTGGAACGTGCAAGTGGATGGAGTGATGGACAAGTGTAAACGCAGGCTGAATTTGTTGCGGGCGGTGACTGGGAAAGAGTGGGGTGCGCAGCAGAAGTGTTTACGAATGTTATATAAGGGATTAATTTTGAGTGTGTTAGATTTTGGATGTCAGGTGACTGCGGGTTTCACATTGAGTCAGAAGTTGCGGTTGGATAGGGTGCAGGCGAGAGCATTGAGAGTGTGTTCGGGTGTGATGAGGTCCTCTCCAATGAATGCGGTTCAGGTACTTGTGGGGGAGATGCCATTGGGATTGAGAAGGGATGTGTTGAATATGAGGTGGTGGGTGAAGTGTAGTGCGAAGAGTGTGGCTCATCTGGTACGCGAATGTTTGCGGTATAATTGGAGGTTTGACTATTATGGGGATCGGTGGAGGAGGAAAGGGGGCACTTTGGGGTTTCACATGTGGGAGAAGGGGGTGCAGTGGGGTGTGGGCGAGTTGATGGTTGTGACAGATATGGATCTGGTGAGGTGTCCGATGTGGATGGGGTCTCCAAAGGTGTGCTTGGAGTTGACGAGTGTGGTGTCAAAGAAGCGGGGATTGCGGGGTGAGATCAAAGCTTTGGGTCAGGCATATGTGGCAGAGAAAGAAGGGTACAGGGTGTTCACGGATGGTTCAAAGGATCCGGTATCTGGAAGAGTGGGAATGGCGTATTATTTGGAAAGCACTGGAGAGTATAAAGTGGGGCGTCTGACGGATGATGTGTCAATTTGTACGGCTGAGTTGGTGGCGATTGCAATGGCGATTGAAAGGGTATGCGAGTTGAGGTTTGAGAGAATAGTGGTATTTTCAGATTCATTGAGTGGGTTGCAGGCGATTGTGGCAGGGGATGGTGATAGGAAGGATGTGATTTTGGATATCAGGAGAAAGATTGATCGGTGTGTGCGTGGGGGGATGGATCTGGAGTTGGCGTGGGTCCCCAGTCATAGCGGCATTCTGGGAAATGAGTTAGTGGATCTGGCGGCGGGTGAGGGTATGAGAAGGGAAGCGGTTGATGTAAGGTTGCCTTTGAGTGTGGATGAGATGAAGGCAGTGATGGTGAGGCGGGTCATGGATGAGTGGCAGGAGAAGTGGGTGAGTGGGGTGAAAGGCAGGTGGATGTTTGGTATTCGTGAGAAAGTGTCAGTAAAGGTGGATCCGGGAAGTCTAGAATGGAGGAGGGGGGAAGAGGTGATGCTGAATCGATTGAGAATAGGGCATATGGGGCTGAATGACTGTCTGTTTAGAGTGGGAAGCGAGAGTCGAGGGACTGTGCGGTGTGTGGAGTGTCTGAGACTGTGGAACATTTTCTGTTTAGGTGTGAGAGACATGCTGTAGAGAGAGAATTGATGAGGGTTCGATTGTCTGCGCAGGGTGTGGCTGAGTTGAGTGGGAAGTCTTTGTTGGGAGGTGAAGGGGTGAGTGGCAGGAGGAGGAGTAGTGTGTTGTTGGATTTTGTGAGGCAGACAGGGCGGTGGGAGGAATTGTGAGTTTTACGTGGGTTGAATGCTGAATGGTGAATAGGCGCACATCATCCAATTGGATGGGGAAGCGCCTGCGTGGGTCCGCCCACGCCTACACTAATTTAAAGAAAGAAAAGAATAACATCCTCTTCTTTGCTGCTGATGCCACGAGTGAAGTTAGCTGCTTTGCAGTTTGTGTGCAAAACTCTCTTAGGTAGCTATTGGGGATGTGTCTGCCTTGTGGCAGTTAATTTGTTACTTTTTCCCTGTGTACACGTTAAAGCTTTTTTTATCAAGTGTTAAGAGCAGTCTGTTTGTGCTTTATACATCTGCCGCCTCTCCGCGAGTGTTTCCGCTTTCCCTTCAGTGACCCGGAAGGGGGGCAGGGCGCCTTGTGTCGTTGCAACGCTTCTAACAGCCACAGTGGGCTCACAGAGCTTACCAACGGCCTCCCGCGGCCAACCTCGCCCTCCCACCTACCCCCTGTTACTTTCGGGATGCGCTCCCATGTCGGGTGCATTGCCCGCCCGCCTGTCCAAAAGCCGGCTCGACGCACCAGGCTTTGCAGCCCATATTCAAGTCAGGTTAAACCTCCTCGTGTGGTGACACCCATCACTGTACGCATAGGCCTCAAACCTTGCAACCGTGTGTCAGGCACAGCGAGGCTCCTCGACGTGCCCACCTTCTGTGCCTCAGCTCAGCCATCACGCTGTGATAAACCCAGTCGTCACGCTGGGTTTCTGTTTCAAGTTAAGGGTTTTGCAAATAAATGTACATTTAATCAGCAGTTAGCCCATATTAGGGGTCGAGTATTCTCTTTCACTAAGCTGGGCAAGTTCTCAGACATGCCAACATTGAGGAGCCCCTGAGAGGGAGATTTCACAACAGAAATCGAGGGAATGCCGTTTTCCCATAAGACTGCATTGGGGTTATAATGACTTTAGGCGGGAGACAGTTAAAAATAGCAGTATTTTTAACTGAAAAATCGGGAGTCTCCCACCTAAATTGGGAGGGTTGGCATGTATGAGTTCTTCAGTTTTTCCACCATTTCTTGTTGTTTTGAATATTGGTGCTTTAGGGCACGTGGCAGCCACTAAAGGGGGTGAGGGTCCTTCTTCAGCAGATGCAAATGCACAGGTTAGGCGTTCCAAGAAAAGTGAAGAGTTGGGGGGGGTCCCTTTCAGCAACTGCTTTAGTCTCGGGAGGATAGATCAGGGGCAACGTGCTCGCCTTGGAAGCAAGAAACCTCTGGGTATTAAGCGCGTTATAAATAACCAATTACAATTTAGTGACCAGGGTCATTGAAGATACTATGGACTCTGCACTAAGTGAGCTTAATACTATGCGAGCCCGGCTTTTGACAGGCATATCAATAGAATATCAGATTTCCACCCCCATTCTAACCCAGAGTCTACTCTTCCCTCAGGTGCCTAGCAAATGCAAGGCTAAGTCCAAACATTTGGGCACTGTGAAGGCATCATGAAGTAGGCACAGACAACAGAAATGAAGTTTGGGATACAAACTTGTATTCAACTTAAAAAGGTTGGAACATGTCACAGTGTTATAACATGGCACACTCCAGCCAGGGACTCCTTCCCCTGACAATGAATGTGGTGCACAATAAAAAACACTTTTTATCTTTAATAAACCACAGTTCTTTTATTTGAGTAGGCCCCCAACCTGTCTCGCACCCAACCTTCTCAAACACCCTGTGTCACAATGGTGTGTATCAATAAGACATTTATTAATGTATGGTTTGATGAAAAAGAAAAATAAAATCATTTTACAACAGCCACTAATATGTGGCAACACAAATGCAATGATTCCTACAGAACAACTGGTTGGGTAACCCTAACACAGGTCACACAGAACTTTAATGAGAGCCCAGGAAAAATAGTTTAAAAGAAATTGATAGCACCAAGGTTAGGCACTCACCCTTCAACACTCACCCCTAAACATCAACTAACTTAATTCCCTTTGAATGGAAGGCAGTGGCAAAGATTAAGGATACAGGGAAAAATGTCGGATTTGGAATCAAGCCCACCACCCCAAGATGGGAAATCAAAAAAGAAAATGAAAACCTGTTTTTGGAGCAAAACTGAAGAATCAGATTTTGCTTTTTACTCACACGGCTACTCACAACTGCTAGGAGACAGCTAGAAAGGAAATTTGTTTTGCTACGCTTGAGGAGATAGGGAAGCTTAGAGACTACTAATCAGCACACCAGGGTTATGTGGAAATAAGGTAAGAAATCACTTTTGGGGAGAAAGCAAATGTAAAAGGAAAATACAAACGGCAAATGAAAATTTGTTTTACACAGGATTGGCAAGTAGCTAAGGAAAGGGGCTTAGTTTTCAAAATCAGAAATCGGTTTTTAAGGACAGGGACAGAGGCAAATAACAGATAGGGTTCTAGGCAACAGGAACTGCGGTTTGGGGTTTTTTAATGGAAAGATGCAAGTTAGGAGTTTGTGGGGTTAATGTAAACAATACACAGGCAAATTCCGCTTTCAGTTATCAGGAGAATAATTCTGTTTAGGCTATACTTTAATGACTATAGTTAATAAAAACAGTCGACAAAATTGTTGATTTCGAATGGCAACAATATTGAATGTGAATTTCAATGGGGGAATTAATTGATTTATTTCAAAATGATACTAAGGACTTATACCGACAACTGAAAGATTTATCAAAGGAATACGCTAACATACACAGGCTAATACAGATTCTACTATGGGAAGGGGACTGAATTACACTGGCAATTTGGGACTTTCAATGGGATTTTCAATAGTATTTTCACTGGGGCTATGTTGCAAAAAGGAAAAGATTATGCAATTCAAGGCTGGGGTTATTTGCTACTTACAAAGTAAGCCTTGGTTTGGGATTCTGGAAAGTCAGATGGATCTCAGGACCCTCTGGACAGCTAGGCAAGGGGTCTGGTCTCTGCACTCCCTTGCATGGGATCAGCTGCCTCCTCTCTATCCTCCTCCTTCCTCACTGGATGCTTGTGTGTGTGTGTCTCTGTCTAATACAGTCCCCCCTTTTATATAGCCCAAATGACATAATTAATTTTACAATCTAGGGGAGTACGGTAGAATTACTCCTGCCCCTGGATAGGACAGTTTCCCATTCCTCTCTCCTCCCCCTGGCATGATTGGTTCCAGGGGAGGGAGCACCATCTGTCTATTTGGCATTTCTGACCGTTCTTTGTTTCTTAGGTCACTTCTTTGGAAAAAAACAGTTATAGGGAATTGGGCAAGCCGATCGCCAACTCTGTACGAGGTAGCATGGCCCTTTGGCACATTTTGGTCTGTTTCATAAAATGTGTGATTATGATAACTCTGCAAATGATTAAGCATATTCATAATGTCCATCTCCATCTTTCCACCAACTTTCATATTTGTCCCATTTATAATCAGCCAGAAACAAGTCTTTACTGGCCATTCCAGTCCACAAAGTCCTTGGAACATGCACTTAGTTTTTTCAGCACCCCCTGGAAATCACATGGAAAAATATCATAAAACAAAATTATTTCTTATTCTGAGTGCTGAGAGAAATGCCTAAAAGGAATGAAACCTGTTAATTTCAATTGGAGGATTTGTCACATATGGGAAGGCGGTGCTTCATCCCCCACAGCCAAATGCCTCCCCCTGGCTCAGCTTGCAACAAAATACTTTTTATTACAACCTTTGAAGTATGTCAGTTTGTCCTTGGTATTGGGTGCTGGAGGAACTCGCACTTCTTGGTCAAGCATTAGCCACACTTTCTTTCTTTGTACTCCCTGCTAGTACTAGTACAGCCTTCTAGTCTGGCAGAGCAGAGAATCATCACACGCTCAGCCACATCACATGTCATTGTGGAATGGTTCACTTATGGGGGTGACTTCCAGTGAGAGGCAAGGCGTCAATTGAGTTCTGCGCCTGAGCCCACAAACTGGTTTTACTGGTACTCTAAGCCTCAAAGTGATGGAAGTCTTGTGGGGGAGAACATAATGTACATGGCTTTATTCAACCTCCCACCAAAGCATATTTTACTGACATTTTCTATGCGAGCAAAGTTCCCTTTCACAATGGTTTTTAAAAGTCATTTTTCTTGATTTAGAACATGTGTGCTCTCACCTGCACGCATAGCATCAGATGCACATACATCAGTAGAGATTCTTGGTGAGGAGTTTAGGGAATACCTTAGAGCTTTAACCAAAAGTGTCAGATTTATATCTATACAGGTCGTATCTTCTCATCAACAGTCTACAGGAGAACGCAGCAAATAATCCAATGATTTACACCAGCCACAATTGCTCCCTGTGGATCTGGTGTACGTCTGCACCTTTGTTCAACACTGGTATTAGCAGTGTTTCCACATGCCGCACCGTGTGATTTTCTCAACTCTGTTTGCTGTGAAGATGGAGGGCAGCAAGAGCTGGGTCACCTCAGTGATGTATAAAGGGATCCCTGTGGATCTGGTGTACGTCTGCACCTTTATTCGACACTTGTATGAGCAGTGTTTCCACAGGCTGCACTGTGTGATTTTCTCAACTCTGTTTGCTGTGAAGATGGATGGCAGCAAGAGCTGGGTCCCCCTCAGTGATGTACAAAGGGATACCGGCACCCCTACACCGGCACAGGAACAGGAGAAAGATCAAAGTTAAGCATGCCCTAAGGATTCACTGTTCATTCCAGTAGAAAGGGGGGAGCGAACGAAGACCAGTGATTGTTATTTTCGTAGGAGAAAGGGAACATTTGGGTTTACATTGAATATTAGTATGGTTGATTATATGTTTTTCTCATTCTCCCTGTTATTGTGTTCAGGTTTTGTTGACAATATGGATGTGAATGTTTTTAACTTGTCTAGTATTGTAGGAGTTGCCGAAGTACTAATGAAATCACAAAGGCGTGTTGACTCCGACTTCATGAGCAACAATGATGATGTAAATTCAGATCCAATAGTAGATGCATATGGTTTTGCAGCAGATAATGTATCGTACAGCCACATGAGCAAAGTGTAGAGAGAGATATGTAGGATTTTGTTACATCTGCTCTCGTATCCACATGCTTCTGGTGTCCCTAAGATATTTATTCCTGATGAAGTGGAATTAGTGCAGGCACGTTGCCTAGTGCATTTAGCTTTGTGCAGGGTCTAGGGCAGTTTCAAGGGCAATCAGCCACAGCATATATTTTACCTGTTGATGAAGAATGTTCAATTACATACCATCAGGAGCAGACGAATTTGCGTTGTATGCAAACATTCCAATTACATTTAACACGGTCTATCATAAGGAACAACCAATGGGAGCAAGGGGTCAAGAGTTGCAGAGCTAGAGGGATGAGGGGTGCAACAAGTAAATCAAGAGTGTGGAAATGTATGGAAGAAATATCTGAAGTATTTGACATGGCTCAAGGAGCCTGAGAAACCTTTTAATCTTCAGCTAATTACACTTTCTCTCTGTGTTTTAAGGGTGATGGCACAGTGCCTGTTGGCACAAATGAAACTGCAGTCACACGCTTCACATCACTGATATGGCTGGAGGTACAGATGCACTTATTGATGTGTTTTGGTCTTGCAGAGAATTCAGTTACAGACAATTGCCTCCCGCGTGGCGAGGTGTGTGCAGTCTCACTAAACTACATGTGCATGTCCTTGTTATTCATAGAAACATTTAGTACTTGCCTGCTCGATGCCCAAAGATACATCTGTGCCCCCTTTGTCCCCTCTGGCCCTTGCGTCCCCTGTGTCATCATGCATGGACAACTCAATGACTTTGCCTGATCATAAAGAAGAGGAACCAATACAACGGACCAAGCGGTCCAACTATATTTTGGCGACATCTTCAAAAGCTCTGATGGACATTCCTGAGCAGTATCGTCCGATCAGCCGGACGGAAATGTTTTCCTCTCTCCTGGCCCCTGGTGTCCAAGCTATTGCAAGTGCATAGTGGCTCCAGGTGACTCGCTATGAACATTTGTTATTTCTAAACTCCTTTGAGTCGGATTTTAGTGCAATTAAAGAAGAACTACGTCCCTGAGTTTCTTCGCCTTGCAGAATAGATACATCCTCGACCACCTACCAGCTATGGAGGGCGGTTGTGACAGAAGATTGGGAGTTCTTACTGCACATTTGTTCCTCGAAAGGATTCGGAGAATGGAATTCTAACTCAGACAATTGCCGCTTTGCACACGCTTGGGGTGGTCATGGAGAAAGAAGCAGGAATGACAAATTACTTTGGTTGGACTCTTTTTTCTTGGGTGCCATCTTGATTGATCCTAGCTGTCAAAATTTCGATGCCAATTTTTGCATTATTCCTTATTATCTTTTTCTCCTGTTAAATGCTCTTATGATGTTGCTCTTCTCACATACCGAAAGAAGCTGCCATGATGACTGTGACCCTTTCCAAAGCTAGACCCACTATCATTTCCTTTAACATGGGTACTCAGACTGAAGCTGTCTTGTGTCCTCCACAAAAGTGCGATGATTGTGAGAGCAGCGGGTTGATTGCGAAAATGGTGGGGGACGAATTGGTTGGTTCAGTTTAGCAGTATGCCCATATTGGGACCTATGTGAGGGATGTTGTAGGGTTTTATTTCCCTGAGAAGATGGTTTAAAGGAACGAGAAATGTGTGTATTAGTGAAAGTATTAACTAAAAGGGCGGGGGATGTTGGGATGGTCAATAAAAGTTCAAATGAGAAAGAGGGGTTCACGTGGCTTGTGCCATATTTGTGACTATGGGATTGGCGATATTGATGCAATGCTGTAATTTTATATGTATCTAGTGTAGTTAATGAGAAAGGGATATGTGTTACCTTTAGTGTTACTTTGTATTTAAGTTGATACATTTTAGAATCACACATGCGCAGCAACATAAATGTCAAAACCGTTGATGCGACATAAATGCAATGTAGGTATGGTGTGCCACGTAGTACCTGAGAGTTGGGCAACAAGGAGCTTTATATGCACACGCGGGAAAAGAGATTTGCCATGAAAAAATCCACTGTGAGGAGGACGAGGTAGTCAAAGTGCAGTTTATGAACAGCCATAGTGTGAAAACTGCTGGGCAGATTTGGACCAAATAAGAAACAATTTGGGAACAAAGCATTGACTTAATTTCCTTGACTGTTTGTGGTAAATCCAGCAAGTAGTTTAAAAAATATTTTACAGAGACATGGGGTGCCCCCGTGTTCCTTAAAACCTTTATATATATATTGGCGTTGGTCTTTTACAGTAGAGAGGCTTAGATGCTTTCAGAAATGAAAAGTCTCTTTTTGTTGTTGCTCGATTTGAGTGATTCCCGCGATATTACTGAGAGAAGCTGCAAATAAAAGAACTCAAACTGCTGTTCAGAGGAGGAAAAAGGATGCCATCAAACTTTGAAATGTACTCCCCCACAAGCTCACAGAGTCTAATAATGTTCTTGACTTCAGAAAGAGACTCAAAACTCTTCGGTTTATTTAGTCACTCCTATGGGAACACTGATTGTTTTGAACCACAGCGCTAACTTGGGCTGGCCGTAGGCACTATATAAAAACCAATAGCAATTGCAATAGCAATCACATCAGGCTACAGGTTGGCAGTGGGAAAGAAAACACCATGTGAAGATTGGATTTGGGGGTGGGTTGGGGAGCAAGTTACAGGTAGAACATTTTTGGTTTGTCACTGGAAGTCCGTGGGAATCTCACGAGGTTACAGCGGCAAAGCTGCAAGACACGCTCAGGATTGGTTTTGTGTCACACAAAGCGATGAGTGATAAGGGGTAATGGGAGAGGATTAGTTAGAGAAAAAACATATTGCCTGGAATGAGTGGACCTGGAAAAAAGAAGGGGAGCACATGTTGATTGCATGTGAGGTTGTGGAAGACCTTTTAATTCACGGGAACGTAAAAGAAATATGCCTTGCTTTTATGATCATATTTAACACTCCGTTCGTTGCAAAATGAGTACCGAAATGTTCACAAAAATAATTGAAAACATCATGACATGCAGTCATTACATGATCTCATATTGGGAAGAGTTTTATTATAGTTTGTCTTTTAAGGCACTATGAGTTATACATCGAAAGCGAACCCTTTGCAATGCTTTAAACCACCTTCTAAAAAATCAATATGCAAATGAGTGATGAGTGATAAGGGGTAATGGGAGAGGATTAGTTAGAGAAAAAACATATTGCCTGGAATGAGTGGACCTGGAAAAAAGAAGGGGAGCACATGTTGAGTGCATGTGAGGTTGTGGAAGACCTCTTAATTCACACATTTTTTGTTTGCAAAGTATCAGCTAAATCCGTCCTTCAGTTTAAAAGTTATTAGCAATTCAATGTTCCAGTTTACTACGGCACTAGATACACACCGTAAATATAGAGTTGTGGCAGCTGCACTATTATATATGTCTTTGGCTTGTTAATGTTATCAGAAACAGTAAGTGCCCCCACCCTCCCAAATACAACTTCTGGACACACCACTGATTACGCCAGCCCCATCCCACCTGGTGGCCATGAACCACATGAGAAATACCTACAAAACAACACCACTGGGCACGTCTCTTAGAGAAAGGTCGAGAGGATAGCTCAGGGGCAAAGTGCTCACCTTGGAAGGAAAACGACACAGAGCAACACAGGTTCGATCCCCGGGTCCGCACTTATAAACCTCTGGGTATTAAGCGCATTATAAATAACTTATCATATTGTATGAAAGCTGGATAAGGTAAGGGCCGCAAAATGGGAACGTAAAAGAAATATGCCTTGCTTTTATGATCATATTTAACACTCTGTTCGATGCAAAATGAGTACCGAAATGTTCACAAAAATAATTGAAAACATCATGACATGCAGTCATTACATGATCTCATATTGGGAAGTGTTTTATTATAGTTTGTCTTTTAGGCACTATGAGTTATACATCAAAAGCAAACCCTTTACAATGCTTTAAACCACCTTCTAAAAAATCAATATGCAAATATCTGCAATCAAACAATCAGTGTTGAGTAACAATCCAGAAGCGATATGGACATGGTGACATGTGAGTAACAATCCTGAAGCGATATGGACATGGCGACATGACCAGAGAACACTGAGGAATCAACGTGCGGGTGTTACAACTTGTCTTTTACATGGTCAAAGTATGTGGTTATTGCACATTCTTTTCTTTACATGCAACAAGGCAGAATGCACTTTCATGATCCAAAACAGAATATTTGGTTTGATTAACTCTCTTATTATTTTTTGATTGTTTAATTAGAAAGCCTGCATCAATCACAGCTGCTTTCACACATTCCTCGTCTAGGCATAAAATAGGCAACTTGAATGTGCCATGCATAATGAACGTGCATCCCAGGACTGGCACCAAGACAAGGTGTCCACCTATTTTCACCAGTGATGACATATCTTTCAGTGCCTTGCGGTAGTCATCCACGTCTGTGCACATAAGTTCCAGGAATGTTGTTGAGAGGACGCAGTCAACTTGAGTAGGAAGCTTCGGAGCAACTGGATGATCTTCATTGGCTTCACATTTTATAAGCTTTGTAATCTTTCCTCTCAGGCTTTCTTCTTTCTCAATCCCTATTTCTCTGTGGAAACAAATGCAACATATAATTTGGCAGATATGTAGACGAATCAATGCTTCCTTAACATGCAGTAAAATCAGCTTCTACCAAGAATGGGGTTTCCCTTCTTCTCATCATACAAGTAGAGCTCTCTGGGATGCATCTGCATTAGCACTGACTTTGCATATCACTTTCCAGTCAATGTGAAATATCATTACGACTTTGCTGGTGCAGTAATAAACTGCCAGTAATTTCATTTACCCGCACATTACTGCACGAGCAAAGTACAAGTTTACCGGTGCGGCACCTGATTTACCTCCAGCTAAGGTTTAAATAGCTTTTCTTGTGTGATCTACAGTTCACAAGACTAATAAAGTGAAATTGACTTTAGTTACCTTTTCTCTTTGTAGGTCCAGCACACACCATCTTATGTGGAGTGCTGGGGGGCTACCTAGTGGCCCCTTATCCTTTATTCTCATGTAACATTTTATGTTACCCTCACTACTTTAAATGGCTGGAGGCAGTGGTTTAATGTTTCCTACCATTGTGCTTTCTACCACAGGCTGAACACTCAGCTACAGTACAGCACCCCTGAGTGACCATTTTGTCAAAATGGCCCCTGACGTCTTTTTTCACCATTTTCTGTTTGTGATGTCTTTCTTGGGTTTTACTCCGTGTGTCGAAACAGATTTGAGCTCTTTGTTTGTCTTGCCTTTGGTGGGATTCAGCCCTGAAGCCAGCCTGTGGCTCCAGTGTGTCTGAAAGGGCAGGATCTGAGGTAGGTTCCCGAAACTCCCCTGTCCTTAGTCTCTAGGAATGCCTGAATGCAACCAGTCCTGATTGGCTGGCTGTCCTTTCAGGCGTTGTCTAGATTTCATTGGAAGATGTAATTGTCCTCACATTTACTGAGAACCTGTTTAACCTTTTCCTTCCTTAAACCTTTCTTTTCTGCAACCTCAGAATCTGCAAAGTAACTAGTGTGATATATAAATGACATTACTGTCCTTGTGAATGAAGTCACCTCAGGGTGTAGGAATTGTGTAAGAAGCATATCCAAAGAGTATCCACTAAACTTGTTCTGATTCTGAAAAGTAATTTTAAAGTATATTGACAGTGTTACATGAATTGCCTTTTTAAAGAACACTAATTAAAAAATTGATGTTAAATCAATAAATAACTATTTATAACAGAAACATTGAGTGTAAGTGTTACTTGTCTACTTGTATTCAAGAATTTCATTTGTACAGCTCTACAGCTCACATTTACCCCTCTTGAGAGGCTGCTCCGGCACACTACTAACTTTTGTAGTACAGACCTATACCAAAAGGTAGGTTACCTAATACCATGCAGATAAGCGATGTGTAGTCTCACACAGTGTGACTGCATTCATTCTTTCCTAACAGAGCTGGCACAATAGAAATCAATGTATCAGTCTTTCCCAAGGCTTGCACATTTCTTTATCCAAGGGTGTAGCCTCAGTACTACTCAAGTCATAGCGCTTCCCGTGCTCTCTTGTTGGGATGAACGTCCAACGTCCCAATTGCGAGAGGAAATATAAACTAAGAAAATCCATAAAACTCAATTCTTTTTTTTTTAATCTTTATTTTATAGAGAGTCACAACAGAACAGAGTCAGTACAGGCACAGTGTACCTTCACATCGAACATTACATTTAGTTTCCAACATCTTGTTACATAGCATTTAAGATGTCAAGGCGTTGACACGGGTGTAAAGTCATTGTCTGAGAGCATACTGCAGAGGTAGCTCCTAAACGGAGCCCATAAATCTTTGGGACGGCAAGTGGCAGATTCAGTTAACACAAATTGTTATTCGCTTTCATTTACCATTCTAAGGTCCTTGAGAAAGTCTTTCCGGCGGGGAGCATTGGCAGATGTCCAACACTTTAATATACAATGTTTTGCAATTACACAAGAAATAAAAAATAATCATTGAGTGGTCTCGGCTGTTTTACCAGTATCCCCAAATAGATATTTCAGAGGGTAGGGGGACGCAGGGATTGATGTGATTTCCTCAATGATGTTGGCGACCTCGCCCCAAAACACCGCCACTGAGGGGCACGCCCAGTACACATGATAAGCGTCTGCGTTTGGTGTGTCACATTTCAAGCATTTCCTGTGCATCCTGCTACAAATTTAGCCAACCTGGAGGGGGTGTAGTGTAACTGATTGAGTATTTTAAATTGAATTAGACGCAGCACAGAGTTTAAAGACACTGATCTGGTGAGCTGACAATATTTAAGCCACTGTTCCTTGCTTAAATTGGTCCCCAAGTCCCGTTCCCATGTTTCCTTTATAGTGCTACAGGAGGTTGAGTGTGTCTGGACCAGATTATATAACAGCGAGGTCCCCTTCTTCCGCCCCTCAGTCGCTGTTATAGCCTTTACACATTCGTGGGTGGGAGGCTCCATAGGGAATGTTGGCCACCTAGCGGCGAACGCGGCTCTCATACGGTGGTGTTGGAACCGCTTGAACCTGCCTCCCACAGCATCCGTGAAGTCTCTTAGTTCCGCATAAGTGCCCCCCGGGAACATATCCCGCATTTTAAATAGTTTGGTTGGGTCCCAAGCCATTTGTACGGTCTTATCAAACGTGGGTGGGATGTTAGGATAGCTCCAGAGTGGGACCTCTGGGTCATATGGGTTCTCAATTCCATGCCTTCTAAATACACATTTTGAACCATGCATGTACGGTAGTTCTCACCGGATCAAACTCACAGGTGTCTTTGTGCTTGGGGCTAAAGATAATTGATCGAGCATCGGTAGGGGAGGCTGAATATTTCTCAATAGGGATATGTGTGGCTGTGTCGTCTGGATCAAACCAATGTTTTGCAAATTGGGGTTGGGATGCTAAATAGTATAATTCAAAGTCCGGGGCTGCGATTCCGCCACTTGAGAACGGCTCCGCCATCTTGGTCCACTTCATACTTGCAGTCTTCCCACCCCACAAAACCCACCCCACACAAACGAAGTAGCAAGTGACTGAAGATTCGTAAACAAGGTTTTGCCAGGCCAAATTGGAATATTACTGAAACAATATAGCAGCTTGGAGAGGACTACCATTTTCAGAAGTGCCACTCGACCATATAGAGAGATACGGAGTTTAGCCCATAAGTACAGTTTAGTCGTCAATGTCTGAAGGATATCTTCATAGTTGTCTGTATATAGTCTATTTCTATTGCTAGATACCACAACTCCAGATAGTGAACTCGTATAGGAGACCATTTGAACACACTAATGTTGGATAGTTTGGGTCTGGATGGGGTCCGCGGAAACAACTCCGACTTAGAGACATATGATATGATGCGCCTATACACAGGTGTTTCAAGGCGCGACGAGGCAGGGAGGGGAGGAACAAGGGGAGACAGACAACGATCCTACTAGGCCAGGTGTCATTCAGATCGCGCAACTGCAGGGGTGAGGGAGGGGGAAAAGTGCAAGGGGAAGGGGAGGGGGGGAAGTGCAGTACAAGGTAAGTGGCGTAAAGTAATAAATAAATAGGGCCAGCTGGTGGCAAGTGCAAGATAAGTGCAGAACAAGTGCTGGGGAAGGGGGGGGGGCTGTAGGGATACAGAGACAGTCCCGCAGTGTAGAGGGGTTCCAGGGCATCAGTGCAAGTGGAGAGTGGCTGGGCCCAGGACTGAGGCCGTTTAGAGTGGTCCAGTTGCAGGATCAGTGCAGTTTCAGTGAAGAATTAATTAGCTGTTCAGCAGGGGAGAGGGAGAGAGAAAGCAGAAGCAAAGAGGAAGGTTTTGAGGTGCTTCCGGAACCGGAGATGGTTCTCCTCAAGTTTCAGGGAGGCAGGAAGGCTGTTCCAGAGGGAGGCCCCTGCCGCAGAGAGAGATCTACCCCCAGCCCGTTGCTTCGAGAAGCGGCTAACCCTGAGGGAGTTGGAGGCGGATGAGCGAAGGGCTCGGGAAGGAAGATATTTGGGAAGAGAGAGTTGAAGGTATTTAGGACCCAGGCCCCAGAAGGCCTTGTGGACAATGCAGAGGGTTTTGAACTTTATCCTCGCAGCCACTGGGAGCCAGTGTAGAGATTTCAGTCCTGGAGAGATACGGTCCCTGGGCTTGAGGCCAAGGACAAGTCTCGCAGTTCTGTTCTGGATGAGTTGCAGAGGGCGGAGAGTGGAGGCAGGCAGATTAAGATAGAGGCTGTTACAGTAGTCCAGCTTCGAGAGAACCAGGGCTCGGGAGACAGTGAGCTTCTGGGGGAAGGAGAGGAAGGGAAGAATACCTCTGAGGAGGTGCAGCTGGTAGTGTGACCTCTTGGCGACGTCAGAAATATGAGGAGAGAAGGAGAGTGTGGAGTCGAAGATGACCCCAAGGTTTTTTGCCTTGCAGGTAGGAGCAGGGAGGGGGCCAAGGGAGGCAGGCCAGAGAGCTGCAGGGAAGGAGGGAGTGGGAGTACCGATGAGTAGAATCTCAGTCTTACTGGCATTAAGGCAGAGGTCATTGGCGGCACACCATTCTTGGATAGCAGACAGACAGTCAGAGATGAGGTAAGGAGAGGGGGAGGCTGAGGGTAGCCTGAAAATGAGCTGGGTATCGTCCGCATAGCACTGGAAATTAGGGCAGAGAGCGGCGATGCGGTGGGCAAGGAGTGCCAGATACTGGTTGAACAGCCAGGGAGAGAGATTAGATCCCTGGGGGACACCACAGGTGGAGAAAAAGATGTCGGAGAGGAAGGACCCCAGTTGGACCTGGGAGGGTCGATTTGAAAGGAAAGAGGTCAGCCACGCCAGAGCCTGACCAGTGATACCCAGGTTTTCCCGGAGACGGTTGAGCAGGATGGCATGGTTGACAGTGTCAAAGGCAGAGGAGAGATCGAGCAGAATAAGAACACACGGAGTGTTGGAATCGAGGTTCAAGAGCAGGTCTTCACGGATGTTCAGGAGAGCAGTTTCCGTGCTTCTGGCAGCTCTGAAGCCAGATTGATAGTCGTGAAGACTACCAACAGATTCAGCATGGAGGTTAAGCTGGGAGATGGCCAGTTTCTCCAGGAGCTTGCCCAGGAAGGGAGTGATGGAGATAGGGCGATAGTTAGCCGGGCAGGAGGGGTCGGAAGAGGGTTTCTTGAGAAGAGGGTGCACAAGGGAGTGCTTGAGGGGGGAAGGGAAGACTCCAGAGGCGAAGGAGTGGTTGCAAAAGTCAGCCAGGGCAGGAGCCAGGGAGTCGATGTGGTCCTTGATAGTTTTGGAGGAACAGGGGTGAACCTGTTTAGACAAGACTTTCATTGATCGGACTTGTCTGGAAACCTCGTCAGCAGAGAAAGGTGGAAAGGCAGAGAAAGAGGGAGGAGGGGTGACCGCAGAAGGGCCAGAGGAAGGGCCGGGTAGGGAGGGAGGGAGGTGAAAGGAGGAGAGCGAGGACAGGATGTCCTGAGTTTTAGAGATGAAGTGAGAGGCCAGTGCAGTGCAGAGGGCCTGGGAGGGGACAGGAGAGGTAGAGACTGCAACAGGGTTGGCCAGCTCCTTGCAGATTTTAAAGAGTTCGGCGGAGTTGTTTGATGCCGCAGAGATGCGGGCTTGGATAAGGGCTCTCTTCTTGGTGAGAACGGAGAGCCGGTACTGCCTTTGGAGCAGGCGGCAGGCCAGTTTGTCAGAGGATGAACATGAAGCACGCCATTTCCTCTCTGCAACCCTGTACTTGCGTTTTAGGGTGACGAGATCCGAGTCATACCAGGAGTTACATTTGGCTTTGGGCTTCAGGCGGATTCTCATGACGGGGGCAAGGATATCAAGAGTAACAGATATAGCAGAGTGGAGCATGGAGAGGGCTGTGTCAGGGTGGGAGTCAGCCGAAGGGGCAGGGGGGGGCGAGATGGTAGCAGCGAAAGCCTCAACTGACACACGCTTCATGGGTCGGATGACCGAGAAGGTGGGTGGCAGTGAAGAGGGTGGCTTTGCCTGTGGGGTAGGGAGGGTGAGGTGGGAGGATAGGAGAAAGTGATCACTCCAGGAGAGAGGAGTGGAGAGAGGGACGGAGAGGGGAAGGTCAGAAGAGATCAGAGCATCAAGAGTGTGCCCAGCAGAGTGAGTAGGCCCAGATGGGAGAATAGAGAGTGAGAGAGAGTCGCAGAGGTCACGAAAGAGACCAGTGGGGGGACTGGAGGCATCAAGGTGGATGTTAAAGTCGCCAAGAAAGAGGAGTTGAGTGGTTGAGGACAGGAGTGAGGAGGAGAGGTCAGCCCACTCAGAGAGGAAGGAGGAAATTTGACCAGGTGGCCGATAGATAGTAGCCACGGTAAGGGAATGGCTAGGAGAGAGAGAGAGTCGGCAGACAAGACATTCAAAAGAGGAGTAGGTCTGCGTAGGAGTGACAGTGGCAGGAATCCACTCAGGGAAGATAAGGGCAACACCACCCCCTGCACGGTTAGGCCTGGGCATGGAGAGGATCTTGTAACCATCAGGTAGGAGTGTGTCAAAGCTGGTGGCAGAGCTGGCTGTGAACCATGTCTCAGTGAGACAAAGGACGTCGAGGTCCAGTTCCTCAAGAAGGTGACAGATATTGGAGGAGTGCTTGATGGCAGAGCGAGTGTTTAGTGTGGCAATGTGGAGAAGGCTGCCATCCTTGAAGAACTTCCGGGGAGGGGTACAGATCAGAGGTACGCCCTGCAGAGGTATTGAAGAAGGAGGTGAAGAAGGAGCACGAGAGGGGGCAGGGAGGGAGGGTAGAGGCAAGGTAGCCAAGGATAGAGGAGGGGGGACAGCAGGAGAGGAGAGGAAGTTGATGAGGTGTGGGAAGCGTCTATCGAAGAGGTGAAGGTTGGCCTGGGGGCCTTGGACCAAGACGGTCCCATTAGTGTAGACATTAATGATGGCCTTAGAGGAGCGGAAGGGGGCCAAGAGGACATCCCAACGGGTGCCACCATTAATGGGAGAGGAGGAGAAAGGAGAGAGCACAGAGACCATATGAAGGGTCCATAGGTCAGACGAAGGCACGAAAAAGAGGATGTCAGTGAGAGTTTCCTTAGAGCAGGCATTAGTGTAGGTGTCAGCGATAGGGAGGCCTGGGTTGGAGACCAGGATGTCCTTTTTAAACTTTTTCCTACCAGATTTAGTGAGGAGAGCAGGATAGTCAATGGAGAAGCAGTTAGAGAAGATAGGTGAGACGGAGAGCACCATGGAGTAGGAGGGAGGGAGGGGGGGGACAGACGAAACGAGAGCACGCAGACAGGAAGTGAGCGGCAAGCACAAGTTACCACAATTAGAGCAAACAAACAGTAAAGCGTATTAGGTACCGGGCCACCTAAGTTTGAGAATCCTGCGAGGGGAGAAAAAGCACCCTAGTTTACCACAGTTCAGAGCAAACAGTAATGCGTATTAGGTACCTGGCCACCTAAGTTTGAGAATCCTGCGAGGGGAGAAAAAGCACCCTAGTTTACCACAGTTCAGAGCAAACAGTAATGCGTATTAGGTACCGGGCCACCTAAGTTTGAGAATCCTGCGAGGGGAGAAAAAGCACCCTAGTTTACCACAGTTCAGAGCAAACAGTAATGCGTATTAGGTACCGGGCCACCTAAGTTTGAGAATCCTGCGCGGGGAGAAAAGCACCCTAGTTTACCACAACTGTGAATACAGTGAGGCAAGGCCCCATGCGGATGTAACCAGGAGTAGGAGGGGTGGGCCGGGGAACGGAGAACAGGTGGAACTGGCGCCTGGCGTCCCCTGCGGACACCTGCAGACACACAGTGAGCTGCACTGTAGGAGTCGCCCTTGGCCTGGGGCCCTTAGCCGCGGGGGCTGCCGGGCAGAGGGCTGCCCAGGAGGGGGGAGGTTATAGGCAGAGGGAGAGGAAGGGGGGGGTGTGGGCGGGCAGGGAGGCGGGGAGGGAGAGGAAGACCAGGAAGTGGGAGGGGGGAGCAGGAGCAGGCCAAACACCGCGCTAGGAGCGCGAAGAACAATTAAACTTTTTTTTTAAAAACAAAGCACTCACGGAGGCCCAGGCAGGGCTTCCCAGGCCTGCTGTTCCCCTCAGGCCACCGGCGACCGCTCTCCACGCTCAGCTGGAGAAAAGAAGCGAGCGGGGGGAACGGCCGTCGAGTAGGCCAGAGGGGAGGCAGGCACACAGCCAATCAGAGGGGGGGGTGGGCGGTCAGGGAGGCGGGGAGGGAGAGGAAGACCAGGAAGTGGGAGGGGGAGCAGGAGCAGGCCAAACACCGCGCTAGGAGCGCGAAGAACAATTAAACTTTTTTTTTCAAAACAAAGCACTCACGGAGGCCCAGGCAGGGCTCCCCAGGCCTGCTGTTCCCCTCAGGCCACCGGCGACCACTGTCCACGCTCAGCTGGAGAAAAGAAGCGAGCGGGGGGAACGGCCGTCGAGTAGGCCAGAGGGGAGGCAGGCACACAGCCAATCAGAGGGGGGGGTGGGCGGGCAGGGAGGCGGGGAGGGAGAGGAAGACCAGGAAGTGGGAGGGGGGAGCAGGAGCAGGCCAAACACCGCGCTAGGAGCGCGAAGAGCAATTAAACTTTTTTTTCAAAACAAAGCACTCACGGAGGCCCAGGCAGGGCTTCCCAGGCCTGCTGTTCACCTCAGGCCACCGGCGACCGCTCTCCACGCTCAGCTGGAGAAAAGAAGCGAGCGGGGGGAACGGCCGTCGAGTAGGCCAGAGGGGAGGCAGGCACACAGCCAATCAGAGGGGGGGGTGGGCGGGCAGGGAGGCGGGGAGGGAGAGGAAGACCAGGAAGTGGGAGGGGGGAGCAGGAGCAGGCCAAACACCGCGCTAGGAGCGCGAAGAACAATTAAACTTTTTTTTTCAAAACAAAGCACTCACGGAGGCCCAGGCAGGGCTTCCCAGGCCTGCTGTTCCCCTCAGGCCACCGGCGACCGCTCTCCACGCTCAGCTGGAGAAAAGAAGCGAGCGGGGGGAACGGCCGTCGAGTAGGCCAGAGGGGAGGCAGGCACACAGCCAATCAGAGGGGGGGGTGGGCGGGCAGGGAGGCGGGGAGGGAGAGGAAGACCAGGAAGTAGGAGGGGGGAGCAGGAGCAGGCCAAACACCGCGCTAGGAGCGCGAAGAACAATTAAACTTTTTTTTCAAAACAAAGCACTCACGGAGGCCCAGGCAGGGCTTCCCAGGCCTGCTGTTCCCCTCAGGCCACCGGCGACCGCTCTCCACACTCAGCTGGAGAAAAGAAGCGAGTGGGGGGAACGGCCGTCGAGTAGGCCAGAGGGGAGGCAGGCACACAGCCAATCAGAGGGGGGGGTGGGCGGGCAGGGAGGCGGGGAGGGAAACATTCATTTTAAATCCTGAGTATTTGGCAAATGAATGTATATCGGCCATCATAGGCCCAAGATTGGATTTCAGGTCTTGGACATAGAGTATAGTGTCATCAGCATATAAAGATATGACCTGCGGGGGGGCCTGTCATTCCGAGACCTCTGTGTGCATGAGTTTTCCAGACAAATTCCACCATAGGTTCCATTGTTAGGGCAAACAGGATGGGGGAGAAAGGGCAGCCCTGTCTGGTGGTTCTGCCTAGGGAGAAGAGGGAAGATAAAGTGTGGTTGGTAAGGACCCTGGCCTCAGGATTAGTGTAGAGCAGTCTGACACACGTAAGGAAATAATGTCCCAGGCCGAAACACTCCAGCACTGAGAAAAGATAGGCCCACGACACAGAGTCAGAATCCTTCTCGGCATCTAGAGCTGCGACTGCTGCATTAGCTTTCGGGTCAATTTGAGCCATCACCCCAAAAGCCGTTGCAGGTTAAAGGCGGTGGAACGGGTGGTGATGAAGCCTGCCTGTTTGGGGTTGACCAATGTGGGCATATGTGGTAAAAGTCTGGTTGCAAGGACTTTGGCAAAGATTCAAGGAGAGAGGTCTGTATGAGGACATATCATGCATAGGGCGTCTGGACTTACAGTGATCACAGCTTCACGCATGGACGCGGGGAGTGTGTCACGTTCCATTGCCTCTTCCCACACCTTCAGTAGAATATGGGCTATCCTATCTTTAAATTCCTTGTACAGTTCGATGCCAAGGCCATCCGAACCCGGGGCCTTACCTGATGTTAACGCCTTTATAGCTGCAGTGATTTCTTCAATCGTGACAGGTGAGTCTAGTGCAGTACTTGCTTCCAGATTTAGGGAAGGGAGCTTGAGTTCCCGTAAGTAATTGGTTATTTCCTCTCTGGATTTAACATCTCGGTTAGAGTATAGGGTTCTGTAGTATTCCGCACATCTAGCATTTATTTCTTCTTCCCTGTTTGTGGTCATGTTTATTGTCTCCCCCTGTTTAGTTTGTATGCTGGCTATCGGGCTATGGTATCCCTCTGCTTTAAGCATGTTGGCCAGAATCCACCTGCTTTCTTGCTTTCACCATATCTGCAGGCACGAGCAGGGGTCGCCATATATAGGATTTCTCTATCAGCCAATTTATTAAATTCACCCAGTGTGTCGTGTATTGCGAAGAGGGCTTCTTTACTATGTGTAGCGCCAGCCCTCCAGATAAGATGCGTGTTGGGACTTTTTTACACAGTAAAATCTTGTGTAAATGCCATAATTTATTTTTTTCTTGCGGACGATTTATGCTAGCTAATCACAGCAGTTGCTTGTGAATTCCCAGACACTTTTCTCCAGTAGATGGCGATGAAACACTTCAGCAAATACAAGCCTTGTGTGAAGACTTTGCAGTGTCATATTTGAGAGTGACGATTCAGGCAGGCAGCAGAGAAGGTGGCATGGCCATAAACAAGACCATCTAAATGTGACCTTAACACAAATGTACCAAAATGCCAGCTACACTGCACACAGCGCTTAGTTACAAAAACCTGTGCCTCTGCAGTGGGCCCCTACAGTGAAGTACATTTTTGTAAAAGTCGGGCCAATTTCAAGAGTCAGACCTGGCAGGCAACATAAGAGGTTATGCCAAGCAGGGGTCAAGTCCTAAAAATAAAAGTGGGGAGACTCACTAACAAACGCAATGCGATGTGGCCTCGCCAGAAAGCAGCATATTAAGGTGAAAAATGCACATTTCATTAAATTGACTTTGCATCACCATCCAAATTGCACAGAACTAATGGCATGTGCCTTTCATAAAATCAACGCCCACACAAAACCAAGAGAGGATATTTTCTTCTAATAGTGTTTTTAAAAACGTTAAAAGGTGTGCATGTGTTAAACTCCAAGAACCAATTCAAATGTTTCCCCTGGAACTTGCAGTACTGAAATGGGACATTTCACCTTTAGTTTTTTGTTATTTTTTAACAGGTTATTCGGGTTATATAGTGCAGTTGTGAAGTGTCCGGCCTAAAAACCTGAATACTGCATTTCGATCCCTGAAGGTCGGCTTTAAGTCATATAAATTCAAAGAGGGTCCAATGGGTGGACTTTGTGTACCCTCGTCTTGAGCCCTGAAGCCAAGATTGGTTCCTTTTGTTGTTGACAGCAGCGAAGAGTGGTGCCATTTCTTTTCCAAGTACTGAGCAGGCAAGTACTGGTTACCCAGCTCACTTCTACGTGTGTAGCAAGCTGGCTGTGCGTCTCCATTAATGGCATATACTGTTCTGCAGTTAGAGCATTGTCTGTGGACTACACATGTGTTTTATGTGTGATTTACGCTCAAAATGAAAGTGGAGCTTCCAGCGGGCAGCCCATTCTGTTCAGCTTTGAAAGTACTTTAGGAGGCAGCTTTGAGCTGGTGACTCGTTTTCCTTTTGGATGCACTAGATTCAAATGTGGGGCACAAGCCCCACAAGGAAGTAATGGCAAATGAGTCCCAGCTAATGGCACAAATGTCAGGAAGCCATCACATACCCATTTGCCACACAACGATTGCCTGCAAACTCTAAGATGTACATGTCCAAATGGAACTGCTGTGTAGACGTGCCCCAGAGCCACCTGGTTGCAGTAGTGATATTCTCAGAAAAGTGAGTATCCATCCACAGCTAACCACATACACACACAGACAGATTGCCAAAGATGTAATTTATTTTGACTAGCTAGGCAGTAGTTCTAAAATCGTCATTAAAGGACAAGCCATTGGCTTACTCACACATTTTACTTTTCTGTCACTATATTATTTGGGCGTATAACTTAGTGAATATTAATACTTCCCATCCAGCATTAATAGTGTGTACTATCATCTCAAACAGATAATGTCTAAGTGCAGAACGTGCCCGCTGAAAGGAGAGCAGGGCTCTAGTTAAAGTGTGAGGGCACTGGAAGGAAGCACCAATGTGGAACAGAATGGAGCAGAGTTTTGAACGTTTCTTAGTGCGAGTTGCTATAATTTTATTGCGAGCCTTACTTACAATTCCTTTAGAAAACCCACTTTTTCTTTAAAGGGTCACAGCAATTCCTTTTTAGAATGAAAATGAGGGTTGGTTTTGACCTATGAGACAAAGCACTGTGAAAAATGGAATGTGGTGCCGTGCTAGAAAAGGGAAGGCTGGGCAGGAGCTGTGACAAGTGGTGATCGGAAGGGGAAACTGGAATGAGCAAAGTAGCCATCTAAAGAATTGAGGGGTACAGAGAAGGGGAAGATGGTGAGCAACTGTAGCAGAGAGAGGGGTTTGCAGGACCCCATAAGAGAAGGAAGGGTGAGACAGAGGAGAGCTGAACAGATATCTTTCCGAGGGGGATAAGAAGCAGCCATATAAACATTGCTCTCAGCCTGTCGGGTGCAAGGCAGTAACACTCACATTGATGACCTGGTGGCTCACCTTGAACTTCAAGTTCAAATGACTTAGACTGGATGAATCATTTATAAGACCACAGCAGGAAACCAGCTGTCTGTCTAAACAAGGTTGAGGCTAGGACTGTCAGGAGAAGATGTCACCTGAGAGCTACATCTTGGGGAAGTCAGAATGGTTTACTTTGATAAAAAGGGGATTAGGATACTGTGTTTGAGGGGACGGTTGAATATTGATATTGATATTTTATTTGTATCGCGCCCGTACACAAGTGTTTCAGAGCAGCAGTGTTGGAAAGCACCATTATGGGTAAGGAACATGATGGGTTTGCACTGTGAGACTGGAGGGTTATAGCAAGGCATTTCAGCTAGTTGGCACCACAGCTGTTTTCTATAGCATGCTTTGAGGAAGAGATAAGCTTAAGGACCAGAGGTGGGAAGTAGTCGGAAGGCATTTTGATTGTTGAAACCGAGAACTGTTCACTCGAAGCCTCACACATCTGAAACTTTGACAGCCATGGATACAAGCCTTGCAGGCAGAACATTGTTCTTCCCCCTCAACCGTTCTTACCACCAACTTCTCCCCTTACCCCACCCACCCAAGGCTAATGGAGTTGCATAGTGTTTTGGTCACAGTGTTTTCGTATTTTCTCCCCAGGTAACCCACAAAAGGTATTTTTGTTCTTGCTCCAGCGGCCGCTGGGGATCTGCCCCTAGGGGTTGGGCAGATTGCGATGCATGCCTTGGTAGCGACATACAAGGGCTAGCACAAGACCAGCTAGCAGCTCCAGTGAACAGAGAAAACTGTAGACACAGCTTGCAGATGGTAGTATTCTTCACTGACACATGCATGCACCTCCGAAAGTCTACAGTCCTTTCCAACTCTCTATTCCACTGCTTGCTTCAAAGGAACATATATTGTATGTCTGCATTAACATATGTTCTACACAACAAGCCTCATCTAAAACATACCTTTGTATTCCACTTCACCTCCATCCCATGTCTGTTCCCATTTACTATTAATGGCTTAGGGTTTTGTATCTTGCCACATGAATCCAAACCACTCAAGCATATCACTTTAAAGGTTCATTAATCCCCCTCTGTACTTCCATGCTTCCAAAGTGTCATCTGCTCACAGTCACAGTGCATTCTCCATATGTATCTTTTCACAGCTCCCTCCAGATGGTCAGGCTTTGCCTTCATGGCCTTTTCTGTCTGGCTGTGTGCCTGGCACCAAAATAAAATGCACCTAGAACATAGATTCTAGCCAACCTGCAGATCCATTGTGTATTTTACTGTGGCCCCACTCACTGTTCTTTGAGGTGGACAGCTTACACATCAGGAGTAGATGAGAGTGGCCAGAGACTCTCACTATCTTTAATGAGGGGACTCAGAACCCCAACCAGGTCTAATTCAATGCAATTGTTACTGTACCTGCACATCTGCATCGCTGACCCAAAATCAAAATCCCAAGTAGCCACCAGTTGATTACTCAGCATTTAAGGAAACAAAAACAGAAGACAAATAAAAAGCATTTCAGAGCTGCCTATTGCATTTCCATGATGGCTGCTTGTTCAATGGGTGAAAAAAAAACATTTGTTCCGTTGAACTGCAGATTTAAACTAATCCTATTTAACAGCAAGCTGTATGAAACTCTATGAATCACCACGTCCATGTATTTAAATGGGCTTGCAGTGCCTTTCTCAGACTTATGTTCTATGGCATAACTGTGTGGTTTTGTGCATTCCATAGTCTAATTAGTCAGGTACTTATTCTTTAGGACGTGCACTGTGATTATGATGTTATATGTAACATTATCGTATTACAACATGCATCTGTTCCTGGCCAAGAAGTGTGTTCTGTAAGCTTGGGGCATCCTGCTCAGATGCAACATGAAGAGTCAGAGAGCTAGCAGGTAAGAAAGACTTGGCTGTATTGTACATAATGTCACAAGTACCAGTTACTTTTCAGGTTACATGTAATCGGGAGCACACCCGCCAGCCACCCTCAGGCTTACGAGCTCGGGGTCATAACTAGCAATTTCAGAACACTCATGCATCATCACCCATACAACATTCACTGAGGCGTCATTCATTTAGTCAACTACATTCTCACAGCATGCAATCATGAGCAGCAGGACACCAGCGCCAGGAGACAGCAGTCATGCACTTGACTCTCAACAAGACAAAATGAACCACATTCCCTTTATATTCATGAACACTGCAAGACACAGCAAAGCGCTTCCTGGACACCAAGCACATCCATGAGGAACAAGGTCCCCTCTATCAGGTACTTTATTGAATCAAAGGGCGCGACCCACTGCTGCACAATATTGTTTTGTTTCTAACATTTTCCTATAGTTTTAACTTTATGCACCTATTAGATGTTGTACTTTTTACTCTCTTATTAAGCAAAAAACTGTTACTCTCTTGAAATTGCATTTATACTCTAATTATAAAAATAGAGAGTAAAACACTCTCACCTCGAAATCTTATCTGGAGCACTGTGTAGCGTTGTAGTCAACCTCAAGCATTGCTCATTTGGCCTCCGCTATTCCAAGCTCTCTCCTGACTGTTGTCAGCAACCCAGTGGTCTTTGCCATAATAATACCTCGCACCCACACCTTAAATGTTTCCCAGAGCGTGGTATGTGCACTAACTGAGCCCTCATTCAAGTCAAAGAATTTGTTTATCTCAGTGTGGAGCGACTCACATACATCTGGGTCTCTAAGTATGGCAGAGGGCATCCTCCAGCATCTAGCACGTGGCGAGATGCCTCGTAGATTCAGGGTAAGAGATATCGGAGGGGGTCTCAAAGAGTCCGGCGGTGTATCTCGATAGCGGATGTCGCATCTGCGAGGGACAAGCTAATAAGCCAGTAATGTATACAGGACTCTGAGTCATGGACCGTTGAGTAGTATGTATATCAGCTAGCAAGTGGGTGGAGAGTGCGCCATGCGTCTATGAGGAATGCTTGCGCCATTACCTGCTTCAAGGTGACCACAGCCTTTGTGAGACCGCGGGGGGTAAAAGAGGATCTATCAAGTGGCATATCTAGTATTGTATTAAAGTCTCCTCCCCCTAGTACTAATGCATATCCTGCCACGTCAAGCATACCTAGTATTGTCCGATAGAATTCCGGATCATCAATGGTCGTCCCATCCGTGTTGACTAACAAGATTGATCGGCCAGCCACTCTCCCCCACACCAATACAAATCTACCTTGGGCATCCACCCTGCTATCTTCATATTGGAACCCCAATGACGGATGAATCAAGGTATGGACCCCATTGGATTGGGCTGAGTACTCTGTATAATATCCGAGAGGGCCCCAGCATGAGTGAAAAGTGGAATTTACATTTTGGAGTCCTTGTGTCTCTTGTAGCAGCAGTAACTGCGGATTGTGCCTCGATATATACGCCGCAACCTTCCTGGCCTTGACCGGATTATTAAGCCCCTGTACATTCCAGGAGAGTAACTTAACATTCAACCCCTTGTCAGAATGTGTCATACGTGTCATGTGTCACATTACCTCTATCTGTGTCACGGCACGTGCCAATCGACACAACCGTACCTCTGCTGATATGACTCTCTGTAGACAAAAAAGGATGTCGGGATACACGAAAGATATTTTAAACTTGGTTTATATTTCCAAGACTTAAATTTTATTCAAAAAACAAGTATAAAACAATTATTAAACACAATTTCAATAAAACATTGTGGCTCATTCATTTTCAATCATTCACATTCATACTCTTCAACACCCTATCACGATTGTTTTTTTAGAAAACTGGTCTGTACATAAAGAAACAGTCATACATCTGTTGCATCTTTGAACATTCAAAATTCTTAAAGAGAACTCCCCATCAATTTGGAGTAACAAAAAGTTTGTGTTGTGTTGTTCCCACAGATTCTCACATCGACACATGTTTCAGTTGCTCTCAACGAGCATCATCAATAGTGCTCTCTTTGTATGGCAACCTTTTTCAGGACAAACAACCAATTTTCTCGTACATATATCGGCTTGAGCCACACCATCTATAGACAATAAAATACATAAAAGGCTAAGTCAATATTTTGTGTTCCCGTCACCGCCATTTAAGTTATTTAATGGCATATTAATATGGTGGATGTTATGCTCCAAAAATTGAGCTCCATCTGACTCACCTCCTGCCCACGGGCAAAGGAGGTGAAAGATGTGATTTTTTCAATTGCGGCACGTCTCCAATCAAAATCTTGAGGATAATTGTCCTCTGGTCTGTTCAGTGCAAGACAAGTATTTATTGTAACCTCATGTTATCATTACATTTAATTGCAAAATTTCCAGTTCGCAACAGTGATGGTAACCATCTGGCGATGGAGACCAAATTAAAATTGTTATTCGCATTTTTCTCACTTACTCAGAACAGGAATAACCACGTCTCACACTCAATCTGACTGGTTCAGTGTACAATTTTAGTCAGGCTCTGGTGCCGTGCTGAGGACAGGCACCTCCTTATTCACTCTTCCTTAATACAGGATGGGATTGGATCTCTATTTCACATAGATCTACAAACATATACAGATTGATAGTTTGTCTATTTATATGAAACCATTGTGCCCATATGCAGTAAATACTTGTTATCCCACTTAATGTTCTTTCTGTGTGGGATTCTCCCACCTTATCTTGTCCAAGTTGCCCAGCACTTACTGCTCTGTCTATTTTGTTCTTCCAATTTTAATGATTTCTGAGTACCCCCCAACAAAGGTATGTTGTTATCCTTTCTCCCTTGTAGATGTACTGGGACTGCGTTAGATCAACCAGGGTAATCTTTCAACGCCATATTCATGTTGGTACGCGTCAATTTAGCCGCCCTAAATATCAAGTTATAGTTTATCCTGTCTAAACTCTCATTTTTAATGGCATCTGGCTGTCTGTAAATTGTTCAGTAGTTACAACTATCCGACATCGTACACCCCGTAATAGATACTCGTGGAGCTACATTCAATACACTTACCTGTAGCCTCCCTTCTGTGGTCTCCCTCCGTGTGATGTACGCGGTATCTGCAGTGCACCTTTAATTTCGCATCGCGGTAACTTAGTGTAAAGTACCCTTTTCATCTCCTTGCGTTCATGGAGATGAAAAGGGGACTATTGGGTCATCTCGCAATCCGAGTGATTAAGAATCCTTAAAAACAGGGTTCCGAATACACCCATGTTCTATACTCATTGGGGCCGATTCATGGAACAAACATGCGCCGAAAATCTTCGCGCAAGCAGGCGCAAGCAGGCGCAAGCAAACAGGCGCACGCGCACGCGTGCGATTCATGGAAGTCCCTGCGCGTGTACACCTCGGGATGTGCGCCAAACCCGTGCATGGCGCACAAGTCACTGCAACATCCCGAAAGGCGTGCGCAACGCGCACAGTGAAAGCGCACAACCTCGGCGCATACACCAGAAAGTGGGCGGGACACGGGGCGTAACGCGCGGAATGGGGAACAACGCGCGAAAATAAGGGCGTAACTGGGGATGTACTGCAGGGAAGCAGACGAAACGCCCACACGCACTCGAACCACACGTATTCATGGAATCGAATAGGGCAAAGCCACGCACAGCCAAAGACACGCACAAGCTGAAACACGTCCGCCACACGAAGGCAGGCGGTAGAGTCCCAGCGCATCACAAAAGTGGCAACATACAGCAATTGGGCCTGTGCGAGCGGGGTACGTGTATTTCGGGGGCGCGCGGGAAGTTAGACACGCGATTGAGCGGGGTACGTGTATTTCGGGGGCGCGCGGGAAGTTACACACGCGATTGAGCGGGGTACGTGTATTTCGGGGGCGCGCGGGAAGTTACACACGCGATTGAGCGGGGTACGTGTATTCTGGGGGCGCGCGGGAAGTTACACACACGATTGAGCGGGGTACGTGTATTTCGGGGGCGCGCGGGAAGTCACACACGCGATTGAGCGGGGTACGTGTACTTCGGGGGCGCGCGGGAAGTCAAACACGCGATTGAGCGGGGTACGTGTATTTCGGGGGCGCGCGGGAAGTCACACACGCGATTGAGCGGGGTACGTGTATTTCTGGGGCGCACGGGAAGTCATACACGCGATTGAGCGGGGTACGTGTATTTCGGGGGCGCGCGGGAAGTTACACACACGATTGAGCGGGGTACGTGTATTTCGGGGGTGCGCGGGAAGTCACACACGCGATTGAGCGGGGTACGTGTATTACAGGGGTGCGTGGGAAGTCACACACGCGATTGAGCGGGGTACGTGTATTTCGGGGGCGCGCGGGAAGTTACACACGCGATTGAGCGGGGTACGTGTATTTCGGGGGTGCGCGGGAAGTTACACACGCGATTGAGCGGGGTACGTGTATTCCAGGGGTGCACGGGAAGTTCCACACGCAATCTCATCAGGGTACGTGTATTACAGGGGTGCGCCGGGAGCAGCACACATGAATTGCACGTGTGGGTCCTCCCAGGTGTTCCCTCTACACCCTCCACGGCCCCTGAAGGTGGCTCACACCACAGGGGCCTACCCAGCACATGTCCTGCAGGCACCCCATCCACCATGGCCATGCCCACCAGCCAACCCACATGTCAACTTGCACTACTGCCCACCAACGCATGTCCCCCTGCACCCCCAGGCACCAGGGGCACCCACCACCAGGCCCCCACCAATGTCCAACTCATGTCTCCCACCACCCCCACCCCCCAGCAGTGCAGGGGCAGCCTCCACCAGGCCCCCACCCATGTCTCCCACCACCCCCACCCCCCAGCACTGTGGGGCACCTGCCAGCAGTGTAACGCTCACCTGATTCTCGCAGAGGGGCCGGTCTTGACTGGGCGACTACCGTATCTTCAAAGGTGATGTGTAGCACCCGGTTGGCTCTTTGGGCTGGACCTCTGTGCACTGTATGCCTGACGTGTAGAGTAAGATGTCTGCAGATAGAAAATATGGGGTTAATGAACTGGGGTTATTGGGCTGTCCCTATCTCTTTCCTCTTCTCGTCTCCTGTAGACCCCAAAGGTTAACGCTCTCACCTTAGGTAAGTGAATGCCGAGCTCTCCATCTGCCTCGGGGCAGGGTGCTGTAGCCAGTTTCTTCACTGGATAGGTAGCGCAGGCCTCTTGACTTCAGAGGACTGCTGTCCGTCGTTTACTGCACGAACGGTAAGTTTCGAGTCATTCAAATGTCTTTTTAAAGTCTTTAGTAATGATGTCTCTTGTTTTGCAGGGTTCCGGCGATGGCGGATGACGGGCTGAAGTGAGTTGAAGATGGAGCCCGTGTGATGAATAGAAGCGCCTGGAAGCACGTGGGTAAGCGCTTGTTGCCTGCTTCACGATGCGCTCTGTCTTTTTATTTTGCAGGTACGAGTTCGGAGCGGCTGCAGGGTGCCGGAATACCCACTGGATTAGATGTGGAAAGGAGTAATGGCACATGAGTATTAAAGTTCCCCAATGTCTTTAAACGCACCTTGTTTTGTCTTTCAGATGCGGATGCAGCGCCGAAGGCCTCCGGAGCGTGCGAAGAGTTGGTAAGCTTTTGTCTTTCAGATGCCGGAATGCAGTATGAAGACCTCCGGAGCGCACGAAGAGTAGGTAAGCCTTTGCCTTTCCGATGCCGGAATGCTAACCTGTTCTTTCTTGTCTTTATAGGTGTTGCTGAAGACTGGATTCAGGATGGTAAGCCTTTGCCTTTCAGATGCCGGAATGCTAACCTGTTCTTTCTTGTCTTTATAGGTGTTGCTGAAGACTGGATTCAGGATGGTAAGCCTTTTTCCTTAGGCCCAGGACTGGATGCAGAAGACACGATGAGCGTCCTGCTGCAGAGGGTGCAGAATAACGCAAAGCAAGATTCATCCACCGGGTGTGGTTTAAATAGCCTCCTGTAGTGCTTAGGTGTCTCCTTCCACAGCCACGCCTAAGTAAGAAAAGAGTTCCTGGTAAGAAAAGAGTTCCTGCCTTCCAGAAGAGTTCCAGTGTTCTAAATCTAGGGAGTGGCTCCAGCCCCACCCAACAGGAAAAGTAGTTCCAAACAGAAGAGGATCAGAGGCTCAACTGGCAGGCAAGTAAGCAGCATGGTCTGCTGCAGGTAAGTCCACCCAAGCATTATGAGCCCGGCGCTTCCAGCGCTGGGACTGGGCATATTTATGAGCCTGGTGCCACTGGCGCCAGGACTGGGTCCAAAAGGTCCCAATTGGGACTGGTTGGCACTCGGAACCTGGGTTATGGATCTGCTTCCTAGGGAGTTGGGAAAACCCTGACCTTTTGGAAGCAGAGATCATGACAGTACCCCCCTCAAGGCCCCTCCCAAACCGGGCTTCTCCGGGGGTTTTGGCTTGTCAGGAAATGTTCGGTGAAATCTTTTGATTAGGCGAGGAGCGTGGACATATTCAGCAGGTTCCCAGGATCTCTCTTGGGGGCCGTAGCCTTTCCAGTCAATTAGGTAGAATAGTTTAGATTTGGAGATCTTGGAGTCCAGAATGCTTTTGACTTCAAACTCGAGTTCTCCATCCACTAGGATATGTTTTGGAGATTTGGTTAGTCGGGTTTGAGGTTGCACGGGTTTTAATAGAGAGACGTGGAAGACCGGATGTATCTTCATGTGCGGGGGCAAGTCCAACTTGACCGCTACTGGGTTTACTATGGTAGTGATGGAATAGGGACCAAGGTATCTTGGGTTGAATGTGCGTGGCCCTTTTAGAGATAGATATTTGGTGGATAACCAGACTTGATCCCCTACTTGATAGTGAGGGGCTTCCTTCCGAAGTTGATCTGCTCCTTTCTTGTATTGTTCTTTAGCCCTTTGAAGGTGAGAAACAGCTTCCTTAAAGGCTTGGGTGATTGTAGAATGCAGGTAGTCTACTGCTGGTGTTTCAAGATCTTGGAGGGGATCCAACTCCGAGGTTCGAGGGTGACTGCCGTACAAAAGAAAAAACGGGGTTTTCCCAGTTCCCGAGTGGACAGAGTTATTGTAGGCATACTCGGCTATCCAAAGGATATCTTTCCAAGTTTTTTCAGTTTGTTGCAGCATGCAGCGTAAATACTGTTCCAGAGTTTGATTGGTCCTCTCGGTTTGTCCGTCGGTCTGAGGGTGGTGACTGGTCGATAGTCTCACATCAATTTGAGCCGACCGACAGCAACTTCGCCAAAAATGAGAAATAAATTGACTACCTCGATCCGAAATTAGAACCGAAGGAAAACCGTGCAGTCGGACGATGTTTTCGAGAAATTCTCGGGCCAGAGTTGCTGCTGTTGGCAAGCCTTTGAGCGGAATGAAATGCGCCATCTTGGAGAATAAGTCCACGATTACTAGAATCGTATTGTATCCGGAGCATGGAGGTAGATCGGTGATGAAGTCCATAGAAAGCGTATGCCAAGGGCGAGGTGGGATGTCAATAGGGCGTAAGAGGCCTGCTGGTCTTTCCTTTTGACTCTTGTTTTGGGCGCATACTCCACAGGACATTATAAAGTCTCTGATATCTTTTTTCCAAGACGGCCACCAGAAGTAGCGCTTGATCTTTTCTGAGGTCTTGGCTATACCGGGATGACCTTCCATTAAAGAGTCGTGATAACAAGAGATTACTTTTTTCTGTAAATCTGTGCTGGGTAGGTATAATCGTTCTTGGAAATACAATAAGTTGTCCTTTACTGCAAAGTCCTTTCCCTGCAGATGCCAATTCTGTATATCTGCTGGAGTTACAAGTTGCCTGGCTTTATCCTTAACTTCCTCTATGGATTCTGTGGCGATTACACCCAGAATTCTTTGTTCGGGAATGATTGGCACAGGTTTAGGGTTGATCAAGTGTTCTTCCACTCCCATCCGAGAAAGGGCATCGGCTTTACCGTTCTTTGTACCTGGTCGATAGGTAATTATGAAGTCAAACTCAGCAAAGAATAATGCCCAACTGAGTTGTCTAGAGGATTGGGCTTTTGCGGTTTTCAGATATTGCAAGTTTCGGTGATCCGTAATCACAGTAACGGTGTGTCGGGCCCCCAGCAGATAATGCCGCCAAGCCTTAAAGGCAGACTTGATAGCCAGAAGTTCCTTGTCAGTAATCGTGTAATTGACTTCAGGAGGCGAGAATTTGCGGGACCAAAATGCCACGGGATGCAACTGATTGGTTACCGGGTCCTTTTGTGATAGAACTGCCCCCATGGCAAGGCTTGAAGCATCAGTTTCCACGATGTAGGGGAGTTCGGGGCGAGGGTGTTTTAAGATTGGTGCAGAGATAAATTTAGTCTTCAAATCCTGGAAAGCTTGTTCCGCCTCGGTAGACCATTCAAAACGTTTGTTTTTCTTTAACAAGGCAGTGATGGGCTGGACTATTCGAGAGAACTCGGGGATAAACCTGCGGTAAAAGTTAGCGAAGCCTAACATGCTTTGCACACCTTTTACGGAGGATGGTGATGACCATTTGAGAACTGCATCGACCTTCTTTGAATCCATACGCACCCCGCAAGGTGATAATATGAATCCCAAGAATTCAACTTCAGTCACGTTGAAAACACATTTTTCCAACTTAGCGAAAAGTTTGTGTTGACGCAATCTTTCGAGGACCATTTTCACGTGTTTCCGATGTTCAGATTCCGATGAAGAATAAACGAGGATGTCGTCAATGTAAACAACAACACATACATCTATTAGCTCTCTGAGGACATCGTTCATAAAATATTGAAAGGCGGCCGGGGCATTGCAAAGTCCGAAGGGCATGACCTGATATTCAAATAGCCCATACTTGGTGCGGAAGGCCGTCTTCCATTCATCGCCCTCTTTTACTCGTACCAAGTGGTAAGCTCCTCTAAGATCCAGCTTTGTATATATGCATGCTTTTCTGACTTGGTCCAGGAGTTCAGGGATCAAAGGTAACGGATATCTATTCTTAACGGTGATCTGGTTCAGGGAGCGATAATCGATACAAGTTCTAAGGTCTCCTTCCTTTTTTGGAACAAAGA
The DNA here is from genome assembly GCF_040938575.1 of Ambystoma mexicanum. Lineage (NCBI taxonomy): Eukaryota > Metazoa > Chordata > Amphibia > Caudata > Ambystomatidae > Ambystoma > Ambystoma mexicanum. The sequence continues at coordinate 1,085,676,419 of NC_090941.1, forward strand.
ACAAAGCTGAAGAAGCAGGGGACTTGGAAGGACGAATAAACCCATTTGCCAGGTATTGATCCAGGTATTGTCGAAGGTGAAGGTTCTCAGGCTCGGTGAGGGCATAAATTCTACTACAAGGAGGAGTAGATCCAGGTATCAGGTCTATCTGGCAGTCATAAGACCTATGAGGAGGTAGAGAGTTAGCCTGATCCTTCCGGAAAACATCTTGGTATTCTAGGTATTCGGGAGGTAACTGGGGAGTCTCTGAAGAAATTGCGGCCAGTGCAACACCAGGTGGAGGGTGACAAGTAGAGACACATTCTGGAAACTGGACCGTTCTTGCTCGCCAATCGATCAGAGGATTGTGTTTCTCTAACTAAGGTATTCCTAGAATAATCTGAAACTGAGGGGCCTTGATCACATCGAACACGATCTTCTCATGGTGTCCATCTTGACTTACTAGCGTCACTTCTTGAGTGGTATGCGTTACTGGCCCGGAGGCTATCTCCGTACCATCCACCGTAGTAATGACGTCCTTTACAGCCTTGGGACAAAGAGTTAGATTCATCCTCAAAACCATTTCATGATCCACATAATTGCCGATGGCACCGCTGTCGACGTAAGCTTCAATTGCATGTAATCGATCCGGATTATCAGGGCTAATGAGGACCATAGGTATCACGAAATGCGAGGTCACGGAACTGGTTTTTACGCTCGGCAAGAGGACCTCTATTCTTGTCGGGCGAGGTCGTTTCCCTGCTCAGAGTTTGTTCCTTTGGTAACTGCAGCTCCTACTGCCTTCTTGGCAGGTTTCACCGGACAGTCTCGAAGAAAGTGCCCTGAGTTTCCGCAATATAGGCATAATTGCAACTGTTTCCTCCTTTCCCGCTCCCGTTGTGTTAGAGGACCTTTCAGACCCCCTATTTGCATGGATTCCCCGGAGTCTACTCCTTTGGAAGGAGTTGGCGGTTTGGAAAATACTCGAGCATCAAACTTGGAACGATCGGCCTTCCTGTTCTGCAGCCTGTGATCTATTTGAACGACCAAGTCTATGTAATCCGAACAGTCTTGTGGGGGTTCACTACTTGGGCTAAAACGTCTTTGAGCTCTCCACGTAGACCTCTATAAAACAGCGTAATCCTTTTGTCCTCAGGCCATTGAGTTTCCACTATTAGTCTATTGAAAGATGCAATATAAGCCAAAAGGTCTTGATTACCCTGTCGCAACGAAAGAAGCTCATTGTCCAAGGCCTGTCCCTGTGAATGTCTTGCGAACAGTTTTTCCATACTAAGCTGAAAGGCTTGAAAATCATGGAGAACCGGATCATCTTGATGAACTAGAGGGATCGACCAGTCTGCCGCATTGCCACTAAGGTACGAAAGTACAAAAGCTACTTTAGCTTGATCAGTTGGAAAGGCTGCTGGCCGGCATAAGAAGTGCAACCGGCACTGATTGATAAATACTGCAAACCTCTTTGGGTCACCAGAAAATCGCTCGGGCAGAGCCAGAGGTACATTCCCAGGTAGGTTGATCTGCACTGGATTCATAGAGGATGTTGAAGGAAGATTTGCCCCTGATGCGGGTAACGGGGTCTGTCCGGCCTGTGACTGTAGCACTTGTCTAGCAAGATTGTCTGTTCTCTCCTTGGAAATAATTAGTTCCCTTCTTAGAGCATTCGTTTCCTGACGAGTTGCATGCACTTCTGCCCTTAGTTCCCCAAGTAACCGGGCTAGGGGGTCAGTATCCGAGGTTTCCATAGCGCCTGGGCGAGATTTTTGCGGTAAGCTTTGCGTTCTGTAACGCTCACCTGATTCTCGCAGAGGCGCCGGTCTTGACTGGGCGACTACCGTATCTTCAAAGGTGATGTGTAGCACCCGGTTGGCTCTTTGGGCTGGACCTCTGTGCACTGTATGCCTGACGTGTAGAGTAAGATGTCTGCAGATAGAAAATATGGGGTTAATGAACTGGGGTTATTGGGCTGTCCCTATCTCTTTCCTCTTCTCGTCTCCTGTAGACCACTAAGGTTAACGCTCTAACCTTAGGTAAGTGAATGCCGAGCTCTCCATCTGCCTCGGGGCAGGGTGCTGTAGCCAGTTTCTTCACTGGATAGGTAGCGCAGGCCTCTTGACTTCAGAGGACTGCTGTCCGTCGTTTACTGCACGAACGGTAAGTTTCGAGTCATTCAAATGTCTTTTTAAAGTCTTTAGTAATGATGTCTCTTGTTTTGCAGGGTTCCGGCGATGGCGGATGACGGGCTGAAGTGAGTTGAAGATGGAGCCCGTGTGATGAATAGAAGCGCCTGGAAGCACGTGAGTAAGCACTTGTTGCCTGCTTCACGATGCGCTCTGTCTTTTTATTTTGCAGGTACGAGTTCGGAGCGGCTGCAGGGTGCCGGAATACCCACTGGATTAGATGTGGAAAGGAGTAATGGCACATGAGTATTAAAGTTCCCCAATGTCTTTAAACGCACCTTGTTTTGTCTTTCAGATGCGGATGCAGCGCCGAAGGCCTCCGGAGCGTGCGAAGAGTTGGTAAGCTTTTGTCTTTCAGATGCCGGAATGCAGTATGAAGACCTCCGGAGCGCACGAAGAGTAGGTAAGCCTTTGCCTTTCCGATGCCGGAATGCTAACCTGTTCTTTCTTGTCTTTATAGGTGTTGCTGAAGACTGGATTCAGGATGGTAAGCCTTTGCCTTTCAGATGCCGGAATGCTAACCTGTTCTTTCTTGTCTTTATAGGTGTTGCTGAAGACTGGATTCAGGATGGTAAGCCTTTTTCATTAGGCCCAGGACTGGATGCAGAAGACACGATGAGCGTCCTGCTGCAGAGGGTGCAGAATAACGCAAAGCAAGATTCATCCACCGGGTGTGGTTTAAATAGCCTCCTGTAGTGCTTAGGTGTCTCCTTCCACAGCCACGCCTAAGTAAGAAAAGAGTTCCTGGTAAGAAAAGAGTTCCTGCCTTCCAGAAGAGTTCCAGTGTTCTAAATCTAGGGAGTGGCTCCAGCCCCACCCAACAGGAAAAGTAGTTCCAAACAGAAGAGGATCAGAGGCTCAACTGGCAGGCAAGTAAGCAGCATGGTCTGCTGCAGGTAAGTCCACCCAAGCATTATGAGCCCGGCGCTTCCAGCGCTGGGACTGGGCATATTTATGAGCCTGGTGCCACTGGCGCCAGGACTGGGTCCAAAAGGTCCCAATTGGGACTGGTTGGCACTCGGAACCTGGGTTATGGATCTGCTTCCTAGGGAGTTGGGAAAACCCTGACCTTTTGGAAGCAGAGATCATGACAGCAGGCCCCCACCCATGTGCAACTCATGTTCCCCACCACCCCCACCCCCCAGCACTGTGGGGCACCTGCCAGCAGGCCCCCACCCATGTCCAACTCATGTTCCCCACCACCCCACCCCCCAGCACTGTGGGGCACCTGCCAGCAGGCTCCCACCCATGTCCAACTCATGTTCCCCACCACCCCCACCCCCCAGCACTGTGGGGCACCTGCCAGCAGGTCCACACCGATGTCTCCCACCACCCCCACCCCCCAGCACTGTGGGGCACCTGCCAGCAGGCCCCCACCCATGTCCAACTCATGTTCCCCACCACCCCCACCCCCCAGCACTGTGGGGCACCTGCCAGCAGGCCCCCACCCATGTCCAACTCATGTTCCCCACCACCCCCACCCCCCAGCACTGTGGGGCAGCTGCCAGCAGGCCCCCACCCATGTCCAACTCATGTTCCCCACCACCCCCACCCCCCAGCACTGTGGGGCACCTGCCAGCAGGCCCCCACCCATGTCCAACTCATGTTCCCCACCACCCCCACCCCCCAGCACAGTGGGGCACCTGCCAGCAGGTCCACACCCATGTCTCCCACCACCCCCACCCCCCAGCACTGTGGGGCACCTGCCAGCAGGCCCCCACCCATGTCCAACTCATGTTCCCCACCACCCCCACCCCCCAGCACTGTGGGGCACCTGCCAGCAGGCCCCCACCCATGTCTCCCATCACCCCCACCCCCCAGCACTGTGGGGCACCTGCCAGCAGGCCCCCACCCATGTCCAACTCATGTTCCCCACCACCCCCACCCCCCAGCACTGTGGGGCACCTGCCAGCAGGCCCCCACCCATGTCCAACTCATGTTCCCCACCACCCCCACCCCCCAGCACTGTGGGGCACCTGCCAGCAGGCCCCCACCCATGTCCAACTCATGTTCCCCACCACCCCCACCCCCCAGCACTGTGGGGCACCTTCCAGCAGGCCCCCACCCATGTCCAACTCATGTTCCCCACCACCCCCACCCCCCAGCACTGTGGGGCACCTGCCAGCAGGCCCCCACCCATGTCCAACTCATATTCCCCACCACCCCACCCCCCAGCACTGTGGGGCACCTGCCAGCAGGCCCCCACCCATGTCCAACTCATGTTCCCCACCACCCCCACCCCCCAGCACTGTGGGGCACCTGCCAGCAGGCCCCCACCCATGTCTCCCACCACCCCCACCCCCCAGCACTGTGGGGCACCTGCCAGCAGGCCCCCACCCATGTCCAACTCATGTTCCCCACCACCCCCACCCCTCAGCACTGTGGGGCACCTGCCAGCAGGCCCCCACCCATGTCTCCCACCACCCCCACCCCCCAGCACTGTGGGGTACCTGCCAGCAGGCCCCCACCCATGTCCAACTCATGTTCCCCACCACCCCCACCCCTCAGCACTGTGGGGCACCTGCCAGCAGGCCCCCACCCATGTCTCCCACCACCTCCACCCCCCAGCAGTGCAGGGGCACCCACCACCAGGCCCCCACCCATGTCTCCCAGCACCCCCACCCCCCCAGTCACCAGGGGCAACCTCCACCAGGCCCCCACCCATGTCTCCCACCACCCCCACCCCCCAGCAGTGCAGGGGCACCCACCACCAGGCCCCCACCCATGTCTCCCACCACCCCCACCCCCCAGCGGTGCAGGGGCAGCCTCCACCAGGCCCCCACCCATGTCTCCCACCACCCCCACCCCCCAGCACTGTGGGGCACCTGCCAGCAGGCCCCCACCCATGTCCAACGCATGTTCCCCACCACCCCCAACCCCCAGCAGTGCAGGGGCAGCCATCACCAGGCCCCAACCCATGTCTCCCAGCACCCCCACCCCCCAGCCACCAGGGGCAGCCTCCACCAGGCCCCCACCCATGTCTCCCAGCACCCCCACCCTCCCAGTCACCAGGGGCAGCCTCCACCAGGCCCCCACCCATGTCTCCCACCACCCCCACCCCCCCAGTCACCAGGGGCAGCCTCCACCAGGCCCCCACCCATGTCTCCCACCACCCCCACCCCCCCAGTCACCAGGGGCAGCCTCCACCAGGCCCCCACCCATGTCTCCCACAACCCCCACCCCCAGCAGTGCAGGGGCACCCACCACCAGGCCCCACCCATGTCTCCCAGCACCCCCACCCCCCAGCCACCAGGGGCAGCCTCCACCACGCCCCCACCCATGTCTCACACCACCCCCACCCCCCCAGTCACCAGGGGCAGCCTCCACCAGGCCCCCACCCATGTCTCCCACCACCCCCACCCCCCAAGTCACCAGGGGCACCCACCACCAGGCCCCCACCCTTGTCTCCCAGCACCCCCACCCCCCAGCCACCAGGGGCAGCCTCCACCAGGCCCCCACCCATGTCTCACACCACCCCCACCCCCCAGCACTGTGGGGCACCCACCACCAGGCCCCCACCCATGTCTCCCACCACCCCTACCCCCCAGCAGTGCAGGGGCAGCCTCCACCAGGCCCCCACCCATGTCTCCCACCACCCCCACCCCCCAGCACTGTGGGGCACCTGCCAGCAGGCCCCCACCCATGTCCAATGCATGTTCCCCACCACCCCCACCCCCCAGCAGTGCAGGGGCAGCCACCACCAGGCCCCCACCCATGTCTCCCAGCACCCCCACCCCCCAGCCACCAGGGGCAGCCTCCACCAGGCCCCCACCCATGTCTCCCAGCACCCCCACCCCCCCAGTCACCAGGGGCAGCCTCCACCAGGCCCCCACCCATGTCTCCCACCACCCCACCCCCCCAGTCACCAGGGGCAGCCTCCACCAGGCCCCCACCCATGTCTCCCACCACCCCCACCCCCCAGTCACCAGGGGCAGCCTCCACCAGGCCCCCACCCATGTCTCCCACCACCCCCACCCCCCAGCAGTGCAGGGGCACCCACCACCAGGCCCCCACCCATGTCTCCCACCACCCCCACCCCCCAGCAGTGCAGGGGCACCCGCCACCAGGCCCCCACCCATGTCTCCCAGCACCCCCACCCCCCAGCCACCAGGGGCAGCCTCTACCAGGCCCCCACCCATGTCTCCCAGCACCCCCATCCCCCCAGTCACCAGGGGCAGCCTCCACCAGGCCCCCACCCATGTCTCCCACCACCCCCACCCCCCAGTCACCACGGGCAGCCTCCACCAGGCCCCCACCCATGTCTCCCACCACCCCCACCCCCCAGCAGTGCAGGGGCAGCCTCCACCAGGCCCCCACCCATGTCTCACACCACCCCCCAGCCACCAGGGGCAGCCTCCACCAGGCCCCCACCCATGTCTCCCACCACCCCCACCCCCCAGTCACCAGGGGCAGCCTCCACCAGGCCCCCACCCATGTCTCCCACCACCCCCACCCCCCAGCAGTGCAGGGGCAGCCTCCACCAGGCCCGCACCCATGTCTCCCAGCACCCCCACCCCCCAGCACTGTGGGGCACCCACCACCAGGCCCCCACCCATGTCTCCCACCACCCCCACCCCCCAGCAGTGCAGGGGCAGCCTCCACCAGGCCCCCACCCATGTCTCCCACCACCCCCACCCCCCAGCACTGTGGGGCACCCACCACCAGGCCTCCACCCATGTCTCCCAGCACCCCCACACCCCAGCCACCAGGGACAGCCTCCACCAGGCCCCCACCCATGTCTCCCACCACCCCCACCCCCCAGTCACCAGGGGCAGCCTCCACCAGGCCCCCACCCATGTCTCCCAGCACCCCCATCCCCCAGCACTGTGGGGCACCTGCCAGCAGGCCCCCACCCATGTCCAACTCATGTTCCCCACCACCCCCACCCCCCAGCACTGTGGGGCACCTGCCAGCAGGCCCCCACCCATGTGCAACTCATGTTCCCCACCACCCCCACCCCCCAGCACTGTGGGGCACCTGCCAGCAGGCCCCCACCCATGTGCAACTCATGTTCCCCAGCCAACATGTCATCACAATCTAGATCCCTGGTCCCTATGGTCAGCCTCCAAATGCAAAACACCCACCCGAGTATTGCATCCACCCACTCATAATTTGCAATTACATCACAGAACACCAATTGCAAGTTCCGAAACAAACACGTTTCCCTCACATACACCCAATGGGTGTCAGTGAATCTCAAAACACATATCATGAAACCAATGAGATACCACACATTGAAGTTCACCAAAAAAAATATGTATTAAAGGAAACATAAATAGAATAAAAAATGAAGAAACAGAAACGTGAATGTACAAAAATGAAAAGAAGCATGTCCGTTAAAAAAAGCAAAACCGAAAATAGAATTCCAAAGTAATGTTGTCCAAAGTCAATGTACACAAAACAAAATCCAATGGGAAAGAAAAAAGAAAGCCATTGCTCCATGGTTAAAAAGTGAAAAAAAATACAATCCAACTGTGAACTATGTACATGGGAACGAGCCAGGGTCCATTATCCCAACAAAATAAAGGAAACCTATCTAACTACACTAACTAATAAAATAAACTATATACAAAAATGTGGCCAATGTCCGAAAGGTCCAAATAAAATAAAAACAAAAATGAAACCTAACACTACCTACATAACTATGTACAAGGGCAGCGGGCTAGTTTCACGGCTCACTTGTGGATGTCCCGGGCCAGGGCATCATCGAACTCCTCCTCAATGTCCCGGAGGCGGTCCTCCTCCATGGCCCCGAGGGTCCGCAGGGCCGTCGACGTCTCCACCTCCAAACCCCTGCAGATTGCCTCGAGGCACTCGGCCCGCCTCAGGGCCCTCCGCATGGAGTTCTCCGCCCTGACCATTGTGAGCCGTGCCTCTTCCGCCCGCTGCCGCTCCGCATCTATGGCGTGGCCCAACCGCTGCCACACGGAAGACACTCTCTGTCCTGGGTCCTCCTGCCCTCCGGCCGAAGCCTGCCCCTCCGATGTTGAAGGCCCCGAGCCTTCATGGCTCCCACCACGTTGCTGCTGCTGCTGTGCCTCTGCCCGTGCACTGCCTCCTGCTGCCTGCACATCCTCCGCCGGCTGGGGTGCAGTCGTAGATGTGGCCACCCCTGCTGGACGTCCGACTCCCGACTGTGGCAGGGATGCCTCCTCCACCAGCCTGGCCGCACCGTCAGAGGCAGCTCCACAGGGCACCCAGGTGACTGATGGGTGGGAAGATGGCACAGAGGACGACTGGCGCGTAGGGGGTCCAGTTGAGGAGGGGGTCGGAGCAAGCCCCATCAGACGGAGGAATCCGGCCTGGGTGACCTGTCCCAGCAGGCTGACGTGGTCAACGAGCCATTCGAGATGACGTGCAGTCTCTTCATGAAAAGACTGCAGGTCACCTCGCATGGCCCGTTGACGCAACGCCACACCAGCCAGGACAGGCTCAACCTGGACCTGGATAGCCACGTCCGCAGGCAGAGGAAGGCCAGTTGACGTGAGCTCATCCCCTGCCTGAAAACGGGTCTGGACGTAGGCATCCCTGCTGGTGCAAGATGATGCAGGGACAGGATCAGGGACAGGATTGCACACAGGCACCTCCGCAGCGACCTGTGCTGCCTCCTGTCCCTGGTCCTGCACTGCACCACTAGCACCAGTGCGATCCCCACCTCCAGACCCCGTCTCTGGTGCTTGCACGGCCTCCTCCTCCACCAAACCCCCCACCAACCTGGATGACTCTGTGCCATCTTCCCCTGTTGGGCCCTGTGGGGTCCCAGCTGCCCCTTCTGCTGCCGAGGAGTCCAACTCTAACCTCCGCCTCTTGGACCTCCCCCCGGCAGCTGCGGCCTGGGACGCGGCACCGGACTCCTCACTCCCCGACGAGATGACAACATGGGAGGGGAGCCTGGCCTTGCGTCTCCGGCTGGCAGTGGGATCCCCGCCGCTGTGCTCCACAGCACCTTCTCCGCCCTCTTCATCAATTGACGCTGCAGACAAGGAGAAACAAAACACAGGCATCAGGGCACTGTACAATGGACACATACACACATGACAGTTGTACATGAGTGGCATTGGCAAACCTCAGACATGTCATCACAATCCCCAACACACATGTCATTACAACTCGCACACATGAGCCATACCACAGCCATATCGCAACTGCCACCACCATCCATACACATACAACAGCATGAGCAGCCAAAGGTGAGCCAGACATCACATGCAACACAGGAAATGCACCACACATGTACACACACCACCACACTTGCATGCATGTGTACACCTCTGCCAAGTGTTGCAGTGTTCAGACGGGCATCCATGTCACATCTGCCAATCAGGCTTCCACATACCGCTGTCACATGCATCCATGTTGCATCACTGTTGCACTCTGGTCAAATACACACACATGCACATGTACACAGTGCTGATACATGCAGCCAAAAACAACATACATGCGTGACATCACGGACATGTCTACTTACATACACATTCATCCAAACATGTGTGCCCACACAACTGCATTTGGCATGCAAGCCTACACACACAAGCACCATCCATGTCTCACACATTACAGCCCTTGCATGTGTCAGCCCCACGGCCCTGTACACCCCCACCCATACTCGACCCCATACAAACAGATGTGCAACCTGCACACTACTGAATAATCACCACACGCACTGCTCACAATCAGGATGCATGTACACTCACCGCTCGACTCCAGACGGGTCTGCTTCTCAAGGACCTGGACGTGGAGCGCTGGGGATATGCGTTCCAGGACCCTCATCTGTTCTTCCGACAAGTGGCCCCGGCGCCCCTTGGCATCCGCTGCCTTCAAGAGGCGCCGGGCCTTGTTCAGGGTCCTGGACCTGAAGTCCTCCCAGCGCTTCTTGACATGTTGTAAGTCGCGGACTGCCACCCCCTCCGCGTTGATGGCAGTCACGATGTCAGTCCAGATCCGAGTCCGTCCTTCCTTGTCGGCGCGGGAACTTCCGAAGAGGGCATCATACTGCCCCAGGACTTGCTCCACCAGGACACCAACTTCGGTGGCACTGAAGCTGGTGCCCCTCTGCCTCTCTGGCCGGGGGTTGTCAGTGGTCCCAGATGGTGTTTGCCCCGACATGACAACCCCAGAGGCAGGAGTGGGTGGGCAACTGGGTCCTGGGGCTGGGCTGTGGAGCGATGGAATCCCAGTCGGGAGTCTTCGGTTCCAGCAGGGGTGGTCACAGCAACAGCACCCCTGGCTGATGTGCAGGCAGCAAATGGTAGGGCACGTGGGCAGCAGGCAGTCAGGCAGCAGCAGATGGCAGGTGGGAGCGTGCTCGGGGCTCTGGGGGGCAGTAGTTCGGCCTTCTGGGCAGGAGCGGGGTCTTCCGTGTGCTTACGCGTGGCCAGCTTGATACGGAGTGATTTGGCACGTGAAAAATCTGCACGTCAGCGTGTAATTCGAGGAAAGGCCCTTAGTGCGTAAGCGCGTCTGCACGCATACGCATTTTCATTGGACAGAAGGCCCCTCAAGCGCAAGCGCCCCTGTGACGTGACCCGTACAGACGTGCATGGGCATTTCAGCGCGCGTGAAAAACTGCACGTCCGCGTGTAATACGAGGAAAGGGCCCATGCGCGTAAGCGCATGTGGAAAAACTGCACGTCCGCGTGTAATACGAGGAAAGGCCCTTAGCGCGTATGCACAGCAGCACGCATATGCGATACATTGGACCAAAGGCCCTTAGCGCGTGAGCGCGTCTGTGGCGTGACGCGCGCAGGTGTTTCCCTCATTGCACGTGATGACAGAACACACGTGGATTTCCACCAATCGCGTGTGAAAGTTCCCGGCACCCCGGAACACACGTACCCAGGCTAATCGCGTGTGGAACTTCCCGCGCACCCCAAAACACACGCACCCAGGCCAGTTGCGTGTACGCTCACTCCCCTCCGATCACACGCGATGACACTCGGACCGTATCCGAATACGGGAAACCCGCGCACGGCAAAAGACGTGCACAGGCGTCAACGTGTCCGCCCACACGAAGGCAGGCAGAGCCGTCCCCGCGCACAGCATAAAAGTGCGCGCAAACAACAAACGCGTATATACAGCTACGATGAATGCCCCATTTGTCGCTGCACTGATCGTGGGACACCGCAGGAGGAGGAGAATAGCCAGGGCACGCATTTTCGCACCACGGACAAGCCTTTTTGGGATGCCTGACGACCAGGTCTATGGCAGGTATAGGTTTCCACCCCATATCATCCTAGACCTGGTCAGGGAGTGGAAAGATGACCTCACATCCCCCACCCTTTGCTCCCAAGCATTGAGCCCCTTGGAGAAGCTGCTCAATGTCCTGCATTTTTTGGCCACTGGGTCATTTCAGCGGACCACTGCCATAGTGGGGGGGTCTCACAGGCCACGCAGTCACGCTGCCTACACCAGGTACTGGCAATCATGACAGCGCGCCCCTCAGTCCGCAGGCACATATACATGCCCAGAACACCCGCAGAAAGGCAGGCCGTTGTCCTGGATTTTTTCAGGGTGGCACACTTCCCCAAAGTGCTCGGTGCCATAGATTGCACCCATGTGGCCCTACGTCCACCTAGGGCCATTGAGCACATCTACCGAAACCGCAAGCACTGGCATTCCATCAATGTACAGGTGGTATGTGATGCAAAGGGAATCATCACCTCTGTCTATGCAAACTACCCTGTCCGCCCTGAGCTGGGCCCTGGAAGCTGGGCAGCATGGCGACACATGGCTCCTAGGTCAGTACAAATGCCCTTGCACATGCATGCAAGTCACACACAGACAAATATCCAAACCCTAATAACTCAACTATTATCACCTCCCCAGGGGACAGTGCCTACCCTCTGAGCAACCACATGATGACGCCAATCCGGAACCCCACCGCACCACCCCAGGTAAGATACAACGCCGCCCATATTGCAACCAGGGGCATAGTGGAGCGCACATTCGGAGTGCTCAAGTCACGTTTCCGCTCACTTGACCGCTCTGGTGGGCAACTACTCTATGCACCACCAGTAGTGTGCAGGATCATTGTGGCAGCATGTGTCCTGCACAATGTTGCAACATGGCAGGGCGTCCCGGTGGACATGGTGGTGCCCCCACATCCCCAACCACAGGCACAGGCGCTGCCCATGGGAGGGGACAGGGCACGTGGCGAGGAAGCCCGGACCCAGCTTGTGGCCACATTTTTCACCTAAACTCCCACCCCTGCGGAGTGCACACAGGCCTGGCACATACCAGGTGACAATCGATGATGACAAAGAGACAGTCAACTGTCACAACCCTACCACCCTGAGATAGTTGCCATGGAAGTGCCTCATCGTCTGCATCCCTAGCTACTTAAACACAAGCTATCCTGTGTGACCAAAAGGCACACATATGACATATGACATGATATGGGCCATACACAAGTATTCCAAGGCGCAATGAGGCAGGGAGGGGGGAACAAGGGAACACAGAGAACGGTACTACTAGGCCAGGTGTCATTGAGATCGTGCAAGTGCAGGGGTAGGGGGAATGGGAAAAGTGCAAGGGGAAGGGTGGGGGGGAGTCCAGTACAGGGGAAGTAGCCCAAAAAAATAATAATAATACTGGTGGCAACTACAAAGGTAAGTGCAGACAAGTGCTGGGAAGGGAGGGCTGTAGGGATAGAGAGACAGTACTGCAGTGCAGGGGTTGCCAGGGAGGCAGTGCAAGTGGAGAGTGGCTGGGCCAGGGACCGAGGTCGGTGAGAGTGGCCCAGTTGCAGCTCCTGTGCAGTTCCAGTGGAGAATTCTGCAAGGGAGAGGCAGACAGTAAGTAGAAGCAAAGAGGAAGGTCTTGAGGTGCTTCCAGAACTGGAGATGGTTCCCCTCAAGTTCAAGTCAGGCCGGAAGTCTGTTCCAGGGGGAGGGCCCTGCTGCGGAGAGAAATCTACCCCCAGCTAGTTGCTCTGAGAAGCGGATGACCCGGACATGCAAGGTGTGCATCACACACACCTGCAAAACAGGCCATGGCCATCACTGTCATGTCACTCAAACCCTCCCAAACATCAACATGACATGGGAAGCAATACCCATACACCAATGCAGTAACGATAAGGTACACATTGCCATGTCCTAAATGTACAGTGGCATCGGACACTGCTGCCTGACCCGGAATCAGATGAAATGACAGATCAACAAAATCTCCCACCCAAAATAAGTCATTTCCAAATGCATTACAACAGTCGTAGACGTAACATCACAATGAATGCCTGTCTACATGCACATTATGCATTGCAAAATCAACACTGCAGCTCATGTGTGCAGTGTCCGACTCCTGCATCACACTGCTCAGCGCACAGCACAGTGAACAGCCATTGTGTGTGATGCACACCCTGAGCATCACATCTAAGTGACAGACCACGTCAAACATCAAATTAGGCATGTACTGGATCCATGATCGGTCACAGAACATGTGCTGCCGGGACACAGCGGGCACCAGAAGGCAAACAGTGTACACGTGGATATGCAAGGGTGGGAGTACATGTAATGCATCAGAGTGCAAGTGTCTGGTTCTGCAAGGACATGCACTCCACATATGCATGTGCACTCAAGTGACCATCAGTGTTCCCTACACATCATATGTGAACATCCACCATGTGTACACCCCAGCATGTCAAACCACAACTATCCCCTCGCACCTGAAAGGAAAACACAACACATGAACAGGCATTGACCATTGACCATTACTATGTCAGAGTTCCCATCACACTGCAGGGCAAGGCAACTATCAACAACAACCCCCCCCCTCCCTCACAAATGTCCATGACCCACTGAACAACTGCACCTGGGTCATGGAGCCTCCAAACCTCAATTCCACCTGGCCACAGGATCACCTTTACCCTTCGTCACCATCTCCCACCTTGTGTGTAAAAAGATGCCTGAACCCTCAGAATCCACACTCATTTCCAAAATCACAAAATCCAAGGCATAAAAACGAACCCGAACACCCTCCAGTAGATGACTTGACGTGGCAGTACCTCACAAATAATAATAATAATAATAATTCAGCATTTATATAGCGCTACAAACCCTCAGGTATCTGAGCGCTGCTTATTATTACCCACGGTGTGTGGTGCTCATTTATCGACCTCGGAAGGATGAAAGGCTGAGTTTGGCCCTGCCGGGATTCGAACCTGCGTTAGCAAGCTCTGCACGGATGTCAAAGCGAGCGCTCTACTCGCTGTGCCACTTGACAAAGGCCAAGTACTACTACAATGATGCAACAACCAAGGTAGCACAGCAAAACAATGTCACAACAGGATGTGAGACATGTGTGGTACATGACATAGGATGATGCACCATGAATGGATGTGTACTGTCACAGGTCCCTTGTACAGGCGCGGGAATGTCACGAAACAACCACCCCCACCATGTCCCGGGTGCCTGCAAGGTCAAACTCACACAGGCCCCTGAGACCCTGGTGGGGAATGAGGTTCAGGGATATGCAGTCGGGACAGGTGTTGACACACTGGATGACTGGAATGAGTGGCAGGAGAGGGGAGGAGGAATGACACATGAAACTAGGGAATGCACGAAAATGTACAACCTGCATGAACACATACACAATCCAAACAAACTTGGACATCATTGCCATGGCCTTCTGTAGTCCAGGCTCAGGAGTGGTACGAACCAACCACCCCCTCTAGGGTTTTGGCGCCTGCAAGTTCGGGACTTACACAGGCATCCGCAACCCCAGTGGGGAAAGAGGGTCAGGGAACGTTGCTTGGATAGGCACGGGAAGCAGGAACACCGGGTAGAGGGTACAGGTTTCAAAATTGCATAGGATCACGGGTGATTAGGGAGAAAAAAACATACCAAATTGAACCACACATACATCCATGCATCAGTACACTCCCCAGCAGGCCTATGCAGAGCAGTTCGTAAGAAAAACAACAAGACACTTAGCTCTGGTTTTGAGTGCTGGCCTCCTGCCTGCGCACTCTCAGGTCCGGTTACAGGAGCACTGCAATGCTGCAAAGAGAGCCACAGTCAACAACCTGTACGTGCCAATTACACAAAAACACAACACCAAACATGCCCCATAGCAAAAAACTACTCTACAAACAGACAATCTGTGGTTGATGCTTCGTACCCATATATAACATCACCCCTGTGACGGGTCATACACAGTCAATGCAGTAAGTCAGCCGCTGGTGGGTGCGTGGCAAATGGAACACCAATGTGTCACAATTCACACAACATGCAATGTTCCCTGGGTAAGCAGACAGACCCATATAGCAAGCCATGACTACAGAGCAAGTTGCGTACCACCATGACCGAAACAAAGTTGGCAGTGCATTTATCATGAAGTACGTGGAAAAGACATGCACTGCACCCGAGTATGTCCCTTGCTGTATGTCCCTGTGAGCTGCCCCTTTCCATGTCTCGGAAGGCTACATGGTTGATACAAGTGCCTCAATGGACCTTGGTGTACCGGAGGGTATGTGCCACTGCCCCTGCATGTGTCCCAGACAACCCTACTATCAACAGCCATCAGTCCACAAACACATCTGAGCTGCATTGTGTGCTTCAACACCAATATTCGTCTAAGCTCACCCTCAGTGCTGTGACTAAGCCTGCATGTGCAACTCGCCTGGTGCAAGCTTTGCTGTGTCGTGGCCCCCCTGTGATGCTCACCTTGCCTGGAGTTCCTTGGAACATGTCAGCAGTTCTAGGATGTGGGTCTGCAATCACTGTGCCTCTGCTTGTGCACACATGTGCATGTGGGCACCAACAAACGGGTCCAGAATTCCGTCGTCCAATGGGCCATGTCTGCTGGCAAAGGTGCTCTGGAGGCTCATCCCCCTGCAGAAAGGGCATGAAACACATGATTAATGCTTCAAAGTCATCTGTGTGTGTCTCATCAGGCATCTCATTACTTGACCATGTCAGAGAGTCACATCACAAATCACACCATCAGTCCGTCTTTCACCTCCAAAGTGTGGAACACTATCTACAGCATGAATTGCAACAAGCACATGTACAGGAAAGATATGAAACATACTACACAATGCATAGCAATCAATGTCCACATTAATCATGACACACCCCATCTAGCAAAAGCTGAACAGTGGACAATGACACCTAAATCATCCCCACTAGGGGTGTGAACACAAGTCACACAGCACCAGACATGCCACAGATATGACAGTCCAAAGCCCTTGTGTAAAATGCTGTAACACCGAACCATCCTTGCGAGCCCATGGATAAGGGAGGCAGGAGTGGCATATGTGAGTCAAGGAACCCAAGCAGCAAACACATACACAAGACAACCATGAAGGGCCCAGCTGGAACAGACAGTGGATGCCTTCAAAAGCCACAAAGCACCGCACCGTCACATGAAAGCACAATAGACTAGCAATTTTAAACTAACTCAACTATTAACTAATTACACTAACTATGGAAAACCTACATTACCTATTTAAACTAACTATCAAACAGAAACTTAACTAACTAAACTAAAAGAAAAATAAAAAATGGCCACATACGACCCGGGGGGGAGGGGAGGCACCCAGGAGGGGGGAGGTACAGGGTGCTGCTGAACATCCACATGCGATGATGCTGAGCCAAAAAAAAAATCCTCCATGGGCTCAACGCCTGCACAGCACGACCTATGTGGGAGATAGGTGGTCGTCCGAGTCTGGCTCATCCTGGAAAGGAGGACGTGGCACAGTAGCCTGGCCACGCCTAGCCGCAGCTTGCCCCTCGTCGGCAGCAAGTCTGCCGGACGGGTGAGCCTGGTTCTGTGTGGCGATGTGACGTAGGTCTGCATGCAGAACCTCACGTGATACACGTGCTTCCTCTTGCAAGGTAGCACGTGCAACACAGAGTTCCTCCTGCAAGGCCTGGCTGGACAACCGCTGCACCTCCCGGCAAGCCTGTAGCTCAGCCGAGATGGTACGCTCAAGCTGTGCAAACCTCTCCTCTGCCTGCTGCCTCTGGGACATCATAAGGACACCCAGAGTGGATCTGAGGGAAGCATACTCCTCCCTCAGGGCATCCATGTGCGCCTCTGCGTGAGCAGCAATTGCTTGACGCAGAGACGACATTTCAGCCTGGCGTGCCCTGTCTGAGGCCGCCATGCCCAGCCTGAACGAGCGGGCCATGGACCGTGCCGCCTGCTGCTGGAGAAGCACCTGCCTAGCAGTGGGGAGCACAGATCGGGCCACACGCTCCATGCTCTCAGCGATGTTCTCCATTGCTGCCCCCTGCCGTTCGGAATTGGCAGTCATGTCTTGCTCCCACTCAGTATACAGCGGTTGCGCGCGGCGACTGCGTTGCCGGGCTTGACCCCTGCGAGACCCAAGGTCCGAGGGTCCTCGCTGTGTTGGCACCGCCTGCGGCTGCACGACTGCATGCCCCCGTCGACGTGATGTCCCAGACACATCAGTGACTGGTGTGGAGGGTGACCCTGCGTCCCGATCCACCACGGGCGGAGGAACCAAGACTGTCTGATCCCTCAGTGCAGGTGTCGCAGACAGAGGAGTGTCCACATCAGAATCACTCACCCCTGACACATGGACTTGATGCTCATCCAACTCAACATGGACGTCAGAGTCGTCATCAAGGCTGGACTCATAGGCAGCCAGAGACAAGATGGACTGCAGCACTTGGGGGTTTTCGTGGCCTACCACCCCACGACCCCAACTAGTGCCGGGTTGATGTGGTGTTACCAACCCTGTGTCTGGCATGACAACACCATCCTCCGCCTCCATTGCGTCATCACCTGAAAAATAGAGAGAAAAAGGTCAATACACATGTCAGAAGCCCACGACACACACACACACCGACAGCAAAGGCATCCGGCAGACATGTGACACACAACATATGACCTGGCATGCATGCTGGGTATACTTTGAATAGCTTCTGTGATCAGACCTGTTGAAAGGTGGCAGTTTCCATGGAAGTGGGTCTATGCAGTGCAGAAAATGTGTACGCCACTCACTACCTACATGTACAAGCACTACATGGTGTGTGCCAGGAAATGTGACGGCAGTGCAATGTCAAATTCAGACATCACGTGCATTGTGCATTCAATGTGTACCATGTCTAGAAGCCAAGCACCCCTCCACCCCAGTACCAAAGCAGGGATGCCTAGCATGGTATCAAAAGGCTGACCATACACCTGTGTATTGACAGGCAGTGTTGACTGGCATCAACAGCTTAATGTGATTCAAATTACAACACTGCAAATGATGCTGGGACAGTGGGCAGGATACATGATGGAAACTCCGGAGGCCGCCCACGTGTGAAGAAGACACAACAAGAGTTGGACAGAGTCATTGGCCATTGAACAGGCTGAGGCCTGTGAGCCACACAGATTGTCAGAGCCTAAACATGTGTGCAACGCAGGACTGAGCCACAGTTGACATGGGAAGGCTGATGAGATGGCAGGCAATGTATGTAACCAAGGACTTATATTACAGTGATCATCCAGTCAAGGACACATAGGGGCATGCGTGCAATGCACATGGAGCATGAATGGGCACTCATGTCCCTGCGGGACATCTGACCCATGCACAGTACAAGTGAGATACCCTGCATCGAGTACTAAGGCTGTACCACACGGCATATGTCTGGCAGATTCTACGCTGGAAGTTAGCATCTACACAGGACACATGAACAAGAAAGTTCACATTGGCAAGATTGAAGCAGACCAGTGCAAAGGTGGAACTGGGGTGCAGAGTGGCGGAGGAGGGGCAAGGGAGCATGCCTGCATGGAGTCCCGCATGCAGGCAGAGGAGACATGCATGACGGTAGCATTGCATTACTTACACATCAGAACCATGTACACGTCACATGTAGCAGCAATCATGCACAACACATCCCACAAGTGAAACACATACGTCCTCAACAAACACGCATCAACACTCACTGGACTGGGCATCAAAGTCCAGCTTCTCTCCCACTCCTTCGACCAATTTAGGTGGTATGAACTCCGCAACGAGAGCCTCATGCAGAGTGAGTTCTTCCTCCTCTGGTGCAGGCCCACCGCCAGTCACCAGAGTCAAGTTGTAATTTGAGGCACGCTTGGCCTTAGTGCTGCGCTTGATGTCATTCCAACGCTTTTTGCACTCCTGCGCCATGCGCACCTCATGGCCGAATGAACTGACATGTTCCGCAACATGCTTCCAGTGGGTGTCACGTTGGGCAGCCGTAGTCTGACTATTGGCACCCACTAGCATGTCACGGCTGTGGCCCCGCACGTAGTCCACGAGGAAGTCCAGTTCCTGCTTACAGAAAGGCTTCTTCCTCGACGTGCAGGAGGTCGTGGCTGTGTGTGGGGTCCCAGCCTGTGCTGCAGGTGCAACCTTCCTCCTCTTGGACTGTGGCGCAGACCCTGGCTGGCTAATGCCGCCCTGACCAGTATGGCCAGTGGGTTCGGTGGATTGAGCCAAGGGAGTGGCAGGTGGAGGGATGACCAAAGGCCTGACTTGTGTCAGTGGCAGCTGGGTGCCCACTAATGGACCCTGCGCAGCAACATCAGCTGTGGCAGGGTCATTGACCGCAACGGTCCTGGTTGGCAGACTCACAACCGCGGTGCTGTTGGGTGCATCTGCCCCTGCACTTGCCAACACCCGGCTGTTCGGGGCAGCAGATGACATGACTGCCCCAGGGACACGTGTCTTGGTCTGAGCAGCCCGGCCTGCCCCTATGGTTTCCCCCCTGGCCTGTTGGAGATCTACCAAGGGCTCTTCAAGTGCCAACGCAGCCTGCTCTGGCAGACCCTGAGCCTGGGTGGCGGTGTCCACAGCTGCACCTGCAGCTACCACTACCCTTGGGCCCGTGGCAGTCGATGGAACGGACTGCCGGGTCATATGGGTGCCAGTGCCAGATGCAGGAGCTGCATCCCCCGGAACCACAGGGGGTGGTGGCATGGCTGCACCGACACATGGCACAACATTGTGCTCAAGTGGCGCACCCCTGCCTCTTCCCCCTCTGTGGCTGCCCTGGACACCCTGGAGTCCCCCTACTCCCTAGTCACCACGGCCACGTCCCCGACCACGCCCGCCACAAGGAGTATGCCCAGCTGAGGCGCCCCTCACCTTTGGTGGCCTCCCAACCATGGCACAGATGTAGTAGTGCTGGCACAGATGGAGTGGTGCCAATGGGAGGTGTACACCACAATTGACCTGGGCAATTGGGGTAAAGGGGGTGGGAAGCAAGATGTTAACAGCCCCCCTGCACCTGCAAGGCTGTATGTGACCCCGGTGATGTGGTGACGGGTCACGCAACGCTCAGGCACCCCAAAACTGCAGTAAAACTGTGCACGCAACCCTGCAGCCTACGTGCGTGGATTCAACCTCCCGCAGTACGCGGTGGCACCCAGTAACACGAATAACGCGTACGCGTGGGACACGCAGGCTACTATGACATCGAAAATGGGTGCGATACACAGGGGCACCCGCAGTGGGAAAAAGAGCGTGTGCGACTCACCGTCTGACTAGCGCGATGCAGAAAAACACGCGTAGCCAATACCCCCGCCAAAAGAAGAGATACGTCCTTGATAGCTGTGAAGTTGTGATGGAGCGCGAAACAACAAGAAGCAGCAACACACGTCGGTCTCCACGAAAGGCACGTACAGCGAACTGCTGGGCCCACTCACCTTTAACCCGTGCTGAGGGAAACGCACGCGCGCGTCACGTCACTTACGCGCATGGGCCCTTTCCTCGTATTACATGCGGACGTGCAGTTTTTCACGCGCGCTTACGCGCATGGGCCCTTTCCTTGTATTACACGCGGACGTGCAGTTTTCCACGCACGCTTACGCGCATGGGCCCTTTCCTCGTATTACACACGGACGTGCAGTTTCCACGCGCGCTTACGCGCATGGGCCCTTTCCTCTTATTACACGCGGACGTGCAGTTTTTCACGCGCGCTGAAATGCCCATGCACGTCTGTACGCGTCACAGGGGCGCTTGCGCTTGAGGGGCCTTCTGTCCAATGAAAATGCGTATGCGTGCAGACGCGCTTACGCGCTAAGGGCCTTTCCTCGAATTACACGCTGACGTGCAGATTTTTCACGTGCCAAATCACTCCGTATCAAGCTGGCCACGCGTAAGCACACGGAAGACCACGCTCCTGCCCAGAAGGCCGAACTACTGCCCCCCAGAGCCCCGAGCACGCTCCCACCTGCCATCTGCTGCTGCCTGACTGCCTGCTGCCCACGTGCCCTGCCATTTGCTGCCTGCACATCAGCCAGGGGTGCTGTTGCTGTGACCACCACTGCTGGAACCGAAGACTCCCGACTGGGATTCCATCGCTCCACAGCCCAGCCCCAGGACCCAGTTGCCCACCCACTCCTGCCTCTGGGGTTGTCATGTCGGGGCAAACACCATCTGGGACCACTGACAACCCCCGGCCAGAGAGGCAGAGGGGCACCAGCTTCAGTGCCATCGAAGTTGGTGTCCTGGTGGAGCAAGTCCTGGGGCAGTATGATGCCCTCTTCGGAAGTTCCCGCGCCGACAAGGAAGGACGGACTCGGATCTGGACTGACATCGTGACTGCCATCAACGTGGAGGGGGTGGCAGTCCGCGACTTACAACATGTCAAGAAGCGCTGGGAGGACTTCAGGTCCAGGACCCTGAACAAGGCCCGGCGCCTCTTGAAGGCAGCGGATGCCAAGGGGCGCCGGGGCCACTTGTCGGAAGAACAGATGAGGGTCCTGGAACGCATATCCCCAGCGCTCCTCGTCCAGGTCCTTGAGAAGCAGACCCGTCTGGAGTCGAGCGGTGAGTGTACATGCATCCTGATTGTGAGCAGTGCGTGTGGTGATTATTCAGTAGTGTGCAGGTTGCACATCTGTTTGTATGGGGTCGAGTATGGGTGGGGGTGTACAGGTACGTGGGGCTGACACATGCGAGGGCTGTAATGTGTGAGACATGGATGGTGCTTGTGTGTGTAGGCTTGCATGCCAAATGCAGTTGTGTGGGCACACATGTTTGGATGAATGTGTATGTAAGTAGACATGTCTGTGATGTCACGCATGTATGTTGTTTTTGGCTGCATGTATCAGCACTGTGTACATGTGCATGTGTGTGTATTTGACAAGGGTGCAACAGTGATGCAACATGGATGCATGTGACAGCGGTATGTGGAAGCCTGATTGGCAGATGTGACATGGATGCCCGTCTGAACACTGCGACACTTGGCAGAGGTGTACACATGCATGCAAGTGTGGTGGTGTGTGTACATGTGTGGTGCACTTCCTGTGTTGCATGTGATGTCTGGCTCACCTTTGGCTGCTCATGCTGTTGTATGTGTATGGATGGTGGTGGCAGTTGCGATATGACTGTGGTATGGCTCATGTGTGCGAGTTGTAATGACATGTGTGTTGGGGATTGTGATGACATGTCTGAGGTTTGCCAATGCCACTCATGTACAACTGTCATGTGTGTATGTGTCCATTGTACAGTGCCCTGATGCCTGTGTTTAGTTTCTCCTTGTCTGCAGCGTCAACTGATGAAGAGGGCGGAGAAGGTGCTGTGGAGCACAGCGGCGGGGGTCCCACCGCAAGCCGGAGACGCAAGGCCCGTCTCCCCTCCCATGTTATCATCTCGTCGGGGAGTGAGGAGTCCGGTGCCGCGTCTCAGGCCGCAGCTGCCGGGGGGAGGTCCAAGAGGCGGAGGTTGGAGTTGGACTCCTCGGCAGCAGAAGGGGCAGCTGGGACCCCACAGGGCCCAACAGGGCAAGATGGCACGGAGTCATCCAGGTTGGTGGGGGGTTTGGTGGAGGAGGAGGCCATGCAAGCACCAGAGACGGGGTCTGGAGGTGGGGATCCCACTGGTGCTAGTGGTGCAGTGCAGGACCAGGGACAGGAGGCAGCACAGGCCACCGCGGAGGTGCCTGTGTGCAATCCTGTCCCTGATCCTGTCCCTGCATCATCTTGCACCAGCAGGGATGCCTACGTCCAGACCCGTTTTCAGGCAGGGGATGAGCTCACGTCAACTGGCCTTCCTCTGCCTGCGGACGTGGCTATCCAGGTCCGGGTTGAGCCTGTCCTGGCTGGTGTGGTGTTGCGTCAACGGGCCATGCAAGGTGACCTGCAGTCTTTTCATGAAGAGACTGCAAGTCATCTCGAATGGCTCGTTGACCACGTCAGCCTGCTGGGACAGGTCACCCAGGCCGGATTCCTCCGTCTGATGGGGCTTGCTCCGACCCCCTCCTCAACTGGACCCCCTACGCGCCAGTCGTCCTCTGTGCCATCTTCCCACCCATCAGTCACCTGGGTGCCCTGTGGAGCTGCCTCTGACGGTGCGGCCAGGCTGGTGGAGGAGGCATCCCTGCCACAGTCGGGAGTCGGACGTCCAGTAGGGGTGGCCACATCAACGACTGCACCCCAGCCTGCGGAGGATGTGCAGGCAGCAGGAGGCAGTGCACGGGCAGAGGCACAGCAGCAGCAGCAACGTGGTGGGAGCCATGAAGGCTCGGGGCCTTCAACATCGGAGGGGCAGGCATCGGCCGGAGGGCAGGAGGACCCAGGACAGAGAGTGTCTTCCGTGTGGCAGCGGTTGGGCCACGCCATAGATGCGGAGCGGCAGCGGGCGGAAGAGGCACGGCTCACAATGGTCAGGGCGGAGAACTCCATGCGGAGGGCCCTGAGGCGGGCCGAGTGCCTCGAGGCAATCTGCAGGGGTTTGGAGGTGGAGACGTCGATGGCCCTGCGGACCCTCGGGGCCATGGAGGAGGACCGCCTCCGGGACATTGAGGAGGAGTTCGATGATGCCCTGGCCCGGGACATCCACAAGTGAGCCGTGAAACTAGCCCGCTGCCCTTGTACATAGTTATGTAGGTAGTGTTAGGTTTCATTTTTGTTTTTATTTTATTTGGACCTTTCGGACATTGGCCACATTTTTGTATATAGTTTATTTTATTAGTTAGTGTAGTTAGATAGGTTTCCTTTATTTTGTTGTGATAATGGACCCTGGCTTGTTCCCATGTACATAGTTCACAGTTGGATTGTATTTTTTTTTCACTTTTTAACCATGGAGCAATGGCTTTCTTTTTTATTTCCCATTGGATTTTGTTTTGTGTACATTGACTTTGGACAACATTACTTTGGAATTCTATTTTTGGTTTTGCTTTTTTTAACGGACATGCTTCTTTTCATTTTTGTACATTCACGTTTCTGTTTCTTCATTTTTTATTCTATTTATGTTTCCTTTAATACATATTTATTTTGGTGAACTTCAATGTGTGGTATCTCATTGGTTTCATGCATTTCATGATATGTGTTTTGAGATTCACTGACACCCATTGGGTGTATGTGAGGGAAATGTGTTTGTTTCGGAACTTGCAATTGGTGTTCTGTGATGTAATTGCAAATTATGAGTGGGTGGATGCAATACTCGGGTGCGTGTTTTGCATTTGGAGGCTGACCATAGGGACCAGGGATCTAGATTGTGATGACATGTTGGCTGGGGAACATGAGTTGCACATGGGTGGGGGCCTGCTGGCAGGTGCCCCACAGTGCTGGGGGTGGGGGTGGTGAGGAACATGAGTTGGACATGGGTGGGGGCCTGCTGGCAGGTGCCCCACAGTGCTGGGGGGTGGGGGTGGTGGGGAACATGAGTTGGACATGGGTGGGGGCCTGCTGGCAGGTGCCCCACAGTGCTGGGGGGTGGGGGTGGTGGGGAACATGAGTTGGACATGGGTGGGGGCCTGCTGGCAGGTGCCCCACAGTGCTGGGGGGTGGGGGTGGTGGGAGACATGGGTGGGGGCCTGGTGGAGGCTGCCCCTGCACTGCTGGGGGGTGGGGGTGGTGGGAGACATGGGTGGGGGCCTGGTGGTGGGTGCCCCTGCACTGCTGGGGGGTGGGGGCGGTGGGAGACATGGGTGGGTGCCTGGTGGAGGCTGCCCCTGGTGACTGGGGGGGTGGGGGTGGTGGGAGACATGGGTGGGGGCCTGGTGGAGGCTGCCCCTGGTTGCTGGGGGGTGGGGGTGCTGGGAGACATGGGTGGGGGCCTGGTGGTGGGTGCCCCTGCACTGCTGGGGGGTGGGGGTGGTGGGAGACATGGGTGGGGGCCTGGTGGAGGCTGCCCCTGGTGACTGGGGGGTGGGGGCGGTGGGAGACATGGGTGGGGGCCTGGTGGAGGCTGCCCCTGGTGACTGGGGGGGTGGGGGTGGTGGGAGACATGGGTGGGGGCCTGGTGGAGGCTGCCCCTGGTGACTGGGGGGGTGGGGGTGCTGGGAGACATGGGTGGGGGCCTGGTGGAGGCTGCCCCTGGTGACTGGGGGAGTGGGGGTGGTGGGAGACATGGGTGGGGGCCTGGTGGAGGCTGCCCCTTGTGACTGGGGGGGTGGGGGTGGTGGGAGACATGGTTGGGGGCCTGGTGGAGGCTGCCCCTGGTGACTGGGGGGTGGGGGTGGTGGGAGACATGGGTGGGGGCCTGGTGGAGGCTGCCCCTGGTGACTGGGGGGTGGGGGTGCTGGGAGACATGGGTGGGGGTCTGGTGGAGGCTGCCCCTGGTGACTGGGGGCGTGGGGGTGCTGGGAGACATGGGTGGGGGCCTGGTGGAGGCTGCCCCTGGTGACTGGGGGGTGGGGGTGCTGGGAGACATGGGTGGGGGCCTGGTGGAGGCTGCCCCTGCACTGCTGGGGGGTGGGGGTGGTGGGAGACATGGGTGGGGGCCTGGTGGAGGCTGCCCCTGCACTGCTGGGGGGTGGGGGTGGTGGGAGACATGGGTGGGGGCCTGGTGGAGGCTGCCCCTGGTGACTGGGGGAGTGGGGGTGGTGGGAGACATGGGTGGGGGCCTGGTGGAGGCTGCCCCTGGTGACTGGGGGGTGGGGGTGGTGGGAGACATGGGTGGGGGCCTGGTGGAGGCTGCCCCTGGTGCCTGGGGGGTGGGGGTGCTGGGAGACATGGGTGGGGGCCTGGTGGTGGGTGCCCCTGCACTGCTGGGGGGTGGGGGTGGTGGGAGACATGGGTGGGGGCCTGGTGGAGGCTGCCCCTGGTGACTGGGGGGTGGGGGTGGTGGGAGACATGGGTGGGGGCCTGGTGGAGGCTGCCCCTGGTGGCTGGGGGGTGGGGGTGCTGGGAGACATGGGTGGGGGCCTGGTGGTGGCTGCCCCTGCACTGCTGGGGGGTGGGGGTGGTGGGGAACATGCGTTGGACATGGGTGGGGCCTGCAAGCAGGTGCCCCACAGTGCTGGGGGGTGGGGGTGGTGGGGAACATGAGTTGGACATGGGTGGGGGCCTGCTGGCAGGTGTCCCACAGTGCTGGGGGGTGGGGGTGCTGGGAGACATGGGTGGGGGCCTGGTGGAGGCTGCCCCTGCACTGCTGGGGGGTGGGGGTGGTGGGAGACATGGGTGGGGGCCTGGTGGTGGGTGCCCCTGCACTGCTGGGGGGTGGGGGTGGTGGGAGACATGGGTGGGGGCCTGGTGGAGGCTGCCCCTGGTGACTGGGGGGTGGGGGTGGTGGGAGACATGGGTGGGGGCCTGGTGGAGACTGCCCCTGGTGGCTGGGGGGTGGGGGTGGTGTGAGACATGGGTGGGTGCCTGGTCGGGGCTGCCCCTGCACTGCTGGGGGGTGGGGGTGGTGGGAGACATGGGTTGGGGCCTGGTGGAGGCTACCCCTGGTGACTGGGGGGGTGGGGGTGGTGGGAGACATGGGTGGGGGCCTGGTGGAGGCTGCCCCTGGTGACTGGGGGGTGGGGGTGGTGTGAGACATGGGTGGGGGCCTGGTGGAGGCTGCCCCTGGTGGCTGGGGGGTGGGGGTGCTGGGAGACATGGGTGGGGGCCTGGTGGTGGGTGCCCCTGCACTGCTGGGGGGTGGGGGTGGTGGGAGACATGGGTGGGGGCCTGGTGGAGGCTGCCCCTGGTGGCTGGGGGTGGGGGTGCTGGGAGACATGGGTGGGGGCCTGGTGGTGGCTGCCCTGCACTGCTGGGGGGTGGGGGTGGTGGGGAACATGCGTTGGATATGGGTGGGGGCCTGCTGGCAGGTGCCCCACAGTGCTGGGGGGTGGGGGTGGTGGGGAACATGAGTTGGACATGGGTGGGGGCCTGCTGGCAGGTGCCCCACAGTGCTGGGGGGTGGGGGTGCTGGGAGACATGGGTGGGGGCCTGGTGGAGGCTGCCCCTGCACTGCTGGGAGGTGGGGGTGGTGGGAGACATGGGTGGGGGCCTGGTGGTGGGTGCCCCTGCACTGCTGGGGGGTGGGGGTGGTGGGAGACATGGGTGGGGGCCTGGTGGAGGCTGCCCCTGGTGACTGGGGGGGTGGGGGTGGTGTGAGACATGGGTGGGGGCCTGGTGGAGGCTGCCCCTGGTGGCTGGGGGGTGGGGGTGCTGGGAATCATGGGTGGGGGCCTGGTGGTGGGTGCCCCTGCACTGCTGGGGGGTGGGGGTGGTGGGAGACATGGGTGGGGGCCTGGTGGAGGCTGCCCCTGGTGACTGGGGGGTGGGGGTGGTGGGAGACATGGGTGGGGGCCTGGTGGAGGCTGCCCCTGGTGACTGGGGGGGTGGTGGTGGTGGGAGACATGGGTGGGGGCCTGGTGGAGGCTGCCCCTGGTGACTGGGGGGGTGGGGGTGCTGGGAGACATGGGTGGGGGCCTGGTGGAGGCTGCCCCTGGTGGCTGGGGGGTGGGGGTGCTGGGAGACATGGGTGGGGGCCTGGTGGAGGCTGCCCCTGCACTGCTGGGGGGTGGGGGTGGTGGGAGACATGGGTGGGGGCCTGGTGGTGGGTGCCCCTGCACTGCTGGGGGGTGGGGGTGGTGGGAGACATGGGTGGGGGCCTGGTGGAGGCTGCCCCTGGTGGCTGGGGGTGAGGGTGCTGGGAGACATGGGTGGGGGCCTGGTGGTGGGTGCCTCTGCACTGCTGGGGGGTGGGGGTGGTGGGAGACATGGGTGGGGGCCTGGTGGAGGCTGCCCCTGGTGACTGGGGGGTGGGGGTGGTGGGAGACATGGGTGGGGGCCTGGTGGAGGCTGCCCCTGGTGACTGGGGGGGTGGTGGTGGTGGGAGACATGGGTGGGGGCCTGGTGGAGGCTGCCCCTGGTGACTGGGGGGGTGGGGGTGCTGGGAGACATGGGTGGGGGCCTGGTGGAGGCTGCCCCTGGTGGCTGGGGGGTGGGGGTGCTGGGAGACATGGGTGGGGGCCTGGTGGTGGCTGCCCCTGCACTGCTGGGGGGTGGGGGTGGTGGGGAACATGCGTTGGACATGGGTGGGGGCCTGCTGGCAGGTGCCCCACAGTGCTGGGGGGTGGGGGTGGTGGGAGACATGGGTGGGGGCCTGGTGGAGGCTGCCCCTGGTGACTGGGGGGGTGGGGGTGCTGGGAGACATGGGTGGGGGCCTGGTGGAGGCTGCCCCTGCACTGCTGGGGGGTGTGGGTGCTGGGAGACATGGGTGGGGCCTGGTGGAGGGTGCCCCTGGTGACTGGGGGTGCAGGGGAACATGCGTTGGTGGGCAGTAGTGCAAGTTGACATGTGGGTTGGCTGGGGGTCATGGCCATGGTGTATGGTGTGCCTGCAGGACATGTGCAGGGTAGGCCCCTGTGGTGTGAGCCACCTGCAGGGGCCGTGGAGGGTGTAGAGGGAACAGCTGGGAGGACCCACACGTGCAATTCACGTGTGGTGCTCCCCGCGCACCCCTGTAATACATGTACCCTGATGGAATCGCGTGTGGAACTTCCCGCGCACCCCTGGAATACACGTACCCTGCTGAAATCACGTGTGGCACTTCCTGCGCACCCCTGAGATACGCGTACCCTGCTCGCACGGGCCCAATCGCGTGTGTAAATTCTCGCGCACCCCTGAGATACGCGTACCCTGCGGAAATCGCGTGTGGCACTTCCCGCGCACCCCTGAGATACGCGTACCCCCAATCGCGTGTGGTAATTCCTGCGCACCCCTGAAATACACGTACCCTGCTGAAATCGCGTGTGGCACTTCCTGCGCACCCCTGAGATACGCGTACCCCCAATCGCGTGTGGAAATTCCCGCGCACCCCTGAAATACACGTACCCTGCTGAAATCGCGTGTGGCACTTCCCGCGCACCCCTGAGATACGCGTACCCCCAATCGCGTGTGGAAATTCCCGCGCACCCCTGGAATACACGTACCCTGCTGAAATCGCGTGTGGCACTTCCTGCGCACCCCTGAGATACGCGTACCCTGCTCGCACGGGCCCAATCGCGTGTGGAAATTCCCGCGCACACCTGAGATACGCGTACCCTATGGAAATCGCGTGTGGAACTTCCCGCGCACCCCTGAAATACGCGTACCCTGCTCGCACGGGGCCAATCGCGTGAGGTACTTCCCGCGCACCCCAGTGATACATGTAGCCCGCTTGCCGTGCTGGTACAGGGTTAGCGCAGCCCTTTGCGCTGGATTGGGTATATTGATGGCTTTTCCCTGCGCGAGAGGCGTTCTTGGGGGCGTAACTGGCGCTGCTGCAGGGTCGCTGCGCCACTGTGCGCCACGGCTGGTTTTGGTGGCTGGAATCCATGAATACGCTGCGCGCGGAAATGGATTTTAGCACACGCGGCTGGCGCAGGGATTCGCACGCGCACACTGTGCGCCAGCCGCGTGCGCCACTTGTGCGCTGAATTCTATGAATTACCCCCTTAAACTTTATACGTTCCTCTACTCTTAGCCAATGAAGGGAAATCCTATCGGGGGTGACATGATCTTTCTTCTTCAGATTTTTTACTAGCCTAACCGCACTGTTCTGGATCACCTGACATCTCGCTAAGTCCTTAGACGAGGCCCCTAACAGCAGTGCATTGCCATAGTCGAGCCGTGATAAAATAATAGCTCTGGCAATGGTCGCCAGGTTACATTCATTTAGGAAGGGCTTGATATATCTCATTAGCCTGAGATAATAAGCCGTGTTTTTTTGGAGATAGCTGGTCTGGGCATGAGAATCTACCGCAGAGTTAACCATCATGCCCAAGGTTTTCACTTTAGGGGCCACCAAAATGATGGCTTTCTTAATTTGGAAGGATTTGTACTCTGCCCCTAGATTAGCCAACTGACGACTGGAACCAAACAGCATCAGTTCGGTTTTTGAATCATTCAGGCACATCCAGTTAGCCTGCATCCAATCGTCTATTGTCTTATAAACCCTTGCAATCACTTTGCTGTCAGCGGCGTGCTGGCTGCCCCCCAGTTCCAAAATAAGTTGAGTGTCATCTGCGTAATTCGTAAACGACACGCCTGCATTCACCAGTATGCTGCACAAAGTGCGCATGTATATGTTGAACAGCATTGGTGACAAACTGGCCCCTTGGGGCACTCCGAAGAGGATATCGCAGGGATCAGAATAGTTGCTGCCCCAGTGGACTCTGGCTTGGCGGTTCGATAGAAATGACAATAACCAGTCAATAGCTCCTTCGGAGCAGCCCACGTTCTCAATGAGTGCCTTGATGAGGAGTTGATGATCTACCAGATCGAAGGCAGCGCTTAAATCAAGAAGCATCAGCATCCCTAACTTATTTTTGTCAAGCAAGCTCAACATCTGATTCTGTAGGTCCAGGATGGCTGTTTCAGTGCTATGAGATGCTCTGAAGCCAGATTGTTGCTGGTGCAAGGCTTCCTGATTCTCTACAAATTTCTGTAGTTGATGCGTTGCTACCTTGTCCAGTAATTTAAGAACAAAGTTGGATTTTGTAATTGGGCGCAGGTTAGCAGGGTCCTTTGGATCCAGGCCGGCTTTTTTGACAAGAGGGGTGATGGTGACCTTCTTAAGTTCCTTTGGCACTACACCCTCCTGGAACGAGGCATTCACTATTCTCAGGAGAATGGGGGCAAAAATGTCTTTATGTTGCAGAATACTGCTAGGTGGTAGAATACTTTCTGCACAGGTGGTGGGTTTCATATTGTTCAGTACCTCTAACAAATCTGCTACAGTGATGGGGTCAAATTTGAAAATCTGTTCTCTTGTGGTTATCTCTGCTTCTATAGATTGTATCTCCTGGTTCACAGAGGTTCTAGACTTGATAATGTTTTGTCGTGCTTTATCAGTTTTAGCTTGAAAAGCCTTAGAGACAATATTACAATCCTCCTCTGTGGGCGTAAACGGGGGTGTGAGACTAGCAGGTTTTTCAATGCTCTTTAGTATGTCGAAAAGTTTACTAGTCTTGTTGTCAGCAAGTTCAATCTCTGAATTAAAGAAGTTAGCCTTAGCTGACTTTATTTTGTCTCTATATTCCTTGTCCTTTGTTTTCCAATTATTTTTACTATCCACTGATTTTTCTAGGATCCATTTCCTCTCCAGTGTACGTTTTTCCTTTTCTAAAGTGTGGAGCTCTGTAGTAAACCATTTTTGGCAGTTGTTGTTTTTTCTGGCTAATTTAGATTTGAGAGGGGCCTCTGCCTCCACCAGCTCAAGAACGTGCTTATTGTATTTGTCTAAGAGGATTGCGCATGAGTCGAGATACTGAAAGGAACACAGTATTTCATCAGCGCATGACTTAATCTGTGCCGTGTTTAGATTTTTGAAGTTTCTATTAACTACTTGGATATGGGGATTGTGCTGATGTACGTAAATAGGCAGTTTTAGATTGGCAGATACCAGATAGTGGTCGCTCCAGTGCCGGCCAGGATATCACAAGCGGCAGTGGTGATGGAAAATCCCCATTTCCATGGAGTCCAAGAGAACTCCATGGAAATGGGGGTCACTGAAGCACCGGCACTGGGTGCTTCAGTGACAACCATGCCGGTAGGGGCATGAACTCCCGGTAGATCAGGCCTGCCGGGGGATCTGTGGCCCCTACTGGCATTGTTGTAGTATGGCGGTCTGGAAAGGGTGCCGGTACGTTGCTACCGACATCCTTATTTCCAGACCGTCATACTTATAATGACGGCCATTGTGTTGATGGCCTCTTGGATCTATGAATTTCAAATGCTCACTGTTAAGACGGATTTCTGATCTCTGACCTGGTGGGCAGAGGTTCAGAAGGCCAGCCTAGTTTCTTGGAACAGGGTAACCTCTGGACAAGCCAAACCGATCAAGGTAGCTATGGTCGGCGGTCAAGAGCCTCATCACGAGTTGGGCTGTATTCCCGGCTGTAATACCGGCGACTGTAATAGCCCTACACCGACCGGCCCGGTGATAGTACCACCGGATCACGGGTTGGGCCTAAACGGTAAATCCCCATTCCTGATTGGGTCCATTGGATCCAATGGAGAATTTTCAGTGCTAATACTGCGGGCTAATACAGCCGGCTGTAATACTGCCGAAAACAGGGATTTTCACCTCCAGAAAAAAGATGGAGGTAAAACAGTCGATTTAGCACCCAACCCGTGATAGGGCCAGCCCTTAAATACAGTTACCACCGCATTTAAGGGCTACAGCCCAACTCGTGATGAGGCCCTAAGTCTCAGGAGAGGTGAGGGTGACTGAAGGACCTCAATGAGCGCACAGAGCAAGGACACTTACAAACTACTCTCAGACAGGTGTATATACCAAAAATATAAACACAAATCACAGCAATCCTACTAAACCAACACAACACAATCAATACAAGATACATACAAGACCATTGGGGTCTAAATGGTTAAAGGCACGAAATATGTTCACAACCTAGGGGGAAGGAAAATAGGCAGTGCAGATAGTCTTTAGTCCCCTTCAACATCAAACACACACCTAACTAAGAGGCAGTCCAAACCCTAAGAAGAGAGGAGCCTTATGCTCAATAGTACATGTAGTGCAGGCGCACGCGGTTGTTCCAATGGGAAATACGGGGTCTCTTCAGGGGTCTCTAGCAGCTCCGGAAGGTGGGTGAGGTGATGAAGAATAGATTCCCACTCTTCGAGGAGGGCCTCCACGCCTCCACAAAAGGCAGAGGTGATTCCAAGGTTCGGGAATAGGACGCTATTTCGCACTAGCAGTGGAAAGGAGAGGGACCCCCAGGGGCCACTCATGCATAAAAATAGATGGAGGCGCTAGGTGCCACTGGTTAAGGTTAGGGTTACTCACCGGCCCCAAGCAGACTCCGGACCAAACTTCGGCAGTTGAGTCCACTACGGCTGCAGGTTCAAATGCGACAAAAAGGATGTCTCTGCGGCTTTCAGTTCCGGCGATACAGCGATGATTCCCAAACGAGACAGTGGCAATTTCTCCGCTCCTGATGGATGGATCAGGCCAGTTTCACTGCAGCAGGTTTCAGTGACAAGAGGGTCACAAATGCAGCACACCTGCAAAGACCATTGCCGCAGCTGGGCAACATGGTAACCGCGTTTACTCCGGTCCTGGCGCACTCATCTCACTTCAGACCTGGGAAAGCCAGGTATTCAAAATTCGGTTTGAGGGTGCCGGGGACACCGAGCTAGCAGTATACCAAGTTTCGAGGGCCTCCTTGAAACGACGGCAGAGACAGAGCAAAGGTCCTGCGTAAGCTGGTCAGCCCACTGGTTGGCCCAGGGACACGTCCGAGAAGGCTTACTTGCAGGTTTTGTTGAAGGTGCCGAGAATAGTTGGTCCCACTATTCCAATGGGTCGAAGCATCTTCGCAGACCTTCTAGGAGGACCAGATGCAGAGGGGTCCCACGGGATGACAGCGGGCTCAGGGTGCCAAACCTTCCAGCGGTTCACCAGCGGTTCCTCGACTCGGCTTCTTAGTTTCTGGATACTTGGATACTATCCTTCGTTCAGTGAGAACTCCAGAGATCGACATGGTATGGGTGTTTTCTGCCTACTCTTATCCAAAGTACCCTTTGCGCCAAAACGGAGAAGCCGCAATGGGAGATCTGCTCACAAACACACACTCCATACGTGGACCAATCATGGACCATGGTGTTCCCAGTCAGTCATAGCACTCCAGACTCTCTGGCCCCCAGGATGTGTATTGGGGACAGACACCCTAGCTCACATCCTGGAGGCACACACACAAGGCATGCAGAAGCCTGCAAAAGCTTGGCGTTTCGCGGGAAACTGCATGACCAAATAAGGACTGAACTGGGTCGGGTCGACCTGGGGAAGGCAAAGGGGCAAGATGGCCAAAGGACAGAACAAAGAACCTCGTGGCATGGCCATTTTGGAGCCAAGCCACATATTCAAGCCAAACACGGTAAACGTGGTTAAAATGGCAGGAAAGGGTTAAAATTACATGAAAACCAGCCCTGTCCATGAAACATCTCCACATCTCCTAAAAAGTCCTACGAGAGTATCTAGGGTCTTTGGAAATGACTATGAGACCCAAGTGCACTGTACTGTAAGCTGCATTGTGCATTTGTTACATTTTGCAGACAAGTTGCAACATTTGAAAATGACTAAGTGAAACAAAGTCTCCCAGTACTGACTGTCTTAAGGGCATGTCAGTTTCCCCATAAAAAGTGAGCGCATGCCCAGAGGAGTGCAGCAGAAGGCTGTGCTTCTCTGGCAAAGTCAGTCGATGGTGTTAAAACAGCAGCAAAAAAGTTTGGGGGTGTACAACTGGAGGGAAAATTACATATAAAATGAAATCTTTCCTAACACTCATCTCTGAAAAGATTAATGTTTATGGCACTGAGGTATATTATGCCGTAAACGCCACCTTTTTCAAACTAAAATGGCTGACCGTCCTGTGAGTAAATATATGAATGAAAATAAATATCCTGACAGTACTTTGTTCATAGAAGACATGGTAAAGGATTGTGTTGCAAAGTGTTATATAAACCTGACAATTAAATACAAACACATGAGCTACTTATACCTAAAGCCATAAATCTCAACAGATCGTTTAATATCTGCATCAGGGAATCCTGAACAAGCCAGAGTCTTTCATATAATATGTTACATGATACTTTACAAAATAATCTTTCTCAAACAGCTCCCATTTCAAATTGAAGTTGTTTTTAATTAACTGGCGTTTTCATTTAGTCTGTACCTGTCTTTTCTGCTACTTTTTTTGTTTTTTTCATTCAAAGTGACATAGACAAGAATGGGTGTTGTTCTGTGTGCATCTATTTAACTTGTCATGTGCCTCTTTGTGCTCTGGGGATTTAGTTTATGACCATGCACCTTGTGATTTTCTTCTTTGTTCTTGTCGAAGAAGATGCATTATTTAGCATTTTTATGTACATGTCTAGATGCTGCTGAATCTGAGAGGCTTATTTTATGAGCAACCTGACTCGCTGATGGGACTTTTTGTGATCCACCGCTTAGCTTCGTCGAAAGCATGAGAAATGCACAAGGCGATAACCAATATTCACGGGTGGTGCTTCATGTACATTATTATAAAGATGTTTGTGCAATGGGGCCTGGGCATACCCATGACACACAGATATACAGCCTTTGGATCCTAGTGGAGTGACAGCTGTCACTGGCATTTTATGCCCACATCCACATCCCGACGCTGTCAGAATGAATATCTATTTTTCATGATAACAAATGATCTAATCCGAGGCTGCATTTTGTGAAAAATTAAATGAGAACCAGGCATTGTGTCTACAATGCAATACTTAGTAATTCAAGCATAGGGCCCTTTTATCACAGACATACCTGTCAAGTATAAAGATCTGTGGTCCTTCCTGTGCTCCTAAAAATGTTCTTTGATGTTGTGCAAAGCAGTTAGGAATCCTCACTGTTGCTGTTCCCCTTCTCCTTCATCGTAGGTGCATGACCAATTTTGGGGAGTATATCCAACGCCCCCAACGTGCAAGGAAATATAAACTCAGAAAATCCCTTTGAAGCAGAGCAGGGCCATAAAGGAAACAACCCCATTTATGTAGACCCCCCTTTATAGGTGCAAGGCACATGAGTGCGGTAGTAAGCAATGTCCCTGCTGAAAGGTAAGCCATAGGGTACAGAGCGTACACATGAGCATACACACCAATTTCTAATGAGTATAGAAACATTTACAACTAATCAGGAAACCATTAGGGGCACTAATAATGAGAGTAAATGAAATTAGGCTATCATTCGAATTGGATAAAACATAGCGACCCCTGAAGCCTAAGAACATATCAAGATAAACTTAATCCGGCATA
This sequence comes from Ambystoma mexicanum, assembly GCF_040938575.1. NCBI lineage: Eukaryota > Metazoa > Chordata > Amphibia > Caudata > Ambystomatidae > Ambystoma > Ambystoma mexicanum. The sequence goes on from NC_090941.1 coordinate 1,085,712,520, forward strand.
AGCCATATCGGTTAGCATCCCAACAGTAAATAATCATACAACATCCCAACAATATATATTAATGAAAATCATTGTCAATTCATGAGCTCTAAAATACGTTTGATAAGATAAAATAAAAGAAGGTATGCCACACAGTGCAACATTGTATTGACCAAAATCCCAATAAATCCCGAGTATAGAGGTTCATCTACTTGATAAACCTTCACAGGCTGGCCACAATGACCCTGTTCCTCCTTAGCCATGCTCTGTGATTATATTTAGGGACAAAATGAACCACATTCAAATCTGTAGTCTCCTTGCATAGGCAAATGGCTTCACTAACAATTCAGACACCAGGCTGTCTAAATAGGGGCATCAGCAACATTGCTCTAAGGTCTTTCAATGACTCACAGAATAATAGAAAAAGCACCATTGTTTGCACCCCATCCTCGCACATCGGACACAGTGAATTTTCTGTCCCTGCCCACTTTTTAGCTAAGTCTCGTAATGGCAACTATCCTAGGCATAACTTCATGTAGAGTACCCGAGCGAATGCTGGTTTAAGTGCATTCAGGCAGTTTTCAAACCCCTGGGACTCTTTTATGGCAAGGTACGCCAGGCCTGTGCCCAAAGCGAGTTTATTGTGGTCCTGGCTCTTATGTCCTTGTATCTTCTAAAAGCATCCTTTACTCTATTTTTTGCATTATGCTCCATCTGGCGAGGGCTTTGCCAATAAAGAGAGAGCTCTAGCTGCGCCAGCCAGTATTTAACATGCGACAGCCAAGGGATCTTCTGCCAGCCTCTCAGGGACAACTCATGTATCAAGGTCTGACAGTATTCCTCTAGTTCCTGGCTACCCCAAATCCTAACCCAATAAAAGATTGGTCTAATTGTGTGTTCCTCATCAATTGGTGGGTGGTTACATTCCAATCGAGAGGAGATAGTTGGGGTGCTTTGGGGAAGCAACAGGATGGCTTTCAGAAATGTATCTTCTGTTATTCTCATGGCTTCGTAATCCACATAGCCCCAGACCTCTGCCCCGTATATCGCTGCTGCCTTTGCCTGTGCCTGATAAGAGGTCCATATCATGTCTTGCATAGTAAGCTTTGACAGCCCCACTGTCTTTCTCTAGTACGGTGTTGACTTTAATCACCAGATTTTCCCACCGGCCCTCCTTTGAGAATCGGATCCCCAGATAGTCGTATCAGTTCACCTGTTCTAGCGTACTACCCTTTGTCTGCAAATTTAAGGGGTTTGAGCTTGCAGTTTTTGCTGAAAAGACCATAGTCTTAGTTGTTGAGGCATTGATTTCTAATCCTACGTTGGCGCACTCGCTTTCAAACGTGCAGCCAACAGGTGGCTCATACGTGTAGAGAGAAGGGACTGTAGGGTTGCAGATACAGACCACAAGTGCTGGGGGAGCCAAGAGGCAGTGCAAGGTGCAACTGGACATGCAGTGACCTGGGCTCAAGTTCAGAGGGTGGCCAGGTGACCAGTGCGTGGCACAGTCGAGACATCAGCAGGGGAGAGGAAGAGAGAAAGCGGAAGTGAAGAGGAAGGTCTTGAGTTGCTTCCGAAACCGGAGCTGATTCTGCTCAAGTTGAAGAGAGTCTGGGAGGCAGTTCCAGAGGGAGACCCCAGCCAAAGATAAAGATCTGCCCCCAACTCTCTGCTTGGAAAAACGCCTGACCCTCAGAGAGTTGGAGGTGGATGAGCGGAGAGCTTGAGAAGGGAGATGTTCGGCGAAGAGAGAGTTGGAGGTAGTGTGGTCCCAGGCCCCAGAAAGCCTTGTGGACGATGCAGAGGGTCTTGATCCTGATCCTTGCTTCCACTCGGAGCCAATGATGAGATGTCAGCGCTGAAGACATACAATCCCTGGGCTTGAGGCCAGGAACAAGTCTTGCAGTCCTGTTCTGGACAGGTTGTAGAGGCCGGAGAGTAGAGGCAGGAAGATTTAGAAAGAGGCTGTTGCAGTAGTCCAGCCAAGAGATGACCAGAGCTCTGGAGACAGTGAGCCTCTGGGGGAAACTTTGAGGAAAGGCAGAGTACCTCTGAGGAGGTGCAGCTGATAGTTTGACTTCTTAGAGACATCAGAGATGTGAGGAGAGAAGGAGAGGGTGGAGTCGTAGATGACCCCAAAGTTCTTAGGCTCACAGGTAGGAGCAGGAAGAGGGTCCAGAGTGAGCAGCCAGAGAGAGAGGAAAGGAGGGAGCTGGTGTTCCGATAAGGAGGATCTCAGTCTTACTGGCATTAAGGCAGAGATCATTGGCGGCACACCATTCCTGAATTACACCATGACAGTCTGGAATGAGAGAAGGAGAAGAGGAGGCAAAGGGGGTCTGAAAAAGAGCTGGGTGTCATCCGCATAACATTGAAAGTTGGAACAGAGAGGAGCGTAGCAGTGGGCAACAGGTGCCACATATTGGTTGAACAGCCAGGGAGAAAGGTTAGACCCCTGGGGAACACCACAGGCAGAGAGAAAGTTAGAGCAAAGGAAAGACCCCAGTTTGACCTGAGAGGGTCGATCAGTGAGAAAGGAGTTCAACCAGGCCAGGGCCTGATCAGTGATACTCAGGTTATCACAGAGGCGATAGAGCAGGATGGCATGTTTGACCATATCAAAAGCTGAAGAAAGATCGAGGAGAATGAGGACAGAAGGAAGGTTAGAATCAAGGTTAGAGAGCAGGTCTTCACGGATGTTCAGGAGAGCAGGTTCCATGCTTCTGTCCGCTCTGAAGCCAGACTGCTGGTTGTGGAGACAACCAACAGATTCAGTGTGCAGATTAAGCTGGGAGATGACCAGCTTTTCCAAGAGTTTGCCCAGGAAAGGAGTGATGGAGATCGGGCCGTAAAGCGATGCATAAGTGAAGCGTAAAGCAACTGCGGGAGAACAATCATCTGCACTATGGCAACTCTCCCCATAAGAGAAAGTGGCAATATTCCCCAGAACTTCATGGACCTCTTCACTCCATCCATTGACCTAACTGTGTTTCTAACATGCATATCCTCAGGCATATGCGCTATCTGAATACCCAGGCACCTGAATGTATGCACTTCACATTTCAGTCCCAAGTCCGGCAAGTCCAGCCAGAGGAAAAAGGCATGATTTCTGCCTAATTAAAGAAATTCCAGACAGTCTTGCAAAATCATCCAGAACATCTAGGATAATGGGTTGATTATGGTCTGTCTCGCACAGATATAGGAGGACATCGTCAGCTAAAGGGATACAAGGTGTATGGATCCTCCCAATTTAATACCGGCTTCCAGGTATTCTTGTCACAAATACACTGCCAGGGGTTCTAATGCTAGTATATAAAACCTAGGTGTTTATGGGCACCTCTGGAAAGTGCCTCTCTGTATATCCCATAAGTCTGATACCTGCCTCCCCATTTTCACCACGCCATTGGTTGTGCATACAGTAACATGATCCAACTGATTCAGCCCTACCCCATCCCAAAACCTTGCAGAACCACACCCATCCATTCCCAGAAAACCGAATGTAGCACCTTGACGGCATCTAGGGATGCCACTACATACGGTGCACTCAGGAGGTTGTTCTGTCTTTTATATGTTGTAAGCGGCAGAGATTCCAGGAGGTACTCCATCGGGCACAAAGCCTGTTTGAGCTTTGTGTATCAAGGTGCCAATTACTTTGCGCAGCTGCCCCGCCAGCAACACGGTCAGTATTTTGATGTCATGGCTCAACATAGCGAGAGGGCAATAGGATTTTCAATATTCTGCAGGCTTCTCTGACTTTTTGATGGGAACCACCAACGTCATACAAGGCGGAAGCAGGCCTCTTTCGTAAGCCTCTTCAAACACCTTCAACAGCACTGTGTTATGACTGGACTTGAGTGTGTTGTGACTGGACTTGAGAGTGTGCAGAGTCTGAATGATGTCAGTGACTGTGTGATGTCATGTGCATAATGTGGATGGGTTGGAATGTTGTCTTATGTGAGTGTTCCACCTAAGGCATTGGAAACCATGTAGCCTGGGTGGTGGGAGCCAGTGGGCTTCCTCCCTGCTCCTACACTTGTCCTGTCATCTTATGTGCCTACTTATGTAATTTAATAAAGTAAGATGCTCTGCCTTACCTAAGCTGCCTGAAGGACCCTTAATCATAACACACCGGGGTAAGAGTACAGTTGTATGTTTTATAAAACTCCACCGGGTGCCCATCACCCATTGGTGTTTTACTAGAAGTCAAGGAAGCAATCACCTCCCCCAACTCATCTACAGTCAAAGGCTGTTTCAGGATGGCAGCCTGTTCCGTGAGGAGCTTTGGGAGCCATATCAGGGAAAGCACTGTGTTCAGCTCTTCCAAGTGAACCGACACCTCATGTTTATATAAGTGACTGTAAAATGTGCTAAAAACATAATATATCACCGCCTGAGATCGCCATGGGGCGCCACATTCGTCAACCAGTAATGTAATTGCGCGTCTAGGCTGTTCCGCCATGCCAATAACCTCCCTGACTTATCCCCTTTAGCATGCGCACGTGCTACCTGTGTCGTATAAGGACATTTGTGAAGCCTCTCCGATGCCTCTGTGCACTGAGTCCTTAGCACAATGACGGTCTCCTCAAGCTGCGGTGACCGAAGCTTTGCAGTTTCTATAGAACGAATCCAGTCCTGTACAACCCCCAGGTTTCTCACCTCTGATCTCCTGATACCCCCGGCACCAATGATTACTTCTCCCCTTTTCACCACCTTAATAGTCTCCCACAAAGCCCCCAAGCTGTCAACACTACCCACGTTAGTATCAAGGAATGTCACTAGGAAATTCTCCAGGCGATCCCTGAATAGGTCGTCCTGCAAAACATCTGTGGGCATGCGCCACATCGGAACGGTGGTCTGGGTCCCCTACTATCCCAGCAAACCATCAATGGGGAGTGATAAGATATGGAGCGCCCCATGTATTCCGCATCCGAAAAGTCCACTAAGTGCTCAGACCCAACAAACACGTTAACAGTCCTGGTATACAGCCCATGCGGGCAGAGTAAAAGGAATACCCTCTTCCATCGGCATGATGGATTGCAGCCGAAAGCGATGACCCAATAGTCCCCTTTTCATCTCCATGAACGCAAGGAGTTGCGTACTTTACACTAAGTTACCGCGACGCGAAATGAATGGTGCTACAGGTAAGTGTATTGAATGTAGCTCCACAAGTATCTATTAAGGGGTGAACGATGTCGGATAGTTGTAACTACTGAACAATTTACAGACAGCCAGATGCCATTAAAAATGAGAGTTTAGACAGGATAAACTATAACTTGATATTTAGGGCGGCTAAATTGATGCATACCAACACGAATATGGTGTTGAAAAGATTACCCTAGTTGATCAAACGCAGTCCCGTTACATCTACAAGGGAGAAAGGATAACAACATACCTTTGTTGGGGGGTACTCAGAAATCATTAAAATTGGAAGAAAAAAATAGTCAGAGCAGTAAGTGCTGGGCAACTTGGACAGGATAAGGTGGGAGAATCCCACACAGAAAGAACATTAAGTGGGATAACAAGTATTTACTGCATATGGGCACAATGGTTTCATATCCATCTGTATATGTTTGTAGATCTATGTGAAATAGAGATCCAATCCCAGCCTGTATTAAGGAAGAGTGACTGAGGAGGCGCCTGTCCTCAACACGGCACAAGAGCCTGACTAAAATTGTACACTGAACCAGTCAGATTTACAGTGTGAGATGTGGTTATTTCTGTTCTGAGTAAGTGACAAATGCGAATAACAATTTTAATTTGGTCTCCATCGCCAGATGGTTACCATCACTGTTGCGACTTGTACATTTTGCGATCAAATGTAATGATACCATGAGGTTACAATAAATACTTGTCTTGCACTCAACAGACCAGAGGACAAATATCCTCAAGATTTTGATTGGAGACGTGCCGAAATTGAAAAAATCACATCTTTCACCTCCTTTGCCCGTAGGGCAGGAGGTGAGTCAGATGGAGCTCAATTTTTGGAGCATACCATCCACCATATTAATATGCCATTAAATAACTTACATGGGGGTGACGGGAACACAAAATATTGACTTAGCCTTTTATGTATTTTATTGTCTATAGATGGTGTGGCTCAAGCCAATATATGTACGAGAAAATTGGTTGTTTGTCCTGAAGAAGTTTGCCATACAAAGAGAGCACTATTGATGATGCTCGTTGAGAGCAACTGAAACACGTGTCGACGTGAGAATCTGTGGGAACAACACAACACAAACTTTTTGTTACCCCAAATTGATGGGGAGTTCTCTTTATGAATTTTGAATGTTCAAAGATGCAACAGATATATGACTGTTTCTTTATGTATAGACCAGTTTTCGAAAAGAACAATCGTTATAGGGTGTTGAAGAGAGTATGAATGTGAATGATTGAAAATGAATGAGCCAGAATGTTTTATTGAAATTGGGTTTAATAATTGTTTTAGACTTGTTTTTCTAATAAAATGAAAGTCTTGGAAATATAAACCAAGTTTAAAAAATCTTTCGCGTATCCCGCCATCCTTTTTTGTCTACTAGTCCACCCCCCTTGTTGTTTCTGATTCTATGACCTGTAGGACTAGGGACGTTAACACAGGTACCCCTCTTTTTTTGCATGACCTTGGAGGAGTGGAAGGAGGCCAAGAGGGCCTCCTACCGCGAGCCACCGTTAATGGGAGAGGAAGAGATATGAGAGACAGCAGAGACCATATGAGAGTCTGTCTGGAGGAAGCACTAATGTGGGTATCAGTGATAGGGAGGCCTGGTTTGGATACCAGGATGTCCCTCTTGAACTTCTTCCTTCCAGACTTAGTGAGAGGGTTAGGATATCCCAGTGTATGTATGTATGTATATATTTTTATAAAGCGCCGGTAGCCCGAGGGCATCAGGGCGCTTGAACATTACAACATAGAAGAGAAGAAAGCAGGCATAAAGAGACGCGAAACAATTGGCATGGAAGACCTGACAGCCACTAGCGCTAGAGATCTTATCTGAAGAGGAGTGTCTTCATCCATTTCCTAAATACAAGATGGTTTGCTTCTGACCTCAGTGAATCGGGAAGGCTGTTCCACAATTTAGGTGCCAGTACCAGAAAAGATCTACCCAACCCCGATTTCAACTTGAAATTGGGTACGACCAGGAGGCACTTTCCTTCCGATCGTAGTCTTCTCCTGGGTGTGTAGACGACTAGGCTATTTTTCAAATACTCTGGTGCTTTACCATAGAGACACTTGTGGACCAAAGAAAGAGCCTTAAACCTTACACGTTCCTCTACTCTTAGCCAATGAAGGGAAATCCTATCGGGGGTGACATGATCTTTCTTCTTCAGATTTTTTACTAGCCTAACCGCATTGTTCTGGATCACCTGACATCTCGCTAAGTCCTTAGACGAGGCCCCTAACAGCAGTGCATTGCCATAGTCGAGCCGTGATAAAATAATAGCTCTGGCAATGGTCGCCAGGTTACATTCATTTAGGAAGGGCTTGATATATCTCATTAGCCTGAGATAATAAGCCGTGTTTTTTTGGAGATAGCTGGTCTGGGCATGAGAATCTACCGCAGAGTTAACCATCATGCCCAAGGTTTTCACTTTAGGGGCCACCGAAATGATGGCTTTCTTAATTTGGAAGGATTTCTACTCTGCCCCTAGATTAGCCAACTGACGACTGGAACCAAACAGCATCAGTTCGGTTTTTGAATCATTCAGGCACATCCAGTTAGCCTGCATCCAATCGTCTATTGTCTTATAAACCCTTGCAATCACTTCGCTGTCAGCGGCGTGCTGGCTGCCCCCCAGTTCCAAAATAAGTTGAGTGTCATCTGCGTAATTCGTAAACGACACGCCTGCATTCACCAGTATGCTGCACAAAGTGCGCATGTATATGTTGAACAGCATTGGTGACAAACTGGCCCCTCGGGGCACTCCGAAGAGGATATCGCAGGGATCAGAATAGTTGCTGCCCCAGTGGACTCTGGCTTGGCGGTTCGATAGAAATGACAATAACCAGTCAATAGCTCCTTCGGAGCAGCCCACATTCTCAATGAGTGCCTTGATGAGGAGTTGATGATCTACCAGATCGAAGGCAGCGCTTAAATCAAGAAGCATCAGCATCCCTAACTTATTTTTGTCAAGCAAGCTCAACATCTGATTCTGTAGGTCCAGCATGGCTGTTTCAGTGCTATGAGATGCCCTGAAGCCAGATTGTTGCTGGTGCAAGGCTTCCTGATTCTCTACAAATTTCTGTAGTTGATGCGTTGCTACCTTGTCCAGTAATTTAAGAACAAAGTTGGTATTTGTAATTGGGCGCAGGTTAGCAGGGTCCTTTGGATCCAGGCCGGCTTTTTTGACAAGAGGGGTGATGGTGACCTTCTTAAGTTCCTTTGGCACTACACCCTCCTGGAACGAGGCATTCACTATTCTCAGGAGAATGGGGGCAAAAATGTCTTTATGTTGCAGAATAATGCTAGGTGGTAGAATATTTTCTGCACAGGTGGTGGGTTTCATACTGTTCAGTACCTCTAACAAATCTGCTACAGTGATGGGGTCAAATTTGAAAATCTGTTCTCTTGTGGTTATCTCTGCTTCTATAGATTGTATCTCCTGGTTCACAGAGGTTCTAGCCTTGATAATGTTTTGTCGTGCTTTATCAGTTTTAGCTTGAAAAGCCTTAGAGACAATATTACAATCCTCCTCTGTGGGCGTAAACGGGGGTGTGAGACTAGCAGGTTTTTCAATGCTCTTTAGTATGTCGAAAAGTTTACAAGTCTTGTTGTCAGCAAGTTCAATCTCTGAATTAAAGAAGTTAGCCTTAGCTGACTTTATTTTGTCTCTATATTCCTTGTCCTTTGTTTTCCAATTATTTTTACTATCCACTGATTTTTCTAGGATCCATTTCCTCTCCATTGTACGTTTTTCCTTTTTTAAAGTGTGGAGCTCTGTAGTAAACCATTTTTGGCAGTTGTTGTTTTTTCTGGCTAATTTAGATTTGAGAGGGGCCTCTGCCTCCACCAGCTCAAGAACGTGCTTATTGTATTTGTCTAAGAGGATTGCGCATGAGTCGAGATACTGAAAGGAACACAGTATTTCATCAGCGCATGACTTAATCTGTGCCCTGTTTAGATTTTTGAAGTTTCTATTAACTACTTGGATATGGAGATTGTGCTGATGTACGTAAATAGGCAGTTTTAGATTGGCAGATACCAGATAGTGGTCGCTCCAGTGCCGGCCAGGATATCACAAGCGGCAGCAGTGATGGAAAATCCCCATTTCCATGGAGTCCAAGAGAACTCCATGGGAATGGGGGTCACTGAAGCACCGGCACTGGGTGCTTCAGTGACAACCATGCCGGTAGGGGCATGAACTCCCGGCAGATCAGGCCTGCCGGGGGATCTGTGGCCCCTACTGGCATTGTTGTAGTATGGCGGTCTGGAAAGGGTGCCGGTACGTTGCTACCGACATCCTTATTTCCAGACCGCCATACTTATAATGAGGGCCATTGTGTTGATGGCCTCTTGGATCTATGAATTTCAAATGCTCACTGTTAAGACGGATTTCTGATCTCTGACCTGGTGGGCAGAGGTTCAGAAGGCCAGCCTAGTTTCTTGGAACAGGGTAACCTCTGGACAAGCCAAACCGATCAAGGTAGCTATGGTCGGCGGTCAAGAGCCTCATCACGAGTTGGGCTGTATTCCCGGCTGTAATACCGGCGACTGTAATAGCCCTACACCGACCGGCCCGGTGGTATTACCACCGGATCACGGGTTGGGCCTAAACGGTAAATCCCCATTCCTGATTGGGTCCATTGGATCCAATGGAGAATTTTCAGTGCTAATACTGCGGGCTAATACAGCCGGCTGTAATACTGCCGAAAACAGGGATTTTCACCTCCAGAAAAAAGATGGAGGTAAAACAGTCGATTTAGCGCCCAACTCGTGATAGGGCCAGCCCTTAAATATCGTTACCACCGCATTTAAGGGCTACAGCCCAACTCGTGATGAGGCCCTAAGTTTCAGGAGAGGTGAGGGTGACTGAAGGACCTCAATGAGCGCACAGAGCAAGGACACTTACAAATTACTCTCAGACAGGTGTATATACCAAAAATATAAACACAAATCACAGCAATCCTACTAAACCAACACAACACAATCAATACAAGATACATACAAGACCATTGGGGTCTAAATGGTTAAAGGCACGAAATATGTTCACAACCTAGGGGGAAGGAAAATAGGCAGTGAGGATAGTCTTTAGTCCCCTTCAACATCAAACACACACCTAACTAAGAGGCAGTCCAAACCCTAAGAAGAGAGGAGCCTTATGCTCAATAGTACATGTAGTGCAGGCGCAAGCGGTTGTTCTAATGGGAAATACGGGGTCTCTTCAGGGGTCTCTAGCAGCTCAGGAAGGTGGGTGAGGTGATGAAGAATAGATTCCCACTCTTCGAGGAGGGCCTCCACTTGAAGGCAGAGGTGATTCCAATGTTCGGGAATAGGACGCTATTTCGCACTAGCAGTGGAAAGGAGAGGGACCCCCAGGGGCCACTCATGCGTAAAAATAGATGGAGGCGCTAGGTGCCATTGGTTAAGGTTAGGGTTACTCACCGGCCCCAAGCAGACTCCGGACCAAACTTCGCCAGTTGAGTCCACTACGGCTGCAGGTTCAAATGCGACAAAAAGGATGTCTCTGCGGCTTTCATTTCCGGCGATACAGCGATGATTCCCAAACGAGACAGTGGCAATTTCTCCGCTCCTGATGGATGGATCAGGCCAGTTTCACTGCAGCCGGTTTCAGTGATAAGATGGTCACAAATGCAGCACACCTGCAAAGACCATTGCCGCAGCTGGGCAACATGGTAACCGCGTTTACTCCGGTCCTGGCGCACTCATCTCACTTCAGACCTGGGAATGCCAGGTATTCAAAATTCGGTTTGAGGGTGCCGGGGACACCGAGCTAGCAGTATACTAAGTTTCGAGGGCCTCCTTGGAACGACGGCAGAGACAGAGCAAAGGTCCTGCGTAAGCTGGTCAGCCCACTGGTTGGCCCAGGGACACGTCCGAGAAGGCTTACTTGCAGGTTTTGTTGAAGGTGCCGAGAATAGTTGGTCCCACTATTCCAATGGGTCAAAGCATCTTCGCAGACCTTCTAGGACGACCAGATGCAGAGGGGTCCCACGGGATGACAGCGGGCTCAGGGTGCCAAACCTTCCAGCGGTTCACCAGCGGTTCCTCGACTCGGCTTCTTAGTTTCTGGATACTTGGATACTATCCTTCGTTCAGTGAGAACTCCAGAAATCGACATGGTATGGGTGTTTTCTGCCTCCTCTTATCCAAAGTTCCCTTCGCGCCAAAACGGAGAAGCCGCAATGGGAGATCTGCTCACAAACACACACTCCATACGTGGACCAATCATGGACCACGGTGTTCCCAGTCAGTCATAGCACTCCAGACTCTCTGGCCCCCAGGATGTGTATTGGGGACAGACACCCTAGCTCACATCCTGGAGGCACACACACAAGGCATGCAGAAGCCTGCAAAAGCTTGGCGTTTCGCGGGAAACTGCATGACCAAATAAGGACTGACCTGGGTCGGCTCGACCTGGGGAAGGCAAAGGGGCAAGATGGCCAAAGGACAGAACAAAGAACCTCATGGCATGGCCATTTTGGAGCCAAGCCACCTATTCGTGCCAAACACGGTAAACGTGGTTAAAATGGCAGGAAAGGGTTAAAATTACATAAAAACCAGCCCTGTCCATGAAACATCTCCACATCTCCTAAAAAGTCCTACGAGAGTATCTAGGGTCTTTGGAAATGACTCTGAGACCCAAGTGCACTGTACTGTAAGGTGCATTGTGCATTTGTTACATTTTGCAGACAAGTTGCAACATTTGAAAATGACTAAGTGAAACAAAGTCTCCCAGTACTGACTGTCTTAAGGGCATGTCAGTTTCCCCATAAAAAGTGAGCGCATGCCCAGAGGAGTGCAGCAGAAGGCTGTGCTTCTCTGGCAAAGTCAGTCGATGGTGTTAAAACAGCAGCAAAAAAGTTTGGGGGTGTACAACTGGAGGGAAAATTACATATAAAATGAAATCTTTCCTAACACTCATCTCTGAAAAGATTAATGTTTATAGCACTGAGGTATATTATACCGTAAACGCCACCTTTTTCAAACTAAAATGGCTGACCGTCCTGTGAGTAAATATATGAATGAAAATAAATATCCTGACAGTACTTTGTTCATAGAAGACATGGTAAAGGATTGTGTTGCAAAGTGTTATATAAACCTGACAATTAAATACAAACACATGAGCTACTTATACCTAAAGCCATAAATCTCAACAGATCGTTTAATATCTGCATCAGGGAATCCTGAACAAGCCAGAGTCTTTCATATAATATGTTACATGATACTTTACAAAATAATCTTTCTCAAACAGCTCCCATTTGAAATTGAAGTTGTTTTTAATTAACTGGCGTTTTCATTTAGTCTGTACCTGTCTTTTCTGCTACTTTTTTTGGTTTTTTCATTCAAAGTGACATAGACAAGAATGGGTGTTGTTCTGTGTGCATCTATTTAACTTGTCATGTGCCTCTTTGTGCTCTGGGGATTTAGTTTATGATCCTGCACCTTGTGATTTTCTTCTTTGTTCTTGTCGAAGAAGATGCATTATTTAGCATTTTTATGTACATGTCTAGACGCTGCTAAATCTGAGAGGCTTATTTTATGAGCAACCTGACTCGCTGAAGGGACTTTTTGTGATCCACCGCTTAGCTTCGTCGAAAGCATGAGAAATGCGCAAGGCGATAACCAATATTCACGGGTGGTGCTTCATGTACATTATTATAAAGATGTTTGTGCAATGGGGCCTGGGCATACCCATGACATACAGATATACAGCCTTTGGATCCTAATGGAGTGACAGCTGTCACTGGCATTTTATGCCCACATCCACATCCCGACGCTGTCAGAATGAATATCTATTTTTCATGATAACAAATGATCTAATCCGAGGCTGCATTTTGTGAAAAATTAAATGAGAACCAGGCATTGCGTGTACAATGCAATACTTAGTAATTCAAGCATAGGGCCCTTTTATCACAGACATACCTGTCAAGTATAAAGATCTGTGGTCCTTCCTGTGCTCCTAAAAATGCTCTTTGATGTTGTGCAAAGCAGTTAGGAATCCTCACTGTTGCTGTTCCCCTTCTCCTTCATCATAGGTGCATGACCAATTTTGGGGAGTATATCCAACGCCCCCAACGTGCAAGGAAATATAAACTCAGATAATCCCTTTGAAGCAGAGCAGGGCCATAAAGGAAACAACCCCATTTATGTAGACCTCCCCTTATAGGTGTAAAGCACATGAGTAACAGTGCGGTAGTAAGCAATGTCCGTGCCGAAAGGTAAGCCAAAGGGTACAGAGCGTATACAAGAGCATACACACCAATTTCTAATGAGTATAGAAACATTTACAACTAATCAGGAAACCATTAGGGGCACTAATAATGAGAGTAAATGAAATTAGGCTATCATTCGAATTGGATAAAACATAGCGACCCCTGAAGCCTCAGAACATATCAAGATAAACTTAATCCGGCATAAGCCATATCGGTTAGCATCCCAACAGTAAATAATCATACAACATCCCAACAATATATATTAATGAAAATCATTGTCAATTCATGAGCTCTAAAATACGTTTGATAAGATAAAATAAAAGAAGGTATGCCACACAGTGCAACATTTTATTGACCAAAATCCCAATAAATCCCGAGTATAGAGGTTCATCTACTTGATAAACCTTCACAGGCTGGCCACAATGACCCTGTTCCTCCTTAGCCATGCTCTGTGATTATATTTAGGGACAAAATGAACCACATTCAAATCTGTAGTCTCCTTGCATAGGCAAAAGGCTTCACTAACAATTCAGACACCAGGCTGTCTAAATAGGGGCATCAGCAACATTGCTCTAAGGTCTTTCAATGACTCACAGAATAATAGAAAAAGCACCATTGTTTGCACCCCATTCTCGCACATCGGACACAGTGAATTTTCTGTCCCTGCCCACTTTTTAGCTAAGTCTCGTAATGGCAACTATCCTAGGCATAACTTCATGTAGAGTACCCGAGCGAATGCTGGTTTAAGGGCATTCAGGCAGTTTTCAAACCCCTGGGACTCTTTTATGGCAAGGTACGCCAGGCCTGTGCCCAAAGCGAGTTTATTGTGGTCCTGGCTCTTATGTCCTTGTATCTTCTAAAAGCATCCTTTACTCTATTTTTTGCATTATGCTCCATCTGGCGAGGGCTTTGCCAATAAAGAGAGAGCTCTAGCTGCGCCAGCCAGTATTTAACATGCGACAGCCAAGGGATCTTCTGCCAGCCTCTCAGGGACAACTCATGTATCAAGGTCTGACAGTATTCCTCTAGTTCCTGGCTACCCCAAATCCTAACCCAATAAAAGATTGGTCTAATTGTGTGTTCCTCATCAATTGGTGGGTGGTTACATTCCAATCGAGAGGAGATAGTTGGGGTGCTTTGGGGAAGCACAGGATGGCTTTCAGAAATGTATCTTCTGTTATTCTCATGGCTGCGTTATCCACATAGCCCCAGACCTCTGCCCCGTATATCGCTGCTGCCTTTGCCTGTGCCTGATAAGAGGTCCATATCATGTCTTGCATAGTAAGCTTTGACAGCCCCACTGTCTTTCTGTAGTACGGTGTTGACTTTAATCAGCAGATTTTCCCACCGGCCCTCCTTTGAGAATCGGATCCCCAGATAGTCGTACCAGTTCACCTGTTCTAGCGTACTACCCTTTGTCTGCAAATTTAAGGGGTTTGAGCTTGCAGTTTTTGCTGAAAAGACCATAGTCTTAGTTGTTGAGGCATTGATTTCTAATCCTACGTTGGCGCACTCGCTTTCAAACGTGCAGCCAACAGGTGGCTCATACGTGTAGAGAGAAGGGACTGTAGGGTTGCAGATACAGACCACAAGTGCTGGGGGAGCCAAGAGGCAGTGCAAGGTGCAACTGGACATGCAGTGACCTGGGCTCAAGTTCAGAGGGTGGCCAGGTGACCAGTGCGTGGCACAGTCGAGACATCAGCAGGGGAGAGGAAGAGAGAAAGCGGAAGTGAAGAGGAAGGTCTTGAGTTGCTTCCGAAACCGGAGCTGATTCTGCTCAAGTTGAAGAGAGTCTGGGAGGCAGTTCCAGAGGAAGGCCCCAGCCAAAGATAAAGATCTGCCCCCAACTCTCTGCTTGGAAAAACGCCTGACCCTCAGAGAGTTGGAGGTGGATGTGCGGAGAGCTTGAGAAGGGAGATGTTTGGCGAAGAGAGAGTTGGAGGTAGTGTGGTCCCAGGCCCCAGAAAGCCTTGTGGACGATGCAGAGGGTCTTGAACCTGATCCTTGCTTCCACTCGGAGCCAATGATGAGATGTCAGTGCTGAAGACATACAATCCCTGGGCTTGAGGCCAGGAACAAGTCTTGCAGTCCTGTTCTGGACAGGTTGTAGAGGCCGGAGAGTAGAGGCAGGAAGATTTAGAAAGATGCTGTTGCAGTGGTCCAGCCAAGAGATGACCAGAGCTCTGGAGACAGTGAGCCTCTGGGGGAAATTTTGAGGAAAGGCAGAGTACCTCTGAGGAGGTGCAGCTGATAGTTTGACTTCTTAGAGACATCAGAGATGTGAGGAGAGAAGGAGAGGGTGGAGTCGTAGATGACCCCAAAGTTCTTAGGCTCACAGGTAGGAGCAGGAAGAGGGTCCAGAGTGAGCAGCCAGAGAGAGAGGAAAGGAGGGAGCTGGTGTTCCGATAAGGAGGATCTCAGTCTTACTGGCATTAAGGCAGAGATCATTGGCGGCACACCATTCCTGAATTACACCCTGACAGTCTGGAATGAGAGAAGGAGAAGAGGAGGCAAAGGGGGTCTGAAAAAGAGCTGGGTGTCATTCGCATAACATTGAAAGTTGGAACAGAAAGGAGCGTAGCAGTGGGCAACAGGTGCCACATATTGGTTGAACAGCCAGGGAGAAAGGTTAGACCCCTGGGGAACACCACAGGCAGAGAGAAAGTTAGAGCAAAGGAAAGACCCCAGTTTGACCTGAGAGGGTCGATCAGTGAGAAAGGAGTTCAACCAGGCCAGGGCCTGATCAGTGATACTCAGGTTATCACAGAGGCGATAGAGCAGGATGGCATGTTTGACCATATCAAAAGCTTAAGAAAGATTGAGGAGAATGAGGACAGAAGGAAGGTTAGAATCAAGGTTAGAGAGCAGGTCTTCACGGATGTTCAGGAGAGCAGGTTCCATGCTTCTGTCCACTCTGAAGCCAGACTGCTGGTTGTGGAGACAACCAACAGATTCAGTGTGCAGATTAAGCTGGGAGATGACCAGCTTTTCCAAGAGTTTGCCCAGGAAAGGAGTGATGGAGATCGGGCCGTAAAGCGATGCATAAGTGAAGCGTAAAGCAACTGCGGGAGAACAATCATCTGCACTATGGCAACTCTCCCCATAAGAGAAAGTGGCAATATTCCCCAGAACTTCATGGACCTCTTCACTCCATCCACTGACCTAACTGTGTTTCTAACATGCATATCCTCAGGCATATCTGAATACCCAGGCACCTGAATCTATGCACTTCACATTTCAGTCCCAAGTCCGGCAAGTCCAGCCAGAGGAAAAAGGCATGATTTCTGCCTAATTAAAGAAATTCCAGACAGTCTTGCAAAATCATCCAGAACATCTAGGATAATGGGTTGATTATGGTCTCTCTCGCACAGATATAGGAGGACGTCATCAGCATAAAGGGATAGATACAAGGTGTATGGATCCTCCCGATGTAATACCGGCTTCCAGGTATTCTTGTCACAAATACACTGCCAGGGGTTCTAATGCTAGTATATAAAGCATAGGTGACAAAAGACACCCCTGGCAAGTGCCCCTCTGTATATACCATAAGTCTGATACCTGCCTCCCAGTTTTCACCCTGCTATTGGTTGTGTATAGAGTAACATGATCCAACGGAGAAAGCCCTACCCCACCCAAAACCTTGCAGAACCACACACATCCATTCCCAGAAAACCGAATGTAGCACCTTGACGGCATCTAGAGATGCCACTACATACGTTGCACTCTGGAGGTTAGTCTGGTCTATTATATGTTGTAAGCGGCAGAAATTCCAGGAGTTGCTCCGTCCGGGCACAAAGCCTGTTTGAGCTTTGTGTATCAAGGTGCCAATTACTTTGTGCAGCTGCCCCGCCAGCAACACGGTCAGTATTTTGATGTCATGGCTCAACATAGCGAGAGGGCAATAGGATTTTCAATATTCTGCAGGCTTCTCTGACTTTTTGATGGGAACCACCAACGTCATACAAGGCGGAAGCAGGCCTCTTTCGTAAGCCTCTTCAAACACCTTCAACAGCACTGTGTTATGACTGGACTTGAGTGTGTTGTGACTGGACTTGAGAGTGTGCAGAGTCTGAATGATGTCAGTGACTGTGTGATGTCATGTGCATAATGTGGATGGGTTGGAATGTTGTCTTATGTGAGTGTTCCACCTAAGGCATTGGAAACCATGTAGCCTGGGTGGTGGGAGCCAGTGGGCTTCCTCCCTGCTCCTACACTTGTCCTGTCATCTTATGTGCCTACCTATGTAATTTAATAAAGTAAGATGCTCTGCCTTACCTAAGCTGCCTGAAGGACCCTTAAGCATAACACACCGGGGTAAGAGTATGGTTGTATGTTTTATAAAACTCTGCCGGGAGCCCATCACCCCCTGGTGTTTTACTAGAAGTCAAGGAAGCAATCACCTCCCCCAACACATCTACCGTGAAAGGCTGTTTCAGGATGGCAGCCTGTTCGGGGGAGAGCTTTGGGAGCCATATTAGGGAAATCACTGTGTTCAGCTCTTCCCGTTGAACCAGCACCTCATGTTCATATAAGCAACTGTAAAAGGTGCTAAAAACATAATATATCACCGCCTGAGATCGCCATGGGGCGCCACATTCGTCAACCAGTAATGTAATTGCGCGTCTAGGCTGTTCCGCCATGCCAATAACCTCCCTGACTTATCCCCTTTAGCATGCGCACATGCTACCTGTGTCGTATAAGGACATTTGTGAAGCCTCTCCGATGCCTCTGTGCACTGAGTCCTTAGCACAATGACAGTCTCCTCAAGCTGCGGTGACCGAAGTTTTGCAGTTTCTATAGAACGAATCCAGTCCTGTACAACCCCCAGGTTTCTCACCTCTGATCTCCTGATACCCCCGGCACCAATGATTACTTCTCCCCTTTTCACCACCTTAATAGTCTCCCACACAGCCCCCAAGCTGTCAACACTACCCACGTTAGTATCAAGGAATGTCACTAGGAAATTCTCCAGGCGATCCCTGAATAGGTCGTCCTGCAAAACATCTGTGGGCATGCGCCACATCGGAACGGTGGTCTGGGTCCCCTACTATCCCAGCAAACCATCAATGGGGAGTGATAAGATATGGAGCGCCCCATGTATTCCGCATCCGAAAACTCCACTAAGTGATCAGACCCAACAAACACGTTAACAGTCCTGGTATGCAGCCCATGCGGGCAGAGTAAAAGGAATACCCTCTTCCATCGGCATGAAGTTCCCTCCAGATGTCTGCCAATGCTAATTCAGATAGAGCAGTGTTAAGGTCCCCCAGGCCGGCAAAGGCCCGCCCCATGCAGGAAGCAATTTATCCAGGATTGGGTATTGAATACATTTAAAATCCCATCCCCAAAGGAACAAAGCATTTCTCCTCAGGGCTAGCCGGCCGCACAGTGGGCATATATGTCCGGAATCATATGATTAGGGAAGCAGGAATTCACAATGCATATTTCCTGGTGTTCCACATAACCATGCACCAACACGTATCTCCCCGCTTTGTCCACCTACACCTCCAAAAGTCGGAATGGGACCAACGCATTCACCCACACAAGTACCCCCCTAGCGAACTTTGAGTACGTAGATCCATATCCAGATCCCCCCCACCTGGCAACAACCACGTACTGCTCCTCAGGCAGCAGGTGCGTTTCTTGTAATAAGGCAATGGATATCTTCTTCTTGCTCAAATAGGATTGCACCTGGTTCCTACGCACATAGGAGCCCAAGCCCCTGACATTCCAGGTCAATATTCTAAGTGGCGCCATCTGGATGTCTCAGCAACCGCACCAGCAAAATCTCCCAGGGCTACAAATATAGCCTCCAACCCACACTCATCCCCTGGATTACACCTGCAACAACGAATCCACTGCTCTCACACACATGCTGTTCACATAGGTTTCCAGCACCCAGTGCACCCAACCTCGGCTTCAACCCATACTCCGAGTTCTGATTGCAATTACTATCAAGCCATCTAAAGCAAACAAAATGTAACGAAAACAATGTGCACTCAAAATAGAGGCAAAAAAATGCTCAACAGCATTTAGCTGTTCGGGCACATCCGTAACCACGAGGCCCAACTGTGCTATTGGGGTACCAGGCTAAGGCACTGGCAACAGGCAGGTACCAAAAGTGTTCACTATACCAGGGGTGCAGAGATCCATACTGTGGGCAGAGGCGTTTTACTCCCGCTGCAAAGCAAATCTCTAGACCACAGTGACCATACCAGCTCAAGCGTAGACAGTAACTAGCCCCACCTCTCACCCTCCAGTTGGGTCAAGGGCTCCCACCTCTCTTTTCCAATCCGCCATCCGTCTCCTTTTTGGCCATGCCATTGTGGTCCATTCACAGATTTGCTGCCTCTGGTCTCTCAAAGAAGAGAGCCTTCCCCTTATACAGGACTTTCAACTTGGCAGGGTAAACAAGCATGTACTTGAGTCCCAGCTGATGAAGCCTATCCTTTGTGGGGACGAACATGTTTCTTCTCCTTTGTACTGGTGGGGTGTGCCCCTATGTATTTTCCTGCCCTCTCAGGAATACTGTAATTTCACCCCTCTGTCCTTAAAATTAGGAACCCTGTCGATTATAGGGTGTGGGTGAGATCCTGGTGGTGGTCTCTTCTGTAGCGCTCAATGGGCCTTTTCTATTGTAAATCCCTGAGACAACTTCCCGAGGCAAACTTCTTACAATATCAAGTTCTCAATGTATGAAGTCAGATTTCAGCCCTCAGTGCCCTCCTGCAGGCCGAGGACACAAATAGTATTCCTGCACGGCCTGCCCTGCGCATCTTCAGCCTGCTGTTCCAGTGCTGTGTTCCTTGCCTCCAGAGCTTTCAACCTCAATTCTAAATTCGCCGTAGTGGCGACCGTCTCCTGGAACTTTGTTTCTGTGGCTATGACCCTCTCCGCCAGCAAGCTTACATCCTGTCGTAGCAGCTGCACATCCACTTTCACCTCCTCTATTTTGTTTTCTACGGAGGATCGTGAGGCAGCAATGGCAGCCAGAATGTTATCTTCCTGGTGCACCTCGTGCCCCTCCATTGGGTTCGGCTGACCCGCCTCAGTGGTAGTCAGAGGGGCTGTCTCTCTCCCCTGGCCTGCAAATGATTCCATGATCGCTCCTGTGCTCTTCTGTTTGGAAGCTGGCATCGTTGAAGGCCCTTGGGATGTTCTCTTCTGCGCGTGCAGGTCAATAGTAATCCGCAAGCGGCAGACGGGCCACACAGAGGGAAACTTAATAGCAAGGCCCTTCACTGAACAGGCCAAGGGGCAGAAAGCAGCAGCAAGGACCTTGCTATGATTGCGCCAGTACCTCATCAGTAGAGACTTAAAACAGCAAAGTTTGAATCCGGGCCCACAGTATCTTTGTTTTTGATAATTTGGTTTTTATTAAAGGTTTTATAATTATGACAGAAATCGAAGAATGACACGAACATTAAAATGAATACGAATATAGTCACAACTTTCCTGCCTACAGATCTTGGTCCATCTCTTTTCGGTTATGGGAGTGCCTAGATCTTTTTCCCATTGTACCTGGGAGGGTGGGGGGGTCCCGTGGGACGGAGAGCAGGAAAAAGCTATAGAGCCGCAATATCACACCTCTGGTCCCCTTGTGTGTTATAAGGAACTTCTCAAGATCAGTTAAATCTCTCCTGAGCGTATCTCCCCATCTACATATATAGAAGAGTGTGTAGTTTAGGTATTACCCGAATTGTTCGAGTACAATTGTTCGGATGATACAATTGCCCGAATTACAGCGGTCCGAATTGACCTTCTGCACAATTGACTGTGTGGTCATTTTTATATATATATAATGGGTTGGGGTAATAATAATATAAGGAGATTGGGTGGGGGGTTGGGGTGGGGGTTGGATTGGGTGGGGGTATGTGGGGGGTTCCCCCCCACGTATATATCCTAATTGACCATTTCAATTTGGTCAATTGTGCAGAAGGTCAATTGTCATTCGGACAATTGTCATTTGAACAATTCAAATACAACCGGAGTTTAGGGCTGGGCAGTCCATGTGAGTTCATGGAGTGGGTCCCAGCCTCAGTGTCTTGTGAGTTAAAGCAAACAGGGGTAAACTGCTATGCTCAGTGTCTTAAACAGGATTTGGAATGGTAGTACCTCGGATGGCACCGCAGCAAGGATCATCAGTAGGATTAAAGCAGGAGCCCATGCCAAACACGTCCTTACTGCATGGACTCTGGCCATGGCCCCCTCACCGATGAGGTCTGTGAGAAAGGAAGTAAAGTTATAATTTTTGTTGCCACACTGTCTCACCTCACACAAGGATCAAGTAACTCAATAAAAAGATACGCCACATGAAATAGCCAATCAGAAGCTTCTTATGAAGGTTTACAGATTAACATCCAATCAGCACCATGGGAATAAAGATGGCCTCATCGTTGATTAATTAAAAAACTAAAGTCACAGAAAAATCACAAGGGTCTAGAATAAGCCTACAGGGCTAGGTATTGTTTAGATTCACCTATAGTGTACATGATGCTACCCAATTACAGGCTGGGGATTTGTGAATAATCTGTAACAGCCGGTGTCATCTCACCTCTGATTCTTACTGTAAATGCAGCCATTTTATGAGGCTATGCTGAATATCTTTTTGACGATTCCCAGCGCGGGCTGTGTGTAATAATCTCTTGTTTTTCCCAAGCATAGCGAGGGCCTTAACAAAGGCCCCCAGGGAATTACCTTATGCAGTAATGGCCCGCAGTCGAGGAGCTTGTTGCCATTAGTACCCCGGCCCGTTAGACCGGGGTACTAATGGTGGGTTTTTTTCAGCTGCGAGACGCGGTGCGCTTCGCAAACAGATTATTTTTTTAAATGGCCAGCGCGAACAGGAACACGTAGTCCATTTTCTCTTTCTGTGGCGGCCATAGTAGACAAAAAAAATGGCCCCCATGGAACGGGAAAAGAGACTACGCATAGTCCCTTCTCCATTTCCAAGTCTGATTTGGCTGATAAAATCAACCTTTCAAAAATAAAACAGTATTCATACAACTAAAAACAAATATATAAAAATACAGACATATAAAAATACAGATAAATAATATATATCAAAAACAAATCTCACAAATATACATCATCATTTGTCAAATACAGCATATCGCAAAAAACAGAAATCCAGTATCATGCTTGTTGTCTCATCTAAGTGATTGTTTCAAATTTCACATGTATATCAACATTTTTTTTGGTTTATTTACAAAAACTAAAGTCTTCTGAATTCTGCAATTTATGGATTGGAGTCATTTTATATAATTATTTATCTGTAATGCTTCCAAGAATCTTATCGTAGCAAGGCTAACAGATGTATATGGGGTGCAAAAAATATACAGCCAGAGTGTCTCTGGGCAAACAAGTCTAAATCTACTAAAACATTTTTTTCAACTAGCCATTGCGTTCATCAGAAAGCATTGTACATTCAATGAATAGGTGTCTCAAAGTTACTTGTTGGTCCACTTTTTACAGAAGCGGCAGACATTTTCAGATTTAGTGACAGTCCTCCTTCTAGCTAATATCTCGTTTGTTGGCCACAAGTTAAATCAAATTCGTGGATACGCTTTTCTGTGAGCCGGCGAGGGGCTTTTTGCTAGATAGCTAGCCATTACACTATAACTATTATTCCGGCAAGTTTGTTGTGTTTTAATCCAATCCATTTAATACTGTTTTAACTTTGCACGTGTAGGATTACTCTGCATAAGATCTAGGGTGATATTAGCACCTGATAAGATATTTATCGTTGTGTTCATCCACAGGTTTGCAAATTTGTGTTTGGACTTGCTCAAGTCCAAAGCTAAAACGTGCAGCAGAGTATTCGGATTCGATTGCAGGATGCATTTTTTTAGCAATGCACATAGCTTCCATGCATACATGGAATGTAACAAAATCAATTTTGTATTTGTTTATTATTTGTATCGCGCAACAAACCCTGAGGTAACTGGGCGCTTGAAAAACTTAGAGGTTACATGCATAGTAAGGAAGGCAAATTACAATCAAGTGTGGAGACAACAGGTGGGACTCTGGTTACAGGTGGGTGAGATAACAGGAGATAATATACAATAGTATAACTAAACAGGAGACAATGAACAGTAGCATAAATAGATAGTCGATAGGTGATGACATCTTAGTGAGGGGGCTTGTTGCTCAGCCAATTTTTTATTCTGGCTTTGAAGGAGAGGAAGGAGGGTTCCTCTCTAAGAGGGTTGGGAATAGAATTCCATCGTTTGGCAACTTGGACTGGGAAGCTGGCTCCTCCGGCTGTTTTTAGATGAAATTGTGGTACCACCAGGTTGTGCTAGTGAGATGATCTGGTAGTACGTGCGGGTTGGTATTTACAAATTTTGTCAGAGATGTATTTTGGGGCTGAATTTGGTGCGTAGTGTGATTCTGTCACGGATGGGCAGCCAGTTGGCATTGTGTCTGTGATTGGATATACGGCAGGATCTGGGAAGACTAAGTGCTGCTGTCAGAGAGTTGTTCTGGAGTACTTGGAGTCTGTTTAGATTGTGTTCAGAAGAACCCAGGAATAGTGTGTTGCAGTAGTCAAGTTTGGATTTGCAGCTGTAGATAAGTTTATTAGTGTAGGCCGTGGAAGACGTCACACTGCTGCCCCGTTTTTTTAATAGAAAGAGTTGAATCGAGGTAGACCCCCAATGTTTTAATCTCTTTAGATACGTTGATTATATTACCGTCAATGACGAAAGATGGGTATCTGGTGTCGAGTTTGTTCAGGCGTGCCTGAGTACCCACGATCATCAACTCAGTCTTGTCGTCGTTGAGGCAGAGACTGTTGGTGGCCATCCAAACTTGGATTTCAAGTTAAATGTCGTTTAGCAGTTTGGAGTCATGGTCGTAACAGCCAGTGAGGGGGATGAGAACTTGAGTGTCATCTGCATAGTTGGTGTAGATGACACCCAAGTTGTCCAAGCGGTCGAAGAGTAGCTTCGAAAATATATTGTATAATGTGGGTGACACACAAGATCCCTGAGGGACACCACAAAGTATGGGTGTGGGGTCTGCTGAGGCTGAAGGGGAGAAGACTCTGGTGGTCCAATTTGATAAGAAGGATTTAACCCAGTCAGATGCATTAGTGAAAAATGCTGCAACTGTGTTAAGGTGCTTGGTGAGAATTTGGTGGTCGATGAGGTCGAAGGCCGCAGATAGGTCGAGGAGTAGGAGGATCGCTAACTTACCTTTGTCCTTCACCTCGTCCATTTGGATCATATGATCTAGGAGGGCTGTCTCAATTCCATGTCTGGGTCTGAAGCCTGATTGTGTAAGTCCTAGGAGTTCATTCTCCTCTAGGTGCTTCTAAATTTTCAGATAAGCCACCCGATTCAAGATTTTTAGAAGGAACTGGACGGTGGTGATGGGCCTATAGTTTTAATAGAGGCATAACCCAAGCTTCCTTGAGGTTTTTGGGTACCTGATTGGAAGAGAAAGAAGAATTTTTCAGTGTGGTGATGAAGGGGGCTAGGTTTTTAGCTCCCTCTTTAATGATGGTGGCTGGGTAGATATCCCCTTGGCAGTGGGAGGTTTTAGGCTTTTTATGATGTCTTTGACTTCCTTTAACGTTACATGTGAGAAGGTGAAGGGTGTGCAAGATCGTGGGGTTTTAGCTGGGTCAGGAGTGGGGTGGGAGCCGTTAGTGAGGCTTGCCTTTTTGGCTTTGATCTTATTTTGGAGTAGAGTGATTTTATCTGCATGGGTTTGCTGGATTTTTGTACACCATTCTGCGTCTTTGATGCAGTCTTGTGTGAGCGGTGGAGGCGATTTGTGCTCTTTTAGGATGCTGAAGAGTTCCTTAGTACTGGATTTGGCATTGTGGATTCTGGACTTGTAGGTTTCTTTTTTTGCAGAGAGGATAGCTGCTTTGTAAATAGCGGAGGCTGACATAAATGCAGTTTTGTTGGTGATGGAAGGTGATTTACGCCAAATGGATTCCGCTTATCTTTTTGTGTTTCTGAGACTTTTTAGTTCGGGGGTGAACCACTTGTTGAGGTGTCCCATTTCAATCCCATTTCAAAACGGATCAAAGGTGTCGGTACACATTGAGGCAAGTTTAAAACTCGAGGCCAAAACCTGCCCTCAATCTTTAGCCAAAATACTTCCTGGAAGATTTTTTTTGTTTCTGATCCATATAACAAAACAGGAGTTATTTTTTGATTATAAAACGTGAGAGCTGGTAAGCACGAGAATTTACCATATATCGCCAGTATAACTTTGGCTTGAGAAATCGCTGTTGTTAGTTTTGGTGTCAATGGTTTTGAAATAAGGTTCATCACTTACTTGATCATTAACGTTGATCCCCAAGTAAGTATCCTGGTGGACTACTTGAAGTGGTTGTTCTTGGAGCATCCATTTATAACATGTTTTACGCCTCAGTGGGTGACCACAACACATGATCTTTGTTTTATCATGATTGATTTGTAAAGCATTTTGTTCACTGTAAGAAGCTAAGGCATCTAATAGTCTCTTTAGACCTTTGGGCGTTTTAGATATAAGCACTAGGTCATCTGCATAAAGTAGTCGAGAGATCGTTTGTAGACCTAGTTTAGGGGCATCACCTACAATGTTTGTTAGATTCTCTTTTAGGTCAAGCATAAAAATAAAATAAACAGGGTTGATGACAAAATGCACCCCTGTTTTAAGCCTCTATGGTTTGTAATCGGAGAAGATAACAACCCATCGAAGGTGAGTCTCACCTGGATTGAGGTGTCAGAATGCAAAAGGTTGATCCATATCATAATGGCTGGTGGACACTGTGCTTTTTATAATTTGTTCAGTTGTCATGATATGGATTCGAAAGCTGCTCGAAAGTCCACAAAAGCTAAATACAATGGTTTTTTCTGTTCTTGACATTGGGATTTAAGGGCAGTTATTGTTATTAAATTGATAGTCGTGCCCATCCGGGATGAACCCTGTTTGATAAGGATCTCGGTTTTGAGTGTTGTTTAGCTATTCATTAAGATCTCTCAGTATAAAACGGTGAAAAATCTTCCCTGCAGCATCCAATAGGGCTATCGGCCTATAGTTAGTAGGTCCCTGCTTATTACCCTTTTTAAAGATTGGGATTATGATTGAATGTTGCCAGGATACTGGTATGGATTTGGACTGAATTATGTATGTAAAGATGTTATACAGAATCATAGCCCACAGTTGTGGGTGTTCTTTAAACATAAGGTTACTCAACCCGTCCGGTCCCGGAGCCCGAGAACTGCTGGATTTCTGTATATAATATTCAATATCTTCTCAGGATATTTGAATCTCAAAATCCTTATTTAGTGTTAGAGATTGATTTCCGGGGTTGTGGAGACAAGGGGCGAATAAAGCTGAAAAGTGTTCTACCCACTGCTGCCCCGCAACTACATTGATTTGCATCACTGTCTGAGAGGTCGAAGAGCATTGGTTAAGTAAGCCCCAAGTCTGCCCCGAATTTTTGGACTTGATTGCTTTTAACATACTTTCTCCATCTCTCTGAAAGATAGTGGCTCTCCTAGCGCTCAACCAGTTTTTTATATATTTTTTTTAATGTCTTTAAAGCAGTGCTTCTTTCACTTGGCGGGAAAAGCTAGGTGAGTCTTTTCTTTCATCGAAATTTTGTTTTTCTTTCTCTTAATTCAGAGTCAAATACGTGTTTATTTTGATCATCCTTTTTCCTTGATATGATATGATATGACATGGCATTTGTAACGCGCCTATACACAAGTGTTTCAAGGCGCTACGAGGCGGGGGGGAACAAGGGGAAGACAGACAACGATCCTACTAGGCCAGGTATCATTCAGACCGCGCAAGTGCAGGGGTAGGGGAAGGGAAAAGTGCAAGGGGAAGGGAAGGGGGAAGTGCAGTACAAGTAAGTAGAATAAAAATAAATAAATAAATAAATAGGGCCAGCTGGTGGCAAGTGCAAGGTAAGTGCAGGCAAGTGCTGGGAAGGGGAGGCTGTAGGGATACAGAGGAAGGTTTTGAGGTGCTTCCGGAACCGGAGATGGTTCTCCTCAAGTTTCAGGGAGGCCGGAAGGCTGTTCCAGAGGGAGGCCCCTGCCGCGGAGAGAGATCTACCCCCAGCTCGTTGCTTTGAGAAGCGGCTGACCCTGAGGGAGTTGGAGACGGATGAGCGAAGGGCTCGGGAAGGAAGATATTTAGGGAGAGAGAGTTGAAGGTATTTTGGCCCCAGGCCCCAGAAGGCCTTGTGGATAATGCAGAGGGTTTTGAACTTAATCCTCGCAGCCACTGGGAGCCAGTGTAGAGATTTCAGTCCTGGAGAGATACGGTCCCTGGGCTTGAGGCCAAGGACAAGTCTTGCAGTTCTGTTCTGGATGAGTTGCAGAGGGCGGAGAGTGGAGGCAGGCAGATTAAGATAGAGGCTGTTACAGTAGTCCAGCTTCGAGAAAACCAGGGCTCGGGAGACAGTGAGCTTCTGGGGGAAGGAGAGGAAGGGAAGAATACCTCTGAGGAGGTGCAGCTGGTAGTGTGACTTCTTAGAGACGTCAGATATGTGAGGAGAGAAGGAGAGTGTAGAGTCCAAGATGACCCCGAGGTTTTTAGCCTTGCAGGTAGGAGCAGGAAGAGGGCCAAGAGAGGCCGGCCAGAGTGCTGCAGGGAAGGAGGGAGTGGGTGTGCCAATGAGTAGAATCTCAGTCTTACTGGCATTAAGGCAGAGGAAATTGGCGGCACACCATTCCTGGATAGCAGACAGACAGTCAGAGATGAGGGAAGGAGAGGAGGAGGCCGAGGGTAGCCTAAAAATGAGCTGGGTATCGTCCGCATAGCATTGAAAGTTGGGGCAGAGGGCGGCGATGCAGTGGGCAAGGAGTGACAGGTACTGGTTGAAAAGCCAGGGAGAGAGATTAGATCCCTGGGGAACACCACAGGTGGAGAAGAAGACGTCAGAGAGGAAGGACCCAAGTTGGACCTGGGAGGGTCGATTGGAAAGGAAAGAAGCCAGCCACGCCAGAGCCTGACCAGTGATACCCAGGTTATCACGGAGACGGTTGAGCAGAATGGCATGGTTGACAGTATCAAAGGCAGAAGAGAGATCGAGCAAAATGAGAACACAAGGAGTGTTAGAATCAAGGTTGGAGAGCAAGTCTTCACGGATGTTCAGGAGAGCAGTTTCTGTGCTTCTGGCAGCTCTGAAGCCAGACTGATGGTCATGAAGGCTACCAACAGATTCAGCATGGAGGTTAAGCTGGGAGATGGCCAGTTTCTCCATGAGCTTGCCCTTGAAGTGCTTGGTTCAACTTTACAGATTCATACTGCTTATTTCCAAGATGTTTCTGGCTATCTGGCAAACTTTGAGTATTTATAAAGCATGCATTTAAATTAAGTAGCTTGGAATCTGACCATTTGAACCGATTCACTGTTGTGTTCTATGTTTTCAGAAACAAATGCAGGACTAATTTGATCAGGCACTGTTCTGATTTTTGCAGAGGGACTTTCCGGAGTGCCTGTAAAGCCTACTATAACGAGAGAGCCTGGGATCACAATAGGCAGTGTATCTTCGGTAGCAGTCACAAGCTTACTTGGGGATATTTGAGGGACAGAGGAATCAGGCAATTCAGACTGCTCATTAGTACGACCTCCCAAGTGACAGAATTGTCAGATATCCTCAGTGACTGTTTTTCTATGGAGCACTGGGGTATTAACCTCTGCAAGTTTTTTACCACTGTGGGCGAGTGTGTTTGTCTTTGTAGAGTGCGTCTTAGTTGCATGGTAACTGTTGTTTCAATTCCCGGTGGCATGTTCTATTTCAGTGAATATTGGGCCTTTGTCATAGTGAACAATACACTTAGTTATCAAGATGATCGATAGTATGTTTGGAGTCACAGATTGAAAACTTGCCTGATAAGCTTTACCAAGCGTGACAGCAGTTACGAGTGTCTACCTCTCACTGCTTGCCGCACGGCCAAGCGGCTAAGCGGTACTTCTGGGTACTTCACATGATTTATTGGAGTTGTAAAGATAGTGGGTGGAGCTTGTGTCTCTTATCTTCAATAAGACAGGATTAATGATCTACAAGAGTAAAACAACACATATAAGTATTATATTAGTCACCGCGTTGGTTCTTATCACAATAATGTCCTTCAAATGTTGTTTAGGGAAAAACGCGTGGAGACTGCATACCACCACACAACTGAGATGAAAAGGGCCCCAGCGGCTAAGTGGTACTTCTGGGTACTTCACAGGTGCGTGTGCATGCTGGATATATAAATATCTCCAGTTATATATATATTATATAGATATATAAATATCTTCAAATATCTATCGCTGGTTGTAAAGATAGTGGGCGGGTCTTGTGTCTCTTATCTTCAATAAGACAGAATTAATGATCGCCACACAATGATATCCTGAGGTGAAAAGGGTCCCAGCGGCTAAGCAGTACTTCTGGGTACTTCACGGGTGCGCGCCCGTGTAGTCCCTTCTCCCTTTCAATGGAGGACCAAACGTGTTCGTGGGGGAGGCAAAAGAATGAAGGGAACTGGCGCGAGTTTGCCACCGCCATGTGAGCAGGAATACCATACAGAAAGGCTTGGAAAAGGACCAATAAGTGAATAGAACACACAATCTTCATGGTGCGCCGGGTACTAACAGACAATTGTACACTAGAGAAAAATATGGAAGGCCCAAATACTTTTCTCTAGCATACAATAAGGACCATAATCGATGGACCTTGATAACTGTCCACGGTTTCCACAGTTCCCTTTTCAGGCCATGGATCATTAAAAGCCTCGGAAGGCATGTGCACACCATCACACAGGGCAGCCCTTCTTCTCTTTTTAATTTTATTATTGCAACACTCCCTCAATGCCTGCTTTCAAACAGTAACACATCCATCCACCAATCACTTCCAAAAACTGTACATATAAACCTATGACCATATTACACTTCCACACACCAACTGCTACTCAGCAATCTTCAACAAATCTTTTCCATCTGCATTTCTCTAACTTATACAAAAGAATTGTACACAGTGCACCTATAAATGCACAAATGCATTTAGAAGGGGCAGTACAATTGGGCAAGTGCACACGAGAAGCCAGGAGGGAAATGCCAAGGGATGCCAAGGGGGGACAGCACTGGCTAACTACTGGAGCAGAGGAGTCTCATGGGTGGGATGCATCTTAATCATAACATTCCTTTAACAAAGTTTTTTCTGTCAATTTAATAGGTTTTTATAAGTGAAAATGTTTCATGGTGTTACATCACTGTATATATGTTATTAACAATTCCTCTTTTCATATATATGAAAGAACTATGAACATCCTTTAAGAAACATATTTTTTGCAACACATTCTTATGTCTGTCGTTATCAGCAGCGCATGCTGGGGATGCAAATCATCGTACAATTGCCTACGACATAAGGCTAAACCATGACCCCAGCATGACCAAACCACCCCTATTATTCACTGCACCTAACCTGCATCCTAGCTCAGTGTCCACTATACCCTAATAATGTAAGCAATGGCCAGTGCTCATTGCTTGCAGCCATGGCCAGTCTCCAAATCCATGGGGCATGAGATTTGGCCATGCCGCATTCCCCAATAAGCAAATCAGAGTACACATTTGCATTTGCCAAGGACAAGGCCCACTAGCCAGACACCAAATGTATATCACTAGTTTTTCTACTTGCATTCTTACACTTTAGAAAAATAAAACACGACATATTTCCAAAAACATGCTTTCAGGTCCTTGCTAATGCTCATTGCGCAAGTATGTTGTAATCTAGTTCACCACTTTAGGCTGTAACCGCAAGCAGAATATTTGTTCCCATTCAAACATACCACTTCGGCCATGCCGCATGCCCCAATAAGCAAATTACAGTACATATTTATCCTTGCTGATGGCCAGGCCCATTTCCCACACAGCAATGTTATATCACTGTGTTGTGTACTTACATTTTCACACTCTCAAAAAATATAAAACACAGGACATATTTGCAAAGCCATGCTTTAAAGTTCTTGCTGACCCTCCTCGTGCATATTTGCTGTAATCCCATCCAGCACTTCAACCTGTACCCATGAGCAGAATTTCTTTTCCCATTCAAACCTATCCCAATTTCGAAAAACTTTACCACATAGCCCTGGTGACCATGCCCACTTTAACCCCATTGCTGATCCCTCGTGGTCATGGCCAGTAGCCAGAATGTCCCAGACAATTGACCACTGCCCATGGCCACAGGCTATACCTCAGTCACCAAAGGCACATCACTATATTTTGTACCTACATTAAGACACTTTAAAAAAAATAAAACACACACACATTTGAAAAACCATGCTTTCAGGTCCTTCCCAATGCTCCTTACACGAGTTTGCTGCAAATCCGCCTTGTTTTATTTTTTGAAAAGTGTCAAAATATATGTACATAAAATTGTCATATAACCTAGCTCCCACTTGACAAAATCCATTCAGTCTTTACCCAAACATTCAAGGCTGCGTCTATAACCTTTCTCAAAAACCTTGTCCACATTGGTCAAACAGCAACACAGTTATAAGCCATCGAAAAATGTTGAGACCCCCCCTAATTTTGCCCCCTCTTCAGAAGATCCCACAAAGCTTTGCAAAAACTATCATATCTAGTCTAAAATGTTTATGAAAACTTTTGTGCAGATTCATCAAATGGCACCACATGTATAAGCCTTTAAAATATTTTGGGACCCCTCTCTAATTTTGTTCCCTCTTGACAAAACAGAACCATTCAGAGTCAGGTCTAGAATAAAATTCCATGCAGTTTCATTGAATGGCGCCAAAGTTATAAGCCATCCAAAAACTGCTTTTCACCAACTCTGTAATTCAGAAATAGGCATATATGTCCCCGAACATCTGATATGTTCGGGGACATCACAGGACTGCCCGGGCATCAGAGTTGAAAAACCACCTGTTTTCTTGACTTTTTAAGGCCATATCCCATCCTCATCACCCTCACCTCTCCAGAGATTGTTTCATTAGTTTGACAAGTGCAATGTTGTGCTTTTTTATATGTTTTTATTGCGATGTTCACGGACAATGGGCGCTCTGCGTGAAGACAACATGGCGGGCATTTCCCAAAAACATGACGCAACTCACACTTTTCACCATCCAATCAGATGGCGCGTCTGATGTCTGCAGATATCACACCATTCTCTGGACGAATCAGAGGCCCGTCCGTGGACCGAACAGGGAGGCGAGTGAGCAGACCGAACCCAGATATCATACATTTTTTTACCTACTTTTTGTGAAAAATTGTGCTCAAGCCTAAAGCCCAAACCGCTGGACGGACTTTCACCAAATGTACGGCAGGAGCGGCGGCTTGGCCCAGAAAATGTGCTTTTGTAAAATTGGTGTAAATCCATCCAGTAGTTTTTTTTTAAACAGGCAAAATGGAGGTCTGAAAAATTAGTGATATCTTGCTCTGCCCTGTGGACCCATTTCCCTGTTCACTCTGTGGGTAGGACTCTGATTGGTCTGGAGGGCTGCGTGAAGTCCGCGGGTAGGCGACGTGCCCGCTGATTGGCTGGAGGAAAACGTGATGTGCGTCTTTTTTTCAGAAATGCCCGCCATGTTGTATCCAGATAGCGCAGTGGGGGAGAGTGCTGGGAAACATGTTTTGGGGCATTTGGTGTTGAGAAGATGGGCTGGGAAGGGTGGGGGAGTGAAAGATGGTTGATATTATGTATTTGTTTAGGTGGAAGAAGATTGTGTGGGGCGCAGTAGTCAGCAGACACCGTGGTAGTCCACGGGCAGGTCGTTGGTGAATGCAGGGAGGCTTTATTAGGGTAGGTGAGTGGAATGTAGGTGATATGAGGATGTTTGCATAGGTTATAGATAGGCCATGTACCCAAGAATCTAGGCACCGGCACAAGTACTGCAGTGTCATATGGGTATAGCACCAAGAATGTATCCACAAGTATTGCAGTAGGTTGTGTTCAGTGGGCAGTTGGAGCAACATGCTTGGGGTTCTTTGGTGATTGCAAGAGGGCTTCTTAGAGTAAGGTAGTGGAGTGTACATGCTATGGTGATATTGGCACTCGTGAAACATAGAGTTGGTGGGCTACTTCAATATGTGTAGATGGTGTTCAAATTGCAACGGTAAGGGTTAATTGTTGTGTGTGGGTTGTGGCTACTGGCACGAATCTTGGGTGCATGTCCGTATCATGCTGTGGTGGTTGTGGCCAGCACCTGGACTGTTGGGTGCATGACCAGAGGCCATAGGCTGTAGGCCACGCACCCAACAGTGTAGGGGCTGTCCATAACCACTACAGCATAACACGGCCATGTGCCCAAGAATGTGCCCCATATCATACGTATTGCACAAACATGTGTATAGAAATGCAATTTGACCATTACAAAGAAGAATGATATCAATAAGCGTATACTTACTAGATATACTGTCCAGACACTGCATACTTTTTGGAACACAGTGACAGAATACCATTGAAGTGGAAATAGCACTTGTGAGTATGGTGCCATAGCGGGCACACATTTTGTTTGTTCCATGTGGAAACGCAGGATAAATGTTTGTTTCATTGTCTGTGAAAAGAAGAGCATAACATGTTAGGGGAGGCACTTCATAATGTTATATTGTACACAATTTCACATATTTATGTAGCTTGTGGAGCCTCATAATTAGTACATTACACGTACTATGCTTCGAACAGGTTTACTGTGCAATGTGCTCAGTTCTTGTGTTCGGTTCTATAATCATTGGGTCTGTGGGAAAAAAAATCCATGGAGGATAAAAAAACCCTAGTACATTTATTTGATGTTACGTGTTATACTATGTTCCATTTAAGTGTGCAGTACTTACAGGAATGTTTAAGGTGTACATATACATGGTTTGCTGTTACAAGCACTGTTGCAGTAAGAGGAATTAAAACGGTGTATGTGTTTTGCTTTTAGGAAGTGGTGGTGGTATGGTTGCAGTTAGATACCAGTTGGCGTATTCTAACTGTTTATCCGTCTTTTTTTAACACTATCCGTTTATGCAGTTTATTTTGTTGGTGTATTTTAAAGTACTGTACTATTGAAAACTAATATCCCAGTATTGTGGAGACACTTAGATACCTGTTGGTGTATTTTAACTGTTGGTAGTTTACAGTTCTCGAGGCTATCTTATGAAGTAGTTTCATTTTTGAAGGTGGTTGTTAGCAGTTGGACGGCTGGAAGTAAAATTATAGTACTGTGAGTGTACTGAGATACTAGTTGGTGTATTCTGTCTGTTGATACTTTCTGAGTGTTGAAGGGTATCTTTAGAAGAACGTTCATGTTTGCCGGTGGCTTTTAACTTTTGTAGTAATGGGAAATAATATTGCAGTATTATTGTTGCAGTTAGATACCGGTTGGCGTATTCTAACTGTTCTTAGTTTCATAGTTTTGCAGGGTATGTTTTGAAGCATCTTTATTTATGTTGGCAGATTTAGGTTTTCCAGTATTGCCAAGTGACATTGCAGTATTATGGGTGCAGTTACATGACAGTTCCTATATTGATTGCAGTGGTATGGATGCAGTTAGAGAGCGGTTGGCTTATTCTAACAGTTGGTAATTTTACAGGTTAGTGAGGACAGTTTGTAGACCCTCATACTCAGACCTTTTTAAGTACTATGGGTGAAACAATATTAGTGTGTGTTTTCCACAGTTGTTGTTTCTGTATCTGTAATCATTGGGGAAAAAACTGTACAGCAGTGCAACTGATGTACTCACGGGCTAGTTGGTCTATGCTAAGTTGTTACAGTTTCACAGGGTAGAAAGGTATTGTTTGTTTGCAGTTACATGCCTGTTGGTGGCCATCGGCAGTAGGCTATGCTACTTTTATAGGTCAGTGAGTTCATTTTGGTTTCAGGAATAGTAAGTGATTTGCTGGTAATCTCTGCTTTAGAATAATCGAAGTATAATTGCATTGAAACCACCCATATTTCTTTTTAATGTATGCAGTATAGTGACCTGCACTGGTTGTGGCACCAGTGTGGTAGATTATGGCTACTGTTGTGAAGGTTTTTTTACCGAGCAATACTTGCCCGTGTGTGAAGCTAGTAAGCTTACAGTTGTTTTTGGTACCATCTGCGTTGTATGTTAGAAGCATTAATGTTACATATTGGCTATGTGAAGTATGTGTGGAAGGTGGAACGATTGACTGAATTGCAAACAGTAGATAACATGCCATGGTTTGTATTATGCACAAGCTGCTGAAATGGAATGGATTCACAATTAGGTATAGGTACATACACAAAGCGCTCATTAGGGACTTGCTCTTGTGAAATATGGCTGCAGAGAGTGCATGGATGTTTCCACATATATGAGATCTGAAAGATTTCATTTATAGATATGTTTTTGTTTTCGAGCGCATACAGTAAGTACATTAGAAATTCTTGTGGGTCTTCTTGTGTGTTTATGGTGAATTTCACCATTCCTGCAGCGTTGATCAATTCATGCCTTATTCCTGAGACACTGTAAGTGTTGTAAGGATTGTTTGTTGCATTTCTGTGAAGAAATAGCATTTGCAAACACAACTGGTCAGCGCCGTTCAAGTAAATGTTTTCAACAATTGGTGGCAATTGGAACAGAATATTGATTGCTACATTTGCATAGCAATTTAAAACCAGTTGTGTTGGAGAATTTGAATGGACCTGACTTTTCTGTGTCTGAGTCATTTGCTGGAGCTCTACTTGTTTTTTTAAGACATACTTGCCTTTGTTTGTGCTGTTGGATGGGCATTTGCGTTTTCACTACATCCTTTTGTGGCTGTGCTAGCTGATGGAGTAGCAGCTGTTTTTAATTTTTGGGTGGTATTGTTGGGAGATCTCTTATAAGTTCTGTTTGCATTCATTTTCTTTTAAAATGTTTTGCTTTTTGAGGAACAGCATACATATCGAGATGGGATGCGTAGAGTGCAGGTAGGCTGTTGTACTCTACGATGCAATGAATGTCAGCCTTGGATTTGTTTGTATCAAAATTGACTAGAAATAGTCCTTCAAGTCTATGTAGGCATGATAGTGCTACATTACTCATACCTTCTTTAAATACTGTGCTGCCAATGTCAATCAATGCCTGATCTAGGGTTAGACCTTGCGATTTATGAAAAGTGACTGCATATGCAAGAGACAGAGAAAACTGTTCTCTGCGCACATACAAGTCTTTGAAAAGAAGGAATCGGGCTGTGGAGCATCCTATCCTTTTAACTTCTGAAAGTTTGTCAAAGTGGATGTTGACAAACTGAATGTTGTTGTCACATGGATATGTCTGGAAGCCAACAACTGTACCAAGTGCTCCATTAACTAAACCTTGCTCCACGTCAAGGTCACATTTTAGTATTACTCTACAGTTTAAACAAAATGTCAAGATGTTCTCTAAACCAGCTGTGTTGGAGATAGAGTTTACTAAGCTATTTAGTCGTGTTGTGGCTTGTTGTGGCTTGTTGACACATAGGCATTGTAATACCGTGCACTTCCAGTTTGTCTGTGGAGCTAATTTGTACTAGTGGTTGCATTTCTTTTTTCAACATTGTTTCATTGAATTGTGCACATCTTGCTAGGGTTGACATTAAGGACATACATTTGACATTTGTGTGTGCTAATTGTTCCATGACATCAGCAGCAGATGTGTTCTGCCCGTATAGCTCATAGATGAGTCTAGTATTTAAGATTCCTTATAAAGCACACCAATCCGAATGATTTTCAAAATATTAGCATAGGCGTGGTCTGCAGACTGACACAGTTAGTTCTCTGTATTGGAAATGTTGCCAGAGATTTACATATCCTATGCTGTGTGTTACGGCACAGTTTGTGTCGTAAGGTTTTAAAAATAGGTTTGCACCTTTCACTGGTGTTAATTGAAGAAGATCTCTGAAAACATTTACGTGTTTTCCTCCAAACAGTTCTTCGTAGTTTGTTTTAAGGAGCTCTTGCAATCTGGGGTGAATCAAAGCCAACATTAGGTTGGAGACCATGCTCACCTCATCTATTAGGAGCATGTTCATTTGTTTTAGACTTCTGCGTAGCTCCATAGCAGCGTCTGTTGAAAGTTTGTAGCACTCTAATTTGTTTTGGTGTTCTACTGGAAGGAGCAGCAATCAGTGTCCATTAACACCACCTATGTTGTAGGCAGCTAAATCTCTGGGGGCTGTTAAAACAGCTGACAGCTTGTTGTTTGTAAATTTTTTGGCATAACCTCCTTATGATTTTTATTACAAATGTTTTGCCTGAACCATCTTCACCACTTACATACAGGTGTACAGGTTTATAGTTTGACAGGTACAAGTTTTAGTTTTGTGTTGAACACCGTATTCAATTTCTTTAGTTACTTCCAGGAAAATTCTATGTTGTTCATCATTGAGTTGTGATTCTAGTAGAGCAAAGTTTTGTTCAGATTGCTAATACTGACACATGGTATTTTCTACTTCAGTCATGTCTAATTCTGTTTCATTTACTAAAAGTGGGTCTCCAAGTGGTTCTTGGCTTCCTGTAACAGAAGGTTGACTGCCCTCAGGAGTGTCGACATTTAGTTGCACTTGAACTTCTTCCTCTTGTTGGTGTTCATTGTCCAAAATGTTTTTGTACTGCTTGAAATTCATATCTGTTATACTGCTTTCACTTGCATTGAAAGCATCTTCATTGGAGTCATGGGTAAAGTTCTCTATGTTGAGGAGTTTTAAATGATAGCTTCATATGATTAATCAGGCTGGGTTTGGTAAGTTTAACCAGGCTGTCTTCATAACTTTTGACTATGTATTTACCTTTTTTCTCATCCGGTTTAATATTATTCTTGTATTCTTGTATTAAATATTTTGGGGTATGTGGTATAGGCACATGGTTTTCCAAAGCAGTACTCCTCTTTGGGTAGTATGTGTCCAATAAATTATTTTTCAAAATGTCCTGGCTGTTGGGATTGATCTTGGCTATTGTTTCTATGTCTTGGTACGATTTGAGCACTCGTTTTCTGGATGCAGCAGGACCAAGGCTTTGCCAGACTATGTTTTCAGATTTCCCATATGAGGCTGTTCATGTTAAATGGTCTGCAGCTTTGTAGCAACTACATTCTGTATGGGAGAGCATGTCATGATCTCTGCTTCCAAAAGGTCAGGGTTTTCCCAACTCCCTTGGAAGCAGATCCATAACCCAGGTTCCGAGTGCCAACCAGTCCCAATTGGGACCTTTTGGACCCAGTCCTGGCGCCAGTGGCACCAGGCTCATAAATATGCCCAGTCCCAGCGCTGGAAGCGCCGGGCTCATAATGCTTGGGTGGACTTACCTGCAGCAGACCATGCTGCTTACTTGCCTGCCAGTTGAGCCTCTGATCCTCTTCTGTTTGGAACTACTTTTCCTGTTGGGTGGGGCAGGAGCCACTCCCTAGATTCAGAACACTGGAACTCTTCTGGAAAGCAGGAACTCTTTTCTTACCTAGGCGTGGCTGTGGAAGAAGACACCTAAGCACTACAGGAGGCTATTTAAACCACACCCGATGGATGAATCTTGCTTTGCGTTATTCTGCATCCTCTGCAGCAGAACGCTCATCGTGTCTTCTGCATCTGATCCTGGGCCTAAGGAAAAAGGCTTACCATCCAGAATCCAGTCTTCAGCAACACCTATAAAGACAAGAAAGAACAGGTTAGCATTACGGTCTCCAGTGACAGCTCTTCACTTACCTGGTCCATCGGCTGTCACCAACGCCTCGCGCTGCATTCCGGCATCTGAAAGACAAAGGCTTACCTACTCTTCGTGCGCTCCGGAGGTCTTCATACTGCATTCCGGCATCTGAAAGACAAAAGCTTACCAACTCTTCGCACGCTCCGGAGGCCTTCGGCGCTGCATCCCGCATCTGAAAGACAAAACAAGGTGCGTTTAAAGACATTGGGGAACTTTAATACTCACGTGCCATTACTCCTTTCCACATCTAACCCAGTGGGTATTCCGGCACCCTGCAGCCGCTCCGAACTTGTACCTGCAAAATAAAAAGACAGTTAGAGCGCATCGTGAAGCAGGCAACAAGCGCTTACTTACGTGCTTCCAGGCGCTTCTATTCATCACACGGGCTCCATCTTCAACTCACTTCAGCCCGTCATCCGCCATCGCCGGAACCCTGCAAAACAAGAAACATCATTACTAAAAACTTTAAAGACATTAGAATTACTCGAAACTTACCGTTCGTGCAGTAAACGACGGACAGCAGTCCTCTGAAGTCAAGAGGCCTGCTCCCCTTATCCAGTGAAGAAACTGGTTACAGCACCCTGCCCCGAGGCAGATGGAGAGCACGGCGTTCACTTACCTAAGGTGAGAGCGTTAACCTTTGGGGTTCTACAGGAGAAGAGAAAGGGAAGAAGAGAGAGACATTCAATAACCCAGTTCCTTAATCCCATATTTTCTATCTGCAGACATCTTACCCTTCAAGTCAGACATACAGTGCACAGAGGTCCAGCCCAAAGAGCCAGCCGTGTGTTACACATCACCTTTGCAGATACGGTAAACGCCCAGTCAAGACCAGCGCCTCTACGGGAATCAGGTGAGCGTTACAGAGCATTTTTATGCCAAAGCTGTATAATTTTCGTGACAGTATTTTGTCAGATGTTATGTCCCCCCAGAGGTCTTTCATCTCTGTTTTCTCAGATTTGGTTAAGTATGCTGTGACATATCATGCAACAGCAATGGAATCATATGCAATGTCCTGCACATCTATGTTTGCATTCCACAAGAGAGCAATGATGCATTGTAATCATTGATGTACTTTGACGCTTCGTTTCTTTTAATGTAGTATGTGTTCTTAGGCGATTTGCCTTTCACACTGTGTCTAACAGAAGACATGAAGCTGTTTACTTGTCCTTTCGCTGAAACGGGTCTAGGTAAACCAAAGTGGCATTTGGTGTAGTATTTGCCTTTGTTTTTATATCTGCGTTTGCAATACTTGCCACAAGTGACATATTTGTGAATGAACTGCAAAACAGTGGCATCACTGTCCTCACCAAATTTAGGAGCTTCTTTTATCCGCAAAAGCATGTGGATGTGTGGTGCTTCTCTGGATTGATATTCTTTTCTCCAAAAGAAGTGTTGCACTTCTCCGAGGGGAGGAATTGTTTTATTACAGATGAAGTGCAGTATTGCAATAAAGCAGTGATGGAAGTACCTTGATACTTTGACAGGGTCAAGAGAGCAGAGTTCTCCTGGTGTTTTCATGTCTATTTCTGCTTTGTTTTTGTTTGCTCTGCGTAGGAAATCGTGCAAGTCTTCCCATGCATACTCTGCACAGTTTAAAGTGACAAACCATGTGGGTGAGCTAAGGTTACGTAGCATACACCGTACATTTGCGTGATGTTGGAACCAGTATTCTTTCGTACCACACATGTTTGCCAAGAGATTTGTGATACTTGACTGCAACACTTCATCTATGCTTTGCACCTTTTTAAGTAGTTTGCCTAGCAGACATGTTTAAAAAATTAGAACCTGTTTTTAATGTGTGTGCAAATCTGTAGCATAGAGTTGCTAGTTCACTTTCAAACAGAAGGTGGAATATGTATTCAATGTTTTGTCTGAATCTGGGGTCTTCAGAATACATTCATAGCAAGCTCTATTCTGATGCTGTTATTTGTGTGCATCTTTCATCATACCTTCCCCCTTTTCCAGTAGGAAAGAGTAGTGGAAATGCTCGCAGTTCTACACTTTTTTCCCCATATGCTGATTGGAGATCCTTTGGCTTGCCGCATTTGATATGTTTCTAGTGCATTGTCTATGCTGTCTTGGGAGTGGAGTGGGTGAATTGTGTAGTGGTCTAAAATAATGGATGCAGTAATAGGATCTACAAGTTCAAATTGGCAAATTGAAGAGGAATCCTGAATTATTTCGGTGGTTTCTCTTAGGTTTTCTTCAATGTTTATTTCTTTGTAGTATTGATTGTTCTATTTAAGATATTGTAGGGCTTCTATAACTTTAAGTCTACTAGTTGCTGCCAATTGATTTTGTCTTTTGTAGATACACCATTCACTAGCATAATCAAAGATTGATCTATTGGCCGTTGCACTCCCAGAGTGTCTACGTTGGGCCTCATTACGAGTACGGAGGTAGCCATGCCGCTTTCCTGGAATGCGGAAATACCAGGCCATTCCGACCTTGGAGGGCCCGGTAAATCCCAGTAAATCCATTTCCCAGGACCCGGTACATCCCCATTCCCATTTGAGCCCCCATAGGGCTCAATGGGATTGGAGAGGATGCTAACAACTGGCCCGTTAAAGATGGGCCCATTGTTAGCATTCTGGTCTGCTAGCGGGTCCCGCTAAAGACTCCTGGTTTTACCAGACGTCCTTAGCGGGACCCGCGAGCAGACCTCGTAATGAGGCGGTAGAGGGTTAACGGTGCTGGCAGCTCTACCGGCGCCGTTAACCCTCTACCGCCTTCCTCATAATGAGGCCCATTGTCTTTAAAATCTAATACAGAAGCAAAAAAGCGATTCATTTCGGATACTGCTTGTGTGATGCCTGCTGTCTGTTTCTTGAGCACATATATACACTTGCCTGCTCCTCCTGTGAGAAATGGTAGTGGCTTCATCACATTATTTCTATCCATGTGTGGTCAGGGCACATACCGTGCTTTGCCTAGACCTTTAGGCAATAACGGAAACTGTGTTCCCACCTGCTTCACTGGTAATGTTCTCCCCCCTCACTTCCCTTTCGCCACCACCATGAGACTTGGTTGCGCTCTCAGCCTTGGGCCCCACAAACTCTCTATTCTTGGTGTTACTCTGGGTGGCACCTCGTCCCCCTACTCCTTGTTGTTCCTCATGCCTCCTCCTCTGCTATTCTTCTGATCTGATTGACTCATAATCTAAATTTCCCGATCATGGTGATTCTGCTCGATAATCATCATCATTGCGACCAGTATCCTCAGTTTCAACGTGTACGTCACTAACCCCAGTACTATCGATCCTAAATAAAATATTCCCTGCTCGCCATTCATCAGTGCATATTAGCTCTCTTCACCCCTCTCCCTGACCTAACCTCACTTGCACAAGCTCTGCATCTGTCCTTCAAAGCTCTGTTTCTAAATTTCTTTGTGCCATAATCTCTGTTTCCGTAACAAATGGATTGTGAGTGCCATTTTCTGCTGGGGGCTCTGAGACGTTCTCAAAGTTTGCAGGCACTAGCTATCACAGGACTGTGTGGGGTACATACTCTGGGTTAGCATAACCTGCTGCTGCTTGCATTGGGCAGCATTCCTGCAGGAGCGGTGGGGCTATGGGTCTTGTAGGGAAATTGCTGAACTCAAGCAATACACTGGCTGCACTGCACTAGGTGCAAGGGGGACACAGTGCACTTGTATTGCAATGTCTCCCCTTTTAAGGCCCTCAGGGACATCTTCCAAATCCTCTACCATCTCACACAACTCCAAAACACCTTTTCTATATCTCAGCTTCTTCCCCTTATACTTTGCAGCTAAATATGTGTACATGTGGCCCAGAACATCTTTATTATTTGACCCTTTTTTGGGCCACAGCTAGTACATCTCTCCTCTTATCAACGACCCACTCTTTGTGATATTTCATAATTTTCTCCCTATACAGCGGGAGCACTGTACACATATATTCAAGTGGGTAAGAGAATTAATAATTAAGTCAAATTCATACTTTACCAGTATTTTGCTTCCTAAACACAAATCCAGCTGCACCAATCTCCGTGTCCCATCCCAACACTGTCCACACTCCCTGTCTTTCCCCCTCCCCATTCTCCTTGCCACACACACGCTTACCACAACACCTCTGTCTCCACACAACCCAAACACCACCACTCTACACCACAATAACTTCCAAACACCTTAAATCACAAATCAATATTATCACAATTAATATACACAATGGATTAGACACTTCCTCAGTCTTCTCTTTAAAATGAGGGAGCGTACCTCCTTATGCCCCCATGTGCCATGCAAAGGGATCCCGGATCCGCCATATGATAGGCCCACAAAACAAAATCACATTTATTTACATATGATATAGACCCTTTCTCTATTCCTTTGCCTCAGGATGAGGGTATTTACATTCTCACACTCCCTTTTTTTGCCCAGTGGAGGGATTCCAAGTCCTCCATATGCTGGACCTCACCTCTTATTCAATTCTGCAGTGCTGCCTTTCCTCCACAATGGAGAAGTTCCTGTTTACTCTATTTTAACCATTTTTCTCATAATGCACACTGTGACATCACCTTATATACAACCACTTTATATATTACATGGTCTTTCACACTCCACCCACCCACCATTAACTCATTTCACACATACACACTCTTCCCTTATTGTTTTCTCTCGCAAAGGTGCATATAAATCTATGCATTCTCACAAGTTCCTCCGATATGGGATCTAGTCAATGGCCAGCTGAATCTGGGAGCAGAGAGGGATTCTGGCAACACAGCACCTGCAAACATCTTCAAGTCATGCACAGGGGCTGATCGCTGCAGAAGGGCGCCGTACCCCAGGATGCGTGGCTGGGACACCCCGAACTTCACAGAGAGTCTGGGATCACGCCAGGGTCACCAAATTGAAAGGAAAGCAACATAAAAACCACACTCAAAAATAATCCAAAAATTCAAATAATCACTGCACCTCTATGCAAGGGAAAACAAGGTTTATAACATGCACAAAGGTCTCAGGCAGTCCAATAGAACTGAACTGACAAGGAGCTCCTCTTATCTCAAGATGTTACAGCTTTTATTGCGTCGAAACCACAGATTAACAATATGATGCATAATAATGAGTACAATTTAATCGCACTACCCACATTGGCTACCGCCTATAGAACATACTATTCCCCCTCTATAGTACCTGGGTAGATTGCCCACATCTAATATAAACCCATACCCCTAAAAGAGTGGTGCTCTACATCATCATGTTCAAACTCAAATACATGATTGGTGGCTTCCCATTATTGATATATTCATAAATTGAGACCATCACGTGAAGTGAACCCCTCCATTCCAAATGC
Source organism: Ambystoma mexicanum (assembly GCF_040938575.1). NCBI lineage: Eukaryota > Metazoa > Chordata > Amphibia > Caudata > Ambystomatidae > Ambystoma > Ambystoma mexicanum. The sequence continues at coordinate 1,085,756,821 of NC_090941.1, forward strand.
AATCAAAGCAAACTGGCGAGGCAAACTCTGCACTAATTGACAATAGGCCTTCTCATCAACCCAGACGCCGTAGCGCACACAGGTTGCCTCACCGACCTTGTACTTAATTTATTGGCATCACCTCTGCTCCTCCTATCCCAAATCACGAAACGCTCCAGACATGGCTTTCCCGTTATCTCCTTCAAACCCCAGGTTCCCAGTAATGAGCTAACCAGGGCACCACTCCCGAGTGTTAATTTCAGGGATTTATTTTCTTTTGGTTGTGTGTCTACTTGTAATTCACGTGGGATGACCACCCATTGGGGAAGCCTGTAGTGCTCTAAATCTTCATCTTGCCCATTGGCATGAAAAAACCGTATGCCCTGTTCTCATGACTGTGTCATTCAAAGGTTGCATCCCTACCAGCTCACATTCCGCTCCCACCCTATTCAAGCTCTGCAACTGGATACACTTGGCACTGTATACCATGAGTGCCTCTGACCTCGGCTTCTCTCTGGGGGAACAGAAAGGGGATTTGTTTTCGGAGCTAAACTAACAGAAGCGCAGTTTCACATTAATGCCTTTATTCTATTCTTATTCATCCTGTGCTCGGCCATAATCATCCAAAATGGCAGCACTCGTGCCATGTTAGCCCTCGAACCTCGCTTCTAGCACAATACCTTGCGGACTCCATCTTCCACCCAGTTCGGTCCTTCCTGCACATCATGCTACACTGAGTTACTCCAAATACAACACCTTAACATCGGGCCTGCAATGCTGCCCAATCTATGACCTCTGCAACTGCAAAAATAATACATGTGTTGCTCTTCCTGTGTTGCTATATGTGAGTGTCAAACCTAACTAAAACAATGTGTGCGCTCCTGCAGCGCAACCTTCCGTCTGCTCAAAATGACAGTACGTTCTAATAGGTTTTTCTCAACCTGAATCGTTTTACCTGGCTCGGATATTGTACGTGCATCCCAACAGTAGCAACAATGGAAGGAGTAGAGGAACCAGGCTTTGGGTTCTTTATTATGCCTGCAATTCAAGAATAGAACCCATGTTTAAGCCATTAATGAAGAGGCATATACATGCCAACACAATCAGAAACTGTCAAACATAAATAATCAGTTTTTAGGTGGAATTGCAAGCAACTATTTATGTACCCTGTGTAGTGCAGATTAACAAAAACCAACATGTCACCAAATGGATCCAGTAACAACTATTTTTAACTGGTTGGCTGGACTTTCCCCAAATGTGAAATGAGGCACAGTATGAGTATCTCCATTAGAGGTTCACTTGGGAGCCATGAGTAGTCAGTGTCTGGCACCAAGCGTATCAGCAGTTCACTCACTGTCTGCAAGCAGCGTCATGCACCCTTGTGAAGCCTCCAGTGCACCTTCTTTATAGAAGACAGACCTTTCTTTGCCACATAAGCAGCCAATGGGAAGCCCTTTTTGGGTCCCAATAATTGCCTGCACCTCGTAATGGTTGCATGGTAGCCTAAGAGGAAGCATATATATCTCATTTGCATTCAGGTATCCCCAACGTTTATTCAATGTCCACTGTGGACTCTTAAGCACACTGGAGCTGTCTTTCACACTTTATTTGGTGTTGCATGAAACCAAAATGTAATATGATTAGAGGATACTGTTATGCACCTCTCTGTCTCTGAACAAGTTACCAATGCAGATACAAATGGCTCCCACCATCCTACAATCAATGAAGGAGCAGAACACCCTATGCTTCAAAGGACATCTCACCAATCACTAATCGCACACCTGAACCCTACTCCACCCTCAAGATCCCTACCTCCACATCTCATCGCACCCATCCCCCAACCTACCTGTAACTCCCTGGGTGCATCCCCTGTGTGAGATATGATATGATATGGCATTTATAACGCGCCTTTACACAAGTGTTTCAAGGTGCAACAAGGCTTCCTTAATAGGTGTAAGGCCATAGCTGAAGGCAAAGGAAGCGTTAATGAATTTAGAGATGATAGGTGCGAAGGGCCTGCACACAATTTGATGACGTGGGAAGCGCAAATGTCACCCTTGCAGTTCGAAGGTTTAAGATGGTGGAAGATGGTTTGGATGTCGGAGGGTGTGACTGGAGTGAAGTAGAAGGGGAAGGGTGGATATGATGGCTACTGCTTGGTGATTAGGAAAAGGATAGTCAGCTGGAAGTTTTAAAGAATTGTTTTATCTCTTAGCTTGCAGGCTTTGTCAGCCAATGCTGATTGGATAACTGTGCACCAAGCTTTGTCTTTAAGGAAGCTGGATGTGGGAGGTACTGGGGATTCAAGCTCTTTAAGGATTTTGAACAGCTCCCTGGTATTAGAGCTATCTTCCATGATTCTGGTGTTGTAGATTCAGGATTTGGTAGTGATTATGGCTGCTTTGTAGTTCTTTGCGGAGTAGAGGAAAGCTTCTTTGTGCGCTACACAGGGTTTCTTCCTCCCGAGGTCTTCAAGGGCATGTTTTTATCTGCAGAGGGTGACTAGCTCTTTAGAGAACCATCTGTTGATTGAGTTTTTATCTGAAGGGTTATTTGTTGTGGCGCATGGAGGTCAAGTGTATGCAGTAGTGTAGCATTATAGGAGGTGATAATAGCTTCGGGTTCATTGCAGTCAGGCACAGAGGATAGAAAGGAACAGATGGTGGGTTCTAACTGATCTTTGGTGAGTCTGTGGGTATACCTGGAGATTATAGGGAGACGGTTGGTAACATTGCAGGCAATGATGGACTCATGAGGGACAATGAATTGGATCAGAGAGTGGTCTGTTCATGGAACTGGGTCCACTGTAGCAATAGAGATAGGTGTGTTAAGATTCAGATCCAATCAAGGATCCAGCCTTTGGAGTGGGTAGGGGTAGTGATGGATTGAGTGAAGTCCATCTCATGTAAGGTGGTAATGAGGGCAGTGGGCTTAGCAATGGTGGCGTTGTTAAAGCCCTGGTTAAAGTCACAAAGTATGATGAATTTGGTGTTGGGTTTGATGAAAAAGAAATCCTCTGTGGAGTCCCCCAAGGTGCAAGCATGTCACCATTGCTGTTTAACATCTACTTGAGGTACTTATGCCTAGTTCTTGACCATATTAATACCTACTTCACTAACTATGCTGATGATACGCAGCTGGTATTTGAACTAAGTGGCGATTATCAGAAGGACAGTGAGCAACTCAACACGATTTATAATTACGTGGAGCAATGGATGGACTCCAATTGGATGTGTCTTAATGGGAAAAAAACAGAGCTCATGATTTTTGGCTCATCATACGCCCGAGCTAAGTTACCTACATCCTACGCATCCTTTCAGATCAAAGACACACCTATACCAGTATTAGGCAAGGTCAAAACCCTCGGTATGATGCTTGAAGCATCCTTAGGGGCAGAGGCCCAAGCACAATACGTTAAGAAAAACTGCGCTTACCACCTCCGTCTAATAAAAGCCATCAGACCCTTCTTATCAGAGGAAAATTGCGCGACCATAGCTAGAGCCACCATCTTGTCGCGCCTCGACTATGGCAATGCCTTACTTTTGGGTGCCTCCAAACGGTGCCTAAAAAGCTACCAAGTTGTACAGAACAACGCAGTAAGAACTGTGAAGCTTAAATCTAGAACAGAGCACATCAGCGACTCCAGAAGGGAGCTTCACTGGCTAAAAATTGAAGATAGGGTGCACTTCAAGACCCTAACTATTGTCCATAAATGCATTCACGGAAAAGCACCAACATACCTAAAAACGAGAATCAGACCATACGTTCCAAATAGAACACTGAGATCATCTCAACTTGGCAAAATTGCAATAGCCCCACATAAACTTAAAAGCGGCCTAGGCAGAGCCTTTCCGTCCCTCGCAGCCAATCTCTGGAACAACCTCCCGGACAACCTAAGAATAGAGCCTAATTACATCCGCTTCCGCAAATCGCTAAAAACCCACATCTTCAAATAAATTACCATACGTCCAAATTCCAGCTGGAGTAATCTCTGCATGTTTCTGTCCCGTCTCTGCTGTTTGTTCTTGTCCGTCTGTCTATCGTGTTCTTGTCTCTGCGCCCTGAGGCTCGCGAGCTACCGGCGCAATACAAATATTAAATAAATAAAATGAGCGATGTAAGGAGAAGTGGGTTGTCAGTATCAGGGAATTGAGATTATTGAGGTGATGCTAGAGGAGAAGAATATGAATGGTGGGTTGGGGTCTGGGCTGCAGTTTGGTGTGCAAGATTGTGTATCCTTGTAGGGGGGTAAGGGAGAGTCTCTAATAGGCATGGTGGCTTTGGTAATGCGGGCGATTCTGCCTCCTGGTTTAGAGGGTCTGTCTGACCTCAGGATCGAGTAACTAGGTGGGATGGCTAATGATAGCGCTTGACCAGCTGCTTCATGCAATCATGTTTTGGTGACGGCGAGCAGGTCAAGATTGTTATACAGTATAAGATCGTGGACATCAGTGCCGTGGGCACTGAGAGAGCGTGCATTGATGAGGGCTCACGTGATGGTATTGGAATGTGAGATGGTATTGGAATGTGAGATGGGCATGATGAGAGGGACCAGGGGTATCTCATAGTGGGGTGGTAGACACGGAGACGATTGCTGGTGAGTAGTGGATGCCATGTCAGTTGTTCTTGAGGAGCGTGGTGTGGGGTGAGAAGGCATCTGGAGCATGTGGGAGAGTGATTGCATGAGTCTGAGTGGGCCAATGCATGGTATGGATTATTTGGAGGAGTAGTTGTATGAGGCAGGATGGGCAGTGGAATGATGTTTGCAGTGGAGCAGGGAGTAGAGAGTTGTGGGCAGTAGGTGAGGTGTGGGTTTAGGCAGAGCCTGTAACACAGGCGGTGGTTATGTATTGGCAGGAGGTTGGGGCGGTAAGTGTTTGGGAGTGGGATGGGTGTGGGGTGAGTTGTGTGGCAGGGGTTACGCAACTGAATAGGGGCATTTGTGAGGAGCTGCACCGAGGGTGGCTGGTTGTTAGAAGGCAGTGAGCTGGGGCGGTGCAGTCCCTGCTGGCATAGGTTGGGGTCTGGCATTAGGCTTGGACAGTGTAATTCCTGCTGTTATAGAATAGGGTCTGGCAGTAAGCATGGGCAATGCAGTCCCTGCTCGCATAGTCCCTGCTCCACTACACCGATCCTGGGGCACCGGCAGGCGTGAGCCGGCCCAAAACAAGGCGCACACTAAGGCGCCTGTCCTATGCCTGAGCCATTGAGGCAGCTGCGTCCACAGGAGCAGGAGCTCCTTTCTCCTGGCTGCCGGAGCAGCCCACAGATAACTTCCTGCAGCCCCGTTCACAGAGGTGAGCCGGAGATCCTTAACCCCCGCTACCTACGAGGGTGGCCCCCACTCTTCAATCCTTTGCCATCTGCACTGCTGAGTGCATGATTCCCCTCTGCCTGCACGGCTGAGCACTTTTCTGCCGCTTGATGTGTACGAAGAGTACACAACCAGATCCTTAACCCCCGCTACCTACGAGGGTGGCCCCCACTCTTCAATCCTTTGCCATCCGCACTGCTGAGTGCATGATTCCCCTCTGCCTGCACGGCTGAGCACTTTTCTGCCGCTTGATGTGTACGAAGAGTACACAACCAAAAGATGGCCGCCTGATCGCACCCTCGGCCCGGATACTAACGGCAATCTGATTGGCCCACCCCGCCTAGCCTATCCACTACACCGATCCTGGGGCACCGGCAGGCGTGAGCCGGCCCAAAACAAGGCGCACACTAAGGCGCCTGTCCTGAGCCTGAGCCATTGAGGCAGCTGCGTCCACAGGAGCAGGAGCTCCTTTCTCCTGGCTGCCGGAGCAGCCCACAGATAACTTCCTGCAGCCCCGTTCACAGAGGTGAGCCGGAGATCCTTAACCCCCGCTACCTACGAAGGTGGCCCCCACTCTTCAATCCTTTGCCATCCGCACTGCTGAGTGCATGATTCCCCTCTGCCTGCACGGCTGAGCACTTTTCTGCCGCTTGATGTGTACGAAGAGTACACAACCAAAAGATGGCCGCCTGATCGCACCCTCGGCCCGGATACTAACGGCAATCTGATTGGCCCACCCCGCCTAGCCTATCCACTACACCGATCCTGGGGCACCGGCAGGCGTGAGCCGGCCCAAAACAAGGCGCACACTAAGGCGCCTGTCCTGTGCCTGTCCGTTGCCGTACGGGCCGTCGGCCAGAAACGCTGCCCAAAACAACTACTGTACACTAGCCCGTAAGTGTGTCCCCCTGACTTATCTTCGTGCAACTTTCACTACCTTAACGCCTGCCCGCACTCACACTAACTGTGTTCCTCTGCCAGCCTATAGGGGCCCTGCCAATGTGTTACCATTGTGTTCCTCTGCCAGCCTATAGGGGCCCTGCCACTGTGTTACCACTGTGTTCCTCTGCCAGCCTATAGGGGCCCTGCCACTGTGTCACCATTGTGTTCCTCTGCCAGCCTATAGGGGCCCTGCCACTGTGTTACCACTGTGTTCCTCTGCCAGCCTATAGGGGCCCTGCCAATGTGTTACCACTGTGTTCCTCTGCCAGCCTATAGGGGCCCTGCCAATGTGTTACCATTGTGTTCCTCTGCCAGCCTATAAGGGCCCTGCCACTGTGTTACCACTGTGTTCCTCTGCCAGCCTATAGGGGCCCTGCCAATGTGTTACCATTGTGTTCCTCTGCCAGCCTATACGGGCCCTGCCACTGTGTTACCTCTGTGTTCCTCTGTCAGCCTATAGGGGCCCTGCCACTGTGTTACCACTGTGTTCCTCTGCCAGCCTATAGGGGCCCTGCCACTGTATTACCATTGTGTTCCCTGCCAGCCTATAGGGGCCCTGCCACTGTGTTACCACTGTGTTCCTCTGCCAGCCTATAGGGGCCCTGCCACTGTGTCACCATTGTGTTCCTCTGCCAGCCTATAGGGGCCCTGCCACTGTGTTACCACTGTGTTCCTCTGCCAGCCTATAGGGGCCCTGCCAATGTGTTACCACTGTGTTCCTCTGCCAGCCTATAGGGGCCCTGCCAATGTGTTACCATTGTGTTCGTCTGCCAGCCTATAAGGGCCCTGCCACTGTGTTACCACTGTGTTCCTCTGCCAGCCTATAGGGGCCCTGCCAATGTGTTACCATTGTGTTCCTCTGCCAGCCTATACGGGCCCTGCCACTGTGTTACCTCTGTGTTCCTCTGTCAGCCTATAGGGGCCCTGCCACTGTGTTACCACTGTGTTCCTCTGCCAGCCTATAGGGGCCCTGCCACTGTATTACCATTGTGTTCCCTGCCAGCCTATAGGGGCCCTGCCACTGTGTTGCCAGGCCAGCTTTTTACCGGCCCTGCCACTACAAGCGCTTCCACTAGCCCCTTGATGCCCTGCCAGACCTACAACTGCCTCTGCACTTGCCTCTACCTACCCCTAGTGCCAGCCCTGTACCGCACAACACCACCCAGCTCAGTGCTCTAATGCATCCCCCTGCCACCCACCTCACAGCACCTACACCCCTCCTCTCCTCTATCTCGCTCATTACTCTGTCTCTTTGGGCCATCTGCAGCTTGCTCCCTGCATACCCAGACCTCCCTCCACCACCCTCCATCATGCCTCACTCCTCCCCACCCGCATCACCACACACCACTCTCAACCACTGCATTATCAACCCTCCTGAACACCTTCTTAGGCGCTACAGACTAAGAACCCGTACCAAACCCTCATTTGTGCTCCACAGCTCTCCACCATCTACCTTCAGTAGGAACCAAAAGCTCAGCTATCGCACCCACACAACATTTTCACGCTCACACCCTCCAGCCCATGCACATACCCTCCACCCCCATGCGCTCATACATGCACCCCTCCCTCCTTCACTCACAAGTGCTCCCACCACTTCGCTCTCACCGAACACCAGCGCTCAGGACCCACCAACTACCAACCGATTCCTTAAATGCGCCCTCATTAATGCACGCTCCATCCATGCCCATGCCATAGAGATCAATGACCTCATCACCACCCACAAACTAGACATGTTAGCAGTATCCGAAACTTGGCTCCACGAGGCATCCAACCCATCCCTACACCTTGCCCTCCCACAGGACTACACCATCCTCAGGCAGGACCGCAAAAACTCTAAAGGTGGGGGCGTTGCCCTCATCTATAGAAACTCACTTGCCATTAGGCAGTGTAACCAACTCTGGGACAACAACGCTGACCTTCTCCACGCCAAACTAGCTCTCTCCCCTAATTGCACCATCAACCTCTTAGTCACATACAGACCTCCAGGCTCCCCTCCGGACGTCCAAAAGCATCTCCTCCAAATCATTAGCAACAACCTGAAAAGCTCCACCAAAACCATTCTACTTGGTGACCTTAACCTTGGCCTAGATGACCCCAAGGACAAATCTGCCACACACCTGGCCAACGATCTTACCAACATGGGGTTCATCCACAAAATTACCAAACCTACTCACTGCAAAGGCCGGTCCATCGACTGGGTAGCAGATCATAACTGTTCTTCATCCATCACCTCCATCACAGCCCTCCCCTGGACAGATCACCATCTCATCCAATTCTCCATCCCCACCACACCCACTCGTAAAATCCTTACTCATGCACCCCCCGCCAAAGTCAGAAGCTCCAAAAAGCTCACAGCGACCAATCTCGCTCCTCTTCTTGATATCCCTGAACTCAAGCATCCCTTTATCCAAGATCCCACCTCTCTTGCTAACATCTACAACAACGCCCTCACCCAAGCCATTGACTCTATTGCCCCGCTGGAAGACAAAAAAGGAAAAAAATCCATGCACTCCAACTCTTGGTTCTCAGAAGAACTATCTGTCTTGCGCACCATGAAGCGCAAAGCCTTATCCAACTGGCAGTCTACGCCCAACCAATCCTCTCTCAATGAGTTCAAAGAAATCTCACGGACCTACAAAATGGCCATCTTCAAAGCTAAATCTGAATCATACAATCAAAGAATAACCAAATCCAGTTCCAAAACCAGAGAAATATTCTCTATTTACAAAGAACTCACCACTCCCGAGTCCAGCCCAGACGAAATCATCAAGGATGAAGCTTGGTGCACAGGCATCCAGACAGCCCTCCTAAATAAAGTCAAAACGCTTCAAGACAAAATTGCCTCCCAACGTAAAGCACTCAATACCTCTGCCACGACTCCTTCTCTCCCCCCTCACAACACTCACCCGCAAACACCCCTCTTTGCCTTCAGAGAAGTTACAGAACTAGAAACCTCTGCTCTACTCAAAAACATTAAACCTTCCATTTGCAAGGGAGACATATGCCCTCCCACTATCATCAAAGAATGCTCAGAAGCCCTCACCCCCATCATCACAGCTTTCATCAATGCCTCCTTCTCCTCAGGAACCGTACCTCATTGCCTGAAAGAAGCTTGGGTTCGCCCACTCTTAAAAAAACCCTCCTTAGATCCCACCTCCCCCAGCAACTATCGTCCCATCACCACCATCCCCTTCCTCCTTAAAATCCTTGATAAAGCAGCCCACAACCAAATTCAGCAATACATAGAGACCCACTCTATCCTAGGCAGAAGACAATCGGGCTTTCGCAAAGGCCATGGGACCGAAACTGCCCTACTAGATTTAAAAAATCAAATCACCAAAATAATGGACACAGGCAAACCTGCTCTCCTCCTGCTACTCGACCTCTCTGCGGCATTTGACTTAGTGGACCATGACATCCTCACATCTCACCTATTTAATGCAGCCCACTTCTCCCTTAAAGCAACCTCTTGGATCACCTCCTTTCTAGAAGGCCGAGCCATGAAGGTGTACTCTGATTAGGCCAATGCTCCTCCGACTACCATAAATTGTGGAGTCCCACAAGGGTCATGCACCGCACCGACCCTATACAACCTCTTCACTAAACCCCTCTTCGACCTACTGGACTCTCTCGACATAGCTTATACCAACTATGCCGATGACACACAAGTCCTCCTCCCCCTCACTGGAGACTATGCCCAAGACACAGAAGCCCTCCTTACCATTTACTCCACGATACAGGCATGGATGGCGATCAATGGCCTCTGTCTTAACGGAGACAAAACAGAGATCATCATCCTGGCCCCCAGCGAAATCCTCTCCAAGCTCAGCCAAGACTATTCACACATAACCATCGACAACACCAACATACCCGTCTCCACTGCTGTGAAGACCCTAGGAGTATATCTAGACGCTACTCTCTCCATGACAAGACAGGTCAACGCCATCTCCTCCTCCTCCGCACTGACCACCAAACTCATCCTCGCAATAAAACCCTATCTTACCACTCCCAACTGCCTCTCCATTGCTAGAGCCACCATAGGAGCCAGGCTAGACTATTGCAACGCCCTCCTAGCTGGCACTTCAACCAAAAACCTGAATAAACTCCAAACAGTGCAAAACAATGCGCTCCGCGCTGCCCTGCACATCCCCAAATTCGACCATGTGTCGCAGGCCAGAAGAAATGCTCACTGGCTCCCAGTTAAAGAAAGAATTAACTTCAAAGTACTCTCCCTCACACACAAATGTATCAATCATACCGCTCCCTCCTACCTAGCAGAAACCATCACCAGGAAATCCTCCCTTCGTCCTATAAGAACCCCCCATGACAACCAACTCCTAGTCCCCACCATAAGAAGAGCTAAAGCTGGAGGCATTGGCTTCCCACACATAGCACCTAAGCTCTGGAACAACCTCCCTAACTCTCTTAGAGCCGAACCTTCACTGCTTTCCTTTCGGAAATCCCTCAAAACCCTGCTCTTCACATAATCACCTCCTACCCTCCCCTCCGACATGATTGACATATTTTTAAACGCCATGATGTCTGCACTGCTAAGTTTGTAACTAAAACATGTTACTGTAAATCTAATGCCTTGTAAACGTATATTTCTAAAACATATACCGTTACTCAAAATGCCTGTAAACTTTAACAACCTTCCTTCTGTAACCAGCCAATTGCTTATATGTAACAGCGCCACGATGCCCACGGGCTGAGCGTGCGCTTTAAAAATATGAATAAATAAATAAAATAAATAAATAAAATAGTTTGGGGTCTGGCAATAGGCCTGGGCAGTGCAGACCCTGCTGCCATAGGTTGGGGTCTGGCAGTAGGCTTGGGCAGTGCAATCCCTGCTGGCATATGATAGGCTCTGGCAGCAGTCATGGGTGGTGCAGTCCCTTCTGGCATAGTTTAGGCTCTGGCAGTAGGCATGGGCACTGCCGGCCCTGCTGGCAAAGTATGGGGTCTGGTGTTAGGAGTGGGCAGTGCAGTCCCTGCTGGCATAGGTTAGAGTCTGGTGTTATGGCTTGGGCAGTGCAGTTCCTGCTGACATAGGTTGGGTTCTGGAGTTAGGTTTGGGCAATACAGTCCCTGCTGGCATATGTTGGGATATTGTGTACAGTGTGGGGGCAGGGGGGCATGGATCAATTTGTGCATTTAGGGGTGAACAGTTGCTGAGGTGTGTTTGTGCTTCCCCGGGCAAAGAGGTTGGTGCTGGTGATCCAGCAGACTGGGATGGCTATCTGTACTATGGGGTGTGGAGTGAAGGGGGGAGGAAGAACGTGGGGGGGGGTGGTGTGGGGATGGAGGATGCACAATAGAGCTTAACGACGAAGCGCCTACAATTAAATGGCAATGGCTTACCAAAATCAAGTACGATGGATTGTGCCCAACGTGGTGATTGATAGGAGTATAGATCGGTGAGGATGTGCTTAGACTCATGGTAGGTCTCCCTGTGTTCCATGCCCCAGCAGGCCTGGACAGGAAGGGGCCTTAAGTGTGGACTTTCTGGGTGGATTGGCTTTGCCTGGCGGCTTCGCCTGCCGGCTCATTTCTGGCCTGCATGAAGTAGAAGGCAGTGGTCAATGGGTGAAAGCAGCCATGGAAACCTCAGTCTCTTCTACAATGTTGCAGTTGAGTGCCCCTTGCTTCAGTATGCTTGCTGAGCAGGGCTCGAAGGTGGCAGACATCTTAGAGTGGAGCTCACGCTCTGTAGAAATCATGGAAGCCTGATGGAGGGCCTCTGTATTGGTGGTTGTTTTGGCGACAGGGTCCTGCTACAGGGGCCCTTTCATGTTGAATTTTGTATTCTAGGCATGGACAGGAAGTGGCCTTAAGTGTGGGCCATCTGGGTGGGCTGGCTAATTTTCGCCCTGCGTGAAGTAGACAGCAGTGGCCAATGGGAGAAAGCAGCCATGGATACTGCGGTTGCTGCTATAACGTTGCAGTGGAGTGCCCCTTGCTTTAGTGTGATTACAGGGCAGAGCTCGATGGCAGCGGTCATCTTAGAGCAGAGCTTGCACTCCATAGCAATCATGGAAGCCTGATGGAGGGCCTCTGTGTTGGTGGGTGTTGTGGGGACAGGTTTGATAACTAGCGTTTTTTAGGAGGTTGCTCTCTTTACCACCAGGTGTGCCCAATAAACCACTCAAATTCGAATTAGGGCTAATGGGGAATGCATGTGCCATTAAAATTTCGCCTGTATTGCTATGGTAAAACTGTGGATTTGTGAAAAACTGGATGTGTATAGAGAGCAATGTTTGATGTTACGAGGGGTAATAGTGCTAAATCCTGTGTGTGGTTTACACCCATGGATGTCTTCATTCATTTCAATACACTTCATGCAATTACTAAGATGACAGATATTACTCTTGAGGCTTTCTTTCTTGCGTTCAGTACTTTTAATACCATGACTGAGCTGAGGGAGATTACTCCCAAGTTCTTCTTTGCATTCTGGACTTTTAATACATTGACTGAGCCGAGGGAGATTAATCCAATGGTTGTCTTTAGCTTCAGCACCCTTCCCCAAGCACCTACGGGTCTCTCGTGACTCCAGTTATCTCCTTGTTGTTGGGGCCTGGTCACTGGTTCTTCCCGGAGTGTCGGGTTGATGTATTCCCAAGGAGCACTCTCTCTGCTTCTTTCTTCGCTCCCTGCTGCCAGACTTGGACTTTGCGGGGGACCCCAGGCAGACGTATCATCGTTGTTAATCGACAGCTCAGTCCACCTCCTCGAGGTCACACCATTGTTGATATGTTTCCAGCTTTCAGTCAGGGCTGCTTGGGGTTGCTCTGAAAACAACTCCTGCAGTCTGCTGTTGGTGTACTCCTGAATGGAGATTTTCTTCCCCAACATTGCTTTTTGCTCCCAGGTTTAAACTTCCCAGGTCTGCCAGGCTTCATGCCTCCTTCGCCTGCTGCACCATTTTCTTCCCCTCTCATTGTGTCAGTTCTTTATTTTAATTTCCTTCATCTGGTTCCTCCCCAACGGAGTGTCACAGTCCTTTGTTTGTTTCCATTGGGTATTCTTCATGCATCCTCCAGGCCAGCTCTTCCCAATACCTTCTGTATTTTTCAAAGGAGTAGTTTGTATAACTCCATCAATCTTCTTCTTCACAGTATTCCCTGAAGATGATGTGAGAGCAGACTGTATGTCCATTTTAGTCTTCTTTATCTTGGTGGCATCAATATTTACAGTAAGAATGGAAGACGTATTACCTTGTCCCTCGTTCACGTCCCCAATCTGCTCAGTTAGCTGAGTGGTTGCCTGGTGCACTTCCAGAGCCACACAAGTCCCAGGCTCCCCCGCCAGTCCTGCACTTTCTCCTGGGCCTCCACACTCTGCCTGTCATTACTGCACTCGGAATACGTTCCATGAAAGTGGCACCTACTCTGCACTTAGCCCGGACCCCTGCTGGACTGGGCGCACTTGTCCCCCTCACCCTCCCTTGCACTTCTGTCTGCGCACTTGCAGGACCTTGAATGTACTTGCTTAGCATGTTGTCTGTCCTGTCCTCCTCTATCTCCCCTCCCTGGTTGGTTATGCATGCATGTATAGACGCACTGAAGACCTAACTATTTGTTCTTGTATGTTCCTCTCCTGCTCCACCGCCACTTTTTCTCCTCTTTGTTATGCACTTATACTAGCAGCAATGCCCCGGCCTAGTATTCTAGTTTTTGCTGTTAGATCATTCGGAATCTTCAAAGCCTAAGAATGACAATGTTTATCCCCTTGTTCCCTTCCCAACTTGAAGTGCTTTGTAGCACTTCACTTGTGTATAAGCGATATACAGATAAACAATTACAATTACAATTACATAATATACAGTAGTGATTTCAGATGGTGTCTCAGCAAACTTGATAGACTTCAGAGATTCAAGGGCAAGAGGGTGATGGAATTCCATCATGGAACAGGAGTCCTTGTCCCCATGAGGGGGGTCCCTTCCTGTGAGGTCCTGCTTTCTGCTACCCCTAGAGGGAATGTTACCTAGCGTGCTCACCTGTCTAGCCTCACACAGAAGTGATGTGGTCCCATCAATTGTCACAGCATTCCAAATATTTTACTACCAACCTGTCCATCCAATTCAATAGGCTGTGAAAAAGCAATGGCCAAGAATCCACTAAGATGAAATGTAATTACTACATGTGAGTCAGAATTCTTGTATCCAGAAGCGTGCTTTGTAAAATCCTGATTTTTTGGGGGATTTTTTATTTTATACAGTTGTACAAAGCAACTTTTAAAATAATTAATCCCAACTTCACATCATAAAAACATACTCACTTATTAAAACAATACGTCAAAAATTGAGACAATTTTCCTCCAAAGCTAACAAAAGTGATAAATCCAAACTTCTGGGTTTCCCGCCATAAAAAAATGCCATGCCTCATCAAGTGAGAGCAACATCTGTATATGCACCCTTCTGAGCGCAATTAGCCGTAAAGAATGAAGCGCTTCACAACCCATTAGGAGGTGTTTGGCAGATTCAACACAGTCTTTTCCGCATAAACGGCATTGCCATTGGTTCCGGGAATGTTTTGCCAGGCCCTAGTTATCTTGTGTGTCTTAACACTGTTAAACTTGATTTTAACGTAGTCCCAGACCACATAGTTCCCAGTGAAGCTCTCAATGTATCCCGGTGTACCAGTTCATGCGTTAAAATGTTCAAGGAAGGTAGATGTCTGAGATTTACTTGTCAGCTTAAATATGCATTGCTCATGTGCGTCTGAGCGCAAAGCTGACTTCATGTAACTCTTAAATATACCAACTGGCCAGCTCAAAGGCTGGTCAAGTGCCCTCTCCAACCAAATATTACCAGCAGCCCTGATTTTCATTATATTACTGTTTGACATGAGCCTAGTTCTGGATTGGATAACCTTATGCAAAAGACCCAACCAGGAGTCATTTGGTGCGTTGCAAATTTTCTGAAGAAGTGACATACCACGCATTTGCAGCTATGTTCAATTGAATTCCAGACAGGGCATTTTAATTAATATACACGTGGGGAGAGCCAGAGTAGACTTTCCTTCCAGACTTAGAATACTCTCCACATGAGGTAGCGCCCAGATTTCAGCCCCGTGAAGGATGGTTGACACAATCTTGGCCTGGTAAAATTGCAAAAATGATCTTTAGGGAATATCTGCCTCCTTTGCCAGCAGACCTGAGCAACATACAGACAGAAAGCACAGTTGTACAGTATGTAGACACATTTAGATCAGTGCAGGAGGGGCTCAGTGCACATGCTGGCAGTGTTAGCTGATAAAGGGTACAATGTGAACTAGGCTAAGTTACAGTATTGCCAGTGGGAGTTGCTGTACCTTGGGCATATGATATCCAAGGACGGGCAACAGATCGCAGCATGGAGGGCAGAGGCAATATTCAAAACACCCAGCCCACGACAGTGAGGGAGATGCAACAGTTTCTTGGGGTTGTGTAATTACTGCAGAGCATGGGTATTTGACTAGAGCACATACATGAGGCCACTACTGTGTGCCCTGAAAGAGGCAAAGAGAGGAACAAAGACACTGACATGGACCACAGAGATGACTGAGACCTTTGAGGATCTGAAGGAAGCCATAAACACTGCCCCAGTGTTAGGGACCCCAGACTACAAAAAGGAATGATTCATATTTTCACTCACTAACAGTGTACTGATGAAGGTAGTACTGGCATAGAAGACGAGCATGGGCCATAAGCCAATAGTTTACTACAGTGGACACCTTGACCCAGTAATGAGAGGACATTACACCTGCAAACAAGCTTTGGCAGCTGCAGCCTTCTCAGTGGAGAAGTTATCAGCAGTAACAATGGGATGCATTACCACGTTGTCCATGTAGCGTGCCCTCTTTGCGATACTGCACAATCCAAAGAGCACACTGATCACACAGAGAGCATCAGAGTACGAGGTGATACTATCGAATGTAGGGTTGAAGATAGTAAGATGCAAGACTGCAAACCCAGCGACACTCTAATCAGATGTTCTCCAAGCAGGAGACTATGCACATGACTGCACAAAGAATAGAGAGATGTTCAGTGAGACACGCAAGGTAGAGGAGGACGCACTTGATTGTGTTGACGTGCTCTACATTGACGGTTCTTCGACAATTGATCAAACCGATGGGGTTAGATGTACTGGGACTGTAGTGGTAAGACTGAAGAAGATGGGACAAGTGATGTGGTTACAAGTGCGCAGCTACCATCCCATTATTCAGCGCAAGCAGCAGAACTACTGGCTCTCATATTAGCACTGGAAAGCAGCGTAAAGAAAGAAGTGATCATTTTTTCTGATTTCCCCTACGTGACTTCAACAGTACACTCAGGACTGGCACGATGGCTTAGGAGAGGGTCAGGAGAGCAGACGGGACCCCAGTGCAGCATGCAATACTATTGGACAGACTGATCGAGGTGATTGCTTATCCAAAAAAGGTAGCACTAGTGAAGTGCCAGGCCCACACAAAAGGGGAAGACCCTATCTCAAGAGAAAATGAAGCAGCAGACTTTGAGGCAATATGCGCAGCGTACTTTGGGCAATTGTGGGAACTAAGGGAAAGACAAAAGGCTCAGGGAGGGCTGAGGAACATGGTAATGAAAGTGGGTTACAATGTATTACCAGAGACACAGATTATGGAGCTGCAGGGAGCTGCGCCCAAGGAGGAGAAAGATCTATGGGTGAAGAGAGGGTGCTCAATGTCTCTGACAGGTGCTTTATGGAACAGAACAACACAGGGAAAGTGGTCATGCCAGTAGCATTATAGAAGACAACATTAGCACATTTGCACTATCCAACACACGCAGGGACGCAGGTCATTGCTATACGCATTGGAGAAACGGGGTTCTGTCCAAATTTAAATGAACATATTGCTGAGTTTGTGAGAAACTGCTTGACCTGAAAACAGTTTACAGCAGGGCATACCTTAAGAGTTGTAGGAGGAGCCATACCAAAACCTGTAAGCCCATTTCTGAATCTCCACGTGAATTACGTGGATATGATCCAAGTTTGCCAAGGATACCTCTACATGATAGTGGATGTCTGTCCATTCTTTAGGTGGTTCGAAGCCGGCCCCTATTCATATGCTGATGCGCTTAGAGCGGTCAAGGGTGGTTTTTCCGAGATGGGGCATGTGTGAGGTCCTGGGGTCTGACGGCCCTCACTTCAGCAACAAACTGTTTCAGCACATCACAACCCTGCTAAATTTGCCTGTGCGTACCACCTGCAAGCAAATGGGGTGTGTGAACGCCTGAATGGACTCCTAAAGGAGTGCATAGCCAAGATGCAGCAAAGCACCAAGAAAAATTGATTGCATTGTCTACCCCTTGCATTGTTTGAATTGCGCAAAAAGCCAGGGTCCAACCACAATTTAACGCCTCATGAGGTGGTGACAGTACAGTGCATGCATCTTCCCCTGGCTCCTCCCACAAGAGCACTGAAAGACTGTTAGAATAGTGCAGATGTATTAGGACAGGAAATGTATAAGTACATTACTTCTCTGGTTGCTAGTGCTTCTTTTATCTCTCGCCAGATACAGCGAATCCAGGGGGGCCCACAAGACGGCAAAGAGATCGACTGCGATGAGACACCACAAGACTGTGAACTGAAACACCCTGTAAAGGTGGGGGATATCGTTCTCTTGCACAATGTCATAAGGCACTGGAACGCACCCTGGTTCCCCGGCCCGCATGTGGTCGAGGAAGTGGCAGACTGTGCTGTTAAACTAGTAGGCAAAACAGTGTGGAATCACCTGCAGGACATCAAACCCTACAAAGCAGTGTCCTCACCTGGCAACAAGGTCCCCATGACCAACAGGGCCAACGTTCAGCACCTAGATGAGCTACAAGTGCGTGCGGACCTCACCCGATTAGGGAGACACGAACATCCCATGGTCACACGATTCCAAACAGCAGAAGCAGCGACTGGAATACTTGTACAAATAGACTAAGGATACACTGTCTGTTTTTTATTTTCTCTTTCCGCACACGCAGGGTCTACGTGAATCTCGTAGGGGATTGTACTGTTGTACAGACCCAACAGATTCAGAGCACGATCCCCTGGAGTATATTACCTGGTCTTTGTAGAGTATTTTGCCCAAACTCACCCACAACTTGAGCATGGTGAGCCCCCAGTGCTGGCCATATCAAGAAACCAATCAGTAAGAAAGGTCTTCGAGGAGATATTTGTTTGCAATAAGCGATTATTTGATCCGCTGGGCTTAAGGGCACTGACAATACTAACAGTGTAACTCCTTTTTCTGCGCATTTTAGGTCGGGCAACTGTATCACCAGGCTGCAAGGATCAAGCAGTGTAAGTGGAAATGAAGGAAACTCTAAAGAACATTATCATTATGTTATGTCTAGTGATTCCTAGTGGCTTCATGGGATTCATATTCTGGCAATTATATGTTGTTGTTACTGCTACCGCTGTACCCTCTACGAACATTCCGCTGACCCCAGCAGGTGGGTCTACCATGTCAGGTGGACAAGAGAACACTGCTGATAAGGTAAGAAAAGGTAATCACAGTGTTGACACAGACATGAAGGGAGTAGACATGTATCTCACCGACACTGCTCGAGTGTCTGACAACATGTGGTGCAAACACATGACAAAAGTAGGCAAGGAAATCAGTGGGTAGAACTGTTATGTCTGCTTTTTGATCCCCTATGCCATGAGTGCCTCTAGAATGTTCATAGCAACTGAAATGCCAGCAGCAAGGGCACAGTGCCTGATTTAGTTTATTTTAGTGTATTATTTATATCGCACACCTAACCCTGGGGTAACTGGGCGCTGGAACTTGTGACAGAGTTACAGGCATATATAAGATTACATCTGACAAACGTGCTCGTCGACCGCGGGTTACGGGTTAGTCAATTTGCACATAAATACATGTAAGAGCATAGAGAAGTCGCCGGTGGTTACATTTTCGACGACAGTGCCAGATGGACAGTGATACATACATTGAAACAGAATCGTTCATGTTTCTTACTGGAGATCCAGCTCTTTACTTTGGCTCTGAATGACTAGAAGTAGGGTTCCATTCTGATGGTGAGAGGGAGAGAGTGCCAGCATTTGACGGCAAGCACTGGGAAGCTGGCTCCTCCAGCTGTTTTTTGTTTGTACTTCGGGATAGTAAGACAATGTGAGTATAAAGATCTGGTAGGTCTGGCTGGTTGGTGTTTGGAGAATTTGTCTGACAGGTATTTAGGGCAGAGTTTGACAAACATTTATGAGGGGCGGAGCTAGATTCTGTCTCGCACAGGGAGCCAGTGGGAATCCCGTCTAAAACTAGAGATATGGTTGGACCTAGGGATGCTTAACGCTGATCTCAAGGCATTATTTTGTAAGTACTGTAATCTGTTGAGGTTCCGTTCGGAGGAGCCTAGGAGGAGTGATGCAGTAATCCAGCTTTGATAGTACTAGGGCCTTAGCTAACGTAATGCAGCTTTTAGGGGACATGTATGATTTACAGGCATTAATCAGCGTGTTGGTATATGCAGTTGTTGAGGTGGTGGCACTCACTTGTTGCTTGAGTGAGAAGGTGGAGTCTAGACTCCCAAAGTTTTGATTTCCTTTGTATCTTTGATGGAATTCCCGTCAATGTCGAAGGACATGTATCAAGGGTCAAGTTTGTTTAGACGTGCTTGTGATCCGACGATCAGGAGCTCCATCTTCTCGTCATTGAGACATAGGCTGTGGGCTGCCATCCACGCCTGGATTTCCAAGTATATTTCGTTGATCAGTTTGGAATCATCCTCATAGCACCCAGTCAGCGAAATGAGAACCTGAGTGTCATCTGCGTAATTCGTGTATGTGACACCCATGTTATCAAGACGATCAAAGAGGAGCTTTGTGAAGATGTTATACTGCGTCGGAGAGACGCACAAGCCCTGCAGCACACCACAGTAAATGGGGACTGGGTCAGCTGAGGCTGTAGGGGTGAAGAGCCTGGTGGTTTGGTTAAAGAGAAATGGCGGTGAGTGGCAGTCTTGCAGTCTGTGACTGCTATTGAAGTCTTTTCTCCCTGTCTACACCTGCATTGGAGGCGTGTTCCAGCAATCCCTACAAAACCTCACTTACTCCGCGGAGTGGACGCGGAGTGGCGGTGAGTGGCAGTCTTGCAGTCTGTGACTGCTATTGACGTCTTTTCTCCCTGTCTATACCTGCATTGGAAGCGCGTTCCAGCAATCCCTACAAAACCTCACTTACTCCGCGCAGCGGGCGCGGAGTGGCGGTGAGTGGCAGTCTTGCAGTCATGCCAGGCAATACGGCAAAGACTGCCAAGATGGCCACCCCACCGACTCCCTTTTTTCTTCCAGAAGATGACTCAGGACGCCGTTTGAGGAGTTCTCACTCCCGTACGGAGCCCCCAACTGAAATTACAGAATCAATCCAAGATTCTCAACAACTATCCAAAATCTCGATGCGTATGCCTCCTGTTGTGAAGTGCAATGAAAGTTGCGTGAATTTGAATAGTAATGCACCAACACCAACATCTCCCACAGACTTTTTTGAAAATCACAACATTTCAATACTGAGTGTTGATCCACTCTCAAACATTGCCAAGGACCCCCTCTTGGGTCAAAGACTTACCTTGAATGAACCCCGCGACGAAGTCTGTGCCTCCTTCACGGACCCCGCGCGGATTCCAGCTAGTCCTGCCTTACCCGGAATTCCGCCGTCCCCCGTAGGGGGGGCCGCGTCGAGTTCCTTGGGCCTGCCGGCTTGCGTGCTGTCCAGGCGGGTGGGAGTGGAGCCCCTGCCGGATGCTGCTGGGCTGGGGTACACCCTGGAGGGCGAGACATCTGGGCCACTGGCAGGGGACCCCGGGGCCTGAGGGGCAGATCACCGTGGATTGGGACCTGTGGAATCTCCACCTCAGCAGACGCTGGGAGAGGCGTACACCGTGTCACCCATGGAACACGGAAGTCTCCAGGACTCAGCTCCGCCCATTACCATATTAACGGTAAAAGCACTGATTCACGACAGACCTACGATCAGTGAATCCATTGAAGCGATGGGCTATCCTACAAATAACGATAAAGCCACAGCATCTGCATCGCACCAGGGAAAGGACTCAAGTGCACTTCAAAATAAAAAAAAAGACCACGAAAAGCTGGAGACTCAATTGATGAAATTGAGGCTCCACATAAATAAAAAAAAACAACTAAACCATTTGCACGGCAGAGGTTGCCTCAAAAGCAGAGTAAGAACAACAAACCTGACCGTGTAGGCCAAAATGCTGCAAGAAAGAGGATAAAGAAATCTCAACCCTCACTTAAACTACTATCAGACTTCTTTTACAAGCATTCCAAAGCAAACCAAGAAAAGTGTCAAGAACTAACAGATGCTGAAATCCTTGAAGCAGTCCATGATAACACCCCTCCAAGTAAGCAGCGCAAGTTGGCCTTTGCAATTCGAAATTCCACTCTACCCGCACCTAAAGGCTGCGACCATCTTACCCAAAAAATAAACAAGGATAAATGGCAATTCATAGGAAAAATACCGTCTGCTTTTGCACCATCAAAGAGTGCCTCCCCAAACCCAGAGACAGAGCCGGATAACATCCTTAATTCCACGCATACCTCAACACCCTCAAAGGCAACCAAAGAAACAGGATCCCTGGAATCTCATGAATGTCTCCAACTTCAATCATCAAATAGCACTAAAAATGGACCAGAAATCGAGCAGCAAGAACTGAATCCTATCCTGGATGAAAACAAGAGAGATAAGGCCAGCAAGTGTCCAAAGAGCCCTAACTCAGACCTCCTTGGCAAGAAACCTTCTATCCGAGTAAATACATCACCACAAAGAGACTTGACACCAAACCGAGAAATCAATGACATCCCTGCTGAGTCAGGTAACAGCACTGAGCAGGTGGAAAACTCAATAAACTTGTTATGTTATGTTATGCTATGTTATGTTATATGAACTTGATAGAGCGCAGGTACACCCAAAGGCATCTTGGCGCTAGTTACAGGAGAGGAATGCAATCAGAAAACGGCCAACAACCACAAAGAAAAGCGGTGTCCTAGAACAAAGTAGTTTTCAGCAGCCGGCGGGAGGTAAGATGGTCTTCAGTTGCACAGAGAGCAGTGGGCAACTTATTCCAGGCTGTAGCAGCCGCCACTGAAAAGGCCCGGCCTCCCATACGTGACAACCGATAGCAAGGAACAATGAGAAGACACGCAGACTGAGAGCGCAGCAAACGGGAGGGATGTAATGAACAAATTTTGCTTGGAGATACTCAGCACGCATGCCATAGAAGGCACGGTGCAACAGACAGAGTGATTTGAACAAGATCCGGCTGGCCACAGGAAGTCAGTGAAGTTTCTTGAGCAGAGGAGAAATGTGGGATCCGAAGGGAGGACGAAATATGGAACGGACGGCAGCATTTTGCAATAGTTGGAGCCTTTGGATGAGATTGCGGGGCTAGGCCAAATAAAGAGGGTTGCAATAGTCGAGAGTGCTTAGGACCAAAGCTGCCACTACCGGAGCCTGGCATTCAGCGGGAATAAAAGACAAGACTTTCCGCAAAATGCGGAGTTTAAAGTGCCCGGCACTACAAATACTAGCCACCTGGTTGTCAAGGGACAAGGAGGCAGAGATCTTAACACCAAGGTTGCGGACCGATTGAACTGGAAGCGGAAGAGGGCCAAGGCTCGATGGCCAGAATTGCGAGGTCCAAAAAAGAAGGGGGGAAGAAGTACCCACAACCAGTACATCGTTCCTGCTGCAATTCAATTTTAGCCAATTAGTCATCATCCAATGCCCCAGATACTCCAAACAGTTCCTGAGTCGTGCAGCAGTCTCAGCTTGAGTAAGACCCAGGCGGACAAGAATCTGAGTGTCATCCGCATAAGAGTAGTAGCGGAAACCGTGTGAGTGAATAAGAAGCAGAAGAGATCTGATATAGATATTAAAAAGAATAGGAGAAAGTGCAGAGCCCTGAGGAACACCACAAAGAAGTGTAACCAACTTAGATCGGAAAGGGGGAAGAGAAATAGACTGTGAACGATCAGACAGAAACAATGTGAACCAGTCAAGAAAACGGCCAGAAAGACCAGCATTGGAAAGGCGAGAGAGAAAGATGGAATGATCGACGGTGTCGAAAGCAGCCAATAAATCCAAAAGTAGGGCTGCTCCGACACCACCCTTGTCCACCAAACATGCCAGGTCATCAAGTACTGAGTTCAAGACAGATTCAGTGCCCCTCCCGGGGTGGAAACCAGACTGAAAAGGATCAAAGAAATGAGAAGACTCACGAAAGTTAGAGAGAAGAGGGGACACCAAGGCCTCCACCAGCTTCATAAGAAAAGGAAGGCGTGAGATAGGACGATAGTTAGACAGCACATCAGGATCAAGAGACGGTTTCTTAAGCAGAGGGACAACCAGGGCATGCTTAAGGGACAGAGGAATACGCCCAGTAGAGAAGGAGATATTCACAGCAGAGGTGATATGCTCAATGAGGTCAGCGGATACCTCCTTTAAAAGAATAAGAGGTATAGCATCATTAGGAGATGCAGACTTCAGTCTAGAAATGCAGACATTACGTCAGAGTTAGAAAACTGCGGAAACAGGGACCAAGAGGCAGTAGGGGAAGGAGATGAAATAAGAGTTTTGGGAGCTGTAAGCGACGGCAGGCCAGCTTTTATATGGTTGCGAATAGTAGAGATTCTTTCAAGAAATAAATCAGAAAGAGAGTCACATAAACCTTGCGAAGGAGGGACTGAGCCCTTACCATTCTCAGGGGAGGAAAGAGACTGGACAAGATCAAAGAGGGCTTTAGGTTTATTCAGCGCTGAATGAACTTTCTTGCTATAATAGAGCTTCTTAGCAAGAATCAGAGCCTTATGATAGGCCGAAAGAGAGCAGCGAAAATGGTTCTTGGCGGAGGGGGAGTAATCAAGGCGCCATTTCCTCTCTGCTTGACGACAGTGCTTAGCCCCAGAAAGGACAAATAAGGCCAATAAAGGAAGTACTGGTAATCTCTTTGAAAACAATCACGTCCAGAAAAAGAAAAAAAGACTTCAGTTTGAGAAATCTTTAGATACTTTCTACACAAACCTGGACAATTACAACTCCCCTCGAAGATACTCCCTAGATCAATATAATAGAACGCCGCCTTTAGCAGGTATACCAACTCTGCGGCGATCTTCCCCAGTAAAGACCAGATCATCTTCCCAAAGTTCAACCGTACCCAAAGAAATGCAATTAAAAAAAACAGACATGTGTACACTGCGGCGATAACGATTGCCTTAACACCTTTTATCAAACTGTATGAGACAATTGGGAACGCACTTAAAGACCACACATCAATCCAAGCAATGATGCTAACTAAATTGACCTTTCTTGAAGGCTATATCATGGCACTAGAGTCAAAGTCAACGTCCTTGTATCCAGCTTCGGAACAACAACTACCTCGAACCCCAACCCCACAAGAAGTCACATTGGTTCTGAGTCAATTATGTCAAACAAGGTCAACCTCTAAGTCAGAAGGCACTCAAACCCTTCCCCTTATAGACTTAACATCAACAGTGACCTTACCAACCATAAAGCCTTTGATTGACAAAGAAAGCAAAGGAGCGAAGCTAAAACCTAGTGGCAAACCAACACTAGAGCCTATCTTTCACCAGTCGGGGATAGCAAAAGGCAAAATGACGCTACCCACATCACTCCTTAAAATTGCAGCGGCACAATCAAATTCAAAATTCATCACAAAAGAAGCTCAAGATCCCTTAACTGAAGAAATCGAGATAATCAGTCAATCCCCCAGGGGGGTAGAAGACTTTTTAGAAAATGAAGATCTGATGAACATTACGCAACATCTAACTAACTCTACTACAAGCTCCGACCTGGAGATCCAAGAAATTCCAGAAATTCCGAAAAAGACTTCTCAACCTCAACTAACCAATAACGATGTCCCTGAGACTCCAGAGTCACCATTCCTTACTCTCGAGGACCGTAGACGTTGTGTTATCACGAAAGGCAACGCCAACTCTAAAGCCCAAGCTCACCATCTCACTTTCTCCTCGAAATCGACAAAGAATTCCCGAAATCGTGATGTAGGAAAGTGGGACAAATCTAGATACCATCCGAAGGAGTCCCAAGACGCCAGGTCCCATAGCCGAAATCGGGACTATCGATCTGCTGAGCGAGCGAGAAGGTCCCCAAATCGAGAGCAAGAAAAGGGATCCTCATGGGTTACCTACAAATCAAAGATAGACATGTATCCTAAACATCAAAGAAGGACACAAACCCGATGGATACTCAAGTTAGAACAGATCCCTGGTAATCATGATGATGTCGTTCTAAAGAGAAGAACAGTAACTGAACTATTTCATCACATTCCGAAATTACGCTCTGTGAAATCGTCAGACCTCCAAATTGTCAACCCTAGCCATGAGCATTCAAAGGCTTTTTCACATCTATACATAACATCATCAACTATAAACAATCTTTTAAGAGCAGCGACAGAAGATCTTCAAATTATGGGCTATGATTTAACTGAATCGTCTAGAAGAATCAAGGACAGCAGAAACTTGGAAGGCAACAAGAACTTGGAAACTCTGCAAAAAAAGAATCGCCCTAAATCACCTGTGGTGGTACATCGCAGAACACCCAAGAAAACAAGAACTAATTTGGCGGTTAACGAGACCTATTCCACCGACCACCACAATAAATTGACGGTGGTGAGACCAAAAACAGCGGACCGACCTTCTAATCTCGTCTAGCAAAACATTCCAAAAGTCAGAAAAAAAATGGAGCCCGAGACATTCTCTCAGATTTAAGCTCTTAACTTGAGGACCAGCATTTAAAGGAACCTTTGAAAATCTCAAGAAACGTCTGGAATGATACTTGTTCTGCAACGATAAAACCACAAGCGAGCACTTCACTGCAGACCATGTGGTCATGGCTCCCAAATGCCTTGAGGATTCAACGTCAAAAATAGCCACTCGAAACCAAAGAATAAAACCCTACGAGCACTTTCGACTGCCAACCAAGCATGACGTAATAAAGATGTGCTCATGGAACACCCGGGGCTTTCTCCATTTAACAATCCTGGGCACTATAAATCTGTGTGACTACGACATCATATGCCTTCAGGAGACATGGCTAATCCAATGCCCTACCCTTGATGGCTACGAGATCAACATAGCCCCAGCCAAAAAAGGCATTACAGGACGCCCCACAGCAGGGTTACTAATTGCGATCCCTAACGGACGTGGCCTAACGTGTATTCAAAAATTGAAAGAAAATCAATTAATGCTGGTGGTGAAGCTAAATTGGACAACTACTGATGTGGAAAAAAATAAAACCTCTTCAAAGCTGGTAATCATTATCACCATTTACTGGAATCCGGCAGTCATCGAACCTACAAAATTCATTAACATGATCGAGACTGAAATTGACTGGATGTAAACAACTCACCAAGCTGACCACATTGTAATATGTGGTGACCTTAACATCAACTGCCAGGATAAAACCGATGACAACAAGAGAAAATCCAAGAAACTACCTATTGATCAAAGAGCAAGTAAATGGATGAAGTTGATGAAATCAAGATCTTTCTCTAATCTTGATTCGGTCTTTAGTGACCCTAACAGACCTCCGACTTGGGAAAGAGCTAACTCGAAATCAACGATTGATCACATTTTTGTGACATGATCTTTACTACCACTAATAACATCTTTTGACGTGGTGAGGACTCGTGCAAGTGATCACAATCTCTTACTAACTAACTGGTCTTCAACTCCTCCAAGCAATCCATCAATGATTTCCAATCTCGAGTTAAATAGTCAAGGCACAAGACTTCGAATGACCGAAAAGGCCATCAGCTCCCTAACGGAGGCTTACAAGGACTTAAAAAAGGGCAAAAACCACACGTTGGTGGATTATATCCCTCTACTAAACACTTTTAAAGTTCCACAAGGAAAGAAAAAAAAAACAAATCACAGCAAAAGCACGTATACGACAAATTGGTTGCTGAAAAAAATAGGGATCTAAGAAGAATCAAAAGACAGGCACAAATATTAGAACCTCAGACTGCCGCAAGCACCATTTGTGAGGCTCAGAGAACTTATAAAGCATGGCTGAGAGCCCATCGGGGCGCATTATATCAACAAGACGCCGAGAATCTTCCTAAAGCTATAAATGGCAACCATGCCACAGATTTTTGGTCCCTTTTAAACTCAACATCTGCAAGAGCCCTTCCTTCTCAACAGAAGGGAATCGACCTGGGAGAGTTATTTCAACACTCTCTTTCAACCTCCGCAAAATATTCAGGAGGACATGAGTAGATGCGACAGCCCATGGGTACGGTTGGACAATAAAGAGAACATCTTGGACCTTATAAGAAAATTAAAACCATCACGTGCTCCAAGCACCGGATGGTATAACAAACCTTGATTTGAAAACTCACCTGAAGCCTGGTCATCTCTTTTAAGTGTGATCTTCAGACGCTACGCTGACTCCAAATCCAATCCTCCATCATGGAACTCTGCCGACATAGTACCTATCTACAAAAAGGGAAACAGGGCTGATCCAGCAAATTACCACCCAATCCCCCTGCTAGACCCAATAGGTAAACTTTTTGGGTCTCTTCTTCTCCAACATTTTACAGCATGGGCAAATAAAGCCCCCTGTCAAGACCATCTACAGACAGGGTTTAAAAAGAACATGGGCACGAACGCGAATATACTCATCTTGAGCTCCTTGAAAAGTAAGATCCTGGAAGGGAGCCCTAGAATATTCATCGCCTTTGTCGACCTTACCCAGGCATTTGATCGAGTCGACATTTCTAGATTGTGGCAGAAGCTTGCCTCTTGGAAATGCCCACATGAGATGCTGGACCCAATTAAAGCCCTATACTCCAACACGACCATGCAAGTCTGTTTGAACCAGCAAGGGACTCTCTCTGGAAAGATCAGCACTGCCAGAGGTGTTAAACAGGGCTGCCCTCTGGCCCCGGCCCTGTTCTGGACGTACCTAGGTGACTATCAAGAATCAGAAAAGTCGGTAAGATCATTCGCACCAAAGCTTGGAGGTGAACAGATCAGTCGCCTGCTTTATGCGGACGACTTGATTCTCTTAGACCACACCCCAATAGGTCTACAACGACAACTTAATAATTTACAGCAATACATGGCGGAAAACAATTTGGAGGTCAATCAAGAGAAAACGAAAATTATGGTAATTGAAAAACCTACCAAGAAGACCAAAAAGATGTCTCTTCGTCTGGGATCAGTCACAGTGGAAAGAGCCAACAACTTTAAGTACCTAGAGTCACCCTGGACAGCACGGTGAAAGAAAAAGCTATGCAGGAGGTACTTTACGAGAAAAAAAAAAAATTGGCGGGTAAAGCCATCGATATCAAATTCAGACGCTTCACGACAAACCCGGTCAGAGACTTTTACAAAAAGAAGGTTATACCATCCTTAACCTACGGCTCTGATGCTATGCCCAACCTTCCGTCGGAGCTATGACCTCAATTGGAAGCAATTTTCTGGAGAACAATCTTAGGTCTACCAAAATCAACCTCAGTCGCAGTGATCAGACGTGAACTTAGTCTCTCATCATTGAAAACAACAGTAGACATAAATAGCCTTATGCTATACAGGAAATGTATCCTGAAAGATACTCCATACGTCTACCGTCTGATAAATCAAGAACTCCTGCTCGGATCCTGTAAAATGTCCAAATGGAAAGCAGACAATATGGCTCTTTTATATTTAGTGGAAAGCTGTGAATATGAGCTTGCAAATAACCCAGTAAAAGTCATAAAAAAGATTTGAGAACTTGACTGGATAAATACCTTAGAAATGGCACGCACAAACAAACTCACCACTCATCTTCCTCTGATCTCCAAGAAATTGGATACTCTACAATCCTACATCAATTTATTTCCGAGCAGGGCAGCGTGTAACTTCTTCCTAAAAACATGTTTGAACTTATTGGAAACAAACAAAATATTAGCCATCAGAGGCTTAGCCTTGACAAATTGTTGTCGTCTCTGCAAGTCAACAACAAAAAAGGAAACTATCCGTCATCTGCTCTTGACCTGTCAGGCGACACAAGAGATTCGCTCTCTATATTTGAAAGATACCATCTCAAATTTTACTCTTCGGGATGAGGAGAATTGCTGGAATAAATTAATCGGAGGAGACAGACCGGCATGGTTACTGGCTACAGTGAACATTGTGCAACATATTACTAAAGTGATGCTTCCGGGTCAAAACCTGAATTTTCCAACCGTACCATTGAACTAACGTTAGATCTTAAGACTCTTTTTCTCTTTCTTCTTTTTCTTTGACTTTACAACAAATGAAACTTCAAGTTTGACTTCACCCTTTTTTGTTAAAAAATCCGATGGGATTAAATACAATAAAAAAAAAAATAAAAAAAAAATAAAGAGAAATAATTGGATCCAATTGGAGGCATTAGTGGAGAAGGCAGTAGCTGTGGTCAAATGTTCTGTGATGATCTGGTTATCGACAAGATCAAATGCTGCAGATAGGTCTAACAGCAGAAGAATGGCCAGGTTGCCTTTATCCTTGGGCTCATCCATTTGGATTTTAAGGTCCAGGATGGTCGTTTCTGTGCTATGTCTCGGCCTAAAGCCATAATGACAGGGACCAAGTAGATTATTATCCTCCACATGTTTTTGGATTTGGAGAAAAGCCACTCCGGTATTTTTAAAAGGAACGGGACAGTAGTGATGGGACTCTAATTGGTTGGTATATTGGGATCTATTTTTTTTTTTTTAGGAGAGTCATAACCCAGGCCTCCTTGAGGTTGTTAGGGACTGAACTGGTATTGAACGAGGAGTTGATCACAGTTGCAATGAAAGGAGCCAATTTTTTGGCACCTTCCTTAATGATTGGGGCGGGACAGATATCTCCTTGTCACCTTGATGGTTTTAGGCCTCGAATTATATTTTCCACTTCTTTCTGTGAGACTGGAGAGAAGGAGAAAAGAGGACACAGAGGCGCGTGATGGTCCGGTGAGAGGTTAGTCTTGGAACTATTGGCAAGGCCATTCTTTTTTTACTCTATTTTAGTTTGTAGCAATTTGTTGGCTAGAGCTTTCTGTATTTTGGCACACCAATCCGCGTCCTTCAAGCATGCTTCTGCTGGTGGAGCTGGAGAGTCCAATTCCCTTAGGATGCTGAAGTGCTCCTTGGTCCCAAATTGAACATTTAGGATTCTATTATTGTAAGTCTTTTTTTTGGTGTTGAGGATGGCAGATTTATAGGAGGCAGCAGTGGAGGCGAACAGCGCCTTGTTGGAAATGGTAGGCGATTTTCTCCATGTAGTTCCGGCTGCTCTTTTGGCATTGCAGAGGGTTTTTAGTTCAGTAGTGAACCATTTATTGAGTTGGGCTGTCAGTTTGGCTTTTTTTTAGTTTAACAGGGTCAGTGTTGTTTATGGCTGAATCTAATTGTCATTGTAAAGGTCGACAAGTTTATTTGATTCTAAATCTTTGTAATTAGTTGGGTCCAGGATAACGTGGATCAGGGGGCGTAGGTTCTGAAGTGTTATGTTCTGGTTGTTTCTGGATAGAATTTGGGGGGCGATAGTGGAGCAAGGATTAGGGGGTGCATTCTGATGTATCTCACGGCAGTGCAAACGCGAGGAAGATTCAAAGGGAAGACAGCAACATTGAGATGGATGTCCAAAGGAACATTCCCATACGAAGATAATTACATAAAGACATTAGACATGATGAACAATTATTGGCAGCTAGATGAAGCCATACAGTACATAACTGATGGACCTAAGAAGGGAGAAAAGAAGACTATCACACTGAAGGAACTGCCATGTCCCTGGACAAGAGTGAAGGAGATAGGAGGAGAGCCTGGCAGCTGGGAAAGGCCACAAATACTAGTATATGGATGAGTGTACACCAACGATGGATGGCAAGATGGAGTGGTGGGAAGCAAGGCACTGGCACTAGCCCAGTCGTCAGTGAACAAGGTGCAGGAAGAGAACGACAAGTGCCTGAAGTAATGGGATTGACCCGACTGAACCTGTTGAGGAGGAGACCGAACCACAGGGGGTGGAATCTGATGACTCAAGGTGATAGACTCGCAAGGGGGGTGAGGTAGTGGGAGTAGTGGTTAGGGAATTTAAAAAGTGTAATGAAACTGTTGAACATGCACTGTTTGTTTGGTTTTATTGTTTGTTTGTTTAAAATGTAATAAAAACTTTAAAAAAAAAAAGAAAGTGCCTGAAGTAATGGGATGTCAGCGTGAAATTGCTGACATGGGTAGAAAATGAAGCTGAACTGATGCCAATAATCCCTCTGAAGACACCAGCCCTGTGCTATCAGAACAATGGCGAGGTAGAAGTGGGTGAGAAAGTTGGGTGAAAAACAATTGAACAACTTGCAACAATGAGAGCAGAAACGGCAGTGCTGATGGATCACTACTGGGCTTGTGGATTGAAGGCATATGAGAAGCTGCACCTGAATGGGGAGGAGTTTACTCGCTGGTACACATCAACATGCCTTTGTTGGTCGTACCCAAGAAGGATGTGAAGCTCGATGAATTCCTGCAAATGAACAACAATAAGAGAAGGAAGAGAGCGGTCGGGTGACACCAACGGCCCAGGCGGAGAAGACGGAGAAACGGGAAGGATTGAGCAGAATGAAGAGAGGGGGTAATTACTCCTCAGAGGCATCAGAAACAGCACTGGACAAGATTCCAGCAGAGCACAGGCTGTTCAGAAGGACACAGATGTTCTTTGCATCAATAATACCAGGGATATAGACATACACTAACGCCAAGTGGTTACAGATCACTCGTTGGGAGCCTGATGTTAACGATTAACACTACAGTGAATGGGTTCAATGCCATAAAGGAAGAGATCAGAGCAATAAGGTTGGTGGCGCTCCAGAATAGATATGTTCTGGATCTCATCACGACAATGGAAGCGCAAAGATAGGGAGTTCCTGTTGCACATTCAAACCTGCCAATGATGATGATAACAGAACTCTATCAGATGCAGTGGCACAACTGGCACAGATGCATGCCAAAATGGATGAAGCCAGAGGAACAGGCAAGGACAAGAGCTGGCTAGCGAATATATAGTCATGGATGCCATCATGGCTGTCAGACGGACTGAAAGGGATAGCAGGATGACTCGTGCTGGGAGTAGCATCCATGCGTGGGATCAAAATCTGCATGGCAAGGTGCAAGAAAACTGCAGAAGAGGCTATCGGAATGCAGATCCTGATGGACATAAACATAGGGGGAACAAAAGACGAGATTGTCGTAAAACGGGACAAGCTCAGATCGAAGATCACGCAGCGTGACCTAGTTCCAACTGAGTCCATGAAGCTGAACAACCCGCACGATCCAAAGTACTATGAAGGAAAGTGGGTTTGGTGCCACCCTGAAGGAGTGTGCTGTTACATGCACTGGTCGATCAACGACCACACAAACTGCTATGGACACCTGGGAGGAATAACAAAGATATGGCAGTCCAGAGCAACAGGTCTGTCATATAAGCATGTGGTCGAAAGTTCGACCATAGGGGGGACTGAAGAGGGATGGGAAAGCCTACCCCTTCTTCCCCCTCCTATGAAATACATGACATGGAAGAAGACCCATTCTATTTCAGACAAATTCCCATTGGACTTATGGTTGACAAATATTTCGAGAGGTACCCCCTCAGCCAGCCCTATAGACCAGGCGCGGTACAAAGCTACCCCAGAGTGGAAGAGGAGCCACAGGCTGCAACCAAAACCACCTAACCTACAGCATCGATTAAAGGGCCCAGAAGCTATGTTGCTGACGTTGTTAGAGACACCACGACGTAGCAGCGGTAGACATGAGACACACGTGCCATCCGCATTACGGGACACAAACACGCACTCAAATACACAAAGAACATGAGCGTACAGTTCTATAGACAGAGGACAGATACATATACATCCTGTCATTTCTTTTATTATTTTGCCATTAGTTAAACACAGCAATGCAGAAACCGCAAGAAGCAAGGGATCCTGAGCAAAGCTTGCAGATGCTTTCATGCGACTAACCTTATGGAACTGCAGGAGCACCTATGGTACCTAACAGAACCAAGTGTGACTAACCTATGGAGAATATAGAATAGCACGAACACTGTAGATGCCACATTATGGTTTAGGGAAATTAAAGCAGGCCACAGGTTTCTCAGCAAGAACTGAGCTGAGCTGAATTCAGGCTGAACAGAGAGCAAAACGTGTGAGACAGGGCCCACTGCCAAGGCCACAAGATACGGATTCCATTCCATTCACTGAACGACAGTAGCACCAGTTTCAATAAATACAAATAATTCCTCATAATTCAGAGCTGCACAGCTCCAAATCATGATCTTCAAACATATGACCCAGCCGACGCAGACAAAGGACAGTGACCGGCGCTGGGAAAGAGAGCTGATCTCACGCTACCAGACAGAGGACTGCAACAAAGATGTTACAATGTGAGACAAACGTTGCACGGAGCAAACAAGCACTCTCATAGCCTAAGGTGGTACACACAAGTTACAATGCAGACACATAGTCATTCTTATTACCTTGAAAAGGTACACCAAGAGCTGAGAACCTTTGCAGATCCCAGGCCTGGGAATGTCAGCTCTAGCCAATCACAGTTTAGTAACGTAGGGGTGGGTAGCAATGGGCAAGAACCAATGGTAAGACCCTCATACTGCAACATTGTTATAGATAATGACTTGGGGATGTACCAGGCCAGCCGCCTGACATGGGAGAGCCAGTAGAATATCATATATGGGCAACCACATAGGTTATTAGGCTCCTGATGGCCAATCCCAGATGTCCATAGGATTTTGGAGGAAGGCCCAGGTAGTGACGGAGCAGTATTGTAATTATACATCAACACTGGCCTGCGAGCCAGGAGAAGTTGTGATGTCCATGGATTTCTTCTGTCCCTGTGCTGATCCCTGTTGGATTTGTCTGTAATAAACAGCAGTTTGAACTTGCCGTTGACTGAGTCCTCCGTTTGTCCTGTGGAAGGTATTGGGCCTTCTGAGAGTCTGCGAACTCCTAGTGGCCCTCTGGCATACCTGGGAGTTTGTCCCAACAAGTAAAATGAATAAGCACATGGCAATTTAGTTACTGGGTTAAGGTTTTTCACTATTTCCACAAGTTGTCTCTTATACATGTTTAGTGGTATTATGGTGTGTAGAGAACAAGAATCTGCCATCAATTGCATGCAAACTCCTGCAATTGTCACTTGACACATTGGTCTTTGAATCCTCACAAAAGTGTTTGAGTCCTCACCAGGATCCCATGATAGACTTACTTCTTCTCTTTCAGCTTTGCACTTGCTAAGTGTGTCTTCATTTACCCATGCTAGTTCCTTTCTCTCACCTGCTGCACTCGTTTAATAAAATGTGTTCCAAAAGGCATTAGCAATGTAACCTGCCACACGTCCCAGAGTGGATCCCTGCTTCTATCATTCCTATGCAGGACTACTCCTCCCTTGAATGCCTGGTCTGCAGGCTCTCTAGATCTCCTGGCCTTTCTCTCACTGTGGCCACTATCTACAGGCTGCCCGGCAAGGTTGCCTCCTTCCTATCTAAATGGGCAAACCTCTCCTCCTCCCTCCTTGCCTCTACCTCTCAACTTCTCCTCATTGGAGCCCTTAACATCCATCTGGATGCTACCTGTCCTTCTTCAGAACTCTTTTGCAACCTCGGTGACTCTCTCTCTCTATTCTTCCCTCTGGCCCGACTCACTCTGCAGGGCACACCCTGGATATTCTGATCTCCTCAGACCTCCCCCTCTCCAAACCTCTCACCACTCCTCTCTCCTGGAGTGATCACTTTCTCCTTTCCTCCTACCCCTCTCTCTCTCTAAGCCAAGCCGACTGCAGCACTGCCACCCACCTTCTCTGTCATCCGAACCATGAAGCGTGTGTCAGTTGAGCCTTTCGGTGCTACTTTCTCTTCTCCTTCTGCACCTTTGGCTGACTCACATCCTGACACAGCCCTATCTAACTTTCATCTTACTATCTCTAACACTCTTGATGTGCTTGCCCCTGTCATGAGCATCCACTTGAAGCCCAAATCCAAGTGAAACTCTTGGTACGACCTCATCACCCTCAAATGCAAGTGCAGGGTGGCTGAGAGAAGTGGAGGGTATCAGGTGGACCTTCTGACAAACTGGCCTGCCGCCTGCTCCAAAGGCAATACAGACTCTCTGTCCTCATCAAGAAGAGAGCCCACATCCAAGCCTGTGTCTCTGCAGCATCTAACAACTCGGCCGATCTCTTCAAAATCTGCAAGAAGCTGTCCAATCATGCTGCCGTCTCTACCTCCCTTGTTCCCTCCCAGGCCCTCTGTACGGCCTTGGCTTATCATTTCATCACTAAACCTTAGGACATCCTGTCCACCCTCTCTTCCTCTTCCTCCTCCTCCTCTCCTGGCCGGCCAGTGGCTGTCTCACCTCCTTCCTTCTCTTCCTTTCCCTTGTTCACCCCTGACGATGTTTCTAGACAAGTCTGGTCTATGAAAGTCTCGTCAAAACAGGTTTTCCCCGGTTCATCCAGAACCATCAAGGACCACATCGACACCTGGCTGATTTCTACAATCACTCCTTTGCCACTGGAGCCTTCCCCTCCCCCTTAAGCATTCCTATAGAGGCCCTCTGCTGATCCTTCATCTCCGGCTAACTATCGCCCGTTCTCCATCACACCTTTCCTGGGCAAACTCTAAGAAAAGCTGGTCATCTCCAGGCTTAATTTGCACACTGAATCTGTTGGTTGTCTCCACGACCACCAGTCTGTCTTCCAAGCTGCCAGAAGCATGGAAACTGCTCTCCTGAACACCCGTGAAGACCTGCTCTCTAACCTTGATCCTAACCTTCCTTCTGTACTCATTCTTCTTGATCTTTCTTCTGCTTTTGATACGGTCAACCATGCCATCCTGCTCAATCGCCTCCGTGATAACCTGGGTATCACTGATCAGGACCTGGCCTGGCTGACCTCCTTTCTCACTGAACAACCCTCTCAGGTCGAAATGGGGTCTCTCCTATCTTCCATCTCTCTCTCTACCTGCGGTGCTCCGCAGGGGTACAACCTTTATCCCTGGCTTTTCAACCAATACCTGGTCCCTCTTGCCCACCACATCGCTGCTTTCAACTCCAACTTCAGTGTTATGTCGAATGACACCCAGCTCTTTCAGACTCCCCTCGGCCGCCTCTTCTCCTTCTCTCATTCCAGATTGTCTGGTCGCAATTCAGAAAAGGTGTGCCGACAATGATCTCTGCCTTAATGCCAGTAAGACTGAGATCCTCCTCATCGGAACACCAGCTCCCTCCTTTCTTCTCTCTCTCTGGCCTCCCACTCTGGACCCTCTTCCTGCTTCTTCCTGTGAGGCTTGGGGTCATATTCGACTCCACCCTCTCCTTCTCTCCTCACATCTCTGATATTTCTAAGAAGTCAAACTATCATCCGATCTCCTCAGAGGTATTCTTCCTTTCCTCACTTTCCCCCAGAAGCTCACTGTCTCCAGAGCTCTGGTCCTATATAGGCTGGACTACTGCAATTGCCTCTTTCTAAATCTTCCTGCCTCTACTCTCCGACCTCTTCACCTTATCCAGAACAGGACTGCCCACAAGCCCAGGGAATCGTATATCTCCAGCTCTGAAATCTGTTATTGGCTCCCAATGGTGGCAAGGATCAAGTTCAAGACCCTCTGCATCGTCCACAAGGCTCTCTGGGGCCTGGGACCGCAATACCTCCAACTCTGTCTTCCTAAACATCTCCCTTCTTGAGATCTTCGCTCATCCATCTCCAACTCTCTGAGGGTCAAGCAGAGAATTGGGGGCAGATCTCCATCTTCGGCTGGGGTCTCCCTCTGGAACAGCCTCCCTGCCTCTCTCAAACTTGAGCAGAACCACCGGAAGCAACTCAAGACCTTCCTCTTGGCTTTCACTTTCTCACTTCTTCTCCCCAGCTGATGATCCGGCTGCTCCACGCACTGGTCACCTGCCCATCCTCTGCACTTGGGCCCATGCTCCTGCATGTCCAGCTGTACCTCGTACTGCCTCCTGGCTCCCCCAGCAATTGTGGTCTGTATCTACAACCCTACGGTCCCTTCTCTCTGCACTTATGAGCCACCCGTTGGCTGCACTTTCTGATTTAACTGCACTGAGCCACCCACTGGCAGCACATTTGAGTTACTTGCCCTTCTCCCTCCCCCCACCCCTCATCACTTTTCCCGTTCCACTTCCATGCACTTCTGCGCGATCTGCACAATCTGAATGACACAAGGCCTATTAAGATTGCTGTTTTGTCCTCACTCTGTTTATCCCTCCTTGTCTTGTCGTGCCTAGAAACACTTGTGTACAGGCACGTTATAAATGTCATATATTATCATATCATATCATGTGTTACATATTTTGCCAATATCAAAACATGTCTTGGAATTTGCAATATGGTTTTGTGCCCCACATCTGTAACATTGTGCATTACATTATCCCTTCTGCAA
Source organism: Ambystoma mexicanum (assembly GCF_040938575.1). Lineage (NCBI taxonomy): Eukaryota > Metazoa > Chordata > Amphibia > Caudata > Ambystomatidae > Ambystoma > Ambystoma mexicanum. The sequence continues at coordinate 1,085,794,532 of NC_090941.1, forward strand.
TGTTTCTTTGTGTTGATATTTGTTCCTTTCCCCTTTAACAAGTGTCCCACACACTTACATATTGTCTGCAGCCTTGTCTTTTGCTATATTCTTACAAGCTTCTGATGACCTTTCTATACTTTTCAGAATGTGAATAACTTCATCAAGAGAAGGCTCATATTCTTCCCATATTCTCTCTCGTATTTGATCATTTGATGTGTGCACCATCTTTTAGGAACTGTCCAAAATTGGCAATGCCTCTCCACGCTGCTAAGATTTCATCTATGGATTCTCCTGGCAATGGATCTCTCATATAAAAAGTGAGACTTTCTAGTATCACACTTTCTTCCTTTTTATACTGTTTTTCATTCTGGCCACTACCTCTTCATTTACATTTAGCCCATCTCCTTCTTGCGCATCCAAACCTGGTGGTAAATGTTTGCATACCTCTTGCTCCTCAGACTCCAGAGTGTGCATAAATGCCACTCTCTTTTCTACTTGTTGACAGTCTTTTTCCATCTGTGGCTTTGCGATACATCTTGAATTCAGCCTTCTATTTTGTCCAGGGCATGGGAGGGTGACTTAGATTTTAGAGAAATATGTCTGGAGGGTATAAGTGTTGAATTGCCATTTCTTTCCTTTTCCCCTCCTTTTTTTCTGTTACTGGATGGCAACGTTGCATTAGAACTCTACCCTGATAGTAGTGTTTTTCTTTTTTTGTAGTAAAAACAATCAAAAATAAAGTTGCAATTGCCAAGCTCTATTGTGTTCGCTTCGCTATCCAGCCATCCATGTAAACTCTACGGTATGGTGAATCACCCCATGAACGGTGTTGAGAAGCATCAGTCGGCTGCCAGGCAACTGATGTCCATCCTACGCGAGGTACGCTTCCAACGCCGGAAGGCTCTTTACTCTAATACTTAGGCCGCAGTGGCTTACCAGTTAGGTGCATACAGTGCTCGAGCCGACAATCAAAGTAAACAAAGCATGAGCTGGCAAAGTACATGGAGAAACAATTTAGGAGCTTACACCATTTCGTTTTTTTTTTTTTGTTGAGTTTTTTGGATCGAGTCTTTACTGACCTTCAACGACAGCACGCCTAAGTCCGGGCATAGGAATCTTCCAAGAGTGGCACAGATATCCAGGTCGATGTGGCTGCCGAACAGGTCAAGCTTTTCGTCAGTTATTGTGGTTCCATAATCCTCTTGTAGAAATGATGAATTTACAGCTATAGATAGTTCTTTGGATAAGTTCATAGTATAAAATAAATAAATATCAGCTAGGCATTCAGCCCCAGTCCACCTCCTCCATCGACCTTGTCCTTTCTCTCACCCCTTCCATTCTCCCTGCATCGCAATATTCCAATTCAAGCCAAACACAACGGATATCTTTGTCAGGCCCATTTACTCAGGGCATAGTGGTGGAGTGAGTGCACACCCAAATAGAGGAGATGTTTGAAAATATTATTTTGAAAACCACAAGGAGCGGTGTCGATACTTTTATGAGGTGCAGAGGAGGAAAAGAGGGTTTTGGCACAAAAACCCTATAGCAAATAAGAGCAAGGGAAGAGGACCCAAGGTTGGAGTCCTCCCGTCCCCTCCACACTCTTGGACTACGCAACAAGGGCGTAGATTCTTAAGGATATAGTTAGCAATATTCGTTTTTAAGCACTCTTTAGAGAATTGATTCGACAAAATTTATAACATGAAACAGAGGAACAATGGTTTTTGTATTTTAGGTGTACATGGATGAAGTGAGCACCTATTTATACATAAAAATGTAGTGAAGACAGGAGAAATTGCATAACAACATTATAATGTCAACATAATCAAAAGTTGATGGAAATTCCACTCTCAATGGCTTGACGCGTTTCGAGGTGATACCTCTTCTTCAGAAGCCTCTGTGGATCTACTGTCTAGTCAAAATGCATTTAGGGAAAAAATCAACAGAAGGTATAATTGTAAGTTCGTCAACCAAATAAACAACAAGCAGCATTACTTCATTCAAATTAAGTATCTACATGTAGTGTGTTAAACAGTGCAAACATTCAATTTAGTTTGACCAGAGTAACTATCTGGCCATGTTTTTTAAAATTCAAAACACTGTCTAGTATAATCCCATGCACCTCTAATGGGAATCCAACCAAATAGAATATCAATAGTAATCTAAAAATGGAAGCTATAATGGAGGCTTCTAAAATTCAATTCAACAAATGAAACATATTCGATTTTAAGGGCATATTCAACCAGTGTAGGTTTACTGTTAAGCATGGTAAATACAAACTACACACCAAAGAAGGGTTTTTTCCACAAAGAGGATATTTTACATAAAAAAAGTACTAACCTATTGAGGTTTAATGTTGTAACAGAAAAGCCATCTCTGGCGAAAAATAAGTCCAAGTGGACATGCTTGCAGTGCCAAGACCTCGATTTAGGTGTTTTCTTGGTACAGAAAGGTACTTCAATGCTTCCGGTAATCTCTGTGGATAGCAATGTTAATATACGGGTCACTGTGTGTGACTAAATATCTATTCACAAGTACAATAATGCGTTCATTAGTGAGGAAATGACCATATACCTGCTATAATTCGTGCGGTAGAGCACGCGGGTATGTTGCGGCAGGGTTCAATGTACGGCGGACGTGCAGGATTCCTCTGTGTTGCATCTAACATTGCAGGAAGAACGGGTGCAGATAGATCTGGGAGCTCGTAAGTACGAATGCTTTCTGTGGAGGACAGTGTGGTGCTAGTGAGTATTCAAGATGCTATGGATCATTGATCACACGTTCAAAAACGTGTACAGTATCCTATACATAGCGCATACCTGTTCAGCCTCTATGTACATCCAGTTGTGCTTCACTCTGCTCGTTGTTTGCACGGTGCCCATGGAAACGAGGGACCGTGTTCAAGCAGCCTAGTATTTGGCGGGCTAGATTCTGGGGGTAGAAATCAACAACGGACTAACCCGATGTTCGAGAAATGTGGCGGCCATCTTTAGCTATGTAAAAGGACCCTGTTAGTAAAGGTGGTTACGTGTGTAAAATTCTGCAAGTCATCTTCTGACAACATAATCAAAATTCTATTAAGAGTAGCATAAGTTTGAACAATATGATGATAACCGCAGCGGTCGAAAAAACAAAGTTATTATTTTACCAAACATTTTCTACACATAGTGCTACTTATGCGAATAGTACTTCTGTATCGATCGAGTGTATCCAAACATCACAATATGTCCACTTACATCCCTTTATCTAATTTGCTGGACAATCTGATACATGGTACCAGATGTCCTCACATTCTTGGTTATGCACACTGTTTACTTGTCCAATATTACAAGTGGCGAATGTACATTGCTGTAAATTCCATCATATACTAGGACTAACAATACTAAGTCCTAGCATGCAACAATGCATTAAAATATGCATAATATGTACCGTGGCGTGAAGACTGTTCTTCAATGGCTATGACCACTTGATTAGTGCTGCTGATCTATCAAATGTCTAGTTATTTCAATAGGGTGCCCTTGTGATATTAATTATCCCATTCACTAGACAGTCAGTTGTGGGGACGTTGCTGCCTTCCCATATCCAAAAGCATAGTGAATTATTGGTGCATGGTAGAGAGTGCAGGGTCTACACGACAGAAATATCTAAAAAGTTAAAAGTATCTAAATGAAGCAGTTCAAGGATGTTTCCTCATTGAGACACCTTGGGTATTTGGTGTCTAGAAGGTATTTCCAATATTTTTCTCTTTGTGCCAATAGTCTTATGTAGTTGCCACCTCGCTGTGGTTTGCTTACAACTTCAACGACCTGGAATCTTAATTGACTGATGTTATGTTTTGCTTCCATAAAATGTCTGGCTACTGGAGATTTCTGGTTTTGGCACCGGATGGTGGACTTGTGCCCTGATATTCGTTCTTTCAAAGACCTCGTAGTCAGTCCAATGTATAATTTGCCACAAGGGCATTTCAGAGCATATATGACGCCTGCTGTTATACAGGTGGCGAAGCTTCTGATCTTTATCTTTTTGCCTGTTGATGGGTGAGAGATGGTATTACCCTTAATTACATTCTTGCAGTTGGTACAATTAAGACATGGAAAAGTGCCCATTATTTTAGTCTGTAAAAGCATCTGTTTATCCTTTTTTGGTCTTTCAGCTTTCACGAGTCTGTCCCTAAGGTTGCGGACCCTTCTAAATGCCATCATTGGTACTCTTGGGAAGAGTTCTTTCAGGTTTTCATCACTTTGTAGTAAAGACCAGTGCTTTCTTATAGATTTGCCAATCTGGAAACTTTGACCTGAATATTTGGAAATATACATCAATGGAGTAGAATTAGTTCTGGATTTAGGTGCTAACAGGTCTTTCTGTGTTAGATGGTTCGATCTATCGTTGGCCTCTTGTAGAATGTCCTGAGGATATCCTCGTTTCTCAAATCGCTCAATTAGTTGAGTGCATTCAATGTCAAGGCCAGCTGGGTCTGATATGATTCTTTTTAGACTCAATATCTGACTGTAAGGGAGACTTTTTAGCATGGGTTTCGGGTGAAAGCTGGTAAAGTGTAGGAGATTATTGGTATCTGTGGGTTTGTGGTAAATGGTGGTCACTATCTTTCCTTCATAGATCTTCAAGCTGACATCTAAAAAGTGGAGGTCTGGTTCTCCAACGTCCATCGTGAATTTGATTTTTGGGTGTACTGTGTTCATGTAGAGTAAAAACTCGTCCAATTCAGTTCTTGTGCCGCACCAGATTCCAAATATATCGTCTATGAATCGTTTCCACAGTATGATCTTACATGACCATATTTGATTATCTAAGGCGTGTTCTGTTTCAAATCTATACATAAAGGAGTTTGCATAGACAGGTGCCATAGCAGAGCCCATGGATGTGCCGGATATTTGATTGTAGAAGGTCTTTTGGAATCGAAAGTAGCTATTATGTAAGATGAGTTTAAGTAGTTCAATAATGAACTCTGGGTTACCTCGCATTTGTTCAGAGTTGGAGAGTAACCATTCCACAGCGTTAATGCCTTCATCGTGTGGTATAGATGTATATAGACTGCATACATCAGTACTGAATATGAAGCAGTCGCTACTGATAGCCGAGATTTCTGCTAGACGGTTGAGGAAGTCTGTGGTGTCTTTGATGTAGGTAGGAATTTCCTGGATTAAAGACTGTAGAAGGCGGTCAACATAGATAGCTAGGGGATCGAAGATGCTCTCCGTTCCTGCAGCTATGGGTCTTAATGGAGGTTTCTGATTGTCCTTATGGATTTTTGGAAGTCCATAGTATACTGGTGTTATCGGATGTTTATTAATGAGAAATTGACTGGTTTTAACACTTATCCAATCATTGTCGAGTGCATTGTCAATTAAGGTCTCGATAATAGTCTTTATACCCTGAAGGGGGTCGCCATTCAATCTACTGTAAGTTGTCTGGTCGTTGAGTTGTTCGAGGCATTTAGTGGTGTAGTAAGTCGTGTCCATGACTACTATGGCTCCGCCCTTGTCTGCCGGTTTAATGGTGATATCTTCATCTTTTGCCAAGGTCTCAATATGCTCAAGCTGACTATTCTTGATGTTGATCGGAGATAATTTGCGGTAGTTGATCCGTTTCAAGTCATTAAGTACCTTTTTCTCAAATAGATCGAGTATAGGATTTTGGATGGGTGGATCGAACAGGCTCTTGGGTCGTAGTTCTAGATTGTCTTCAGGAGTATCATCTTGTCCTGGATCATTTTCAAAAAACATCTTTAATCTAATCTTTCTCATAAGTCGGTGTCGCTGTCAAATGGTTACTCTCCAACTCTGAACAAATACGAGGTAACCCAGAGTTCATTATTGAACTACTTAAACTCATCTTACACAATAGCTACTTTCGATTCCAAAAGACCTTCTACAATCAAATATCCGGCACATCCATGGGCTCTGCTATGGCACCTGTCTATGCAAACTCCTTTATGTATAGATTTGAAACAGAACACGTCTTAGATAATCAAATATGGTCATGTAAGATCATACTGTGGAAACGATTCATAGACGATATATTTGGAATCTGGTGCGGCACAAGAACTGAATTGGACGAGTTTTTACTCTACATGAACACAGTACACCCAAAAATCAAATTCACGATGGACGTTGGAGAACCAGACCTCCACTTTTTAGATGTCAGCTTGAAGATCTATGAAGGAAAGGTAGTGACCACCATTTACCACAAACCCACAGATACCAATAATCTCCTACACTTTACCAGCTTTCACCCGAAACCCATGCTAAAAAGTCTCCCTTACAGTCAGATATTGAGACTAAAAAGAATAATATCAGACCCAGCTGGCCTTGACATTGAATGCACTCAACTAATTGAGCGATTTGAGAAACGAGGATATCCTCAGGACATTCTACAAGAGGCCAACGATAGATCGAACCATCTAACACAGAAAGACCTGTTAGCACCTAAATCCAGAACTAATTCTACTCCATTGATGTATATTTCCAAATATTCAGGTCAAAGTTTCCAGATTGGCAAATCTATAAGAAAGCACTGGTCTTTACTACAAAGTGATGAACACCTGAAAGAACTCTTCCCAAGAGTACCAATGATGGCATTTAGAAGGGTCCGCAACCTTAGGGACAGACTCGTGAAAGCTGAAAGACCAAATAAGGATAAACAGATGCTTTTACAGACTAAAAAAATGGGCACTTTTCCATGTCTTAATTGTACCAACTGCAAGAATGTAATTAAGGGTAATACCATCTCTCACCCATCAACAGGCAAAAAGATAAAGATCAGAAGCTTCGCCACCTGTATAACAGCAGGCGTCATTTACGCTCTGAAATGCCCTTGTGGCAAATTATACATTGGACAGACTACGAGGTCTTTGAAAGAACGAATATCAGAGCACAAGTCCACCATCCGGTGCCAAAACCAGAAATCTCCAGTAGCCAGACATTTTATGGAAGCAAAACATAACATCAGTCAATTAAGATTCCAGTTTGTTGAAGGTGTAAGCAAACCACAGCGAGGTGGCAACTACATAAGACTATTGGCACAAAGAGAAAAATATTGGATATACCTTTTAGACACCAAATACCCAAGGGGTCTCAATGAGGAAACATCCTTGAACTGCTTCATTTAGATACTTTTAACTTTTTAGATATTTCTGTCCTGTAGACCCTGCACTCTCTACCATCCACCAATAATTCACTATGCTTTTGGATATGGGAAGGCAACAACGTCCCCACAACTGACTGTCTAGTGAATGGGATAGTTAATATCACAAGGGCACCCTATTGAAATAACTAGACATTTGATAGTTCAGCAGCACTAATCAAGTGGTCATAGCCATTGAAGAACAGTCTTCACGCCACGGTACATATTATGCATATTTTAATGCATTGTTGCATGCTAGGACTTAGTATTGTTAGTCCTAGTATATGATGGAATTTACAGCGATGTACATTCGCCACTTGTAATATTGGACAAGTAAACAGTGTGCATAACCAAGAATGTGAGGACATCTGGTACCATGTATCAGATTGTCCAGCAAATTAGATAAAGGGATGTAAATGGACATATTGTGATGTTTGGATACACCCGAACGATACAGAAGTACTATTCGCATAAGTAGCACTACGTGTAGAAAATGTTTGGTAAAATAACTTTGTTTTTCGACCGCTGCGTTATCATCATATTGTTCAAACTTATGCTACTCTTAATAGAATTTTGATTATGTTGTCAGAAGATGACTTGCAGAATTTTACACACGTAACCACCTTTACTAACAGGGTCCTTTTACATAGCTAAAGATGGCCGCCACATTTCTCGAACATCGGGTTAGTCCGTTGTTGATTTCTACCCCCAGAATCTAGCCCGCCAAATACTAGGCTGTTTGAACACGGTCCCTCGTTTCCATGGGCACCGTGCAAACAACAAGCAGAGAGGAGCACAACTGGATGTACATAGAGGTTGAACAGGTACGCGCTATGTATAGAATACTGTACACGTTTTTGACTGTGTGGTCAATGATCCATATCATCTTGAATACTCACTAGCACCACACTGTCCTCCACAGAAAGCATTCGTACTTACGAGCTCCCAGATCTATCTGCACCCGTTCTTCCTGCAACGTTAGATGCAACACAGAGGAATCCTGCACGTCCGCCATACATTGAACCCTGCCGCAACATACCCCCGTGCTCTACCTCACAAATTATAGCAGGTATATGGTCATTTCCTCACTAATGAACGCATTATTGTACTTGTGAATAGATATTTAGTCACACACAGTGACCCGTATATTAACATTGCTATCCACAGAGATTACCGGAAGTATTGAAGTACCTTTCTGTACCAAGAAAACACCTAAATCGAGGTCTTGGCACTGCAAGCATGTCCACTTGGACTTATTTTTCGCCAGAGATGGCTTTTCTGTTACAACATTAAACCTCAATAGGTTAGTACTTTTTTTATGTAAAATATCCTCTTTGTGAAAAAAACCCTTCTTTGGTGTGTAGTTTGTATTTACCATGCTTAACAGTAAACCTACACTGGTTGAATATGCCCTTAAAATCGAATATGTTTCATTTGTTGAATTGAATTTTAGAAGCCTCCATTATAGCTTCCATTTTTAGATTACTATTGATATTCTATTTGGTTGGATTCCCATTAGAGGTGCACGGGATTATACTAGACAGTGTTTTGAATTTTAAAAAACATGGCCAGATAGTTACTCTGGTCAAACTAAATTGAATGTTTGCACTGTTTAACACACTACATGTAGATACTTAATTTGAATGAAGTAATGCTGCTTGTTGTTTATTTGGTTGACGAACTTACAATTATACCTTCTGTTGATTTTTTCCCTAAATGCATTTTGACTAGACAGTAGATCCACAGAGGCTTCTGAAGAAGAGGTATCACCTCGAAACGCGTCAAGCCATTGAGAGTGGAATTTCCATCAACTTTTGATTATGTTGACATTATAATGTTGTTATGCAATTTCTCCTGTCTTCACTACATTTTTATATATAAATAAATAGGTGCTCACTTCATCCCTGAACACCTAAAATACAAAAACCATTGTTCCTATGTTTGATGTTATAAATTTTGTCGAATCAATTCTCTAAAGAGTGCTTAAAGGATAGTTCCGGGACTTTTTTTTTATTTTCCCTACGGTTCGGCCATGTGTTTTTAAGCATAACTCGGTAGATCGTAGAAAACTTTCCTATGGACCTTACCTGACTTTTTGTCCATTAACGCACTCGAAATCAGCCGCCATTTTCTGATAATCCTATCATTTCCCCCCATCGCCCTGGCTCACCTGCTTTTGCGGCACTAAATCAAATCCCCCGCCCCTGAAACAGACTTTATCAAAACATTCATATTCCCCGCCTCTATCCGTGACGTGACTGTGCTGCGTAGGCAAACGCGCCCAGGCGTCTTCTACGCGACTCCACACAGAACCCGGAAATCAACACAGATCAGCTCACAACACAGCGCGCCACAATTGAGAATATGAAACTGTACTTTTAAATCAAACAGCAAGATTGTAAATTTGGTAAAGTACATTTATTTGACATGAAATGTTTTGAGAATATTCAGCGATTTTCATTTTTATTTGCTCACGTTCCAAAAAGTTCGTTTTGAGGCACGCGATGTTCCTTTGCTGTACACAGGGTCTTAGATCATCTCACAATACAGCGCCACAATTCGGAATATGAAACTGTGGTTTAAAAGCAAACGGCAAGATTGTACATTTGGCAAAGTACATTTTTTGGACATCAAATGTTTAGAGAATATTCAGCGATTTGCATATTTCTTTGCTCTCGATCCAAAATAGTTTGTCTTGAGGCAAGCGATGTTCGTGTGCAGTACACAGGGTGTTGGTTTACGATAAAATAAGCTCTTCGGTCGCACTGATAATCGCATGGCTGTTCCAACAACGAGGCACTAGGCCACCACAACGGTCTGTATGTTGCATGTAGCCGTTAGTACCGCGTAAGGGCATACTTGTACTTGGCGATCGTCCCATAAAATGGTCAGGGTGGTAACGTTGTTCACGCGGAGAAGCAACTGGCGGTTGAAAAAGCCATCCGCCGGTGTCTGGTACTCGTGACACATACAATAATGAAGGATGTACCTGTTTTAAAAACATAAAAAATGAAATTAGTCTCACCATCAGATCTTTATTAAAATTATTCATTTTATATATTAGGTCGGGAAATTATTTCATAGCTAGGACAGTGCAACTGGGTATTATACGTCATTTCCAGTAACCCACCCCCTCTCCTCCGCCTTTTTCAGAGCCGCCTGAGCGCCAGTGGACCACTTCGTCACTGATATGATATAATATGGCATTTGCAACGCGCCTATACACAAGTGTTTCAAGGCGTGGCGAGGCAGGGAGGGGGGGGAACAAGGAGAAGACAGACAACGATCCTACTAGGCCAGGTGTCATTCAGATCGCGCAAGTGCAGGGGTAGGGGGAAGGTAAAAGTGCAAGGGGAAGGGGAGGGGGGAAGTGGAGTACAAGGTAAGTAGCATAAAATAATAAATACATAGCGCCAGCTGGTGGCGAGTGCAAGGTAAGTGCAGAACAAGTGCTGGGAAGGGGGGGCTGTAGGATACTGAGACAGTCCCCCAGTGCAGGGGTTGACAGCGAGGCAGTGCAGGTGGAGAGTGGAAGGGCCCAGGACCGAGGTCGCAGACAGTGGACCAGTTGTAGCAGGGGAGAGGGAGAGAGAAAGCAGAAGCAAAGAGGAAGGTTTTGAGGTGCTTCCGTAAAAGGAGATGGTTCTCCTCAAGATAGTGCGCGGTACAAAACAATATGCCACATAAAACGAACAAGTACAACTTAACCCGTCTTTAAAGCTACTGTATAGTAATTAAATTGCGGTATAAACTCATCTAAAGAGTTACTTACATTATATTTGCATTTTCCATTGTGTCTGTGCGTAGGGCAGCCCCGAAATACCACTCCTTCTATGCCGACGTTATTTCTTCTAATGAACGAACATTAAATGGCTTTCGTTTCTGAAATTATATTCATTATCGTTTACGTTATTGCACCACACCCCCAAAAAGAAGTCTTTCGGGATGGTCCCTGCCTGTCAAGGTCAAATAACAATAGAACCTTATACTGAGTCGTGGGCCATTCTGGCACCCGACCAAAAAATCAAAGCAGCTGACCTTCACTTTGAACGAGCACACATTCCTAGTTAGCTACATTCAGTGTAAGGCCATCTCACAGGACTTGAAATTTACACTCCATCTTTGCAGTTTGTCTGCGTGCATTTGCAGCCCCAGAGAACCACAAATACGGAGACATTCTATATTTTTTGAAAAATGATTTATATTACTGTTTGGTTTAATTTAATGCGCAAATGAACAAGGTTGGATAGACACATTGCATGTACACTGAGCAATCACTTTTATTTACACAATACATAGCTACACATATTCAATGGGCCTGCAACATGAGGAGACTCGAGAGAACAGACAATCAAATTACAATCATTTAAACCGTGATGTGTATTTCTCAATGAGCTCTGCTTTAGGTGGACATGGAACAGAGGCAATGTTGGGTGGCAATGCAGTTGTCCCCTGCACAGGTTCGTTCACAACTCCATGTATGTGCCTATCTAGGACATCAACAATAAGTCTCTCAATAAAGTCATATTGCATATCCTCAAACACTGGTTTGATCACCCATTGTTTACTTCTTTTAGTGAAGGCCTTATTGTAGCGAAGCGTCCCTAAAGTTCCGGTCGTCCTACTTTGTTGACGGCCAACATTATGGTTATGTGCCAAGACCGCTAGAAGAGTCCGATTTATCATGCCCTCCATGCCGAAATGCAATCGTTTTGGCCTGTACTTTAGGCACATATTGTGGAACACCTCCAAATCTCCTGTGTGGCAGAATTCTGTGAGTCCCCTCAAATCTCTTGTTATAGTTTTATCAAATACAATCTTGTCAATGGCTTTGTGAGTGGGTGATGAAGGAATCAACCACTTCTTCTTCCGTGCCTCCTCTGTGGACAAATGGCCATGTTCACAATTGTGGAAATGTTGGTTTGTCGTCCAGCGGTGAACGTTGCTACAGTGTAGCATTACTGACCGCCATTTTTCCAGTAGAATTTCCAACGACCCTCCACATGTTTTTGAGCTCCACCAAAGATGGTTGCTGATTGACTTGGACCACTGTGAAATACCTTGCATATCTTTTTTTTACCTGCAGCCGACATTTTTTTATTGATTGTTTTTGCAAGATGCCAAACGTCAAATTGGTGATTTATATTTTTGTACTCTTCTCTCATTGTCTTGGCAATTGAAACGTGTCTGTCCGTGGCTATCAGGTCGATCACCATTCCCCGCGATTGTAGTTCTTGCAATGATGCTACAAAGCCAACTTTCTCCATGGCCACTGAGGATGTGCTTTGTGACACCTGCACGACCACCGAACTCACAATTTTCTTACTTTCCATGTCCTGAAAGTGGTAGGTGCAGTACTTGGCTGAAAATCCTGGGCTGTCGCACTGTCCATCACCGGCTAGCCTGAACCGTTTGCCCGCGAATGTACTATCAATAGACATTTTTTCCATTCTCCAAGCTTCGCTAATGGCTGGAAATAGATAATCGGTTTGGTATTTGTAGAACTGAGTTTTCGCAATGAAATGGATTCCCACAAACTGAAAGAAAGACTCTAACTTTTTAAAACTTGAACCACTAAAAAGTGCAGCCGCTGCACAAAGTAGATTGCCTGCTGGCAGTTGCCCCAGCATGGGTTGTGCAGACCATGAGAAAGGATGATATTTTGTACAGGTGGCATGTATTTTAAGGTTAGTGCCTCGAATGGCACGAGTCACATTAATCAATGGCTCCCCACATACTTCCCCACCAACCGAATGCCCACATTTCATCCGAATAATAATATCAATCAAACAACTATCGAATACAATGAATTTGGCCTCTTTCCTTATACTGTCACTCTGCATCCCAGCTGGTTCGGCCTGTAACGTTGAGGACATGTCACTCACATGAAAGGTAGAATCTCTGATATCATCTTCCGCTATGTTCAGTGATATTGATGGTGTTTCATTGTCGTCCACTTCATTCTCTTCCATTGCAACATCTGTTCCTTCTCCGGCGATGGGTGAATCTTCAACTTTCTCGCGGTCTTAGTTTTTGCGGGTGTGGATTCTGTAAATTGATCTCCGACTGCATCCGAACTACCAGGAGGACATTCACTATCAATGGCTGGTGGTGGTATAGCTCCGTTGTCAATCACTTCATATTCTTCCCATTGGCACGATGCATCTCCAGTCTCAAGTCCCTGCCAAAAGGTTTGACAAGCAACATCTCTCGTTTGCTTCACTGTCTGTGTAGATCTAGTTCGTACACCCACTCGCATCTAGAGGACAGATTGGAAAAGGGATGTTCAGTTTAAACACAACTTACAATATTGAACTATTAACAGTGAAAAACAACATAATATAGTGACCAGGACACTAACCTTCTTTTGCTTTCTTTTCTTTGAAACTTTCTTGCCTCGAACTTCAACATCAGGACGCTGTTGCTCCGACTCGTGTGTTCATGTCTCCACTTCCTCTTGCGCTGCAACAACTATATTTTCATGATAAGCACATCCATCACGCACTGACGCTCCATCGACTCCCTGAAACATAGAACTTTCATTAGTATGTATAATAATATTGAAACCTCAAAATGTACTTGGGGACCAATACCCACGTACATCTCAATAGCAAAACACGAATGAACGCTTTGTGTAGAACAGTCAAACGACAATTATTCACGCATAGTTGATCTAGTTAGATGGAACTGTCAAGATCCATACCTCGGGCTCCTCATAGACTTCCATTGATGATATTATTGAAGATGATGCTTCAGTAACTCCCTGAAACACAGTAATTGCATTAGTATGGTTTTCTATTTTGTTAAAAAGAACATAAACTTTGTGCAGGCGTCAACGGCTCATCTAAATAGACCTGCACAAATGATCAGTTGTCTAAAATAAATAATGGATATGAAAATATGATTCGATTTGCTTGATCGTATGAAGTTTCACCACCCAGAGATCTGCATCAACTACTAAGGGTTATTGTTCTTGTAGAAGAAGCTCTGTCATCTCCCTGAAACATAGTACTTGCGTTAATAAAGAAGGAAGTATAGCGGATGTAATCACGTCATATGATTTCGCTTGATCGAACTGTCAGTATCCATACCTCGAAATGCATAAGAACATCAAGGGACGATGTAACTGCGGTGCACACTTCTGCAAGCTGTTGCGACGACCCGTAACTGCATGCTCCCCCTTCTTCTTGGACTAATGCTCCATCGACTCCCTGAAACATAGGACTTTCATTAGTAATGAACACAATATTGAAAAAAGAAGACACATAGGAGGGCGACGACAGAAGGACATATCAATGGCTAAAAACGAAAGAAACATTGTGTGTAACAATCATGCTACAAGAATGCAAGATCTGATGATCTCCATCGATGGAACTGTCCGGAAACATACCTCGAGCATCTGAGTGACATCAATGGTTGTCGTCAATACGTTGGACTCCTCAGCATCTCCCTGAAAGACAGTACTTGCATTATTTTGGATAACAATAATTATAACTGAAAACAAAGACTAGAGGACGAGTACAAGGGTGTACCATTAGGTAAAATAATCACACGATAAATTAAAACTATTGATTTACATGCCTAAAACAAGTCAGTGGCAGAATAGCTAAGTAAGATTACCCGATAGGCGCTTGAAGTGGCTGATGACTGCAATAACGACACGGATGGAGAATCTTCCGCCTTCATATTGAGTGGATACATAAATGGGGAAATTATTGTTAGCTAATGCTACACACTACCGCAAGGCCGAGAGATAAATACGTAAACTTGACTCACCAGTGGAGGGATGTGGACGAATAGAGTGGGAATAGCGGTTGAGAGCAATTTTCGCCTCGCTCGCGGTGTGTTCTTCTTTATTAGCAATGATGTGGAGTACATGTCTGAGCTAAAGTGCCTGCTGCAGATGCGGTATCGATCACCCCTCTTGTCCGCAAAGACTTCTAGGACTCTACTTTCAAGCTCAGACGGTGGATATCCGCAATATCGGACCCATTCTCTTATCTGATCTATTGTCTTAGGGTAAACATGCATTATAGTACCTTCAGATTTATTATGGGTCTTCGAAGGGCAACCGCCAATGGAACAGGCAGGCATTGTGGAAAGTTCTGAAAAGTAAAGAACAACAATTCTCTGTGAATACCAATGTGTTAAAAAATTAAATGACACATAAAAGGTTCAATGCAAGGTTCGTTTTGGTTCTTGGAACTATACACGTTATTCACATGCGGATAAGTATTTGAATAACTTTAAAAAAATAGAAAAATAATTTGACTAAACTCAGAACATGTGACTAGTTCCTTGCATGTACTGTCTTGAACGAAAAGAAAACATGGATGCAATTTGATGACTACTAGCAAATAGATATAAATTAAAAAATTGGACGCAAAATGATTATGGTAGATGGCCTTACCTTGACGAACAAACAGTTAGATGCAGGGATCAGAGTAGTTTCTTGTCGTAGAACAGGGAGCAGTTCACAGGTTGCAAACTGACGAGTTTCCTCGAAGTGGTCACGGAAGTTCACAGAGACGAAGAGCAGATAACCAGCACCTTCACGGGTTGACTAGCAAAGCGCAAAGAAGTTCTCATTAGAAATATGAAGTGGGTTATAAAGAATTCGAAACAGGGGTGTGTTTGTGAATGAATGACGTGTATATGTCGTGGCATTATGCGGTTTGCAGGGGGGCGTCCAGCGTGAGGGGGGATGCTTGGCAGGAGACACGGGGTCTGGAGGTAGACATGGGAACAACAACCCATGCTCTATAGACCACTTTGAAGTGTACATGGTCTTTGGCACCTCTTGGCCTTTATCGCTCCCTGACAGCTCCACTTGCCAGCACAAGTACCCCGGTGTGAACTGCCTTTGATAGGGCGGGGGGGTGTGGATTGGGGCGGTGGTCGTGCAGACAAGACTCGTTTGCCGCAGGGCCTCACCAAGGAGAGGCCATCTAACTGCATGTAAGAGGCAGGCTGCAGGATCTAGTACATGGAAGGCAGGGGGGTGAGTTTATAAATACCTCACCCTCCCAGGAGAATATATGGGTGCAGTTCACCCTGGAGACCCTGGATGCCTAGGCAGTTAGTCAGCAGCAGGCTGGCCTATGGTGGCAAGGCGGCACGGGCCAGAGGGGGTCATCTCTGTACCCGGTGCCCAAAAGGATGATTTATTATGATCAACCATATTGATTATTTACCTATAACCATGTTTTGTATCAATAAAATCCAACAGCCTTTTATTGCCAACGCTTGAACAAAGTGGTGTGGTAAGTATTTTTGGGGGAGGAGGCAAGGCCGGGAGGCTTGATGCCAACCCGCAAAATAACATATGTATGTCTGCTGCATATGGGTTCAACGGTTATGTGGATTGAAGGTGGGCGGCCAGCGTGAGGGAGGATGCTGGCCGGAGACATGTGGTGTGACAAGACAAGGCACAGGAAGACTATTCAATGGAGACACACTAGATTCATTTAAAAAATCAAAACAACCATTGTTAAAATATATGTTGGGTTTTATTTTAGATCTTAATTTCAATTGAACATAAATAATAAACATTACACATTGTGAAGTTCCGGTTGCAGCACATCCAGGGAAAATCCGCGGTATTGTCCACTGTCGCTGGGGAAATGTTGTCTAATGGCAAGTACCGCACAGGCAGGTATTACTCTCCGAACGCGGTGTCCGAGCCTCCCGTGAAGCCACCAAGTGAAGCAACGATAGGCCACCAGCCTGTACCACCTGTGAAAATGAAAGATGCAAACTGTATTAAAATGACAAAACTTTCTTATCACTGTCGATTCAGATAAAAAATGTCATTCTGCTTTGAAAAAAATTCTATCTAGAAAATGCACAATATGGAACCAATTTACAAGCATTCGAATGATATGTAGATGTAATTTTATATGTGGGAGACGACCATGAAATAGTAGTGGCATCACTGACATCACAACCAGAGTATACTTACTCGTTACTTGGATTACGCGGACGAACAGTGCCGCGAAGTACGTGCATAAGCACCATCATCATCCTCAACACGGTCCGTGAGAGGCAGGCTTCCCTGAACTCTGGCAGCTCGATGATGCATTGCGGACTTGGCTCGCCTTCCGAAATGTAGGCCAAGCACCCGGAATTTTCACGGCAGCAGCAGTTCTCCTCCTCAGTTGGCATTAGCTCGCACCGATTGCACGTGCACCAGGTGGAGACGCCGTCCATGCGACATGGTCCAGGCTCTTCATCCGTTGACTGGTCCTCCCAACTGCCGTCCGTATCCCCATCGTTTTCGCGTGCTTGCCTTTCCAGTAGTTCTTCCTCGGTGTACTCGGGCTCGTACATATACGCCATTATTGTAGCCATTGTGTGGTAAAGAAAGTAAAATAATTTACAGAGATCGTACAGGTGTTCACAAGGCCTAGAAGCGGCGAAGGTAGCTGACCAGAGCACAGAAACGAGTCACAGAATACTCAAAGTAACACAGAGAGAGTAATGGAATCGAAAATCTGCTGCTGTGTGTTGTGAAACGGTGTGTTTATACTTATTGAGGAAAGAGGCGTCCTGCCATTTCCATGGCGACACTTCATTAGCTGAGGCGCAGCGATTGTTGACACAAAACGTGCTTTGGCGTTGGGAAATGGGCGGTACGCGTCTGCTGATGTCAGGCTCAGGGGCGGGGGATTTGATTTAGTGCCGCAAAAGCAGGTGAGCCAGGGCGATGGGGGGAAATGATAGGATTGTCAGAAAATGGCGGCTGATTTCGAGTGCGTTAATGGACGAAGAGTCGGGTAAGATCCATAGGAAAGTTTTCTACGATCTACCGAGTTATGCTTAAAAACACATGGCCGAACAGTAGGGACAATAAAAAAAAAGTCAAGGAACTATCCTTTAAAAACGAATATTGCTAACTATATCCTTAAGAATCTACGCCCTTGTTGCGTAGTCCAAGAGTGTGCAGGGGACGGGATGACTCCAACCTTGGGTCCTCTTCCCTTGCTCCCATTTACTCAGGGCACCTGATTACCAGACACCTTTTATAGTGAAGACAGATGCCTGTGACACTGGGATAGGTGCTGTCCTTTCACAGTTAGGTGATAGAGGCACGGAGCATCCAATATGCTTTAGTGGTCGCCAGCTTAAGGACAGAGAGGTCAGGTGGATGACTTTGGAAAATGAATGTTTTTCTATCGTGTGGGCCCTTTGGAAGCTGAGACCCTACCTTTTTGGGAATCACTTCACTGTGCAGACTGACCATAACCCTTTAAACATGACCATAGGGCAGGTGCACAACATAGCAATGCAGATGGACTGCCCAGAATGTATGACAGACCCAGGGGTGGATTAGATACCCCTGTCTATAGTCTGGGGGGCAAAGGGGGCAGGGAGTGTTAGGAAAGATTTATATTTAGGCAACTTTCCTTCCATATTCTATGGACTCTACACATTTTGCTTTTGTTTTTGAAACTATCCTGACTTTTTACAGAGAAGTGAAGCCTTCAGCTTCACTCCCCTGGCCTTTTGCTCATATTGTTATGGGGAAACTGATAAGTCCTTCAGACTATCAGTACCGGGAAAGTGTGCTTCCCTTTTGTCTCTTTACCTTTTTACCTTTTTATGGTACGTTTTTAACAGTGTACGCAGCATCTTACAATGCACTACAGTGGGGATACGTTTGTTTCACCATTGTCTTTTACACTTGGGATTTTTGGTTACTTTTACATGTGCCTAAAAACAAACTAGTGGTAGCAGATACAGTTCTACAATGTTTTCATTATTTTTAGTGTGCACATTCGCATTTACTGCACATGTCTACAAAACATGGCTATTGCCCTAAAATGGCAGTGCCACAAGATTCTACACGTGTCCTTTTTCCATATTGTTGTTTGGCCTTCATCCTGCCTTCTCAGGTCAGCGAATGCCATATAAGGTAATGCACTTGCACTGGAAAGCTGCTGCTTTCATGGGCTAATGATGCCTTTGTGTGTGTGTAGTCCAGGATGTGGGTGGGACTGTCTGATCCCACTCCACATCTGTGGTGCTAGAGAGTCTGGGTGTGGATCATGAGTGAAACCCACATTTGTCCCTAATTGGACCACTGCTGGTTGTTTGAATGGTGCAGATCCTCCAAAGGCTTTGGCTTTCTTCCAGCCAGGATTTAGGATAAGACGATGCCTGCAGGCATTTCTTCAGATCACCACTGGATCCAAGTATCCTATGTAGAAGAGCCGCCAACTGAAGATCCGTGGACGACCCCAGAAGAGGCTGTGAATTCCTTCCTGCGTTTGGCTTTGTGAAGCCCTGCTAGAGTACCTGATCAGGAAAGACCCTGAGTGGTGCTTCAACCCTTAGACTGGTAGGGACAACCAGTCTCAGCACATTCTCGAGAATCCAGCTGTCCTGATCCTTTGGAAGGGTCCCTGGAACTCCCGGTGGATAGGACCAGCACTACAGCAGGCTACCTTGCTATAATCGTTGCCGTTCCACTTTCGTCAACAGCACTTTGGTGGTCACCAGCTCATGTCACAAGTCGCCTTTCTGCCAGGTTTCAGCATCCCAGCTTCAAGGGATCCTGCTCTGAAAGGTCTTCTTCAAGTGCGACTGTAAAGATGCCTGCTGTCAGCCATGCATAGTAGCCTTTACCAGAACTCACCTTCCCCCGTCTGATGAAGTGTCCTGAAGAGGTCTGCATCAGTGCCTTCTGCATTTCCATTTCGTCTTGGCAAAGGGTTGCAGTCTGCTCCTTGAACCGACCGGAAAGACCCTTGCACCTGCAACTCCTGGGTACCTTTCACTGGATCCACTGGAAGGAAAGCCTATCTCCAGTGATCCCCAGTCGATATACCTTATCATCTGGAAAAATCAGAGTCATGGGGGTAAGTAATTGCAACACATTAACCTCCCCCTGTTCTCCATAGAATACATCTTAGAATAAACTTTGGTTATTCCATTCCTTCACTTTTTAATCGTAGGATCTAAAAGCCTGTATCTAAAAGATAGGAATATAATTTTACTGACCTGTAACATGTTCTTGGACTAATGCTGAAATAACTTCTGGAACATTTCCACCATCCCAAGAACTCTTCCTACATCTGTCTCTCTCCTAAGAAGAAGCATTGTGACTTTTGGGCACAACGCCCCATACATCATAGGGATTAGACATATGAAGTTAGGGCATCATTCTTGTGATCTGGTATCATTACCTAAGCTGCCTGTATATGTGTTTGATAATTATTATATTTTTTTTTTATTGTGTACAGTTTATAAAAACTTTCACAATATTTTATAAAAGAAAAGATATCATTCAGAATAAGCAAATGTCATAAGAAATACAGTAATCATATTGCATATATAGAATAGCAGTGTTAAAAATTACGTTTGACACATAATTACCTTAAAAAGTCTGGTATAAAAAAGATTATCCAATTCATCCAGTACGAAGTTGATAAACAGTTGTTTATACATTTTATACATTTTTCTCTTCAAAGATTTTTAGTTCTATTTCAATAATTCGTAGCAACTGAACAAGAGCGAAAATCAGTCGTTTGTGTATTCCTAACATCGTTCTGGCCCATAGGTGTTCATAGGAGTCCATAAATACAGGGTTTACAAATTTGTTCAAGTAAAACGTATGTTTCATCGTAAAGTGTATACACTCCAAAGTAAGGTGTTTAAGAGATTCTACAGAACAATTACATTTTGGGAATCGACGTGCAATAGGGGAACTAACCCCTTTCCCATCCAACCAGTGAGCCATACGCACCAGTGTATGAGAATTGGTTGAGTTTAAAACCTAAGTACGTTTCTCGAGTTGATCGACAAGGAAAGGAAGTAATATAATTACTACAAGGCACTGTTTTCTTATGAAATTTCGCATACTCTTTGAAGGTTTTATAAGTGCTTAACAAATCAGTAAAAGTAATCCAATCCTTTTCGTATAGTTTCTTTTTTACATACCCTGGACGACACGTTAAATCTAATTGCGTAACATCCAGCTCTATAAGAATATCTTTCATACATCTAATAAAAATAGTTAATGATTGCAGGCCATTTTGTGAAGCTATTGTATTGAGATCTATGAATAGGGAGTTCCTAGGTGGTTCCAGAATCTTAGCATATGTGCATAATGACCGCCATTTGAGACAACTAGCTAAAGATAAAAGACCAAATTCGTAACAAATCACGACATTCGGTGTAGACAAAGCAAAATGGAGTGAGGTTTTCAAAAGACGCCTTGGAGCAGATAAACGCATTCATAAATATCAGATAAACATAAATCTGCACAATATAGGATACCCACCTCCACTTTCTTCGTTAAAAATTCAATGAGAGGTAAAATTGAGTATTTACAAAATTTGTTAAAAATCGGCTTCATTTGCGAGAGCAAATGTCAAATTTTTCATTCAGTAATGTAGACCAGTGCTTGAGCAACGAAAGATTACTCACATAATAACCTAAATAGGTCATAGCTGTACATTTTTCAATAAGCACTTTTTCAATCATCCAGGCAAAATGTCTAATTTTTTTACCCGCCGCAAATACAAGCATTTTTGTTTTCTCAACATTAGTACTTAAATTGTGATCATTGGCAAACCTTGAGAATTAATCCAGTTTCTTCTGCAGACCATACAGAGTGGCTTCAAAAAGGATGACGTCATCCGCAAAATCAAGACAATGTAGTCGAGTTGATCCAAGCCTACATCTACGGAGAGACCCATTGGAGGTCCATATAACTAAGGTAGAAATTAAAAAGGGTTGCAGCCAATGTGCAACCCTGTTTCAGGCCAATTAAAGTTGGTATATGGGCAGTAGTTGCACCATATTGTGAAATTCTGATTTTATACAAGGTACCTGTGTGTAATTTCATGATCCATGAAATCAGTTCCTCAGGGATCCCAATACTGATCATTTTGCGCCATAAAACCGCCCTGATGACAGTATCAAAAGCTGAAGTCATGTCGATAAAGGCCATGTATACAGGATATGCACCACAGGTTTTAGTTTTTGGCAAGAGGTGGGCCATAACTGCAGCGTTTAGAGATGTACTCATTACTTTACGGAACCCGATTTGGAATCTTGAATAAAGATTGTGAGCAGCTATATGTTGTTCAAGAAGATGTAAAATTAATATAGAAAATATTTTGGCAGCAGCATAGGTCAGGGAAATAGGCCGATAATTTTCTGGACGTGCAGGGACTCCTCTTTTAAAAATTGGGACTATGATCGACTGGACCCAAGATTCCGGCACCGTGCCAGTGGCCAAAATAAGGTTGAATTTAGTTTTCAATAATGGAGCCTGTCGGGGGGAAATTCTCCCGGGGTCTGCTGGGCCGTCCGCGGACCCCCGGGCAGGGAGGCCCCAACTCCTCCCGCGTATCCCAAAAATGAGTATGAGGTACACGCAAGAAGCAAGGTGGTTCTGCTGTTTATTAAACAACAGCAGGGATGGGTCAAGGATCGTACGCGTCCGTCCTGACTCTCTCGAAATTCGTGGGGCTCACAGGCCCTTTTTACCTCAGTATGACGCGCTACCCGCGTCACCTGGGAAAGTTAGCAAAAAACCTATCGTCACTCTGGATTGGTTCCTCGAGTGGTAGGGTTAGTATAGCATACGTATAGAGAACGCTGTTAGTGGTTAAGGGTCAGTCAGGTGGTATACTTGGGTTGTCCCTTCTATTAGATACATGAAAATTGTTACACGAAGACCCCTGATGATTGGCTAATGTTAATGGCGTCAGTGATAAGTGCCCCATGTTCTGATTGGTCCAATCGCGAGCCCCCCAGCATGGGACCATCGTTGTTCCCAGCTCGCGGTGCACCTGCCATTTGCAACAATATGTAACTATGTGTTTGTGAGTCGCTTCATTGTTGCTGTCTGTGTCTCAAAATGTGGGACTCAGGCGCCTCCTCCCTCCAGGGTCTGGCACCCTGTCAGGTTCGGCTTGGTCACGTGAGGAGAGACCGTGGTTGAGGCAGAATTCTGCACATTCAATGTTGCATTTTCCACTGTGTGTCTGGCTTAGTTTGCAGGTGTGACCTTGGCTTCGGCTTGTGGCATGCGAGTTTGCAACATTGTACCCTTGGCTGTCCGTTCTCGCCGGGCTCATTCTGCAGGGTCAGCGATTGTACTCTTGCTCGTTCAATGTTTGTGGAGGCTCTTGCTTGCGGCCTACTTGGGCCTGGTGCATAGGTGGGGAAGTTTGATGCACGGCACTTTAAGTTACGGTATCATATTGCCTTACCCCCAGTATCATGTCTTCGTTATATTTCTAATCGCAATGCACGGGTTAGGGGAAGCGTCAGCAAGCATTTTAGATGAGTTTGTTGTGCGTCTTGCGTTTCTGCATTTTGAAAAACCTATGTGAAAAATAATAAAGATGCGCGTCAGTGGGTGTGTCCGTCACCTACGTCATAGCACTGAATATGTTCTTCGTGTGGATTGGTGTGGGAGTGTCCAGTGTGCACGTTTGCACGGGTGTTCTGACCGTTGGCTAGGTCGTCATGGCATCTCTAATGATGTCTTTATTTACTGTTGAATGGTTCAGTCGAGTTCATCCATGCCGCAGGTGTCGGCTTGGGCAGGGCAGGCTGGTGGGCAGGCTGGTGGGCACATCCGTATGTTCCTGTACCAGGGTATTTGGTCGCCTGGTAGATAGGCAAACTCCTCTCGTGGCGGGTGTCTGGGCCCCGATCCTCTAGGCCAGGAGCGTGAGGGGATTGGTGGGACTCTTTTGTCCCATTCTCCCACTTCAGTCCCCCTCTGGTCGACTTGTCGACCACAAACATATCTTTTTCCTTATCTCCTCTTACTCTCCATATTTTAGTTACTCCTCCCAAGTGTCCATAGTGGTTGACATGGTCTTCAAATGACCAATACATATATACACAGGTTCCTCCAGGTGTGCAGTATACCCATTTCCCTATGTAGCTCCTTGGGTTTCTTGGGTTTTCGAGCTTCACAGATGGCGGGTCCAGGTGGTTGGTGATGATCTGTTTGCGCAGTTTTTCTCTTTCTTTTATTATTGTGTCTGTGTGCTGGCCATCATCTGTCGGCATCAAGGGGTGCATACCAACCATTTTGATCATTTCGTCTGTAGTGCGTGCCTTCCAGGCCTTCCAAAATCTTATTATGATCAGTGCAGCTCCAGCCAGTAATATGCATCCAACTATAATCTTCAGTCCGTCCGACAGCCAAGATGGCATCCATGACCATAACATTGAAAACCAGCTGTCATCCTTCTTCACTCCTTTACTTTCTTCCATCATTTTGGAGTGCATCTGGGCCAGTTGTGATACTGCTTCTGTCAGTGTACCATTGTCAGCATTGTTAGCAGGAATAAATGTGCAGCATGATTGTCCTATCTTTGCGCAAACTCCTCCTTCCATTGCTGTAAGGAGATCTAATACATATCTGTTCTGTAGTGCTACCATCCTCACTGCTCGCAGTTCCTCTTTTATTGCGTTGAATCCATTTACGGTAGAATTAATTGTCATCATTAGCTCCCATCGAGTTATCTGGAGCCATTTTACGTTTGCGTAAGCTTGTAGTCCCGGATGTATTATTAACGAGAAGAACATTGCTGCTCTGCTGAATAGTCTGTGTTGTGGTGGGATTGAAGTGAGTGATGTTTCCGACCTTCCCCATAGGTAATTTCCTGTCAGAGGTTCTCCTTGTCTCTTCTTTCTATTCAGGAAATTGTTGTTGTTGTTGTTTTCGTTCTCTGACCCCTTCTGAGGTTTTACAGATCTCTTCTTCCTCTTGTTTCCTTCATCCATTTTAGGGAAGTTCGCCATGTTCACATGTTTCTGGGGCACCACTAGTGATGGTACATTAATGTGTACCATTGTGCATATACCATTCCACAGAGGGGGCAGTGTGTGGTATGCCTTGTTTCCGCAGGCCCAGTAATGGTCCATTAATACTACTGTTCCTGCTCCCCCCTCAGGTAACTCTATCACGCTTGCACAGTTGGTGTTGTATCCCACATCCACTTCTCCTCTATGTTGGTAGCATATCCTAGGTGCAGACAGCTGCAGTGTGCTCATTGGGTCTTCATCCTTCTCCATCCACGTCATCATGGGTACGTACTTGCCCCAAATCGTCCAACATCTGTTATTGTGTTCATCAATAGTTGTAATATTTTCCCTTGTTACCATGTTGCTGCCAATCACTCCTATGTCCCATTTGTTGTCCATGTACACCTTCCCTGTTATTGTTACCAGTGGTCTTTCCCAACATCCTTGTGTACCAGGAACTTCAGTGGCGTACCAGTCACATGGTAGGCATTGTAGTGTTACTTTCTTTGTTTCTCCCTTTTCAGGACCACTTGTCATGTATCTGAATGCTTCAGCATGCAAACTGCTTTTGTGGTAACTCAAATAAGTCTTGAGGAAGTTGTTTTCGTATGGATACGTGTCTCGCGTTTTCCACACCAGTCTCACCAATGTCCCTTGAAATCTCTCTCTCGTTTGGAACAGTGCCAGGTATATTATACATCGTGCTGTCTTTTCATCTATTTCCGTGGCAACGAATGTTCAAGAAGCGCTCATGGCGTATGGGATCAATGAGCAGACGTAGCAGCTGTCTTCTGTTGTCTGCTTACCTATTTGGGTCATGTGTTGGTACCACATGTTGTTCGAGACGTGTGCTGAATCTGTTATGTAATTATCAATACCTTTATTATCTGAGTATGTGCTATGTTTAACTCTATTTCCCTTGTGTGGAGGCTTGCTAGTACCACCTGACGTAACACCTGTTGCAGCCGTGGGTGGGGGTACATTAGGTTTGGGTACAGCCAAAATATTGATAGCATGACTTTTCTGCCATACAGAGGCAGCCAAAAACCCAGTGATCATCAAAATCCCTATCATCTTTATTACAGTAGCTAGTCTGACCGGCATTTTGCTCTTACCTTGCTGCAGTCCGGCAGCTTATTCTTGTGACGTTAAATTGCCCGCCTGAAAATTCTCAATAGGCTTGCTATTAGTGTTAGTTGTTTTCAAGCTCTCCCTATCAAGTAGTCGTTCAGTGCCCAGGTGAAGAGCTGTTCCCACGCCAATCTAAGCGATCTGTCTCTTAGGGCAGGCAAGTGTTGGTGAAGATGGGGCATTGATTGTTCTATGGCCAAGATAAATGCTGTGTAGTAGACACGTACCCTCCTTCTTTTTAGGTACTTTGGCCTTTTTATGTGATAGACAAATCGGTGTGATAGGGCTTCAGGGTAGTTATCGTCTGAGGGTAGCATCTACTCCTGGGCAATGGACTTTATTAGTTATCTGTTTTCTTAGCAATACAATAATACGCGGTACCTGCATGTGCGAGAAAGAAAAAAGAGAACATTCAAGTGTTTACATGTGTATATGTGCAAGGCAATGTCCTTCAATTGGGTGGTTACTGTAGTGGGTAGGAGGTCGATGGGCAGAGGGTTTGGGGTTCAACTGGCGGAAGTCTCTTTACTCTTTGATCGTGTGACCATGGGGTAGGCGGTATGGGAATTACCAGTTTCTATTTCAGTAGTTGTCTCGGGGGAATCTGGGGGGTGGCAGGGTATGGAGACACTTAGGTCGTCAGCTGTGGTAGAAGTCTCTTCCTCCGTGGGTGACGCTGTCGCTGTTCTTCCAATGGCCCTGTCGGTGACGCTAGGGCGGGTCTGGAGTTTGCAGATCTTTACGTTGTGTAGGTGAGTCCAAGCACGCTTATCCTGCAACTTTACTGCTCTCGTAGATACCTCCTCTACAAGGTGGGGCCCAGTGAAGCGTGGGCTGTTCCACTTTCTATTGAAATTGCGGAGTAGCACGTGGTCACCTTTAGCAATTTTGCACAGTTTTTCCTTTTCCGATCCTTGGTCCTCGTCTTCTTGCTGATAACTCTTAGACCCGCCCCGCGTGCGCTCGAGCTGTTGAGACACAAACACTACACTAGTAATCAAAGAAGACACATATTGGTACATTTCATCACCAAAAACAGTTGCAGTGTTTTCATAGTCTGTGAATGCCCTTGATGTTGGCTTTAGAGGAAGGTGCATTTGACGTCCGGTCACCACCTCATGAGGAGTGAGGTGGTGGTCGTAGCCTTTTCTATTCCTCAGCTCAAATAGAGCTAGCGGAAGGCAATACAACCAACTCTTCTTTGTTGTTTGCTGTATCTTTGCAATTGCTTCCTTCAGTAGGCCATTCAGGCGTTCGCATTGACCGTTGGCCTGCGGGTGATATGCACATGCAAATTTATGCTTGATGTTCAGTAAGGATGTGAAGTGCTGGAACATTTCATTAGCGAAATGCGGGCCGTTATCCGACCGCAGTACCTCGCACACTCCCCACCTGGGGAAAACCTCCCTCACTAGAAATTTAGTTGCTCTAAATGCATCTGGATGTGAGCAGGGTCCTGCCTCAATCCACCTGGAGAATGGGCATACTACTACAATCATATACCTATTTCCTTGACATACGTTGATCATATCAACGTAGTCAATATGGATGTGCAGGAAGGGTCCCTCTGGCCGGGGTATAGTAGCTTTTATCACTTTCAGCGTGTGACCGGCCGTAAACTGTTGACATGTGAGACAATTGCTGATAAAATTTGTCACATGAGAATTTAACTCGGGACAGAACCAATCTTCCCTAATTCGTGCTGCAATAACTTCCTTGCCTGTGTGGGCTGGGTGGTGGAGTTGGCTCAGGGCGGTGTTCAATTGTGCCAATGGCATTACCATCTTTCCAGTGTTACCCTGGCTCCATAGTGCGTCAGTTGGCGACATTGTACATCCTCTTTTTACCCATATTTCTTTTTCTGCCATTGGTGCAGCTGCTTGTAACTCCATTATCTGTGTGGCTGGGAGATGGGTGTACCCTTCTCTCATCAACATCTCTTTAGTTATCCCCCTCCCTCTCCCTCTCTCTGACTCTGGGGGGTTCCATATCTCACCAAAATATGCGGCATACTTCGCATGTGCGTCTGCTGCTGCATTTCCTTTTGAGATATGATCTTCTCCGTTAGTGTGTGCGAGACATTTGACCAAAGCTAGTTCTTGGGGATCATTTATCACTTCAATTAACTCAGCTAACAAGAGAGCATGTTGCACTGGGGTGCCGTCAGCTCTCCTAAACCCTCTTCTCCTCCATTTGGACAATCCTGAGTGGACAGTAGACGTGACATATGCGCTGTCAGAATATATAGTCACTCTTTTGTCAAAACTTTCCTTCAACGCCAAGATCAGTGCAACCAATTCTGCTGCTTGAGCAGAGTAATGTTGTGGTAATTGTACGCATATCACCGCCACACACACCAATTCCTCTGTAATTTTTACCACTGCTGCCCCAGTTCTCCTTATCCCATCACTTTGGTCTATTGTTGATGACCCATCAATAAACTAGAGCTCTCCTCCATTTAGCGTGTCCTCTTCAACTTTTCTAGTACATGAGTACATTTCGGTAGTCTGCGTACAATCATGTGCATAGTCGCCTTCCTCAATCACTTCCGCTATAAACCTTGCAGGATTAACTGTGCTGCATCTAACAATTGATAATTCTGGTCTAGATAAGAGGATCTCATAACCTGACGCCCTCTGCGTGGTTAGTGTGGACTCAGGCTTGTTCAATAGTGCAAATAGTGCATGTTCCACAAATAGTGTGGTTAGGCACCCCATTGTAATTGATGATGCTTTCTCTACCGCGAAGGCAGCTGCGGCGAGACCTTGTTCGCAAGGGAAATGTCCTAACATTACAGGATCCAAGTGACCGCTGTAAAATGCTACTGGTTTGTAACCCATGCTTGTTTTTTGAGCCAACACTGCTTTCATTACTGCTGAGTCGCAATGTGAAAATATAAAGAATTGTCGTTCATAATCTGGGGTGGCCAGTACCGGAGCAGTTGATATTGCATCTTTCAGTTCATCAAAGGCCTCTTTCATTTCCATTGTCCACCCCAATTTTTTCTCCCCTTTGTTAGCTTCTCTTAATGCCTCAAGTAGGGGTCCTATGTATGAGCTGTAATCAAATACCCATGCTCTACAGTAGTTGCACAGTCCCAGGAACTGCTGCAGTTCCCTCACTGTTTGTGGCAATGGTCTGTGCTCTTTTGTGTTGCAATCTTTCTTCCGTATTGGGATATAAGCCGACCAATGTATAGTACCTGTTCCTGACAGTACTGTAACTTTTCTTTGTCTACCTTGTAACCCTTTTCAGCCAATATTGTCAGCATCTTCAATGAGTCCTCTCTGCATTTTTTTTTCGCTTGTGCTGCAAATTATTATATCGTCAACATACTGCAACACTGTTCTTTCCAATTCAATGTTTCCCAAGTCCATCTGTATTACTCTCATCATGTCCTATTGCCGCGATCTGTTCTTCGCCAGTCCTCCCCTCCCCTGCGGGCATCTTCGTATGAGCCGATCCCGTCGTACTAGTCTGCTCCCCTCCCGTGTGGCCACCTGTAGCTGTATATGGTGGCGGGCTGTATGCCGGGTTCGAGTACCCCTCAGCCGCCCTTAATTGTTCTCTTACTATTTCTCGTAGTTCTGTTAAAGGATATAACCCCCCTTCCTCCTTTTTCACTACCTTCGCTAGGGGCATATCGTCGCTCTGTTCCTTTTTTATTTCCTTTTCGTTTAGGTTGTTACTCTTTTCTCCCCCCTCTTGTCCGTTCCCCGTGTTCTGTGTGCCTTCACTCTCTTTTTCCCCATTCTCTCCTTCCTCCTTAATCTTCTTCGCTTCCGTTGTTTCCCCCATAGTGAACATTCCGTTTGGTCCTGGTCGGGACCCTTGGAACATCCTCCATAAGTTAAACACCTCCACGTGGTGTGTCAACTTCTTCCCCTTGTATGTGTTATGCAGATGGGTTAATAGTGAATGTTGGGTATATGGATCGAAACTGCCATTAGGCGGCCATGGTGTCGTCATTTTGTTGTCCGTCCAATGTGTCCATTCTATGCTGTATTTGATCAGTTTCTCCCTATGGGGTGACAGTGTTTTACATATATGCTGTAGCGGGGTAGTGAGGGTGCTCCCCCACCCTCCCGATCCTATCCCGTATGACATAGTAGCACTTCACTTGTTATCCTACCCCTATTTGGTAGCGGTTATCTTGCTAACAGTGTACGCTATACAGTCTTAGATCTTTACCTGGCCCCGTAATTTTGGGGACTTGCGATTGTCCGCTAAAGAAAAATAGTAAAATATAGCATTTGCATTTGTATATTCTTTTCTTTCTTTTCTTCCTTTACCGAACACCTTTACGGCCCCCTACGGCCGAGGCGCACGCAGCCCCCTGCGGCTGCATGCCCTGTGTGACGTTCTTATACAGCCGTCCCACTTTGTTTTACCCCTCCTCCTCTTTCTTCACTTGTCGTGGCCGGCGTTCTCCGTGCGCGGCCACGTCCCCCTTTTCACCTTGCCCCGATCTACTCGTTACCCTTTATCTCCGTCTCCACTCCCTTACCATTATTCTCTTCCCCACCACTCTCCGAAAAATGCCTTGTGTTCGAGATATCCTATGAAAGCCCTCCTGGTGACGTCACCGATCTCTTCCAAAACTACTACTAAGTTCTTTACATGTTTTTAAAAGTTCGAAATACGCTTGCAATCTATCCCCGTTAACCCCACAGCTGTCCTCTTGTCACGCCTGGAACAAGGTAATCAACAATATAATCAGACTGCGCACGCTGTGTCGCCTCGCGTGTGATACGCCCCTCGACAGGAGGGCTTAACCAGCCAATTATCTTCCGTATTAGGCAACCAGTTAGCTACCGCCTACAGGGAAACGTCATCTATCTATCGAGTTTTCTGCTCGATCAATAGGGATCCTCATCTACTCATTGATCAATAATCACCAAATCGTAGGAAACCACACACACACACACCCTTACAGGTGGTCGCGACCTAGGCCAATCAGTGTCTACGAGCGGCCGCACGTGATGTTTTCGTGCTCCGCCCCCTCCTCTTCCGTAACGTAGCGGACTGCTCTCGCACTTGTCCAGCTACCATTCACTTCACCCTCAACACTAATTTATCAAACCTTCGCCGCGCACCTGTGTAACACCTCCCACCTCCCGTATTCTATTCCCTCCCCCTCCCTTACAATTTCACATTGCTTGTTGGGCGTGGCATACTCACCAAGTTCTCTTGATGCGGGGCCGCTCGACTGCGTGCACCCCTCCAAGCGGCTCGCCACCTCCCCTCGTCTGGACCACGTCTGGACACTCGCCAACCGCGGGCGGGATACTTCTCAACCGGCTCCCGAAGGCCAATATCCGGATTGCGCTGTCCGGTCTTCCCGCAATTCTGCGATGGTCCTGTAGTCCTCAAAAAGGGGGCAGCGGCAGAGGGGGCCGCGCCGCCGGGCCTCCTCGCAACGAGAGAATTCGGAAAAATAAAATAAAAGCAGATCTTAAACAGATCTCAGCAGTGCCTCCAACTTGTCGGGGGGAAATTCTCCCGGGGTCTGCTGGGACGTCCGCGGACCCCCGGGCAGGGAGGCCCCCACTCCTCCCGCGTATCCCAAAAATGAGTATGAGGCACACGCAAGAAGCAAGGTGGTTCTGCTGTTTATTAAACAACGGCAGGGATGGGTCAAGGATTGTACGAGTCCGTCCTGACTCTCTCAAAATTCGTGGGGCTCGTAGGCCCTTTTTACCTCAGTATGACGCGCTACCCGTCACCTGGGAAAGTTAGCAAAAAACCTATCATCACTCTGGATTGGTTCCTCGAGTGGTAGGGTTAGTATAGCATACGTATAGAGAACGCTGTTAGTGGTTAAGGGTCAGTCAGGTGGTATACTTGGGTTGTCCCTTCTATTAGATACATGAAAATTGTTACACGAAGACCCCTGATGATTGGCTAATGTTAATGGCGTCAGTGATAAGTGCCCCATGTTCTGATTGGTCCACTCGCGAGCCCCCCAGCCTGGGACCATCGTTGTTCCCAGCTCGCGATGCACCTGCCATTTGCAACAATATGTAACTATGTGTTTGTGCAGACAATGCATGGATTTGTTCATATGCTTGAGAGCAGACTACTCCCACCGCCGCAGGTGTCCATTGAGTCGCTTCATTGTTGCTGCCTGTGTCTCAAAACGTGGGACTCAGGCTCCTCCTCCCTCCAGGGTCTGGCACCCTGTCAGGTTCGGCTTGGTCACGTGAGGAGAGACCGTGGTTGAGGCAGAATTCTGCACATTTAATGTTGCATTTTCCACTGTGTGTCTGGCTTAGTTTGCAGGTGTGACCTTGGCTTCGGCTTGTGGCATGCGAGTTTGCAACATTGTTCCCTTGGCTGTCCTTTCTCGCCGGGCTCATTCTGCAGGGTCAGCGATTGTACTCTTGCTCGTTCAATGTTCGTGGAGGCTCTTGCTTGCGGCCTACTTGGGCCTGGTGCATAGGTGGGGAAGTTTGATGCACGGCACTTTAAGTTACGGTATCATATTGCTTTACCCCCAGTATCATGTCTTCGTTATATTTCTCATCGCAATGCAAGGGTTAGGGGAAGCGTCAGCAAGCATTTTAGATGAGTTTGTTGTGCGTCTTGCGTTTCTGCATTTTGAAAAACCTATGTGAAAAATAATAGAGATGCGCGTCAGTGGGTGTGTCCGTCACCTACGTCATAGCACTGAATATGTTCTTCGTGTGGATTGGTGTGGTAGTGTCCAGTGTGCATGTTTGCACGGGTGTTCTGACCGTTGGCTAGGTCGTCATGGCATCTCTAACGTTGTGTTTATTTACTGTTGAATGGTTCAGTCGAGTTCATCCATGCCGCAGGTGTCGGCTTGGGCAGGGCAGGCTGGTGGGCAGGCTGGTGGGCACATCCGTATGTTCCTGTACCAGGGTATTTGGTCGTCTGGTAGATAGGCAAACTTCTCTCGTGGCGGGTGTCTGGGCCGCGATCCTCTAGGCCAGGGGCGTGAGGGGATTGGTGGGACTCTTTTGTCCCATTCTCCCACTTCAAGCCCATAATACAGGGTCAGTTTTGTATAGGCAAGGTGGAACCCCGTCGGGGTCAGACGCGCTAGACGGATTTCAATGGTTTATCGCCCATATGATACCATGAATGGGCATTGTGATAGTAGGAGTACAATCCTAATTGAGTAATGCGTGATATTACTACCTGCTTCATTCATTTTTCTGATGTGTGTTTTTGGGCCTATAATTAATAGATTATTTTTGTTATTACCTGTCTAAATTAAACTATTGTGTACTTCACTGCTTGGACTCATTGTGGACCCCTGGCCCCACTCACATTCTCCTGACACTAACCCTTGACCACTCTCCACGCTTACCTTGATTGGGTTTGGCTAACCTGTCAGAGTTCCCCTGTTCACTATGTCTAGGGTGGCCTCCTAAAATCTGTCCACCAGGCTGATTGTAGAAATCCATCTTAACACTCATCGTTTTATTAATTTTGTTTTCATAGTGGCACAAGGCAGTCTTTTTAGGAAAGGATTTACCTCAGGTTTGGGACTGGTGATGGTACTACAGTGACGTCTTTATGGGAGGGCAAACGGGGCTCATGCCCCGGGCCCTCATTCTGTGATGCTTGGAGGAGGGCCCCCACCTGTCCTTCACTTTGGAGGGGGGGTCCGGCGGGATGTGTGTGTGTAGTGTTGATTATTAATAATTATGTGCACATACTGTCTAAGCCAAGAGCGTGAGACAGTGACTGCTGCAGCCTGCACACACCGTCCTCCCCCAGCAGCAGTGGACTGGCAGCCTGAGACAGCGCCTGCCTGCAGCCTGCACACATGCCCCCCCCACCCGCAGCAGTGGACAGGCAGCTTGAGACAGAGCCAGGCCTTCCTTCAGTTCATGAACTCTCTACCTGGAGCCAAGAGAGTGAGACAGCGCCTGCCTGCAGCCTGCACACACAGCCCTCCCCCAGCAGCAGTGGACTGGCAGCTTGAGACAGAGCCAGGCCTTCCTTCAGTTCATGAACTCTCTACCTGGAGCCAATAGAGTGAGACAGCGCCTGCCTGCAGCCTGCACACACGGTCCTCTCCCAGCAGCAGTGGACTGGCAGCTTGAGACAGAGCCAGGCCTTCCTTCACTTCATGAACTCTCTACCTGGAGCCAAGAGGGTGAGACAGAGCCTGCCTGCAGCCTGCACACACGGCCCTCCCCCAGCAGCAGTGGACTGGCAGCTTGAGACAGAGCCAGGCCTTCCTTCTCTTCATGAACTCTCTACCTGGAGTCAAGAGAGTGAGACAGCGCCTGCCTGCAGCCTGCACTCACGGTCCTCTCCCAGCAGCAGTGGACTGGCAGCTTGAGACAGAGCCAGGCCTTCCTTCACTTCATGAACTCTCTACCTGGAGCCAAGAGGGTGAGACAGAGCCTGCCTGCAGCCTGCACACACGGCCCTCCCCCAGCAGCAGTGGACTGGCAGCTTGAGACAGAGCCAGGCCTTCCTTCACTTCATGAACTCTCTACCTGACCTGGCAAAAATAACCAGCCTTTAATCTCTGTGGTGGGTGCAAGAATTACTTTACACAAACTGTCTAATTGGTGTTAGCAGTTTACTTTTTAAGAAGAAAAAAGCCCTTGATCGCTACATTTTTTTAGAACATGCAGGGCCGGCCTGGGCTGCATTTTAGTTTAGAATTTATAATTAATTATGCATCCTGTGTCAAGGATCCTGGGAGAGAAGACAAACTAACAAATCAACACATTCTGCTGTCATGAGAGTGGGCGTAGACAGAGTGGTGCCAAGTCAGACCCAGGAGGGTGCAGAATTGCAGTTGCTTTTGCGATTGCCTCCCAGCCCCTGCACAGAGTCCTCCTCGCCTGACTTTTAAAGGCTTGTGCTGCACAGGATTATGAATGAGTGCACAGCTGGCGAACCTTCCCTTATGCTGACCCAGCAAGAAAGGCAGATCCTTTTGGAATGCCAAAAGTGGTAAATGCTGTTGCAGAAACCACCATCCTGCCCTGTGAACCCCAGCATAAACTTCTTTATAAGTGCAACCGCGCGCCTCTTTGGTGTGGGTACTCCTCACGTTATGATATGTTATGATTGGTTATTTATAACCAGTGGTCGAAGTGAACGAAAAGAAGTAGTGGAACTATGTCTTCCTACACTTTTATTTTAAAACGAAACCATTCTGGAACGGTTCCTTTTTAAAATAAAAGTATAGGAGCTGTAAAAGGTAATTTTAAAAAGTAGAGGAACACCGCTCCCTGAAGCGCAATCCCGGATCGAACCTGTGTTGTTCCGTCTCAGTTTGCTTCCAAGGCGAGCACGTTGCCCCTGAGCCATCCTCCGGAGACGTTATAGTAAGGCGCAGTGTTAGGATCTCAAGTTGAATTCTGGGGGGTGTTTGGTGGGCACTGGCCTGTCACTGGCAATTAAAGCTTAGCTTTTATGTGGTCAAAGGGCTTCAGCTACGTCTTTCT
The DNA here is from genome assembly GCF_040938575.1 of Ambystoma mexicanum. Classification (NCBI taxonomy): domain Eukaryota; kingdom Metazoa; phylum Chordata; class Amphibia; order Caudata; family Ambystomatidae; genus Ambystoma; species Ambystoma mexicanum. The sequence continues at coordinate 1,085,830,012 of NC_090941.1, forward strand.
CCTCTTTATCTACGATTGTTCACAAGCCAATGGGTGGTCTGGCTGCATGTCCATAATTCCCAAGGAAGCATCAGTCTCTACTCACAGGCTGTGTGACTTTACATGTGCTCTCAATGAATTAGCAGCCAAACACAGAACTCTCAAAAATGCGATCAGTCATCACAGACAAGTTACTTCCTGCTTTCACCTTGTTTGTGCAATACATTTGTATACTGTTAATATGCTCTAAGTTCAATGAATTTCATTTCAGGGTGGCTCTTGTTTTACAAACTCCTTCTCAATGATAAAACCACCCATTGGAGTTACCTTTAGGAAACGAATATCCATTATAATCTCTGCACCACACAACCCCCCATTCCATGGCCTTTTATGTTGCACAGCACGTGTTCTTCCCATTCATTGTAACACATTGATTGTGTGATCATATGTGCTCCACTTGGATATAACAAGCATTGACAAAGCCAACAGTTTTAGGCATTCGAAAGGCGTTTGCCAGGCAGCAGGCCCTGAAATGTTGGCCCAGGTATTCACACTATTTCCTGTTGCCATCATATGGCCAGGCACTGCAATTATGGCAGTGCCTGACACATGCCTACACAAAGGTCATAACTATTGATGCTGACAATGCTTGATTTCTTGGGTCACTTACAGCATCTCACACACAGCACAGGTCTCAGTCCAGGCTCTATGCAGCCTCTCTGAGAACACATTACTGTATGGAGCCCTATGAAGGAACACCACGGTACACTGGCATTAGACTTTACGACACCAGTGCCTCTACCAACACGCCAGCCAGACTGCTATTGTCTCACCAGGGCCTGGGGAGACAGTGGTGTGATGTTTAGGAATGCACACAGCTCAGGTTTACAATGCTCAGGTTTTGCCCTGTGTCAGAGTCCACGGCTCTCCCAGGACGGAGAGAGCAGAGCCAGATTCAAGGTATCCGAGTGCTTAGTTTTCCACTAGAGGCTTAGAGGTCACCGGTGGGTTTGGAAGGAAGTCTACTGTGCTTTTCCCAGTTGAAGTATGTATTTTCAGATTGCTGTAAGAATAGACGGGAAACTCCTGGGTATTCTTCTATGGCATTAGATGGTATATATCTGTAGAAACGCAAATCTGGTAAAATAGCACAGCTCAGAGCGTTAAGATTCCAGTAACGACAGAACGGACTCATCCTTTCATCCTTTTTATGTGCATACATGGAGTTTATTTAAAATGAGCGCTGATTGCACTGTCCATTTTTTTTTTTTTTTTTTTTTGCATTTGGTTCAAAATACATAACAATTCATGTAGAACCTTTACAAAATTTAAAATCTTACAGATAATCATTTAATCATTTAATCAATCATTGCAATTACAAAAATAGCTCTAATTCATTCTCAATGTGCTTACAAAAACTTGCCAATTCATATATTAAGGGTTTATGTAATCCCTGCATCATTCTGGACCACAAAACTTCAAGGCAGTCCTCAAATTCAATTTCCACAAATTTCCTCAATTTAAGTGTCCTTATGTTCTTAAAATGCGGACAATACAATATAAGGTGTTTCAACGTTTCGTAAGATTCATTACATTCAACAAATCGACATCCCACACAATTATTTGATTTATTCATTTCCCAGTTCTTAGTTGTTTCTCTTGTATGGTATAGATTTAGTCTAAAGCGAATATATACCTTTCGGATATTTTCACAGGGGAATAACAAGACATGATCATAACGTGGAATGTGCTGTTTTACATGTATACCGTATTCTTTATATAGCCCATAAGTCTTAATTAAATCAATTGTTATACACCAATCCATTTCAAAGGGTTTTTTCTTAGCAAAACCAGGACGATATTGTATATCCTCAACAGTTATATTTACATTGTCCAAGATTTGTTGCATTTTCAATTGATAATTAGAAAAGGATTTTGGAGTTTGAAAACCCAACATTTTGTTTAAGTCGATATACAATGAATTTATTGGAGGATAATGAATCTTAACGTAATTGGACAGCTGTCTCCATTTCCAACGAGATGATAGTGAAACCAGCCCCAATTCGTGTCGAATAATGGCATTTGGAATTGACATAGGGAGAAACATTGCAGATTTCAAAAGAGAGCCCTGTAAGCTATCAAGCGCGCTTGTCATGTCACATAGACAAATATCTAATGTATACAGAATGACACTTTCAATTTTTAATGTCATAAAATCTATTAGCGGGATTAAAGAGAATTTGCAATATTGGCTATAGATCCTTTTCATTTGAGATAATAGTGGTCGAGTTTTATTTCTAATGATAGTTGACCAAGCGTTGATGGAGTTGAGGGCTGATATGTAATACCCCAGATAGATAGCATTATTCACACGACAAATTTGTGTATTCAATATTTGCCATCTAAAATTCGCTCTTTTTTATTTAACTCCAAAGGTCATAATGGCAGTTTTCGCTGGGTTAGGTGTCAAGTTATGAGCTTTTGCAAAAGTCTCAAATAATGAGAGTTTAGTTTGAAGTCCTACCGGGGTAGGGTCAAACAAGATGATATCGTCAGCGAAATGAATACTCCCCACTTTGACAGAGAACAAATTCCCTTTTTCCCAGTTTTCACCCAGGTCAGATAGGTATAAATTAAATAAGGTAGCCGCCAGGTTACAACCCTGTTTCACACCAATTGTTGTGCATATGGGGGCAGTGGTTCCACCTTCTGGCGAGATTCTTATTCTATATGAAGTATTCGTGTGCAACTTAATGATCCAATACATCAACACAGATGGAATCCCTATCTTCATCATTTTCTTCCACAATAAATTGCGGACCACCGTGTCGAAAGCTGAACTCATATCGATCATTGCTATATAAACAGGATTAGAATTCTTTTCTTTTGCTCCAGCAATAACATGCGACATGATAAAAGCATTTAAGGTTGTACTCATGCACTTCCTAAATCCAGTTTGGTATTTCGAGTACATGGCATTCGCCCCAATTACTTTCTCCAATTCGTTTAAGAGAAGGATAGAAAAAATCTTAGCCTCAGTATCAATTAAAGATATTGGACGATAATTTTCTGGGAGAGATGGATCGCCCTTTTTAAATATGGGTACTATATTAGCGGTTAGCCATGAGGGTGGAACCTCCCCGGACCTAATGATAGAGTCGAACTTACAGTTAATAATGCCAGCCCACAACACGGGATCCGCCTTATAAAGACATGGGGGAAGGCCATCATGTCCTGCAGCTTTTGAATATGTCAACCTGGAAATTGCCCACATAATGTCAATACAATCCCACTTCAGCCTTGGGACATTAGAATATTCAAGATAAACATCTGGGACAAAAACGAAATTTGCAAGGCAGTTGGTATTTAACCTTTATAAATGTTTGCCATGTCTGCTCAGGAATACAGTTTAACGAGAACAATACCACACATTTATTATCAGCTTTCAAGGTGCGTCAGATTACTCGTGTGTCATGAGCCAAAATGACACGAATTAATGTGCAATTCGCATCATTATATCTTAAAATACGAGCAGATCTCAGATTGTGTTTATAGGCTGATAATATTCTATTCCTCCTTGCCTTGCTATCTTCGATGCCCAAGTTGCTTTTCTTTAAATATCTCAGTGCCCTATTCTTCTCCCTTTTTAATAGTTTACATGTATGATCATATAAATGTGTATGTTGCACATTACTTTGTATTTTGCTAAACCGCTCAAGTGCTGTGGCAACTATATCAGAATAATGCATACGGAATGTATATTCATAATTACCCCCTGCTCGTCTAATCCTCTCAATCTCTGAGGAAATTTGTTTAACAACAAAGTTGCAGGTCCCTCGATTCCATCTGATGGAATGCAGAGGACGATCAATTTCAACCACTGTCAAGGTTATATTTGGCATAAGCGAATGACATTTTAGTTGAAAGAAAGTAGAAAGTTGTGCATGATCTCCTATCTCAATCTGTCCTATTACTGGGGGTGCCATATACATGATAAGATTATGAGATACAAATATATACTCTATCATTGAATGCATCGTTCCTCTTGCCCATGTCTTTCCTAGATTCATGTCATTTCTGACCATTAAATCCATATCCCACTCTGTGAGGAGTTCTCTAAATTTAACTCCTCTACTATGAGAAAGAGTGGACGATTTAAGTTTATGGGTTTCAGTCAAATCTCTACAGTCACAATTAAAGTCACCGCATATAATGATTTCACAAGTCTGGTATCTACCAGATATATATAATAAGCATGCATCTAATTCGTCCAACATCTCGTCGACTGACAAGGCAGCTGGATTCCAGTATAGGGAAATTATCATGAGTGAGGAATATCTAAATGAGGGTATTGTAAGATGGATCCCCAGTATATTAGCAGATTCCCAAGCTAATTCCGCTTGAGCCTGCAAGGATATCTTAACTCCAACCAACAGACCCCCAGATGGACGTCCTAGCAGAGATCTCCTTGCAGGTGAAGTAAAAGTTAAGTACCCAGGAATCACGAATGGCTCAGTTTTCATTGTTTCTTGTACCATTATTATTGTTGGTTGATCTACATAGGTTAAAGCAGAGTGCCACTTCATTAAGTTTACATGTCCGCATGAATTCCAAGATAGAATTTGCATACTCATATCATTGTATGGCTATTTAGCAGGCATAGATAATTTTGGACATAGGATTGCCGAAAGCATAGGTTCCAACCATGGTAGTCCTTTTGTGTTGGCTACAAATTTCAATATTTCCAACATTCCTCCATCCAGCCCTGCTTCAGATTGCGTACAAGGCCTACCTGCTTCTTCAATCTTTTCAATACCCTTGCCCGGTGTTTCTAGAAATATTAAAGCCTCCGACTCACAGTGAAACGTAAACAGCGTCAAACCCTCCTTTTTTATTTCCTTGCGATTAAACCAGATAAATTTCATTATAGCCTCAGAGGTAAGATAACAAATAGCCCTGTGATTATTTACACTTGCCAAAGAAACCCTTGTAATATCTTCAGATTTGATTATTCTCAATTGAGGTATTTTTGAGAATACGGAGAATGTATAGGATCGATTAATGCGATTATCCGCCAATATCCTTTCATCCCCCTCAAATCCAATAATGTACTGTGTTTCCAATTCACTTTGTTGTGGCCTAGTGGGAGGTGTGTTTTTTCCTGTATTTATTAATGTTACAGCCAATGGGGATGCCTTAGTAACCACACAGGGATTTGACTCAAGTGAAAATGTGCTCTTGCTATCAGATAAATCGTATTCCTTATTTGAGTTATTCATGTTAATTTGATTCTCAGATAAGGACCTTCTTAATGGAGGACCATGGATAGATATATGGCTCGGGGCAAAAAGGGTACCCACATTATTTACTTCATTTATTGATAAATTCCCAGGCTGGGTCCTCAAAAGTACCTCAACCATTTCCGCTTTTTTGCCTTGGCCATTTACCATCACTACATTTTTCTTTTTGTCCAATAAACAATTTTCAAGCCTTATTGAATCATCACATGTTACATTCATTTTATTACTATTTCTATTTCCTACTTCTAATTGTATTTCATTACTCAGTATGCATACATTATTTACATGTGTTCGATTATTTGGAACATTAGTACATATCTCACTGTAGGATTTCCTCATAGGTATTTCTCGGGGGACGCTGATTCCTCCGTCCTGATGTTTTATTTGACTTTTCGACGTACAGCATCTGCCTACTATAGGGAAATATTCACTTAAGGTGGCTTTTGCAGAGTTTTGAATAATGAGATCTGTGTTAGACTTTTCTTTTTCCTTTTCCTGGGTTAAGTGGTCTTTTGGAATAATCGTGGCTATTTTTTGATGTAACACAGTTTTGGAAGTTAAGGTTCTCTGAGAGTTTAATTTTGCCATTGTGTGGTACTAGTTTTTATCCTTCCCGTATTGGTGTGCACGTCTTCCTTCAATAGCGAAGAGGTGCCAAGGCCTCCACCTCCTTTTTCCAATCTTGCTTCAATTGCAGGTGTGAGGGAATCCTGACTCTCTTTGGACAACTGGTCCAAGTCAATGTGCTCCTCATCTGCAATTTCTAGGATAGAAGTTGATTTTATGACCTTCGCCTCCCTCCTTCTTTTCGCAAGTCTTTTCACAGCACGCATATGCATCCTTTTAGCCCGGCGAGACATAAAGGTTGGGGTTACTTCGGTGTGAATATTTTCAATCTCTGCCTTTTTTTGTTTTTCAATTTCATCCAACAAGACAGAAGGGCTATCTGGCAGATCTAAAATCGGAACTTTGGCAATAGGACTACGCAGCATATCAAAAGGCTGTGCTTTATTAAATAGTTGTGAAACTATTGTATCGTTTAATGCGATTATCGATGCTTTAATCTCACTCAGAACATTCTCACAATTGCACTTCAGCGGCTCGGATGATACCCCATGTGATTCTCCAGAATTATTACATTCCAGGTGCACAGGTAGCGAACATTGCGTACTTTTCCCATGACACTCATTTGTAGCCTCTCTTGATCTTTGGCCACCTATTTCATTGTGCAAAGATCTCAGGGTATCAATTGCGGTTATAAAGCCCTCAATTTTATCCATCTTGGAACAGAGATAATGCATAATTGCCTTTAATTCCTTTCATTCCAAGTGGGTAAGTTCGTGGCCCTTGTCGAGAAGATCTAATATTTTTGTGATCACTGGAAGGGGGCTAGGAGATTGATATCCAACACTACCCCTATCAGATATGTTACCCTCATTTATGGACCTTCTTTGATCTTTGATTTGCTCAGGAGAGTACAATAAAGCATGCGAAACCCCTTCAGAGCCTCCTTCGCCTATTATTTCATTGTGAGTTTTCATGATGTCCTTTCTGCAAGTTGGTTTAAAAATCCCCTTGTTAGATGATCTATGAACCAGTGGGGTCATCATATCAATGGATTGATTAACCTGTTCATCTAATTCAGCCATTTTCCTCATAGTTATCCTAAACGGGTCTTCATTAAAAGTGCAAGGTAGCAGTGGGGTTATGCAACTCCCCAAACTCACCCTGGCATCATTATTTACTTCCTCTTTTATGGAATTGTACAAAGAGGCAGTTGGGTCGGCATGAACCTGAGCCAAATAAGTAGTTTGTGTTGGAGTATCAGTACGATTCAAATTATCGTCTTTAGCTACCTCAGCTAAAGTGTTATTATCAAATAGCTCATTATCAAGGATACTCCTTTTGTGACCTAAGGAGTCATTATTAGTTTCAGTACAAGCTTTCAATATTGCCTCAGTGCACCGCCCGCTACGCAATCCATTAGCCATAGTTAAAATGCAAGATATAGCTCTTGTGCAATGTATTAATGAAGAGACAGAGTTCTCAGCCTGCTAGATAAATGTCAGGATAAAACAATTGTGGATCAAGACTAATCTAGCTTTACACCCAAAATCTGATAAAATTTGAATTAGCACAATATGAGGTGACAAGCACCTAACACTTTATGATAAAATGTCAGCAATTAGAATAGAGCCTCGCCCTCACTCACCAGCGCATATAATAAAATCATAGGATCTTCATGTTCTAGCATTATATAATTGGGTTCACTACTTTCAGCACGAACCTGAGCGTGAACACTGTTAGAAATAGAGCCTCAGGGATCAAAGTGCCTAATCACAGCAGTCTCCCTTCTGAATGTGCCGCCAAACAGCCGCACAACAGCCAGCAGGCTTGTCCCCGTCGGGCTTTACGCCGCAAGGGTGACCGGCGGAGCGTTTTCAGCTGGAAAAAATTCACGTGATAAGTCACGTCAAGGGCACAAGCCCCACCTCCTCAGCGCTGCAGTCGATCTCCTGCAAGAGCCTCTGCCTTGGCTCGCAGTGCAGGTTTGAGCAGCACAAAAGCACTCATTCAGTGCAAGCAATTAGTTCTGGATCCAGACAGTAATGCGCGCTCGGGCGAACGGCGGAGCGTTTTCAGCTGGAAAAAGGTCACGTGATAAGTCACGTCAAGGGCACAAGCCCCGCCTCCTCAGCGCTGCAGTCGATCTCCTGCAAGAGCCTCTGCCTTGGCTCGCAGTGCAGGTTTGAGCAGCACAAAAGCACTCGTTCAGTGCAAGCAATTAGTTCTGGATCCAGACAGTAATGCGCCGCTCGGGCGAACAGCGGAGCGTTTTCAGCTGGAAAAAAGTCACGTGATAAGTCAGGTCAAGGGCACAAGCCCCGCCTCCTCAGCGCTGCAGTCGATCTCCTGCAAGAGCCTCTGCCTTGGCTCGCAGTGCAGGTTTGAGCAGCACAAAAGCACTCGTTCAGTGCAAGTAATTAGTTCTGGATCCAGACAGTAATGGCCATTTACAATGCTACACAATGTCATACATGTTAGCAGCAAGTGATATATGAAATATGCATGGGCATAGTCAGCAGTGTTGCCGTCGTGGAGGCCTGGTCTAGGTATTTGCTAAGAACTGCCATAATGGTCCTACCTGACCTATTAGAAGGCAACAAGGTGAACACTGTGTGCTTATCTCTGGGCATATGATAGCAGTGATTGTCAAATGCCTGCCTAAAACCTATACACAAGCCAACATTTATTTATTTTATTATTTATTTATTCATATATTTATAACGCGCCGAAGCTCGCAAGCATCAGGGCGCGACAAGCACATGAGAGGACAGATCACAGGACAACATAAAAAGAGAGGACGGGGACTCAAGGGAGTCCATGCTGAATATGTAACGAATTACCGAAAAAGTAACGTTTTCAGCTGCTTCCTAAATAGCGAGTAGCTACTTTCCAATCTGAGATTGTCAGAAGCTCGTTCCAGAGCGCAATAGCTTTGGTGGGGAAAGCTCTCCCGAGTCCAGTAGCTTTGACTCTAGTGTGGCTAACTTTGAGTAGCCCTTTTTTTGCTGATCTAAGACAGCGGCTTGGTTCATACCAAAGAAATTCCTTCTCTAGGTATGTAGGAGCCGTGCCAAAAAGACAGCGGTGGACAAGTGTCAGGGATTTGAATTTGATACGCTCCTCAATGGCGAGCCAGTGAAGGCCTATTCGGTCATGGGTGATGTGCTCACGCTTGGACTTCCCGGTAATAGTTCTAACAGCGTTGTTCTGGATTATCTGGCATTGTTTAATGCAAGAGTTACTTGAACCGAGCATCAGCGCATTCCCATAATCCAGTCGGGACAAAATCGTGGCTCTAGCAATGGTGGCGCAATTTGTGACGTTGAGATATGGCCTAATGCGGCGTAGTAATCTCTGGTAGTGTTGGCAGTTTTTTTTAAGAAAAGTGACCTGAGCATCTGCTCCTAATGAGGATTGCAGGTATATGCCAAGTATTTTCACCTTACTTGAGACCGTGATGCTACAGTCCTTGATAAGAAATGATGAGTAGGCTGGGCCTAGATTGGATAAGGCTTTTGAAGATCCGAATGTCATAAGTTCTGTTTTTGAACTATTCAGACACATCCAGTGGGCTTTCATCCAGCTTTCTATAGTATTATAGATTGCTGAGAGTCTGTTGTTGTCTGTGGTGTGGTCTCCGCTGAGTTCTATAATCAGTTGAGTATCATCTGCGAATAGTAAATATCCAACTGTGAAAGGAGGGCGCAGAGACAACGGATGTATAGATTGAATAGGAGAGGGGAGAAGCTAGCACCTTGTGGGACGCCACAATCCACTGGATTCGTGCCAGAGGAATGTCCACCCCAGGTGATTTTGGATTTTCTGTCATCCAAAAAAGAGGATATCCAATCGATGGCTTCCTCGGCACAGTTACCTGCTTTTCCCAGGGCCTTACAGAGCTTCCCGTGGTCTAATAAGTCGAATGCCGCCGAGAGGTCTAATAGAATGAGCAGGCCGGCCTTGCCTTTATCAAGGATTTCTAGCATTTTAGATTGGAGGTCGAGTAATGCTGATTCCGTGCTATGTGCACTTCTGAATCCTGATTGCTGGGGATGTAGTAGGTCGTGCTTGTCCACGTACTCTTGAAGTTGATGAGTGGCCACCTTATCAAGAACTTTCAACAAGAAGTTGCAATTCGTGATAGGGCGGAGGTTGGCAGGGTTTTGCTGGTCGAGGCCGGGTTTTTTAACCAATGGTGTAACTGTAACTGTTTTTAGACTGATGGGAACGGTCTGGTCTCTAAAAGACGAGTTTGTCATGCGGCAAAGAAAGGGTGAAAAAGTGTCTGCATTATCTAGGATGAACTTGGGGGGGCAGTATGTTTTCAGGGCATGAGGTGCAATTCATGTTAGAGAGAGTCTCCGCCATGATTTCTGGTGTTATTGGTGTGAATTGGAATTTGGGTACTTTAATCTCGGGATCAGCCTTGTTGTAAGTCATTGGGGTGTCAATAGTATTGCAATTTAAGATGGTGTCTCTAGCTTTTAGAATCTTTTGAGAAAAAGCAGTTTGGACCTTTTCGCAGTCCAGCAAAGATGGATGGAAGGGAGGGGTGAGAGTAGGTGGCTTTTCAAAGGTTTTTAAGATTTGAAACAGCTTTCCCATGGAGTTGGATGCACCTGAAATTTGCTTGTTGTAATAGTTTTTTTTTGTTTCAATAACTTTATTTCTGTACAGGATGTCCGATTTCTTCCATTTGTCTTTATTGAGTACTGTGGGGTTTTTGAGCCACTGTCTTTCAAGTTTCCTTTTGGCAGTCTTTAGGGTGCCTAATTCCGTAGAGTACCAACTTTGGTGGTTTAGGTTGGGACGCACTAGTTTGTTTTTCAGTGGGGCATTCTTATCTAGAAGATCTTGGAAGTAGTTGTTATAAGTGTTTATAATAGTGTCACAGGGATCATCATCTGTGGTCTTATCCATGATGTGTGAGATCCCCCTCGAGAGCATATCTGGCGTGATTTTCTTGAGGTTTCTGCTCTGGGTAGTTTTGGGTAAATTGTCGGGATAGGTTTTTTTGAAAGGCAAGGATAGTGTGGCTTCGATTTTGTAATGATCGCTCCAGATACAGGGCTGTATGTTTGTTACAGTAAGGTCAACATTATTGGAAACAATCCAATCAAGTTGGTTGTTGGAACCGATGGTGGGACCATTATTAGCGATCGAATAGCTAATGTTAGAGAGATTTTTTTCTAGGCTGATAGCCTCTTTGTCGGTGGGGTTTCCCCTCCATCTATTGAGGTCACCCAGGAGAAGTGTGCCTGTGTTCTTTCCTTTGAGGTTGTTAAGAATATGGCAGAGGTCATCGTTAAAGTCTGATATAAGTGATGGGGGTCTGTAAATTACAATGAAGTTGATACAATTGTTTTGGGAAGGGGTGAATTTGAGGTGGAGAACTTCGCACCCCGAGCATTGAATGGGCGAAGAAAAAAGATGTATGCCTTGTCTGACTATTATGGCGACTCCGCCTCCCTTTCCTATTGCTCTGTTTTCGAAGTGAATGCTATAATTAGAGGGGGCAGCTATGCTAATGGTTGGACCGGTGGGTTCTTGTAGCCAGGTCTCGGTAAGGAAGAGGATGTCTAAATTCTCTTCAGGATATAATCGTAAACGTTTTGCGCATGTTTGTTAAGGGACCTCGTGTTAAGTAGTGCTATTTTAAGGACCTCTGATTTGGAGGGAGTCTTGGGTTGTTCTGGAATTATGGTCCCACTACCACTTGAGGGTTGTGTAGCATCAGGGTGCGGCACTCCTTTGAGTTGATGTAGTGCTTGACAGGTTGCTCATTTTCTAAGCGCTTTGCGTCAGTAAGTAAGTGCAGGACGTCAAGGAAACCCATCTTTTACCTTGTTTACTGATTGCGAAGGGTAGGAAAACGAGCAGAGTGTCGGGCCGATGGCCGATGTCCGCCGTGGACCGGCACCGTCTCAGAAGCGCCAGCGCTGAAGCGCCTGACGTTTCTTTTTCAGCAGCGCTAGTGGTGCTGGGACTTGTGGTTCAGAATAGTTTGCAGGTAAGTAAAGTGTAAATGCAGCAATCAGGCACACTTGGGCACACAATCCAAACACTCCAAACAAATATGGGTGTTACTAAAGCGCTTTGTAGTAGAATGATGCTGAGCTTGCTGGAGTGCTCAGTTGAATATATTCACTTCAAAACGTTATTAGCACGTTACACGTTGTTAATGCAAAATAGCCAAATCTAGGTACAAGATGTTACACACTAGCAGCCAACAAATTGGCAAATCAACATTGTTGGATTAGTCAATGCTTGTTTTTAACAGGATTTCAGTGCAAGAAACGAACATAAATCAAGTGGCTGGAGGTACACTTGGATCAATTTACAGCAGCAATTAAGCCATTTAGAGCCCGATTCATGGAATTATTTGCACGGTTCAAAGTGACTTTGCACTGCCAAGACAACCCCTGGTTAATGTGTACTGATTTTGCACAGTTCCATGAATCAGGGTTTGTGTGGGCAGTGCAAAGTCACATTGAACCGTGCAAAGAATTCCATGAATCGCACCCTAGCGCTCCTAAATTCGATTTGAAACATCACTTAGACCCTTTTGAATCACTCAAATTTATATTACTGCTTGATAAACATCTTTATGATCAGTTAGTGATAACAGAGAAAATTAATTTCACTGATTGCTGTCTGCATTTGATTTGCAACTGAGGTAACATCCTGTTTACAATAAATGGGATGGCAACATCAACATGTTAGGAGCCTAGACTGGACTTTACCCTGGATCTGGATTTGCCCTCACAAATAATTTAAATAAAATGCCCTGGTACTCAATCTCTTACTTTTCTTACACTCGGTGCTCGATCTCTTCTTCCATGGCTTTGACTCGCCTTGCCTTACCCTCTCCTGAGTCTGCTTTGTTTGCTGGCAAGCTCCTTCCTGTACGCCTCTGCAAGTCACAGGTTGGCAAGTTAGCTCAGTGGGTTAATGCATCTGCTGTAAGGGTGTAGGAGTATAGGTGTGTGTGTGCGTGTGTGTGTGCTGTTGTCATTCAGGGTTATAGAAAATGACAATGTTGGTATATTTTACAACATCTTTTCATGGTTTACCTTTAGATTTCGATTTTCTTATTTGACAGGTAATCAATGCACGTGGATACCTTTTCAGCAAACAGTTTTCCACAGTTCCATCTGCCACAGGCCTACGACTCTAAAGCACTATTATGAACAATCATTGGCACTCCGTTTTATCAGTTTTGGGAAGGGGAACGCTTAGTTGTTTTCTAACATGTGACCTTGCAGTTTTCACAAGTATCTCTCCTGCAGATGCATAAATACCTCACACCAATGTGGGAGCTACACAGGTCTCTGCAGCAGGTACATTAACTCCATGGGGTGTTTATCCGGCTCAGAAGATTGAAAGGGTTCATGTCTTCACGTAAATGTGTCACTTATTTGACCATCCTCAAATGAATCCCTTCCCATTGTTTATTCATGGAGATTACTTTGCTAAGGTATGACATGTGTTTGTGATTTAGGCTTTTGGAAGCATTTATCTTTCTTTCTGCATGTGTTTTTATTCATGATATTGCCTCTCTGCTGCTGTGCCTGCCCAGAGGTCCCAATCTTGTTATGTCTTGCTATGTCTTCTGTCACTGGTTTCTGGAGAAAGTAGAACGTGCAGCTTCTCCCTCTCCCCTTCGATCCTGGCTTTCCCCTATCCCTTTAACCACCGAAACTCCCCTGTCCCCCCAAAATGTGATTTTGCGCTGTAGTCATGTTGGAATAACAGGGCAGATCCACATAAAGAGGGGATTTGGGTTCATAGACTTCCCGTGATAATATGGCCTTTGACATACCGGCTACATATGATAATCCATTCTTGTATGAAATGTATATCACATTATAGTGATATCGCAACCATATTTTTCTTTGTGTACTGAGGGACGAAGCTATGTAATGTCATGCCTCATTTGTATAGTACCTTTCACCATTGGTATGGTCGTAACATGCTATAGTTTGCACGCCATTTGGGGGGACCAAAGTTCAAGGTGTGGGAAATTCGAGGAGGTGCTAGTATGCGTGTGTGCATTATAGCCAATACGAGGATATGAAGGGGTAGACAGGCCCATTCTAGCTACCCATGTCTGGGAGTACGGAGGATCTTCCTGGAGCTCTTGGCAAACTTAAAAGCAGCGCACACAATCTGGTGTTCCTCTCCTTGGCACTTCGGTTCCAACAGCAGCAGCAGTGTAAGTACAGCCAGCTCCGAGAGGATGGATGTCCAGGCAGGGTTACTTTGGAGTTGATTGGTCCCACCAACTCAAGGGGAGAAGTCGTCCTTGCCAGGGCTTCTCTAGTCAAGTCAAATTCGCAGTTTCAGCACAGCAGCAGGGCTTCACCGGGCAAACCAACGGTCCAGGAGTTGCTGCAGGCGTCTTTTCCAAGTTCTTCTTCGGATTCCTTCGCCAAGTGGTCGACTCTGCCTTCCAAGCCAAAAGCCTTGCCTTTTATGCAGGTTCCTCCCATTCATTCCAGCCTAGCTGTCAGTCACAGAACAGGGTGGCTGTCCTTGCCGGACAGCCAGCCAGCCAAACACCAAAGAGTGCATTCCTGTCTCCTAGGAGACTAAGCACAGGGAGTTTCGGGCATCTCCCTCGCTTCCTGTTCTGCCCCACACTCTGGAGCCAGAGGTGGGCTTCACTCGTGAACCCCGATAAAGACAAAATTAACAAAGGGACCAAACCTGGTTTGGCACACAGAGTAAATCTCAGGAAGGATCCTTCCAGCAAGAAATGGCGAAAAAAGAAGACCGGGGCCATTTTGACGAAATGGGCACTCATGGGTGCTTTACCAAGGCTACAATTGCAGCCCGTGGTAAAAACACACAATGGTAGTAAAATGTAAATCACTGCCACCAGCCATTAATTGTAGGAAGGGTGACATAAAATGTTACATGGGAAACTAGACCAAGGGGATACTAAGTAACCCCTCCAGCACTCTATTATAAGATAGTGTGTGCTGGGTCTAGAAAATTACAATTGTAAGTATAGTTAATTTCACTTCACTGCTCTTGGAAACAGTAGTTTTACCAAGAGAAGTTGTTTAAACCTTTTGGGAAATCTAAGAGACTTCCCTGTGTCACTGCACTGAGGGTGCTGTGTGTCACAATGTACAAGATGATGCCTATGGAGTTTGTCAGACTCCAAAGTCAAAAGAAACACAAAGAATAAATCACAGAAAATTACATGAGAGAGTGGGAAAAATACCTCACTCTCTCCAGGTAAGAAATTAAAGTCCTAAAGTCCAGCAAAAAGTGCTGGGGGTCTCTAAGGCAGAAGGGAATTAGCACATTTCTGATAAATCTCCCTAATTCCACCCAACATCCAGTCAGGAGGAAAAGGAACAGAGACATATGTGGTGTTTCCACCCAACAGCCATTTAGGAGGAAGGAACAGAACTTCCCAGGACTTTAGAAACAAGATAAAAGACAATAGAAACCAAGAGGCCACAGTGGCCCTCTTGTCTTTGTGTAGGAATCCATTGATTCCTATTGCAGTGCCTGGGTATCCCAAAATGGAGAATACTCAACACCACTGCCAAGTCAGCATGCATCTACCACCAGCCCATACCCAGCTCTGTAGGCAACACACTGGTGCCCCAAAACACACATAAGGGGTGCAATCGTTTATGTGCCAGGAGCTTGAAGAACTGGAAGTGGGAAGAGGCAGAGGGTGGCTTGGGTGTTGTGAGGCAGAATTAGTCTTGAGAATGGTGTGAGCAGACACGAAGAGCATTCAAAAAAGTGAGATGAGGAGCTAGTCTGTGCATACATTTACATACAAAGCAAAGAAAAAGTAGAAGTAGACAAGATTCAAAGAAGAGCTCAGACAATGTGCGAAGAGAGGAAGATATGGATGTGTAGAAAGAGAGGCAGCATAGGGTGCAAATCAGTTAAATACTGAGCGGAGAGGGAGAAATGGTAAGCAGGATGCCCAATGAGAAGGCTAAAACAGTAGCATACGCGGAAAAGAACCAGTGTTCAAAAGAGCAGCTTTGTGGCATTGAAAGACTATAAGAGACGAGCATTGCATATACTGATAGTTAATAGAATGGGCTGTAATGAGGGGTGGACTGGCCTATTGGGAACTCTGGAGATTTCCGGTAGGCCTCTGGACCCTGTGCCTCTTTTGTGTGGTGACCGATTTTATTTCTACATTTTTTAATAGGAAAAGGGTTGGGCTTGATGAAAATGCGTAATATGGGACCACTTTGAAAATGATATCCAGGGCCTCTTATGTTTCCCAGTCCCTGGCTGTAATGGAAATATATAGGTGGTAAAAGAAAGACACCAGGATTATAGGCAGAGGTAGAAAGAGAGATGAGATGGGGAGAATATGATAGCAGTGTGCTGGAGAGGAATAAGTGGAGGAGGGAAGGAAAAGAATCTCAATTTTACAGGGGTGAAGATGTTGGAAATGAGCATTCAGCCAATCATGACTTACAGATAATAATAATATCTAGTTTATATAGCGCTTCAAACACACAGGTATCTAAGTGCTGAAATAACAGTAGATATTATTATCCCACTTCCTTAAACTCAATGTATTGACCTCAGAAGCATGAAAGGCTGAGTTGGCCCCGCCGGGATTCAAACCTCCATCAGCAGGCTGTGCACAGATGTCGAAACAAGCACTGAGCTCGCCGTGGCATATGACCAGCTGGAGAACTGGAAATGGCTGAATGAAATGAATCAGAGAAAGAAGAGAAGGAAACAAAGAATTGCAAATCATTAGCATGAAAGTATGAGGTATGACCAAAAGAGGACACAATTGAGGATCGAAGAGAGGTGTAGAGTGAAAGGAGTAGAACACCTAGAACAGAGCCCCGAGGGATGCCATGAAGCAATAGAAAGGCGGTAAAACCTTTACTTGCCCATGAAATAGAGAAAGAACAATTGGCAAGATAGGAATGAAACCAATGAAGACGATGAAAGCCCTGGAGATGAAAGAGTGCAGAGTCTTTAATATCTACTAGACACTCTAAACTTTCTTTCATTCTCATTCTTTTAGACCTCTCTACCACATTTGATACAGTGTATCGCCCCACTCTATTTATTTATAGATACTCAATAAATGAATAGAGTGGGGCAATAAACTTCATCAAAAGCAGCAGAGAGGTCTAAAGACTAAGCATGGAAGAAAGAGTAGAGTGTCTAGCAGGTATTAGAGACAGACAGTAGAGCTATTTCTGTGGAGTGAAGAGTAACTGCGTCCCCTAGGGCTCCTTTCATGGGAAATTCCCTTGAGCAATACTTTTCGCACTTCCGGTTGATTCCAGTTGATTTCGGTTGATTCTGGTCGCAAACAAGTCTACTTGAGGGGTTCCCCAAAGGGTGACTATCTCCTGAAGGACTTTCTGCGCCAGTTCCACTCTAGGGACACCGTACTCTGCCTATTAAGAGCGTTCGCCGTCATATTCTCCTCCCTGGCTAGATGAACTGCCATTAAGGAGATTCCTTCTTGAATTTCCCATAGAGATAGTGACCCTACACCTCCTCTTTTGTTGAGGTAGTGCATGGCCACTGTGTTGTCTGTCATTATCAGGACATTCTTTCCTCTGACAGATGGCAGAAAAGCCTTCAGCGCTAGTCTGATTGCTCTCAGCTCTAAAAGGTTGATGTGTAGTTTGGACTCCGATGGAGACCAACGACCGCTGATTGTCAGATCGTTGGCATGAGCTCCTCACCCCATGAGTGAGTCGTCCGTCACTACTGTAAACTCCGGCTATGGTTGCCAATATCTTCTCCTTTTAGGATGTTCTCTGTGCAAGTCCACCACAGACGTTCCTGCCGAACCTTGTTCGGAATCTGAAGGAGAGCCATCATTTGACCTGAGAACTGGGACCATTGAGTCTTTAGAGCTCATTGAAGGGATCGTGTCCTCAGGCGTGCTTCTGGCACTAAGAAAATGCAGGATGCCATGAGGCCAAGCAACCTTAAGAAGTCATAGGCCTAGAGATTTTGGCCATTTTGGAATTTGGAAACCATCTATAGACCCTATAGGACCCACATGTACGATGGCGGTGCCAGAGGGATATATAATCTACAACGTGAATAGAGATGTAGGCCAAGGGGGGGGAGTGGCTATTATCGCCCGGGAACAGCTGAAGTTATATAAAGTGAAATTTAGCTGTAGCGGCTGCAAATCTATTCAGCTGAAACTAATATTTACACCAAACAACAGTTTAAATATTATTCTAATTTATAGGCCCCCTTCCCTCATATCTGAGTTCGCAAATGAACTGAGCTCCCAGCTAATATCTCTAAGATCTATCAATGCATCCATTCTGGTTGCCGGAGATTTTAATTATTGGAGAGGAAATAAGAAAGATAGGGATGCGATAGCATTGGAAAACACATTAAGAAATTTGGACTTTGAGGCCATGAACAACGAACCTACGACTCCTCAAGGAAATCAACTCGATTGGCTTCTAGCTTATAATTTGCAGACACAAATGATACGGACAGAACCCTGCATATGGAGTGACCATTATCTGATCACCGCAGAGATCATCTTGCAAACTGAGACTAAAGCACAGAATCTGCACATAAAAGTCATCAGTAGAAATTTCAAAAATCTTAAGATCGAACAAATTCAGCCTTATCTAGACAAAGCTATGCAATCCTATCAGCCCCAAGATAACTGTGAAACCCTGTTGGATAAATATTTAACACAAATCGGAGAGTTGGTGGAACAATTAGCACCACTAAAAACTAAGACCACTCGCAAGCTTAGTAACATCTAGCTCTGGAGTAAACCATTTCTGGTTATGTTAAAAAAAGAAAAAAAGGATATTAGAAAGGAAATGGTTAAACAATAAAACCAAGGAAAATAAAGACAGATGGAGACAAGTAAATAAAAAATATAGAGATGAAATAAGTGTAGCTAAAGCCAATTATTTTAATCGAGAAATAGGAACAGCAGCAAACTCTACGAGTAAAATATTTGAAATACTGAAAAGCATCGAAAAACCCAAGGTGCTTACTCCTCCTTTCCTCCCTTCTAAAGCGGATTGTGATGTTGTACAAAGTGCCTTTGCAGCGAAAATCGAAAAGGCACGGCAAAATCTTATTAAAGCAAGGATAGGCCACAATCAGGAATCCCAGACAATGGATAGCCGAACTAAGGATAGATCGGAGGCTTTTAAACTTTCCCCGAACACGGTAGAGGGGCTGATAGAGATTATGGGTAACATGAAACCCTTGTAATGTGCTGAGAATATTCTTCCTGCGCATATAGTACTGGAACACAAGGCACAGTTTGCTCCGGTCCTTGTGAAAATCATAAATGCATCTTTTGAAGAGGGCTTAATACCTAATAAACTCAAGAAGGTTACTACTAACCCCCGGGTAAAGAAAATAGGCTTGGAACCCAAGGATCCAGCTAATCTTCGTCCCATTACAAATGCTAACTTTCTGCTTAAAATAATGGATAAAATTGCCACCTTACAATTACAAGAGCACATAGAACAACATGGGACACTCCACCCACAACAATCTGGTTTCAGGGCATCTCACAGCACTGAAACTGCAATGCTGGATCTTCAAAACCACATATTGGGGATATTGGATAAAGGAAAGACAGGGATCTTAATGCTACTGGATTTGAGTGCAGCCTTCGACTTGGCTGATCACAAGCTGCTAGCCAAAGCCTTAAGGGATAATGTGGGCTGCTCCAAGCTGACTCTAAAATGGTTAATATCCTTTCTTACGGATCGCCAAGCTAAAGTACATTGGGGGAACAATTTCTCGGACCCTCTGGCTATATTATTTGGTGTACCACAAGGTGCAAGCCTATCACCAATGTTGTTTAACATCTACTTGCGCGGTCTATGCGACATCTTGATGAAGGCAGGCGTGTTTTTCACAAATTATGCAGACGACACGCAACTGGTCATCGAAATAAAAGGGTCATATGAGGAGGACAGCAAAAATATAGCACTCGTATATAGTATAATAAAAAACTGGATGTGCCTTAATGACACAAAAACAGAATTTATGCTTTTTGGACATAGTAGGGCACTGGACAAGCTTGGAAAGGAATATGGGAATGCTATGATTAATGAGGCCACCATTAAGGTATCTGACCAAGTAAAAACGCTAGGAGTGATGGTTAATTCTACACTGAACTCGGATGCTCAGGTAAATTACCTGATAAAGAACACAGCTTATTACTTACGCCTGATGAGGGCCATCAGCCCCTTTCTGGAGGAAAGCAACGTAGAAAATATAGGAAGGGCCATTGTATTATCCACATTGAATTATGGCAACACCCTTCTGGTTGGGATATCTGTAAAAGACCTAGGGAGCTGCCAAGTCCTAGAAAATAACACTGTAAGGATTGTAAAAAAACTAAGAAGGCACGACCATGTTACCCTAGCTAGACAATCCTTGCATTGGCTTAGAGTAGATGATCGCATCAAGTTTAAGACCTTGGCGCTTGTGCACAGGTGCCTTTTTGGTAAAGCACCCACTTCTCTTAAAAATTGTTTGGTGCCTTATGCTCCTCAGAGAAGAGTAAGATCGGAGGGCAAAGCTTTGCTAGTAGTCCCTGGGCATAGGCTAAAACGAGGGTTAGGCAGGTTGTTTGTTGTATGTGCACCACAGTTGTGGAATAGCCTCCCAC
This sequence comes from Ambystoma mexicanum, assembly GCF_040938575.1. Classification (NCBI taxonomy): domain Eukaryota; kingdom Metazoa; phylum Chordata; class Amphibia; order Caudata; family Ambystomatidae; genus Ambystoma; species Ambystoma mexicanum. Next base: position 1,085,850,508 of record NC_090941.1, read on the forward strand.
AAACCCTTAGACTCGCAGAAAATCATTTCACTTTTAGGAAGAGACTGAAAACTCTCCTATTCAAGTGAACCTCCCCATTAGAACTTCTGTTAAATGTACGTCACCTGTGGGTTTGACACTTAGTAGTGAAGTGTTATACTTATCTGTTTGTTGGTTTTGCTCTTTGTAAAGCGCCCTGATGCCCGTGGGCTGCCGGCGCTATATAAGCAAATACAAATACAAATACAAATCAAATCTGAAGAATGTCTTGAGCCCTCGACTTGGGAGGCGAGCTCTTTCCCAAGGATGTGTCTAATACAGCCCCTATGTACTGGAGCTGTTGGGAAGATGTCATTTTGACTTCTTGAAATTGAGGGAGAAGCCCAGTCTGTGGAGGAAGTGGCAGGTGACTTTCAGATGATCCAGTGCTTGCTCGGCAGAACGTGCCCTGATCAACCAATCGTCCAGGTAGGGGTAGACGTGAATCCCCCCTCTCCTGAGGTGCGCTGCCACCAATACCATTAACTTGGTGAAGACCCTTGGGCCGGAGGTCAATCCGAATGGCAGGACTCGAAACTGAAAGTGTGAGTCACCAACTACGAACCTCAGGTATTTTCTGTGCTTGAGATGAATCGGCAAATGAAAATAAGCATCCTGGGGGTCCAATGACACTAACAAATCCTGAAGCTGAAGGGCCTGAAGGATCTGAGAAAGAGTGACCATCTTGAACTTGTCCTTCCTGAGGAGCTTGTTCAAGCCTCTTAAGTCCAAGATGGGTCTCAGTCCTCCGTCCTTTTAGGGAATCAAAAAATATGGGAAGTACCATCCCTTGTTCCTCTCTGCTACAGGTACTGTTTCTATAGCACCTTTCTCCGGCAGGGTTAAGACTTCCTGCTGTAGGAGCGGGCCTGGAAACTTCAAAGAGTGTCTCCCTGGTGGATTGCGTTGCGGTTGCATTAGAAAAAGGAAGGCAGTAACCTTGGGCTATTATTTCTAGAGCCCAAACTTCTGAAGTAATGGCTCGCCATTCTTGCAGATGCTGTGACAGCCTGCCTCCCACAGATGCCTTGTGATGCAAGTCCTCAAAGTGGTTTTGTGGTAGTTGCTGTGGCCGCTGATGGTAAAGAGGCTGCAGCTGGGGCTGGCTTTGCACGTTTTCCTCGTCTACCACGAGTGGCTTTTGTCTGGCCTCTTTGACTGGCCATTCTTCTTGCCTTTCCATATGAGGAGCAGTAACCATAGTATCATCCCCTCCAAGATTGTCCTGATGCACGAAAAGGCTGAGGTTGCTCCTAAAGATTTGGCAGCTGCTTTTGAGGTCTGCAACCTCTCAAGACTCTCATCAGCCTTGTTGCCAAAAAGGTGAGACCCGTCAAAGGGCATGTTCAAATGATGGTTTTGCACGTCTGGTGCGAAACCCGACTTTTGCAACCACGCAAATCTGCGCATTACCCTGCTAGAGGCCACGGACCTGATCACACTAACTGCAGTGTCCAATTCAGACTGAAGGGATTCATCACTTCGATCTTTAACAATGGCTAGGAATCGTTCCCTTTCTTCCCCTTCTGGTGTGTGCTCCGCAGCCATTGCAATGAACTACCACAGAGTGTATGAACATTTTGCCAAGGCACATGTGGAGTTGGCCGATTTTAACGCCATACTCCCAGCTGAAAATACCTTGCGCGCCCAACCATCCACACGCTTGTCGTCCCTATCAGGAGGGATGGAAGGGTACGCCTCCTTATTTGAAGCTGTGGCTGCCTGGACCAACAGACTCTCAGGAGTAGGGTGTTTGAACAGATAGCCTGGGATCTCCCAATTTTTGGCCACCCTATTTTGGAAGGCTACATGGAAGAGTAAAATCAGATCTTCGGTGGGGCCATGATCCAACATATCAGTCAGATCATCCTGGATGAACTGAGTTGGTGGTTTAGCCCATCCTAAATAATCGACCACCCTTGTCACAACCTGCCTGAATGAGGGACTCGCATGTTGCCCTGATTCTGGCCTGCCAAAATCTGTCTCAGATGAAGTGAAAATTCCACTTGCATTATGCAAGGTTTCCACCAGATCTTTCATTCTGCTTTCCTCAGAAATCAGGTATTCTGGGACATTTGGGGTGCCATAGTCTAGGCCAAAAGGAACATCTTCCTCCTCAGACCTCTCTTGTTCTTCAAATATTGAAGTTAAGGATTTAAAATATTCTTTCCGTGGTGGAGGTTTATACATTTTTTCTGGAGGAGGTGTAGCAGTAGAGACTGAAGACTTTCCAGTTTTTGCAGCGTTGTCTTTTGCTGCTATTTTGACAGTTCTGGCTAAATTGGAGCCTTTGAAACATTCGGCGACGAGAGCTTCGGGGTCGACATCGACAAGGGCGTTGATGATGTTGTCAAAATAGTAGTTGTTGACGGAGCTGGCTTCGAGGGCGTCGAGGCGCTCTTCGAAGGTTCGCCCTTCGAGATGTGTCGGGTTCCGGATGGTGTCGGTGACCTCCAGCGGTCGACTCGAGCGATCTTTTTCGCTCAGGGTCCTGGAGGGTTCCCGATCTTTTCTACTTCGATCACCCAGGCTGGAGGGCGCCCGAGTGTCGGAACGGTAACGCTCCCGGTTGGCTTCCGACGAAGGCGCGGACCGAGGCTTAGCCTTTTCAAAAACCTCCATCATTTTAATTCTAAATGCTTCCCATTCTTCAGAGGAAGAATGTTTTGTGGAGCATTTCATTCTCTTGGGGGATTCGTCCGAGGACTTTTTCGTCGAAGACGAAGAGTGGTGTGAACCACGTCGGGACCTAGACTGACGCTTTTGCCTTTTGCGTCGAGGAGACTTCTCCTCACAGGACCTCGACTCGATGCTTGAGGCTTTTCTGTTGGGTGTTCAACCTACCTGCAGTTTTCCCTTCCTCTAGCGCAAGGCCTTCCCCATCATTGCCTGACACTTTGTACAGGCCTCCATGTCGTGGCCCTCACCGAGGCACCACAGACATTCTTGGTGTGGATCCATGATGGACATTTTGGAACCGCAGGATTTACACTTTTTGGACCATGAACGCGGGGTAGTCAGGGACGACGAGGACATCTCGAATATCGCTTCACAATAACTGTGTCACAGAACTACTCGAGGCACGCCGTATCTCTGAAGCAACATGTAGTGCGGAAAAATGGAACTGTGGGCAACGGGTGCGCATGTGCTACTTGTAGACCCGATGATGTCACCCTCGACGGAGGCCTTCGAGGGACTTTGACTCGACGGCATTGACGCACAACGCCATCTGCCGAGAAAACATTTTTGAAGCAGCTAACGCTGGATGAAATACATCTAAGGTGAGGAATACGTTGGAGGACACACTCCATTCGAAGAGCTATTTCTGTGGACAGAATCCAGAATGGTGTGCAGGAAGAAAGAAGCGATTGAGAAAAGAGGCAATCTCTGAGTAAGCGACGCCCACTAAGATCTTAGAGAGAAAAGGAAGAAGAGAAATAGCACAGAAATGAGCACAAATGGAAGTAACAAGAGAGGGTTTCTTTAGCATTGGGAGTATGACCTGATGCTTTGAAGTCAGTCGCAAAGTGAACTGAGAGAGAGATGTATTTGTGAGTGTAGTCAGGAAGGGAAAAGGGTGAGGATAGACCTTTCTGGACATTCGGTGAAGGCAAGGGATTAAGAGGAGAGGAAGTTGGATTTGCACAAGATAGGAAAAAAGCTGTTTCAAGAATAGAGAGGGGGATACAAGTAGAACAGAGGAGGAAGGCTTAGGGGATGAGGGAATGGTAGAGAGGGAGAGGATCTCAGTTAATTATTTTGCTAGCAAAGTAATTGACAACATCATTAGTCGAAAGAGAAGAACATAGTGAAGGATCATGGGTTGGAGGTGGGCAGACATGATTTTGAAGTTGGAATAGACATTGGGGAGGGGAGTGGTCACCAATGAGGTCATATATATGCAGTTTTCTTATAGAAATGCCCGCAAATCCATAGAAACAGTGTAGATCTGATAGGCGGATTTGTCCAGTGGGTAGTTGTGTTTTTTCCCAGTGTTTTTCAGCACACCACAACACTGACCAATGATGGAGAAGATGAGGTGTAAGCCATGACTTGGGTGATTTGCGACAGGGGCGAAAGAGACGCAAAGGAACTAAAGTGTTCATGATAGAGGTATGGGTAGAATTGAGAGTAGAAACATCAATTGGAAGAGGATGGAAAAGAGTAGGCTACACATCCTTGGCCAGCCACTATCCTGAGCCAGGCATACTTCAAAGTCACTGAACCTTATGAGAAATTGTAGCATTCAGCCAAGCATCTAAACATGGTAAAAAATGGAGATGCTGAGGTTCCCAGTCAGATTTACCTGCTAAAGCAACAGTCAGTCTTCTCCTCCAAACCTTTTCTTGACTCTATCAATCATCAGGGAGGCTGTTTTCCTTTTCCTTTTTAGGTGTGTGTGGTTAATTCTCATTAAAGTCTCTAAGCACAATTTTTTCAATGCAGGTGACTAGGAACCAACTCTCCTCCAAAGCACAAATCTTACCCTTGATAGGGGGAACGGGGAAAACCATGGTTATGGCTCTCTATAGTAAGGCCTGATGACCCTGGTGTTGCTGCCTCACTGAGCCCGGGACTCTTGAAACACTGTAAAAAATTGAGATGATGAGGCGCGCACTCTGGTTCCCGGTCAGATTTACCTCTTAAAGCAACAGTCTTCTCCTCCAAATGTTTTCTTGACTCTATCAATCATCAGCGAGGCTGTTTGCCTTTTCAGGTGTGTCTGGTTAATTTTCATTAAAGTCTCTTAGGATTCTGGTACATGTAGTTGCACAATTCTTTCAATGCAGGAGACTAGGAACCAACTCTCCTCCAAAGCACAAATCTTACCCTTAATAGGGTAGAGGGGGAAAACCATGTTTATGGCTCTCCATAGTAAGGCATGATGACCTAGGTGCTGCTGCCTCATTGAGCCCGGACTCTTGAAACACTCTAAAATAAAATGGAGAAGCTCTGGCGCACACTCTGGTTCCCAGTCAGATTTACCTGCTAAAGCAACAGTTAGTCTTCTCCTCCAAAGGTTTTCTTGACTATATCAATCATCAGGGAGGCTGTTTTCCTTTTCCTTTTCAGGTGTGTCTGGTTAATTCTAATTAAATTCTCTAAGGATTCTGGTACATGTAGCCGCACAACTTTTTCAATGAAGGTGACTGTAACGCTCACCTGATTCTCGCAGAGGCGCCTGTCTTGACTGGGCAACTACCGTATCTTCAAAGGTGATGTGTAGCACCCGGTTGGCTCTTTGGGTTGGACCTCTGTGCACTGTATGCCTGACTTCAAGAGTGAGATGTCTGCAGATAGAAAATATGGGATTAATGAACTGGGGTTATTGGGGTGTCCCTATCTCTTCCTTTTTGCTCTCCTGTAGACCCCCAAAGGTTAACGCTCTCACCTTAGGTAAGTGAATGCCGAGCTCTCCATCTGCCTCGGGGCAGGGTGCGGTAACCAGTTTCTTCACTGGGTAGGTAGCGCAGGCCTCTTGACTTCAGAGGACTGCTGTCCGTCGTTTACTGCACGAACGGTAAGTTTCGAGTAATTCTACTGTCTTTAAAGTCTTTAGTAATGATGTCTCTTGTTTTGCAGGGTTCCGGCGATGGCGGATGACGGGCTGAAGTGAGTTGAAGATGGAGTCCGTGTGATGAATAGAAGCGCCTGGAAGCACGTAAGTAAGCGCTTGTTGCCTGCTTCACGATGCGCTCTAACTGTCTTTTTATTTTGCAGGTACGAGTTCGGAGCGGCTGCAGGGTGCCGGAATACCCACTGGGTTAGATGTGGAAAGGAGTAATGGCACGTGAGTATTAAAGTTCCCCAATGTCTTTAAACGCACCTTGTTTTGTCTTTCAGATGCCGGATGCAGCGCCGAAGGCCTCCGGAGCGTGCGAAGAGTTGGTAAGCTTTTGTCTTTCAGATGCCGGAATGCTAACCTGTTCTTTCTTGTCTTTATAGGTGTTGCTGAAGACTGGATTCAGGATGGTAAGCCTTTTTTCCTTAGGCCCAGGATCCGATGCAGAAGACACGATGAGCGTTCTGCTGCAGAGGATGCAGAATAACGCAAAGCAAGATTCATCCACCGGGTGTGGTTTAAATAGCCTCCTGTAGTGCTTAGGTGTCTCCTTCCACAGCCACGCCTAGGTAAGAAAAGAGTTCCTGCCTTCCAGAAGAGTTCCAGTGTTCTGAATCTAGGGAGTGGCTCCTGCCCCACCCAACAGGAAAAGTAGTTCCAAACAGAAGAGGATCAGAGGCTCAACTGGCAGGCAAGTAAGCAGCATGGTCTGCTGCAGGTAAGTCCACCCAAGCATTATGAGCCCGGCGCTTCCAGCGCTGGGACTGGGCATATTTATGAGCCTGGTGCCACTGGCGCCAGGACTGGGTCCAAAAGGTCCCAATTGGGACTGGTTGGCACTCGGAACCTGGGTTATGGATCTGCTTCCAAGGGAGTTGGGAAAACCCTGACCTTTTGGAAGCAGAGATCATGACAGTGACTAGGAACCAACTCTCCTCCAAAGCACAAATCTTACCCTTAATAGGATAGAGGGGGAAAACCATGTTTATGGCTCTCCATAGTAAGGCATGATGACCTAGGTGCTGCTGCCTCATTGAGCCCGGACTCTTGAAACACTCTAAAATAAAATGGAGAAGCTCTGGCGCACACTCTGGTTCCCAGTCAGATTTACCTGCTAAAGCAACAGTTAGTCTTCTCCTCCAAAGGTTTTCTTGACTATATCAATCATCAGGGAGGCTGTTTTCCTTTTCCTTTTCAGGTGTGTCTGGTTAATTCTAATTAAATTCTCTAAGGATTCTGGTACATGTAGCCGCACAACTTTTTCAATGAAGGTGACTGTAACGCTCACCTGATTCTCGCAGAGGCGCCTGTCTTGACTGGGCAACTACCGTATCTTCAAAGGTGATGTGTAGCACCCGGTTGGCTCTTTGGGTTGGACCTCTGTGCACTGTATGCCTGACTTCAAGAGTGAGATGTCTGCAGATAGAAAATATGGGATTAATGAACTGGGGTTATTGGGGTGTCCCTATCTCTTCCTTTTTGCTCTCCTGTAGACCCCCAAAGGTTAACGCTCTCACCTTAGGTAAGTGAATGCCGAGCTCTCCATCTGCCTCGGGGCAGGGTGCGGTAACCAGTTTCTTCACTGGGTAGGTAGCGCAGGCCTCTTGACTTCAGAGGACTGCTGTCCGTCGTTTACTGCACGAACGGTAAGTTTCGAGTAATTCTACTGTCTTTAAAGTCTTTAGTAATGATGTCTCTTGTTTTGCAGGGTTCCGGCGATGGCGGATGACGGGCTGAAGTGAGTTGAAGATGGAGTCCGTGTGATGAATAGAAGCGCCTGGAAGCACGTAAGTAAGCGCTTGTTGCCTGCTTCACGATGCGCTCTAACTGTCTTTTTATTTTGCAGGTACGAGTTCGGAGCGGCTGCAGGGTGCCGGAATACCCACTGGGTTAGATGTGGAAAGGAGTAATGGCACGTGAGTATTAAAGTTCCCCAATGTCTTTAAACGCACCTTGTTTTGTCTTTCAGATGCCGGATGCAGCGCCGAAGGCCTCCGGAGCGTGCGAAGAGTTGGTAAGCTTTTGTCTTTCAGATGCCGGAATGCTAACCTGTTCTTTCTTGTCTTTATAGGTGTTGCTGAAGACTGGATTCAGGATGGTAAGCCTTTTTTCCTTAGGCCCAGGATCCGATGCAGAAGACACGATGAGCGTTCTGCTGCAGAGGATGCAGAATAACGCAAAGCAAGATTCATCCACCGGGTGTGGTTTAAATAGCCTCCTGTAGTGCTTAGGTGTCTCCTTCCACAGCCACGCCTAGGTAAGAAAAGAGTTCCTGCCTTCCAGAAGAGTTCCAGTGTTCTGAATCTAGGGAGTGGCTCCTGCCCCACCCAACAGGAAAAGTAGTTCCAAACAGAAGAGGATCAGAGGCTCAACTGGCAGGCAAGTAAGCAGCATGGTCTGCTGCAGGTAAGTCCACCCAAGCATTATGAGCCCGGCGCTTCCAGCGCTGGGACTGGGCATATTTATGAGCCTGGTGCCACTGGCGCCAGGACTGGGTCCAAAAGGTCCCAATTGGGACTGGTTGGCACTCGGAACCTGGGTTATGGATCTGCTTCCAAGGGAGTTGGGAAAACCCTGACCTTTTGGAAGCAGAGATCATGACAGTGACTAGGAACCAACTCTCCTCCAAAGCACAAATCTTACCCTTAATAGGGTAGAGGGGGAAAACCATGTTTATGGCTCTCCATAGTAAGGCATGATGACCTAGGTGCTGCTGCCTCATTGAGCCCGGACTCTTGAAACACTCTAAAATAAAATGGAGAAGCTCTGGCGCACACTCTGGTTCCCAGTCAGATTTACCTGCTAAAGCAACAGTTAGTCTTCTCCTCCAAAGGTTTTCTTGACTATATCAATCATCAGGGAGGCTGTTTTCCTTTTCCTTTTCAGGTGTGTCTGGTTAATTCTAATTAAATTCTCTAAGGATTCTGGTACATGTAGCCGCACAACTTTTTCAATGAAGGTGACTGTAACGCTCACCTGATTCTCGCAGAGGCGCCTGTCTTGACTGGGCAACTACCGTATCTTCAAAGGTGATGTGTAGCACCCGGTTGGCTCTTTGGGTTGGACCTCTGTGCACTGTATGCCTGACTTCAAGAGTGAGATGTCTGCAGATAGAAAATATGGGATTAATGAACTGGGGTTATTGGGGTGTCCCTATCTCTTCCTTTTTGCTCTCCTGTAGACCCCCAAAGGTTAACGCTCTCACCTTAGGTAAGTGAATGCCGAGCTCTCCATCTGCCTCGGGGCAGGGTGCGGTAACCAGTTTCTTCACTGGGTAGGTAGCGCAGGCCTCTTGACTTCAGAGGACTGCTGTCCGTCGTTTACTGCACGAACGGTAAGTTTCGAGTAATTCTACTGTCTTTAAAGTCTTTAGTAATGATGTCTCTTGTTTTGCAGGGTTCCGGCGATGGCGGATGACGGGCTGAAGTGAGTTGAAGATGGAGTCCGTGTGATGAATAGAAGCGCCTGGAAGCACGTAAGTAAGCGCTTGTTGCCTGCTTCACGATGCGCTCTAACTGTCTTTTTATTTTGCAGGTACGAGTTCGGAGCGGCTGCAGGGTGCCGGAATACCCACTGGGTTAGATGTGGAAAGGAGTAATGGCACGTGAGTATTAAAGTTCCCCAATGTCTTTAAACGCACCTTGTTTTGTCTTTCAGATGCCGGATGCAGCGCCGAAGGCCTCCGGAGCGTGCGAAGAGTTGGTAAGCTTTTGTCTTTCAGATGCCGGAATGCTAACCTGTTCTTTCTTGTCTTTATAGGTGTTGCTGAAGACTGGATTCAGGATGGTAAGCCTTTTTTCCTTAGGCCCAGGATCCGATGCAGAAGACACGATGAGCGTTCTGCTGCAGAGGATGCAGAATAACGCAAAGCAAGATTCATCCACCGGGTGTGGTTTAAATAGCCTCCTGTAGTGCTTAGGTGTCTCCTTCCACAGCCACGCCTAGGTAAGAAAAGAGTTCCTGCCTTCCAGAAGAGTTCCAGTGTTCTGAATCTAGGGAGTGGCTCCTGCCCCACCCAACAGGAAAAGTAGTTCCAAACAGAAGAGGATCAGAGGCTCAACTGGCAGGCAAGTAAGCAGCATGGTCTGCTGCAGGTAAGTCCACCCAAGCATTATGAGCCCGGCGCTTCCAGCGCTGGGACTGGGCATATTTATGAGCCTGGTGCCACTGGCGCCAGGACTGGGTCCAAAAGGTCCCAATTGGGACTGGTTGGCACTCGGAACCTGGGTTATGGATCTGCTTCCAAGGGAGTTGGGAAAACCCTGACCTTTTGGAAGCAGAGATCATGACAGTGACTAGGAACCAACTCTCCTCCAAAGCACAAATCTTATCCTTGATAGGGGAGGGGGAAAACCATGTTTATGGATCTCCATAGTAAAGCACAATGACCCTGGTGCTGCTGCCTCATTGAGCCCGGGACTCTAGAAACACTGTAGAAAATGTAGATGCTGAGGCGCGCACTCTGGTTCCCAGTCCAATTTACCTGCTAAAGCAAGCTAGTCTTCTCCGCCAAATGTTTTCTTGATTCTATCAATCATCACAGAGGCTGTTTTCCTTTTCAGGTGTGTCTGGTTAATTCTCATTAAAGTCTCTAAGGATTCGGGTACATGTAGTCGCACACTTTTTTCAATGCAGGTGACTAGGAACCAACTCTCCTCCAAAGCACAAATCTTACCCTTGGTAGGGGGAAAACCATGTTTATGGCTCTCCATAGTAAGGCATGATGACCCTGGTGCTGCTACCTCATTGAGCCCGGGACTCTTGAAACACAGAACAGGAAGGCTTGGGGGATGAGGGAATGGTAGAGAGGGAGAGGATCTCAGTGAATTCTTTTGCTAGCAAAGTAATCAACAAAATCATAAGTCGAAAGAGAAGAAGATAGTGAAGGATCATGGGTTGGAGAAGGGATGAAATTATTTTGAAGTTGGAATAGATATTGGGGAGGGAAGTGGTAACAAATGAGGTCAGATATATGCAGTTTTCTTACAAAAATTCCCGCAAATCCAAAGAAACAGTGTAAATCTGATAGGCGTATATGATCGGTGGGAAGAGGATGGAAAAGAGTGGGCTACACATCCTTGGCCTGCCACTATCCTGAGCCAGGCAACATTCAAAGAGATTGTCCAATCACTGAACCTTAAGAGAAATTGTAGCATTCAGCCAATCATCTAAACATGCTAGGTTCAACAACCTTTTTGGCAGCATGCAGCTACAGAGCGATCTTTTGCAGCCACTTTCTCATGCTTTAAGTTCATATCACCTCCCTGATCGCCCGGCAGCACACACTAGGCTAGTATCTACTGTAAGAGCAGACCATTGCCAGAATAAGGGGGTAGAAATCTGGACTGGAATGCTTTTTTTCATTACCTTGGTACTTTAATGTTTGCCATATTACAGCATTTTAGAATGGTTTACATAGTTGTTCATGCTTTTATGTGTAATTAGTCCAATCGTCTGAACAAATACAATTTTGAAAGCAAAAAATAACCAATCTCTGTTAGTTATTTTATCAGCAGGCATTTTATAATTGTATGTCTCTTGCTACGCTATAATAGTTACAGATACATTTCATTACTGTTCACAGGGTTTCCGGTAGTGCCCTGAATCCTCAAGCGGAGGCAACCTGCATTCTTCAGGTAATTGATGAAGTAAATTTATTATTGAAATGTTATTTCTGAATCTACTCCCAAAGGAATTCCAGGCAGAACACGGGGGAGGGACCACTATCTTCTGTAGTCACACAGGCCAGCACTTTAAGCACCCACATCTCTGTATATCATTGTCCAGTTTTAGGCTAAACTTACATTTCATGATGAATAATCTCTGTGGTCATTGGCTCACACTCTTTGCTGTGCAACATTCCCCATAAGCATAGAGTGACCGACTGGAGGAAATGCTGGAACAGCGAGCTATGTCCACAGATATTTTAACTCTACTCCAAACAAGTTCTTATTTCAAAATGACCCGGCAAAGGCAGCCTCAATGGGAACACAAAGTCCTCATGTATATCAGGTTATTATTGAAAAACAACAAAAATAATCCCTTTATCAGCTGCTGCCTAAGTCCACTAAGTTATTGTCACACATCATTGACAGGCAGAGTGATTTGCTTAGGATGGGTGTGAGGTCAAGCCAAAGCATTTGCAACTCTGTATTGTTATGAGTGAATTTATAATAATTATGATTGGTTTTTATAACGAGCTTAATAACCAGAGGTCTCTAAGCGGATGTTGGTCGCATCCTGAGCGTTGCCCCGGAGTCATCCTCCGGAATCTCATTGGTCTGAATAAACCTCTATGATATATTTACTATCACACCTCGCCTGTCCTCGCATATATCTTTTAGGCATTTAACTGAAGATAATCTCTAGATTGCAAAGACGTCTTCGTGAGAAAGTTTGCAAATCATTTCACATAAAATAGGCACCAATCAGCATTGGCGGCACCTGAGGACAAAATGTGTCCTCGTGTTCATGGGTCTCCATGTTTGATCAAACAGAGCAAAGAAAAGCACCAAAGTGTAAACATCATAAACTGAAAGCCAAGCACATGATGGGGGGAGGAGATATGGCTGGAACCCCAGCACAAGATGAGAGGAGGAGATATGGCTGACACCCCAGCACATGATGGGGGGAGGAGATATGGCTGGAACCCCAGCACATGATGGGGGAGGGGATATGGTAAATAGATTTCAAGCCACGTTATCCATTCGTGACTGACTGGCTTTGAGCAGTGTTTTACCTACAGGCAGGAGAGACAGACTAAAGAGACAATCCAAATAAGTGAACATGGCCTCCTGTTCAGCCAGGTGCAAGCTGATTGCGGAAAATTATAAAGCAGAAGATGTTCTTGCAACATATCAACATGAAGACGCTGAGTTTCTGGAAGATTCCCAGCTGATATTGACTGAGCTGTTCGGGTTCTTCTCTTCAGGTATGTACAGTTCAGGTTTGTGTTTTTCGCTATTTGGTTATTTAATACTTGCTACAAAGACATTATTTTAATCAACGTTGAATTTTACAAACAAAGTGCTATTGCAAGTTTATATGTATTCATGTATTGTCACCTTCACATCCTAACAAGTGGCAAAACAATAATTATAAAATGATGAAGGAGCGGGGAAAGGACAGGCATCAAGCTGTGCACTGTGTTGGGATGTCAGGAGTTGACTGTCCAAAGCAGGAATGCAAGTGTCTGAAGGAATTCCTGTTCCAAGCGCTCCCTGTGCTGCACAATGACGTGTTCTTTTGTCTTTAATTATAACATTTCAGAACGGTATTCCCTTGTCATGCTTCTTGGAAACAGAAGCAACCTTCTGCATTGGTACTGGGTCCCACTGAGTTAGATATTGCCTGGTTTTTGCAAACTCTTTATGTCACATTTGCCTGGAAATAATCTCACTTGATGGAATGTCTTCATATGTGTTCTCTATGAAGCCTGCACTGCCTTGTTTGCTTGCCAGATTTCCAGAGGAGTCCTTTTGCTAAAAAGGTTGAAGGGGACGTGCAGGGCTGTGCAGGAGTTGGTGATGCCCAGGGCAAAACGTGGGGTGAGGTTCCCTTGCTATTTTTTGTCCTGTGCCAGTGGCACCACAAATAGGAGATACGAAAAGCTGTACCAGGGGAACTCTGTCCAAAAAATAATCACAGTAAAGAAAAATGAATCCAAACAAGGAGTGTACACCAAGCAAGAAGTAGTGCAGATGTACTGGACCCACACAGCTGGGAACTATGGTTCAGACAGCCACATGGAACTGAACGGAATGAAATGAGCGCGACACCGCCCACAGCAGCTGAACATTTTATACGCAAATTACAGAATTGCCATACAACATCTTAGTTACATTTTTAGGGCTGTTCACACACGCTGATTGGTGGAACTATGTCAGAAACCTGTATGATTCTGTATCGTAAGTGACCATAATTGGATAAAACCCTTTTTGGCCAGAATCACGTTAACACCTCTTGTGACATCACAAACCTTCCCACAATGCCCCACAATGACATAATGTGCTGATCTGTCAAAAATATTTGTTTGCCATCGGTTTTGAACTGCTTCATACTGATTGGGCCTAACATCTGGAGATGGCTGGGGTAAGGCATTTCTGACTAATGATATGCGCCACAGACATCAGCAAGGACACTTTACAATGCTGCACCCTAGGCACACCAACACCTCTCTCCACTGATTGGCTCCCTGTCGCACGTTCCATAACCCCTACCCCATTGCTCTGCCCTCCCCCCCCAGGTCCCTTCTTACACCTCTCTGCCAACTGTAGTGTGACGAAGTTATACCACACTGTAGCTGGATTTTAATTAACTGAATTTGAGTTTATATTTTTCTGCCAATTCATCTCATGCACTCAGGTGCCTAGCTCAATGGCCTCGAAACTATCTCTTACAGCGCCTTCGATGGGACTGTGTTCCCTTGGGAAACCTGCAACATTTCTCCGCACAGTTTTCTGCTGAATATTCAAAACTCACGCTGCTGTCACTACAGCCTGCAGCCCTTTTATCTTGAGCTGACTGTGAAAATACTTTTCTAACATGAGCCTAAAACAAAATGGCTTCTCTACTGTTCGCATATTGCTCAAAATTCCCCCTAAGGCATCCACCCTAAGGCACCTTATGCCGCATCCTGCACCAGTGCTGGTGACCTACCCCATTTACTTACAATACACCACCCACCCCTCATTGTGTTCCCCCTGCTTCTATGTTTCCCTATGCACTCGCCACATTCAGTGATGTCACCCCGCTACTTACGTAGCTGGTACGTGCACTCCCTTTGGCAACATTGAATCTGGACCTTTACAACAATCCTTCCTTTTTAATTTGTCTGGAGGGCATAGATATTTTGATGTGGCCCTCCAGATGTTGCTTGGCTCAGCTACAAAATAGCTGTTAGTCCATTGAACCTACCATTAAATGTGTGTTTTGACTTTCTTTCACAAATGTACTAACGGAGAGCTGTGATTGTCATCATTATGGTCATAGTCTGCGCAACAGGGGGTGCAAAGGTAAGGTGGCTTTAGCTGAATTTTCATGGTTTTGTTGCATTATGTTCTCACATTAACGGCCCTGCAGCTAAAGTTGTTTCCTTGAATTTAAAGGGTTTTGTTATTCCATAGATTTTTAGAATACTTCCAGACCACTAGCATGGTCTTCGGCCATGGTCAGTGGGCATGGCCTGTGGCCTTGCCCACTGTCCATTTTAAAATGCTACCAGACCACTAGCCATGGCCTTCGGATTGCAGGATTTGATAACTCGCACTGTTTTTAGGCAATGCGCAGTGAGATTAAATTATTTGCCATATAGCACACACTTTGGTTAAGCAGCGTTCTCCAAGCGGTACACCCTTTTTCAGCAACATCATTTTGGCATGCCCTTTTTGGTGCAAAAGCCATTCCGGTGCTGTTATTTTGGTGTGAGAGATGTTTGGACTTGGCTAACATTGCAGCCACGTCTAAATGCCCTCATGCTGAATGAGATCACAGGATTGCAATGAAACAAACATCACCACCTCCCACTTGCGTTGCTTTTCTTTTAATTAAATTAATTGAGTTAAATAATAAAAAAAACATACAGCCTTGAACCTTAGTCTGCCAGAGTTCAAGGCCCAGCATTTAAATACGAGGCTACAATGGATTGGTACTTCATGGGGCATACATTTCATAATCATTTTATATGTTCAATGATAAAAGGATAGGTATGAAACTTGTGAAAATCCAAACAATAACATCATTGTCGCATAATGGTGAAGTGAAGTCTCCAACTCCTAAACCCCTTAACTACCATGTGATTCCCCCCCCCAGTGCCAAGGCCTTTTCTGGTGATTTCGGTATGTAGCCATTCAATTGCTTGTAACTTTTTGTTGCATGAGGTATCTTGGCAACATGTGGCCCCTTTTTACCACATGTAGGCGGTCGTAACGCCACCCAGGAATCCTAGTTTGCTGTAGGGGGGTTAGAGAAAATAACCAAAAAGGAGAACATTTTTTTTTTTTAAATGGCAATAAAATGAGGTCAAAAGAAACCTGTAGTTTTTTCCATGTAAGAGCTAGGTTTGCTGTGCTTAATTCCCCATGTTCCTGGCTTTCAAGAACAGGTTGAGTGGAAACAAAACATTGTTTTGATATGGTTATCAACCGTTTTGTGAGAGGTAGGTGATTTGGCCCTTTTTTTCCAATTGAACATGCATGGACGGAATGGAAAGAAAAGGGTAGGAAAGCCAAATTCCAAGTTTAAGAAGGAATTCTCAAAATGTGCTAATATCCCCTACCTTTTGAGACGGCCAGCAACTTTGCTGGATTTCTATGATTTTATATTTTTTCGTGGGAATGGTGTGAGCCTTTTTTTCCCACTCTTACATGTATTTTGATGTGTTTTACTTTTGTGTGCTTTCGGTTTCTGCTCACAAAACACGGCAGACAGTCACACATTCATTATACATTTTATTTGTGCAATGAGCTAAAATGTGGTTGCAGACCTTCCAGAGTGGAGGAAACTCTCAGTAGAGGGGCTCCCACACTCCTTTGTAATATTGTAGAACTTGAGGTTTCACCCTAAGTAACCATGGGTAATCCAGACATGGAACCCTTGCTCACTGTGCCTTAGAGAGGGTCAGATTCACCTTACTGAGGTGGCCCAACAAGGCTGAAACATGTGTTTGGGGTTGCTGACGGCACTCTTGTTCAGAGGAGATTTGCCTAGCATCTCTGTGCTGGACTGCCCTTGTGGCTGGGACAAAGACTTGTATTCAAATGGAGAGTTTTCCTCTGTGAAGGGTGTAGTGAGCTAAAACGTGGTTGTTGATTGTCCTGGGTGGAAGAAATTCCATAGAACAGGGTATTTGGCCCATGTTCGTTCTCAGTAGAGGATCTCCCACCCTCCTTTACAAGAATAGATGAAGTCAATGAAATGGGGTAGTAAGAGATAGTTCTAGAAAGAGTGAGTCATGAGTGATAGAAGGAAATTATTATAAATAGAGAAACAGAGTAAGCCTGATCGCGACTTTGGCGGTAATGCCGACAGTATTACCGCTGGCAGTATTAGTCCTACCACCGAACTCCCCGGCGCTAATAGCGCCGGATCACAAGTTCGGCGGTAATGTAATTCCCCATTGAGCCCATTCGGAATGCCCCATTCCCATTGGGCTCAATGGGAAAAATGTGCGCTCTTACCGCCGGCGGATTTCCCGCCGGCAGTAATAGCATGAATTCTCGGCGGATTTCCCCGAGCTCAGAGCTAAGTCCTGATTTGCCAGACCCTTAAATCCAGCGGTAATAGCGCGACCCGTCGTGATCAGGCCCATATATACATATATCTCTATATACATATAGAGATAGAGAGAGTGAAAGACAGATACAGCGATTGGGGGAGCTAACTGAGCGGTGATAGAACATTAAAGCAAAATAGAGAAGAGAGAGAGAGAGAGAGGTAGAGATAAGGGAACCAATAGAGGAAGAACATGAATTGAAGGTAACAGAGCACTAGGTCTAGAAAGATTTTTAGAAATAGAAAGACAGAGGTAGGCAGCGGGTTACCGGCTACCCCGTAACACTGTTTCCACTGCCTGACTTCCCAGTGTCAGGTGATCGAAACAGTAAATCTCCATTCCCGTGAAGTCCCAATGGGACTCCACGGGAATGTGGACACTGAAGCACTGGCACTGTTGCTTGCAGTGCCCGTGCTTCTATGATGACCATGCCGAGAGGGGCCAGAAAACCCAGCAGGTCAGGCCTGCCGGGGGATACGTGGCCCCTACCAGCATTGTTGTAGTATAGCTGTCCGGAAAGGAAGCCGGTAGCAACGTACCGGCACCCTTTGCGGACCACCATACCTATAATGAGGGCTATAGTCAGAGGATTGAGAGAGACAGACAGTGACAGAGATAGAGAGAGCTAGAACGAGGGATGGACAATTAAAAAGAAAAAGCGAAGAGGAGAAAAGTCAGAAAGAGAGGGAAGGGAGGGAAAAAGTAAGAAAGGAGGGATGGTGTAAGAAAGAGAATGAGAGAGATAGTATGGTTTTATAGAAGTTAAAATATACAGAAA
This sequence comes from Ambystoma mexicanum, assembly GCF_040938575.1. Lineage (NCBI taxonomy): Eukaryota > Metazoa > Chordata > Amphibia > Caudata > Ambystomatidae > Ambystoma > Ambystoma mexicanum. Next base: position 1,085,868,139 of record NC_090941.1, read on the forward strand.
TAAAAAGTGGGCAGAGAAGAAAAGAGAAGAAAGCAAACAGGTATGGGAGAGAGATATACAGAGATGTTTTAACTTTAGAAATTGAAAAACAATCATAATGTACATTGGAAATATAATTCAATGAAAACTGATGTATCTTAGAAAGATCATGCCACAGGAATCAAGAACACCAATATTGGTAGTAAGTTTGTGTTTGACAATTAGTACAAATTAATACATTCACTCATTTTAAAAATCCTTTGTTGCCATTGTGATAAAAAAGAATGAGATATACTGGGATTGATTTATAAAAATAATGAAAGTCATGAAAATATATCAATAGAAAGTTATTGAATAGAGATTTTTAAATAATTAATTATATTGGTGAGTGAGTGAGTGAGTGAGTGAGTAAGTGAGTGAGTGAGTGAGTGAGTGAGTGAGTGAGTGAGTGAGATAGAGAGAAAGGTAATTATATTGGTAGAAAAAGAGAATGAGTGACGGATAATGAGAGAAGGATACACACAGACTATGAGAAATAATGAAACAAAGAGGAGTATTGATTGGTCGAGAGATTTAAGAGATAGTAAATGTGAGTTATATATAAGTAAGAGAAATCAAGAGCGACCAGACATAAGGCGAACACATGGAATGTGGAGAGAGAGAGAAATATGCACGAACAGTAGTAAAGACAGAAATGTATCTTGAGATACTGATTTGTTTGTTTGTTTGTTTTAGTCACTTATAGACACATAGACATGTAGTAGAAAATACAAAAAGAAAGATATAGTTAGAGAATGAAAGGGAGAAAGAACAATTATTTCTGATTGTGGATTGACATAAAAAGAAATATTCAACTAAGTTAACTTTAATATATAGAGCTACACGGAGTACACAAGGAAGGAGGGAGAAGCAGAGAGATATGACAAGAGAAAAATAGAGACTAAGAGAGACATGAATACACCAGAGGGATATATAAATGAAGAGTGACATTTTGAGCCATATAGAGGGAAATATTATGGAAAATAGAGAGAAATTAACAGAAATAGATTCAGGGTTAGAGAGAGAGGGGTAATTATCCAGACGGAAAAAAAATAATTAGCAAGATTGAAAAGTGAGGCAGAAGGAGAAAAACAGAGAAGAAGAGAAACCAAAACATATACAGAAGAGAGAAAAAGAGATAAGGCACAAAATATTGATAGACACAGGTGTTCAGTCATTTAAAAGATAGAGAAAAAGAATTACAATAACAAAAATGAGAAAAACTGAGATACACATAGAGATAGAGAGAGAGAGAAACATATACATATATATGGAGGATCAGTTGGACAGATAAGGAGAGATGTGTTCAAAAGGGGAGAGAGTATCACGTGTCCCCCGTGATTCCCATTTACCTGAATTCCAGCACTGTTAACAATCCAGATTAATACTGGGGAAGTGTGTTCCGTCCGGTCCTGTTGGTAGTGTAGTGTGGGAGTCCACCTGCTGAACAAAACCAGATTGCATACACTAGCGAGGGAGAGGAAGCCGTTCCCCAGCACCACGTAAGAAAGACCCCTGACGTTTAACCTGATGCCAGGCAATGTAGAGAACTGAATGCGGGTGATCAAAAACAGAGAATGTCAAGTATCAGAAGGTAGAAAGAAAGTAGCCTGAATTAGGTGGTAGATGCAAGATAGAAAAATGAGAAACAGACTCCAGACTGGCCAGACAGGAGAAGTAGAACTAGGGTACAGACCCAAATCAGGTTTCATACCACAAGAAAGATATTGTAACGCTCACCTGATTCCCACGGAGGCGCGGGTCTTGGCAGGAAGGTGTCTGTGACTCGAAAAGTGATGTGCAGGACTCGATTGGCTTCTGGGGTTGAACCTCTTCGCACTGTGTGTCGAACTCGAAGAGTGAGGTTTCTGCAGGTGAAAGAATATGGGGGGTTTAATGGTCTGGGTTGTTGAATGTCCCTCTCTCTCTCTCTCTCTCTTCCCAGCTTTTTCGTAGAGCCCCCAGGTCAACGTGCTCACCTTAGATAGGTGAATGCTGGGCTCTCCATCTGCGTCTGATGCAGGGTGCCGTTGCCAGTTCCTTCACTGGTGAAACATAGGCCTCTTGACTTCAGAGGATGGTTACCGTCGTTATCTGCACGAGCGGTGAGTTTCTGGACACCTTTTGTCTTTATAGTCTTTAAATGTGTGGCACGTTAATATTGAAGACTCTGTATAATGCTTTTCCCTTTTGTATTGCAGGACTCTTGAGATGGAAGATGGAGTGAAGCGCCTGGAAATTCGTAAGTATGGCAAGCGCTCTAACTGTCTCTTTCCTTGCAGCTTAGTTCGTGTTAAAGAGACGCCGGAGTATTCGCAGGCGTTTTATTACGACGAGCGTGATGGGCGTAAGTAAATACCTGCTTAATGTCTTTTCTTTTGTCTTTCAGATGTTGGTTTGCAGCACCGGAGTCCGCGGAATGCCAGTAAGTTGTAACAATACTTTGTCTTCACAGGCGGCGATGCAGAATGAAGAAATCCTGAATTCACGGCGTGCCGGTAAGTATAACAATGCTTTTATCTTTGCAGGCGGAGGTGCAGCGTGAAGACACGGCCGCTGCCGATGGATCAGGTGAGTAAGCACTGCGTGTGAAGGTTGCCTTGCTAACCTTTGTTTCTTGTCTTTTGCAGGTGCTGATGATGACTGGATACAGGAATGGTAAGTATAATTCTTGCAGGTTCAGGATCGAAAGAAGAAAGGCTGGAACAGACTCAGTGAGCGTTCTGCTGCAGATGCAGAATAACGCGAAGCACGTTTCATCTATCGGGTGTGGTTTAAATAGCCTTGGAGGGATGAGGCGTCTTCTTCCACGGCCCCGCCTAGGTAAGAAAAGAGTTCCAGTTTCCAGAAGAGTTCCAGTGCTGTATCCAGGGAGTGGAGCTGCCCCACCCAGGTAAGAAAGTAGTTCCTGTTCACAGAGGGCTTCTAAGTGGCTGGTAAGTAAGCAGCATGGTCTGCTGCAGGTAAGTCCACCCAAGCACTTTCACACCAATTATGAGCCCGGCGCTTCCAGTGCCGGGACCGATGGTTTTGATGAGCCTGGTGCCACCGGCGCCAGGACACGGTCCAAAAGGTCCCAGTAGGGACCGGCTGGTGCCTAGGATTAGGGTTAGGGGCCTGCTTCCAAGGACGTTGGGCTGGTCCTGGCTCCTTGGAAGCAGTGATCATGACAGATATAGGGCATCATTCCGAGTTGGGCAGTAAGGGTTACCGGGCACCGGTAAGGAGACCGGTGCCGGTAAACCCTTACCGCCCAATTCCGAGGTCCCTTAGCGGGAACCGCAAAGGGACCAGGGCACTAATTACGGGCTATGGGGGTTCAAATGGGAATGGGGAATGGTTGCTTGAATGGGGACTTACCGGGTCCGCACAGGTCGGAATGTCCCGGTAAGTCCCCATTCAACCAGACCGGACCCGGGTTTGGTTGCAGCAACTTCCCAAAGAAATTTACCAATGGCTCCCTACAAGTCATCCCACATTTTTGCAAAGTTGCATTTGATCATTTTTAAAATTTTGAGCCGGTAGCAATGAAAGACAAGGGCCTCATTATAAGTATGGAAGTAAGGTAACAATGGTGCCAGTAGTGCTACTGGCACTGTTGCTACCCTACGCCATACTACAGCAGGTCAGATGCACCGGCACCGTTGTAAACAGTGCTGGTGCATCCGACGTCCCCATTACCAGCAAGGCTACCTCCAACCTCGTAATGAGGCCCAATGTATTTTGGCTTCATCAGTATCCACTCATCGTGCAATGTGGTGTGTTCTGATTCATATCTGGTGGTGGTGACTTCCTCCGCACTACCCAAGGTGTGATCAGGGTCTTTGTCCTTGTGATCAATCAATGCAGAAGAGGCCTCCATGATCTCTGTGTATTCTTTCAAGTCCACGGCATCAGTAGTAGACTTGTTGAACATTGCAACACGTGAATGAAGTATATTGAAAAATATTGATAACTTGAATAGGGAGTTTCTTTTAATGTCATGTGATTTCTGATATTGCAATATCTGTAAATATATATCTCCTAACCATTGACAAGGACACAAAAGAATTTGCTATCTAACCATCACAAAAACTGCACAATATGACAGCAATTATTATAGAAATATACAGAGTAATCTAGCAGGCAATCATCACAGGAGAATTAAGTCAGGAAGCTATAGGGATAGTGGGAGTAATATACATACAGTAACTATTGGTGTTTGGACTTGCCTGAATGTGTGTGATGAAACACAGTTGAAACAGCATTGGGAAGTAACAAGTCATTCTCCGGTGACCTTTTTTTAGTGGACATGGACTTGGAAGATGTATACATATCTGTGAGATGTGCATGTTGCACCAGCGTAAGCGATTACTGCTTACATCCTCCAAGACATACTTTGCTGGGCTGTCAACCTGAGAATCTGGGAAGCCAGAGTTGAGCAACCATAGTTGCATCAATGACATGTCTCTCAGGAAATATGCAGCACTGTTCCAGGAGTTTTAGCATGGATGAATACAGACAGTGTTTGCTGCACAAAAAGTTCCTAAATTAAATATAAAACTATAAGTTAGATACTTACAAATGAACATATAATGTAATGTTGCCTTAAAAGAGCTAAAAATACACTGAATGGTGATGTATGAAACAAAATATGGCAGATATATGAAAAGACACCAGGGAGTGAAACAGCATACAAAGTTACTGATCTTCTGAGATAATAACAAGAAAACTAGTGTTGTTTATAAAATCTACGTTGCATTCAGCTACAAAGACAAATCTAGGGAATGTGTCCTCTCTCCCCAAGGGGGAGTGTTGGGATGCACGTACATCACCCATACAAGGCTAAACAATTCAGGATAGGAAAAATCTAGCAGAAAAATCTGGCACGGCTGCAGAGGGCTGCAGGGGGGTGGGGATCACAGTTGGGAGCAACACATGTATTTTTGAAGTAGTTATAGAAGTCTAGGTAGGCTCAGGTATAGGACATGGGTGATATTGTGTAGCAGTAGTGAAATATAATGTGTAATGATGAGGATGTAGGATGTAGGCACAGGGCTTGGGTATGGGAAATACTGAATCATTGCCATATTGGAAGTGAGGCCTAGCATTTTGTGTTCTCTGCTGGAGTTGTAGCAGCATGGCATGATGAAGAGTTGGAATCATTTTCCCTTTCCCGAGACACAGGAGTGAAGGTGATTAATTGAATCAAGCTGCAGGCCTGTGGAACCAGAATGGAATGTGAACGGCAGAGCGAGGTTAGGGCTGCGCACATCGCAAAGGACAAATCCATGGGAGCCAGATCAGAGGTCTCGAGCTGCCAAAATGATTGGTTTAGGTTTAGGGCACTGGTGCCCCCCGGGACAATGACCGTCCCATATTAACTGCCTTTCAGCTGGAAAATAGAGTACCTAAATCCATTCGAATTAGTCCGATATATGGGGTCCACAAAAGCAACAGGAGGTGTACCAGGGGTGGGCAACTGATAACAGGGATGCTCTGCCGTGAATTTCAATATGAAGTGCAATAGGTGATGCCAACACATCTAACCCAAATCTGGGGGCTTTGGGAGGCATGCCTGGGGTGCCTGCATGTATGGTATTAGGAGGAGCACACTATTATTTCAAAGGGACAGTTTGACCTCCGAATTATCCACTGAGGTCATGCTAGTGACCAGGTGCAAACCATGTGACTTTGCCGATGGGGTGGGTAACATTCCAGGTAACTCGCCAATCCAGTAGCTGGGAACCAAGGTGATGGAATAGGGGAATCACATGTTAGAGGTTAGGGGTAGATCAGGATGTGGCCAATCAGTCTCGGGACAATAGGGGACTTGTAGTATATATATATATATATATATATATATATATATATATATATATATATATATATATATATATATATATATATATATATATTCAATGAAAAAACTTTGATAAAGGACGTTATGGTTAAGTTGCGCTACTAAAAATCTATGAAATTCAGTGAAAGAACTATGTTAAAGGGACGTTATGGTAAAACTGAAAAACCCTTGAAATTCGCCAGTTATGGTAAGCTAAGCAACCATAACTCGCGCCACCACTGTGCACTGCTACACTGCTAAGACTAACACCCACGACATCAAAGATGACATCACAAATGTCATTGATGACATCACTGATGACATCACATGCCTGGCTCACTCTTTATTCATTTACTGACAAATCCAGGGCACATGGTTTTATTCAGTAGCAGGGAGGAAATAACAATTGAAAAGGTACTATATTTGTAGAGTTATCCCTCAAGTATGTTTTTACAGAAATTCTATTAGGGTCCAGTCATATCATATGAAACATATACATAAGGGAAGACACAGGCTTGAAAGACAGCAATGGTTTCTGTGCATGAAGATAATCAGTAGAGGTATCAGCACTTTCTGATAGTTCTGTTGTTTTTTTTTATTACTGTACTTTCCCTCTATATGCTCATATTTGTATACATTGTACTCACACTACTTTCCTTAGGGTCCAGTCACATCATGTGATACATATACATAGGGTAAATAGCAGCTTTGAAACAGAGCAATCATTTATTTGCATAAAGATAATCAGTTAGGTTATAACTTATTTCTGCTACTTCAGCTTTTTTGCTTACTTCACTTTCCCTTTATATACCCATATTTGTATGTGTTATTGTGTCTTTGTGTTTTGTCTGTAATAATTCAATTATGTAATACGTGGGTTTTATTAGCTACTTATTACGTATTTCACAGTACACAAAACTTTAATAAGAAAACAGTTATCATTTCATTATTCAACATATCAACATTATGAATGTTATACCTTTATTATTTATGCTGCACACAATGCTTGTGTTTCTGCATGAGTAGCTTAGTATACTGGATAGAAGTTCATAATAGAATGCTGTTTATATCAATGCATTGCTTAATGCACTAATTAGCTCTTGATATTTATTCCAAAGATCTTTGACACTTTTTTCTCAACATTATAATAAGAATCCCTTGTACAGACATTTCATGAAAAGTAAATGCATATGTGATGTCATCAGTGATGTTATCAATGACATTTGTGATGTCATCTCTGATGTCGTGGGTGTTAGTCTTAGCAGTGCACGGTGGTGGCGCGAGTTATGGTTGCTTAGCTTACCATAACTGGTGAATTGCAAGGGTTTTTCGATTTTACTTGGAACCATAACGTCCCTTTAACAAAGTTTTTTCACTGATTGTCATAGGTTTTTAGTAGCGCAACTTAACCATAACGTCCCTTTAACAACGCTTTTTCATTGAATTTCATAGGTTTTTATTAGTGCAACTTAAGCATAACGTCCCTTTAACAAAATGTTTTGATTGAATTTCATAGGTTTTTATCAGTGCAGCTTAACCATAACGTCCCTGTAACACATTTTTTTTACTGAATTTCATAGGTTTTTATTAGTGCAACTTAACCATAACATCCTTTTCAATAGATGAAGACCACTAGCATCCTAGGTCCTCAAAGTGGGAACCCGGGTGGTAAAAAAAAGATATTTCTTCCCAAACTGTAGGAAGGAAAATCTTTTACAAAGATGGCCACCATGGAAAGGGAAGGCAGGGTGTATGGCGAGAACACAACAGGGCATCAGCGGGGGGTGGGGGGGAAAGGAGGGAGACACGGGGCATGAGCGGGGAGTGGGGGTGAAAGGAGGGAGACACGGGGCATGAGCGAGGGGTGGGGGAACAAGAGAGACATGGGGCATGAGCGGGGGGTGGGGGGAACAGGGGAGACACATGGGCATGAGCGGGAGGGTGGGGGGAACAGGGGAGATACGTGGGCATGAGCGGGGGGTGGGGGGAACAGGGGAGACAGTGGGCATGAGCGGGGGGTGGGGGGAAAGGAGGGAGACACGGAGCATGAGCGGGGAGTGGGGGTGAAAGGAGGGAGACACAGGGCATGAGCGAAGGGTGGGGGGACAAGAGAGACATGGGGCATGAGCGGGGGGTGGGGGGAACAGGGGAGACACATGGGCATGAGCGGGAGGGTGGGGGGAACAGGGGAGATACGTGGGCATGAGTGGGGGTGGGGGGAACAGGTGAGACACGTGGGCATGAGCGGGGGTAGGGGGAATAGGAGAGACACGGGGCATGAGCGGGGGTGGGGGGAATAGGGGCGACATGGGGCATGAGCGGGGGGGTAGGGGGAACATGGGAGACACAGGTCATGAGCGGGGGGTGGGTGGAAAAGGAGGGAGACATGGGGCATGAGCAGGGGGTGGGGGGAACAAGAGAGAGACACGGGCCATGAGCGGGGGGTGGGGGAACAGTAGGAAGACACGGGGCATGAGCGGGGGTTAGGGGATAACAGGGGTGACACGTGGGCATGAGCGGGGGTGGGGAGAACAGGGGAGACAAGGGGCATGAGCGGGGGGTGGAGAGAAAAGGAGGGAGACACGGGGCATGGGCAGCGGGTGGGGGGAACAAGAGAGACACACGGGACATGAGCGGGGGTGGGGGGGAATGGAGGTAGACACAGGGCATGAGCGGGGGTGGGGGGAACAGGGGAGACATGGGCCATGAACAGGGGGTGGGGGGAAAAGGAAGGAGACACGGGCAATGAGCGGGGGGTGGGGGGAACAGTAGGGAGACACGGGCATGAGCGGGGGGTGGGGGGAACAGGGAGACACCTGGGCATGAGTGGGGGTGGGGGAAACAGGGGAGACAAGGGGCATGAGCGGGGGTGGGGGGGAAAAGGAGGGAGACACGGGCCATGAGCGGGGGTGGGGGGAACAGTAGGGAGACACGGGGCACGAGTGGGGGGTGAGGGGGAACAGGGGAGACACGTGGGCATGAGCGGGGGATGGGCGAACAGGGGAGACACGTGGGCATGAGCGGGCGGTGGGGGGAACAGGGGAGACACGTGGGCATGAGCGGGGGTGGGGGGAACAGGGGAGACACAGGGCATGAGCAGGGGTGGGGGAAAAAGGAGGGAGACACGAGGCATGAGCGGGGGGTGGGGGAGATCAGGGGAGACACGTGGGCATGAGCAGGGGTGGGGGGAACAGAGGTAGACACGGGGCATGAGCAGGGGGTGGGGGGAACAGGGGAGAGACGGGCCATGAGCGGGGGTGGGGGGGAACAGTAGGGAGAAATGGGGCATGAGCGGGGGTGGGGGGAACAGGGGAGTCATGTGGGCATGAGCGGGGGGTGGAGGGAACAGGGGAGACATGGGCATGAGTGGGGGGTGGGGGGAAAAGGAGGGAGACATGGGGTATGAGCAGGGGGTGGAGGGGAGCAGGAGAGTGACACGGGCCATGAGCGGGGGGTGGGGGAACAGTAGGGAGCCACAGGGCATGAGCAGGGGATGGGGGGAACAGGGGAGACATGTGGGCATGAGTGGGGGGTGGGGGGAACAGGGGAGAAACGTGGGCATGAGCGGGGGTGGGAGGAACAGGGGAGACACGGTGCATGAGCGGGGGGTGGGTGGGAAAAGCAGGGAGACACGGGGCATGAGCGGGCGGTGGGGGGAACAGGGGAGACACGGGGCAGGAGAAGGGGGTGGGGCGGAACAGGGAGACACAGGACATGAGCATGGGGTGGGGGAAAGGAGGGAGACACGGGGCATGAGTGGGGGTGGGGGGAACATGGGAGACAGAGGGCATGATCGGGGGTGAGGGAGAAAAGGAGGGAGACACAGGGCATGAGCGGGGGGTGGGGTGAAAGGAGGGAGACACGGGGCATGAGTGAGGGGTGGGGGAACAAGAGAGACATGGGGCATGCGTGGGGGGTGGGGGGAAAAGTAGGGACACACGGGGCATGAGTGGGGGGAACAGGGGGGACACGGGACATAAGCAGGGAGTGGGGCGGTACAGGGAGACACAGGGCATGAGCGGGGGGTGGTGGGGCAAGGAGGGAGACACGGGGCATGAGCAGGGGACGGGGGAACATGGGAGACACAGGGCATGAGCGGGGAGTGGGGGGAAAAGGAGGGACACTGGGCATGAGCGGGGGTGGGGGGGAAAGGAGTGAGACACAGAGCATGAGCGGGGTTGGGGGGGAACAGGGGAGACACCACGTGGGCATGAGCGGGGGGTGGGGGGAATAGGGGAGACACAGGGCATGAGCGGGGGGTGGGGGAACAGGGGAGACACGGGGCATGAGCGGGGGGTGGGGGGAAGGAGGGAGACATGGGGCATGAGCGGGGGTGGGGGGGACAGAGCTAGTCACGGAGCATGAGCGGAGGGTGGGAGGGAACAAGAGAGAGACACGGGGCATGAGCGGGGGGTGGGGGGGAGCAGGGGAGACACGGGGCATGAGCGAGGGATGGGGGAACAAGAGAGACATGGGGCACGAGCAGAGGGTGGGGGAAAAGGAGGGAGACACAGGTCATGAGCGGGGGTGTGGGGGGAACAGGGGAGACACATGGGCATAAGTGGGGGGTGGGGGGTAACAGCGGAGACATGGGGCATGAGCGGGGGTTGGGGGGAACAGGAGGGACACTGGGCATGAGCGGGGGGTGGGGGGGAAAGGAGGGAGACACGGGGCATGAGCGGGGGTGGGGGGGAACAGGGGAGACACCACGTGGGCATGAGCAGGGGGTGGGGGAATAGGGGAGACACGGGGCATGAGCGGGGGATGGGGGAACAGGGGAGACACGGGGCATGAGCGGGGGGTGGGGGAAGGAGGGAGGCATGGGGCATGAGCGGGGGTGGGGGGGACAGAGGTAGACACGGAGCATGAGCGGAGGGTGGGAGGGAACAAGATAGAGACACAGGCATGAGCGGGGGGTGGGAGGGAACAGGGGAGACACGGGGCATGACGGGGAGTGGGGGGAACAGGGGAGACACGGGGCATGAGCGGGGGGTGGGGGGAACAGGGGAGACATGGGGCATGGGGGGGGGTGGGGGAAATGAAGGTAGACACTGGGCATGAGCAGGGGGTGGGGGGAACAGGGAAGACACGGGGCATGAGCGGGGGGTGGGGGGAACAAGAGAGAGTCATGGGCCATTAGCGGGGGTGGGGGAACAGTAGGGAGACACGGGGTATGAGCGGGGGTTGGGAATAACAGGGGAGACACGTGGGCATGAGCGGGAGGTGGGGGGAACAGTGGAGACAAGGGGCATGAGAGGGGGGTGGGGAGAAAAGGAGGGAGACATGGGGCATGAGCGGGGGGGTGGGGGGAGAAAGGAGGGAGACACGGGGCATGAGCGGGGGATGGGGGAACAAGAGCGAGGCGGGGTGGGTGGGGGGAAAGGAGTGAGACACGGGGTATGAGCAAGGGGGTGGGGGCAACAGGGGAGACACATGAGCATGAGCGGGGGGCGTGGGGGAAAGAGGGAGACACGGGGTATGAGCGGGGGTTGGGGGAACAGGGGAGACACTGGGCATGAGCGGGGGGTGGGGGGGAAAGGAGGGAGACACGGGGCATGAGCGGGGGTGGGGGGGAACAGGAGGGACACTGGGCATGAGCGGGGGGTGGGGGGGAAAGGAGGGAGACACGGGGCATGAGCGGGGGTGGGGGGGAACAGGGGAGACACCACGTGGGCATGAGCAGGGGGTGGGGGGTAACAGCGGAGACATGGGGAATGAGCGGGGGTTGGGGGGAACAGGAGGGACACTGGGCATGAGCGGGGGGTGGGGGGGAAAGGAGGGAGACACGGGGCATGAGCGGTGGTGGGGGGGAACAGGGGAGACACCACGTGGGCATGAGCAGGGGGTGGGGGGAATAGGGGAGACACGGGGCATGAGCGGGGGATGGGGGAACAGGGGAGACACGGGGCATGAGCGGGGGGTGGGGGAAGGAGGGAGGCATGGGGCATGAGCGGGGGTGGGGGGGACAGAGGTAGACACGGAGCATGAGCGGAGGGTGGGAGGGAACAAGATAGAGACACAGGCATGAGCGGGGGCTGGGAGGGAACAGGGGAGACACGGGGCATGACGGGGAGTGGGGGGAACAGGGGAGACACGGGGCATGAGCGGGGGGTGGGGGGAACAGGGGAGACATGGGGCATGGGGGGGTGGGGGAAAAAGGAGGGAGACACGGGGCATGAGCAGGGGGTGGGGGAAATGAAGGTAGACACTGGGCATGAGCAGGGGGTGGGGGGAACAGGGAAGACACGGGGCATGAGCGGGGGGTGGGGGGAACAAGAGAGAGTCATGGGCCATTAGCGGGGGTGGGGGAACAGTAGGGAGACACGGGGTATGAGCGGGGGTTGGGAATAACAGGGGAGACACGTGGGCATGAGCGGGAGGTGGGGGAACAGTGGAGACAAGGGGCATGAGAGGGGGGTGGGGAGAAAAGGAGGGAGACATGGGGCATGAGCGGGGGGGTGGGGGGAGAAAGGAGGGAGACACGGGGCATGAGCGGGGGATGGGGGAACAAGAGCGAGGCGGGGTGGGTGGGGGGAAAGGAGTGAGACACGGGGTATGAGCAAAAGGGTGGGGGCAACAGGGGAGACACGTGAGCATGAGCGGGGGGCGTGGGGGAAAGAGGGAGACACGGGGCATGAGCGGGGGTTGGGGGAACAGGGGAGACACTGGGCATGAGCGGGGGTGGGGGGGATCAGGGGAGACACGGGGCATGAGCGGGGGGTGGGGGGTAAAAGGAGGGAGACAAGGGGCATGAGCGGGTGGTGGGGGTACAAGAGAGAGACACGGGGCAGGAGCGAGGGGTGGGGGGAAAGGAGGGAGACACGGGGTATGAGCAAGGGTTGGGGGCAACAGGGGAGATACGTGAGCATGAGCGGGGGTGGGGTGGAACAGGGGAGACATGGGGCATGAGCGGGGGGTGGGGGGAAAAGGAGGGAGACACGGGGCATGAGCAGGGGGTGGGGGAACAGGGGAGACACGGGGCAACAGTGGGGGGTGGGGGGGAAAGAGGGAGACAGGGGGCATGAGTGGGGGGTGGGGGGATCAGGGGAGACACGGGGTATGAGCGGGGGGTGGGGGGAAAAGGAGGGAGACACGGGGCATGAGCGGGGGGTGGAGTGGAACAGGGGAGACACGTGGGCATGAGCGGGGGGTGGGAAAAACAGGGGAGACACGGGGCATGAGCGGGGGTGGAGGGGAAAAGGAGGGAGACACGGGGCATGAGTGGGGCGTGGGGGAAACGGGAGACAGTGGGCATGAGCAGGGGGTGGGGGGGAAGGTGGGAGACACGGAGCATGAGCGGGGAGTGGGGGTGAAAGGAGGGAGACACGGGACATGAGCGAGGAGTGGGGGGTGGGGGGAACAGGGGAGACACGTGGGCATGAGCGAGGGTGTGGGGGGGAACAGGGGAGACACGTGGGCATGAGCGGGGGTGGGGGGAACAGGGGAGACACGTGGGCATGAGCGGGGGGTGGGGGGAATAGGGGAGACACGGGGCATGAGCGGGGGTGGGGGGAATAGGGGCGACACGGGCATGAGCGGGGGTAGGGGGAACATGGGAGACACAGGGCATGAGCGGGGGTGGGGGGAAAAGGAGGGAGCCACGGGGCATGAGCGGGGTTTGGGGGGAACAAGAGAGAGACACGAGCCATGAGCGGGGGGTGGGGGAACAGTAGGAAGACACGGGGCATGAGCGGGGGTTAGGGGATAACAAGGGCGACACGTGGGCATGAGCGGGGGTGGGGGGAACAGGGGAGACAAGGGGCATGAGCGGGGGTGGGGAGAAAAGGAGGGAGACACGGGGCATGAGCAAGGGGTGGGGGGAACAAGAGAGATACACGGGGCATGAGCAGGGGTGGGGGGAATGGAGGTAGACACAGGGCATGAGCGGGGGCTGGGGGGAACAGGGGAGACATGGGCCATGAACGGGGGTGGGGGGAAAAGGAAGGAGACACGGGCCATGAGCAGGGGGTGGGGGGAACAGTAGGGAGACACAGGCATGAGCGGGGGGTGGGAGGGAACAGGGGAGACACCTGGGCATGAGCGGGGTGGGGGAAACAGGGGAGACAAGGGGCATGAGCGGGGGGTGGGGGGGAAAAGGAGGGAGACACAGGGCATTAGCGGGGTGGAGGCAAACAAGAGAGAGACATGGGCCATGAGCGGGGGTGGGGGGAACAGTAGGGAGACACGGGGCACGAGTGGGGGGGTGGGGGGTACAGGGAAGACATGTGGGCATGAGCGGGGGATGGGGGAACAGGGGAGACACGTGGGCATGAGCGGGGGGTGGGGGAACAGGGGAGACACAGGGCATGAGCAGGGGTGGGGGAAAAAGGAGGGAGACACGGGGCATGAGCAGGGGGTGGGGGGAACAGGGGAGACACAGGCCATGAGCGGGGGATGGGGGGGAAAGGAGGGAGACACGGGCCATGAGCGGGGGGTGGGGGAGAACAGTAGGGAGACACGGGGCATGAGCAGGGGTGGGGGGAACAGGGGAGACACGTGGGCTTGAGCAGGGGCTGGGGGGAACAGCGGAGACATGGGGCATGAGTGGAGGGTGGGGGGAAAGGGAGGGAGACATGGGGTATGAGCAGGGGATGGAGGGGAGCAGGAGAGAGACACGGGCATGAGCGGGGGGTGGGGGAACAGTAGGGAGACACAGGGCATGAGCGGGGGTTGGGGGGGAACAGGGGAGACACGTGGGCATGAGTGGGGGGTGAGGGGGAATAGGGGAGAAATGTGGGCATGAGCGGAGGGTGGGGGGAACAGGGGAGACACGGGGCATGAGCGGGGGGTGGGAGGGAAAAGGAGGGAGACACGGGGCATGAGCGGGGGTTGGGGGGGAACAGGGGCAAAACGGGGCATGAGAAGGGGGTGGGGCGGAACATAGAGACACGGGACATGAGCAGGGGGTGGGGGGGAAAGGAGGGAGACACGGGCCATGAGCGGGGGGCGGGGGGAACATGGGAGACACAGGGCATGAGCGGGGGGTGAGGGAGAAAAGGAGGGAGACACGGGGCATGAGCGGGGGGTTGGGTGAAAGGAGGGAGACACGGGGCATGAGCGAGGGTTGGGGGGAACCAGAGAGACATGGGGCATGAGCGGAGGGTGGGGGGAAAAGGAGGGAGACACGGGGCATGAGTGGGGGGAACAGGGGAGACACGGGGCATAAGCAGGGAGTGGGGCGGAACATGGGAGACATATGGCATGAGCGGGGAGTGGGGGGGGAAAGGAGGGAGACACGGGGCATGAGCGGGGGTGGGGGTGAAAGGAGGGAGACACGGGGCATGAGCCAGCGATGGGGGAACAAGAGAGACATGGGGCACGAGCGGAGGGTTGGGGAAAAGGAGGGAGACACAGGTCATGAGCAGGGGTGTGGGGGGAACAGGGTAAACACATGGGCATGAGCGGGGGTGGGGGGTAACAGGGGAGACCTGGGGCATGAGCGGGGGTTGGGGGGAACAGGAGGGACACTGGGCATGAGCGGGGGGTGGGGGGGAAGGAGGGAGACACGGGGCATGAGCGGGGGGGCGGCGGGGAACGGGGGAGACACCACGTGGGCATGAGCGGGGGGTGGGGGGAATAGGGGAGACAGGGGGCATGAGAGTGGGTGGGGGAACAGGGAAGACAGGGGGAATGAGCGGGGGTGGGGGGAAGGGGGAGATATGGGGCATGAGCCGGAGGTGGGGGGAACAGGTGAGACATGGGCCATGAACGGGGGGTGGGGGGAACAGTAGGGAGACACGGGTATAAGCGGGGGGTGGGGGGGAACAGGGGAGACACCTGGGCATGAGTGGGGGTGGGGGAAACAGGGGAGACAAGGGGCATGAGCGGGGGGTGGGGGGAAAAGGAGGGAGACACAGGGCATTAGCGGGGTGGGGGGAAACAAGAGAGAGACACGGCCATGAGCGGGGGTGGGGGGAACAGTAGGGAGACACAGGGCACGAGTGGGGGGGTGGGGGGAACAGGGGGGACACGTGGGCATGAGCGGGGGATGGGGGAACAGGGGAGACACGTGGGCATGAGCGGGGGGTGGGGGGAAGAGGGGAGACACGTGGGCATGAGCGGGGGGTGGGGGGAACATGGGAGACACAGGGCATGAGCAGGGGTGGGGGAAAAAGGAGGGAGACACGGGGCATGAGCGGGGGGTGGGGGAGAACAGGGGAGACACGTGGGCATAAGCAGGGGTGGGGGGAACAGAGGTAGACACGGGGCATGAGCAGGGGGTGGGGGGAACAGGGGAGACACGGGGCATGAGCGTGGGTGGGGGAACAGGGAAGACACGGGGCATGAGCGGGGGGTGGGGGGAATAGGGGAGACACGGGGCATGAGCGTGGGTGGGGGAACAGGGAAGACACGGGGCATGAGCGGGGGGTGGGGGGAAGGAGGGAGCTATGGGGCATGAGCGGGGGGTGGGGGGAACAGGGGAGGCATGGGCCATGAACGGGGATGGGGGGAAAAGGAGGGAGACACGGGCCATGAGCGTGGGGTGGGGGGAACAGTAGGGAGACACGGGCATAAGCGGGAGTGTGGGGGGAACAGGGGAGACAAGGGCAATGAGCGGGGGGTGGGGGGGAAAAGGAGGGAGACACAGGGCATTAGCGGGGTGGGGGGAAACAAGAGAGAGACACGGGCCATGAGCGGGGGTGGGGGGAACAGTAGGGAGACACGGGGCACGAGTGGGGGCGTGGGAGGAACAGGGGAGACACGTGGGCATGAGCGGGGGATGGGGGAACAGGGGAGACATGTGGGCATGAGCGGGGGGTGGGGGAAGAGGGGAGACACGTGGGCATAAGCGGGGGGTGGGAGGAACAGGGGAGACACGGCATGAGCAGGGGTGGCGGAAAAAGGAGGGAGACACGGGGCATGAGCAGGGGGTGGGGGAGAACAGGGGAGACACGTGGGCATGAGCAGGGGTGGGGGAAACAGAGGTAGACACGGAGCATGAGCAGGGGGTGGGGGGACAGGGGAGACACGGGCCATGTGCGGGGGGTGGGGGAAAAGGAGGGAGACACGGGCCATGAGCGGGGGTGGGGAGGAACATTAGGGAGACACGGGGCATGAGCAGGGGTGGGGGGAACAGGGGAGACACGTGGGCATGAGCGGTGGGGTGGGGGGAACAGCGGAGACATGGGGCATGAGTGGGGGGTGGGGGGAAAGGAGGGAGACATGGGGTATGAGCAGGGGGTGGAGGGGAGCAGAAGAGAGACACGGGCATGAGCGGGGGGTGGGGGAACAGTAGGGAGACACAGGGCATGAGCGGGGGGTGGAGGGGAACAGGGGAGACACGTGGGCATGAGTGGGGGGTGAGGGGGAACAGGGGAGAAATGTGGGCATGAGCGGGGGGTGGGGGGAAAAGGGGAGACACGGGGCATGAGCGGGGGGTGGGAGGGAAAAGGGGGGAGACACGGGGCATGAGCGGGGGGTGGGGGGAACAGGGGCGACACGGGGCATGAGAAGGGGGTGGGGCGGAACAGGGAGACACGGGACATGAGCAGGGAGTGGGGGGAAAGGAGGGAGACACAGGGCATTAGCGGGGTGGAGGCAAACAAGAGAGAGACATGGGCCATGAGCGGGGGTGGGGGGAACAGTAGGGAGACACGGGGCACGAGTGGGGGGGTGGGGGGTACAGGGAAGACATGTGGGCATGAGCGGGGGATGGGGGAACAGGGGAGACACGTGGGCATGAGCGGGGGGTGGGGGAACAGGGGAGACACAGGGCATGAGCAGGGGTGGGGGAAAAAGGAGGGAGACACGGGGCATGAGCAGGGGGTGGGGGGAACAGGGGAGACACAGGCCATGAGCGGGGGATGGGGGGGAAAGGAGGGAGACACGGGCCATGAGCGGGGGGTGGGGGAGAACAGTAGGGAGACACGGGGCATGAGCAGGGGTGGGGGGAACAGGGGAGACACGTGGGCTTGAGCAGGGGCTGGGGGGAACAGCGGAGACATGGGGCATGAGTGGAGGGTGGGGGGAAAGGGAGGGAGACATGGGGTATGAGCAGGGGATGGAGGGGAGCAGGAGAGAGACACGGGCATGAGCGGGGGTGGGGGAACAGTAGGGAGACACAGGGCATGAGCGGGGGTTGGGGGGGAACAGGGGAGACACGTGGGCATGAGTGGGGGGTGAGGGGGAATAGGGGAGAAATGTGGGCATGAGCGGAGGGTGGGGGGAACAGGGGAGACACGGGGCATGAGCGGGGGGTGGGAGGGAAAAGGAGGGAGACACGGGGCATGAGCGGGGGTTGGGGGGGAACAGGGGCAAAACGGGGCATGAGAAGGGGGTGGGGCGGAACATAGAGACACGGGACATGAGCAGGGGGTGGGGGGGAAAGGAGGGAGACACGGGCCATGAGCGGGGGGCGGGGGGAACATGGGAGACACAGGGCATGAGCGGGGGGTGAGGGAGAAAAGGAGGGAGACACGGGGCATGAGCGGGGGGTTGGGTGAAAGGAGGGAGACACGGGGCATGAGCGAGGGTTGGGGGGAACCAGAGAGACATGGGGCATGAGCGGAGGGTGGGGGGAAAAGGAGGGAGACACGGGGCATGAGTGGGGGGAACAGGGGAGACACGGGGCATAAGCAGGGAGTGGGGCGGAACATGGGAGACATATGGCATGAGCGGGGAGTGGGGGGGGAAAGGAGGGAGACACGGGGCATGAGCGGGGGTGGGGGTGAAAGGAGGGAGACACGGGGCATGAGCCAGCGATGGGGGAACAAGAGAGACATGGGGCACGAGCGGAGGGTTGGGGAAAAGGAGGGAGACACAGGTCATGAGCAGGGGTGTGGGGGGAACAGGGTAAACACATGGGCATGAGCGGGGGTGGGGGGTAACAGGGGAGACCTGGGGCATGAGCGGGGGTTGGGGGGAACAGGAGGGACACTGGGCATGAGCGGGGGGTGGGGGGGAAGGAGGGAGACACGGGGCATGAGCGGGGGGGCGGCGGGGAACGGGGGAGACACCACGTGGGCATGAGCGGGGGGTGGGGGGAATAGGGGAGACAGGGGGCATGAGAGTGGGTGGGGGAACAGGGAAGACAGGGGGAATGAGCGGGGGTGGGGGGAAGGGGGAGATATGGGGCATGAGCCGGAGGTGGGGGGAACAGGTGAGACATGGGCCATGAACGGGGGGTGGGGGGAACAGTAGGGAGACACGGGTATAAGCGGGGGGTGGGGGGGAACAGGGGAGACACCTGGGCATGAGTGGGGGTGGGGAAACAGGGGAGACAAGGGGCATGAGCGGGGGGTGGGGGGAAAAGGAGGGAGACACAGGGCATTAGCGGGGTGGGGGGAAACAAGAGAGAGACACGGCCATGAGCGGGGGTGGGGGGAACAGTAGGGAGACACAGGGCACGAGTGGGGGGGTGGGGGGAACAGGGGGGACACGTGGGCATGAGCGGGGGATGGGGGAACAGGGGAGACACGTGGGCATGAGCGGGGGGTGGGGGGAAGAGGGGAGACACGTGGGCATGAGCGGGGGGTGGGGGGAACATGGGAGACACAGGGCATGAGCAGGGGTGGGGGAAAAAGGAGGGAGACACGGGGCATGAGCGGGGGGTGGGGGAGAACAGGGGAGACACGTGGGCATAAGCAGGGGTGGGGGGAACAGAGGTAGACACGGGGCATGAGCAGGGGGTGGGGGGAACAGGGGAGACACGGGGCATGAGCGTGGGTGGGGGAACAGGGAAGACACGGGGCATGAGCGGGGGGTGGGGGGAATAGGGGAGACACGGGGCATGAGCGTGGGTGGGGGAACAGGGAAGACACGGGGCATGAGCGGGGGGTGGGGGGAAGGAGGGAGCTATGGGGCATGAGCGGGGGGTGGGGGGAACAGGGGAGGCATGGGCCATGAACGGGGATGGGGGGAAAAGGAGGGAGACACGGGCCATGAGCGTGGGGTGGGGGGAACAGTAGGGAGACACGGGCATAAGCGGGAGTGTGGGGGGAACAGGGGAGACAAGGGCAATGAGCGGGGGGTGGGGGGGAAAAGGAGGGAGACACAGGGCATTAGTGGGGTGGGGGGAAACAAGAGAGAGACACGGGCCATGAGCGGGGGTGGGGGGAACAGTAGGGAGACACGGGGCACGAGTGGGGGCGTGGGAGGAACAGGGGAGACACGTGGGCATGAGCGGGGGATGGGGGAACAGGGGAGACATGTGGGCATGAGCGGGGGGTGGGGGAAGAGGGGAGACACGTGGGCATAAGCGGGGGGTGGGAGGAACAGGGGAGACACGGCATGAGCAGGGGTGGCGGAAAAAGGAGGGAGACACGGGGCATGAGCAGGGGGTGGGGGAGAACAGGGGAGACACGTGGGCATGAGCAGGGGTGGGGGAAACAGAGGTAGACACGGAGCATGAGCAGGGGGTGGGGGGACAGGGAAGACACGGGCCATGTGCGGGGGGTGGGGGAAAAGGAGGGAGACACGGGCCATGAGCGGGGGTGGGGAGGAACATTAGGGAGACACGGGGCATGAGCAGGGGTGGGGGGAACAGGGGAGACACGTGGGCATGAGCGGTGGGGTGGGGGGAACAGCGGAGACATGGGGCATGAGTGGGGGGTGGGGGGAAAGGAGGGAGACATGGGGTATGAGCAGGGGGTGGAGGGGAGCAGAAGAGAGACACGGGCATGAGCGGGGGGTGGGGGAACAGTAGGGAGACACAGGGCATGAGCGGGGGGTGGAGGGGAACAGGGGAGACACGTGGGCATGAGTGGGGGGTGAGGGGGAACAGGGGAGAAATGTGGGCATGAGCGGGGGGTGGGGGGAAAAGGGGAGACACGGGGCATGAGCGGGGGGTGGGAGGGAAAAGGGGGGAGACACGGGGCATGAGCGGGGGGTGGGGGGAACAGGGGCGACACGGGGCATGAGAAGGGGGTGGGGCGGAACAGGGAGACACGGGACATGAGCAGGGAGTGGGGGGAAAGGAGGGAGACACGGGCATGAGCGGGGGCGGGGGGAACATGAGAGACACAGGGCATGAGCGGGGGGTGAGGGAGAAAAGGAGGGAGACACAGGGCTTGAGCGGGGGATGGGGTGAAAGGAGGGAGACACGGGGCATGAGCGAGGGGTGGGGAGGACAAGAGAGACATGGGGCATGAGCGGAGGGTGGGGGGAAAAGGAGGGAGACACGGGGCATGAGTGGGGGGAACAGGGGAGACACGGGGCATAAGCAGGGAGTGGGGCGGAACAGGGAGACACAGGGCATGAGCAGAGGGTGGGGGGGAAAGGAGGGAGACACGGGCATGAGCAGGGGGCAGGGGGGAACATGGGAGACATATGGCATGAGCAGGGAGTGGGGGGGAAAAGGAGGGAGACACGGGGCATGAGCGGGGGTGGGGGTGAAAGGAGGGAGACACGGGGCATGAGCAGGGGATGGGGGAACAAGAGAGACATGGGGCACGAGCGGAGGGTTGGGGAAAAGGAGGGAGACACAGGTCATGAGCGGGGGTGTGGGGTGAACAGGGGAGACACATGGGCATGAGCGGGGGGTGGGGGGTAACAGGGGAGACATGGGGCATGAACGGGGGTTGGGGGAACAGGAGGGACACTGGGCATGAGCGGGGGGTGGGGGGGAAAGGAGGGAGACACGGGGCATGAGCGGGGGGTGGGGGGGAACAGGGGAGACACCACGTGGGCATGAGCGGGGGGTGGGGGGAATAGGGGAGACACGGGCATGAGCATGGGTGGGGGAACAGGGGAGACACGGGGCATGGGCGGGGGGTGGGGGGAAGGAGGGAGATATGTGGGGGGCTGGGGGGGACAGAGGTAGACACGGAGCATGAGCGGAGGGTGGGAGGGAACAAGAGAGAGACACGGGGCATGAGCGGGGGTGGGGGGGAACAGGGAGACACGGGGCATGACGGGGAGTGGCGAGTGGGGGGAACAGGGGAGACACGGGGCATGAGCGGGGGTGGGGAGAACAGGGAAGACATGGGGCATGAGCGGGGGATGGGGGGAAAAGGAGGGAGACACGGGCATGAGCAGGGGGTGGGGGGAACGAAGGTAGACACGGGGCATGAGCGGGGGTGGGGGGAACAGGGGAGACACGGGGCATGAGCGGGGGTGGGGGGAACAAGAGAGAGACATGGGCCATGAGCGGGGGTGGGGGAACAGTAGGGAGACACGGGGCATGAGCGGGGGTTGGGAATAACAGGGGAGACACGTGGGCATGAGCTAGGGGTGGGGGGAACAGGGGAGAAAAGGAGGGAGACGCGGGGCATGAGCAGGGGGGTGGGGGGAGAAAGGAGGGAGACACTGGGTATGAGCGGGGGTGGGGGGAACAAGAGCGAGGTGGGGGAGAGGGGGAAAGGAGTGAGACACGGGGTATGAGCAAGGGGTGGGGGCAACAAGGGAGACACGTGAGCATGAGCGGGGGGAAAGAGGGAGACACGGGGCATGAGCGGGGGTTGGGGGAACAGGGGCGACACTGGGCATGAGCGGGGAGTGGGGGGGATCAGGGGAGACAAGGGGCATGAGCGGGTGCTGGGGGGAGCAAGAGAGAGACACGGGGCAGGAGCGGGGGGTGGGGGCAACAGGGGAGATACATGAGCAGGGGTGGGGTGGAACAGGGGAGACACGGGGCATGAGCGGGGGTGGGGGGGAAAAGAGGGGAGACACGGGGCATGAGCAGGGGGTGGGGGAACAGGGGAGACACAGGGCAACAGCGGGGGGTGGGGGGAAAAGAGGGAGACAGGGGGCATGAGCGGGGGGTGGGAGGATCAGGGGAGACACGGGGCATGAGCAGGGTGTGGGGGGGAAAGGAGGGAGACACGGGGCATGAGCGGGGGGTGGAGGGGAACAGGGGAGACATGTGGGCATGAGCGGGGGTTGGGGGGAATAGGAGAGATGTGGGGCATGAGCGGGGGGTGAGGGGGAAAAGGAGGGAGACACGGGGCATGAGCGGGGGGTGGGGGAACAAGAGAGAGACACAGAGCATGAGCGGGGGCTGGGGGGCACACGAGGGCGACACGGGGCATGAGCAGGGGGTGGAGGTACAGGAGGGAGACACAGGGCATGAGCGGTGGGTGGGGGGAACAGGGCAGGCATGGGGCATGAGCGGGGTGGTGGGGATTACAGGAGGGAGACAAGGGGCATGAGCAGGGGATGGGGGGAACAAGAGAGAGACACGGGGCATGAGCATTGGGTGGGGGGAACAGGAGGGAGACACGGGGCATGAGCGGGGGTGGGGGCAACACGAGCGAGACACGGGGCATGAGTGGGGTGGTGGGGGTACAGGAGGGAGACACGGGCATGAGCGGGGGTGCGGGGTAACACGAGGGAAACACAGGGCATGAGCAGGGGCTGGGGGGAACATGAGGGAGACAAGGGGCATGATCGGTGGGTCGTGGGGCAACAGGAGAGACACGGAGCATGAGCGGGGGGTGGGGGGAACACGAGGGAGACACCGGCATAAGCAGGGGGTGGGGGGTAACACGAGGGAGGCACGGGGCAGAGCGGGGGTGGGGGGTAACACAAGGGACACACGGGGCATGAGCGGGGGATGGTGGGAACAGGGGAGATACAGGGCATGAACGGCGGGTAGGGGGAAAATGAGGGGGACACGGGGCCTGAGCAGGGGGTGGGGTGAAACAGGGGAGACACGGGACATGAGCAGGGGGTGGGGGGAACAGGGGAAACACGGGGCATGAGCGGGTGGTGGGGGGAGCAAGAGAGAGACACGGGGCAGGAGCGGGGGGTGGGGGCAACAGGGGAGATACATGAGCAGGGGTGGGGTGGAACAGGGGAGACACGGGGCATGAGCGGGGGTGGGGGGGAAAAGGGGGGAGACACGGGGCATGAGCAGGGGGTGGGGGAACAGGGGAGACACGGGGCAACAGCGGGGGTTGGGGGGGAAACGAGGGAGACAGGGGGCATGAGCGGGGGGTGGGAGGATCAGGGGAGACACGGGGTATGAGCAGGGTGTGGGGGGGAAAGGAGGGAGACACGGGGCATGAGCGGGGGGTGGAGGGGAACAGGGGAGACATGTGGGCATGAGCGGGGGTTGGGGGAATAGGAGAAACATGGGGCATGAGCGGGGGGTGAGGGGGAAAAGGAGGGAGACACGGGGCATGAGCGGGGGGTGGGGGGAACAAGAGAGAGACACAGAGCATGAGCGGGGGGTGGGGGGCACACAAGGGCGACACGGGGCATGAGCAGGGGGTGGGGGGTACAGGAGGGAGACACAGGGCATGAGCGGTGGGTGGGGGGAACAGGGCAGGCATGGGGCATGAGCGGGGTGGTGGGGATTACAGGAGGGAGACAAGGGGCATGAGCAGGGGATGGGGGGAACAAGAGAGAGACACGGGGCATGAGCATTGGGTGGGGGGAACAGGAGGGAGACACGGGGCATGAGCGGGGGTGGGGGCAACACGAGCGAGACAAGGGGCATGAGCGGGGTGGTGGGGGTACAGGAGGGAGACACGGGGCATGAGCGGGGGTGCGGGGTAACACGAGGGAAACACAGGGCATGAGCAGGGGCTGGGGGGAACATGAGGGAGACAAGGGGCATGATCGGTGGGTCGTGGGGCAACAGGAGAGACACGGAGCATGAGCGGGGGGTGGGGGGAACACGAGGGAGACACGGGGCATGAGCGGGGGATGGTGGGAACAGGGGAGATACAGGGCATGAACGGCGGGTAGGGGGAAAATGAGGGGGACACGGGGCCTGAGCAGAGGGTGGGGTGAAACAGGGGAGACACGGGACATGAGCAGGGGGTGGGGGGAACAGGGGAAACACGGGGCATGAGCGAGGGGTGGGGGGAACAAGAGAGAGACACGGGGCATGAGTGGCGGTGATGGGAACAAGAGAGAGACACGGAGCATGAGCAGGGGGTGGGGGGCACACGAGGGAGACACTGGGCATGAGCGGGGGGTTGGAGGAACACGAGGGAGACACGGGCATAAGCAGGGGGTGGGGGGTAACACAAGGGAGACACGGGGCATGAGCGGGGGTGGGGGGTAACACAAGAGACACACGGGGCATGAGACGGGGGTGGGGGGAACAGGGGAGACACGGGGCATGAGCGGCGGGTAGGGGGGAAAAGGAGGGGAGACACAGGACATGAGCGGGGGGTGGGGGGAACAGGGGAAACACGGGGCATGAGCGGGGGGTGGGGGGGAGCAGGGGAGACATGGGGCATGAGCGGGGGTGGGGTGGAAAGGAGGGAGACACAGGGCATGAGCGGGGTGGGGGCAAACGGGAAGGAGACACGGGGCATGAGCGGGGGGTAGGGGGACAAGGAGGGAGGCACAGGCATGAGCGGGGGGTGGGGGGTAACAGGGGAGACACGCGGCATGAGCAGTGGGTAGGGGAATAGGGGAGACACAGGCATGAGCGGGGGTGGGGGGGAAAGGAGGGAGACACAGGGCATGAGCGGGGGATGGGGGAACGGAGGTAGACACGAGGCATGAGCGGGGGTGGGGGGTACAGGAGGGAGACACAGGGAATGAATGGTGGGTGGGGGAACAGGGCAGACATGGGGCATGGGCGGGGTGGTGGGGATTACAGGAGGGAGACACGGGACATGAGCAGGGGGTGGGGGGAACAAGAGAGAGACACAGGGCATGAGAGGGAGTGGGGGGAACAGGAGGAGCCACGCGGCATGAGTGGGGGGTGGGGGGCAACACGAGGGAGACACAGGGCATCAGCAGGGGGGTGGGGGGTACAGGAGGGAGGCACGGGGCATGAGCGGGGGTGGGGGGTAACACAAGGGACACACGGGGCATGAGCGGGGGATGGTGGGAACAGGGGAGATACGGGGCATGAACGGCGGGTAGGGGGAAAATGAGGGGGACACGGGGCCTGAGCAGGGGGTGGGGTGAAACAGGGGAGACACGGGACATGAGCAGGGGGTGGGGGAACAGGGGAAACATGGGGCATGAGCGGGGGGTGGGGGGAACGGGAGGGAGACACGGGGCATGAGCGGGGGGTGGGGGCGAATAGGGCACACACGGGGCTTGAGCGGGGGGTGGGTGGGAACAGAGGAAACATGGGGCATGAGCGGGGGGTGGGGGGGAAAGGAGGGAGACACAGGGCATGAGCGGGGGCGGGGGGGAACGGGAAGGAGACACAGGGCATGTGCGGGGGTAGGGGGGAAAGGAGGGAGGCACGGGGCATGAGCGGGGGTGGGGGAACAGGGGAGACACAGGGCATGAGCGGGGGGTAGGGGAATAGGGGAGACATGGGGCATGAGCGGGGGTGGGGGGAAAGGAGGGAGACAAAGGGCATGATCGGGGGGTGGAGGGAATGGAGGTAGACACGAGGCATGAGCGGGGGGTGTGTGGAACAAGAGAGAGACACGGGGCATGAATGGGGGTAGGAGGAAAAGGAGGGGGACACAGGGCCTGAGCGGGGGGTGGGGTGGAACAGGGGAGACACGGGACATGAGCGGGGGGTGGGGGGAACAGGGGAAACACGGGGCATGAGCGGGGGGAACGGGAGGGGGACACGGGGCATGTGCGGGGGGTGGGGGCGAACAGGGCACACACAGGGCTTGAGCGGGGGTGGGTGGAAACAGGGGAGACACGGGGCATGAGCGGGGGGTAGGGGAATAGGGGAGACATGGGGCATGAGCGGGGGTGGGGGGAAAGGAGGGAGACACAGGGCATGATCGGGGGGTAGGGGAATAGGGGAGACATGGGGCATGAGCGGGGGTGGAGGGGAAAGGAGGGAGACACAGGGCATGATCGGGGGGTGGAGGGAATGGAGGTAGACACGGGGCATGAGCGGGGGGTGTGGGGAACAAGAGAGAGACACGGGGCATGAGTGGCGGTGGTGGGAACAAGAGAGAGACACGGAGCATGAGCAGGGGGTGGGGGGCACACGAGGGAGACACGGGCATAAGCAGGGGGTGGGGGGTAACACAAGGGAGACACGGGGCATGAGCGGGGGTGGGGGGTAACACAAGGGACACACGGGGCATGAGACGGGGGTGGGGGGAACAGGGGAGACACGGGGCATGAGCGGCGGGTAGGGGGGAAAAGGAGGGGAGACACGGGACATGAGCGGGGGGTGGGGGGAACAGGGGAAACACGGGGCATGAGCGGGGGGTGGGGGGGAGCAGGGGAGACATGGGGCATGAGCGGGGGTGGGGGGGAAAGGAGGGAGACACAGGGCATGAGCGGGGTGGGGGCGAACGGGAAGGAGACACGGGGCATGAGCGGGGGGTGGGGGGACAAGGAGGGAGGCACGGGCATGAGCAGGGGTGGGAGGTAACAGGGGAGACACGCGGCATGAGCAGTGGGTAGGGGAATAGGGGAGACACAGGCATGAGCGGGGGTGGGGGGAAAGGAGGGAGACACAGGGCATGAGCGGGGGATGGGGGAACGGAGGTTGACACGAGGTATGAGCGGGGGTGGGGGGTACAGGAGGGAGACACAGGGAATGAATGGTGGGTGGTGGGAACAGGGCATACATGGGGCATGGGCGGGGTGGTGGGGATTACAGGAGGGAGACACGGGACATGAGCAGGGGGTGGGGGGAACAAGAGAGAGACACGGGGCATGAGAGGGGGTGGGGGGGAACAGGAGGGAGCCACGCGGCATGAGTGGGGGGTGGGGGGCAACACGAGGGAGACACAGGGCATCAGCGGGTGGGTGGGGGGTACAGGAGGGAGACACAGAGCTTACTATGCAGCGCTCTGATGCAAATGATAAACAAAGATGGAGGTCGTCTCTCACAATACGACGCACTGCATGCTTCACCGCAGCCAATAGGAAAGCAAGTCAGATGTCCGCGGACATCATGGAAGCCGCCTGCCCAATCCCCGTCCTGTCCGCGGAGCGAACAGGGAAGTGTGTCTGCGAAGCGGAAACAGATATCACTAATTTTTTCACTTACATTTTTGTCATTTTAAAAAAAAACTACTGGACGGATTTACAACAAATAAAAAAAGCACACTTTTGGGTCCAAGCCTCCGCTCCCACCACAAATTTGGTGTAAATCCGTCCAGCGGTTTGGGCTGTAGGCGTGAACAAAGTTTTTTCCGATTATGTCTATGGGAAAAAAGTTTTGGGACCCCCCCTATAACTTTGCCCCACCTGGACCAAACCTCACCAAACTTTGCAAAAACAATTCAGAGTCGGCCATATACTTTTTTTGCAAACTTTGGTGAGGATTCGGCCAGGGGGAGCAAAGTTATAAGCCGCACAAAAAGTGTTCTTCCTATGGAAACAGCAACTTAACCATAAATACATGGCCACTAGTGTGGCCATGTAATATATATATATATTCAGTGAAACAACTTTGTTAAAGGGACGTTGTGATTAAGTTGCGCTACTAAAAACTTATGAAATTCAGTGAAAAAAACTTGGTTTGTTACATTAAGTTGTGCAGAATATGCATGGGAAGATTTACATGATTTCCTAAGCATATCAAACAAAAACAAAACAAACATAGATATACTAACACCTGGAGAACTTTGTTCTTTGGATCCTGTTAATGTTTCAAGATATTTTCACCATTGCTACATTTTATTCGTAATAAAACTGTTCCTCCCCTTGGAGAAGTGCAACACTTCTTTTGGAGAAAAGAATACCAAGCCAGAGGAGCACCACATATCCACATGCTTTTATGGATTTTAGATGCTCCTAAATTTGGTCAAGACAGTGATGCCACTGTTTTACAGTTTATTAAAAAATATGTCACTTGTGAAATTCCATTGCAAGCAACAAATGATGATCTTCATGCACAAATTTTACAATTTCAAAGACACAAATGTGGAAAATTGTTACACTTCGGGCTTCCTTGCAGAATACGACTCCTTTACAAGCTCCTCTGTGGAGCAGATACAGGTTGCCATGGCGCCTGTACAAACTAATACGGAGTCTGTGTCAGCTTACACGTCCTGTACATGGAAGACGTACGGCAAGACACGCCCCCATACGGCTTTAAAACCAGGAGTCGGTCTGGTGGCACAGCAATCTAACGTTGTGGCTTCCTTCAGATTACTGGTATGACTTGCAATGCATGTAGATTTCTATAAATGTTGAAAACTTTCAGACTTAGAGGTTTCCCACTTCTGTGCTCCGACTGGGTAACTCTTGAGAATCCAAACGCACTGCCTAACAAGAACACACTTGATCATATATTTTTGACCCATGACATGTCCTTATACACACCTTTTATACATATTTCTTATATCAACACTACTAAAAGTACCTTGCCTATTCCAATTAATACTACAAGACACAAGTGTGATGGCACCCTTACACGCAACCTATTTACTGGTTCCCCAGCCCAAGTTACATACTATAATAGATTTATCTGTTGTATTTTTACCCGCAACAGCTAATCTTCACTTTTTATACCAATACTTTCAGTTCCCAAAAATATATTCTCTTCTCAGCGGATAACTGAATATCCAACATCCTCAAATTAAACCCCAGCGCTCGGTGCCTGTTGGCAATAATTTTCCTTTATATCATAAATGTGGCAACAACTCTCTTTGCGTTTAAGCCAACATTGGCTTTCAATATCCTTGCACTTTTTTAGTACTTATTGCTTATTAGGTGCAACAGTCTGTGCAACACGCACCTTTTTGTTAAAAACCAATTTGAAGCCGGTTTGGAATATGTATTAGCTCTCTAACATGTCATATTTTGTTTAATACTTGCATATTAAACAATCATGGATTTTCACTAGCAGGCACACATGTTAGCTCTATTGTCCCACCAGATGCACCATTCACAACTTTGAATTAGCATTGCACGGAATGACCAGCTTTTTTCTGCCTTCCGGCTTGGTTCGTCAGTCTTAGCAACCAGGTCAGGTGACTATGTCACCTGACTGACCCTGCAGAGGTTACTATAGTAACCCCTCGTAACTGCGATTGCCTTCAGCACTTGAGAAACTGCCTGCCACTGAGCACGTCTAATTCACAAGCCGGTAAGCATTTATTATCGCATTTAGCAACGTACACGGCTCGCATTTAAACCCATCTCAAATAAACACGGTGTTATATTCATTTTACAGATTACGGCCAGATATCCGGAATCAGCACACCCAACACGAACCTGTTTACTGCATTATTGCCACACCAATGGCATTTCTGCCGAGCAATATATCACGACCTGTTTAGAAGTAAAGGTAATAACTTTTTGCCTTTCATTTATTGCACATGATACTAACAATCGGTGATTATATCATCTACCCAAGCAAGCCTTTCTGAATAGACTAAATACGCTCCACTTGCTTTATATTTCACAGTACACTGAACTGACCAGTAACATGCTTTTGGAACCGTCCGTTGCTCCATTTTTTCTACAGTTTGACAGAGAACAATTACAATAAGGTATGCTTTATTTTTCATAGCCTACATACTCACCTTCAGAGTCATGTTATGCACGCAGTAATTTAAACAGTATATTTTTCTTTTTTCTTCTTTTCTCTCCCATTTCCAATTGCTCCTTGCTTTGACACCCTTCCCCCCCCCCTGGCAGGTTTCTAAATTGAACACAGTTCAGGATTTAGCATCAGCACTATAGCCCAATGCACTATATGTATCTATATGCCCTGATGACGACCTCATAGGTTGAAACACGTGTTGGCATTTTTTCGCATTTCCTGACGGCATTTTCTGCATTTCTTGACATCTGAGGCATTTTCTGCATTTTTTGGCATTTGTTTGGCATTTTCTGTACTTTTGGCATTATATGAATGTACTTTGTTTTGGACACTGCCCGGCAGGACACTGCCCGGCACTTATCTGTTTGTAGTATTAAGCTTCTTACATGAAAAGTGTACCCATGTGTACCAAGAATGTATCATTTGTTTTTGGGGCACTTTAAATCAAAATGTCCTAGTATTGACTTGAGGAATTAAAGCTGGGCTCTTTGATTCACTAATCAATTGCACCATAAATCAGTTGTGTCTTTTTGTGAACACTCCTCATCCACTCTGTTCAAACTTATCACACCCAGTGAGCATACAACAGGTAACAAGCGCAGCCTGTGCAGATGGTTACCCCTTACAATTTGTTTTAGACCAGGTGATAGTGGGAGATCACCTTACCATCCACACGACAGCAGCTTTACCAATATCTGATCTGATCATCCATTTAGACTTCCAGGTGTGCGCACTCCTGAATAGGGCCCTACCCCCACAATCCCTTTGTTTTATGACTTGCCCTGCGGTCTGCTGCACTGCTCTGTACACAGTTACAATAACGTATTTTCATAATGACAGACTACCTTAAGAATAGAGAAGAGGACAGTGCTGCCCTCTTTGCACCCAGGGGTTCTGATACTAACCCCTTTAAATCCAGACCTAATATATCTGAAACTCTTATACAAAAATTCATCAAACTTGAAAGGTTATGTAAAAAAGAAATCAACAAGTTTTGGGAACAGGTATCGCTCAAAAACTATATTCAAAAAAATATTATACCAAGAGGTTTGAGAATATTAATCTTTCCAGACTTCGTACACAAAGATGACCAGGACCTGGCAGCTGATTGGGAATCAAATGTCACAGTCAGCTCAGAGAACATGATGAAAATTTTAGTTAAACATGCCGAACGTGAACATGTTCGAGTAGTCAAAGAGATAGAAAAACTCAAAACTGAAATCAAAGATATGAATAACCCGGCGAGTTCGAAAGAAAAAAACTTCGCTAAAATGAATGAGATCCTGGTTGAATACCAGGACGAGATCAAGTTGCGCAAATTTAGAAAATTCTATAGAGATGAAAAAGACTATCTGAATGATAGAGTCTACACCTATCAACCTAAATATGATGGGGACTTATCACAAATAGCCACACCAACGGCGTCTCCTGTCACATCGGATACAGATTCAGAAACTGACACTACTACCAATCCAAACCAAGAGGGAGAACAGGCGAACGCCGAAGGGTCTCGCCATTATCGACGAGGCTTCCTAGCTGAGATCAAAAGGTATAAGAAAGGCAATCAATCAACATACAACTTACAAAATAAACAAGTTCGCTTTCAGCAAAATGTCCCTTTAGGACGCAAAAATCTTCCTACTCCAACAACCTCAGAGGAGGAAGAGGAAGAGGAGCAAGGAGGAGAGGAAGGGAGAGATACAAACAAAAGACTCACCAGATCCAGTTCCAGGAAACCGATACCCAAGTCTATACTAAAAGCCTAGTTGTCAATTTATCTGACAAACACCTCTCACCTCAACAGCTTTCTGTCCTTAACCATGGGCTTTCCTTTGCTCCAGCTGCCACATCCGATATGACTGAACTTCAAATTGACCTGTATAAATTTTCGAGAAAACTCAAACTCAAAAAATTCTTTCATAACAAGGATGTAACGTTTAGACCGTTGGCACAACTCCCTCCTACTAGCTCACAAAGTATACAAGAAATCGAAAATATTCATCTGCTCCATAACCTTATGGGGCAAGACTCTAAAAGTTTGTGTGAAATTCAGAACTTGGCATCCGCAACGAAATATGGACATCAAGGAACACAAAAACAGATCCAAATTTTTGCCACCTATCACGGGAGACACGTTATTGATACATTTTATAAGACAATCACCAAAGAAATTCATAAACACATTGATGGTCTCCAACAAAATTGCAGCAGTAAAAAACAGAATTTAACTAAATTGGAACGAAAAGCACTACAAGATATCTGTGAAGACAGTACCATCATTATTAAGGAAGCAGATAAAGGTGGCAATATTGTCATCCTTAATAAATCAGATTATATCAAAATGGCAATGGAACACCTTGGAACACCAGGATGCTATAAGACACTTACGTCCAACCCTACCACTCAAACTCTAAAAGAATTACAAACCCTACTTCAATTTTGGTACAACCATGGTCTACTATCAGATGAGGAAAAAATGTTTTTGTTGACTGCTAAACCACTTATGCCAACGATCTACTTTTTACCGAAGGTTCACAAACCCTTTCTGACTCTCCCACAGGTTAGACCAATTATGAGTGGTCAAGGAGGTGTCACGGAACCACTTGCAGACTATATAGACAGCAGTATCAAACATTTGGTACCTGAGATTCCAGCATACCTTAAGGACACCACGCACACGTTGCAAATATTACAAGGGATCACCTGGAAACCTTCTTATTATTTAGTGACTTTGGATGTGGCATCTCTATATACTTCTATCCAACATAAACTGGCCTTGGATACGATTGACTTTACCTTTAGAACTTTTTCTGCGTCTCATTACACACATGTTCAGATGATTAAAAACTTCCTAGAATTTACTCTCTCACACAACCAGTTTCTCTTCAATGGCAATTACTACTCACAAAGTAGGGGATTGCAATGGGGGCTAAGTATGCGCCCTCTCTGGCCAATTTATTTATGGCCTACTTTGAGGAAAGTTATATCTTTCAGAATAATCCCTACAAACATCATATTATCAGTTGGAAAAGGTACATACATATATCACACCTTACCATCGTCATTGCCACCACAACCATGTACCCTGCAGATAATGCACCCTGTCCAACCCTAGAAAGAAACACTAGACTACGAGCCAGACTACCCCGTCTCTACGAGCCCATCTACCACAACAAGAGACCCACCCTGCAACACACCAAAATCCACCCGAGCCACATCACACCCTGCTACAACCCCACCCAACCCAAACTCATCCCTATAACAATCCAGGATACACCCAACACTACCACTATATCCGGAGCTTTGATCAACGCCAGATCGATAATGGCCCACGCCACAGAAATAGCAGACACCTTATCCTCAAACAACCTCGACCTCCTAGCTATCACTGAATCATGGCTGCACGAAGCAGCAGGCCCAGCACTCTCAATAGCCATTCCAGAAAATTACCAAATAATCAGAATGGACAGGCCCAACAACAGAGGAGGCGGCCTAGCCATCATAGCTAAAACAAACCTCGAGCTAAGACCACTGCCCCAAACACCTCTCAAATCCTGCGAACTCCTAGTAGCCAAACTACCCATTTCCAACTGTCGCACCTTAACCATCCTTCTAATATATAGGCCACCCGGCCCCATTGGCTCATTCGAAGCAGACCTATCCAGCCTCCTAGCCAACAACACAAAAGACACCACCCAAATATTACTACTAGGCGACTTGAATCTAGGACTAAACGACCCTGACGACAAATCAGCACAAGCCATAGCTAACATGCTAGATGAACACGGCCTAATCCAAAGAGTGCTCACCCCACCCATAATAAAGGTAGGACCTTGGACTGGATCGCCACTCTAAACTGCGACACCATCATTACCAAAACCACTCCCCAGCACTGGACAGACCATTACCTCATTGACTTCACCTTATCTCTTAATAGAGAAGTCAACAAAGGAAAAATCATGGCACCACCACTACCCACTAGAGCAAAAAAAAACATAACCCCAGACAACCTCCTACCACTACTACTGCCAACCCTCAATGCTCTCCCCGACAATCTAAAACCAGAACTCCTAGTAGAAAACTATAACAATACCATAAAAAAAGGACTAGACATCATTGCCCCTCTAAAACTGCAAAAAAGCAAACAACAAGCCCACCTGAACACCTGGTTCACCCCGCATCTGAAAGAACTTAGACTGCACAAAAGGAAACTTGAAAGCCAATGGCACAACTCCCCTACTGAAGAGAACAAATCACAACTCAAACTTTGTGCAAACAACTACAAAAAAGAAATTCTACTCACAAAAAAGAAACTATTCAATGAAAGAATCGAAAAATCGAGCTCCAACACCAGAGAACTATTTGCTATACTAAGGGAATTAGAATCCCCTATACCCCCACCAGACAATATAATTAAGGATAAAGCATGGTGCACCAGCGTCCAAAACGCCCTAACTAATAAAATCAAAAGTCTCCAAACCAAAATCGCTCTGAAAAAAGACTCTCTCACCACCAATGAAGCATCTCCCAGCAACCACGACAAAACAGCCAACCGTCCAGGCCATAATCTCTTCAGATTTACCAAAATATCTATCCCAGAAACAGAAAAAATTATAGCCTCACTTAAACCATCTAACTGCAAAGGCGACAACTGCCCTCCCCAAATAATCAAGGATGCTGCTAGGGATCTAGCCCCCTTCATAACCAAGCTGATCAACGCATCCTTCTCCTCCAACACCATACCAAGCAACCTCAAAGAATCTTGGGTCCTGCCTCTCCTCAAGAAGCAAACCCTAGACCCCGCCATTCCCACCAATTACAGGCCCATCACCACGGTGCCATTCCTGTTAAAGATAATAGATAGAGTAGCATACCTGCAGATTCAGCAATATCTTGAAACTCACAAACTACTAGGCACCCACCAATCAGGCTTCAGACCGAAGCACGGCACCGAGACAGCCTTAATCGATCTTAAAACCCAGATCAATGAGATTAACGACAAAGGGAACACTGCCATGTTACTACTCCTCGACCTGTCGGCAGCATTTGACCTGGTGGATCACGCAGTCCTGTGCGAACACCTGGCCTCAGCAGCCCACTTCTCGAAAGAGGCCATAGCCTGGATCCAATCATTCCTGGACAACCGAACTATGAGGGTCTTCTCCACCCTAGCCTCAGCAGACCCCATTAAAATAACCTGTGGGGTGCCCCAAGGCTCCTGCGTCTCTCCCACCCTCTACAACATCTTTACCAAGCCCCTATTTGACAAGTTGGACAGACTGGGTGTCTCATATACCAATTATGCAGATGACACCCAGATCCTCATACCCCTCTCAGGCAACTACGCTTCAGATACGGCCTTGGTAAACAAAATATATCTCATCATTCAGGCATGGATGGCCACACACGGTCTATGTCTAAATGATGAGAAAACCGAAATCCTGCTCCTCGGTTCCAATACCAATCTCAAAAAACTCAGCTCCAACTATAAGGCCTTCAACATTGATGGCAATACCATCACAGTGGCCACAACAGTGAAAACACTAGGCTTTCACCTTGATGCAACCATGTCACTAAAAAAACAAGTCAACTCACTAGCATCCTCCACCGCCTACACATGCAAGCTAATTAGGGCATGTAGAGCCTTCCTCACCCAAACTAGCTGCATCATCATAGCCAACGCCCTAATACTATCCAGACTGGACTATTGCAACGCCATGTACCTAGGAGCCAACAAATGCATAACCAACAAACTACAGACACTACAAAACAACGCTCTCAGAACAGCCCTCAACCTACCCTCTAAGGAACACATCTCCAACAAAAGAAGAGAACACAAATGGCTTAAAATCCATGACCGCATCTCCCTCAAAACGGCATCACTCACCCACAAATGCTTAAACAACGCAGCCCCCCCCTATCTCGCATCCAGAATAAAGAAAAAAACGTCCACCCGCCCCACCAGATCGATCAATTCCTACTGCCTGCAGGTACCCAATTTCAGACAAAAGAAAACCGGCGGCAGCAGCTTCCCTGTCCTGGCAGCCCAACACTGGAACGCCCTCCCACTCCACATTAGGACAGACCAATCCTACTATAGCTTCAGGCGAAACACCCTCACTTGGCTGCGGGCCAATGATCCTCACGACTAACCCTGCCATCTAATCTGATCATGCCAATGCTATAACCTGACTACCATGCACAGTCTTAAATTTGTAAATATGTAAATGCAACCGAAC
The DNA here is from genome assembly GCF_040938575.1 of Ambystoma mexicanum. NCBI lineage: Eukaryota > Metazoa > Chordata > Amphibia > Caudata > Ambystomatidae > Ambystoma > Ambystoma mexicanum. Next base: position 1,085,904,551 of record NC_090941.1, read on the forward strand.
TGCTCCTACGCACAGTATTAATATGTACATTTGTAAACCTTCGCTCAATTATATGTATATATGCACATCCCACACAATGTAACTGTAAATGCAATGCACTTTTTCTCATGCCTATCTTATTCTGTAACCAAGTTTTTAAGTAATCCTATCTTCCTAACCTCTGTTGCGCCCTGTTACCTCTGGGTTTTGCGCGCTATAATAAATAAATAAACAAAACAAACAAACAAACATTGATGATGTACTGACCATTTGGGATGGCAGTAGAGAAGTTTTTGAAGCATTCATGCTTTATCTTAATGATAATACCTTTGACATTAAGTTCACAGGCCACATTGACCCGTTTGAAATCACGTTTCTAGATTTGAAAATCCAAATTGTCTCTGATACCATTGAAACCTGCACGTTTAGGAAAGCTACAGCAGTTAACTCCATTTTACACGCCAGCAGTAACCATAAACATAGTGTTATTCGCAATATCCCTAAAGGTGAAATACTCAGAGCTAAGAGAAACTGCAGCCAAGATGAAACATTTCTAATAGAATGTAAGTCTATAGGATACAGATTTCGGGAAAGAGGGTATCCAATATCACTAATCAGGAATACAACCAATGCAGCTATGCAAGTATCCAGATCGCAGTTATTGACCGAGAAGCCAAAATCAACTCGAGAACAATATCCGACACATGTCAACTTCATCACCAAATTTTCTAGTGATTACAAATTTATTCAGTATATACTACAAAAGCATTGGCACATCTTGCATTTAGACTCTGATTTGACACCATATATCACGGGTCGTCCGAATATCATTTTCACCAAAGCTACCACTTTGCGAAATATCTTGAGTCCCTCTTTCCTCAAACCTGATCCTATTGGACAGGATAGCTGGCTCTCTACCAAGTCCAAACCAATAGGCTTCTATAAATGCGGCTCTTGCAATTTTTGTCATCATGCCCTAGCACCAACCCAAACTTTTAGTTGTCATAATGGCCTCCAAACCAAAATATCTGACTTTATCAATTGTAGAACGAAATATGTTGTTTATGCTATTATATGTGTTTGTAAGAAAGTGTATATTGGGAGTACGATTAGAGAAGTACGCTTCAGGATCCGGGAACACCTCAATCATCTTAGTAGTCAGGACACGAGACTTCCCCTGGCCTCCCACTGGCAGAAACATCATCAACTGGACAATACTAAAGACATCAAATTTATTGGATTACAACACATCAAACAACATCAGAGAGGTGGCAACAGAGAACTGACCCTACGGCAGCAGGAAGCAAGAATGATCTGCAAATTACGCTGCTTATCGCTTGGTCTGAACCAAGATTCCGAACTTAATGTGTTTTTATAAATCAGGAGTCGGTCTGGTGGCACAGCAATCTAACGTTGTGGCTTCCTTCAGATTACTGGTATGACTTGCAATGCATGTAGATTTCTATAAATGTTGAAAACTTTCAGACTTAGAGGTTTCCCACTTCTGTGCTCCGACTGGGTAACTCTTGAGAATCCAAACGCACTGCCTAACAAGAACACACTTGATCATATATTTTTGACTTTGTCACCCATGACATGTCCTTATACACACCTTTTATACATATTTCTTATATCAACACTACTAAAAGTACCTTGCCTATTCCAATTAATACTACAAGACACAAGTGTGATGGCACCCTTACACGCAACCTATTTACTGGTTCCCCAGCCCAAGTTACATACTATAATAGATTTATCTGTTGTATTTTTACCCGCAACAGCTAATCTTCACTTTTTATACCAATACTTTCAGTTCCCAAAAATATATTCTCTTCTCAGCGGATAACTGAATATCCAACATCCTCAAATTAAACCCCAGCGCTCGGTGCCTGTTGGCAATAATTTTCCTTTATATCATAAATGTGGCAACAACTCTCTTTGCGTTTAAGCCAACATTGGCTTTCAATATCCTTGCACTTTTTTAGTACTTATTGCTTATTAGGTGCAACAGTCTGTGCAACACGCACCTTTTTGTTAAAAACCAATTTGAAGCCGGTTTGGAATATGTATTAGCTCTCTAACATGTCATATTTTGTTTAATACTTGCATATTAAACAATCACGGATTTTCACTAGCAGGCACACATATTAGCTCTATTGTCCCACCAGATGCACCATTCACAACTTTGAATTAGCATTGCACGGAATGACCAGCTTTTTTCTGCCTTCCGGCTTGGTTCGTCAGTCTTAGCAACCAGGTCAGGTGACTATGTCACCTGACTGACCCTGCAGAGGTTACTATAGTAACCCCTCGTAACTGCGATTGCCTTCAGCACTTGAGAAACTGCCTGCCACTGAGCACGTCTAATTCACAAGCCGGTAAGCATTTATTATCGCATTTAGCAACGTACACGGCTCGCATTTAAACCCATCTCAAATAAACACGGTGTTATATTCATTTTACAGATTACGGCCAGATATCCGGAATCAGCACACCCAACACGAACCTGTTTACTGCATTATTGCCACACCAATGGCATTTCTGCCGAGCAATATATCACAACCTGTTTAGAAGTAAAGGTAATAACTTTTTGCCTTTCATTTATTGCACATGATACTAACAATCGGTGATTATATCATCTACCCAAGCAAGCCTTTCTGAATAGACTAAATACGCTCCACTTGCTTTATATTTCACAGTACACTGAACTGACCAGTAACATGCTTTTGGAACCGTCCGTTGCTCCATTTTTTCTACAGTTTGACAGAGAACAATTACAATAAGGTATGCTTTATTTTTCATAGCCTACATACTCACCTTCAGAGTCATGTTATGCACGCAGTAATTTAAACAGTATATTTTTCTTTTTTCTTCTTTTCTCTCCCATTTCCAATTGCTCCTTGCTTTGACACCCTCCCCCCCCCCCCCTGGCAGGTTTCTAAATTGAACACAGTTCAGGATTTAGCATCAGCACTATAGCCCAATGCACTATATGTATCTATATGCCCTGATGACGACCTCATAGGTTGAAACACGTGTTGGCATTTTTTCGCATTTCCTGACGGCATTTTCTGCATTTCTTGACATCTGAGGCATTTTCTGCATTTTTTGGCATTTGTTTGGCATTTTCTGTACTTTTGGCATTATATGAATGTACTTTGTTTTGGACACTGCCCGGCAGGACACTGCCCGGCACTTATCTGTTTGTAGTATTAAGCTTCTTACATGAAATGTGTACCCATGTGTACCAAGAATGTATCATTTGTTTTTGGGGCACTTTAAATCAAAATGTCCTAGTATTGACTTGAGGAATTAAAGCTGGGCTCTTTGATTCACTAATCAATTGCACCATAAATCAGTTGTGTCTTTTTGTGAACACTCCTCATCCACTCTGTTCAAACTTATCACACCCAGTGAGCATACAACAGGTAACAAGCGCAGCCTGTGCAGATGGTTACCCCTTACAATTTGTTTTAGTCCAGGTGATAGTGGGAGATCACCTTACCATCCACACGACAGCAGCTTTACCAATATCTGATCTGATCATCCATTTAGACTTCCAGGTGTGCGCACTCCTGAATAGGGCCCTACCCCCACAATCCCTTTGTTCTATTTCTAATCAACTTTGATGCAAGTAAAGTAAATGCTGATATTCCTTGCATTTTAGAATACAACAGACTTCGCTCCCTATACACTCCCCATCTAAACACATATTCTGTTCCACAAAAAGTAAAATGTTATAAAAGAAAAATAAATCAAATAGAAATGCAACAGGATGTCACTGCAAATCCTCCAAAGAGAGTAAAAGAAAGTAATACTTCTTCAAATACCACAAGCAAAAAATAATCAATTGTGGAAAGTAAACCAGGTACCTTCAAAGAAGGAAGACAAACTCCAAAAAAAGCAGTCAGATACAGAACTACCTGGTCCATTTAAACTCTCAAATATAGTTGGTGTAAGTTGCTACACAAATGTAGCAATGAATATTCTATTTCAATTACCACCAATTGTTAACAACATTTACTTACACAGTACAGACCCATTGTGTATGCAAATGTCAGTACTTCACAGAAATGCAGCAAATAATCCTGACAACACGTATAGTGTTTATGGAATAAGACAACAATTGGACTACTGTGCTGGAATGGTGAAATTCACTATAAACTCACAGGAAGATCCACAAGAATTTCTAATGTACTTCCTACAAGTACTGGAAAACAAAAACATACCTATAAATTAAATCTTCCAGATTTCATACATGTGGAAACATACATGCACTCTCTGCACCAATGTGACACAAGAAGAAATCCCCAATGAACGCTTCATATATATATATATCAATACCTAATTGTGAATCCATTCCATTTCAGCAACTTGTACAAAATGCAAACCATGGTAGATTATGTTGTACCTGCAATTCAGATAATTGCTCCACGTTAGTAATACAAACACATAGTAAATACGTAATACTAATGCTTCTACGTTACAATGCAGATGGTACCAAAAACAACTGCAAGCTGACTGGATTCACACATGGTCAAATATCACTTGGTAAGAAAACCTTCACAACAATAGGTATGATCTACCACACAGGAGCCACAACCAATTCAAGGCACTACACTGCATATATAAAAAAGAAATGTGGATGGTTTGAATGTAATGATAGTACCATTACTCTAAAGCAGAGATTACCAGCAAATCTTACAAACACTTATTTAATGTTCTTAAAACCAGAATTTGATAACTAAACTGTACTTAAAACTTAAGTAAACTTGTAGTAAAAAATAAAAACTGTTAGAATATTCCAAAAGCTATCTAACTGCCCAAAGATTGTACAACAACTAACCAGATAAACGAATACCACTAAATTAGAGCAAAAAATAGACAGTTAGAATACGCCAATTGGTATCTAACTTTCCCAAAATTTAACAATATCGAAACAGATAAATCAATACCACTAAAATATATTAAAAAAAATAGACAGTTAGAATACGCCAATTGGTATATAACTGTCCAGAAATGTTACAATACCCAAACAGATAAATCAATACCACTAACATATATCAATAAATAGACAGTTAGACTACGCCTACTGGTATCTAACTGCTCCAAAATGTCATGATATACAAACAAATAAATAATATGTTACTGCTCCAAAAAAATGCAACAACCCAATGTATAAAGCATTAGCCAGAAGCAACAAGTGAACACTGAAAACAAATAAACAAATAAACTGTAGCATAACAGAAAAAGGGTTTTTTTTTAATCCAACATGGATTTTTTTTCTCCCACAGACCCAATGATTTTAGCAACGAACACAGAAACTGAACACATTGCACAGTACTCTGGTTTGTAATCTACTAAATATGAGGGTCAAAAAAAAAAAAATAAATTTTGATTATACAATGTAATAAGTCATTACAAAATACTAATACTAGCATGCTATTTTCTTTTATCACAGATATTAACAAGAAATACATGTACTCCAGTAACTAAACCAAACAGTAAGTATATTATACACTCTATGCCATGGCCACAACCATTGCAGCATATCACACCCATAATATCTTATAACTTTGTTCCTTATAAATTTGTTTTTGACCCAAAGTTATAAGCAACTATAAGTGTGATATGCTGCGGTGGTTGGGGCCAGGGCATAGAGTGTTGGGTGCATGACCAAGCATTGAAGAAGCATTGTGATTGCTCGTAAAATAGATTTCATTATTGTTTGTCCTGTCACATGTCTATTTATACTTTAGTGTATGATGTGAAACATAACAAAACAACATACATGTGTTCATGTGGGTTCATATTAACACATTCATTTGGAAGAAAAACAGGAATATCAAAGACTGACAAACTACATAATTTAAAGTTATTATATGTATAACACATTTATTGATGCTTAAGGTTGTCAGAAGCCTTACTTTAAAAAGAATAATCGATTGATAATAAAAAATATCGGTTACATAGATTCAGATTCTGCATTAACTGCACAAATCCAGAGTATTCCACAGTATAACTTGGAAATTCCCACGACACAGGCTGGAATGACCCAAAAAACTCTGAACCCCATTCGTAGGGGAATCCACCATGTAGGCCACACGCCTGCACCATCTGTGTGAATAAGAGAAAGTATTTTGTTGAACTAATTGGAAAACTATATTGTATGTTTTTGCATAACTTTGAAAACGATAGGCATAGATAGGAAAGTCAAAATATGTGGGTGGGTTAAAGAAGTTCAATGACAAATAGTTTGTCAGTCAGTCAATAAAACTTTATTTGGATATAAATATCCATAAAAGCAACAACAATCACAAAATATTGAACACAACAAGCTTAAAACATTAAAACTTCATCAACCCCATCAAGTGGGGCCATGAAATAAAACTCACAAACTTTGGCCACCTCACTAGCGGGCAGCAACACATTAGTACATTACTAAGAGGCTTCTTTTTCCTGTACTATTCTCTGATGCGTTGTCAAAGCCCTACATATAAAGGTAGACAGGTCCCAAGCTATCAGGGGCGCTTCCGGCTTCAGCAAAAAAAGGTGCACTGGGCCATGTGGAGTAAAACTATTTGCTCTAAAAACAGGGACCAGTAACCACATCCTTAACACAGCATAACTGGGACAAAACAGCAAAAAAGGTGCCAGGTCCTCCAAACTGGCCCCACATACAGGACAACCAACATTTATACTCAGTCCTATTCTTTTTTCTATTACTTCACCCAGGATTAAGCAATCAAAATTGGTTCTAGTGATATGACATCTTTGGGATTTCTTATGGGACCAGACCAAATAATCCTTAATTTCATTGTTGCCAATAACATGAGGCGTCTATTCGAAGGTTTTGCAATCTCTAGTGTCTCCCTTTCATCATAAATCCAGAATGTCACTCTCTTTTTCAAAACGCGGCTCATTGGCCTACTCAATAAGTTTGGCTCATCATGTATGTTCTGTAACTTTGTGTTATATAGGAAAGCCATTTGATGTGCTTCGTGCATTATAATATTTCTTATTAAATGCTGAGATCAAGAAGCATTAGTATTTGCCCAAACCCTGAGTCAGACCAACTTTGTTATGGGCAGAAAGGTTTGGGGCTGATAACGGTAGGGCCAACAGCTTTGGCAAACAAATAGTTTGAAAATAAGATATTTCAAATTATATTCCTAGGGAATGAAATAACTTGACCGAAAGTATTTGGTGGCACATTATAGTTGTGACCAAGAAAATTGTAGACTAATAAAAACAAGAATACTTAATTGAGCAAAATATAACTAGGATGCATTGGTAAATAGAAATACAGTGAACACGGGAGATAGAATCACATTAGTATTATAAACAAATTCATAAGGAAATAGTGCTAGGTTTATTCAGTTAAAAGGGGTAGATACAATACTCAACACTCATTCATTGCTGGGAACATGAGGGCGGATATGTGGGAAAGCAGGCTGAGTTTTTGTAGCAACATGTGTTTTCTACCAAAGTTGACGCCAATTGACATTGAAGGCATATACTCCAAGTGAATCAGGATCTTGTGAATCTTCGACACCGCTATCATTCATTACAACATTTTGTTGCTGGCTTTCCCTCACAAGGATCTGGTGTGATTCATAAATGATCCCCTGAATTCTGATATTATGTTTGCAAATGGTGAAATCAAACTGTGGAAAAAAGAAAACAAATCAGCCCATCTCCACAGTCCATACCTATATTTATATTCAGTGAAAAAGCATTGTTTTGCAATGGTTATATTGCACCAATAAAAACCTATCAAAACCAGTGGAAAAAGTTTTTAAAAGGATATTATGGTTATCAATGACATTTGTGATATCATCTTTGATGTCATGGGTGTTAGTCTTAGCTGGGCACGGTGGTGGCACGAGTTATGGTTGTTTAGCTTACCATAACTGGCGAATTTCTGGGGGTTTTCGATTTTACTTGTAATTATAATATCCTTTTAAGACACTGTTTCCACTGGTTTTGATAGGTTTTTATTAGTGCAATATAACCATAACGTCCCTCTAACAAAGTATTTTCACTGAATTTCACAGGTTTTTACCTTGATACCCTTAATTTGTGTACATGTGCCTACAACATACTGACCCCCCCTGGCCCGACATGCTGGTCACAGGATGCGTGGACTATGCGATTGTCCGCGGACATCGGGCAGCATTCACACTGCCCAAAAGCTCAGGGGTTGTCTTATATTGTTGTAGCATGCAGCAGACAAACAGAAGATGTTTAAAGGACAACACATATGTGTACTACAAGCAAAAATTAAGTAAGTCTACAAACTCTGTACTTATAAAAACTGAATTGCAATTAGATAGGTTGTGCAACATAATGGAATGCACCAAGTAGAAAAATAATCTGTGCATCCAACAATATTACCTCAGTGCTGCTTTGCATACACAGTGAGAAGCAACTATCACAAGAAAGTCCAACGTACTGAGAGGAGAACCGTACAAAAAATAGTAAGTACGCTATATTTCTTAACGTAACTGAGGAGTTTGTTCTGTGTACATGACTACTAAAAAGCATTTTTACACAGAAATGGCAAGCACACTGGACTGGCTTGAGGAAAATTTCCCTCATGATGAAATGAGTGACGATAGCAACTCTAATGGTACACCAGGGCATATGCACATCACATCCCCTGGTCCTAAGAAAAACAAACCTGTTCAGAACTGACCCCCGCACGTGTGTCGCACTTTTAATTAGTTGCAAATCCCATGCAATAGGTATCCTACGGACAGCCGTCCCATCCGCAAATGTTTGTGACGTCACCATGTGACCGCACCCACGCTGAGCATCGGTTTTTGGGCCCACCTTGAGGCCCCTGCACCCCTATAAAAGGCAACACCCCACTGCTGCTCCTCGTTCTGTTTTTGGATGCCCAGGACAGAGCAGTGCTTCAGATTGCTCCTTGCTGGACTTGCTTTCTCAGGCATTCTTCTATGCTGTGTTACATTTTGTTCTGTGCCAGAGCAGTGCTCCTGATTGTTCCTTGCTGGAATTGATTTCTGCTGAATTCTGCTGTGCTGTGCTACTTTTGGTGCTGTGCTGTGCTACTCTACTTTTGGTGTGCTGATCCAAATGGCAACCATGGCTTCTGCTGGCTCCTTAGGACCACCCTCATCACAATCACCACAACCACCACCTTTTGGAGGGCCTGGGGAGGGGAACAGGCATGGTGCTGTAGAGAGGGATCAAGAAGAGCAAGAGGATGAGGTAGTGGAAGTCCCCACTACCAGCTGCCAACGTGAGTCTTGGGTGTGGAGGCTCTTTACCACCGTTAGGGTGGTATCCAAGGCACATGCAGCCAAGGTTCGCTGCACTGATTGTACTCAGTCGTGGCAAGCCTGGACTGTACAGCTACGGGATCACCTCCATGCAGCAACACCTGAGGTCAAACCACAAGGCAGCAGTTCAGAGGGTCATCCCCTTCGAAGGCGGTAGTAGGTTGAGTTCCTCTGCCACATCCTCTGCATCTGCTCCTGTCACCACATGGACACTCCTGTGGGGCAGCAAATCCCTGACCAGGCCTCACAGACCATACGTGACGCAGTTGACCCTTGCCTTTTGAGGGTCACTGTACTGTATAAGTACTGCAACACGGTACTCTGCAGGGGGGAGCAGTTTCGTAGTGCTTTCAAGACACTGCTCACTAGCTCCATGAGTCCCAACCAACATCTTCCTCTCTCCACCTACCCCTTCATCTCTGTGGTTTGGTGCCCCTTCCCTACCTTCCCTTCCTGTGTGTCGTGTACAAAAACACCGAAATAATTATAAAACAACAAAAAACAAAAAAGGCTCTTTTTAGAGCCACCTTTCACAGTTCAAAAATAGAAGTACCAAAAAAAATGGTGCAGGCCCGTGCGCTGTCCGCGAAGTCCGCGGACAGCGCTGCGGACATCCAGAAAATGTAGGTGGTGGCGCCATCAAAAACATTGCACTCTTTTGCGGGAGAAAGTGATGGCTCCTTTTTGTGTTGTTTGTTTTTTTTTGAATGGTTAAAGTGGCCAACACCTACCGGAAAAATGCTTCCTATACTTGCAAAAAGGAATGCAATGCATTTTGGATATTTTGGAAAAAAAGCTGATTGCCTGCATCAGAAAGATGGACTCCATCTCTGTGAAAAATATTAGTGCTACAAAATGTAATGTTTCCAATGTGGAAGGACGACATGCAAACATCTCGCAAAAATGCTCAAACAGCCTTGTTGACATTTCGCCTCGCTTTCTCCATTTGTGGACCAAATTAAGAAGAGTGCTGCCACTGCCACATCTGTCTCTGAGCAATGCGTGGAAAAATTACTCGGGAGTTTGGAGACATGTCCACGACTTTCCCAAGTACCTCCCTCATCGCAAACTGCAGGGAAATTCCGGTAACATGGCCTAAACTGTTCCCTCCACAATGAACAATAATTATGGCAGGAAGATGGCGCGTCAACAAAGTGGCACAAAGTGGAAGCAAGTCCTCCCACTTCATGCTGCGCACTCCATACCACTGCACATCAACATGATCAAATACAAGATGTGCAGGCAGTCCACAGTGCTCTGCATACACCTGCAACCAACGGATCCACAACTCCCCCAAAATCCACACACTCTGCCACCTGAAAGATGCAGCCATAGCCATCTGCATGCCTCTCAGCAAACAGACCTTCTGCCAAAGTCTCTCCTTGCATACCGCACCCTAGAAACCTTATTGGCCAATCCCCTGGCCTCCACAGTCCCATTTTCATGCCTGCCATTCTCAAAAGCCCTGGATATGACACATGCGATCGGTGAACTACCGCAGTGTCCGTGGATATATTGGCCAAATCAGGGGTGGGAGAAAAATGTAACCCAGGGTAGGAGATTTCCTCTGTAGTGGTGGCTCTGAAAAAAGCCTTTTTTTTAAAGGTGCTTGTAAACAAACACCTTTTGCTTTGTATTATTTGGGTGGGTTTTCTCTTCTTGTTTCTCCTTACTGCCTTACATTGACCTCTGCAAAGCATCCCTTAGATTGCGAAAGAAAATGGCATTTCCAAGGGTGGACAAAGAAATGCCATATGGGGTGAAATAGTGCACACTAAGGGAATCAATGTTCTGGTTATGGAAAGATAACATCACAGCACTTCGCAGAAATGCACACATGCCTCTGTTAACGAGGCACCTTCTGTAATTTTGTCAGAAAACCACCTTTGCACTGGGAAAAACAGCATCTGTACCTTCACCAAGTCCTTCAATGCCCTGAGCAAACTTGGAGCACTGATGTAACCCAAATGCTCTCCTCCACAGTGCACCACTACCACATTGGGAGTACTGAAACTGGCCATGTCTCTGCAAAGTGCAAGCACTGCTTCCAAATTGCAGCCAGGCACACTATACCAAAACACTTGCACTCCTTGAAAACCAAGATTGGCAGAAATGCCTATTCCCTCTGCATACTTCTCCAGATCACACACAAAGGAATCTCCAACTATCCATACACTAACTCTTTGCATCTCTCCAACACCAGCCATCTTCACTACACAACCAACACAGCAATGAAAAAAAGTATTACCCTCTCTTCCTGTAAAGCTCAGCCTGAACACCTGATTGGCTAATCCCCACAGTCCCATTTCCATGGCAGACATGCTAAGAACACCCGTATGTGGCACTGCGTTGTCTGCAGAACCCGTAACAAAGCACAGTCCTTCTTCCCTTTCCACTTCACTCTTTGCAGCACTCCCTCATTGGCTACTGTTAAGCAGTCACACTTCCATCCACCAATCACAGCCAAGAACTCTACATCTATCTCTGTCATTTCCGTTCAACACTGCAGATGTACTGTTCAACACTCAGAGTACAGGTCTCTGTGATTCCCATGCACCTGCACCCAAAAGTACTGTAAAACTCTCCAAGATTTCTACTTCCAGATTCATCCACATCTGCATCCATCAACACAAACTACAGGTCTGCATATATTTTGTAAACTAGATTTCCACTTCTTTTACAAATGCATATGAACAGGGTTCCTGCCACTTACCCGGCATAACCTACTCAATAATCATACTCTAATTTGTTCCATCTCCTGACATCAAATGGCAGTTACTTACAATGATGTGTGCTTTCAAAGTTTTCTTTCAATGCCCACTTGCATAACAGTTGCAAACCACACATTTCAATTTTAGCAGCACTCTCTGTGATTTTTCTATAAAAAAGAAAAGAAAACCACACAACATGTTCAAGTGGTAGATCCTATGTGAAACCTCAAAATATTACCACGAAATGCATGCTTGACCATATCACCCATACCAATGTGCAGACTGTTATTTTTCTCTTTCCTTCTGTTACTTTTACAGCCTCTTCTCCCACGAACACACATGCTGTAAAATACCCAGAATGCAGACAGAAAACGAAAACTGCATATATGTTACCAAAACATGGCAAATACATAGATTTGAAAATTAACAAAATGCACTGCACTTACAACTACTCATTTTAGCACCATTTGAAGGAAAGCAAATGAATGCATGTGTCCATTTGCAACAGTGCTATCTGTACATTGTCATAAATAAATGAAAGAAACAAGGAAAGGATTTCTGTAACATACTGCAATGGCACTCATGTAGCAAGCATGTGTGTGGGGGAATGTTAATACATTGCACACACTAACATTCTTCATTCTAATCTGGACATCTTTCTGGGCTTCTGCCTTTCTCTCAGCCTACTAGGACTTGCAGTACTCCATTTCCAATGGAAATAGTGCACCGACAACTCACACACTTGGAAACCTGCAGACCCGTAAGACATACTTATCACTGCACCACCGGCCTCCATACCAATGATGCTGATGCTCTCAAGTCTCGATTCCTATACAATGCTTTACAATTGCACACACATACAGACTAACATTTTCCAACATCTGACTTTCTAGGCCAACATGTCCTGTAATATCGTAGTGATACTGGGAAGCTTGCTGCCAAACAAGTGTTAGGAATCTAGTGGCAACCTGTCTGCACCAACAGCAGTGTTAGAACCATATTTGTAATCACATGCACTATTACTAACTCTTCTACCCAACAAATCCTCCTACAATATAACATAATCAGGCCAATTCATGGAATTAATGTGCAGCGAAAATTCCGGCGCAGAGGTGCCAAAATGTGCGAATCGCAGTGCAAGTGCGAAATTCGCAGGGAAACCAGCGCACATCGATTCATGGAAGTCCGTGCGCGAGAAAAATATTGGATGTGCGCTGAAAAAGTGCGCGGCGCACGCCGGCCACAGGTCATCCAACGGCGTGCGCTACGGCCACAGCGAAATCGCACATAGCACGGCGCACATAACAAAAGTAGGCGGAACACGGGGTGTAACACTCGGAATGGGGAACAACGCGTGAAAATATGGGCATCACGGGGGAAGTACAGGAGGCAAGTGCGCGGAACGCCCACACGCTCACCTACAACTCGTATTCATGGAATCGAATAGGGCAAACCAGCGCACGGGCAAAGACGCGCACAGGGCCAAACAAGTCCGCCACAAGAAAGCAGGCGGTAGCGTCCCTGCGCCTGAAATAAATGTGCGCTAAAATGTGCGCTAACAAAAAGCACCTATATACAGCTATGATGAATGATCCATACTGTGGCCCTCTAGGACAAATGAGGTGCAAAGGGGTACGCAACAAACACGGACACCCGCTGTGTGAAAAATAGCGCGTGCGTGGATTTCGGGGTGCGCTGGAAGTTCCACACGCCATTGGCCTGGGTACGTGTATTTCGGGGTGCGCGGGAAGTTCCACACACGATTGTCCTTGGTACGTGTATTTCGGGGTGCGCGTGAATTCCACACGCAATTTCAGCAGGGTACATGTACTCCGGGTGCGCGGGAATTTCCACACGCGAATCCACCAGCCTACGTGTACTTCAGGGGTGCCGGGGAGTACTACACATGAATTGGCCGTGTGGGTCTTCCCGGGTGTTCCCTCTACACCCTCCACGGCCCCTACAGGCGGCCCACATCACAGGGGACTACCCTGCACCCCTGCACATGTCCCGCAGGCAGCCCATCCACCATGGCCATGCCCCCCAGCCAACCCACATGTCACCTTGCACTACTGCCCACCAACGCATGTCTCCCAGCACCCCCATCCCCCAGCATCCAGGGGCACCGTCCACCAGGCCCCCACTCAAGTCCAACTCATGTCTCCCTGCACCCCCACCCCCCAGCATCCAGGGGCACCCTCCACCAGGCCCCCACTCATGTCTCCCTGCACCCCCACCCCCCAGCATCCAGGGGCACCCTCCACCAAGCCCCCACTCATGTCTCCCAGCACCCCCACCCCTTCAGCATCCAGGGGCACCCTCCACCAGGCCCCCACGCATGTCCACCTCATGTCTCCCTGCACCCCCACCCCCCAGCAGTCAGGGGCACCCTCCACCAGGCCCCCACTCATGTCTCCCAGCACCCCCACCCCCCAGAAGTCAGGGGCACCCTCCACCAGGCCCTCATTCATGTCTCCCAGCACCCCCACCCCCCAGCATCCAGGAGCACCCTCCAACAGGCCCCCACTCATGTCTCCCAGCACCCACACCCCCCAGCAGTCAGGGGCACCCTCCACCAGGCCCCCAATCATGTCTCCCTGCACCCCCACCCCCCAGCATCCAGGGGCACCCTCCACCAGGCCCCCACTCATGTCTCCCAGCACCCCTACCACCCAGCAGTCAGGGGCACCCTCCACCAGGCCCACACTCATGTCCAACTCATGTCTCCCTGCACCCCTACCCCCCAGCAGTCAGGGGTACCCTCCACCAGGCCCCCATTCATGTCTCCCAGCACCCCCACCCCCCAGCAGTCAGGGGCACCTTCCACCAGGCCCCCACTCATGTCTCCCTGCACCCGCACACCCCAGCATCCAGGGGTACCCTTCACCAGGCCCCCACTCATGTCTCCCAGAACCCCCACCCCCAGCAGTCAGGGGCACCCTCCACCAGGCCCCCACTCATGTCTCCCAGCACTCCCACCCCCCAGCAGTCAGGGGCACCCTCCACAAGTCCCGCACTCATGTCTCCCAGCACCCCCACCCCCCAGCATCCAGGGGCACCATCCACCAGGCCCCCACTCATGTCTCCCTGCACCCCCACCCCCCAGCAGTCAGGGGCACCCTCCACCAGGCCCCCACTCATGTCTCCCTGCACCCCCACCCCCCAGCAGTCAGGGGCACCCTCCACCAGGCCCCCACTCATGTCTCCCTGCACCCCCACCCCCCAGCCTCCAGGGGCACCCTCCACCAGGCCCCCACTCATGTCTCCCAGCACCCCCACCACCCAGCAGTCAGGGGCACCCTCCACCAGGCCCCCACTCATGTCTCCCAGCACCCCCACCCCCAGCATCCAGGGGCACACTCCACCAGGCCCCCACTCATGTCCAACTCATGTCTCCCTGTACCCCCACCCCCTAGCAGTCAGGGGCACCCTCCACCAGGCCCCCCTCATGTCTCCCAGCACCCCCACCCCCCAGCAGTCAGGGGCTCCCTCCACCAGGCCCCCACTCATGTCCAACCCACGTCTCCCTGCATCCTCACCCCCCAGCAGTCAGGGGCACCCTCCACCAGGCCCCCACTCATGTCTCCCAGCACCCCCACCCCCCAGCAGTCAGGGGCACAATCCACCAGACCCCCACTCATGTCTCCCTGCACTCCCACACCCCAGCATCCAGGGGCACCCTTCACCAGGCCCCCACTCATGCCCCCCAGCACCCCCACCCCCCAGCAGTCAGGGGCACCCTCCACCAGGCCCCCCCTCATGTCTCCCTGCACCCCCACCCCCAGCATCCAGGGGCACCCTCCACCAGGCCCCCACTCATGTCTCCCTGCACCCCCACCCCCCAGCAGTCAGGGGCACCCTCCACCAGGCCCCCACTCATGTCTCCCTGCACCCCCACCCCCAGCAGTCAGGGGCACCCTCCACCAGGCCCCCACTCATGTCTCTCTGCACCCCCACCCCCCAGCATCCAGGGGCACCCTCCACCAGGCCCCCACTCATGTCTCCCAGCACCCCACCCCCCAGCAGTCAGGGCACCCTCCAGCAGGCCCCCACTCATGTCTCTCTCCCAGCACCCCCACCTCCCAGCATCCAGGGGCACCCTCCACCAGGCCCCCACTCATGTCCAACTCATGTCTCCCTGCACCTCCACCCCCCATCAGTCAGGGGCACCCTCCACCAGGCCCCCACTCATGTCTTCCTGCACCCCCACCCCCAGCAGTCAGGGGCACCCTCCACCAGGCCCCCACTCATGTCTCCCTGCACCCCCACCCCCCAGCAGTCAGGTGGACCCTCCTCCAGGCCCCCACTCATGTCTCCCTGCACCCCAACCCCCCGGCATCCAGGGGCACCATCCACCAGGCCCCCACTCATGTCTCCCAGCACCCCCACCCCCCAACATCCAGGGGCACCCTCCACCAGGCCCCCACTCATATCCAACTCATGTCTCCCTGCACCCCCACCCCCCAGCAGTCAGGGGCACCCTCCACCAGGCCCCCACTCATGTCTCCCAGCACCCCCACCCTCCAGCAGTCAGGGGCACCCTCCACCAGGCCCCCACTCATGTCTCCCTGCACCCCCACCCCCCAGCATCCAGGGGCACCCTCCACCAGGCCCCGACTCATGTCTCCCAGCACCCCCACCCCCCAGCAGTCAGGGGCACGCTCCACCAGGCCCCCACTCATGTCTCCCTGCACCCCCACCCCCCAGCATCCAGGGGCACCCTCCACCAGGCCCCCGCTCATGTCTCCCAGCACCCCCACCCCCCAGCAGTCAGGGGCACCCTCCACCAGGCCCCCACTCATGTCCAATACATGTCTCCCTGCACCTCCACCCGCAGCAGTCAGGGGCATCCTCCACCAGGCCCTCACTCATGTCTTCCTGCACCCCCACCCCCCAGCATCCAGGGGCACCCTCCACCAGGCCCCCACTCATGTCTCCCAGCACCCCCACCCCCCAGCATCCAGGGGCACCCTCCACCAGGCCCCCACTCATGTCCAACTCATGTCTCCCTACACCCCCACCCCCCAGCAGTCAGGGGCACCCTCCACCAGGCCCCCACTCATGTCTCCCAGCACCCCCACCCCCCAGCAGTCAGGGGCACCCTCCAACAGGCCCCCACTCATGTCTCCCTGCATCCCCACCCCCCAGCATCCAGGGGCACCCTCCACCAGGCCCCCACTCATGTCTCCCAGCACCCCCACCCCCAGCAGTCAGGGGCACCCTCCACCAGGCCCCCACTCATGTCTCCCTGCACCCCCACCCCCCAGCATTCAGGGGCACCCTCCCCATGGCCCCCACTCATGTCTCCCAGCACCCCCACCCCCCAGCAGTTAGGGGCACCCTCCACCAGGCCCCCACTCATGTCCAACTCATGTCTCCTTGCACCCCCACCCCCCAGCAGTCAGGGGCACCCTCCACCAGGCCCCCACTCATGTCTCCCAGCACCCCCACCCCCAGCATCCAGGGGCAGCCTCCACCAGGCCCTCACTCATGTCTGCCAGCACCCCCACCCCCCAGCAGTCAGGGGCACACTCCACCAGGCCCCCACTCATGTCCAACTCATGTCCCCCTGCACCCCCACCCACCAGCACTGTGGGGCACCCTCCACCAGGCCCCCACTCATGTCTCCGAGCACCCCCACCCCCCAGCAGTGCGATTGGCCTGGGTACGTGTATTTTAGGGGAGCGCGGGTAGTCTTATACACAATTTCAGCAGGGTACGTGTATTACGGGTCCGCGTGAACTTCCACACGCGATATCAGCAGGGTACGTGTATTACGGGGTTCGCGTGAACTTCCACACGTGACTGGGCCTGGGAGAGTGGGGTACGTGTATTCCTGGGGTGGGTGGGAATATTTACACGCGACTGGGCCTGGGAGAGCGTGTTACGTGTATTCCTGGGGTGGGCGGGAAGATTTACACGGTCGCCTACAATGTGCAAAAAAGGTCCAATCCGGAAACACGTACGCCAGCATGAAGCAGGTGCACGTCCCGCGCAGCATAAAAGTGTGCGCAAACAACAAACAAGCTCAGACGCCAGGATGAATATACCGTTCCTAGCAGCAGTGGCCGTGGGATACCACAGGAGGAGGAGGAGGATAGTCAGGGTCAGAATCTTTACACCCAGAACCAGCCTTTGTGGTATGCCTGATGACCAGGTGTATGGGAGGTACAGGTTTCCACCTCACATAATACTTGACCTGGTCAGTGAGTGGGAGGATGACCTCACATCACCCACCCTGTGCTCCCAAGCACTCAGCCCCCTGGAGAAGGTCCTCAATGTACTGCACTTCTTGGCTACCGGATCATTTCAGCGGACAAGTGCCATAGTGGGGGGGGTGTCACAGGCCACACAGTCACGGTGCCTACACCAGGTGTTGGCCATAATCACTGCACGCCCATCAGTCTGGAGGCACATATACCTTCCCAGAACACCTGCAGAAAGGCAGGCTGTCAGCCAGGATTTCTACGGGATGGCACAATTCCCCAAAGTGCTAGGTGCCATTGATTGCACCCATGTGGCTCTATGTTCCCCCAGGGCATCTGAGCACATCTATAGAAACCGCAAGCACTGGCATTCCATCAACGTCCAGGTAGTATGTGATGCCAAGGGAATCATCACCTCAGTATATGCCAACTATCCAGGGTCCACCCACAACAGCTTCATTTACAGGATGTCAACCCTAAACCGGGACATGGAAGCTGGGCGGCATGGCGATGCATGGCTGCTTGGTGAGTATAAATGCCACAGCACATGCATGCATGACAGATACAGAGTAATGTCACTACCCCACTAATGATCCCCATCACCACCTCCCCAGGGGACAGTGCCTACCCTCTGAGCACCCACATGATGACGCCAATTCCGAACCCCATCACGCCTCCCGAGGAAAGATACAACACAGCCCATATTGCAACTCGGGGCATAGTGGAGCGCACATTCGGAGTGCTCAGGTCACGCTTTCGCTCCCTTGACTGTTCTGGCGGGCAGCTGTTATACGCTCCCCCAGTAGTGTGCAGGATCATAATGGCAGCATGTGTCCTGCACAATGTTGCAACAAGCCGGGGCCTGTCTGTGGACATGGGGTGCCCCCACATCCCCAACCACATGCACGCCCGCTGCGCATGGGAGGGGAAAGGGCACGGGGTGAGGCACCCCGTACGCAGCTGGTGGCTAATTACTTCACATAGAAATCACACCCCTGTGGAGTGCACACAGCCCTGGCACATACCATCTGACAATCAATGATGACTCAATCTGACAATTATGATGAATGAAGGGACAGTCAACTGTCAGAACCATAGCAGCCTGAGATTGTTCACCTGGAAGTGTCACAATGTGTGCATCCCTACCTACACAAACACCACCAATGCAGTGCCATCAAAAGACACACTTCTATGCAGCAAAAATGAATACCCACTTGCAAAATACAACATGAGAACAGTGCTGTGTCACCCAACCTCTCCCCAGCACCGCCACACAACACACCATGGCATGTCATGCTATGTGAGAGCAAACAAAGTAATCCCCACAACATGACACAAGTGTCACAAAGTACAGTGTCCCTAATGGAAACTGGCCACACATGAAATGCTCATAGTAATGCAGGACCAACAAAACACATTACCACATATTTAGCAATAATACAAATCACCTACACAACCTCGAACCTACCATAAACATGACAGTACAGATTTAAAAAATTGGTAGTCTCACTACCTGACAATGCCAGCACTTCGACCACTTCCAACTGTACAGTGTTAGCGCCACACAAAAGTGTAGGTGCACTGCTTACAACATGGACTCCATTTCCAAAGTAGACCGCCTTGTGAAGACATGAGGAATGGACCTGCAAATTAGGAGGATGAGATGGATGCAGAGGCACATATCAATACACCATGCAGTGTACAATACAACAACAATATGCACTAGGAATGTATACACAGTATTGACTACAGACTGCCCACACAGCAAATGGGAGTCCAACGTCACTGTGTAAGTCAATGTCACTTGGGCACACCCTTTGCAAGCCCATGGAAACGGGAAGCAGGAGGGGTGTGTGTCACACAAACCCAAGCATCTAACCCAAATTCAGGACAAGCCTGCATGTGCCCAGCCACAATACAGCGTATGCCCACGGGAGCCACACAAGGCAACACACTGTAAAAAAAATCAAAAATCAAAAATCAAAAATAAAAAATGGCCATGTATGGGCCAGGGGGGTGGGGGAGGCCACCCAGGAGGTCCGAGGACAGGGTGCACACCAAAACCCACCTGTGTGGATTTTGGGAAAAAAAACACCTCCATGGGCTCATGGCCTGCACGGCTACCCTATTGTGAGAGAATCGCTGTTGTCGCTCTCCTCACCCTCTGCAGCTGCATCAGGAGGTGGTGGTACTATGGGAGGCAGCCCACTCAAAGCCCTAGTCTGGTCCTCCATGGCAGCAAGCATACGGGTGTTGAAGGTCTGGTTCTGGAGAATAATCGTGCGGAGGTCCCCATGCAACAACTCACGGGATGCCCGGACCTCCTCCCTAGTTGCCTGCATCTCAGCTGAGAGCGTACGTGTGAGCCGCTCCAGCTGCTGTTCTGTCCTCGTGTCAGTTGAAGCCTCAAGCTCAACAAGAGCCACCCTGAGCTGACAGAGTTCCACCCTCAGGGCTTCCCTGTGGCCCTGGGACTCAATAGAAATGGCTTCCCGCAGAGTCTCCAGTGCCACCCGTCTGTCCCTGTTGGACGCCAACATGTCCTCTCTCTGTGACTGGCAAATAGAGTCTGTTGACTGCTGTAGTTGTTCCAGCAGCCTTTCTTGGGGGACAATGAAAGTGGCCACCCTATCCATGGCCTGAGCCATCATCTCAGATGATGCTGCCTGTTGGTTTGCCATACCGTATATGGATTGCTCCCATGCGGTATTGCCAGGTGGCGTACGGCCACCGCATCGGCGGGCACCACACCTGTCTGGGGCAAGGCGAACTGCGCCTTGCTGTGCCGGCACTGCCTGAGGCTGCAGGACTGCATTCCCCCTCTGATCTGCTGGCCCAGGAACAGGATCAGATGTTGCGGAGTGTGACCCTGCATCCGTAACCACCAAAAGCGGACCTACCAACACTGACATCCCAATTGAGGGTTCTACCCCTGGTGCAGGTGGGTTGGACAGTACAGAATCCCTCCCAGAAACACTTACCTGCGACCGCACATAGGTCTCATCATCCGAATCGACACCTGAATAGAGCTCGGGGGAGGTGCACCCAGAGACACCCCTTGAGATAATGGTCTGCAGCAAGTGTGTGTTCTCACCCACTACCACACCACGTCCCTCACTGGTGCCCGGTCGGGCCTGAGACCACTCCTGGGTCTACACCATCTCCACAACCCCAGCAGTATCAAGTGCGTCATCCCCTGAAAAGACATGAAAGAATAGAAATGGGAACAGGCATTAGCACCATGGCACACAATTAGGGCTGAGAAGCAACAGAACCAGTACTTCATTGACATATGTCCCACATGACTATAACCCTCCCATGCATGCACCGTCACTGCGTATGAAGGGGAGGCAAATGGCACACATTGATGACACCAAGATGGAAGACCAACACATTTGCTGCATGCTGGCTAGCAGTGCCATTATACATTGGCCTGTGATTGGCATGTCCAATACACATACATGACACATGCCATCACACAGATGGCATGTACCATAGACATGTCACACATGTGGCAATAGGACTGAAAAATGCCTAGTGAAAGTGGTGGAATGCAAACAGTCAGCCTGAATAAACACAGAATAATACGCAACAATGTTGTGGCAAGATGACACTTCAAGGGCAACTGGTGTGAGGTTGGGCTAAATGTCTACTGTTGCCAGAAGGGATACTGCAATACCCAAATCCTGATATGCAGAATGTATTGGATGAAGCACATGGGTGACCCAAACCACTCAGGCACACACACCCTCACCTGGCACTCAATCAGAAGCCCTCACACACACACCATGCACATGGATGACACACACATGCATATGCACTCACCAGACAATGCATCGTAATCTGGCAGGTCTCCCACACCTTGGATCTGTCCCTCCGTGACATAGGTCCCAGCAACATACTCATGTGGAGTGAGTTCAATGTCCTCTGCTGGAGACCCACCTCCAGTCACTAGAGTAGCGGCATGACTTGAGGCCAGCTTTTTCTTTGCCCTGCGCTTCAGGTCATTCCAGCGCTTGTAGCAATCATTAGCTGTGCGCCTCACGAATCCAAGGGCACTTATGATGTCCGCGATGGTCTGCCAGTGTGCCAGACGTTGTGCCGGTGTGGTCTTGCATCCTGCAGTAATCACCATTTCGCTGTCATGTGCGGATACATACTCCACAAGTGCATCAAGTTCGGCCTGATTGAAGCTGGGCTTCCTTGGTGGGCCGGACTGTGTAGCCATGTCTGGGGCATCAGCCTGTACTGGACGAGCACTCTTCCTCTTCCGCTTGGAAGCTGGTGGGGATCCTGAGTGTCCTACGCCGCTCTGGACACTAGGGGCAGGAGCCCCGGTGGACTGTGGACTAGGAGTGTGGGAATGAACACTCACCATGGGACTTGGTGCAGGCATTAGCTGAAGTGTGATGTAGTCAGGGGGAACGTCAGCAGGATGGACTGGGACCGGCACTGTCCTGGCTGGGAGACTGAGAGCTGTGGTGGATGGAGCCGCAGCTGCCCCTGCAGCTTCCCCACCCTGCCTACTCGGGGCAGCAGATGACATAGCTGCCCCTGATCCACGTGGCCTGGTGACACCAACGTGCACCGCCACACGTGGCCTAGACCTGCTGACCTGGAAGTCAGCCATGGAGTCACCCTGTCCCAGGTCTGGTGCCACAATGGGCTGGTCCAACAAGGGCTGAGCAGGGATGGTGTCAGCCACGTTACCCTCAACCAGGGGGGGCATGGGTGTCCCTGACTGGTCACCCACACATGGGGGGCTAGGGACACCCTGCAAGTCCCGGCCACGTTCCCTACCGTATCCACCACACCCACCTCTTGAGGCTCGGCCACCTTTGCCACCCTTACCGCGTGCTCGCATCCCAAACATGGCACTGATGTTGTTGTGCGTATGGGAGTTGCAGTAAAATGTTGTCCTGGGCAATTGGGGGTCAAAGGGGTAGGGTACTAGATGGAATTCGTACCCTAGTGCTCTAGAAAGGCTTTATGTGACCCCTGGGGGAAGTTGACGGTCACACAACGCACAGGCACCCCAAAAAAGGGAGATAATGTGCACGCAACCTCTCCTAGACCACGTGCATGGAAAAATAAAATTGCACTACGCTGTGGCACCCAGAAACACAAAAATGAACGTATGCGTGTCACACGCAGCCTAGAATGACCTCTGAAGGGGTACGCGACACACGGTGCAAGCACAGATGTTAAATAGGTGCGCGACTCAACGTCTGACTGGAAAAATAGCGTGAAAAGGACGCGCGTGTGCGCGTTGGCAACACCCCCTACAAAAGAAGAATTGTACGCTGTCTGAGGAGACAGGACAACAGAAGAAGTGAACGCTGTTTGAGGAAACAGGCCCAGGAAAAAGACAAAAAGAGAAAAAGCAGTCAGAGGTAACAGGGAGTACGAACTTGGAATGCCGTGAAGTAAATCGCGTGTGAACCGACAAGAAGTACAGATTTCACCCACTCGCTCTCCACGAAAGCACGTACAAGGAAATGGCGTTCTACACGTACCTTTTAAACATGCCCACACGTCCAGCGTCACTTCCGCGTGTACGCGCTAAGGCCCTATCTTCCAATTACACGAGCTGACACTCTGACGTGCAGTCACTGGACGTGTAACATGCACCCGTGTACAGGGAAACGCCCGCGCACGCACGTCACAGACGCACATACGCGCTGAGGCCCTTTCCACCAATTACACGCTATGACACTCTGACGTGCTTATTTTTTCTATGCGCCATGGAAAACGCACATGCACGTAATGTCATAGACGCGCCTACACGCTGGGGGCCTTTGGGCCAATTAATTCGCGCACGCGTGCTGACGCGCTTACGCGCTAAGGCCCTTTCCTCGAATTACACGCAGACGTGCTGGATTTTCACGTGCCAAATCACTCCGTATCAAGCTGGCCACGCGTAAGCACACGGAAGACCACGCTCCTGCCCAGAAGGCCTAATTACTGCCCCCCAGAGCCCTGAGCACGCTCCCACCTGCCATCTGCTGCTGCCTGATTGCCTGCTGCCCACGTGCTCTTCCATTTGCTGCCTGCACATCAGCCAGGGGTGATGTTGCTGTGACCACCCCTGCTGGAACCGAAGACTCCCGACTGGGATTCCATCACTCCACAGACCAGCCCCAGGACTCAGTTGCCCACCCACTCCTGCCTCTGGAGTTGCCATATCGGGCACTGCAACATCTGGCACCACTGGCAACCCCCGGCCAGAGAGGCAGAGGGGCACCAGCTTCACTGCCACCGAAGTTGGTGTCCTGGTGGAGCAAGTCCTGGGGCAGGATGATGCCCTCTTTGGAAGTTTGCGTGCTGACAAGGATCTGGACGGACATCGTGACTGCCATCAACGCAGAGGGGGTGGAAGTCCGACTATTCCATCATGTCAAGAAGCGCTGGGAGGACTTCAGGTCCAGGACCCTCAACAAGGCCACGCGCCTCTTGAAGGCAGCGGATGCTAAGGGGTGCCGGGGCCACTTGTCGGAAGATCAGATGAGGGTCCTGGAACGCATATCCCCAGCACTCCACGTCCAGGTCCTTGAGAGGCAGACCCGTCTGGAGTCGAGCGGTAAGTGTACATGCATCCTGATTGTAAGCTGTGCGTGTGGTGGTGTGCCAGTAGTGTGCAGGTTGCACATGTGTTTTTATGGGGCCAACTAGGGGGGCGGTGTACAGGGCCGTGAGGCTAACACAAATGCGAGGGCTCTCATGTGTGAGACATGGATGGTGCTTGTGTGTGTAGGCTTGCATGCCAAATGCAGATGTGTGGGCACACATGTTTGAATGAATGTGTATGTAAGTAGGCATGTTCGTGATGTCACACATGGATGTTGGTTTCAGCTACATGTATCTGCACTGTGTACATGTGCATGTGTGTGTATTTGACAAGGGGGCAACAGTGATGCATGTGACAACGGGATGTGGAAGAATGATTGGCAGATGTGACATGGATGCCGATCTCAACACTGCAACAGTTGGCAGAGGTGTACATATTCATGCAAGTTTGGTGGTGTGTGTGCATGTGTAGTGCACTCCCTGTGCTGTATGTGATGTCTGGCTCACCTTTGCCTGCTCATGCTGTTGTATGTGTATGGATGGTGCTGGCTGTTGCGATATGGCTGTGGTATGGCTCATGTGTGCGAGTTGAAATGGCATGTGTGTTGGCGATTGTGATGCCATGTCTGAGGTTTGCCAATGCCACTCATGTACAACTGTCAAGTGTGTATATGTCCATTGTACAGTGCCCT
This sequence comes from Ambystoma mexicanum, assembly GCF_040938575.1. Classification (NCBI taxonomy): domain Eukaryota; kingdom Metazoa; phylum Chordata; class Amphibia; order Caudata; family Ambystomatidae; genus Ambystoma; species Ambystoma mexicanum. Next base: position 1,085,930,014 of record NC_090941.1, read on the forward strand.
GATGCCTGTATTTTATTTCTCCCTGTCTGCAGCGTCAACTGATGAAGAGGGTGGAGAAGGTGCTGTGGAGCACAGCGGCAGGGATTGCACCGCCAGCCGGAGACGCAAGGCCCGGCTCCCCTCCCAGGTTGTCATCTCGTCAGGGAGTGAGGAGTCCGGTGCCGCGTCCCAGGCCGCAGCTGCCGGGGGGAGGTCCAAGAGGCGGAGGTCGGAGTTGGACTCCTCGGCAGCAGAGGGGCAGCTGGGACCCCACAGGGCCCAACGGGGGAAGATGGCACGGAGTCATCCAGGTTGGTGGGGGGTTTGGTGGAGGAGGAGGCCGTGCAAGCGACAGAGACAGGGTCTGGAGGTGGGGATTCGACTGGTGCTAGTGGTGCAGTGCAGGACCAGGGACAGGAGGCAGCACAGGCCGCCGCGGAGGTGCCTGTGTGCAATCCTGTCCCTGATCCTGTCACTGCATCATCTTGCACCAGCAGGGATGCCTACGTCCAGACCCGTTTTCAGGCAGGGGATGAGCTTACAACAACTGGCCTTCCTCTGCCTGCGGACGTGGCTATCCAGGTACGGGTTGAGCCTGTCCTGACTGGTGTGGCGTTGCGTTTTCATGAGGAGACTGCACGTCATCTCGAATGGCTCATTGACCGCGTCAGCCTACTGGGACAGGTCACCCAGGCCGGATTCCTCAGTTTGCTGAAGCTTGTTCCGACCCCCTCCTCAACTGAACACCCTATGCCCCAGTCATCCTCCGTGCCATCTTTCCACCCATTTGTCACCTGGGTGCCGTGTGGAGCTGCCTCTGACGGTGCGGCCAGGCTGGTGGAGGACACATCCCTGCCACAGTCGGGAGTCGGATGTCCAGCAGGGGTGGCCCCATCAACGACTGCACCCCGGCCGGTGGAGGATGTGCAGGCAGCAGGAGCCAGGGCACGGGCACAGGCACAGCAGCAGCAGCAACGAGGTGGGAGCCATGATGGCTCGGGGCCTTCGACATCGGAGGGGCAGGCATCGGCCGGAGGGCAGGAGGACCCAGGACGGGAAGTATCTTCTGTGTGGCAGCGGTTGGGCCATGCCATAGATGCGGAGCGGGCGGAAGAGGCACGGCTCATGATGGTCAGGGCAGAGAACTCCATGCGCAGAGCCCTGAGGCGGGCCGAGTGCCTCGAGGCAATCTGCAGGGAGTTGGAGGAGAACATGTCGTCATCCCTGCGGACCCTCGGGCCATGGAAGAGGACCACCTCCGGGACATTGAGCAGGAGTTCGATGATGCCCTGGCCCGGAACATCCAGAAGTGAGCCGTTGGACTAGCCCGCTGCCCTTGTAAATAGTTATTTAGTGTTAAGTTTCCTTTCGGTTTTGTTTTGTTTTGGGGCACTTGGACGATGCCCCAACTTCTTGTATATAGTTCTTCATTAGGTAGGATTTTATTTTATAGGTTTCATTTAAAGGATTGGGCACATGGACCCTGGATGTTCACTTTGTACATAGTTTGACAATGGATTTGGATTGTTGATTTTTTATTTCCATGGATCAATGGTTTTTTCTTATTTTGGAACCTTGGATTTATTTTCTCAGACTGACACTTTGGAGACTTGATTTTGGATTGCTTTTCATTTGGATTTCATGCATCTGTTTTATTTATTGGACATGCTGGATTTCATTTATTATTTCCATTTTCTTCTGTTCCATTTCATTGCCTTGCTTTTCTGTTTAATACATTATCATTTGGTACTTCAATGTGTGGTTTTCTCTCTTTGGTTTCATGCCTGTCGCAATGTGTGTTTTATCATTCACATGCTGTCATTGTGTGGGTTTGACGGATATATGTTGATGTGCAGACTAGCCATTTGGGATGCATCATGCGCTGGTGATTTCTTTGTGGGGTGGATGTCATACCTGGTGGTGTGCTCGGACTGGGGTGGCGTGGGCAGTGTATCGAGGGGGCATGGGGGCCATGATTATGGATCGTCATGAGGTGTTGGGGGGACATGTATGGGGGCCTGCTGGCAGGTGGCCTGCACTGCTGGGGGGTGGTGGTGCAGAGGGACATGTGTGGGGGCCTGGTGGAGGGTGCCCTGCACTGCTGGGGGGGTTCAGGGAGACATGAGTGGGGGCCTGGTGGAGGGTGCCCTGCACTGGTGGGGGGTGGGGTGCAGGAAGACATGAGTGGCGGCCTGGTGTAGGGTGCCCCTGCACTGCTGGGGGGGTTGGGGTGCTGGGAGACATGTGTGGGGGCCTGATGGAGGGTGCCCCTGGATGCTGGGGGGGGTGGTACAGGGGGACATGAGTGGGGGCCTGCTGGCAGGCACCCCACAGTGCTGGGGGGTGGGGGTGCTGGGAGACATGCATTGTTGATCAGTAGTGCAAGGTGACATGTGGCTTGGCAGGGGGGCATGCCCATGGTGGATGGGCTGCCTGCGGGACATGAGCAGGGGTGCAGGGTAGTCCCCTGTGGTGTGGGCTGCCTGCAGGGGCTGTGGAGGGTGTAGAGGGAACACCTGGGAGGACCCACACGGCCAATTCACGTGTAGTACTCCCCGGAACCCCTTAAATACACGTACCCTGCTGAATTTGCGTGTGAAACTTCCTGTGCTCCCCTAAATGATGTGCAAAGGGGTACGCGACAAACACGGACACCCGCTGTGTGAATAATAGCGTGTGTGTGTATTTCATGGGTGCGCAGGAAGTTTAACATGCGATCGGGCCTGGGGGAGCGGGGTACGTGTATTTCAGGGGCTCGCAGGAAGTTTAACACGCGATCAGGCCTGGGGGAGCGGGGTACGTGTATTTCAGGTGCTCGCAGGAAGTTTAACACGCGATCGGGCCTGGGGGAGTGGGGTACGTGTATTTCAGGGGCTTGCGGGAAGTTTAACATGCGATCGGGCCTGGGGGAGCGGGGTACGTGTATTTCAGGGGCTCACAGGAAGTTTAACACGCGATTAGGCATGGGGGAGCGGGGTACGTGTATTTCAGGGGCTCGCGGGAAGTTTAACACGCGATCGGGCCTGGGGGAGCAGGGTACGTGTATTTTAGGGGCTCGTGGGTAGTTTAACACGCGATCGGGCCTGGGGGAGCAGGGTACCACTCACCGTCTGCCTTGCGTGTAGAAGAACGCGTAGCCAACACCCACCCGCTGTGAAGTAATAGCGTGTGAATCCCAACGCCTGCAGAACATACTCACCGCACCCCACGAAAACATGTACAGAGCAATGGAAATCCACGTGGGATCTTCAAGCCCTGCCAGGGCAACGCCCGTGCGTGATACGTCACAGACACGCTTACGCGCTAAGGCCCTTTGGTCCAATGGAATCGCGTATGCGTGCTGACGCGCTTACGCGCTAAGGGCCTTTCCTCGAATTACACGCTGACGTGCAGAATTTTCACGTGCCAAATCACTCCGTATCAAACTGGCCACGCGTAAGCACACAGAAGACCACGCTCCTGCCCAAAAGGCCGAATTACTGCCCCCCAGTGCCCCGAGCAGCCTCCCACGAGCCATCTGCTGCTGCCTGCCTGCCTGCCGTCACCGTGCCCTGCCATTTGGTGCCTGCACATCAGCCATCTGCAGGGGTCCAGTTGCTGTGTCCACCCCTGCTGGAACAGAAGACTCCCGACTGGGATACCATCACTCCACAGCCCAGCCCCAGGACCCAGTTGCCCACCCACGCCTGCCTCGGGGGTCGCCATGTCGGGGCAAACACCATCCGAGACCACTGGCGACCCCCAGCCAGAGGGGCAGAGGGCCACCAGCGTCAGTCAGAAGGAAGTTGGTGTTCTTGTGGAGCTTGTCCTGGGGCATTATGATGTCCTCTTCGGATCATCACGCGCCGACAAGGAAGGACGGGACAGGATCTGGGACGACTTTGTGGTTGCCATCAACGCGGAGGGGGTGGCAACCCGCAACATCAAGCAAGTCAAGAAGTGCTGGGAGGACTTGAGGTCCAGGACCCTCATAAAGGCCCGACGCCTCGTGGAGGGGGGCCGGGGCAGCATGAGTACCATCCAGTTGAGGGTCCTGGAACGCATACGCCCAGCGCTCCATGCCCAGATCCTTGAGAGGCAGACCCGTCTGGAGACGAGCGGTAAGTGGCCAAGCATTGCTGTGTGAGACAGGGCATGTTGCAGTGTGCTGGTTGTCTGATACTTGCCTGTATGTGTGACATAGGCCATGTACGCGTGTGTGTGTGCAGGGACAACATGGTCATGCATGTGAAACCAGTAATGTGTGAAGCACACGGTTGGTGTATGTGTTTAAATGCAACATGGGGAGCCCTACGCGGAATGGACACATGAGAGCATGCCAGTCTCTGTTCCTGGATATGGGTGGGGGTGAGGGATGGGTGCTGATGCCATGTACATGTATGGTGTCCATGTCTGTGTGTCTGACCTGCGTGTCTGTGACTTGTGAATGCCATGGATGCATGACACATGTCTGTGACAATGTTCAGAATCACTGATGCAGCCTAGTTATCCTTGCATCCACTGTGTCTGGGGTGTACGAGTCCAGATGGATGAAAGTATGGTGAAGTGTGTGCATGTGATAGGCATGACCCATGATGCATGTGAGTTCAAAAACAACATTGTATGTTTCAAGAGTCCCTTGGACATGTTTGCTAGTGTCCATAGCATGCGCCATGCCTGTTACTGCATGTGTTTTGCCTGCACTGACCCATGTGTTGTGGAGGGACATGATGGAAGTGATCTTTGACAGTACCACTCATCTCCTATTGCTTCCTGTCTAGGGGACCATTGTACAGTACCCTGATGCTTGTGTTCTATGTCTCCCTCTACACAGCGCAAAGTGAAGAAGAGGGCGGAGACGGCACTGTGGAGCAAAGCGGCGGGGATGCCCCCATGGCTGCAGCGGAAGGGGTGGGTGAGCCCCCACAGGGGCTTGCAACGGCGGAAGACTGGGTGGAGCCATCCAGGTTGGTGGTTTCCACAGAGGAGGAGGAGGCCGCTACTGAGCCGCACATGGGGCCTGGTGGGGGCGTCCCTGCTGGTGCAAGTGGTGCAGTCCAGGGGCAGGGGCAAGAGGCAGCACAGGTCGCCGTGGAGGTGCCTGTGCATGTCACTGTCCCTGACACTGTGACTGCACCACCATGCACCATTAGGGATGCCCCATCCCAGGCCCGTCCGCAGGTAGGAGGGATGTCCATGTCATCTGACTCCACTCCACCTGCGAACGAGGGAACACCTGGCCGTATGGAGAAGGTCCTGATTGGTGTCGCGTTGCGCACAGGTGTCATTCGTGATGAGGTGCGTGCTTCCCGGGGGGAGCACGCACGTCATCACGAAAAGCACCGTGCCAACGTGGCCCAGTTGGGAGCGGCCGTGGTCGGGGGGTTTCGTACATGTGTCGGGCACTCTGGCGACCCTCTCCTCCTCTCTGGAGGCTATGCGCCAGTCGTTATCCATGCCGTCTTCCGGCCCAGATGCCACCAGGGCCCCCTGTGGACTTGCCCCAACCAAAGCAGCCAACTCGGTGGGGATCCCATCCCTGCCACAGTCAGGAGTCGGAGGTCCAGCAGGGGTGGACACACCAGCAACTGGACCCCAGCAGATGGAGGACGTGACGGCATCATCGGGCAGGGCACGTGCACAATGGCGTCGGTGGATTCCATCAGCCTGGATGCCGTCGTGCTGGCACAGGCAGTTGCGTTGGAGGCAGCGGCAGGCTCGACGTAGGAGGCATCATGGCTCGGGGCCATCAACATCAGGGGGGAAGGCATCGGCCGGAGGACAGGAGAACCCTGGAATGGGAGTGTCTTCCATGTGGGAGCGTTTGGGCCAGCAGATAGGTGCGGAGCGGCAGCGGGCAGAGGAGGAACGGCTCACAATGGTCAGGGCGGAGAACTCCATGCGCAGGGCGCTGAGGCGGGCTGAGTGCCTCGAGGGTATTCGCAGGGAGTTGGAGCTGGACACTGCATTATCCCTGCGAGACCTCGGGGCCAGGGAACATGCCCGCCTCCAAGCCATTGAACAGGAGTTCGATGATGCCCTGGCCCATGACAACAACCAGTGAGCCGTCGGACTAGCCCGCTGCCCTTGTAAATAGTTATGTAGTTAGTGTTAGGTTTCCTTTGCTTTTTTATTTATTTTGGACCTTTTGGACAATGGACCACATTTTTGTATATAGTTTTTTTATTAGGTAGTATTATTAGATAGGTTTCATTTCTTCCGTTGGGATCATGGACCCTGGATTGTTTATCTGTATATAATTGACGGTTGGATTTTTTTTTTTTTTTAATTTACCCATGGAGCAATGGTTTTCGGTTTTGTTTTTCCCTTGGATTTACTTTTTTGAACTATGACTTTGGACACCTTTCCTTTGGATTATGATTTGTGGTTTTTCATTATTTTACGGACATGCTGCTTTTGGTTTTTAATTCCCATTGTCGTTTGTTTATTTTTAATTCCATTTATGGTGCTTTTAATACATTTTTTTCATCAAACTTCAATGTGTAGTATCATCTCATTGGTTTCATGCATATCATGATATGGGTTTTGACATTCACTTACACCCATTGTGTGTATGTGAGGGACATGTGTTCATTTACATACTTGCCATTGGGGTTGTATCATGTAATTGGCATTTCTAAGTGGGTGGATGCAATACCTGGGTTGGTGTTTGGCATGTGGAGGCTGCCCATAAGGGCCAGGGATCTATATTGTGATGACGTGTTGGCTGGGGGACATGAGTGGGCCCTGCTGGCAGGTGCCCCGCAAAGCTGGGGTGTGGGGGTGCAGGGGGACATGAGTGGGACATGAATTGGGGCCTGCTGGCAGGTGCCCCGCAATGCTGGGGGGTGGGGGTGCAGGGTGACATGAGTTGGACATGAGTGGGGGCCTGGTGGTGGGTGCCCCTGACTGCTGGGGGTGGGGGTTCTGGGAGACATGAGTGGGGGCCTGGTGGAGGGTGCCCCTGGATGCTGGGGGGTGGGGGTGCTGGGAGACATGAGTGGGGGCCTGGTGGAGGGTGCCCTGGATGCTGGGGGGTGAGGGTGCTGGGAGACATGTGTGGGGGCCTGGTGAGGGGTGCCCCTGGATGCTGGGGTGTGAGGGTGCTGGGAGACATGAGTGAGGGCCTGCTGGCAGCTGCCCTGCACTGGTGGGGGTGCTGGGAGACATGAGTGGTGGCCTGGTGGAGGGTGCCCTGCACTGCTGGGGGGCGGGGGTGCTGGGAGACATGTGTGGGGGCCTGGTGGAGGGTGCCCCTGACTGCTGGGGGGTGGGGGTGCAGGGGGCATGAGTTGTACATGAGCGGGGGCCTGGTGGAGGGTGCCCCTGACTGCTGGGGGGTGGGGGTGCTGGGAGACATGAGTGGGGGCTTGGTGGAGGGTGCCCTGCACTGCTGGGGGGTGGAGGTGCTGGGAGACATGAGTGGGGGCCTGGTGGAAGGTGCCCTGCCCTGCTGGGGGGTGGGGGTGCTGGGAGACATGAGTGGGGGCCTGCTGGCAGGTGCCTGCACTGCTGGGGGGTGGGGGTGCAGGCGGACATGAGTGGGGGCCTGGTGGAGGGTGCCCCTGACTGCTGGGGGGTGGGGGTGCTGGGAGACATGTGTGGGGGCCTGGTGGAGGGTGCCCCTGACTGCTGGGGGGTTGGGGTGCTGGGAGACATGTGTGGGGGCCTGGTGGAGGGTGCCCCTGACTGCTGGGGGTGGGGGTGCAGGGAGACTTGAGTTGGACATGAGTGGGGGCCTGGTGGAGGGTGCCCCTGGATGCTGGGGTGTTGGGGTGCTGGGAGACATGAGTGGGGGCCTGGTGGAGGGTGCCCCTGACTGCTGGGGGGTGGGGGTGCAGGGGTGTGGAAACAGAGAAATTGACATGAGGCCGGGAAGCCCAAATGGAAACACACCAACACAGGTTACAAAGAACCATATAAAGCGCTTTATTTCAAAGTTACAAAGTTACCAAGTTACCAAGGTCAATTGACATGCGAATAGCTATTCGGCTCTCTGACTCACACACGAACCTCCAACGATAAGGTTTCGCATTGAAAGTGGGAGAGACCGATCATCGGGATGCTTGGGTTTTTATACATTTAGTACTGCATTGGCCAGCCCTCTTACAAGTTAACCATTTCTGGAACCATGGCTAGGGTTCGTAGCCAGGTCGAACATGCAATCTCCATATATTAGATCGGTTCCGCTGATACAGTTACATATTTATACCTAGGTTAAACAGAGGACAGGGTCTTAGTTCATGACCCTAACAAGTAGCCTGCGGACATATTATTCATTCACGTGTGCGGAGGTCACCATGGCCGAAGTCTTACTCGCAATGTCATTCGGCCTCCATTTTGTGATTCGGGGTGACTTCCACACTGCAAGAATACCTAAAATGGCGGCTAGATCCAAGATGGCAGCTTACACAATACATTAAGGTCAAGACCTTGCCGCGGAACCTATGTTCACAATATTCTTTAGACAGCTTGGCGTAGGGCAACATACATTTAAACAATGCGATTGGGGTCACAATATTATATCGATTTCCACAGACCCTCCTTTTGGCCTATGCCAAGTGCTAAAACATAGTTTTCTAATACTTTTGAAAATACTTGAAGGCATTATCATCCATAGGTTCCGCATCATTGTCTGAAATATCAATAGCCATAAGGTCGTTCGTAAGAACTTCTTGCAACATGAACTCTTTAGATGCTGTCTTCGGAGTGTATATCTTTCGCCCTATTGCGCTCATTACCTGGGCACAACATTCCCCCATCATTCCACATATACTTGGGAGGCATTGAAAACAACAGCAAAGAAATAACAGAGTCCCTAAAATACCTAAAATGACAGAAAGCACCTTCCACCCCCAAGATCGCAGAGAATCCCAAAACCAGGTACTAAGGCTCCAGTCTCCTACAGGGATATGGACTTCAGAACTAAGAATGTGTAAATTCTGAATTGCTTTAAATATTGTTGGTGAAGAATCTGGTACGAAAACGCAACAAGCGGACCCCACTAATTTACATACTCCACCTCGTTCGGCTAAAATGACATCTAATGCCATTCGATTTTGAAGTGCTACCAATCTTATCGCCTTTTGCTCTAAGGTCATATTGTAAAGTATGTCCGTGGTCCGGTTGATCGTTTTCTCCAATACCCTCGCTAATCCCCTAATGTTTTCTGAATTTGCTATTTGTCCCCAAAAGGGGACTACTGATTTGGCTATATCCCCGAACACTTGTCCGGGGGTATCTCCATCACTATCTCGTCGCGGGCGAGCCTTGGATACCTCTAAGGTACTGGCTATAAATACACCTGGTAACAATATCCCTAAATAACAAGTCCCCTGCCAATCCTTGGGCAACCAGGGAAAAGCTAAACTACCACAAACAAAATAAACGGGTCCCCCTACATACAAAGGCCTATTTTCCCCAGTCAAATTTACAATATGTATACAAGGCTCAAAATCTCCCATTGGCCTAGTGCCATTTCTTTGTACACAGAAAGGGACAGAATCAGGATTGTGATTTACAGAATAAGAAGGAGGCATGGCATCCTTATTGCCTATCGGAGCCATCTTGAAAGAAACTAGATTTTGGAAAGGAAAGGAAAGTTTATCAGACGGCCTAATAGAAGCGATATTAGGTCTACTCCTATTTGCGAAAAGCGAGCATCCCAGGGGAGTCAATTCACGTCTCTCAAATTCATTCAAATTAGTGCCATCGAAGTTCCCTGAGATGCTATCATTCCATCGGCCAAAGAAGAGTGCTCTAAGAGAGGCATAGCAGGAAGTCGTTAGAGGTAAGGGATGTATATACCATCCCAGTCCCTTGTTCCCATGTTGTGGCAAATGCGTGCAAATCCAACAATTACTCTTATTAAAAATAGCATGCGTAGCATTCATCACTATCATCAGAGTGTTATTATGATATTTCTGTCTATGCCGAGAGTCCCTAGGGGACAGAGTGTGAAGGTGTACAGAGGGAGTCAAAACAGTTGGTACAATTTCGGTCGGTAACAGAGGCTTCAAAGGATAAATCTCTTCAAAGTACCAAAGTCCCACGGCAGCAGTTGCAAAACTAACAGTAATCAAAACAAGAACACAACAGTACGTTTTCAGGGCCCAGGCACATTGTCCATTGTTCGAACTGGTCACCTCCTTATCTAATAGTTCAATACGAGGAGCAGCGGTGAAGGCGGCAGGCATCATGGTTATCCCGATCGACGGCCCCAATGTTCGTTGCTGGCGGCACTTCGGCCGCGCGACTTCTTAGTCCTTCCCAACCCTAGCCAACAGAACCCTCCTTTTCTGTGTTCCAAAAAAAGGGAAAGACAATAGTATTCCAATCACTCCTTTTCCTTCCAGATGCACGATACTCGTGCAGCGATTTTATTTTCGTGGTCGAAGGTTGTACCTGATGGTACCCAAGTTTACTGAATCCAAAAGCAAAGTATCGTCGCTCCCTGAGGGGAGCGTCACGTCGGTGGCGACGGAAGTCGCAGAACTTGAAACCAGAGTTTCCGGAAGTGATTGATCAAGGGAGTGCGGAGACAAAATGGACGGCTCCCCGAGCTCCTCAGGCTCAGGGAACTTCTCCGACGCACTCACAACGCAGAGTACTACTCCGAGATCAGAAAGTGTAGCATCAGCAAGGGGTTCTGTTTCTTCTGTAACTTGTGGCGTCGGGTGAGGGATCTTCTTGATGTGTGTTGCATGTATCCAGTTCTTCTTTCCTGCCACCCGCACTGCCGTCCTGGTGACCAATAAAACCTGGTAGGGTCCCCGCCAGCGAGGCGCGAGACAGGAAGACCTTTCGTAGGCCTTTACCAGGATCCAGCTGCCGGGCAATATATCGTGTCCTGGGCCCGTAAACCGTACAGGTAAGGCGGCCTTCACCTGGTGGTAGATGAAATACAGGTTTTTAGTCAATTGATTACAATAATCTACAAGCAATACATTCTCCACATCCCTCAGGGCTTTAGGTTTAGGGAGGCCCCAAATATTAGCAGGCCTTCCCATTACTACCTCAAATGGAGAAAGCCCAGTTCTAGTCTGGGGTGTGGTGCGCATTGCTAAGAATACAATAGGTAAAGCATCTGGCCATTTTAATTTAGTCTCAGCACATGTTTTTGCAAGTTTGTTTTTCAAAATACCGTTGTGTCTTTCTACCAACCCCGCACTTTGAGGGTGCCTAGCTGAATGAAAACGTTTCTCAATCCCTAAGGCAACACATATTTGCAATATTACAGCTGCGATGAAATGTGGGCCGTTATCCGACCAGATTATCCTCGGGAGCCCAAATCGAGGAAAATATTCTTTCACCAAGATCTTTGCGGTGGTCATGGCGGTAGCATCTTTGGCAGGGCAAGCCTCGACCCACTTGCTAAAAGCACAAATGATAACAAGAACATATTTCAAGTTATTACAACGTTCCATTTCAATGAAATCAAGGTGAATGGTTTCAAAGGGGACAGAGGGGGGCCCGAAACTTCCCCTTGGAGTCACTGTCCCTTTACCCACATTGTGCTGCAGGCAAATCATACAATTCTGAACATATTTTTTTGCAGTTTCCAAAATTTTGTCATTCACCCAAACCTGCTGTAATATCTTTGCAATTTGCTGGGCACACACATGTGTTGGACCATGTGCCATTGTGACCATTGCTAATACATAAGAATCAGGAAGCAACCATTTCCCGTCAGATGCGTCCACCCAACACCCTTCGTCATCCAATTTCCCCATGCCTTCAGCCCATTTCCTAGATTCATCAACAGAGGCATCAGTCTGAATATCTCGCACAGACCCAATGCCTTCATCTATTATACAACCATCTCTCACTTCCCTTGAGGTATACATGTCTGTGCTAAGGTCTGTAGCTGTTTGTCTAGCTATCGAGTCTGCAAAAGCATTTCCTTTGCCCACATCATCTATGACCTTACGATGAGCTGCACATTTCATAATCGCTAGTTGTTTAGGGAGTGAGAGTGCTGAAAGTAACTGTACTATTAAGGGACCATGCTGAATCTTGGTCCCATGTGAGGTCAGAAACCCTCTTTCCGACCACAATTTTCCGAAGTTGTGAGCCACCCCAAAGGCGTACTGACTATCCGTATAAATATTAACTCTATGCCCTTGGGAGAGCTCACAAGCACGAGTCAACGCTATAATCTCTGCGGCCTGCGCAGAGTTATGCGGAATCCTTTTAGTTTCTACGATCTTGTTTAAAGTAGTAACTGCATAAGCAGCTGTAGATGTGCCATTCGGAAGTTTAAAGCAGGAGCCATCACAAAACAGCTCCCCTTCCGCATTCTCCAAAGGAGTATCTGAGAGGTCTATTCTGCCCTTTGTTTCTTGTTCGGTGGCGTACAGGCAGTCATGTGATCCATCATCGCCGCAAGCAGAAGTTTGCGGGAGAGGCAAAAGTTCAGCCGGATTGAGAACACAACACCTTTTAATTTGGATATGAGGAGCAAATAGAACTAATTCATACCTGGTCAACCGGGCAGAAGTAAGGTGTTGTGTTTGAGTTTTATTCAATAGAATATCAACAGAGTGAGGTACCATCAGAATCAAATCGTGGCCTAGGACCATCCCCTCACTCTGTTTTACAGACGCAGCAGCAGCAGCAACAGCGCGCAGACATCGCGGCAAAGCGCATGCGACAGGATCAAGGGCGGAGGAATAATAGCCGCACGGCCTATTCTTCCCTCCATGTTCCTGCGTTAACACAGACAAAGCACATCCATTACATTCATGCACAAACAACACAAAGGCCTTATCGTAATTTGGTGTACCCAGAACCGGTGCTGAACACAGCGCGGCTTTGAGAAGCTCAAATGATCGTTGATGTTCCGATTCCCATGGCAGTGGCAAAGAAATGCCCTTCCTCGTCAAAGCCAACATCGGTTTTACCACTAGGGCAAAGTTCGGGATCCACAGTCTACAGTAGGACGCCATCCCTATCAGGGCTCTGACTTCCTTCTGTGTTTTTGGGACAGACATGCCAGAAATGTGTTTCATTCGTTCAGGTGTCAATCTTCTCCCCTCCTTTGACAGGAGGTAGCCTAAATAGGCAACCTCCTGGCAACAATATTGAAATTTCTTAAGTGAAGCTTTGTGTCCATGTTCAGCTAAATGAACAAGCAACAATATAGTGCCTTCTTTACAAGCTTTCTCAGAGTCTGCAGCTAAGAGCAAATCGTCTACATATTGAAGCAGCGTGCAAGTAGGTGGCAATTCAAGGGTGTCGAGCTGCTCTTTTAAGGCTCTACTATAGATACTAGGACTTTCAGTATACCCTTGAGGTGCCCTTGTGAATGTAAATGAGCGTCCCCCCAAGGTGAACGCAAACAAATACCTGCTCTCCTTGTGTATCGGAATACTAAAGAAGGCGTTTTTCAAATCTACGACACTGAAGTGCGTAGCCGTAGCAGGGATCATTGTTAAGATTGTAGTTACATCCGGCACGATTGGAAATTGTGGGGCCACTACCCGGTTAATAGCACGAAGATCTATTATAAACCGGTACGGAATTGCATTGTCGCCTTTCTTATATACCGGTAAGATCGGACTATTACATAAGCTACCTGTAATCTCTTCGATCACTCCACGATGTACAAAATCGGAGACAATGCATTTCAAAGCGCGCTCGCCCTCAACTGAAATTTTATATTGCGGAATGCGCGGCAGTTTAACCCCATGTTTCAATACTATCTTAACAGGGTCAATGTGCAATATCCCGACATCATTGTCGTCTATTGCCCACAAATATTCTGGGACAATGCCAAATTCGGGAGGTAGAGGTCGGGTCAAGTATTGGGAGTTAAAAGGTTGCTGTGGTGAAACTGTTAATCTTATTCCGTCAGGGGAACAATGAATCACTGCGTTCAATTTCTTCAACAAATTTAACCCCAGCAAATTTTCTCCACAGTTTGAAGTAAGAAGAAAAGGGCACTGGTCTGAAAAAGGGCCCAAAGAAACGGATACCGGCGCAGAGACCGGACAAACAGTTGGTATACCAGAGAACCCTATAGAAACGTTTGTTTGCCCTGACAGGGGAATGTTTGGAACCCGAGAATGGTCAATGGAGCACTTCTGCGCTCCAGTGTCGATCAAGAACTGATGTTTCCTATTCCCCACCAATAATTCAACATAGGGGCCCTTCTGAATAACGGGAATAGGTAAAGGTTCCAAACGCTGCTTCGGGCAATCCTAGTAAGGCAGAACTTCATCAAAGGGAAGTTCCTCAGAAAGATAGACGGCGGAAGGGTGATCAAATATATTTCTTGAGTCCATACTCGAAGTCTGATTTTCCTGTGAAAAAGGTTGCTGGGGATCTCGTAGAAGCTGACCCCTATCAGGACCCCCTGCTCCAGGGCGGCCCCGTGGTCGCCTACCCATACCTCCGAATGTGCCTCCTGACCTCTGACGGAGGGCAGGGCACTGTGCTCGCCAGTGACCTTCCTGGCGGCAATAAGCACACTGATTAATATTTATAGAATTTAGAGGAGTATTTCCTCTTGGAATGTACTGACCTCTAGTTTGTGTCGTACCTCCTCTGGGGTGCCTGACAATTTGCTGCAACAATACCTTAGTCTTTAGGTCACCCCTTCTTTTTTCGATTTTCTCTTTTTCGTTATTAACCCGATTCTCATAATACTGAGCCATATGCAAAACCTCTGACTGAGATTTTGCCTGCCAAGCGCTCTCTGAGGACATAATTTGTGACTGGATGTCGGGCAACAATCCACGCACGAATTTGTCCACAAACAACCTCTTCCCCGACTCTGTACCCAAATCCTGTCCACTGAAGTCGGAGAACACCTGTTCAAACCTATTAAAGAATTCAGTGGTACCTTCAGTTTTTCCTTGGACACAGGCCGTAAGCTTGTCCCAAATAATCCTTTTTTCTGGAATTATAGTTTTCAATTTGGCAACTATTCTATCAGGTAAAGTGAGTATTACCTGCGGTGGTTTCTCACCAGCTGGTCGTTCCCCATCTATTCTAGTTAGATTTACCCATGTATCCCCTAACCCCGGCACATCATCTACTGTCCGTACCTGCTTCCATACATCAACAGGTAAAAGCACTGGAAACAATAAATCCATGTCACTTAAGGTGAACACGGAAGACTGCAAAACGGATTCTATTTCTTTATAAAACCCTGTCGGGTTCTTCCTAATATCAGGGACTGATTGTCTGATCGTGTTCACTTCCTGTCGAGAGAACGGGAAGTGAACAAACTGTGATACGTAGTGTGCTGGGATATCCACCGCGGGAGCACCAGTCGCCGCGTCGGCGGGGATTTCTACTTTTGGGACAAGGGTCGGAGGGACCTCTCTCATAGGCAACTGAGATATAGGGACCTCCGACCGCTTACTGAGTAATAAGGCCAAATCAAGCGCTAAAGCAGCTGTGGAAGTGTCGGGCGAAAAAGCTCTTTTACAAATACCTAATAACTCTGTGGGGCAACCAACCTTCTTTCTTATACATTCTTCCTGCAAGTGCTGTACCATCACTTGAATTACCTTCCTTTGCATTTCTACCGTATATTGACTATATGTATCGTATACCTCATCCGGCGGTATTGATGGATCCGAGATCCATCGAACCGCATCTCTAGTACAAATCCGTACTTCCTCGGGTGCTGATCTTCGGCACGAGAGGAACCGTTTCTGCATATATATCCTATCGTCCTCATCATCCTCATTTTGTAATCTTTCAAAATCCTGTCTAAACTCAAACAATCTATCAACATGTCCATATACTTTCTGTTCGGTATCCCTTGAGAGTGCCAAAGCGTTCAGATCTCTCACCCCTTGTGGGAGATCCGAAGTCTGCAATCTACCCCACATTACACCTAAATGAATCCCCAGTCCTTCAATAAAAACGTTTTTCTCGGGAAAATCGTGCAAATTAGATAATGTTGAAAATACCTCAGTTTGATCACCTTTTTCCATGCAATGTTTAGCCCAAGCAAATAGTTCCTGTTTCCTGCCCGCAGGAACAGTACTACGAGTCACTATCCTCGACCCTGCACCAGGATCTGATTTAATAAACACAGGACTCCCCGAGATCGAAAGTGTAGGTGAACCTAACATGGGTGCAGGGGAAAGAGGTAAAGTAACAGATGAAATAGACGGAGGAGCGACAACTAAGGAACTAGGGGTAGTAGGCTTTGTAAGAGGAGTAGGAATAACTATAGGAGCAATAGCAGGAATGGGAAGAGCGCCCACAACAGGAGCATACGGAGGTGGCGCTGAAGAATCAGGCCTCCGTTCGTTTAATATTTTCTCAATAAACTCCTCGGAAACATGGAAATCTTTAGAAGGGTAAATTTTCTGGACTCCGAGCGAAAAAGCTCTGTCCATTTTCTGGGTTTCATCTAATCGTTTTTCCTTGTCATATAACAATGCCTTTTCGGCATTCGTTTTATGACGTCGTGCATGTTTATCCCTACTTTTAAGCTGCTGTAATGCTTCCTTTTTCCAATTTCGTAACACATCAAAGGCTGCTGGCCTAGCCTTCTTCTTAAGCAAAATCGACTCTAAGTATTCAATACGGGGGATCTCAAAACTACCATTGATTGGCCACTGAAATTCGGAGGCATTTCTGGTCTGTCTGTGCCAAATGTCATTAAATACAATACTACCAATGCCATACTTACAGTACATAGTACACGCCGGCGACCCCTCCTGTGGTGCCGGACGGCTAAATTCCAAAGATTGTCGATCGCTGCGGAATAGAGCCCTAAAACAGCTAGACAATTTCCCAGGCATTTCTCAAAGAATTGGTGTTACCTGGTCCAATAATTGTGTCTGCAGATACAATACGCCAAATTCAAATTGTCAGGGTTAAATTAAGAGCCGGGTCACGACTACACCTGACCAAACCTAAGGAGGACCGTACGGTTTTCAAAGGACTTCAACTAACAAATTTTACCTGTGTTCAGTGGTTTCGGCAAATCTGCCCGCCTCGGATTTGGACCCTCGTCAAGATGCCGTGTCAGACCGCACGACTATCGCCCAAGGATCGGATCGTGCAGCGCTGCCGAGGTATCGCGTCTCGATCGGTCGGGCCCGCAGAATCACACCGTCCGATCCCGATTCGATAGTCTGCGTCAACCTTCAATGATCCGGCATCAATCTTGAGGGTCCCTATTCGGGCGCCAACTGTGGAAACAGAGAAATTGACATGAGGCCGGGAAGCCCAAATGGAAACACACCAACACAGGTTACAAAGGACCATATAAAGCGCTTTATTTCAAAGTTACAAAGTTACCAAGTTACCAAGGTCAATTGACATGCGAATAGCTATTCGGCTCTCTGACTCACACACAAACCTCCAACGATAAGGTTTCGCATCGAAAGTGGGAGAGACCGATCATCGGGATGCTTGGGTTTTTATACATTTAGTACTGCATTGGCCAGCCCTCTTACAAGTTAACCATTTCTGGACCCATGGCTAGGGTTCGTAGCCAGGTCGAACATGCAATCTCCATATATTAGATCGGTTCCGCTGATACAGTTACATATTTATACCTAGGTTAAACAGAGGACAGGGTCTTAGTTCATGACCCTAACAAGTAGCCTGCGGACATATTATTCATTCACGTGTGCGGAGGTCACCATGGCCGAAGTCTTACTCGCAATGTCATTCGGCCTCCATTTTGTGATTCGGGGTGACTTCCACACTGCAAGAATACCTAAAATGGCGGCTAGATCCAAGATGGCAGCTTACACAATACATTAAGGTCAAGACCTTGCCGCGGAACCTATGTTCACAATATTCTTTAGACAGCTTGGCGTAGGCCAACATACATTTAAACAATGCGATTGGGGTCACAATATTATATCGATTTCCACAGGGGGACATGAGTTGGACATGAGTGGGGGCCTGGTGGAGGGTGCCCCTGGAGGCTGGGGGATGGGGGTGCTGGGTGACATGAGTGGGGGCCTGGTAAAGGGTGCCCCTGGATGCTGGGGGGTGGCGGTGCTGGGAGACATGTGTGGGGCCTGGTGGAGGGTGCCCCTGGATGCTGGGGGGTGGGGGTGCTGGGAGACATGAGTGGGGGCCTGCTGGCAGGTGCCCTACACTGCTGGGGAGTGGGGGTGCTGGGAGACATGAGTGGGGGCCTGCTGGCAGGTGCCCTGCACTGCTGGGGGGTGGGGGTGCTGGGTGACATGTGTGGGGGCCTGGTGGAGGGTGCCCTGCACTGTTGGGGGGTGGGGACATGTGTGGGGGTCTGGTGGAGGGTGCCCCTGACTGCTGGGGGGGGGGATGCAGGGGGACATGAGGTGGACATGAGTGGGTGCCTGGTGGAGGGTGCCCCTGACTGCTGGGGGGTGGGGGTGCTGGGGGCATGGTGGAGGGTGCCCTGCACTCCTGGGGGGTGGGGGTGCTGTGAGACATGAGTGGGGGCCTGTTGGAGGGTGCCCTGCACTGCTGCGGGGTGGGGGTGCTGGGGGACATGAGTGGGGGCCTGGTAGAGGGTGCCCCTGACTGCTGGGGGTGGGGGTGCTGGGAGACATGTGTGGGGGCCAGGTGGAGGGTGCCCCTGACTGCTGGGGTGTGGCGGTGCTGGGAGACATGTGTGGGGGCCTGGTGGAGGGTGCCCCTGACTGCTGGGGTGTGGCGGTGCTGGGAGACATGTGTGGGGGCCTGGTGGAGGGTGCCCCTGACTGCTGGGGGGTGGGGATGCAGGGGGGCATGAGTTGGACATGAGTGGGGGCCTGGTGGAGGGTGCCCCTGACTGCTGGGGGGTGGGGGTGCTGGGAGACATGTGTGGGGGCCTGGTGGAGGGTGCCCTGCACTGCTGGGGGGTGGGGGTGCAGGGGGACATTTGTTGGACATGAGTGGGGGCCTGCTGGCAGGTGCCCCACATTGCTGGGGGGTGGGGGTGCTGGGAGACATGAGTGGGGGCCTGGTGGAGGGTGCCCCGCACTGCTGGGGTGTGGGGGTGCAGGGAGACATGTGTGGGGGCCTGGTTGAGGGTGCCCCTGACTGCTGGGGGGTGGGGGCGCAGGGGGACATGAGTTGGACATGAGTGGGGACCTGCTGGCAGGTGCCCCACAGTGCTGGGGGTGGGGGTGCTGGGAGACATGCGTTGTTGATCAGTAGTGCAAGGTGACATGTGGCTTGGCTGGGGGGCATGCCCATGGTTGATGGGCTGCCTGCGGGACATGAGCAGGGGTGCAGGGTAGTCCCTTGTGGTGTGGGCTGCCTGCAGGGGCCGTGGAGGGAGTAGAGGGAACACCTGGGAGGACCCACACGGCCAATTCACGTGTCGTACTCCCCGGAACCCCTGAAATACACGTACCCTGCTGAAATCGCATGTGAGACTTCCCGCGCACCCCGAAATACACGTACCCAGGGCAATCGCGTGTGGAACTTCCCGCGCACACCGGAAATACACGTGCCCTGATGGAATCACGTCTGAAACTTCACGCGCACCCCTGGAATACACGTACCCAGGACAATCGCATGTGGAACTTCCCGCGCACCCCTGAAATACACGTTCCCTGCAGAATTCACGTGTGAAACTTCCTGCGCACCCCGAAATACATGTACCCTGCAGGATTCGCGTGTGATACTTCACGCGCACCCCCCGAAATACACGTACCCTGCAGGATTTGCATGTGAAACTTCACGCGCACCCCAAAATACACGTACCCAGGACAATCGCGTGTGGAACTTCCCGCGCACCCCTGAAATACACGTGCCCTGATGGAATCACGTGTGAAACTTCACGCGCACCCCTGGAATACACATACCCAGGACAATCGCGTGTGGAACTTCATGCGCACCCCTGAAATACACGTACCCTGCTGAATTTGCGTGTGAAACTTCCCGTGCACCCCGAAATACACGTACCCTGCAGGATTCGCGTGTGAAACTTCACACGCACCCCGAAATACACGTACCCCGGACAATCGCGTGTGGAACTTCCCGCGCACCCCTGAAATACACGTGCCCTGATGGAATCGCGTGTGAAACTTCACGCGCACCTCTGAAATGCACGTACCCTGTTGGGATTGCGTGTGAAACTTCCTGCGAACCCCTGAAATACACGTTCCCTACTTGGCGTTTGCTGTTTGGCAGCCCTGTGAACTGGTCCAGGGTTAGCGCAGACATTTGCGATGAATTGGGGATTTTGATGGATTTTCCTTGCGTGAGGGCGTTCTTGGGGGTGTAACTGGCGCTGCTGCAGAGTCGCTGCGCCACTCTGCGCCACGGCTGGTTTTGGAGGCTAAAATCCATGAATATGCTGTGCGATGAAATGGATTTTATCGCACGCGGCTGGCGCAGTGTATCTCACGGGGCCACTGTGCGCCAGCCGCGTGCGCCACTTTTGTGCGAAATTCTATGAATTACCCTGAATGTGTTCTCCTAGTACAATGATTGTGTCATTAACACACATACCCACTAACTTCCTTATTTTGTAATTGCAGTGAAGAACAGTCTCCTGAAAGACAGAAACATCTCTACTGTAAGAAAAAACCCTGAAGAAACCTACTCATCACATCCAACAAAGTAAGTGCACTCATTCAGAAGGGCATTCATGCAGGCAGGCAGCCAATCAGGTGCACTGTGCAATCAGGCCATTCTTCTCCATCCAGACACTCACAACACAGAATGTGGATTCGGACAAGTACCCAGCCATTCAGCACTACACACGGCATTCATACCAGTTTTGGGCAGGGCTAACTCAGACATTGGCCCTCATTACGATACTGGCGCTAAACCATGGCGCTATTAGCACCATGGTTGGTGCCGGTATCGTAACGAGTCCGCCAATGTTCAATGGGGAATTACCATCCCATTCCAAGGTTGGCGGGGTGGTAATTCCCCATTGAACATTGGCCCTTCCGCATTCCCATTTTTGCCCCATAGGGCTCAATGGGACTGGGGAAGGCGCTAAGTACGGTACCCCAAATTGCGGTACCATACTTAGCATCAAGGTCCCTTTGCGGGTCCCTACTTTAATGGCAGGTCTAGACCAGCCGTTCAGGTCGGGTCCCGCAAAGGGACCTCGTAGTAAGGCGCTAATGGGTTAACAGCGCTGCAGCCTTTTACGGCGCCGTTAACCCATTAGCGCCAGGGTCGTAATGAGGCCCATTGTGTCAAACACCAGATACTAAACACCCATAACACAGAATGTGTATTCGTCGCACACTCCATTCACCCAGGTCCCACCCAACAGGCGTACCCACAACATACAGTCATTGGGAAGGCTCCAGCCAGTCTGGCCTGGACTTCCCCACAACACCATATATAGACCCAACAGCCAGTCAGGGGGAAGGGACAGAGTCAGGGCTTCCCAGGACTTTAGGAAAAAAATGTTACAGGCAATAAAAAGCAAGAGGCCACATGGGGCATCTTGTGTCCTATCAGGAATCCACTGATTCCAAAGACAGGGCCAGGGCATCCCAAAATGGAGGATGTGCAGTGCACCTGTTAATTCAACATGAGCTGCCACCAGCCCGTACCCTGCTCTGTCGGCCACACACAGGCACCCAAAAACATACACTAGGAGCACAGGGTTGTACTCCCACCCATGGGTGCCATAAGGGTATCCCAAGGGTCTGTTCACCAAACCAAATACAGGAAGAGCTGCACCGCCAGGAGTCCCACATGAACTCCTGCACAGAAAACAAATCAGAACACATGATAAAAAGCAATAAAGGACAAGGATTCAGAGGCCCTGTCCCTCTGATGCATTTCCAGCATCACAGCCGGTCCCAGGTGGACATGGCCACGTTAACCACATTTGTCGTCCCTCGTGGTCATTGCCAGTAGCCAGATTGTCCGGGTCATGACCTTATGCCATGACCAGACAATGTGGCCACTGCCCATGGCCAGAGACTATACCTCAGTCACCAAAGGTATATCACTATTTTGTGTACCTACATTATGACACTTGTCAAAAAATAAAACACAGGCACATTTGCAAAGCCATGCTTTAAGTTCCTTGCCAATGCTCCTTACATGAGTTTGCTGGCAACCTGCCTATGTATTATTTTTTCAAAAGTGTCAAAATGTTGTACATACAATAGTCATATAACTTGACAAAATCCATTCAGACTTTACACACACATTCAAGGTTGGGTCTATAATCTTTCTGAAAACCTTTGTCCACATTCATCAAACGGAAACAAAGGGATAAGCCATCTAAAAAGGTTGAGACCCCCATCTAATTTAGCCCGCTCTTGACGAAATCCTACCAAACTTTAGAAAAACATTTATATCTCAATCTAAAACCTTTTTGCAAACCTTTGTGTAGATTTGTCAAATGGCACCGCATTTATAAGACCTTACATTATTTTGGGACCCCCCCCTCTAATTTTGCCCCCTCTTGACAGAATCCCACCAAACTTTGCAAAAAAGTTTATATCTAGATTCAAAAATGTTTTGCTAACTTTTGTGCCGATTTGTCAAATGGCACCACATTTATAAGCCTTTACAATATTTTGGGACCCCCCTCTAATTTTGTACCTTCTTGACAAAGCAGCTCCACACTTTTGAATACCATTCAGAATCCGGTCTAGAAGACAATTCCAAAATGTCATGCAGTTTCATTGAGTGGCGCCAAAGTTATAAGCTATCCAAAAACTGCTTTATGACTGGTCAGGGGGATTTGTGCCCCTGCAGCGATGTGGTTGTTAATCAGGTGGGGAACAGGATCTGCTGGTCTGAAAAGAACATTGAGAGGGTGAACCTACTTGCTTTCGATAAGAGCTGTAGCATAAAGCAGGTGCTGTGGGGCATAAACCCTGAGGTCATTGAAGATTGGATTGGTAGACTGTCCCTGACACCTGCCAGAGGGACAACAGCTCCAACGATCAAATGGGGGAGCAAGGCCAGACCGGTTTTTTGACATAAACATCCGGGACCATAAACGTCAATTGAGACATGAACTCAGGGCTTGTAGAGGGGAAGGTAACCCCTTGGGTAACTCTTACGGGATAACCACTCGTATAAAGCTTCTTAAATGACAGTACCACACCTGGCTCTATCATTATCGATCATTATTCATCCAGACCCTTAGCAGTAGAGACACATGTAAAATCTGACAAACTCTTACCGGTACAGGAGGCGTCCTGTCTCAGAAAATAAATCCAATCTCGTCTGATCAGTGGATGCAGTGGATGCAACACGTCAAGAACAAGTTTTATAACTCCAAGGCCCACTCTCACTGTAATTCTGAACATGCAGATCCTTGGCCTCTTCCTATAAAACAAGCCATTATAAATTCTAAGAGGTCTAATGCTCCCGGTCAGAATGGTTTGGCAATCTCTGTCCTGAAAAAAGATCCAGAAAACTGGGCCCAGGTTCTCCTGACTCTCTTTGCACGAGTCTGCCGATCTCACTCCGTACCTCCGTCATGGCAAAGATCAGTGTTAATTCCGGCCTATATGAAAGGAGACCGTAGGGAGGTAACTAACTACTGTCTCTTGTCCATGCTGGATGTTACGGGCAATGTTTTTACAAAACTGGTTCTCAAAGAGCTGGAGACCTGGCTAGTTGCTGAGCATGTTTTACATCTTGCACAGACGGGATTCAGACCTGGTGTCAGCACTACTCACAACATCAGAATGTTGAACTCACTGATAAATACCACATTGAGTAACAAAGAAGCCACCTTATATATGGTATTTGTAGATTTCACTAGTGCGTTTGACCAGGTAATTAGGGAGAAACTTTGGTCTAAGCTAACTAGCCTTAACTGTCCTAGCTGGTTAATTCAGATTTTAAAAGCATTGCACAATGAGAATAGCGCCAGGGTAAGACTTAATAATGAAGGTGAAGTGACCAAACCCATTAACATTAACATGGGAGTATGGCAGGGATGTGTGGTGGCACCCACGTTATATAACCTTTACATCTCTGACTTACTCCAACGTATGGGATTAAAATCAAACTGTCCTCCAAAGTTGGGGACCACCACAATAGTAGGTATGCTCTATGCAGATGACCTGATACTGTTTGACAGAACATTATCGGGCAACAAGAGTATGCTGGAGGAACTCACACTTTACTCTTCTGAGCTGGGCCTCGCTATAAATTTAAAGAATACAAAGATAATGCTGATTAGCAGGAAGGGTCCCACCCCGCTGGGAATTGAACCTGGACTGGGCCTGATAGAGTTTGCTGACTCTTATCCTTATTTGGGCTTAGAGTTTGATGTATCCCCAAATTATAATAGTATAATTGCCGACAGAAAAAGACGAGCCTAATTATTGACACTGAAGGCTTGCAAATTCTCAAGAGGGCATGTGTGATATAGCTTGGTGGGCACTGTAAAGTTACATCAACTTTGTCCAGCTATACTCTACGGCTTAGAAACGCTGGCTATGCAGGACCTAAACTAGCTCAATATTCTAGAGGGCCAGCATTGGCGAGCAGTGCTAGGTTTGGGGCCGTCTTGCTCTATGCAATATCTGAGGCTCGAGCTAGGTTTAACCTCTTTGAGGGGCATGGCCTTGCGTGCTCGGGGAGTTTTCTACTTAAAATCTTGCACCGCTCCAAAATGTAAGCTACTTGCGATAGTGGAAAACAATTATGATACTGAGAAGGTCATGTAACAAATCACTTTTCCTAGAGATTGGATGGATCCATGCAGAAAAGAGAATGCGACCATGTATCCACAATCATTTGTGCGCAAACTAAACCATTGGGACTGGTATGAAAAACTATTCTCATCTTGAAAAGTTGAAAGGGTACGAGGCTGTGCTGAATGTAATCCACAGATACAGGAGAACACAGCCTTATTTTTTACTCTGCCCTGACTCGGGGGTGAGGGACTTTCTTCTAAGACTGCGAACTAACCACCTGCAGGTCCTCGCCATTACAGGTGCACATCAGGGTTTTTGCCTTAAGCAATAGGTATTGTCGTATATATAAGAGACCAGACTCCCTGGAAACTCTCAGACATGTCCTCACTTCTTGTCTCAAATTGGGTCCACTATATAAGAACTTGTTGGGAAGACTGGTACATAGATATGAGAGTATTGTAGGGGACTCTTTTTGGGTATACTGCCTTAACTCATACACAATATCATCCCAACTTGCCCTGTTTAGAGTATGGCTACAGGTGAGAAAACTATTGCCAGAAATCTAATCCATTGCCATTGATCTGATTATATCGTTATAGAATGTTGCCTTCGCAGCTGTTGGCATTGCCCTGTATGGCAGGCCTTGTTATGGCTTTGGGCAACTGTATATTCGCTCATATAATTAGAGACACACTCATTTTATGTAATTTTAAGTTCTCTTAGTTTGATGAGTTACAAAGTCTTTGGAATTTTGTATAATTGTGAAAGATGCTGTGATTTACTTTTTAATTTGGGATTTGTAATGATTTTGTGTAAAGTTCCATTTTTGGAATAAATCACTATAAACTATTAATAATAAAATTTTAAAAACTGCTTTTCACCAACCCAGTAATGCAAAAATAGGCATAGATGTACCCGACCATTAGAAGTGTTCGGGAACATCACAGGACTGTACCCGAACATCCGGACTGGTTTCTTACGGTCATATCCCATCCCATCCCCAGAGATTGTTTGATAAGTTTGACAAGTGCAATGTTGTGTTTTTATATATGTTTTACTGCAATGTCTGTGGATACTGGTGTATGTCCACGAAATCCAACATGGTGGGCATTTCCAAAAGTCCGACGCACCTCACGCTTTTCACCATCCAATCAGTTGGTACGCCTGATGTCCGCGGACATCACGTTGCCCTCTAGGCCAATCAGATGCCAGTCTGCGGACCGAAGAGGGAAGTGAGTCCGCGGACCGAACCAATACATTACTAATTGTTTTTTACCTACTTTTGCCCATTTTAAAGAAAACTACTGGATGGATTTACAGCAAAAGCACGCTTTTGGGACCACGCCACCGCCGCTCCTGCTGCAAAGTTGGTAGAAATATGTCCAGCTGTTTGGGCTGTAGGCATGAGCAAAATGCATTTTCCATTGCGTTTATGAAGAATTTTTTGTGGGGTCCCCCCTATAACTTTGCCCGCCTTGATGAAACCTCACCAAACTTGCCAAGAGAATTCAGACGGGCCATATACTTTTTGTTGCAAAGTTTGGTAATGATTCGTCCAGGGGGACAAAGTTATAAGCCGCCCAATAAGTGCTCTTCCTATGAGTTCAGCAATTTAACCATAACTACAGAGCCGCTACCACAGGCCCTGTAAAATATATATAATATATGCAATGGCCACAACCAAACACATAAGGCATCCACTGGAACCCTATAAACTTCTATACACACAGTATTCCAAAACATCACCCAGTGGACACACTCCAGGACTGTTTACTCCATCAACCTCCAGCCATGCACCCAAAACTGCAGGACTTGCTAATAATCACCACACCAATGCAACCAACAATGTTTACACTGCTCACAAACCACACACACAAGGCAACAATTTGAA
The DNA here is from genome assembly GCF_040938575.1 of Ambystoma mexicanum. NCBI lineage: Eukaryota > Metazoa > Chordata > Amphibia > Caudata > Ambystomatidae > Ambystoma > Ambystoma mexicanum. Next base: position 1,085,956,408 of record NC_090941.1, read on the forward strand.
ACGTACCTGCAATCATTGGGCATACTTTTCGTGGAGGCCACAGGCCATGCATCTAAGGTGCTAGGGGCTTACCACTCATAAGACAGCATGCTACACCCTATACAAATATGCTCATGTCATGTGCAATCCACTCCCCTTCTACAATTGAGCCTGCCAGCAGTCACCACAGAAAGTACTCACCTCAGGACCTATCGTGCTGTAACAAAGGCTGCCTACAGTCACCACAAAAGCTACTCACCTGAGGAGGTACCTGCGAATTGGAACAGTACACACGGATACCGCTGGCACACCACCGTCTTCCTCCACCTAAAGAAATACATCAGATGAACCACTTTTCACTCCCTCAGCCTTTCCATCCCCTCTTCCCACCACCAGATGCCGCAAAGCATGTTTTCCAGGTACTTTCGGCGCTGCACTATTCTCCGATACAACATGGCAGTGTTACCCAAAATTATGACGCACATCACGCTTCCCCCCAGCCAATGTCCGCCGACATCACGCCACACTCCAGGCCAATCAGAATTTTGACCGCAGAGCGAACAGGGAAATGGGACGGTGGAGCGGAGCCAGATCTGACACATTTTTTTAGAATTACATTATACCTGTTTTTAAAGAAAGTAGTGGACGGTTTATCAACAAATTTATAAAAGCATGCTTTCCGGACCAAGCCACCGCTCCTGCAGCAAATTTGATGAAAATCTGTCCAACGGTTTGGGCTGTATGCGTGAGCAAAGTTTTTGTCCATTCAGTCTATGGAAAAAAAAATATTTGGGACCCCCTATAACTTTGCCCCCCCTTCACGAAACCTCACCAAACTTGCCAAAAAAATTCAGACCAGGCCAGATACTTTTTTTGCAAAGTTTGGTGAGGATTCGTCCAGGCCGACCAAAGTTATAAACCGCCCAAAAAGTAGTCTTCCTATGAGATGAGCAACTTAACCATATCTACATATATAAATAAATTCAATGAAAAAAATGTGTTAAAGGGACTTTATTGTTGCAAGTAAAACCGAAAAACCTCAGTAATTTGCCAGTTATGGTAAGGCAACCAACCATAACTCGTGCCACCACCGTGCACTGCTAACACTAACACTAACACCCATGACACCCAGGACATCAAAGATGACATCAAAGATGACATCACATGACATTTGAACAAACAAGAGAAACTTAGTCGAGCCGACTCATTGCAGATAGCAATGGTTGACAGAGCTTGGAATCACCCTTTTCCAAATCGCAAAATACTGACCAGCTTTTGGTCAACCAATACATTAAAAAGAATAGAAGCAGACGACATTGAATCAATTTTCATTAAGAACAGCAAAAGAATGGACACAGCAATTGTATTTTATTTATATAGTGCAACCAAGCCCTTAGGCATCTGGGCACATTTCTTGCAGTTGCATAGAATGGGTATTTACAGTTACATACAATAGTTATTAGCAGTGAACATAGAATCAATATTTACATGGTAAGAATACATTTACAACAGATATACAGCGAAATTTGCAACACATGTACAGTCTTATTTACAATGTTAAGAGAGTGTAAGGATTATTATTTATTATTTATTATTTATTACATTTGTTACTCGCCCAGACCCGCGGGTATCACGGTGAAAATTCAATAAGTTGTAGCATTTTTATACAGTGTTACAGTTACCATCACACAGAACATATTTAACTAACATGCAAATAAATCATGTGAACACATTTCTTATACTAAGTTCCAGTTGGTCAAAATAGCAGGTCACATTTTGTTTGAACACTAGATGGCGATCTAGAGGCGAACCCTATGGGAGCATGAGGGGAATGGGCTACGTTAGCTGTCCAGATTGATTTCAAAGAAGGCGGTAAACCAAGAGCTTTATATTAGGTCAATATTTGTTAAATAACCAAGTTTTCATTGCTTTTTTGAATCTTAGTAGGGAGTCCTCATTTTTGATACTAAGGGGTAGTGCATTCCAGTGCGATGGGGCTAGGACTTTGAAGCTACTTCCCCCTGCTCTACTGTATTTGTATTGAGGAACTTCCAGGAGGGCCAGTTTATTAGATCTCAATGTCCTATGGGAGATTTTTTTTCTTGATGGTGTTATTGAGGTAGCTGGGCGCTTTATTGGTGATGCATTTATAGACGGTGCTGAGTGTTTTGAAGATAATTCTTGCTTCAATTGGCAGCCAATGGTTTTCTCTTCTGATGCTAGATATATGTTCTGATTTCTTTAAGCCTAGGGCCGCTCTAAGGGCTTTGCTGTGGAGGAGGAAAGGGCTGCTATTTGCTTGTGCATAGTGAGGTTGGCATCTATATATACACCAAGAGTTTTAACTTGTTTGAGTACTGGGATCTGTGTACCGTCAATGTTGATGTGAGAGTAGTTAGAGTGGAGGGTGTTTATTCTTTTTTGGGAGCCCACTATGAGGACCTCCATTTTCTCATCGTTAAGGCAGAGACTGTTTAGGGCCATCCAGTTTTGAATTATAGAATACACTTTGTTGATAGTGTCAGTGTCCTGGGTGTAGTCACCTGTGATGGGGATGAGGATCTGGGTGTCATCTGCAAAGTTGGTGTAGATGACACCCATATCATCAAGAGCCGAGAAAAGGAGTTTGGTATATGCAGTATAGAGGGTGGGCGAGAGGCAGGATCCCTGTGGGACTCCTATGGGTACTACTATTGGGTCCGCTGCATGGTTACCGATTGCAACTCTGGATGTGCGGTCCGTTAAAAAAGATTTGATCCACAGCGTAGCGTTAATAGAAAAATTAAAATCTTTTTTTAAGGTGTTGCAGAGTTTGTCATGGTCTACCAGATCGAATGCTGCTGATAAATCCAGTAGCAGAAGGGTGGCTAGTTTGCCAGAGTCTCTAATCCAATTGGATTTTCAGGTCCAAGAGGGCTGTCTCCGTATTGTGGTTAGGCCTAAATCCAGATTGTCTGGCTCCTAGTAGGTTGTTTTGTTCGAGATGGCTTTGTATTTGGTTGTAAGCTATTTTATCGATAACTTTAAGTAAGAAGGGGACAGTCATTATGGGCTGGTAGTTCGTGGGCACTAATGGATCTAATGTGTTTTTTTTTAGTAGAGGTGTGACCCAGTCCGCTTTAATGCTAGCTGGGACCTGATTGGTATGGAAGGAGGCATTCACGAAATTGGTAATTACAGGTGTGAAAGTAGGGGCACATAATTTGATTAGGTGTGCTGGGAAATTGTCTCCTTTGCAGTTTGAAGCTTTAAGTTTAGTTATGGTATTAAGTACTACATCATGTGAAACTGGTACGAAGTTGAAGGGCGGGCTGGTGTCTACTATGTTCATGGAAATTTGGTTGGACGTGGACGGTTTATTGGAAAGGAGATTTCTTTTGGAGATGATTTTATTTTGTAATAGTTTGATTTTGGATGCCAGCGCATCTTGAATAGTGGTGCACCATTCTTTACATGGTTGGACTGGGTTGATTATGGGGATCGGGTTCTCCAACTCCTTGAGTATGGTGAACAGTTCTTTGCTGTCAGAGGATGCATTGCTGATTCTGGTGTTGAAGGCCTTTGCTTTAAGGGTGACGATGGCTGATTTATAGATTTTGTTTACAGAGTTGAAAGCTTCCAGATCTTCTAAGGTATGGGTTTTATTAAGCTGGTGTTCGAGCGATTTTTTAATCCGTCTAAGACCGACTAGTTCCTTGTTAAACCAGAAAGAGGATTTTTTATCCTTGCGTTTGGTTTTGTTAACACAAGGTGCTAGGGTATCTATTGTACTGGTAAGACAATTATGATAAATTTCAGCTAGGGCACAGGGGTCTTGAGTATTGATCTTTTTATTATTGAGAGAGGTGGCTAAAAGAGGGTTGAGATTTTCTTCTGTAAGATGTTTCTTGTCAACGATAGATTTAGGTAGGTCTGGTTCGTTGCACAAAACAGAAAAATGTATACTGTGATGGTCTGACCAGGGTATCGGATTAATGGAATCTATGGGTACTGTGGTATTGAGTGGTAGTATCCAGTCTAAGGTTCTTCCTTTTGTATGGGTGGGGGTGTTCACTAGTTGTGTGAATGCCATGTCTTTGAGTGCACTGTGTAGTGCTTCTGCTTTGTGGTTTTGGGTGTCATTAAATTCTAAGTTTAAGTCCCCTAGGAATAGGCATTTTGTGTTTGGTTTAATGAGTGGCGTTAGCAGTAGAGGTATATCTAAGTCTGGCTGAGATTTAGCATTAGGTGCTCTATAAATAGTTATTATGTTTATGGTGGTTTTATGATTTGTAGCTAGCTTGGCTAGCAGGACTTCATAACCGTCTGGGTTCTCGATAGGGCAGGTTTTTATTTTGAGATGGGTTTTAGCAATAATAGCTACTCCCCCACCTACTGATTTTATTCTGTCTGTCCTAAGGATTGTATAGTCTGTAGGAATGGAAATGGAGAGTGAGGGTCCTGATGCTTGGTTAAGCCAGGTTTCCGTCACTATAAGTACGTCAAGTTGTTGATTGGTGATATAGTCATGTATTTCTGTTGCATGGGCAGGTATGGACCGTGCATTAATGAGAGCTACTTTGAGGTGTAACGGAGGGTATGGTTATTGTGGTGGTGTGGTGATCTTTTTGGGGCATTTAGTATGGGTCACTAATGGAGATGGGTTTCCAATGATGGCAGAGGAATAGGAGGCACTTATGCTCGGATGGTTTAAGAATCGGGATCTTAGTCTTTGGGTTCTTAAGTGTCCTAGTAATGGCATTTGTTTTGTTTGGAGACGGTCTGAGATCTAAGTCTGGAGCGTTTAAGAGTGCTGAGGACCGGAATAGTCATTTTACGTGGTTTATTGGTAGTTGAGTAGGTTGATCTGGTACTTTGTGGCTTTTGGATCCCTATGCGGTCTGTATAACCATTAATCAGGTGGCGATCTTGGGGAAACGGATTGGTCAGAGGCAGGAAAGGTGTGGGGCTGGGGGTGGGGTGATGGCGGGGGCATGCTACTCTGGAGAGGTCATTATCCTGGATAATAAAGTGGGAGCCTCTGCAGGGTGTATCATACGGTACAACACAAAATGGAAACATCATGAGCAGTAACCAACCTGGCATGGTTTGGTTGAGTGAAGAGGGCTGGCTGGGTGCTGGCTAGCCGTAGTGTAACTGGAGTGTCACACCTATCTACTGGGACTGGGCGAGTGACAGTGCAGGAGGCTGCTACTGCGTGAATAGGGTCTAGAAATGCCAAACTAGGCGTTGCCTGGAGTGTTTGCTTAATACATTCCCAGTAAGCTAGGGTACTAGAGCAGTTATGTGCTGGAAAGTAAAAGCAAAGGCCGGGCTTATTAATGATACTTCGAACAGTTTAAAACGACTGTGCACCTCTGTGCTGGACAAGGCAATAGTAGAATTTAATGAACACATTAGTGCAGTCTAAAAGCGACTGTGCACCTATGTGCTGGACAGGGCAATTGTAGAACTGACTAAACACATTGGATCAGTCTAAAAGTGACTGTGCACCTGTGTGCTGGACAAGGCAAAAACAGATTTGACTGAACACATTAGAGCAGTCTAAAAGTGACTGTGCCCTGAGTGCTGGACAAGGCAATAGTAGAATTGGCTAAGCACATTAGAGCAGTCTAAAAGCGACTGTGCACCTGAATGCTGGACAAGGCAATAGTAGAATTGGCTAAGCACAATTGGCTAAACACATCAAAAGCAGTCTAAGAGTGACTGTGCACCTGTGTGCTGGACAAGGCAAAAGTAGATTTGACTGAACACATTAGAGTAGTCTAAATGCAGCTGAGCACCTATATGCTCGAGATGGTTACAGTAGCAGGGCTGCTTAAGATCTTACATGCATGCTATGTACTACTGTCAAAAAACTGATTGCATGATTTAGCAGTAACATTAAAGAGACATGGCAATGCTATGTTTAAATGTAGTATCAGATGCTATACGGCACGCTATGGCGTTTGGAGCGGTAGAGTACATGTTCAATTAGTATCTCTGTTAAAGATAGTGAGCTAAAGACTCTGGGTAAGTCTCTCACAACCAGGACTAATGTCTGGCAGAGGGACTCCCAGGACCCCCCTTGTTAATTTGCAATTAGTAAGTACAACACATTCGTGCCTAGGGCGGAACACATATGAGGTACCGAGAAGGTAGGGCAGTATGAGTAGTACACTATGCTTAATTGGTATGAATTGAGTCACTGGTATGGTATCATAGAGTAAGTACAGCGGTGGAAAGTAATAACTCTGGAGAAAGTTGTTAGGGTTCATTCAGTGTAATCCAAGTTTTTGCGTTGTTCCTGAATTTGCAGAAGGAAGTTTCGGCTCTAGGGTTGCGGGAAACGAGTTCTAAATTTTGGCTGATAAGACTGGGAAACTACCAACTCCTGCCTTTTGGAGCTTGAACCTAGGAATGATAAGGCAGTTTGATTGTGAAGATCTAACATGTCGATCCGAGGAGTTTCGTTTGAATTTGTCACACAGGTACTTGGGTGCTAGATTATTTAGGCATTTGAAGGTGAGTCATAGAGTTTTGAGTCGAATTCTTTGATTAACTGATAGCCACTGTATACTGCGCCTCAGCTCTGAGATATGGTGTGATCTAGGGAAATTAATCGCTGATCTGAGCGCGTTATTCTGGAATATTTGTAACTTTTTTAGATTGTATTGGTTAGTTCCTAAGTAGAGGGCATTGCAGTAGCCTAACTTAGTTAAGACTAGTGCTCTGGCTAAGGTAATGCAGTTGCCAGTGGTCAGAAATGGTCTGCAGGTGTTAATTAGCTTGCAGGTGTATACAGTAGTGGAGGCGGTCGCGTTAATTTTGTCTCGTCAGAGAGAGTGAAGAGTCAATATAGATACCTAAGGTTTTTACATCTTTAGATACCTTGATATTATTGCCGTCATTATTGAATACATTGAATTGTTTGTCCAGTCTGTTAAGTCTTGCTTGGGATCCCACAAGGAGCAACTCTGTCTTATTGTCATTATGACAGAGTCCATGTTTGGCCATCCAAGCTTGAATAATTAGGTAGATGTCCATTAGGGTTTGGAGTCAATGTTATAATCAATGTTATAATCAATGTTTTTGTGGCCGAGTGTTTGGCCCGTGAATACCCGTGAATACAGTGCAGTGTAATTGTTGCTCTCTGTCTTTACTGCTAACTAATTGTGGAGGAGGAGCTGCTATCTACATAAAGACTGTTGTCAGCAGAGCATAGATGGAGGGGGTGGCCCAGTGTCTGGCCGCTGTGAAGGCTTCCGATAAACACTCAAGCTGGACCACAACCAGCAGAATACAGGTATAGACGGATAAAGCATCTGCCGGAGAGAATGAAGAACCCATTGAATGAACCGCCTAAGCGGAGAACTAAGTATCCGGTCGGGAGACTGTGGGTTGATTTCCTTTGATCCCGCCGGCTGGGCCGAGTAGGTCTACTTAGTATGCAGAGTCCGGGGGGTACTTCCCAAAACAAAAGAAAGCTGAGCTAAGGGAATTGGTGATGACTACAGACCTGGGAGTATGGTCCACTACCCTTTTCCTCTATAAATCCTTCAAATCAAGTTGCTTATTAAGTGCGTACCTGAGTGCTCGCTATTTGACTGTGCTAAATCAGCGAGGGTTCTACATTATGCCGGCCCACAATAAAAGCCTGAAAACGCATTACAATCTTAGGAAAGCCAGAGAAAAGGCAGCAGCAAAAACAGCTGAGGCGGTCTTGGAAAGGTCACATATGGACAAAGGCAGAACAAAATTGAATGTGCCTAATGGTAGAGGCACAATACAGGCATTATTTCAAGCCAGTGTACTGGCTGAGTAGAGCATGATAAAAACGGAAGAGAGGGATGTGAATTGCCACAACGGCAGTGGTCTATATGACTCCACAAACTACGATTACATCGATAATAATACACTCTTAGAACTCTGCCTATCTATGCAAAGATCTATGACTCCAGCCTTACCAAAACCCATGACACATAATGCCCAAGTATTGCTTCCAGAGGACCTGTGGGCTCTGTAGAACGATTATTCGCATCACCAAATCTAGCAATCAACTTAGAAGGCATGACAAATGAAATGGAATCTGAACCATTGGAAGTCTCGCTCTCAAGTCTCAAGCACCACTGCTATCACGAAACTCCAATCAACCATAGCATCAATGCAATTTGCTATGAAAATTTTACTGAAACGTTGTGGCTGCATCCATGAGAACACGATACCACATATGAAACCACCCGATTTGATCACTGAGCAGGAAGAGGGAGGGGTTTATGACACTCCATCTGAAGTAGATCAAGTACTACCGGGTTCAGACCTTGTCATGGAACCTGACAAAGATAATGCTGATAATTCAGTGACACTGTGTTCCAGGAAACAACAATGACTGGCCAGAAGGGCGGCCTCAAGGAACCAGGTGTGCACAGTAGCTTCCACCCTACCTAACACTATGCCAGCAGAAAAGAAATCTAAGAAAGCAAGGTAGAGGGGGGCACGTGCTATAAAGTGGCAAGCTAATGGTGCAGACAGCCTGACAAGCTGGATAATTCCTGGGAAAGTCAACGAGTCCCTTACTGGCTGTGAAGGCACGGAGGAGATAGCCCCTCCCCGGCCTACGGGAGGATTGTCGAAGAACTCCTGAACGCCCTATAAAAAGGATGTAAATCGATTGCTGGAAGCAAGGTCACCATCTGAAGAATCAAGCGATGAAGCCACTAATAGCAAGCAGCCGGAAAGCAAAGTATGCATACTTAAGAACCTTATTCAGAAAGGTTGATGCAAATGGCTTGCTAGATCCAAATTTATATCTAGACTGCACTCTACCCCCAATTGTGTGTTCTCCGGTCGGAGGACTTTGAGTTCATTGAACCACTTAAAGGACTAAACCCCAATGTCACAGCAATCCACTGTAACCTTCTCGTTACAGCCCAAATGATCCGCACATATAGAGGAAGCCTGCTGGAGGTAAACGTGGAAATAGATATTGATCCGGAACAGGAAGATACAAAGTGGCCAATGCTAGGTGGAAGAATGGGCCAAGCCCAGCAACACTACCGGCGGGAAAAATAAGTGCATGCAAGATATGTTAAAGTGGCTGGCAGAATCCCTACTATTTGTGATCCAAAAGCAATGAGATTGCTTCTTGCTCTCCTGGAACACACAGGGCTTCAACCACTTTCTATACTCTTAGGGCTCACTAAATGGAATAGTGAACCATACTTTTTTTCTTCTGAAAGAAACGTGGTTAACCTCACCCATTATAATGAATGGATATGCCATCCACCAAACTCTAGCCAAGAAGGGCATGTGGGGCAGATCCTACGGGGATTGATCAGTGGGGTAATCCACACACTGAAATCCTGTAAAATAACTATGAAATCAGAGGATGACATTATTGCTGTGGACATTAAAGTTGCAATTAGAGATCGTCTGGAAAAGGTACTATTAGTGAATATATATTATGCCTCGGGGGCTAACCTTAGTGAATCTCTTCAGAAGGAACTACACAAACTATTAATCCATTGGGTAAATACTTCTACGAGCAACTTCATTATAGTGGCTGGTGATTTTAATTGCCATATTAGAGGAGGGTCGGGTATTGTTTCTAACCCACGTCCGAAAACCCGTAAGTACCATGGAACACACTGACCCAGAGGGACTATTATATTGGTTAAATTTGTTCAATATCTGGGAGCTCGAGATTGTGAACGGGTGTACATTCAGTGACTGGCCAGGAAAATAAAAACTGGAAAAGTGGGTGTGCCCAGAGCACCCTCGATTATATTTTTGTCAGCTGTGAAATAGCTTCCCTCGTTAAAGATATGATCAGTAACCCTAACCAATGGAGTGACCACAAAGCATTATGCATGACCTTGGGTGTCAAAGAAGGTAGAACTAAGGTCAATCCATTGGGCAATGTGAGGGTTAATCATTCAGGAACCCAACTTAGCTGGTTGGAAAAGAACATCCTAAGAGCATCTCGGACTGCCTCAGCAATAATGATATCTAAAACAAAACAGTTGGAGGTAATGTCGGGAGAAGAATTAGAGAGATGGATTTCCTCTTTTATTTATTTATTTTATTTATTTATTTGCATTTATAAAGCGCACAGAACTGCCCTGGGGCATCGTGGCGCTGTTACAGCAGACTTAGTCATGAACACAAGCATAGGAATGTGTTTACAGATGTAACCGAGTTACATAGTACATTTCACATTGGTAATAAACATTGAGCTTAAAGGTTATGCTATGCTGTGGATACAATGCAAGCATGAGAGTGAATGTGGCAGACTTTAGCGGAATAGGAGGGTTTTGAGGTTTTTACGGAAGGTATGGTATGATTTTTCGTTCCTTAGTGAGGTAGGTAGGGAGTTCCAGTTTTTTGGTGCGAGGTGTTGGAAGCTGGTTCCTCCCGCCCTGGATCTTTGAAACGTGGGGACATCAATCATGTTGGTGCGGTGAGCTCTGGTGGGTCTGATGGAGGCTTTCGGTGTGATTCTTTCTGCGAGATAGGGTGGGGCATCCAGGGATAGGCATCTGTGTGTGATGGTCATGGCTTTGAACAGTATGCGTTCCTTCACAGGTAGCCAGTGGGCATCTCTCCTTGCTTGCGAGATGTGTTCTCTTTTTGGAATGGACAGTGCTGCCCGGAGCGCATTGTTTTGCGTGATTTGGAGTTTTTTTAGGTTGTGGGCGGAGGTGCCTAGGAACAGTGCATTGCAGTAGTCTAGTTTTGTACCTATAGTGGCTCTGGCGATGGACAGGCAGTTTTTGGCGGAGAGAAACGGCTTGACAGCATTTATCATCTTGGTGGTAAGTGCTGAGGAAGAGGCAATGGCGTTGACTTGGCGAGACATAGATAGTGAGGCATCTAGGTGAACGCCTAAGGTTTTAACAGACTTGGAGACTGAGATGGTGGAGTTGTCAATGTTGAAGGATTTGTATTGGGGGGGGAGTTTGTTGAGAATTTCATTGGTCCCTACTATGAGGATTTCGGTTTTGTCCCCGTTTAGGCAGAGGCCGTTGGCCGCCATCCAGGTTTGGATGGCTGTGTAGATTTTGGTTAATGCAGTAGCATCTTCTTCGTAGGTCCCAGTTAGAGGGAGTAGTACCTGCGTATCGTCTGCGTAGTTGGTGTACGCTATGTTACGACAGTCGAGGTCCTTGAAGAGAGGAAGGGTGAATATATTGTAGAGAGTGGGGGCGGTGCAGGAGCCTTGTGGGACGCCGCAGTGGATGGTGGTAGGGGTTGCCGAGGCAGTGTCTGAGAAGACTTTCATGAGTCTGCCATTTAGGAATGAGGCAACCCATGCAATGGCTTCCGGGGAGAAGTGTGCTTCATTTTTTAGGTGCATGCCTAGGATATCGTGGTTGACAAGGTCAAAGGCGGCAGATAGATCCAGTAGGAGAAGGAGTGCCGGTTTGCCTTTATCCATAGTGTCTGCAAGCTGTATTTTCAGATCAAGTAGGGCTGACTCTGTTCCGTGACCTGGTCGGAAGCCTGACTGTCTTTTTCCTAGGATATGGTTGGTTTCGAGATAATCCTGGATTTGTGTGTAGGCCATTTTATCCAGAATCTTGAGCAGGAAAGGCACAGTGGTGATGGGCCTGTAGTTGGTAGCTACTTCAGGGTCGAGGGTGGTTTTTTTTAGAAGCGGGCGCACCCAGGCTTCTTTTAGACTGTCAGGGACAGTGTTGGCTTTGAAAGAGGCATTGATGAATGATTTAAGGAAAGGGGCGAGTGTTTCAGTGCAGTCTTTGATCAGGCTGGCGGGGCAGGGGTCTCCTTTACAATTGGATGGTTTGATCTTGTTCATTATCTCAATAACTTCGTGTTCTGTGACTTCCCTGAATTTGAACGGGGTAGTGGGGGCTTTGGTGGATGTGGTTCCCGAGCTAGGGGTGGGCATGTGGCTCGTGGTGGTGTGAGATTTGGGGTGCAGTGATAGGTTTTTGTGGTGCTCCTTAATTTTTGTTTGTAGGAGTTCAATTTTATTTAACAAGGCAGATTGTATGGAATTGCACCAGATTTGGTCTTTAACAATGTCTTGTGATTTGGTGGCCGGTGTGGTGAGTTCGTTGAAAATGGCGAAGAGTTCTTTGGATTCGGAGCTTGCATTAGCAATTCTATCATTATAAGAGACTGATTTAGCTGTGATTATGGCTTTTTTGTATTGGGCAGTGATTTTTTTGTAGGAGGATAGGGTGGCTGGGGAAGGCGATTTCTGCCAGGAGTTTAGAGCTTTTCTTTTCTGTGAGCGGAGTTCTTTGAGTTCAGTGGAGAACCAGGTGTTTGAGTGTTTGATAGCTTTGGCTTTTTTGGTCTGCAAGGGGGCAATGGCGTCAATGGCGGTGCTTATGGTGCTCTTGTAGATATCTGCTAATTCTGACGGGTCAGATGACTTGAGGTCTGTGGAGAGGATGTGAAGGTGGGGAGTAATTTTATCTTTAGTGAGATTTTTTACACATCTTGCCAGTGCTGGGGGAATGGGGTTAGGTTTGTTTGTGTTAGATACAGCGGGAATAAAGAAGTGAATGAGGTGGTGATCTGACCAAGGAGTCGGGGTGATGGAGCTAATGTCGACGTGACAGTTGTGGTCAGCTATCCAGTCCAGGATACGGCCTTTGTTGTGTGTGGGTGAGGTTATTTTTTGGTCGAAGCCTAGTTCTTTTAGGGCTAGTGCAAGAGATTTAGCAGGCTTGTCCTTTTTGTCGTTATACCCCAGGTTAAGGTCACCTAGAAAGATGCTTTTGGAGGTGGGTTTTAGGTTTTCTGTTAGGCGGTGTACAAGGTTCTCATGGAACTCTGTTAGTGGGCCGGGCGGGCGGTAGACTAGGTTGAAAGTGATGGTGGAGTTAGGGGAGAGGGCAATTTTTATAGCTAGAGAGTCTATGTTGTCACCTAGATTGGAGGTGATTTGTCTGGCCTCGAGGTGATCTTTCAGGATGAATGCTACCCCACCACCTACTGAGGAGAGGCGGTCTTGCCGGATAATGGCGTACCCCTGTGGGATAGTAAGGTTGAGGGCTGGCCCTGCAGCGCTGTGCAGCCATGTCTCGGTGATGGCTAGGATGTCGAGGTCCAAGCTAGTTAGGAGTTCGTGAATTTCAATGGCATGGGCAGGGATGGATCTGGCGTTTATGAGGGCACACTGTAGGTTGTGTGTGCGTTGGGCCGAGGTAGGGGTGGTGTTGAGTGGTGTTGCCGGGATGGGGTGCGGCATGGTGGGTTTAGGTAAGGGTGTTTTGACTGTAGGGGGTGGCGTGTTAGTCGTGTTAAGAGTGGTGGGAGGTGCTTGGTGGGTGAGTCTAGGGTATCTAGAACGGAGACCTAGGAGTTGGTTCCTGGTGTGGATGGGTCTAGTGTAGGAAGTTATGCTGGGTGGAGGATGACGTGCTGTGGGGATGCTTTCAGTGAAGAATGATGGTAGGAAGTAGGTGGGAGGAATGTTGGAGGGGAATGCCAGTGGGGCAGCTGGTGAGCTGGTGGATTGTTGAGGCATGGCGATGGTATCGTTCAACATGGCACAACTAGAATCAGAATGCAATGTGGGCAGCAAAATTAGGGCACAGTATGCGACCATAGGGCACAACACAATAGTGTGGTCTAGATACGACCATAAGGCACAACACAATAGCGTGGTCACTATGCGACCATAAGGCACAACACAGTAGTGTGGTCACTATGCGACCATAAGGCACAACACAGTAGTGTGGTCACTATGCGACCATAAGGCACAACACAATAGCGTGGTCACTATGCGACCATAAGGCACAACACAGTAGTGTGGTCACTATGCGACCATAAGGCACAACACAGTAGTGTGGTCACTATGCGACCATAAGGCACAACACAGTAGTGTGGTCACTATGCGACCATAAGGCACAACACAGTAGTGTGGTCACTATGCGACCATAAGGCACAACACAATAGCGTGGTCACTATGCGACCATAAGGCACAACACAGTATCACAGTGGCCGCTGGGCGACCGTGGTAACGGTACTATTGTCATATGGCAGCATATTACAGAGTAAGGCAAGAGCATGGTTGGTTGGCTATGGATTGTGCATTAAATATTTTGTTGCAGTTCAGAAGCACAACGGTGCATGTGGGACCTTGGGCGTAGCAATGTTAGAAGGTGCTAGGTCAGGGCTCTAGCTCGAGGGTCGGGAGTGGATAGTGGAGGAGGGGGCAGTATGCTTACCCTGTAGGTGGATTGCAAGGGGTCCTGGCTCTAGGCTCGATGGTGCACTCCACCTGGAGCAGCACGGGCAGAGTTTGTGGCCCCTGGCTCCTAACAGGCTCTCAACAGGCCTTAGAGTGGCCTTGTAGCTGGCCGCCGGCGTGATCCGCCTGCCGGCGGATACAGCTGATTTCAACGAGGCTCAGCCTCGGTTTCATCCCGCGCTGCGCCCGGCATACGTGGGTCAGGCGGCGTGTGGGGACAGGGTCAGGCAGGCCCTGTCCGTGTTGATCCTCGTGGTCTCGCTCGTGGTTCCTCTGCTGGGGTGCTGGGGGGGCTCCTGCCCTCGCCCCACGGTGAAGAAAAGTTTTACCAGTTCACATGCAACATCAACAGTGAATGTGATGATAAAGGAGTATGAGAAACAAAAGCCTTTTGATAAATGCATGAGATGCCAAAAGGAAACTAAGATCTGATATCCGCAAAGCAAAGACGACCAGCTGTTCCATAATGATCTACCATGGGCTGGTGAGAACATTGAAAAATAAATATAGATCCTGGCTGAAACAAAGGAGACATGCCATCAGGGATGTGGCATGGCAACACATGGTTAAGACATTGGGCCTCATTACGGCTTTGGCAGTAGCCATGCTGCTACTGGCGGCATGGCTGCCTCCAAAACCAGGTCTGGGTTCCCTGAATGGGGAATTACCGGGCCATTCCGAGTTTGGAGGGCCCGGTAATTCCTCCCTCAGGGAACCCGGGCCTGGACCTTCCCCATTCCCATTCGAGCCCCCATAGGGCTCAACGGGAATGGGTGCAAGGAGCTAACAACGGGCCGATTACGACCGGCCCGTTGTTAGCTCCCTGGACCCCTCGCGGGACGCGGTAACGACACCTGGTTTCACCAGGCGCCCTTACCGGGTCCCCAGAATCAGGCGGAATGGGTTTAACCGGTCTGCATCCATTTGCGGCACCCGTTAACCCATTCTGCCAGGGTCGTAATGAGGCGCATTGTGTACCAGAAATACCCGTAGTATATGGGCATTGCTTGGGGAAGCCAAGGGGAGCAGGAGTATTCACTTGACTAACCGAATCAGTGCTCATGAATGGAAGATTTTCCTTGGGACTTGCAATGCCCCGGTAGGCTTGGCAGACAAATGTGAGACTAATATAAAATCCACCTCTCCTCCATTTTGGGTCACACTAGATGTACTAGAATCCAAAATAAAGAGCTTGAAGTCTTTTCCCGCCCCCGGCCCCAATGGGTTAGCAAATGTTTTACTTAAACATAACCCCCAGTTCTGGGCATGCCTATTTAAAGTATTATTGGATAAGGTACTAGTGGAAGGCAAGATACCCAGTTCTTGGCAGATGGCTATCCTCATTCCAGTCTTTAAAAGAGGAATTAAGACAGAGGCGGGTAATTATATACTTCTTTCTATGATTGACTGCACAGGAAAACATTTTGCTACACTCCCTTTACAGGAGCTACAAGAATGGGTGGATAAGAAAGCCCTTTTAAATCGATTTCAAAGCGGCTTTAGATCGGGATATTCTACAAAACATAACTTGTTAATTATAGATACCCTCCGTACTAGGGCCCTATACATAGATTTCAAAACTGCGTTCGATATGGTATGTAGGGAGAAATTATGGCAAAAACATGGCAAAAACGTAAAAAGTTGGACTGTCCTGCTGGAATACTTTATTATCTCAAACTACTCCACCAGAACACCTCTGTCTCCCTCAAACTTGATACTCGAGGCACAATGGCAGAACCTATTAAACAAAATAAGGGAGTTAAGCAGGGGTTTGTGACAGCTCCCCAGCTATATAATCTATTTGTACGTGATCTTCTAGCAGCTATTGAGGAAGTACATCATTGCCTAGCTAAAATCGGATCATCACATTGCCTAATGTTAGCATATGCGGATGAAATCGTCATCCTGGATCATACGTTTAGTGGACTACTGAGATCAGCAGAAGCCTCATGGACATATGCAGACACAAATGGCCTTATGATTAACCGAGATGAAAACCCAGGTGATGGTATATTCGAGCAGAAAGATCGCTCGGGCCCGGCTGTATGTTCGTGACTTAGAGATTCTCTATTTATTTTAAAATTTGTTTATTGGCATTTTCAATAACATCGGTAACATATTTCCATGTTGTGCCTTATTCTTGTACAAGTAAAATACATTTTAATTTTAACTTTAACAAACAGTAACAACTGTCTCCTTACAGTGTTCACGTGATTCAGCTTATCTCGTCCCTGGGGGGTAGGGGTGTTCGGGAGGGGGCATTCAGGTTGTTTGCAGGGTGTGGGGGGATGCTTCCCAGAGGCCCGTTGCGTCTCTCGTTGGCTCTCATCGGGTCTCCCTGTATGTCTTGTAGGTATGTTCGTTCCAAGCCGTTGGATCAGGGGTGCTTGTCGTCGGAGGGGAGAAACATATGTCTAGTGAGTTCTTTCCATGCTTCCAAGGCTCTGCTGGACTCATCGGTTGATCTGGCCACGCTTTCTTCCCAGGCCTTGGTCTCAGCCAGGAGCCATCGTTCCATTTCTCCATGCCATGCTTTATATTGTGGTCCGGCTGTTTTTTTCCAGGACATGGCTATGGTTCGTTTGGTTAATATGCACGTTATGTCCATAAGTCTGACTATGTGCTTTATCTTGGCTAATCTGGGGTAGGTTCCTAGCAAGCACTCCTCCGGTGTCCATTTGTATTTGGTCATACCTGCTTTCTCACATGTTTGTTTCACCTTTTCCCAAAGTGTCTTCGTTTTGGGGCATTCCCACATCATGTGGATTAGGTCTGCTTCCTCCTTGTTGCACCAGGTGCAGTTTGACTGCATTTGCTTGCTAAATTTGGCTATCCGTTTCGGGGTTAGGTAGGTCCGGTGTACAATATCTGAACCCATCTGATGAACCCGGGTCCGAAGCCGAATTCTCTAGGTACTGCCACCAGCCACTCCCAATAGATGGAGTCGAACGCCTTTATGGCATCTAGGGACATTAGTGCATATAAGCTCCTGTCTTCATTAGTTTGGGCCATAATGTGTTGTAGTCTGCGCAGGTTTATTGATGTGTTTCGGCCCTGTATAAAGCCGCACTTGTCGCTGTGTATTATGTCCCCTATTATTCTGGACAGTCGCTTGGCTAGTATTGTTGTTAAAATTTTCGCATCATAATTTAGCATTGCTAGCGGGCGGTAGGAATCGCACAGATCTGCCGGTTTGCCTGGTTTAAGGACCGGGACCACCAGTGTTTCCCTCATGCTTTCGGGCAGCACTCCTCTCTCATATGCCTCTTGGTACACCTCATGTAACAGGGGTGTGAGGGAGGGTTCATATGCTTTATAGAACTCCGAGGGCAGGCCGTCAGTGCCAGGTGCCTTGCACGTTGCCAGGGACCGGACAGCTTCTGTTATATCGTCAAGCGTGATTTCAGCATCTAACATCAGAGCTTGTTCGGGTGGTATCTTATGGAGTCCTATCTCATCAAGGGTGTCTGTAATCTGTTCTGGAGGGGCCTGTTCCTCATGTGGGTAGAGTTGTGTGTAGAAGCATTTAAAGGTGTTGTTTATGTTCTGCTGCGTGTGGTGTGTGTTCCCTTCATCATCCTGCAGCGTGGTAGTGGGGTGTCTAGGGTGTTCCCTTCTGCATAGCCAGGCCAACAGCCTGCCCGGTCTGTCCGCCTCTGTGTGTACCCTGTTCGTTTTGGCCACGTGGTCGAGCTTTTCCAGCCTATTCCACGCTGAATCATTTTCTCCCCTGAGTTTCCGAAGTTCCGTTTCCCTGTTCTGGTCACCTATGGGGGCTGCCTCTAACCTTTCTATCTTCTTTTCCAGCTGGTCTAATTCTTTCCTGAGCTGTCTCCTGATTCCCCCGGCTTTTGCAATGATTTCCCCCCTCATCACCATTTTCAGGGCGTCCCATACCGTGCTGCTGTGTTCCACACTTCCCGCATTGTTTTCTATGTGGCTATCTATGGAGTCTTGTAGCTCCTCCCTAAAGTCTGGGTCTTTGAGTGCTTCCGCTGGCATTTTCCACATGGGGATCGGAGGTCTGGGGCCATTGTGGTTCCATGTCACCATGAGTGGGGAGTGGTCAGATATGATTCTTCCTAAATACTGCGCTCCTTCCACCTGGGGTAGGTGTTCTCTGTCTATGAGGATGTGGTCCAGTCTCGTGTATAGTTTGTGCGGGGATGAGTAGTATGAGTATCCTCTCTGTGTTGGGTGTGTTTCACGCCACACATCTGCCAGGTCCAGCCTGTCTATCATTGCAGTCAGGGCCATTGTCGCTGCTGATGGACCCTTCGGGTGGGGGATGGATCTGTCTATTGCCGGATCGCATAAACAGTTGAGGTCACCCCCCCAGAGGAGCAGACTATCTCTGTGTTGCACAATTTTGGGGTATAGTGATTCCAGGTGGGCCGGTATATTGCTGTTGGGAAAATAGGAGTTCATTATCCATATTTCTGTCTTCTCTATGTGCCCCCATAGTATCACAAATCTACCCTCCGGATCAACCTCTGATTTTCTCAGGCGGAAAGGGAGCTGTGGGTGTATCCAGGTATACACTCCCCTGGCATATTTGGAGTATGCAGTGCCAAAACCCTGCCCCCCCCAGTGTGTTTGGAGTTTGGCCAGTGAGTCGGTCGTGCAGTGGGTCTCCTGTAGTAACGCTATCATCACCCCTTTTCTATTCAGGTAGGTCTTAATTCTGTTTCTGCGAATGTATGTCCCCAAACCTCGCACATTCCATGTCAGTATTTTAACTGCTGTTGTGGTCATGGTGGTTCAAAGTGGGCACAGTGTCCGTTCTGCTCCTCTCTTTTTGGTATCCGTGTGCATGGTACTAGCGTTATTGGCCCCTTCTCTGTGTGGGACAAGATGCAAGTTTCCTCCTCCCTCAGTTCAGTCCCTCTCCCCCTTCTTTTCATTCTTGGAGACTTACCAACAGTAGTAACTTCCATTCTTTTGAATGGGAACAGCAAACCGTGTAACTTTGAACTGCCCCCAGCAGTTGCTTCCAACTTGCAACGCTCGGGGGGTCCCGAGCCTTCCAGGCCACTCCTGGCCTTCCGGATCAGGATGCATGTAGGTAGATTGCCTACACAGTTTCCGTGGGGGTGGGTCGTTTTTCCGTGCTCGTGTAGTCCTCCGAGTTCCCGTCCGATTCGGCAATCAACTTAGTGGTGTTCTGCTCAGATCTCATTGTCTGCTTTGGTGGCCTTGCATGGTGGGGCCTCACCTTTCTTATTATAACGGTGGGTTAGTTGTCATCCCATATCCGATTTTAGTGGATCATCTTTGCCTTCGGCCAGGTTGTTATGTTCCAGCCATAGATTTGCTGTAGCTGGAGTCTCTAGGAATGTCGCTCTTCCTTTGTAGAGGACCTTGAGGCGTGACGGATAGAGCAACATATACTTTAGGTTGTGTTTCCGTAATTGCGCTTTTATTGGGATGAAGGAGTTCCTTGCTCGTTGCACAGTGGGTGTGTAGTCCGGGTATATGACTATCGTTGAGTCCTTCCATTTGATTTCTCCTCCTTCTCTTGAATATCGTAATATGGTTTCACGGTCGTGGAAATTCAGAATTTTAGCTATAATTGGTCGTGGGTGTGAGCCTGGCGGTGGGCGTTTTTGAAGGGATCTGTGGGCTCTTTCCACTGAGAACCCTTGGGAGAGCTTCCCTGGGCCTATCTCCTGCAGCAGCAGCGTCTCGACGAAGTCGGTCGGGTCCGGGCCCTCCATGTCCTCAGGAACCCCTAGTATGCGAATATTATTTCGGCGGGCTCGGCCCTCGGCATCTTCGGAGCGCGCCTCCAGCCTTGCCACCTTCTCCTCAAGCTCCTGGACTTTCGTTTTCAGTTCTTGGGTGTCCTCCACAGTGTCTTGTAATGTGTTTTCCGCCGCCGTGACCCTCTCAGTGAGGTTACGGGCATCCTGACGCATGAGCTGTATGTCCGATTCACCTCCTCTATCTTCCCCTCCACCGATGTGCGGAGGGCAGATATTGCCTGTAGGACCTGCGCATGCTTGAGGTCTTCTTCCTTCTGGGAGGGTTCCCCCGAGGTTTCTTGGTCCTGTTGTGGTTGTCTCTGGGGTTTGGCCGTCATGAATGAGTCCATTGTGACCAGTTTCAGTTTGCTCTTGGGGGGTGACATCTCCCTCCCAGGGTCCCTCCTGTGTCATGTTCCAGCTCTTGACCCGCAGGTTGTGTGGTTCTGACTTACTGCCTTCGGGTAGTGCTGTGGTTCCGGCGCTACTTGATGGGACCCTTGGGCGGGGCTCTGTGTTCAGCCAGTGTCTAGCAGCCCCAATGGTTATATGGGCCTCCTCGCCTCACTGTCCTGCTCGTCAATTTGTGGCTCAGGCTGGTCCTCCTGCTTGCTTGGCCTGGTCCTGGCTTCGTTGGGGCTTGTTCCGGTGGGGAGTACCCCTGTGGCAGTTTCGTCAGGCAGTGGTGGTTGCCCCGTATCAGTCTTGCTGCTGCCTTCGTCCCGGGGGGGTGCCAACCTTCCAGTTGGGCCCAGTGTGTGGTTGAGGGTGCCCCCGGCCTCCGATAGCTGGCGGACCTCAACCGCTTTCAGTGTAGTCTCCCTGGGGGTACGTTGATCGCTCTTGTGCCCCCCAGCGGCCTGGTTGATGCGGTTGCCGTGCTGCCGGGCGGGCTGTGGTTATTGGTATGGGCCCCCCGCGTTGTCCAGCCTTCCGGGGACCCAGATTAGGTTGGCCTCTCACTCCTGGGTGTTGGGAGGTCATGCAGGGTGAGGTCGGGTGCCCCCGCAAGGGGTGTCTTGAGGGGTCTTCGCCCCATGTGCTGCGTCGTGTTGGGACCCGTCACCTCCCGCTGTGTGCCCTGTGGCTCCCCTCAGTTGTGGTCTTTCCCGGCCTCACCTGCGTTCAGGCGGGTCAGGGTCGCAGGCACGGCACCATGTCCCCTGCTTCACCGTTCCGCCGGGCGAGTCTTCGACAGGCCGCGCCCGCGTACCGGTTCTCCCTCGATGCGCTGCGGCCGCAGCAGTCCCCAGCCCCGGTTCCCCTCTCTCGGTCTTCTTCTCACATGTGCCAGGATGTGGTCGACGGGGCAGTTGGGATGCTCGTCAGTTGCAGCGTCTTCCGCTGCTGCGGTCTGCGGTGCGGCCCGGTGTCCTGATGGAGGCCGGAGTCGAAAGGGCCGACTCTCTGCCGCTGTGCTGGGGCGCGTCCCGCTCTGCTGCCACGGAGGATTCACTCTCAGCCTCCGCTGCTTGGCCCTGTGTTTGGAGCCTGGGCGAAGCCGGGGATTGCGTAGCCCGGCTCCCCCGCCGGTGCGCAAGAGTGCGTTCGCGGGGCTGGGGGCCTCTCCGCGCCGCAGGGCTCGAGTGGTCTGTGTCCGCTCCCGCCTTTCGGGAGATGCGGCTTCTCCCGCGTCCGTTGCACCAGGTTCGCCGGCGTTCACGGTGTTCCGCTCGCTAAGCAACCGGAGCCCAGGGGGGCCGGGGATCAGATGGTCCGATCAGTCGGTCGCTGCTGTGGGCTCCACGGGGTCTCCAGTCGGCTGCTGCGTCAGTCACAGCTCGCAGCATGCGGCGCCATCTTGCTGGCCCCAGGGGCTCGACTTTGGACTCCTCGTTTTCTGTGTTCTCCTTTCCGATTCGGCTCAGGAGTCGGGTCGAGTGATGGGGGTTAGTTCCCCTGCAGGATTATGCAGGCGGATCGTGTATTGCAGAGCTAATCAAGCATTATTAGTTCTTTTTGGCAGGATCTCGGACGGAGCTCCACGGGAGCTTGTCTTTACGGCATGCGTGCAAGCCACGCCCCCTTAGAGATTCTCTATACCTCCCATTATAAATATCTGGGTGTTGAGATTGATGCAAGAGGAGATTATCTCTTGTGCACTCAGGCACGGATGGGTAGAGCCACCCAAATGATCACACTAATACAGCAGTTCACTTACAAACAAAGCGGGTACTGAAGTTGGGGTGCACAACAATTTTACATTCAGTGTCTAGTCCCCAAGGTAATTTATGGTTTGGAATCTCTCATATCAATTGATTTGAAATGGCTCCAAATCATTGAAGGGACATTTTGGAGGAGGATACTTGCGCTCCCCTCATGTATTCCCATGGCTATCATTAGACTAGAATTGGGCCTGCTTTCTCTAAAATCATTGGTCTTGAAAAGCATGCTCAATCGTATGTAAAAATGTTTAATGCCCCAGAAAATCTGTTCCTGGGGAATCTGGATGAGGAAGTATCAAAAGAAAAGTTAAAGAAGGACATGCATATCTTGTTTAATGAAATTAGCTAGACCCCTAGAGGGGGGGTGATATCACAACAATGAAGTTATCGCTGGTTAAACATATTGAGCAATGGGAATGGATTGAAAACTTTGTGCATCTGGGTTCATGCCCTTCACCACATCTCAGGAGATTCATATTATTTACTGAGTATCAAACATCTACCTGTTTTATCAGTAGTTGGAAATGAACAACAGATTGCTAAGGATAAACGCTATTTCTGCATGTGTCTCAATAAGGAGGCAAATGAGACTGCCAAACATGTACTGTAACGGGATGACCGAAAATGAGGAAGGTCTAAAAGACCTACTATAGCAGATTTGTACATCAGTTTGAGTCGATAAAAGACTGCACTGTTTGGCTACAATGTATCAATACAAGTAATCCTAGCTTGCATATATCTTTATTCAATGTATGGTCTGCTATTGAAA
Source organism: Ambystoma mexicanum (assembly GCF_040938575.1). NCBI lineage: Eukaryota > Metazoa > Chordata > Amphibia > Caudata > Ambystomatidae > Ambystoma > Ambystoma mexicanum. Next base: position 1,085,979,274 of record NC_090941.1, read on the forward strand.
AAATTCCCAGATTTAAATATGTAGCTACTTGGGTTGTTATTCTGATTAATAGGAGTATGCTCAGACCTAGTGACAACTGATTTTGGCCGAGCATGAGAAGTGGTAGTTAATGAATTAAAGCACATGGGAAGTATTGAGTATGACATTAATTGATCAGACAATCAAATAACCTGGACCAAGGCAATGAACTATGCTATGAAAGATTGTCGTAGGGTTAATTGTTTTTTTTAAAAGTAGGTTACGCAATTGGAAAATGTGACCATAGGAGGCTAATCTGAATTTATCATTCTCTTTTTATTCTTTTATATGATTCAATCTGTTTAAATCTGTTCCACTCTAGAATATGATGATATGAATTCATATATGGTAATGTTTTTTTTATGACAAAATTATTTATCACGTGTAAAGTTTTCTTTGTAAAACTATATCACATTAAATAAATAAATTAAATAATCGCCTGTAATAGGGATAAGGATTTGGGCGTCATTTGCGTAATTTGTGTAGGAAACACCCAAATGGTCTAAGTCATCAAAGAGGGGCTTTGTGAACATTTTATAGAGCATAGGGGAGACGCAAAAGCCCTGAACATTCCTTCACATATTGTAAAAGAGAGAATATGGAGCTGTAAAGACACAATGTCAGCATTAGGGTTTGAACTAAGTACAAAAAGGACATACACAACCAACCGAGAAAGAGAAATAAAAAAGTATACATCCGACGAAATGATTCCAGAAAATGACAATACAAGGGACTATCAGATGCAAATTCATTTCAAAGGTTTGAGGGGTAACCTGCAAAGAAAAGTTTATATCTCACCAAACAGAAAAGGGGCTCCAACGGCAAAATGGTTATGGCTCAATCAAGCAATTGACAAAACAAATCACATTAAAAAGTACTAGAGCCAACAAAAACCAAAATAATTTAAAATCATTATATGGAACACGAGAGGCTTCACCCATTTGTTGGAAAAAAATACTGAAAATCCACTAGAAGATTATAGTTTGATTTTATTGCAAGAAACTTGGATTACCACATAACCTGTAATCTCAAACTATGAAATCTGTTGGATTCCAGCAATAAAGCAAAGTAAAGGCCTTCTAGCTGCTCTACGTACAGTTTCTGATGGTAAAATGACCCCCTGGTCTAATCCTCATCCCTGCATCCAATTGGCAAAAATAGAATTTGATGCTAAAAAGCATCCACCAGGCAGTCATGTTGCAATAATAAATCTATATTTGAACTCAACCATAATCTCTGACGCTGAATTCATAGACCACATAACTGATATATTGGATACTTCGAAAATGAACTTATCTGACATACAATAATAATTGTCGGAGATTTGAATACAAACTGCATACCTAAGAAATCTAAATTGTTACCACGAAAAGCCCAAAAAATGAATGAAAATGATGAAGAAGAGAAATTTCACCATGCTGAATGGAACAATATCTGATGTAATGGGTCTGAAAACTACATGGAAACTAAATGAACACTTTTCAATAATTGATTATGCATTTATTACAACGCAAGACCTGAATCGGATTCACTCTTTCAAAATCATCTACTCCTCAAAAAGTGACCATAATATGATGGAAAACTCTTAGAACTCACCTATCGCACCTGAAAATTACATCTATCAGGGCAAAATGTTATTAAATAATGGTCGGAATAGATTGAGCTACTTTTGTTAAAGATAACATATCAAAACATGCACATAACCAGAAACTCAAACATAAATGAGGCCGCCGCTGCAATCACTTCTCAGCTCTGTTTACTAAACAATCCCGACATGACTACCATCCGAAGACGCTCACAGGCATATTTCCGAACCTCAAATCAAAATATTAAAAGCACAAATGAAGCGAAATCTAAGAAAATTATTAAAACTACCCAAAGAACTAAGACCAAATGAATCAAAAAAAATCAAAAGACCAAGTATAAAAATCAAACCAAGCAGCTGTTAGCCAAAAAAAACCAAGAAAATAATGAGAACATGCTGAAGGAAATATGTACTAAATCGAGTGCTCAGATATGGCATTTATTAAGAAATGCAAATGAAAATGGAAATAAGTCTTTACTTCTAAATGCAATAGGTGAAAAGAAATGGACTGAACCCTACAGTTAATTATTCCATAGTAACAGCAAGAGTAAGTGCTACATAAATAGGGCAACAAACCAAGTTGATTTGTGCATTGATCATTTGGATATCCTACTTCAAATAAAGAAATTGAGCGTATCTCGTGCCCTTGGACCCAACATGATCTCCAGTTCAACTATTAAAAAACATCCTGAATAAAGGCAAATGTATTATTCAACAAAGTCCAGACTGTGAAGTATACTGGATTACTACCAGCTAGCTGGAGGGAATCTATATTGATCCTCATTTTCAAAAAAGGGGATAGGAGCAATCAAATGATTTATAGACCTTTAGCCCTCCTTGATTCAGCTGGAAAAATGTATGCCATGCTTATTCTATACATCTAAAATAATGTAATTCATATTCTCCAAAGTTGGGAAGGCACATGATATCCTATTTTCTCTATTCTGATGACCTACTACTAATTGATCAAACACCCATAGATCTACAGCGTCAACTGGTATCACTGCAGAATTATGCCAACAAGAATACACTTAAAATAAACGTTGAAAAGATCATTATCATCCATATGGAAAGCAAAAAAGTACCCTATCGAACCTCTAAATTCAAATGGTTTCTGAGTGATATACCTATAGCCATTGTGTCTGAATGCAAATATTTGGGAACCAATATAAACAACAACAAATGTGACATCCTCTACAAATTGGAGACCCAAGCCAAAATGAAATAGCTCACATCACAAGGTAGAAGGATACAAACTATGTATGGCAAATTTTCAATGAGACCAATAATTATATATTAAATGCAAAAAGTAATTCAAACTATTATAAATGGGTCCGAAATGAAACAACCTCAATATCAACCTCGATGGATTTACATAGAAGGCAAATATTGGAAAGCATTACTACAAGTACTGTCTAGATTTCCCATATAAATAGTAAGTTACAAACTTGGGCTGACATCTATTAAAGGAATAGTGTGGTGGAATATGCTATCCCTATACAGAAAATGTCTAATCCTGTATTCAAATATCACATCGTCATTCCCATGCTATCCGAACTAATACTTACATAAAAAGAGAAGCATGTAACTAAATGGGTAACCCACTGCAAAATGTTGATGGAAAATGCGAGCATAACAATAAAAACATTTGTCGACAACCCTGAGAGCGCTAAAAGAAAGTTATGGGACTATGATTGGATGGTAACTCTATCTCAATCCAGAATATATAAGATCTGCTCATCTTCTAATTTCCCTCTAAAATAAATAGGTCAACTTCTGAGATATCTGGAAAAATTCCCGGATCCCCAATACCGCTCACAAATAATGCATATTTAATAATTACGGCCCACCAAATCGGTTATAGCCCATCGACAAAAAAGCTGCATTTATGCACCAGATGCAGATTTTGTGACGACCCTGAGAATACAGAGACAATTGAACATCTGTTAACTAAGTGCAAAACCTTGGCAGATTTGCGAAAAATTCATTCCTGAAATGTGGTATAAGATAATTAATGCAGAGTTAATTTCTTTAAACATAAACACAAAAAGGTTTTTAGACAAACTAAAATTGCAAGCGTGAAATCAAACTGAAGTTATGTAAAATGTCAAATGTTAATGAAATTGTTTGATTAAATGCAGTTAATGTTTTTAGGTGCTAAACAATCTTGCTAAACAACTTTTTATTGTATATAATCAAATATGATGATGAACAACTTGTGAAAGGCTTTATTTGAACCAAACCACAGTAATCTTAATTCTTTTTTTTTCATAAACAATTCTTGCAACTTAACCTTAACGTCACTTCAACAAAGTATTTTCACTGAATTTCATGGGTTTTTACCAGGATACCCTTAATTAATCTACATGTTCCTTACATCATACATACTGTAATGACCCTCTGGGCCATTGCGATAGAATCAGAGTCTGTGGACCATGCAAACGGCCGCAGACTTCGGACAGCCTTCACACTGCCCAAAAGCACAGGGGTTACCCTACATTGTTGTAACCTGCAACGGCCAAAGATATACATGAAACAATAAGAGTTATATGTAATACATCCAAAAATAAGTAGTTATAGTAATTTTGAACTTGAGAAACTACAAGTATGTTTTCATAGGGCGCACAACATAATGGAATGCACCAAACACAAAGCTTAACTGTACACCTAACAGTAGCACCTCAGTGGAACCTTGGCTACACATTGTCAAGCACCTGGCAGTTATTCCAGAAGAAACCCTTAGAAGAATAGTAAGTACACTGTATTTATTTTGGTAACATTACAATTTATAACATGTAAGAAATAGTTTTATTGTTTTCTTTGAACAGAAATGGCAAGCACACTCGAATGGTTGGAGGAACATTACCCCCATGACGAAATGAATGAGGAAAACAACTGTAATGGTACAGAATACATTTTGCAATTTGATGAGATATCACTAAAACATGTTTTTCTTTTTAACAGTACATAGTGGGAATGAGGAAAAAGGCCGAAATTACATTTGAGTGAACCTGAACATGGACACTGCCACACATGCGCACATCATCTCCTGCCCAATAGCTGTCTGCAGGACAGACGCTGTGTCCGCAGAGATCCTCATGTGACTGCACCCACACTGCATGTCAGAAGTATCCGCAGACAGTGTCCGTACCCCCGGACAGTTTAAAACTGCATTTTGCACCAATATAGGGTGTTTCAAGCTAAAACTTTACCCTTGCAGTGCTCCTAGACAGTGTCTTAGTTGATTTGGCAACTTTTAATAACTTTTTAAGCCCTATTTGTGGCTTGATAATCCGCGGACAGTAGTGTTGTCTGTGGACAGCCCTTATAAAGGGACCCACCCATTACTGCTCCTCATTCTGAATCTGGCTGTCCAGGAGAGAGCACATGCTGGTTTTTCTGTGATTGTTGGAGACCACAATGGCATCTACTTTGGCCACTGCAGCTGCCCCTCCACCACCACCACCATCTGGAGGGCCTTGAGAGTGGAACAGGCGTGGTGATACAGAAGTGGATCAAGAGGAAGATGAGGATGAGGTACTCCCATCGTGAATGTGCCTGCTTTTTTACCACCATTGGGGGTGTACCAAAGGCTTGGGCAGACAAGATATGAAGCAGGGTTGTATTCAGCTCTGTACTCCTACAGGACCACCTCCACTGCGAAGCCACCTCAGCCCTAATCACAGAGGTTCGAAAGGTTGTACCTTTTGAAGGGACGAGTAGGCTGATGCCCACTACCTCACCCTCATCATCTGCTCCTGTCTCCACAATGGACACTCCTGTGGGGCAGAGGTTTCCAGCGGAAGCCTCGCCGGCCCTCCATAACACAGTTAACCCTTGCCTTTCGAGGGTGGCAGTTCTGTGCATGTACTGTGAGCGCTTTTGAGGCCACAGTCAAGGAGCACCCAACATCTTCCTCTCTCCACCTGCCCCTTCGTCCCTGTGGTTGGTGCCCCTTTCCTCCCTTCCCTCCCCTCCCCTCCCTTGTCTCTTCTGCAAAAAAGGCCAAAAAAATATAAAACACAACTATTTAAAAAAAAGGTTATTTTCAGACCCACCTTTCACAGTTGAAAAATAGAAGCACCCCAAAAAGCTACAAGCCCCTACACAGCCAGTGGAGTCCGCAGACATCCAAAAAATGTGTGTGGTGGTGGCATCAAAAACATTTAACTCTTTTGGGGGGAAAAGTGGTGGCTTTGAAAAGAACCTTTTTTGTATTTTTTGTTTTTTGGAGAAAAAAAATTACATTTTTAAAGTAAAGTAAAGAACATTCTACTAAACTGAACTTTCTTTAAACTTGCAAAAAAGTAGGCATTTTGTTTTATTTTTCACCGACTGGAAAATGCTTTCTATATTTACAAAAAGTGCTTCCAAGCATTTTGAATGATTTGCAGAAAAAGCTGATTACTAGCATCAGTAAGATGTACTCCATCTCTGCGGAAAATATTGGCAATGTCAAATTTAATATTTTCGTTATGGAAAGACGTCATGCCAACATCCCCCAAAAATGCACACACAGCCTTGTTGACATTGCGCCTCGCTTCCTCCATTTGTGGACCAAATGAACTTGAGCGCATCCACATCTGTCTATGAGCAATGCAAGATAAAATCAGTCTAGAATTTGTGAACATTTCCTTCAATTTGGCAAATGTCTCCTTCATTGCAAACTGCAGTGAAATTCCAATGACATACCCTAAACGGTTCCCTCCACAATGAACAATGATAATGTCTGGATATTGCATTGTGACAATATGTACACAAAATGGAGCAAGTCCACCCGCTTCATGCCGCACACAGCATACCATTCACATACACTTCATCAAATCCAAGATTTTCAGACACTCCACAGTGCACTGCAAACACCTTCAGGCAATTGATCCACGAGTCCCTCAAAATCCATACAGTCTGCCTCCTGAAACACAAAGCCATAGCCATAGCCATCTGCAGTCCTCTAAGCAAACAAAGCATCTGCCAGACTCTCTCCTTGTTTACCACTCCCAGGAAACCCTATTAGCTAATCCCCTGGGCTGCACAATCCCATTTCCATTCCTGGCATCCTCAAAAGTCCTAGATGTGGCATATGCTGTCCGTGGACTACTGCGGTGTCTGCAGACTGATGATCCAATTGAACTGGCTGGGGAGAGAAATTAAACGCAAAGTCAGTTATTTACTCTTTAGTGGTGGCTCTGAAAATATCCTTTTTTTTTCTCAGTTTGGATTTTGTTTGAGGCTTTTCAGATTTTTGTTCCTACAACTACTCACATGCACTCTACATCATTTTCACAGGAACTTTCGGAGTGCATTTTGAATGTTTTCAAGAAAGATTGCATTACCATAATCAGTAAAAGTCATGCCGCTACTGAACAAATTATGTTCACCATCCAGCAGAATGTTCTCATTTGGAAAGTATGTCATCCCAACACCATTCAAAAATGAACATACCCCTTTGTTCACAAGGCACCTTCCTTTGTCTTGTTGAAGACAAAAACACATTGGTGCATCTCCACAGGGCGTTTGGAGGTATGTTTTAACAAATTATCTTTCCATGTGGAAATAGTTCCAATAGTACGTTAAGCATATGTTTAAATCTGATGTAGCCCAAACTATGTCCTCCACAATGGACCACAATGATATCTGGACATTGGAAATGAGACATGTTTTTGCAATGTGATATGATATGATTTGATAGGTTATTTATAACATGCTTAATACCCAGAGGTTTCTAAGCGCGGATCCAGGGATCGAACCAGTGTTGCTCTGTGTCGTCTTGCTTCCAAGGTGAGCATGTTGCCGCTGAGCTATCCTCCCAAGCCTCAAGTACAAATAGAGTCTCCCAGTTTTGGCCAGGCACACCACACTATGAAACCTCCACTCCCTCCAATCCAATGTTAGCAGAAATGTCACACATTTCTGTGTAACTTTTCAGATTCACCATCCAAGAATCTCCCACTAGCCACACAGTAAGTCATCTCATCTCAACAACCACAGCCATCTTCCCTACACACAGCAATGAAAATAACTGCTACCTTTTCTTCCTATAAACCACAACCAGAAGATCTTATTAGCTAATCCCGACAGTCCCCTTTCCATGCCAGGCATCCTTAAAAGACCCAGATGTGGCACACCATGTCTGTGGACTACCGCGCTGTCTGTGGACCCCGTAACACAGAGCAGCCCTCTTCCCTTTACCCTTTAATCTTTGTAGCACTGTCTCATTGGCTACTTTCAAGCAGTCACCCACCCATTCACCAATCACATCCAAAAACTCTGTCATCTGAGTGTAACACTTCAGATGTACTGTTGAACTCTCACAGTACATGTCACCCGTTACTCACAAGTACTTGCAGTGAAAACTTCTATAAACATCTCCAAGATCTCTATTTGCAGATTCAACCACATCTGCATATACCAACACAAAGTACAGTTATCCTTATATTTTTAAAATTATATTCCAACTCTTTTACAAGTGCATATAAACAGGGTTCCTGCCACTTACCCTGCATTAACCTACTCAATAATCATACTCTCATTTGTCCCACTTCCTGACATCAAGTGACAGATCATGTATGAAAGTTTAAACTATTAAAAGTACATGAATGCTTGCCAATATGACCCATTATAATCTACCAAGTGTTATTTCTTTTTCATTCTGTCACTTTTAATACCACTTCTCCCACTAACAAAGTTACACTAAAACTCCCACAATGCTAAGTCAAAATGAAAACTGCATGTATGTTACTAAAGCATGGCATGTACATGGAATGAAAAATGGTAAAATTCAATGTGTTTAAAAATATTAATTCCAACACCATTTCAAGTCAAACAAATAAATGCAAGTATACATTTACCCGGGGGTTACCCGTGATACCTGAGGGTTTGGGCGTATAACCAAATGAAATAAATAAACAAATAAATAAAAAAATGAACAGTACTGTGTGTAATCTGTAAAAAAGAAAAGAAAGGAAATGGAAACGATTTCTATAACATTTTGAAATAACACTCAGTGTGTGCAATTTTATTAACTTTCACGCACATGCATACTTACTAACATTCCCCTTTCTAATCTGTACGTGTTTCTTGGCTCCTCAATTTTTATCTGCATTCAGGGACTTGTAGTGCACCTTTTCTAATGCAAATAGTGCAACCACAACTCCCACAATACAAACAAAAGAACCATCATATAATAAGCAACTACACATTAGAATGCATCACATTCACAAGTATGCATGTACTGACAACATAATAAACCTTCACACAAGTGCCTCTTAAAAGTGTTCTACAAATATTTTCTATCTCCATGTCTTGTTTTTATAAAAAGGCTACACACAATGCTGCTATAAATCCACAAAACCATTTTTTAACTTTCAAATACAGCCTCCCAAAAAGGACAGATTTTTAAATGCTCAGCATTTTCTATTTTGCATTGTATAAAAATGTCACACTTTCTTGCTGCGGCTCCGTTATGCATACTTATCACGGGACCACCTGCCCCATTAGCAACGGTGCCAGTGCTCCCGTGTCCCCATTCCCGTACAGTCCTATGGATAGGTCCACGTGAATAGGGACTAACATTTTCCAGCCCCTCACTTTCCAGGCCAACAGGACTTGTAATGTTCTGGTGGCACCGGGAAGCTTGGTGCCGAAAAATGATTACGAATCTGGTGGCAACCCATCTGCAGCACCAGCTGGCTTACCACCATACTCACAATGAGGCCCAATGTTATTAACTCTTCTTCCCAACAACTCCTTCTACAGTCATAAATAATGTCTTCTTGTACTAAAATTACTTCACCATTACTATACATACCCACTCATTTTTCTTCTTTCGCAATTGCAGTGAACAGCAACCTGAAGGCAACTACTCTTCACATCCTACAAAGTAAGTGCAGTAGTGTAGTAGTATTCTTTCTGTTACTTGTACAGTATACTTTAGCCGCATAGAAGCCTACAAAATTCCTTTCAAATCAACATTTATTTCACTCTTATTCATTACACGTCAACATGTACACTCTTTGTATTCTCATCTAAACGTCATTATTATAACACCCACTATTAACCTGAAAACATTGTAATTTCCTTACTTATTCATTGACACTATCAATCTCTTACGCACTAATCCAACACCTTCACACATCTACACACAAAGCTTCTCTTACAACCTTCCCAATCACAACTAGCAGCCCATTGCACAATCACACAGCCCTCTATTTATATCTGCCATCATATCAACACACGTATTCACAATACACACAAATATACTCCACAACTTTCAAACCCACACTTTCCTTTTTATTCCAACAGACAGAACAGAATGCCTACTAAAAAGCAACTCTTTATAAAACAAAGAAGAAATAGAGCAGATACAAATAAAAGCATGCCAAATACTCATCCATCTCTAGCAGAATGTATAGCAAATATTCAAACAAAATTGCTAATACAGTCAGTCAACAAAACTAAACAAGCAACCACTAAAAAAAATGAGGGCCCCTCTTCCAAAAAATACAAATACAAAAAAGTATTAAGAAGAAAAAAACTGCTAATGACCCTACCATTCTATCTAACAATGTTAACATAGCCACAGTTAAGCATTCCAAAAAATTAATTTTAAAAAAAATGTTCCACCGTAGAGTACTTCACAATCTTATGAAAACCGAATTAAACCACTAACAAAATCAATCAGTAAATTACAAAAGTGCTTCTAAAATTGTGCAATGTCAATATAGAGGGTGAATGTATTCACACAAGCAGCACAGACTCAAAAGGCTTATAAACAAGAACAGAAAAATCCAATTGCCATACATAGTAAAGGCAGAGGGTATGAAATGCTAGAAAACACCATTATGGCACAAGAAAAATCTTTACGACAATTCCTCAATCACTATGTGAAAGTATTAGACAAAATTAGAATACAAACTTTACAAACTATGGACTTCTGTCCAGTGCGCAACTACACTGTATGCAAGGACATTCATTAGCCTGCATTACGGGAATTGCTTGCAAAAGCACCTTCCACCACATCAAAATGTTAGGAACACACCATTCCTCTGTAAGGAATCTTCTGCAAAGACTGTACTATGCAAAAAGTCCTGCTTTACAACTGCAACATTTCAATAACATTCTCATACATGGAACAGCCAAAGAGCTCCTTCAACAAATAGAACACATCCAAAGTAAATATTTTGAAAGTGAAGATGACTTAAAAAATTCGGTAACTTCAGAGAACATTAGCGAAAACCTTACAAACACAAATCGTCTAATAAGCACATACAAATAAGAAATAGCAAAGTTTAAATGCACATGTGCTGAAGTACCAACGAAAGTATGTGTGTGTTGTCACATAACCTTTTATAAAAAGAGCACCAAAATTGTAGATATGAGTTGTAAAATACAAGAGTTCATGAGATGAGTATAATAAATTAATATCCACATAGAATAGGTACGCACATTTGTACTAATACTAATAAAACTACATCACATTAATTTTCCAATTCAATTCAATTGATCTTTCCTTAGTATGTACAATCACTCTTGCATCGTAATTAATGATAAGAGATTTAGGGATGACGCTCTACATTTCTCTATCTAGAATCATTATAGTGTCATCTTGGCCAGCAGTATGTCCAAAATTCAACAGTTTTTATAGAGTTGTAGTCATGAGTGAGGTTTACCAGAATGGTCGTATAAATATGGCCCAGTTTTACACATTCAGTCAACAAGTGACTGGCTGTTTCCATGCATTCCCGTATCTCACAAATTCGACAATATCTACAATCCCTAAGAATATTCCATTGGCCACCCTGGATCGATCTCACCGGGAGTTGATTTGTGAAGAAGAAGAAGAGGATCGTCCTTGGTTGGTATCACAAAGGACAGACTGCACCCAACCGTTCTAATCTGGTGCAATTTACCCTCACAATCCACTTTCTACCTGCCTGGGAGGAAAATGAGCAGACGTAATACGAATATTTCTGTTCATCAAAGTGCCCCTTAGTGCAATCTCTTTTCTGCAAAAGGGTCATGTATTGGCTGACCGGTTTCAGTGACTACAAATTATTTTCCACTTTCTTTAGGGCCACAGCATGTATTGCCATGCTGTTATGATAAGAGGGTTCTCTCCATTCACTCTTATGTTCACCCCACCTGCAGATGGTTCAAAAAATTGGGGAGGGGGGAGACAGTAAACTTAATTTAAATATCTCTACTGTGGTCACTATTGGTTTGACAATTATAGGTTCCCATTCTCGGGTAAGTGCCATAACTTACCCTATGTTTGGCTTTTGTCAACATCAAGGAGTGTAGGTGACTAGTAAACGTAGCGGATGCGTGGTTGCTATAGCATTCACGTGCGACCTGCAAAGATAATTGATTCCAAGTCAGGGCAAAAGAGCCTGAGAGCTTGCTTTCACACGACTAGCGTGTGTGTATTGTTTATTATTGTGATCTAGTGTGTCTATTTTGTGGCATCAAGTCCAGTGGGATTGTGATGTTTGAAACAGCGAACCAGGTGTACAACTTGCGATATGAGTGCCGGGGTCTAATCTTACCTACTCCGATCGCGCCGGAGAAGTTGCTTCAGGTATCCTTGCTGTGTTCATTTGCGTGGTCATGTTTGTTTTCATTAATATGACCCAAATGACAGCAAATAGATAGCAAACCATGCTTAACCTGATGAAAAGTTGCACGAAAGTCAATGTAGATTATGTAAACTGATGGACTACCCTTCATTTTTGCTGTTGCCATCACTGCATGTAGCAGGCACACTTTGTGGATAGTACAAGAGCCCTTACGGAATCCTGTTTGGAGTGGATGTAAAATATTGTGTCCTGTTTCCCAATCATGTAAATATGTCAACACAAAACCTGCAAAGATTTTACCTGTGGTATCGAGATAAGATAACAATTGGTAATTCTATGGGAGTAAACGGTTTCCGCTTTTGAACACAGGGCTATAGATTGCTTTGGTGCATGATCCAGGAATGTCCTCATCCTCATACTCATACATCCTCATACTTTTTCAAACAAGTCGCATAAAAATGTCCTCATCCTCATACATCCTCATACTTTTTCAAACAAGTTGCATAAAAATATGGACCATATTTCCCGGTTTCCCTTAATCACTGCTGAGGAAAGTCCATTAGGTCCAGGGGCTCGTGAGTTGTTTGATTTAGTAAGGTGAGTCATCATATCAGCCATTGCAAAGGTAGTTGGCCATTTTACATCTTTGAAAATAATAGGGTCTTAATTAAGATCTTCCTTGTAATTTTTCCTTCAATGAATGACCGCCAGACATTTGCAGCAATTGGGTGAATGATGGTGCATTTAGTAGAAGGTCTTGCCAAGTTTAGAATTGGCCATACTTTTTTATATATTTACCTTTGAGTTCAATTATCATGTTTTGCCAATCAGTCATCAAATTTGACTTTTTCCTTTGCTTCAACCAATTATTATATTGATTTTTTAGTCTATGAATTCCAACATGGGTTTCAGAACTTGGTATACCTTCCTTTATCAATTGGCGAATGCCAATACGAAGCCATTGCTTTTTGCTTTGAATTTCAATATGAAATGGCCTAGTGTCCTTTTTTATAGGCTCCGTAAAACATTTCTTTATTCATTTTGCCTTTTCACTTATTAATCTGGATAGCCATATCTCAATCTCATTCCCTGTGTGTAGCCCCATACAATCATCAAGAGTGCAAGGCCACTTTTTACATCTCCTACTGATGTTATGGTCGGTCCATTTCACCCAATTACCTTGATGATTTGCGTCCAAGCCCTAATGGTATAATTTAGTTCACTTATCAAATTTGTATCTATGCACAGGCGCAAATATGCATGATCATTAAATTCACTCTTCGTGATATGTAGGTTTTTTGCACAATTGACTAATTGTGAATTTCCACACAGGTAGTTGAGAATGGCCTCTTTCTTCCCACATTTCCAGGTGGTTTGGCCAGAAATGTTGCCTATTATTCGACCATTAAATATGACAAAGTTCAATAGTTATAAAAAAGGGACATTGTTTACCCTTTGCTTGAGACATTTTTTGTGCCAGTACACAATCTGATCCCATGGTAGTGTAGCTTTCCTTAATAGAATGTTCCCCACATCTTGTGTTAAGATCACCACCTAGCAACATCAACTCTGATTCCATATCTACATACCAGTTTGTAATGATTGAATCTATTGATCCCAAGACATGGTCAGTCAGTTCCATACCTGGGGGATCACAAACATTAATGAGGAGCATTCGCTGATTTTTAAATCTGTGATTACACTTCCATTCGACAGCCAATACATAGTCATTAGCGCCAGGGTTTTCCAGTCTTACTGATTCAATCTCTTGTTTTACTCCAATCATTGAACCACCAAAAGCATGACCTTTAGTACCCTTTTTCGCAAGTGATTGGTATATCACAAACCCATCAATTGTTAACTTGTGGGTCAGCCATGTCTCCTGGAGCATGAACACTGATGACCCACATGATATGATTTGATATGGCATTTATAACGCGCCTATACACAAGTGTTTCAAGGCACGACAAGGCAAGGGAGGGGGAACTGAGGGAAGATTGTGGCATTAAGATTGTGCAAGTGCAGGGTAGGGGGGAAGGGAAAGTGCAGGGGGCAAGGGAGAGGAGCAGTGCAGTACATAGGATCAACAGTGATAAATAAATAAAATAAATAAATATAATAGGTAAAAAGTACTGCCAGCAAGTGGCAAGTGCAGGGGTAAGTGCAGACATCAAGTATCAAGAGCTGGTGGGGACGGTAGGGATACAGAAACAGCCCCCAAGTGCAGGGGTTGCCTGGGAGGCAGTGCAGGTGTACAGATGGCGGGGGAGCGGACCTGGGCTCGAGATCAGAGGATAGCCAGGTGACCAGTGCAGTTTCAGTCAGGAGTTCAGCAGGGAGAGGAGGAGAGAAGCAAAGCAGAACATCTTGAGGTGCTAACACTTCTATGTAGGGAGTCGTATGTGTAAAATGGAAATGGCCACGTGTATTCCAACATACAATCTCTATACATCACTTCTGGTGCTGATGAATCCCAGGGATCATTTTCTTTAGCCATAGCCACCCCTTGTATCATCAAATTCTTCATTAGATTTAGTAGTGTTCACCTTAGCCAGTGACGTTGCTATTAAGGATCTAATACAGTGATCAGAACATGCTGTATTAACAGGCGCAGCACATGGTTTGTCTAGCTCAAATCCCTAGAATTTTAATGAGTCAACCTGATTTCTAATGAGAGAAGCTGTCATGGATAATACACAATGCACACTTTCCATACTTCCAGCCCCCCCAGCACTGCTCAAGCGCTATAAACTCAAAATCACAGGATTTTCGAATTCAAAGACAAGGAATTTTTGCAAAAATATTAAGTAGGTTAGGCCTGTTTATGTGTGTCCTAGTTCCAGCATTTTCTTTATGTTTTATAGTTAGAATACCTGCATCTATTTTATTTTTATTTGTATGCTCATAGTGCGCCGAAAGCCCACAGGCATAAGGGCGCTTAGATGTAAAACATGCATCTGGGACAAGACTGTGAAAACTGAGTATTCAGGGTCTCCACATTCAAAGTGTGTTTTATTGAATAAATGGGTTTTGAGGCGCTTCCTAAAGGTTCTCTAATTCAACTCCCGGCGGAGAGCGGAGGGCAGCTTGTTCCACTGCTGAGCTGTCTGCACTGGGAAGGCTCTACCAGCGCCTGTCGCTCGGCTGAACGAGGGCTCCTGTAACCTGCCATGAGCTTTTGTCCTTAGTGACCGATTAGGTGTGTACCTTACAATGCTATTCTTGAGGTAAGCCAGTTCTGAATCATACAGGCACCTATGAACTAGCGTCAAGGATTTAAAGAGAATCCTGTCTTCAATCCTGAGCCAATGTTGTGCTCTCTTTCCCTCAGATACGTGATCGCTTTTATTGATCCCTTTGATGACGCATAGCGCGTTGTTCTCCATAATCTGGCATCTCTCTACGCCTTTCTTAGAGGCCCCCAGCAACAGTGAGTTGGTGACCGCAGAATAAACAAAGAATGATTCCTCGTACGCCACAGGGTGCGTAACTGAAAGGCCTAGTCTGCAGCATAAAGATAAGGCGGCCATCTTGTGATGGTGTAAGGACTCGCAATGTGTATGTAAATGTACGGCATAATATCTATGAGTGGCCCAGAGCTAGCTACAGCATGTCAATAGACAAGTGTTACTAACGCACTGAATGGAGCCTTGTCATATGGATGGTGTCGGCAGCCGCAACGTGCATCTAAATGTTAATAACTGAGTGGCATCATATCTATATGTTGCCCGGTGGATGTCTGCAGCAGGAAATTAGATGAATGTTTCTAACGCACTGGATGGGCCCTTGATGGATGCACCGGGAATGACATTTCAACATTGGCCCGGTCATGGACTAACATATCCCTGCAAGACTGTGAAGGTGCAGTCTTGATGGGTGGCCTATCCAGTGTGGGTGTTTAAGGTCAGAGGTGTATTGTGCTGCCCTGCAGAAACACTATACAGCATTCTCAACTGAGAGAGTTCTGTCTTGTCTGGCATGTGACAGGACTAGTGTCGGGACCCCGGATGGATAGTGGGTGGGCTCCCGCTGTGTGTCAGGGAAGGTCAAATTGGCCCCATCTAGGTATGGACATTTCATATGGAAAAGGGGTGGCAATTAGCGCGCCATTACGGCCAGTTCCTGCTACTGGATGGATTCATTCAATCCTTGCTGACAAGTGTTGAGCCGAAAAATCCACATTTGTTCATGCCTAAACAGGATGTCACGAAAATGACAGCCTCTCCTTGCAGGTATGATCTTTTCTATGATGGTCTATTTAAATTCATCAGCAATGTGTCCTTCTGCCAAGAAATGGGGAACCAAAGGTGCTGAGAGTTTGCCTGTTCTAATGCATGACCTGTGCTCAATCATGTGCTTCCTGACTTCTCTGGCGGTCATCCCTATATATTTCAGGTGACAGGGGCATGGGATCATGTATACTAGACCTCTATTTTTGCAGTTTGTGAAGTTCCTCTGCACCCAAGCAGTGTTTGATCCAATATCAATCTGTTGTTTGTGTGCAGATAGAGCAATTGCCGCAGGAAGAATGTCAATTATGTTCAGTAATGTGCGTTGGATAGGGCCGGTAGGTTGTTCAGTCAGAGATAGGGTCTTAACCAGTTTGTCTCTGAAATTCTGTCTTCTTTTAAGCACAAACCTAGGTGTCGTTATGATGCATTTGCCAGTAGGCTCTCTGGTCCATTACAATTTTCCAACACAACGGCCATGCACCCAAGAATCTAGCCACTGGCCACAACCACCACACCACAACTTGCCCTGATCCTCCCAATTCAAATGACATCTGCAGACATCGAAATGGACCGCCAACCCTATTCTTCACCTATGAAAATATCCCAATATCATCTAGATTACACACCCCTACCCTGATTAAGCCCTCTTGCAGTCACTAAATAACCCCAAATGTGTGTCTCAAGCTTTCCAACCAAGCCCTCTTTCAGTAACCAAATAACCCCAAATGTGTGTCTCAAGCTGTCCGGCCACGACTCTGCCCAAGAACTATCATGGTGTGTCGAATGGGAAATCATATTATACCCTCTAGATCATATGTATATATATTGGCCTAGGCCAAGTCGCTCTGTGAAGAAATCCGCGCTGCAAGGTCCTGACCTTAGATCCATGTTAGCCACCATTTTAGGTTCATCTGCCATTTTAGATTCTCACTCTAAAGTCACCCTGTGTTCTAAGATGGTGGACAGTGTTGTTTTGAATGTAACATGGCCGTCTTGACCTCTGTGTACAAGTTAATGCGTAAACTGCCCGCAGGCCAAATGTTAGGGTCATGTACTGAGACCTTGTCCTTCATTGACCTGTGTATAGAGGATTATCTGTGCAAACGATACTAATCCATGAACATATATTGTACACAATACTGTTTGAGCATCTAATATGAACACTTGTTTAACTATATTGTATACATGTGTACAAATGCTCAATATGAAATCCAAAGACACTCTGTTGCTATTGTAACTTGTTGGAGAATGTATTAAGGATAACCCCTAAATGTATGGATGCATAAATTAGGAACGAACTCAGCACAAACCCTAGATCCGAGATTCATTAACTTACAAGTGGGTTGGACATCATGTTTTGGATTGTATAAAAGGTGCGACTATTCTGATGTACAGTCCCACTCACTGAACACACCGAACAGGGCTGGTATTCGCTGTGTTGTACTGAGGGCCTGATAGCTATCCGTTACTTTGTCCTTTGAAATTGTTCAGTTGTAGACTGAAGATCTGTGTATCTTTTGAACCTGCATTTGGTGTATTTCCTTTTGGGGTACTCAGCCTCGATATCTTCTTTTTGCTTTCACAGATGGTGTCCGAATAGGGACCCTCAAGATTGATGCCAGCTCGTTGAAGGTTGACGCGGCTATCGGACCGGGATCAGATGGTGTAAAAGGGGCCCCTTGCCTGAATGAGAAGCGACACCTCAGCACGGCCCGATCCATGGACGGTGAGCATGCGGTCCGAGTCGGCATCTTGACGAGGGTCCACTTATCGAGGACAGCAGATTTGCTGAAATCACCAAACACGAGGTAAAATTTGTTAGAAAACTTTGAAATCCGATCGGACCTCCTTAGGCTTGATCAGGTGAGTCGTGACCTGATTCTTAAGTATTCTGATGATTTGTTTTGGGGTATTGTGATTGCAAGTACAATTATTGACCAGGTAACACCAGTATTCTGACATGCCTGGGAAGTTGTCTGCCTGCTTCAGGGTGTTATTCCGCGATGACAGACAATCTTTGGAATTTAGCCGTCCGGCGCCACAGGAGAGGTCGCCGGCTTGTACTATGTACTGTAAGCATGGCATTGGTAGTATAGAGTTTAATGATATTTGGCACAGACAAACTAGACATGCTTCTGAACTTCAGTGGTAGTTTTGAAATCCCTCGTATTGAGTATTTAGAATTTATATTATTAGAGAAAAAGGCTAGACCTACAGCATTTGATGTATTACAGAATTGGAAGAAAGAAGCTTTACAGCAGCTTAAGAGTAGAGAAAAGCATGCGCGCTGTCATAAGTCAAACGCCAAAAAAGCATTGTTATATGACCAAGATAAACAGTCTGAGTCAGCTAGGAATATGGATAGGGCTTTCTCACTTGGTATCCAGAAAATCATTCAGAATTTAGTGATGTTCCGGAGTGTTTGTGGGCAATTGACAACAATGATGTCGGTGTTTTGCAAATTGAGCCTGTTAAAATCGTCTTGAAACATGGAGTAAAGCTGCCATGTATTCCACAGTATAAGATCTCGATCGATGGTGAGCAAGCTTTGAAAACATTGTCTCTGATTATGTGCATCGAGGGGTGATAGAGGAAATTGCAGGTAGTTTGTGCAATAGTCCAATTTTGCCCATGTCCAAAAAAGCAATAACGTAATTCCTTTTCGTTTCATACCATTCGTTTTGTGCCATCAATAAGATCGTCGCTCCACAATTTCCAATTGTGCCTGATGTGACGATGATATTGACTATGATTCCGGCTTCAGCTACTCACTTTGGTCTTGTGGATCTAAAGAATGCTTTCTTTAGTATTCCTATACACAAGGACAGTAGATACTTGTTCGCATTCACCTTAGGGGGACGCTCCTTCACATTTACCCGTGCACCACAAGGTTAGATGGAAAGTCCTAGCATCTACAGTAGGGCTTTGAAAGAGCAGCTTGATACCCTTGAGTTGCCCTCTACTTGTACACTGCTTCAATATGTTAATGAATTGCTATTAGTACTGTGTTGTTACTTATTCACCTGGCTAAACACAGACATAAAGCTTTGCTTAAAAAATGTCAATATTGTTGCCAGGAGGTCACCTATTTAGGCTATGTCCTGTCAAAGGAGGGAAGAAGATTGACGCCTGAGCGGATAAAACTCATTTCTAGCATGTCTGTTCCAAATACACAGAAAGAAGTTAGAGCCTTGATAGGAATGGCTTCTTACTGTAGGTAGTGGATCCCCAACTTTTCGTTAACGATTAAGCCGATGTTGGCTCTGACGAAGAAGGGCATTTCTTCGCCATTGCCGTGGAACATGGAGCACCAGCGTGCATTTGATTTGCTCAAGATTGCATTGTGCTCGGCACCAGTTTTGGGCACACCAAATTGTGAAAAGGCCTTTGTGTTGTTTGTGCATGAATGTGATGGATGTGCTTTGGCTGTATTAACGCAGGAACATGGAGGGAAGAATAGGCTGTGGGGTTACTTTTCTTCCGCCCTTGATCCTGTAGCATGTGCTTTGCCAAGATGTTTGCGAGCTTTCATTGCTGCTGTTGCATCTATAAAACAGAGTGAGGGAATGGTCCTAGGCCATGCTTTAACCCTGATGGTACCTCACTCTGTGGATGTTCTACTAAACAGAACTCAAAAGCAACACCTCACTTCCGCACAGTTGATGAGATATGAATTGATCTTGTTTGCACCAGACATACAAATTAAGAGGTGCTGTGTTCTTAATCCGGCTGAACTCTTACCTTTCCCGCAAGGTACTGCTTGCATTGACGAAGAGTCACATGACTGCCTTTACACTACCGAACAAGAGACAATGGGTAAAATTGAATTGAGAGATACTCCTTTGAACAGTCCACAAGGGGAGCTGTTTTGCGATCGCTCCTGCTTCAAACTTCTGGATGGTACATCCACAGCTGCTTATGCAATCACTACATTGAGCACGATCGTGGAAACCAAGAGAATCATGCATAACTCTGCGCAGGCCACAGAGATTATAACATTGAGCCGAGCTTGCAAACTTTCCAAAGGGAAATATATGTATATACTGTGAATGTATATACTGACAGTCAGTATGCCTTTGGGGTGGTTCACAACTTTGGGAGACTGTGGTCAGAAAGAGGGTTCTTGACTTCACATGGTACAAAAATCCAGCATGGCTCCCTGATAGTACGGCTACTCTCAGCGCTTGCACTCCCTACTCAGCTGGCTATCGTAAAATGCGCAGCGCATCAAAAGATTGTAGATGATGTAGGGAAATGGAACGCTTTTTGCTGATCAGATAGCCAAACAGACTGCCACTGATCTCTCTTCAGACATGTACACTTCAAGGGAGGCCACAAATACCTGTACAATGGATGAGGGTATTGATTCCGTAAGGGATATCCAAGCCGATGCCACATTAGAAGAGTCTAAGAAATGGGCTGAGGGCTTGCGGAAACTTGATGATGATGGGTGTCGGTGGACAGAGTTGAAGGGAAATGGCTACTTCCTGACGCTTACATTATGATGATGGTTGTTATGGCCCATGATCTCGCACATATATGTGCCCGTAAAATCATGAAAATGTTGGAAAAAGTATGGGTAAACGACAACATCTCTAAGGTAGCTGAACGCTTTGTTCAAGACTGCATGATCTGTTTACAGCATAATGTGGGAAAGGGCACGTTAACTCGTAGGGGAAGTTTTGGTCCACCTTCTGTCCCCTTTGAGGTTATACACTTTGATTTTATTGAGATTGAACAGTGTAATAATCTGAAGTATGTGTTAGTTGTCAGCTGTGCTTTCAGCAAATGGGTTGAGGCTTTTCCTGTTAAAGACGCTACAGCCATGACTACTGCAAAGACTATGTTAAAAGAGTACTTCCCAAGGTTCGGGCTACCAAGAGTCATCTGGTCGGACAATGGTCCACATTTTATCGCTGCTGTAATTCTGCAGATATGCGTGGGATTACAGATCGATAAACGGTTCCATTCGGCCAGACACTCTCAGAGTGCCAGACTAGTGGAAAGGCACAACGGCATCATCAAAAACAAGCTTGCTAAGATGTGTGCCGGCACCAACCTAAAATGGCCAGACACCTTACCGATTGTGTTGTTATCAATGCGTACAACCCCTCAAACTAAGACTGGGCCTGCTAATATCGCAAACATTCCAAAATGTCGTTCCTTGAGAAATGTTGAAAATGTACTTCTTTCAGATTACTGTAGCCAGTTGACTAAAAACTTGTATTTGATTTATCACCAGGTGCGAGAGGCTTTACCTGTACGATACAAGGGCCCCGGTCACAGCATATGACCTGGGGAGTGTGTCCTCGTAAAATCCTTCAAGCGATCGTCTTACCTTGTACCTCTTTGGCGGGGCCCCTTCCAGGTCCTACTGGTCACACAGACGGCGGTGCGGGTGTCAGGCTAAATAAATTGGATCCATGCGATGCATACCAAGAAAATTCCACACCTAATGCCATACGATACAGAAGAAGCAGAACCCCTCATCAGTACTGCAACCAACGATCCCGAAGCAGTAACTGGCATCAAAAGTGTGTCGGGGATTCTCCCTGATCCTGTGAGGTCTGGGGAAACAGTCATTCCACCCCCACACTCTCCAACCATTTTGTTTCCAGAGGCGATCCCCAATTGTGCCTCTAACCTTACTTCTGTTCATTCGCTGCTTCCCGTGGGAAGTGACGACACGTTGTTCACGGATCAATCAGTACCAGGGATCACAAGTTATGATCTACGTCCAAGGAAAAAGACTTACGGCACGGTTCGGCTGTGCGCTCGGAGAAGAAGAGAGTCATCAAGGGCTTGCTTTTGGCCTGATCAATTGTTTGAAAAGGGGATTCTGTTGGCTAGGGTTTGTGGAAGGACTAAGAAGATGCTCGGCCTGGAGGTCGCCTGCTAAAAACATTGGTGTTTTTTCGTTTGAAGACTACAATGCCTGCAATCACTCCCGCTCATGTGGAAAAGGGGAAAGACTGTGTGAACAGCTATGGAAATTAACCTTTAACTGTTTGGGCCCCAAAAACGTACTGCTGCTTTGTGATAATGTTAATTGGTTTTATAATAGTGATTGTTTGAGACTTCTGGTACCTAGAAGAAGTAAATCTGCTTGAGAATTTGTTGCCGACTGAAAATGTACCTACTGTTTCTACTCATTTCGTGCATCTGCACACTTTATCTCCTAAAGACTCTCAGCATAGAGATATCATAACAACACATTATTACTTATCATGAATGCTACACATGCCATCTTTAATGAGTCCAACTGTTGGGTCTGCTCACATTTACCGCAACATGGGGATAAGGGGCTGGGTTGGTATATTCATCCTTTACCTTTGACAACTGCATGCTATGCTTCTCTTAGAGCAATATTCTTTGGTCGCTGGAACAATAGCATCTCAGGGAACTTTGATGGGACTAATTTGAATCAGTTTGAAAAATGTGTTCTGACTCACTTGGGGTGCTCGCTTTTTGCGAATAGGAGTAAGCCTAATGTTGCTTCTATTAGGCCTTCCGATAGACTGTCTCGTCCATTTCAATCTTTGATTTCTTTTAAAATGGCTCCTATAGGCAATAAGGATGCCACGCCTCCTCCTTACACTATTAACCATATCCCCGATTCAGTTTCTTTCTGCATACAGGGGAATGGTACTCAGTCAATGCGTGATTTTAAAGTTTGCTCCAACGTTGCGAATTTGACTGGGGAAGACAGACCTTTGTATGTAGGCGAACCTGTCTACTTTGTTTGCGGTAATGTAGCATTTCCATGGTTACCCAGGGATTGGCAGGGAACTTGTTATTTAGGGATACTGTTACCTGGGGTATTCATAACCAGTACTGTAGAGGTTTCAAAGACTCGTCCATGGCGGGACGAGGATGGTGACACTTCAGCACAAATTCTGGGCGATGTAGCTAAGTCCTTTGTGCCGTTCTGGGAACAAATACTGAACTCAGAAGATATCAGGAGACTAGCGAGAGTACTGGAGAGAACCATCAACCAGACCACTGACATACTCTAAATTATGACTTTAGAACAGAAAGCAATAAGGTTAGTAGCACTTCAGAACCGGATAGCATTAGACGTCATCCTGGCTGAACGTGGAGGGGTATGTAAATTAGTGGGGTCTGCTTGCTGTGTTTTCGTGCCAGATTCCTCCCCAATTATTTTCAAGACAATACAGAACATACATGTCTTAAGTTCAGAGGTGCATGTTCCAGAGGGAAACTGGGATCTTACCGCTTTGTTCTGGGACTTCTTGCTATCTTGGGGTTGGAAGCTACTTTTGATCTTGCTGATTATTTTAGGAGTTGTGTTGTTCCTTTGTTGCTGTATACAATGCCTTCCTGGTATATGTTTGATGTTAGGAGGATGTTGTGCACAGGCGATGGGTACATTAGGACGCAAGGTATATGCCCCAGACAAGAACTCCAATGAATATGTGTTAAAAGAAATTCTAGTGACCGATCCAATGGCAATTGATATCTCTGATGGTGATTCAGAGTGTATGGACGTTGAGACGTGGAGTTATTCGTAAAGTGATTAGAAGTAGTTTAGCGCTTGCATGGGCCAAAAGGAGGGTTTGTCGAACGGCAAATCATATTATACCTTCTAGATCGTATGTATATATATTGGCCTAGGCCAAGTTGCTCTGCGAAGAAATCCGCTTTGCAAGGTCCTGACCTTAGATCCGTGTTAGCCGCCATTTTAGGTTCATCAGCCATTTTAGATTCTCACTCTAAAGTCACCCTGTGTTCTAAGATGGTGGACAGTGTCGTTTTGAATGTAACATGGCCGTCTTGACCTCTGTGTACAAGTTAATGTGTAAACTGCCCGCAGGCCAAATGTTAGGGTCATGTACTGAGACCTTGTCCTTCATTGACCTGTGTATAGAGGATTATCTGTGCCAACAATACTAATCCATGAACATATATTGTACACAATACTGTTCGAGCATCTAATATGAACACTTGTTTAACTATATTGTATAAATGTGTATGAAGGCTCAATATGACATCCAAAGACATACTATTGCTATTGTAACTTGTTGGAGAATGTATTAAGGATAACCCCTAAATGTATGGATGCATAAATTCGAAACGAACTTGGCACGAGCCCTAGATCCGAGATTTGTTAACTTACAGGTGGGTTGGACATCATGTTTTGAATTGTATAAAAGGTGCGACTATTCTGATGTACAGTCCCACTCACTGAACACACTGAACAGGGCTGGTATTCGCTGTGTTGTACTGAGGGCCTTATAGCTATCTGTTACTTTGTACTTTGAAACTGTTTAGTTGTAGAATAAATGAACCCGTGTTTGGTGTATTTCCTTTTGGGGTACTCCGACGCGATATCTTCTTTTTGCTTTCACAGGTGTCTGCGGATTACCGCGCCAACCGTACGCTCTTCTTCCACCAAAACAAAGAGCCCCATAACATCTTTTTTCCACTCCCCCACCCTTCCCAGCTCCTGTTTCCAACGCCAAATGAGCCAAAATGTGTTTTCCAGACTTTTCTCCCACCGATCCATCCCCGGTCAGTTGTGGCTGTCCGCGGACCTAACATGGCGGATGTTTCGGAAAATATGATGAACCTGACATTTTTGCCCATCCAATCAGTGGCTGTGTCAAATCTCCGCAGACATCACGGTCTGCCTGGACCAATCGAGGGCCCGTCCGCGGAGCGACGAGGGAAGTGAGTCGGCAGACCGAACTCATATATCACACATTTTGTTGTACATACTTTTGGGCTGTTTTAAAAGAAACTACTAGACAGATTTACACCAAATTAACAAAAACACACTTTCGGGACCAAAGCGCCGCTTCTGCCACAAATTTGGTGGACATCCGTCCAACGGTTTGGGCTGTAGACGTGAGCAAACATTATTTTCCATTACGTCTATGGAAAAAACAGACTTTTGGGACCACCTATAACTTTGGCTCCCCTTGACGAAACATAACCAAACTTGGCAGGATCAATCTGACAGGGCCATATACTTATTTTGCAAAGTTTGGTAAGGATTCATCCGGGGGGGGGGGAGTTTTAAACTGCCCAAAAAGTGTTGATCCTATGGGTTGATCACTTTTTGGGAGGCTTATAACTTTGCTCCCTCTGGATAAATTTGCATCAAACTTTGCAAAAGAAGGATATGGGTCGCTCAGAACTTGTTTGTGAAGTATGGTGAGGTTTATCAATGGGGCGAAGTTACAGGGGGGTCCCAAAACATTTATTTTTCCCATAGACTGAATGGACAAAAATGTGCGCACGCGTACAGCCCAAGCCATTGGACGGATTTTCATTGAAATTGCGGCAGGAGCGGCGGCTTGGTCACGAAATTGTGCTTTTGTAAATTTGGTGAAAATCTGGTGTGTACTTTTAGTAAAAGTAGGTGAAATTAATGTTGCAAAAAATGTGTGATATCTGGCTCCACTCCGTTTCCCTGTTCATTCCGTGGACAAAAGTCTCATTGGCCTGGAGTGTGCTGTGATGTTATCTAACATTGGATGCGGACAGTGGTTGGCTGAAGGGAAGCATGCTGTGCATCACAATTTTGGGAAATGCCGCCATGGTGTATCAGAGGATAGTGCCGTGCCAAAAGGGGCTGCAAAACATGCTTTGCAGAATTTGGTGTTGGGAAGAAGGGATGGAAAGGGTGGGGAGTGAGAAGTGGTTCATCTGATATATCCCATTTGGTGGAAAAATAAGGCGGTGTGCTAGCAGTATCCGTGCATACTGCGCCAAGTTGCGGGTTCCTCCACAGGTGACTATCCAGTGTGGTGACTGCAGGTTGCCTTCGTTAGGGCACAATAGCTTCTGCAGGCAACCTCTTTCTGTGGTGAGCGGTGGCAGGCTCAATTACAGAAGGGGAGTGCATTGCACATGATATGAACATTTTAACACAGCGTGTACTATGGTGTGTTGTGTGTGGTAAGGCTGTAGACCTTTAAATGCATGGCTGGAGCCCTTGCACCAAAAAGTATGTCCACTGGTTGCAAGTGGGTTTGACATTGTTGCTTTGTGTGTGTGGTTTGACTGCATCGCATACATTGTTGGTTCCATGGGTGTGGTGATTGTTAGAACATTGTACAGTTTTCGGTGCATGGCTGGAGATGCTGCAGTAAGCAGTCCTGCAGTTTTTCCATTTGGAGAAGTGTTGGAATACTGTCCATATAGAAGAGGGTAGGGTTGAACTGGATCTTTTATGTGTTTGGGTAGTCTCCATTGCACAGATTACTAAGTGTTGTACTACACTATGAAGTATTAGTTATATGCAGTTAATAGAGTGCTCGGAGCAGGGCCAATGTTGTGGAGATGTTGTGGTTTGGTTGGTAGTAATATAATACTATGTGAATGGAAGTGGGTAGGGGTGACGGACACTGTGGTATGTTTGTGGATTCTGCTAACTGTAACATGTTTGCATCCACCAATGTATTATGGTTCGTGGTTGGGTTGGAGTGCTGCAGCCTATGTTACGTTTGTGGATTGTGGTACCTGGCCTCATGTTCGCATGCATGGCTGTATTATGTTGTGCTCGGTGTGGGTAAGGCCTAGACTTTTGGGTGCATGGCCAAAGGCCGGAGGCCATAGGCCATGCAGCCAAGAGCCTAGGTCTTGACCACAGTTTAACTCTGCATCTCTCCAAGGGTGATGACCTTTAAAGAATGGTTGTGAAGGACATTTTAGACTTGGTAGAACAGCAGAAGTGAGCTGATATGCGTACATTACCATATGGTGTAGGTCATTGCATGTGTTGCACGTTAGGGAGCCACACGTGACCATTTGTGTTTGCTATGGTTTGCCCCTTATAAGCCCCTTGTGTTAGGAAGTGCTTTAAGGTATTGCACCATGAAAGGAAGTCCTCAGCATCACATATTTAAAAAATGGACAATGCACATAGCCACCCACATAACGTTCACCACACCCAACGCAGCGTCATGCAGCCATGCATGCAAACATGTGGCCAGGGTGAAAGTTGGCAGGCTCAATTTCAGATGGGGAGGGCATTGCACATGACATGAGCATTTAAACATAGGGTGTACTATGGTGTGTTGTGTGTGGTGAGGCCCTAGCGCCTTCATGCATGGCTGGAGGCCTTGCACCGACAACTATGTGCCCTGCTTGCAAGTAGGTTTGACATTTTCGCCTTCTGTGTGTGGTTTGTGAGCATAGCATACATTGTTGGTTCCATGGGTATGGTGATTGTTAGCACATCCTACAGTTTTTAGTCCATGGCTAGAGCTGATGGAGTGAACACTCCTGCAGTGTGTCCACTGGCTGCTGTGTTGAAATACTGTGTGAATAGAAGTGGATAGGGTTGAACTGGATATTTTCTATCCGTAGCGTACATTGCACAAATTACTGACTACTGTACTGAACTTTGAAGTATTGGTTCTGTGCACTTAATAGAGTATTGGGAGCAGGGCCAATGCTGTGAAGATTTTGTGGTTCTGTTTGCAGTAACACCATAGTTTGTGAAAGAAAGTGGGTAGAGGTGCTGGAGGCTCTGTTGTGTTTGTAGATTCTGCTAACTGTTATATGTTTCCATGCATAGCTGTATTATGGTGCAGAGGTTGTGTAGGAGTGCCGGTGGCTGTGTTACATTTATGGATTGTGGTACCTGATCACATGTTTGCATGCATGGCTGCATTACGTTGCAGTGGGTGTGGGCAAGGCCTAGACTCTTGGGTGCATGGCCAAAGGGCATAGGCAGACCACACCCACCGCAATATATACTGGGGTGCGGCCCTCCGAGCAGTTGGGGAAGCGCACGTGCCACATCCTGCCCTTCTTAGCATGCTGGGCATGGGAATGGGACTGTAGGGATTGTCCAATCAGGTACTGAGGATGTGCGTCACAGGAAAGGGCAGCAATATTTTTTTTCATTACTCTGTGCAGTGAGGCTGGCAGAGATGGAGAGTGTTGATCGTGGGTGATGCCTTTGTGCTAGATCTGCACAGGTATGCCCAGGAAAGAAACTTTGATGGCAATTTCGATTTGGAAGGAGTGGAGGCTTTGTGGAGCGCTGTCGATGTGTGCAATTTCAGCGTTTTGCTTGCACTTTGTAGAGAAGTGGGCATTTTCGCTACTGTTGTCATGGTGCATTATGGAGCCCTGCATTTGGTTTACATGGCTTGTGCACATGTGTTACATCAACTAAAGCAGATTCTGCCCGCTGAAAAGGTGATGTTCTCATCCATACCACCAAGAAGAGTATGGGACTATCCCAATGTATGGTGTGCCCAGCCAGAGGTCGGAAGGTGTCTTTTCAACAAAAGCATGTGTGATTTTTTGTATGCTGCTGGGATGTTCTCCTGTGGCAATGACATCATTGATGCTCGAAATGTGTACCTTTTCAATGGAAATGACATTTCTTTGTCCACCATTGGAAATGCTATTTTGTTTTACAGTCTGCAGGATGCTTTTAAAAGTTAATTGTAAGAATGTGAGCAGGCGAAGAAAACAAAAACCCCTATAAAAACCAAAAAAAAGGTGTTTCTTTACAAGCACCTACAAAAAAGGCTCTTTTCAGAGCCACCACTAAAGACGAAATCCCCTGCCATGGTTGTTATGTATTCCCCCACTCCCGCGCACACAGCATGATAGGTCCGTGGACATCGTGATAGTTCCAGGATTACACATGTCACATCCAGGGTTTTTGCAGATGATGGATATGGAAATGGAACTCTGAAGGCTAACAGATTGTGCAATGAGGTTTCTGGGTGTGGTGTGGATGCACAGACTGTGGTAGAACGTGTATTTGTAGACAGAAATGCAGAAGCCTATGGTTACGGCTGTGTGTTGCAGAAGCCAGAGTGTGTTGATTTTGGGGGAGTCCTGAATACATTGGTTGAAAGTGAATGCAAAACATTGTGCAGTGACTGCTCATTTTTGCTTCTGTCATGTGGATGTGTACACGTATGGAGTACTGGCAATGAAGTGGCTGATTTTGGTTCGTCTTTTTGCCACTTTGGTGTCGCGCGATCATCCAGACATTATTATTATTCATTGTGGAGGGAAAAGTTTAGGACATGTTACCGGAATTTCTCTGCCGTTTGCGATGGAGGAGGCACTTGGCCAGGTCATGCATATGTTTCCGAACTCCTGCATAATTTTTTGTCGCATTACGCAGACACAGATGTGGGTGCATTCTTTTTCATTTGGTCAGCAAATGGAGAGAGCGATGCACATTGTGAAGAAGGTTATTTGTGCCTTTTTATGACATGTGGCCATGTCGTACTTCCACAATGGAAATATTACGTTTCACAGCACGAATATTTCTCCCACAAATGGCGTTCATCTTACTGATCCTGGCAATCTGATTTTTCTGCGACTTATTCAAAATGCATTGCTGCGCTTCTTGGAAGAACAGCAAGAACTTTTCTAGTAGTGTTGTGCACTTCACTGCTTCGAAAAGCAAACAAACATGAAAAAGCCTCCTTCTACAGCCAGCCCTTTCTACCTGAATCGACTGCAATGTTTTTCACAGAGCTACACCTCGCATTACTTACCGCGCAATCTGTGGAGCATATACGCTGCGCGGCAGCATGCATCCGTTCATTGGCAATTGCATTTCTGAATTCTGAAAAGAGTTTTTTTTCCCCCGTTGTTTCTTATCTATCTTGGTCTTGTAACACATGACAGAAAAGGAAAAGAAAGGAAGGGATGGTACGGAAGAGGCACCACCTACAGGGATAAGATAGGGCAAGTGCAGAGAGAGAAAGATGTTGTATGGACGCGGCAGTCATTGTCATGCTCCTGGACCGACCCTTTCCAAGGACTTCAAAGTTGGTCCCCCCTGCAGAGTATCGGCTCGCAGTACATGCCCTTTCACAGGTAAGGGTCTGCTGTGCAACATATGGTCTCGACGGAAGCTTTTGGAATACCCTGCTCTATAGGAGTGTACCTGTTGTTTGTAGGAGCAGATGTGGCGAATGTAGTAGAGGAAACTAACCTACTGCTTTGTTGGAAGGGCAGTACCCTGTGCACTATTGCCTTGTGTTTTGATTTTAGGTGTCGTCACATGGAGTACGGTCATTTGATGGTACAGCATTAGCCGTAGCACTAGTATTCAAGGAGATTAGTAAATTCTGAAGTACAAAAATGTTTACAACAAAGAGAAACGTGATCTACATTACATGGAGCAAGAAGATAATTATTCAGGCAGCCCGATGCGGCCACAGTACTTTTGAAACCAGTACTGACATTCTTTCACATCCGAAGATTCTGCTGTTTACTTAGTTGTCTTTAGATGTAGTTGTATGAGAGTAACCAAGCAGCACCAGCATTGCCATTTTGCAGACTCTCTAGAGACTGTCACACCTGCAGTGAAATATTTTCTCCAACTCTACCAACCGCCGCCGAGACCTTGTCACTTGCCCTCAAAGTGCTCAGTGCAGAGACGGTGTGTCTGTTTCACGGGTCATACAAGGGAAAGCAGGACATCAATCAAATTAATGTGACACTTAACACACCCACCGTACACTGGAGGATGCTGTTCCTTGCTTGCACTGGGCCTCAGGCAGCCAGGCTTGCTGCAGCCATAAATCGGTAGGTGTGCACAGCAAAATACATAGGCGGTAGGGCTGCTTGAAATGCGGTAGCCTACCACACGTATCGGTAGGGTTGGCGACAACGGCGGTGTTACCAGGACACAGAGGATGACATACACATGCGCATAGCTATGGAATAGAGAGACGTGTGCTCCCATAACTAATTAAAAGTGCATCCCAATTTGCAGGTATGCGCCCACTACTGCAGTCCTACGCATACCATGTTGATTGCACATATCCCAGCTAGGTGCAGACTCCCTAGGAACGCTCCATTGTGCTTACCTGCAGCCATCTCGGACAGTACTGTGTGCCACAGACTTACCATGCAATTTAAACACAAAAGGAAAAGCCACTCACACACTCACCAACACTTAACATGTACACCTTTAATTTCTAAGATACACAGACACTATTAGGAAAGGGAAGGGATAGCACAAATGGATACACACACAGGGGAATTTGGGATTTCCACACGTTCGTCCTGAGGGCAGCCAAGGACTGAGGTCTCATTGTAACGTCTCTGCTTACAGGGTTGTTGTTGGGGATGATATGATATGATATGGCATTTATAACGCGCCTATACACAAGTGTTTCAAGGCGTGACGAGGCAAGGTAGGGGGAACAAGAGGAGGACAGACAACGATCATACTAGGCCAGGTGTCATTCAGATCGTGCAAGTGCATGGGATGGGGGAAAGGGAAAATTGTGGGGGGGGGACAGTGCGGTACATGGGAATAGAATAATAACAATAAGTAAAAATAATGTGCAGAGGTAAGTGCAGACATCAGGTGTCAAGTGCTGGTAGTGGGACTGAAAGGATACCGAAACAAACAGTCCCCAAGTGCGGGGGGATGCCAGGAAGGCAGTGCAGGTGTGTGTAACTGGTGGGGGAGGGACCTGGGCTCGGCATCAGAGGGTGGTCAGGTATCCAGTGCACATTCTGTTTCAGCCAGGAGGTCAGCAAGGGAGAGGAGGAGAAAAGGCAGAAGCAAAGAGAAAGTTTTTGAGGTGCTTCCGGAACCGGAGATGGTTCTCCTCAAGTTTCAGGGAGTCAGGGAGGCTGTTCCAGAGGGAAGCCCCAGCTGAAGAAAGAGATCTACCACCAACTTGTTTCTTGGAGAAGCGACTGACCCTGAGGGAGTTGGAGACGGATGAGCGAAGAGCTTGAGAAGGATGATATTTAGTAAGAGAGAGTTGAAGGTATTGAGGACCCAGGCCCCAGAAGGCCTTGTGGGCAATGCAGAGGGTTTTGAACTTGATCCTCACAGCCATTGGGAGCCAGTACAGAGATTTCAGTCCTGGAGAGATACGATCCTTGAGGCCAAGGACAAGTCTTGCAATCCTGTTCTGGATGAGATGCAGAGGGCGGAGGAAAGAGCAAGGCAGATTTAGAAAGAGGCTGTTGCAGTAGTCCAGCCTAGAGAGAACCAGAGCTCGGGAGACAGTAAGCTTCCTGGGGGAAGGAGAGGAAAGGTAGAATACCTCTGAGGAGGTGCAGCTGGTAGTGTGACTTCTTAGCAATGTCAGAGATGTGATGAGGGAAGGAGAGTGAGGAGTCAAAGATGATGTTTTTTAGCCTCACAGGTTGGAACAGGAGGCGGGCCAATAGAGGCTGGCCAGAGAGCGACAGGAAAAGAGGGAGCGGTAGTGCAGATGAGGAGAATCTCAGTCTTACTGGCATTAATATAGAGGTCATTGGTGGCACACCACTCCTGGATAGCAGACAGACAGAGAGACGGAGAAGAGGTGGCCGAAGGTAGCCTGAAAATGAGCTGAGTGTCATCTGCATAGCAATGAAAGTTAGGGCAGAGAGCGGCAATACGGTGGGCAAGAAGTGCCAGGCATAGGTTGAACAGCCAGGGAGAGAGGTTAGACCCCTGGGAGACCCCACAGGTAGAGAAAAGGATAGCAGAGAGAAAGGGCCCAAGTTGGACCTGGGAGGGTTGGTCAGAGAAGAAAGATATCAGCCGAGCCAAGGCCTGACCGGTCATACCAAGGTTATCACTGAGACATTTGAGCAGGATGGCATGGTTGACAGTGTCAAAGGCAGAAGAGAGATCAAGCAAGATGAGGACACAGGGGGTGTTAGAATCCAGGTTGGAGAGCAGGTCTTCACGGATGTTCAGGAGAGCAGTTTCCGTGCTTCTGGCAGCTCTGAAGCCAGACTGATGGTCATTTAGACAACCAACAGATTCAGTGTGGAGATTAAGCTGGAAGATGGCCAGTTTCTCTAGGAGTTTGCCCAGGAAGGGATTGATGGAGATTGAGTGATAGTTAGCCGGGCAGGAGGGGTCGGCAGAGAGTTTCTTAAGAAGAGGGTGCACAAGGGAGTGCTTCAGGGGGGATGGGAGAACTCCAGTGGCAAAGGAGTGGTTGCAGAAGCCAGGGCAGGAGCCAGGGAGTCAATGTGGTCCTTGATGGTTTTGGAAAAACAGGGGAGACCCTGTTTTGATGAGATTTTCATAGATTGTACTTGTCTCGAAACTTCATTTGTGGAGAACAGAGGAAAGGCAGAGAAGGATGGAGGAGAGGTGGCTGCAGAAGGGCCACAGGAAGATCAGGGAGTAGAGGGAGGGGGGAGAGAAGAGAGAGGAGGAAAGTGAGGACAGGATGTCCTGAGTTTTGGAGATGAATTGAGAAGCCAGTGCCGTGCAGATGGCCTGGGAAGGGACAGGAGAGGTAGAGGCTGCGGCGTGATTAGCCAGTTCCTTGCAGATTTTTAAGAGTTCAGTCGAGTTGTTAGATGCTGCAGAGATGCGGGCTTGGATGAGAGCTCTCTTCTTGGTGAGGACAGAGAGGCGGTATTGCCTTTCGGAGCAGGCAGCAGGCCAGTTTGTCAGAGGATGTACGTGAAGCAAGCCATTTCCTCTCGTCCTCCCTGCACTTGCGTTTATGGGTCAGGAGGTCTGAGTCGTACCAGGAGTTGCACTTGGCCTTGGGCTTCAGGCGGATTCTCATGCCAGGGGCAAGAATATCCAGTGTATCGAATATAGCAGATTGGATCAAGGAAAGGGCTGTGTCAGGGTGAGAGTCAGCAAAAGGGGGTGGAGGGAGTGAGAAAGTGGCGGCGAAAGCCTCAACTGACACGCCCTTAATGGGTCGGATGACCGAGAAGGTGGGTGGCAATGATGGCAGTAGCTTGGCCTGAGGGGTAGAGAGGGTGAGATGGGAGGAAAGGAGAAATTGATCACTCCAGGAGAGAGGAGTAGTGAGAGGAGCAGAAAGGGGAAGGTCTGAGGAGATCAGAACATCCAGAGTGTGCCCTGCTGAGTGAGTTGGGCCAGAGAGGAGAATATAGAGTGAGAGAGAGTCACAGAGGTAGTGAAAGAGTCCAGAGGGAGGGCAGGAGGCATCCAGGTGGATGTTAAAGTCTCCAAGAAGGAGGAGTTGAGAGGTCAAGACTAGGAGTGAAGAGGAGAGGTCTGCCCACTCAGAGAGGAAGGAGGAGAACTGACCAGGTGGCCGATAGATAGGAGCCACAGTAAGGGAATGGCTAGGGAGAGAGAGAGCCTGCAAACGAGGCATTCAAAGGAGGAGTAGGCCTGCGTGGGAATAACAGAGGCAGGAGTCCATTCGGGAAAATGAGGGCTACTCCTCCACCGGAGCGGTTGAACCTGGGTGCGGAGAGGATCTTGTAGCCGTCAGGGGGAGCATGTCAAAGCTAGTGACAGAGCTGGCCGTGAACCATGTCTCGGTGAGACCAAGGGCATCAAAGTCCAGTACCTCCAGAAGGCAGCAGAAGGAGTTTTTGACAGCTGAGCGAGAGTTAAGAGTGGCAATATGGAGAAGGTTGCCATCCTTGAAGGACTTCCGGGGAGGGGTACAAATCAGAGGTAGAAGGAGCCCGAGGGGAGGCAGAGAGGGAAGGAGAGGGCAAGGTAGCGAGGAGGAGGCAGAAGGGGGAGGCGAGGACGCTGTGGAGGAAGGAGAGGGGACAGCAGGAGAAGAAAAGAAATTCATGAGGCGTGGGAAGCGTCTATCGAAGAAGTGATGGTTGGCCTAAGGGCCTTGAATCAGGACGTGCCATTCACATAGACATTAATGATGACCTTAGAGGAGTGTTGGAAGGAGGCCAGGAGGGCATCCCACCGGGTGCCACCATTAATGGGAGAAGAAGAGAAAGGAGAGAGCACAGAGACCATATGTAGGGTCCATAGGTCAGGAGAGGGAACGACAAAGATGATGTCTGTGAAAGTTTCCCTGGAAGAGGCACTGGTATAGGTATCAGCGATAGGGAGGCCTGGGTTGGAGACCAGGATGTCCTTTTAAACTTCTACCTGCCAAATTTAGTGAGGAGGGAAGGATAGTCAATAGAGAAGCAGTTAGAAAAGATAGGAGAGACAGAGAGCACCATAGAGTAGAAGGGGAGAGGAGAGAGAGGGCAGGGAGAGGAGAGGGGAGAATACTAGGGAAGGACACAGGGCAGGGTGCAAGCAGACGGGACAGCGAGAGACAAGACAGTTGAAGCAATTGGAGAAGAAGACGATACTCAAAAAGTAGGAAGCAACAATGAAAATTTTAAAAACAAGCGAAAAGCACACCTAGGTTTGAGAATCCTGAAAAGAGGGAGAAAGGCCTAGGTTTCACAATGCAAATTGAAATACTGACGCAGTGCAATTTTAAAAACAGGCGATAGAAAACCACAAAACACAACTAAATAGTGAGTTTGCTAGGTGGAAGGAGTAGCAGGGCATTTGCGGGACTGCCCAGGAAGTTGACTGGCAACTGGTGTCCCCTGCAGACACCTGCAGACACCAGAAGCCACCTATAGGGAGCTGCCCTTTGCCTTTAGCTGCAGAGGCTGCTGGGCAGAGGGCTGCCCAGGAAGAGCTCCTTAGGAGGACCCAACGGGCCAATAGGAGGTGCTGGGCGGGATGGGAGGCGGGTGGAGAGGGGACAGGGAGAGGGGATTGGATTGGCGACCAAACAGGGGAAAGGGGGAAAATAAAATAAATAAATAAAACACACACACACACACACACACACACAAAGGAATGAGGGAGGATTCACCTACCGCAAGGCCACGGTGCCAAAGGTAAGGAAAAGGCACACAGAGGGCTACAGTCTCACCTAGCGGCGTGAGTTGGAGTAAGCAGGGTCAGGATTCTGCACTGGGAAATGGACAAGGGGTACACGTGCAGGTGGGGCAGTCGTATATCATGTTTCCAATAAAATGTCCTTGTAGAACATCTTTTAAGGCGGTTACATTGTGTAGCAATTGTCCCATTTTGACATCCAGGCTGTCTAGGTTGCTTTTTACAGCGTTTCCTTCATTTCCTGTCACCATATGCTGCTGTGGAAGAGGTGCCGCTTGTGAGGCATTAATTTCATTTCAAGTATGTCCTGGTAAAGATAAAAATATCTGTTAGGTGTACATGAAGCAATACATATTAACTGACTTACTTTTTAGTGTGTACAAATGGCGTTACTATCGTTACTCATTTCGTCAAGGGAAATTGCCTTCCAGCCATTCTAGGGTGATTTGCATAGCTGCGTACAAAAAAAACAATCATGGTTTTCCGGTGTTGTGCCCTACAGAAGCTGTGCAATTATAGCAGAAACTCCAGTGTATTTATCACGTTTTAGTGACGTTCTGCTCGCAATACTTTGCACTCCTTACACTGCCATTTCCTTCTTTGTTTCTATTTAAAGCAGCGGTGCAGTAATATTGTTGGACACAGACGTTACTTCGCCTATTAGTGCATTCCATTACGGTGTATACTCTATGCCTTTGCTTTGTTTGTTTCACATGTACAGAGTTTGGAGCACTACTCAGTTTTTCCTTGCAATGTACATATATGGTGCTCTTTGTACATGTGCCTTCTCTTTGCTGAATGGTACCACTATGGAAGAGAACCCCTGCATTTCTTCGAAGTTCCAATGCTAGCTGCTATCCGCGAACAGAAGCACAGTTCGCAGTTAGTGTGCTCATCAGCATGCAGACATCCATTAGGTATGCTGTATGGTACATCTATACAAACTAAGGGTATCCTGGTAAAAACCTATCAAATTCTGTGAAAAAAACATTGTTAAAGAGATGTTATGGTTAGGTTGGGCTACTTAAAACCTATCACCTTTACTGAAAAAACTATGATAAAGGAACGTTATGGTTCAAGTGCCCTACTCAAATTCAGTGAAACATCGTTGCTAAAAGGCCGTTAAGGTTCAGTTGCCCTAAGAAAAACCTATCAAATTCAGTGCAAAAACTTGTTGGAAGACACATTACAGTTACTTTGCACTAATAACAACCTATTCATATCATGGTTACAAGTAAAACTGAAAAACCCCAGAAATTCGCCAGTTATGGTAAGCTAAGCAACCATAACTCGCGCCACCACTGTGCACACCCATGACATCAAAGATGACATCACAAATGTTGATTTTAAGTCGACCTTAATATTAAATCTTTAAAGGATACACGGATAGTACAGTGTTGGTGGATTGCCAGGATGTTATAGTATTGCTTTTGCATATTCTGTTTAATGTTGTTCAGTTGCTTTTCTTTTATGTTCCCATTCCCTCCATTTTGTTCTTCCCTATTCCGCATCTCTGTCTGTTTGTGGGTGATGTTGTGTCTTGTGATTTCATTTCACATCCTGGTATGTCCTGTACTCAAGGAACAGAGATGTTACATAGATTACATTTTTTAACCCAGTAATGTTTGGTGTATATACATGGCATGTTTGTAATTGTGTATGTTATGTATCTAAAAAGCAGTTTTGGTTATAAATATATCATATAAAATTAATTACAGGTGAGCATTTTGTGTTATAAATATTTCATTTTTTTTTTGCATAGATTATTTGATATGATATAATATATATCAAGGATATTATGTTGTGTGTTATACATGTACTATTGAAATTGATTGTAATTTGCTGAAACTGAATACAATTACTAAATTAAAAAACAAATATTTCCTGTACTTGTGTAATGGCAGCTTATGCATAGACCGTAGCTTCTACACGCTCTTAAGTGACATATTAGCACATTTGCTCTGCAGTCCAGATAACTTGTTAAACCAATCTCAGCCAACACAGAGGCTATCCCCATGTAATAATCATGGATTCCTCTCGACCATCATACCCGCTCCATTCACGTAGACGTTGTTGCTCAGGTAAATGTATTTGGACAGATCATCTGGGCTTCCCACAGGGCACAGAATACAATGGCTTCAGGGGCAGGATCACTGGTCAAGGAGTGAATTTAGTGTCAATCTCCATCTGCTTGTTTCTCCTTGCCACTTCCCTACCCCCATATTCGCCTCTTAGTTTCCCCCTCCCATTGACCTTTTGTTTTGAGCACCCTGAAGTAGAATGTTACACAAATCGCGGATAGACGGACGGGGACAGGTTTCTGCCCCAGCATTTTATAGCTAGAAAATCTGTAAAATGTTTTAAAAAATAAAGTATTGAAATGTCAGCTTAAAACACACAGGCAAGCAGATTATTGCACAAGTTCCATTGTGAATATCTTGTTTTTGTTTGTTTCTAGTCACTGTCACACATACTATGTCTAATTTTACTATCAGTATATCTACTGGTGGACTCCCAGCACATAACGTTTGCACACAGTAAAGCTACCCACCCAGGGATTTCTTTTGTCATCTGCAAACGTATATCCTGTGTAAGATGTTTCTGTTTGTAGTGACATCTGTATTGTTCAGCTAATACAATATGCAGATGCAATTTACATTGCAGTGATAATGGAGGACATCACAGCTTGTAGAATACAGTAAATAATGATATCAGTGTAACAGATTTGAAGGTACATTGCAATAAAGGTCAGGGTCCAGAAGGAGAGTGGATGAAGAAGAACAGGCTGTACCATAGAGATTATGAGTCAATGCAAGAGGGCAGTTCCAGAGCAGTAGTCATCTGGCTCGGGTAACCAAACAGTCCCACTTCTATTGTCTCATGTAAAGCAGTGGGGCTAGCAAGGGAAGTCTCCAATGATCACTAGGAAAGGTGAAAAACTTTTGAGTTTTGCGAGGGGTAATAAATGTGAGGCAGACAACTTTGTAAAGAGTTTTCACATTTAGCCATTTCATTAAATAAAAAGGTTGGATAAACGCCTCACTACCCCGACCCTGAAGATGATTTCCCTGCCTGAAATAAACTAAAGTAAATGCTCTGACAAAAGGGTATCGGTCCGACACACTTGTGCAACCAATTAAGCAATAAGGAAATATAGGGCAATTCAATTCAACAATAATATATAACATATGTTTAGAGTCACAATAAGATCAATGTCTCTTCTCATAACCCTGAAGAGTATCCCTGTCATGACCCACAGGACGCGCCCCTTTTAGTCTTCCTGGTCCTTATCGTAACGTGCCTTGCATTCCCTGACACTCCCAACATGGCTATCCAGCGTGACATGCCTTCCGCGGTCTATACGTTGGACGTAACGTATTCTACCAATAGACCGCAACCCGCGGCTCCGCGTTTCTCAATGCTATTGCCAAGTAGCGATCAGACAAGGATCGGTCTCAGGTGAGAAGGGGGGAACTCTGTGACATTCCCTTCCCCAGATCTGAACAGGAGTTTTCTCCACAGATCAAAAGAAATCTGGTCTGACACAGAGTTCCAATAAAGTTCTTAAGGGTTTGTACTTAATCACCTAAAGTGTAGTTGCTTTAGTAACGTATCAAAAATTATACTAATTTCCAACTCCTCCTGGAGTAAAAACGGTGTCACAATTGTCTTCTGCAAAAAACAAAAGAATAGTCTTGGTCAGGATAATTTGCCATAAATGTTGGTCTGAGAAAGAAAAAGTCTATTCCAACTCTTCCAGGTTTCAACTTTGTATTTTTTTAGATGAGGAACAACACATGTCTGTATCAGGATAGTTTACCACAACTTTGGTTTCAAAAATAATTGTAACTTTTCCTTGACAAGCTTTCACAATTCTTCTTTGAATGTCACAAATGAACATCAGTTGTTTCAGTTAGAACCACAGTTCAGCACTTGCATCAACTTCTACCTGGTTATTCTTTTGCCATTCCCTTTTAGTCAACAACTTCTTGCCATACGGGTATACTCCCCTGCCCGTCTACTTCAACACCAAAAAGAACAGGCAACTTCCAACTTAGAATAGCAACAACTTCATTAGACTTCTTTAGCATCAAACTTTAAAGAAGTTATGGGGAAACAAGGAACCACATTAGTGTTCTTCAAGACTCCATGGTAACTATGCGCCTCTCCCTCAGGATAACCTTCTCTAGAACGGCAGCCTGTTTGCCACCTTTCCTTCCCCTCTGCACCAACAATAACATGACCAAAAGATAGTCTCACTTTTCTTCTGTCTTGCTTTGGCAATGCAGGTTTCTATCACTTGATGATCTGTGTTTCATAGCCCATAAGCAGTAAGTCTTACCACCATGAAGCCTCTCAGTATTCATCTCTTGCCGTGAGCACTATTTGTTATGTTGGGATGGCTGGTTCTTAATACACTCTTGCCTTTGGTATTGCGTGTAAGCTTTTGGATCATCTACAGCTTCCACACTCGGTTTGTTGGCTTTCCACAATATCTTGTGCTTCTTTACACACTCACTGATTCAACAGGTATACGTTTTGTTCGTTTTGTATAATTTGGTATTCAAAAATACAGTTGCTGCTGCTTTTACTCACACATGAGCGCTTTGGAGTCACTGGCAAGCTGTGAACTTACCGGTTTAGTCGCTTGATTACGCTCTGCTCAGTGTTCGCAGGTCTTCAGTACTTGTGACTCCTCGCGGTCA
Organism: Ambystoma mexicanum; assembly: GCF_040938575.1. Classification (NCBI taxonomy): domain Eukaryota; kingdom Metazoa; phylum Chordata; class Amphibia; order Caudata; family Ambystomatidae; genus Ambystoma; species Ambystoma mexicanum. The sequence goes on from NC_090941.1 coordinate 1,086,019,971, forward strand.
GTTGGACAGCCTCCTCTGGTCCTCCATCTCTAACGCCACTGAGGAATGGAGCTTCTTCTGCTCCAGAGACAGCCAGGTGTAACCCAGCCATCTAGAACCTCCAAACAGGGCACACTTCCCTCGCTACTGCTGCTTCCCTCTGCGTGAACTCTGCAAAACAAATTTTAATCAGGCAAGCATCCCTTCCTTATGCTTCCCACTGCATGACCTCTGCAGCAGGGAGAGTTCAAGGCAAAGGTTCTCTCAGGACCCACCACCACTTCAGGTGTTTCAGTGGTCCCGACATCTTCTCTTGCCTCAGGCCTCCTTCTCTGCTGCAATCATGCTGCTTCTTCCGCTACTCTACTCATTCTTTTGATGCCTGCACCTGAGGGGGCTTTTTAAGCCTCTCAGTTCCTTTCAGGTGTAGGTCATCTACACCAATTAGGAGACTGCTCCCACAGTAGTGTTCCTCTGCATCCTTATTCCTCGTCCCAGTACTGAGGGAATTATGGGACTTGAAGTCCATGGCAACAAAGTTAGTTTTTCTAGCTCTTTCTTCTTTCCTATAAGCCATTAAAAGACTAGGGTTTCAGGGAAAAGTTAAAAAGGGATGTTTCCCCCTTTTCCTGACCTTTTTCCTCCCCTATGAATCCCCCAACAGAACATCTTCCCCGGGGTCGGGTTCAGGAACCATCTGCCTTCCCCTGGCCACCTGAGGATGGTGTGAGGTTGAGGCTTTGGGGGTCAATATTACTGATTCATCACAGCTTGCTGATGCATATTAGGACAGGCATGATATCCTAGGTCACACCTGCAGCCCTACAAGTGTCTGGGCTTCAGAGCCCAGCTGACAGTGTTGTGGACGTCCCAATGTAACACAGATTGGAAATCCTAGGCATATCATCAGCAACCTCAGTGAGCAGCAAATGAAAGGGAGTGAGTGGAGTAGGGGTGAGTGTGGTTGAGACCCACAAACAACAAATACCATGTTGTACACTAATTACACGGATGACACGCAGATCCTATTGCACCTCACAGGAGATTATGACAAAGACACTGCCATGGTCAACAACATATACCTGGTCATCCAAACATGGATGGTTCAGAACAAACTCTGCTTAAATGACGACAAAACTGAGTCCTACTAGTTGGCACACACATCTGCCTAAAAAACTTGGCCCGAAATACAAAGCCTTCACAATTGACGGGAACACCATCACTGTTTCAAAGGAGGTCAAATCTCTAGGCGTATATCTGGACTCCTCACTAACTCTGTCAAGACAAGTCAACGTATCTATCTCTTCAGCATCCTATACAGCCAAGCTCATTAATGCTTGCAGACCCTACCTCACACCGGACAGACCCTAGCGAGAGCTCTTGTCCTATCTAAACTTGATTACTGTAACATGCTCCTGGTTGGCACTGCACACAGTAGCATCAGAAAACTACAAGTCTCCCAAAATAACGCACTTTGAGCTGCACTAAATATCCCCGGGAGAGAGCATATCTCAGAATCAAGATGTAAAGCCCACTGGCTACCGATTCAGGACAGATTCAGATTCATAGTACTGGCCACTATACTCAAATGCCTCATTAATAAGGCCCCCAAAAACCTTTCCAACCTCTTGGCCCCAACACAAACAACGAAACACACCCGCTCCTCCATGGCCTTTTTTCTCACAGTTGCCAAATTCAAAAGAACTAAGGCCAGACGTGTAGTTTCCCAGTAGTAGCGGCCAAAGAATGGAACACCCTCCTGCTAGCCATCAGATCTGATCCTTCACGCACATCCTTCTGCAGAAAGCACAAAAACTGGCTCCTCACATTCAAACGGTAGCACCTTCAGATCCTAGAAGATACCTTGGGACACTGCAAATATATATAATACCTGTAAATATTGTATATTGTAAATTTGACTACTTGTTGGCTCATTTCTATACAATTGTACAAATCTCTGTAAATATATGTCCAGCGCACAGATACCCATGAGTTAGGTGTGCTTTACAAATGCTAAATAAATAAATAAATTGGTACTACCATTACTACTACACCTTCGCACATGTCACCTTATGTTTGACATGGGTGTACATAGTGTTCAGCTAAAGGACCCTATGGATGATTAGCAGCAATGCATTTGTGGCCTCACTAGTATATCAGGCAGTAGCTCATCGCAACATGGAGGAAGCTGAGTACATTGCCAAACTCTTCTCAGCATGACTTCGTGCCTGACATTGTTACATTGCAGAACACTATTCTGGATCCAGTTCAAAAGGCCAATGGAGGGCATAGCAGGCTTGATTGCCTTGGCTGATGCCTCTGCTTTTACTATGACTGTTGGGGTGGGACCAGGCCTGATTTGCATCTCGTCTGTCCCCTTTTGCAATGGGATGGCAGGTGCAGAACGGTGGTCTGGAGGGTTGCCCAGAGCAATGCCGGAGGTTAGCTTAATTCCAAACCTTCCAGCCATCAGCTATTTTGTTTTGCTTTTCTATGACTCTAACCAGCTGCTTCAATCCCTGTATCCATCTGCAATGACATCCTTCTCCATCGCGCCTTGAAACACTTGTGTATAGGTGCGTTACAAATGCCATATCATAGCATATCATATCATGAGGGTTCTCGTCCAACTGCTGGCAAGAAGGTGTGCTGTTTCATAAGACCCTACCCTTCATACAAGAAGAGGGACTCTGGACATAGTTCAGAGGCTTCAAGCTCTATACCTTAAAGAATAATCATATCAAATGTAATATGCAAGAAACCTGATTTGGATATATTGTGTTAATGCCAACATTTGTAGACGAATGGCAGGCCCTCAAGTGGGTGTTGCTCATCACATGTTAACCTTTTTATTAACTCCCACTCCCTCCTTGAGGCCAGGGAGTAATGGGTGAAAATGATTATTTATTTTGTTTAATGGGGGTCACAGAAGTTACTGGGGTCATTACAAGGTAGGAGGTAACCATGCCGCTGTTAGCGGCATGGCTACCCCCTTACCAGGTACCGGGTCCGGGTGCCTTGAATGAGGAATTAGCGGGCCATTCCGACCTTGGAGGGCCGGTAATTCCTCATTCAAGGAACCCGGACCCGGTACATCCCCATTCGAACCCCCATAGGGCTCAATGGGAATGGGGAGCATGCTAAAAATGGGCCCGTTAGTGTTATTAGCATGCTGGTCCGCTCGCGGGACCCGCTAAGGGCGTCTGGTTTTGCCAGGCACCCTTAGCGGGTCCCGTGAGCAGACTCGTAATGGGGCGGTAAGGGGTTGACGGCTCCGGCACCATTACGGCGTTGTTAACCCCTTACCGCCAACCTTGTAATGACCCCCACTGTCTCCCAATCAAAAACACATTTTTGGGCTCACAAAGGATTGCAAGTAGTGATCTAATCACAGTTACCTTCAAAAACGTTAAGTTATGGTATAGCTGAACTTATGATACACGAAATATTGGTGGATGTGAGTACGCACTATGGGCCTAATTCACAGAAGTGTTTTATTATGGTAAAACCCCATTTGAACACGTTCTGTGAATCTGGGCCATTTTGTTTTACCAAACCAAATAAATATTACTGTATTCAAATTGGGCTTTATTGCAAGTTGCTCTGCCAGGTGACTCCTTACAATCCCTGCTGATTTCTCATACAAAGTATATAAACGTTGGCCAAAGTATTATTGTATTATCCCATAAGCTTCCAAGGTGTCGCTGGTCGCTGGATTTGGACGGTAAAAAGGCCCTAACCGTCCTCAATGAACTAGTAGAAAATGATAATTCCAGAACTTTGCACCATTAAGTAAGTAAAAGGTTGATTTAATGTTGAATCAAACAAAAAAATTCCCTCTTCATGGTGATTACACGTGTTTCGGCTCGCCTGAGCCTTTATCAAATCAGGCCCGCAAGTAACATGAAAAAATCCATATGACTGTTGTCAGGTGAGTAATAGCTGGGACAAATCCCCAAATTCAATAATCCTTCTGCTTGGAGTCACACGCGTGCTGCAGGCTCAGGTGAGCCGAAACACGTGTAATCACCATGAAGAGGGCATTTTTTTGTTTGATTGAACATTAAATCCACATAAATATTAGTTCCTCTTTTTCAAATGTTCTGTAGAACCTTCGAAAGAAGTGAGCATACCATTACATTTATAGAACTTCAGGAAATATACCACACTATTCACCTTTACACATGAACATAGAATTCAATGTGTTTTTCGAATTTGTTCACACATGTCATATACATAAAATCAACCAGTGATGTAAATAATGTCCCATTTATGTGGGCTAGATACTCACTGTTTAATTTTTTTAAATAATGCTGGCCTTGTATGTGAACCACATTTTTTGTATTGGTCTATTTGTGAACATAGAATACATACACAACCAATATGATAAACACATTCTCTTTTGTTCCCTTTAAACCAGGTGATGTGAAGGGAGACACCTTAATTCATTACGGATGATGCGAATATATAGGTTTCCTTTTCACTGCATGTGGATTCTTCAAAGAAATAATTTTGGCAGAATTCCTTGAGTCCAGGCTACAGGCGGCTAGAACATGGATTAATGAGGAACCTGGAGCATTTGACTGGAGTCTGGCAGCAAAGATTGTCTGTGAACTGGAAGGAAACGGGTAAGAATGGGATAACTGGGCGGTGGGCAAAGCCTCAAGCATGTCCTTTCCATTTCAAGCTAATGTGACTTTGCACTGGATTTGAATAAATGTTTGAGCCATTAGTCATAATGGAATGGACATCTACAGTATGACAAAATGAGCAAGGAATGACAGAAGCCATTGCCAAACCAGAAGGCGGTGCATAAAGGAAATTAGCTTTCTGGGGCTGCACTAACAAAGCTTTGGGGTGCACTTGTCTGGAAGGCACAGAAAGACTGTGCGAGATGCAGCCCAGGGATTTGTACCCTTTTTTCCAAAAGAAAATCAGTTCAGATGCACACGGGCAGTGCTGAAGTGTAATATTTTGTAATGCTGACCCCAGGACCTTCTTAAAAGTGCCAACAAATTATCTGGGCTTGATTCACAGAACTTTTTCCTATGGCATTGCGCCATTATAAAACACTTCCATGAATCAGGCCTTTTATTACAGATGAAGGCAAACACCATTTATAAAGCAATGTATTTCAATGTTGGTAATGCGTAGACCTAGATGAAATCTCCCACACAAACCTTGAATCACCTGAATTTCAAGAAAATTCAACTAACCTTTTTACAATGTCATCAGAGGCTCAACCACATGGCTTAAAGGGCGAAACAAGATTGGAACTTTTTACAGTGTAAGACAACTTTCATAGATGCACAGGATTATTCCTGGAGGCCGGCTAAGGAAAGGGTAGGATTCATACAATGGGGTGCAGTTAGAGTAGTTGAGTAGGAAGAATGAGGGGGGCGGTAGTGTGTGACTGGGGCCCAGTCATGGAGTTAGATTTATGGATGGTTATGCTTACTTGGCACTGTGTTACACAGTCAGTGATTTGAAGTGGGCAAACAACACCTGTGTCATATGGAGGGGGTTAAAGGAGTGGGAATCCCTGAAAAAAGTAGCAGGTTGGGTGACTGCAAAAGACTCACACATGTGACCTCTTATTTTAAACACACCTGCAAGGAGGAGCAGGGGCAGCAAGGAATCCTTGAGGGCAGGTTGTGGGAGAGTCAGGCTTGCCTTATATTTCTGGGATGAATGTCTGTCTCATGAAGTGAATGGTTAAGACATGGCCAACACTGATTCTGGGAGGCAGTTCACACAACAGTCAATGCCCATCGCTTGGAGTGACTGGACGAGACATGTGCCATTGGGTGGCACTTTTTCATCGGTGGAACAGCCTGCAACCTTGCAGACAGCTTGTTGAAGAGTTAGACTCATCAGATTTTGATGAGAGTGAGCATTAGAACATCAGAGAGTTGGGCAACAGACCAGTCAGAATCTGTCTCTTCAATTGAGTGGAAGAAACATGTGCCATCAGGTGACACCTGGGGGGTATTGCTGGCAATCCCAAAAGGAAGATTGTGGGAGAGCCATGCTTGACTGATTTGCTAGGGGGGAGCAGCAAAGATTTGGGGATGCTGGTGACACAGCAGTCACTCACATCTCTCGACATAAGTGGACTAGGCACCTGCCATTGGGTTACACCTGGGAGGAATCTCTAAGGTCAGCTTGTGGGATAATCTCACTGATGTAAATTTGCTGGGAGTGAGCAGAAGTGATTCAGGGATGTGGGTGACTCAGAGAGGATTGATGAGTATTGGAGAATAATTCCCAATAGCATACAGACAATAATGTATGACCTGGATTGTGGAAATTCCCTTTTGGAAGGGCTTCTGGTGACTACCCTGGCACCCCTGAGATGTGCCCTGCATGTACCAGCACAACTCATCAAAGGACTCCATAAATTAGACCAACTCACCCCGATGATCATCAAACTGCACTGCCTCCTGCTGCAAGCCTGTATCCTCTTCAAATCATCACCTAAACTTGTTGCAGCGTCTATATGGCTGTCACCCTGAAGTCCTCAAGTTACGTCACTGAGAAACTCAGAATCTCCGGAGGCCTGTGAGGAACTAGAATTAAGGACATGTGCAGACTTGAAGTCTGTCAGTGCAAGAAGGAAAGAACCAGAAGTAAGGCCTTCTCTGTGCATATTCCAAGAATCTCCTCCCCATCAACATCAGACTCACCCCATCGCTTCTGCAGTTCAGGAAAGAGCTCACAACCTTCCTCTTCAAGGAATGGTTCCTTCTGAACACCTAGGTCAACAAACCCTCCAATAACTCCAATACCCACCTCATGTGAGACTTGGTGAATCGCTCCTCACTGGTACCTCCTCTGGTTGCTTGTAGATCCCTTAATGCAAGTTGCCTCCTCCCCTGCTGTTAGCCCTGCTCCCAATGTATCTGCTTCCCTCACTGTGTTCTGTAAAGCACTTTGTTAAGCACTTTGCTGTGTCCCGAAGCTAGGTCCACGCTCAATTAATAGCATATTAATAATAACAATAATAATAATAATAATAATAATAATAATAATAATAATAATAATACCACATCTTTATGATTCACAATAACTAAATTATTTCATATTACATACCAAACATAAGATACCACATCACATCACAAGTACATCCTAGTAGCCATTATAAACTCTATTCTTCCTATCCAAGACCCAAACGTGCTTACTAAAAAAACACATTTTATAAATAGGATGAATATCTAGTACAGATATAAAACAAATAATTGCTTGTTAGATAATAATCAATTATAGTAGATCACTAAAATAATTAAATATAAACAACCTGGAAGAGGCAATAATTAATCCATTAGAACCAAATGAAGCTATAATATATCACTATAGAGACAACCAAACTCCTGGGTCCTCTACAAGCATTGTACAGAAATATGCTGGTCTACAGATCACAACATTTGACTTTCGTAACAGTGGTTTTACATTTATTTGCAAGGTGATCAATGCCATTGGCATAAAAAAAGAGGAAGTGCATTTTAATATCTAGAGATTCCCATTAGATTGACAGAAGAGATTAGTATTAAGATTTGTGGAAGCAGAAAGTCCCCAAGGTGGGTATGCGCACATCGAAGGGAAGATAGAATCTTGTATTCATGTAAATTGAGGGCTGGCTGCAGCCGTGTGGTGAGTTAGGCGATTTTCCACTACCGCCTATATGCTAAACATGTGAGGGAAAGTACTGACCTCACAGGCTGCGCTCTACCATCCTGTCATATTTATACATTTAACCACTCCAAAGATAGATGGTATATTGTCAACTCAAGAGAATAGTGAAAAGAAAGCTTGAGTCAAGGTGAGTATTTGAAGACACGTGTTTCAACACAATAAAAAGGGGGTCGTCCTCAGGGCATATAGCTAAGTGATATTAAAACAAATTGTGTCACAGTCATTAATCAAAACCTTTGTTTAAATCATTTTGAGAGTTATTGCTCCTAAAGGGGAGTGTGGGGAGACAAAAAGGGGCAGAGAGGGGGGTGGAGAAAGCAAACACAGTGACATAAAACAGAAGAAACATCATTAGATGGATCTCATTTTTTCCGGTACTCAAATTATGAATTTTTCCACACAAATTGCCCAAATTGGCAATATTTGTTAAACATAATTAGTGACTCATTTTGTAATAGTTGTAATTACACAGATTCTGTTTCAATATGTCAGTTTGTCACTAGGAGTTCAGCAGATTTAAGTTCACATAGAGTGGTAAATTAATTTATAATTACCTATGAGTACGGTTGAATGCCTGCAATATAGGGTGGTTCTTCAAATTTCAATTTAAAGTTATCTGTTTGTTTAGCAACAACAAAAAGGGGAAAAAACATTTAGTGCATAATTTGCAACATGTTTGCATTAGTGGTTCTATAAATTGTAAATTGGGAGTGGTGTAATAATTGGCTTTTACCTGAATGGTATTTTAGCCGCAGAGTAAATAGCGACCGCTTTGCAGGTACAGTCATTTCAGGCAGGTTTCCCTCTTGTGGTTAAGTGGCCGTAATCTGCAAGATTAGAAATGAAAACCGGAGAATTCCTGATCATTCCCCAGTCAAATGTATTGGTGGCCAGTCCTTGCGGGCATGTTTAAAGCCTTGGGATTGTGTAATACACATATAATATTTAATGGAAACTCACGGCATGTATCTCAATGTCTCACGCACAATAGCAAACGGCGTCGGGCAGTGAAGCTGCATCGGCAGCAACGTTGGTAGCTAAGTAAAATATGCCCCGTCTCTGGCTAACCTGTTTATGGCGTACCTTGAATACAAATACATCTTCAACAATAACCCTTTCAAACATCACATTATTACCTGGAAAAGGTATATTGATGATTTCTAGCCATTTGGGAAGGAAGTAGGGAAGACTTCGAGACATTCATCCTCTACCTCAATGATAACACCTTTGGCATTCACTTCACAGCACATATGGATGCAGATGAAATTGTGTTTCTGGATATACAAATAAACATTGTGCTGAACACTATCCAGACTGTACACATACAAAGGCAACTGCAGTCAATTCTATTCTTCAAGCTACCAGTAGCCATAGACGAAGTGTCATACAAAATATACTAAGAGGTGAATTCCTCAGATCTAAAAGAAATTGCAGCCAAGAAGCCACATATCAAACAGAATATAAGTCAATTGGCAACAGATTTCAGGAAAGAGGGTACCCAAAAAAACTTATCTGGCGAACCACTTAATCTTTGAAAACAGTTGATAGGACTAAACTATTGGAAGACAAGGCTAAAGTGGATCAAACTACTTACCCTACGATCGTCAGTTTTATTACCAAATATTCACAAAACAGTACATTTTTATACTACATATTACAAAAACATTGGCACATATTACTACTAGATCCGGGTTTATCTACCTATCTCGCGGAGTGTCCAATTATTATATTCACAAAAGCTACTACCTTGAAGAACCTCTTGAGTCCCTCTTTTCTCAAACCTGAGCCAATCAGACAGGATAATTGGCTCACTGCTGGCGCTAAGCCTTCAGGCTTCTATAAATGTGGCTCATGTAACTTCTGCCAGTATGCATTGTACCAACCAAGATGTTTATCTGCCATGGAGGACTTAAAGTTACAATTCGAGATTTTATTAATTGTCGCTCTAAATTTGTCATCTACGGCATTCAGTGTGTGTGTAAGAAAATGTACATTGGTAGTACAATCCGGGAAGTACGTTTCCGGATTTGTGAACAATTGAACAATCTCAGCAGCCAAAACATTAGATTACCGCTAGCCTCCCACTGGCAACAATATCACCAGCTGGACAACGCCAAAGACATCAAATTTATTGGACTCAAACAGATCCAACCACATCTGAGAGGTGGTAACAGAGAATACGACAACAAGAAGCCAGACTAATATGCAAACTACGTTGTCTCTGACTTGGCTTAAATCAGGTGCACGTACTTAATGTCTTCCTATAAGCACCAAGTATGATTTTATGAATGTTGGAACATATAAGCAAGCTACATAATGCATGAAACATTGTTGACTTAGAAGTGTGTATTGAGTGCTTATGCTATATACCTAAAGTTTCTGGTATTCATATCCAATCGTGGAGAAATATAGTGCTCGTAACACCACGATAGTGTGAAAAAATGGGGAGCAACATGTCTGTTACACGGAGTCAGCAGTTTTGGTGTTTACAGTAGGAAGGGTACTGTTGATTAATAGGTAACTCATGGACTGGCTGCTGCATAAACTGCAGTGCTCTAATAACCTCCATATAATGATTTGTACATACTCGTTTTAGATGTCCAGGTAAATGTGCCATGCCTTGTGCATGTGGCTGGAGCGGAAGCAGAGATGTGAACGCACAGAGCGGCACAGAAAAGGAAAAAAAGGTGTGCGAGTGGCGCAAAGATAAAAAAAGACAGAAGAGAGGGCCAGAGCACCCAAAAGCAGAAGATGTGTGTGAGCAACCCGAAAGACAGAAAGAGTGACATTGAAAGTCAAAAGAAATAAAGATAGGGTGCAAGCGATTGAAAGCAGAAGAGAGGGTGCGATAAAGTTATCAGAGCAGAGTATTGTAGAAAGCCAGACATGGGGGGGAGGGGAAATGATGAGATGAAAGTAAATCATGAGTATTTGCCAGCAATGTGGCAAGAGTGTTTGCAATCCTGGGCACTGGTGCAGTTATGTGCCCTGATTGTGGCTGCTCTTGAGGGCACAAGTAAAGGACATATGTGGGTGGACAGCGCAACTTTTATTTTAAGGGCAGATGCAACCCCCTGGGTTGTTTTGAGGTTGGCAAGCTTGCTCAAGTTTTTGGCTATCTAGATTTGACTCATGTTGTCATGTTCCCAGTGTGGACGCTTACCCACAAGACTGCAAGCACTTGTTTCTTATTAGGATTTTGTTTTCCTGGGAATATTTCATGAGTGATTACTGGGTTTAAAAGGTGAGTACCTTACACACTGTGCCTCCATATTTATTGGAGCATTTCCTCTCTCAGGTAATTTTTCTGGTGTTCATTACATTTTTTAAAAGCCCATTGCTATTTTGTCTTGCACACATTCTTCTAAGGGGAATGTTCATTGAACTACATTTGCATATTTCAGTTTAAGATATATGTTCACTTACTGTACGTATATTAATGGGGGGCCAGCTTTTGATTTTTGCTATGGGGGCAAATGAAACTGGGCATATGTTATTCTTGTAGCAGGTCATTTTTTCCCTTTTCGGTGCTGATTAAGGGGCCGATTCATGGAACAAACGTGCGCCGAAAATCCACGCGCAAGCAGGCGCAAGCAGGCGCAAGCGGAAAAAAAGAGGTGCACGCGCACGCGTGCGATTCATGGAAGTCCCTGCGCGTGTCTTCCTCGGGATGTGCGCCAAACCCGCGCATGGCGCACACGTCACTGCAACATCCCGAAAGACATGCGCGACGCGCACAGTGAAAGCGCACAACCTCTGTGCATACACTAGAAAGTGGGCGGAACACGGGGCGTAACGCGCGGAATGGGGAACAACTTGCGAAAACAAGGGCGTAACTGGGGATGTACTGCAGGGAAGCAGAGGGAATGCCCACACGCACCCGAACCACACGAATTCATGGAACCGAATAGGGCAAAGCCACGCACAGCGAAAGACACGCACAAGCCGATACACGTCCGCCACACGAAGGCAGGCGGTAGTGTCCCTGCGCATTACAAAAGTGGCAACATACAGCAATTGTGCGAGCGGGGCACGTGTATTTCGGGGGTTCGCGTGAACTTTCTCACGATCGGGCCTGGGGGAGCGGGCTACGTGTATTTCAGGGGTTCGCGTGAACTTTTTCACACGATCGGGCCTGGGGGAGCGGGCTATGTGTATTTCAGGGGTCCGCGTGAACTTTCTCACGCGATCGGGCCTGGGGGAGCGGGCTACGTGTATTACAGGGGTTCGCGTGAACTTTTTCACGCGATCGGCCCTGGGGGAGCGGGCTACGTGTATTACAGGGGTTCGCGTGAAGTTTTTAACGCGATCGGGCCCGGGGGAGCGGGCTAAGTGTATTTCAGGGGTCCGCGTGAACTTTCTCACGCGATCGGGCCTGGGGGAGCGGGCTACGTGTATTTCAGGGGTTCGCGTGAACTTTCTCACACGATCGGGCCTGGGGGAGCGGGCTACGCGTATTTCGGGGGCGCGCGGGAAGTGACACACGATTGAGCGGGGTACGTGTGTTCCGGGGTGCCGGGAACTTCCACACGCGATTGGTGGAAATCCATAGGCCCTTTCCTCGTATTACACGCGGACGTGCAGTTTTTCACGCGCGCTGAAATGCGCATGCACGTCTGTACGCGTCACGTCACAGGGGCGCTTGCGCTTGAGGGGCCTTCTGTCCAATGAAAATGCGTATGCGTGCAGACGCGCTTACGCGCTAAGGGCCTTTCCTAGAATTACACGCTGACGTGCAGATTTTTCACGTGCCAAATCACTCCGTATCAAGCTGGCCACGCGAAAACACACGGAAGACCACGCTCCTGCCCAGAAGGCCGAATCACTGCCCCCCAGTGCCCCGAGCAGCCTCCCACGTGCCATCTGCTGCTACCTGCCTGCCTGCCTGCCTGCTGCCACCGTGCCCTGCCATTTGGTGCCTGCACATCAGCCATCTGCAGGGGTCCAGTTGCTGTGTCCACCCCTGCTGGTACAGAAGACTCCCGACTCGATTAACATCGCTCCACAGCCCAGCCCCAGGACCCAGTTGCCCACCCACTCCTGCCCCTGGGGTTGCCATGTCGGGCACATCCACATCTGACCCCAGTGGCAACCCCCGGCCAGAGGGGCAGAGGGGCACCAGCTTCACTGCCACCGAAGTTGGTGTCCTGGTGGAGCAAGTCCTGGGGCAGTATGATGCCCTCTTCCGATCGTCCCGCGCCAACATGGAAGGACGGGATAGGATCTGGGCCAACTGTGTGGTTGCCATCAACGCGGAGGGGGTGGCAACCCGCACCATCCAGAAGGTCAAGAAGCGCTGGGAGGACTTGAGGTCCAGGACCCTCATGAAGGCCCGGCGCCTCGTGGAGGGGGGCCCGGGCCGCATGAGTTCCATCCAGTTGAGGGTCCTAGAACGCGCACACCCAGCGCTCCACGCCCAGGTCCTTGAGAGGGAGACCCGTCTGGAGTTGAGCGGTAAGTGGCCAAGCATTGCTGTGTGAGACAGGGCATGTTGCAGTGTGCTGGTTGTCTGATACCTGCCTGCATGTGTGACATAGGCCATGTACGCATGTATGTGTGCAGGGACATCATGGGAATGCATGTGCGACCTGTAATGTGTGAACCGCACGGTTGTTGCATGTGTTTGAATGCGACATGGGGAGCCCTGTGCAGATTGCACACATGAGAGCATGGCAGTCTCTGTTCCTGGACATGGGTGGGGGCGAGGGATGGGTGCTGATGCCAGATACATATGTGGTATCCATGTCTGTGTGCCTGACCTGCGTGTCTGTGACTTGTGAGTGCCATGGATGCATGACACATATCTGTGACAATGTACAGATTCACTGATGCAGCCTAGTCATCCTTGTATGCACTGTGATTGGGGTGTACGGGGCCAGATGGATGTGACTGAGGTGAAGTGTGTGCATGTGATAGGCATGACCCATGATGCATGTGAGTCCCATTACATTGTATGAATCGAGAGTCCATTGGACATGCATTGAAATGTCCATGGCACGCACCATGACTGTCACTGTGTGTGTTTTGCCTGGACTGACACATGTGTTGTGGTGTGACATGATGGAAGTGTGCTTTGACAGTGGCACTCATCTGCTATTGCTTCCTGTCTAGGGGACCATTGTACAGTACCCTGATGCTTGTGTTCTATGTCTCCCTCTACGCAGCGGCTAGTGAAGGAGAGGGCGGAGACGGCGCTGTGGAGCAAGGCGGCGGGGATGCCCCCACGGCTGCAGCGGAAGGGGTGGGTGAGCCCCCACAGGGGCCTGCTACGGCGGTAGACGGCGAGGAGCCATCCAGGTTGGTGGTTTCCACAGAGGAAGAGGAGGCCGCGACTGAGGCGCACATGGGGCCTGGTGGGGGCATCCCTGCTGGTGCAAGTGGTGCAGTCCAGGGGCAGGGGCAGGAGACAGCACAGGTCACCGTAGAGGGGCCTGTGCATGTCGCTGTCCCTGAACCTGTGGGTGCACCACCTTGCACCAGCAGGGATGCCCCGTCCCAGGCCCGTCCGCAGGTAGAGGGGATGTCCATGTCATCTGACTCCCTTCCACCTGCGGACGAGGGGACCCCTGGCCGTGTGGAGAAGGTCCTGATTGGGGTCGCGATGCGCACGGCTGTGATTCGTGATGCCGTGCGTGCTTTCCAGGAGGAGCACACACGTCATCACGAAGAGCACCGTGCCGACTTGGCCCAATTGGGATCGGCCATGTTCAGGGGTTTCCTGCATGTGTCGGCCAATCTGGCGGCCCTCTCCTCCTCTGTGGAGACTATACGCCAGTCGTTCTCCTTGCCGTCTTCCGGCCCAGATGCCACCAGGGCCCCCTGTGGACCTGCCCTGACCAATGCAGCCAGCTCGGTGGGGATCCCATCCCTGCCACAGTCGGGAGTCAGAGGTCCAGCAGGGGTGGACAACACAGCAACTGGACCCCAGCAGATGGAGGATGTGACGGCATCATCGGGCAGGGCACGTGCACGACGGCGTCGGTGGTTTCCATCATCCTGGATGCCGTCGTGCTGGCAGAGGCAGTGGCGTCGGAGGCAGCAGCAGGCTCGACGTGGGAGGCATCATGGCTCGGGGCCATCAAGATCAGAGGGGCAGGCATCAGCCGGAGGGCAGGAGAACCGTGGGATGGTAGTGTCTTCCGTGTGGGAGCAGTTGGTCCAGCGGATAGGTGCGGAGCGGCAGCGGGCGGAAGAGGAGCGGCTCACCATGGTCAGGGCGGAGTTCTCCATGCGTCGGGCGTTGAGGCGGGCTGAGTGCCTCGAGGAAGCTCGCAGGGAGTTTGAGGTGAACATGGGGTTATCCCTGCGAGACCTCGGGGCCAGGACAGAGTCCCGCCTCCAGGACATCGACATGGAGTTCGATGATGCCCTGGCCGGCAACATCACAGAGTGAGCCGCAGGACTTGCCCGCTGCCATTGTATATAGTTATATAGTTAGTGGTAGGTTTCCTTTGAATTATTTTTTTTTTATTTGGTTGCTATTGGACAATGCGCCACTTTTTTGTATATAGTTCAGTTTTTAGTTAGTTGACATAGTTAGGTTTCATTTGGTTGGGCTCATGGACCCGGGATTGTCTTGTATATAGTTCTTCTATGGATTTTTGGATTTTTTGGATTTTTTTCATGGACATTCAACTTCTTTTTGTTGTTTTGCTTTGTGGTTTTTCTTATTTCATTTCCATTCTTGTTGATTTTCAATACATTTTTATTTTCATCCTTCAATGTGTCGTATCATCTCATTACTTTCATGCATGTCATGTTGGGTGTTTTAACATTCACTTGCAGCCATTGTGTGTGACAGACATGTGTTCATTTGCATTATTTACATTGGGTGTGTAACATGTAATTGCCTTTGATATGTGGGTGGATGTGATAGTTGGTTGGGCCTTTTGGCAGGGGAGGATGGCCATTACGGACATGATTGGGGATTGTTGGGACCCAGGTGCAGGGGGGCATGGATGGGACATGGGTGGGGGCCTGCTGGCAGGTGCCCCACAGTGCTGGGGGGTGGGGGTGGTGGGGGCATGGATGGGACATGGGCGAGGGCCTGGTGGAGGGTGCCCCGTAATGCTGGGGGGTGGGGGTGGTGGGGGACATGAGTTGGACATGGGTGGGGGCCTGCTGGCAGGTGCCCCACAGTGCTGGGGGTGGGGGTGGTGGGGGCATGGATGGGACATGGGCGAGGGCCTGGTGGAGGGTGCCCCACAATGCTGGGGGCTGGGGTTGGTGGGGGACATGAGTTGGACATGGGTGGGGGCCTGCTGGCAGGTGCCCCACAGTGCTGGGGGGTGGGGGTGGTGGGGGACATGAGTTGGACATGGGTGGGGGCCTGCTGGCAGGTGCCCCACAGTGCTGGGGGGTGGGGGTGGTGGGGGACATGAGTTGGACATGGTTGGGGGCCTGCTGGCAGGTGCCCCACAGTGCTGGGGGGTGGGGGTGCAAGGGGACATGAGTTGGTGATCATTGGTGCAAGGAGACATGTGCCTTTGCTGGGGGGCATGCCCATGTTGGGTGGGCTGCCTGCGGGACATGACCAGGGATGCAGGGTAGTCCCCTGCGGTGTGAGCTGCCTGCAGGGGCCGTGGAGGGTGTACAGGGAACACCTGGGAGGACCCACACTGGCAAATCACATGTAGGACTCCCCGGCACCCCTGAAATACACGTACCCTGCTGAAATCGCGTGTAAAACTTCGTGCGCACCCCTGTAATACCCGCACGCAGCCCAATCGCGTGTGGAACTTCCCGCGCCCCCCTGAAATACACGCGCCCAGGCCAATCGCGTGTGGAACTTCCCACGCACCCCTGAAATACACGCGGCCAGGACAATCGCGTGTGGAACTTCCCGCGCACCCCTGAAATACACGCGCCCAGGACAATCGCGTGTGGAACTTCCCGCGCACTCCTGAAATACACGCGCCCAGGACAATCGCGTGTGGAACTTCCCCCGCACCCCTGAAATACACGCGCCCAGGACAATCGCGTGAGAAACTTCACGCGAACCCCTGAAATACACGTAGCCCGCTCCCCCAGGCCCGATCGTGTGAAAAAGTTCACGCGAACCCCTGAAATACACGTAGCCCGCTCCCCCAGGCCCGATGGCGTGGAAAAGTTCACGCGAACCCCTGAAAAACACGTAGCCCGCTCCCCCAGGCCCGATCGTGTGAAAAAGTTCACGCGAACCCCTGAAATACACGTAGCACGCTCCCCCAGGCCCGATCACGTGAGAAAGTTCACGCGAACCCCTGGAATACACGTAGCCCGCTCCCCCAGGCCCGATCGCGTGAGAAAGTTCACGCGAACCCCTGAAATACACGTAGCACGCTCCCCCAGGCCCGATCGCGTGAGAAACTTCACGCGAACCCCTGAAATACACGTAGCCCGCTTGCCGTGCTGGTACAGGGTTAGCGCAGCCCTTTGCGCTGGATTGGGGATTTTGATGGCTTTTCCCTGCGCGGAAGGCGTTCTTGGGGGCGTAACTGGCGCTGCTGCAAGGTCGCTGCGCCACTGTGCGCCACGGCTGGTTTTGGTGGCTGGAATCCATGAATACGCTGTGCGCGGAAATGGGTTTTGGCGCACGCGGCTGGCGCAGGGATTCGCACGCGCACACTGTGCGCCAGCCGCGTGCGCCCCTTGTGCGCTTAATTCTATGAATTACCCCCTAAATGTGGTTAGTTGTGGTCGTGCAACGTATCACAACAGTCAGAAGAGACCGGACATAAAACAAGGGGCTTGTAGCATGCTGCCTAACCAAAGTGTGTGATCCTTGGCAAATGATGTAATCTCACTGGGCATTGTCTAAAAGCATTGTGAGTTCTCAAAGCCGGCAATCTTTTATATATAACAATACTACTGTAAAGATAGGTCAAAATCAGTTTGTGATTGATGAGCAAGTGTTTTAAAGTATAGAGTGGACATGCCGACCAGTCATGGCCAAAGGCCATGGCTAGTGGTCTGGTAGTTGTCTAAAATATGTAGAGGGGACGGCCATAGGCCGTGGCCACTGGCCATGTGCGGAACATTCTATGGAATAACAATACCCTTGAAATTCAATGAAAAATCTTTACTTGCAGGGATGTTATGGTGAGCAGTACATTGTAACAAAACCTTTGAAGTTCAAGGAAAACCCTTTAGTTGCAGGGACGTTAAGGGGAGAACTTAACACAAAAAAAACAGCTAAAACCACCTTAACTTTGCACCCCCTGTAGCACAGCCTATGACCACAATGATGACAGCACTGATGACACAACTGATTACATCACTGATCACATCCCTGGTGACATCCCTAATGACATCATCTAAGGCACGATCTATGACATCACTTATGACTGATGACATCCCTGGTATCATCAGTGATATGACATCAATGATTAATTAACAAATGGCATCTGTCATGAGCGCTACTCCCGAGGAGCCAAGACTGGCCCAGCGACCCCGGAAGCAGGCTCATCATCCACACCCCCGGTTCCAGCAGACCCCTACAGGGGCCCTTTGGACCATGTCCTGGCGTCTCTGGCGCCAGGCTCATAAGGAACCACAGTCCCGGCGCCATGGGCGCCGGGCTCATATTCTTAAAGTGTGCAGTAGTGATTGGGTGGACTTACCTGTGGCAGACCATGCTGCATACTCACCTAGAACAATCCAAGCTGGGTGAAGTCCCAGCCACTGGCTGGGAGGGACCAATCCTCTGTTGGTCCCACCTGGTTGGGGCTGATGCTAATCCTCTGACACTGGAACT
The DNA here is from genome assembly GCF_040938575.1 of Ambystoma mexicanum. Taxonomy (NCBI): domain Eukaryota; kingdom Metazoa; phylum Chordata; class Amphibia; order Caudata; family Ambystomatidae; genus Ambystoma; species Ambystoma mexicanum. Next base: position 1,086,038,377 of record NC_090941.1, read on the forward strand.
CTTTTCTTACCTGGGTGAGGCTGGAGGAAGAATACGCACCAAAGCACTTCTCCACTATTTAAACCACGCCCGATAGAATTCACGTGCTTCGCGTTATTCTGCAACAGCAGCAAGACGCTCACCAAGTCGGGTCCTGCATTCCAGGTCCAGACACACCCTCAGCTTCTCGAGCAGCAACCTGTGGATGAAGAAAAGGCACAGGAACATCTACTCACCAGAATTCAGCCACAAGAGTCCAGTCTCCGACAACCTGCAAATAAAGACATAAGGTTAGAAAACGGGCAACACGCTCGCAGCTGCGCTCGCTTACCTTATCCATCCGTGATCACACCGGAGTTCACCGCGGCCTTCGCTTCAGCAGCATCCCAGCACCTGGAAGACAAAAGACATTAGAGGTGCCCATTTTGAAGTGGCCACAATTCAGTAATACTTACGCGCTTCTTCACGCGCAGCAATGGCAGCATCGCCCACAGCATCTCGGCACCTGAAAGACAGAAAAGGACATTATAAAAGGGTGCTCCTTCAGAAGCGGCCTCAGATCTTCTATACTCACGAGCCTCTTCTTGCACAGCAGTGGTGGTGTCGCCAACAGCTCCTCGGCACCTGAAGGACTATTACAAGCCACAAAAGGACACTGAGCCTAAACACTGAAATCATCCAGTGACGTAACTGGATTCCACGCGCCCCTGCACCAGAAGCAGGATGGAGAGCTTGGCTTTACTAAACCAAAGGTGAGAGTTCATGGAGACCAGTCGAGAACCAAGAAGTGGGAAAAGCAGAAGATTGGTGGGAGAACTTATCCAACCAGCTTGTAATTACCCCTTTTTCTTCCACCTGCAGAAAACTCACCTTACAAGCCAGACAGTCAAAATTCGGAGGTCCTGCCCAGAGCGTCTTCCGAGTTCTACGCCTCATCATAGTCATAGAAGCAACTGTAGCAGTCCAGTTTGGGTCAGCGCCTCCGTGGGAATCAGGTGAGCGTTACAGCATCAGGCATTAGATCACTCTAGGAATTTGGCCATATTTAGACTACCCTTACGTTTCTACATATGTGATATTTTAGCATTTTAGAATAGAATTAGTTCATGACAATGAGTATATTGTTTAAAACAGGTACACATGCATCATATCACTACTTCCACTCCTGTGTGGCTTTTCTCCTACAGGGGGCAGTGTAGGTCATTCTCTGTGATTGACTTGTACTGTGCACTCTTTTGTTCAAGTCTTATGCTTTGCAGCTGTGATCTTGGTCTTCCTAGCGTCTAGAGCACAGGATGGGCATGTTTTACATGTTTCCTTTTGTTTTACAAAGTTTTACTTTGGGCCTGGAAATCCTGTGCCCATCCCCTGTGAATCTCGTGAAGTCTTGTAGCACCTAATTAAATCACTGCTCCTCATCCAAAGCATCAGGAAGTACTTTGCCTGCCCACTCTGACCAGAGCATGATGTACACCCTGTCCAGGGCTACAGACCGTGTCTGTGTTTCCCTCTAATGTGCAATTGAGCATTAGGTCTAATTTGACTGTATTTAAAATGAAAGAAGGTGTCGCACAATTTCAGAGTTATCATTTTTTCAATGACTTTTGGGCTTACCTAACTCCACCCCCACAAGACCCTTACACCACGAATTGGGATGGGCTGAGTATAATTAATTAGTCAAGTTAAAACCAATATGATACTGGGCCAAATGTTAATCCTATCCAAATACAAAGTCCTATCCAAAAGTCCTATTGTGAGGCACCAAATTACCAGTGTTCCAGCACATAAAAGCACGTTAATTAACAGCGTCAAACATGAGGTATATCAGAACTCTGAAAATATCACAAAAGTCTCAGGGAGAGTGGTGGAAACTGCTTACTATGAATGAGTAGAGGGGTTCCATGCTACCAAAAACAAAGAAAGCAGGTTTATGAGAAATTATCTCAAGGAAAGAGGCACTCCCCAATATGAGAGCTATCTCCATGTGATAAACCCTTCGTATGCACGCTCCCTGTTCATTAACTTTCAATTAAGAATACTGACTGTTGCTGTCAAGCATGTCATGAAGGTAAAGAAACAATAGAGCATTTTATGGTCCTTCACCCGCCTGACTATAAACTCAATGACTAAATTTAAAAACTTGTTTAATACATTTCTGTGTAAGAACAGTGAAAACAGCAAAGGGACAACAAACCTTGACATAGCACGGTGGTCCCAAACCACTTTGAATAAATGCAAAACCTAATGAATTGTCATATGCAAGGCAGAGATAGTGACAAACTACGATGTATATAACAGGGATTGTATCTAATTAATAAGATTGTATCTATGAGGAATTCAGCCTGCAGAGTCACTGCCCAGTGTTCACAGAGAGCAGCTTCTTTTATGCTTGGTCTTGATGAAACCGCTCACCGCCTCGCCCAGGTGAGCAGGGGAGGGACAGCTCTTCACCACGCTACGGGCACGCAGAGCCCTTACATCCTCGTCGCCATTGTTGGGGGTCGCCTGCCATGTCCATCCGGCAGGCGCCCCCAGGGTGCTGCTTCCTCACAGCACCAAACAGGCCCAGCGCCTGTGGGAGTTTGGGGCCTGCCATGTCCATCCGGCAGGCCCCGTGGCACTAGGGGACATCAGCGCCATCGGGGTGGGGGCACAGCCTGCCAGGGTCCTGACCATGCGGACCTCGGCCACCGTCCCAGCACGAGGGTCCCATGGCAACAGGGTCTGCAGGCCTGTACCTCCCACATGTAGGCCTGCGGCCTACATCATCAATGAGGCACGGACTCAGACCAACCTTCCACGGAGTCTGCAGCCGTTCTGTCTCACGTGCCTGCAGGAGCTCCTTTTATTCACAAGGGCCATGACACAGTCATGGCCCATCTTAAAGGGGCAATACACGTGGGAGGGACACATCCCCTGAAAGGGGCAATGCACGTAGGAGGGTCACCCACAACATGCACCACAAGGTCAGAGGTCACCCTTTGCGGAGGCGCCACTTTCACACAAAAAAGGGTTGCAACGGCGAGGAACGTGGAGTCTGACTTTAAGCCCTGCATCACAATATTCGACAGTCGGAAACTACAGGAGAAGAAAGGCGCACACAGGGGCCGAGACGACAGTAGATACGTCCCATCGGAAGAGCTCAGAGCTACCCAGCTGTCCACCGCATTGGTGACATTCTAAAAGAAAACGGATTCAAGCAACGCTAGACATCCCATCGTGTTGCTGTGAGCAGCTCTCTGCTGCTCCTAGTGGCCACGGTTGTTAGGGCAGGTTCAACTGTTTCTGTCTTATTTCAGCTGCTGTCCAGGGCGCTCCAGCTGCCTTTGTGCAGAGCTCTAGCAAGATGGCAGGGCCGGTGCTACGATTAGGCAACCTAGATGGCAGGCTATGATGCCTTCACGGGAGGAGTACCAAGGGTGCAGTTTTGTCCCTTAAAACATCAACATCTTACCCTATTGTAACAGACGGGTTTGCCAAAGTGGCACTTTGCCTGTGGTGGCACACAACCTGCCTTAAGAGAGGACGACCCTTACTCTAGATTCAGATGCAATGTGATAACCTGGCTCTGGACTAAAGACTCTGAGTAACTGCATCCCCCTACTGAATCACAGACTTCTGCTCTAATTAAGCCTGCTTATCATGAATCAGTATTTCAGACGACCACCCTCCACTATCTTGTTATGTACCTTTGTACCTATGTATATATGTTTTTGCATCCTGTGTAATAATCATGTACTGTAACTAAGCTCAAATAATCTTGTATCCGTTGCGCCCTGCTACCTGTGGGTTTGGTATGCATTATCAAATAAAACAAACAAACAAACAAACATTGGTGGCCCTTGGGCATTCCAGAGGATCTGTAGACCACCACTCTGATCCACAGTGACGTTGCACATCCCAGACCCACATATTGCCTTTGAACCAAGAGGTTGCCTTCCAGCCACAAGTGGTCTGCAGACATTACCAGCTATGTTTATTGTATTTATGGGGGAATTTTTTGTACTCCTCTCAGCCCCACCTTGCCATGCTTGGGGTAGGTCTACCCGCAGCGAGAGTCAATATGCCCCCTTTAAAAGAAATGTCAGCTTGCGATCAGTGTGGGCTCCTCAAAAGTGATCAAATTACAATGGAGGCCCTCTCCAAATTGTTTTGCTCCTGCCCACCAATCAGACTGGCTCTTCTTCAGAGAGCAAGTGTAGCTGTCCATTACAAGGTTCATGGATCTGGAGCTGCTCCAAAAGAGGGCTCCTGGACCTTATCCATGAAGCCCATCGCAGTGGGTGGACTAGGATACCACTGATGCATGTGTGCTCATGTTTCAGCATATTTAAAACAATGCTTCTGAATGGATTTGTACCAGGCTTGTGAACGCTCCTTTTGGGAGCACATGACCACTTATTGCCAAGAATTTGGCTTGGGCTGTAAGTCGGAGCAACCTTTCCCTGTAGAATGAATGATAAAACACATGGGGTCAAACTTCCCATTCATGTAGCCTCTTTGACAAAGCTGGGTGATGCGTACTAAGTATGCTCCCTTTGTTTAGATTTGTTGAATGGCCCCAAAGTAAAAAGCTGACCTAAAATCTCTCTTCTAACAGGGAGAACATATTATCAATAGCATTGTAGGTGCTAATGTCCACTCTGTAATATATGATTGCAACTCTGTAGTTGAGGAGCTAGTTGAGGATCTTCAGGGAAATTGAAACATGCTATCCTCTATAACATGTGACCCTGGGAACGGATCTTCACCGCATTTGGGAAAACACTGATCATGAAGCATGTGAAATATGGGAAGAATCCATAACTGGTTCAAAAGTCATGGATTACAAAGGCAGCAATGCCAAGGCTTCCTATTCACTGGCGACGTCTTCAAATGCCATTCAAACAAACTTCCTGTGCAGGGACTGAGTTATCACATCAAATGAACAAACGCAAGCATGTACTTCAGTCTGTCGCCAGCTCCCCCGCTGCATCGGTCAATAGTGCAAATACCTGTCTTACAATAGTGTGTGTGCCTGAAATGGCAGGCATAGCTTTAAGGGCGCTTTGCAACTCTTTTACTATAGTCACATACTTCAGATTATTGAGCCTTTCTCAATTGCTCTATTTGAAAACATACATTTGCCTTTCCTCAAACAATTATCCACGTTGTAACATATCTCTGTGCATAATTTTCATTGACTGATTCCTTTCGAAAATATTCTGTTTGTGATGCACGTGCATGTTTGCAAAATGTATTTCGTCATTAGTTGTTTTTCCCCTTTGCAACTTGTGCACAGGATACTAAGCTCACACTTTCATTGTAGGCTTGGAAACATACATGTGATCCCCCCATCCTCAAAAGGGGACCTTTGCCTTTACTAGGATGGTACCAATCAGTGGCGGTTGGTGAATTATTTAACCGGAGGGGCGTACACATTTGTGCCACACCACGCAAGGGGGATTTGTGGGGGTTCTCCCCCCGAGAATTATTTTTAAATAAAGGGTGAAAATGGTGCATTTTAGAGCACACTTTTTAGAAAAATTGGGTAAAAAGCCAAACAATTTACAATTGGGTTTTGTAGAGTAATCATATAGATGCAAGTTACCAAAAGTGCACAGGAGCATTTCTCCAGCACAATTTCATGATGCCTTTTCCCACAATATTTGCCATTATAAAACATTTTCACACTGGCTGTGCCCATACATTTTGATGCTGACTGCAACCTTACACCCTATTATTCTCATATAAAAACATACTCTTTGTTGCTTTGTGCATAATGCCAGTAATGATACTATAAGAAAACATGTCCATGTTTGTTCTGCCAATATATGGCAGTATCCCCACATAAGAACATACTCCAGTTGGATTTACCATTAAAAATGCATGCCAAAGTATGAAAACATGTCCAAACTGGCTGTATTAAAATGCCAGTCGAGCTACATAATAACAATTATTATGTTTGCTTTATCAAAGATGCCCAATAGAAAATGTCATACCGCAATAAGAAATGGCTAGCCTAAGTCCATAAAAGTGACAGTCTTGCTTCATAATAACACTTATCATGCTTGCTTTACGAACGATGCCCAATACAAAATTCCATACCACAATACAAAATGACTGAATTGGCTGCATTGAAATGCCAGTCTAGCTGCATAATAACACTTATGATTGTTTTAGTAAAGGTGCCTAGTACAAAATGTCATGCCACAGTAAGAATACCACCACTTATCCTCCTTGCTTTATCAAAGATGCCCAATACAAAATGTCACACCACAATAAGAAATGGCTAGACTGGCTGCATTAAAATGCAAGTCTAGCTACATAATGACACTTATCATGCTTGGTTTATCCACCATGCACAGTAAAACATGCCATGCCTTCTCCATGGTATGCCAGCGCCTTGCAGTCAGACATAATCACAATAATAATTAATGTGATTATGTGTGATTGTGAGGCGCTGGGTGGCCCTGGAGTAAAGCATGTTTTTATTATTGACCATCTATCATAAATATCCAGTCAAAAATACCAAGCCTGTCCCCTGAGCCTCACAGCACCAAACACACACACAATCAAAGTGATTATGTTTGTATGCAAGATGCTGGGGGGACTGGTGGGCAGGTATGGTATTTTTATACTAGACATCTGTCATAGATGTCCAGTAAAGAAATAGCATCCCTGTCCCTTGGGCCCCACAGCACCTCACACGGAGAGCTGATTGTGGCCGGTGGGGAGGGGGTTTGCACAACAAATGTATTTTTAAAATGTCTTTTTTGTACAAACCGCCTACCTCGCCAAAATCATCTTGAACCAGCACAAACACACACACACAAACTTACACAACATACACACAGCAAGCACTCGCTGTCTCATTCACAGTCACAAGCACCCATCATTCACTCACTCATAACATAAGCATACACACATCCATGCACGTATTTAAATAATAAATAAACATACAAACACACACATTTACACAACATACACACACAACTTACATACAGCAAGCATTATTTCATTCACACGAGCACCCATCATGAACACAAGCATACACACATCCATACATACACATAATGAAATAATAAATATACAAACACACACATTGACACTACATACACACAGCAAGCACTATCTGTTTCATTCACACAAGCAACCATTATGCACTCACTCATAACACAAGCATACACGCATCCATAAACATATTTAAATAATAAATAAACATACAAACACACATTTACACAACATACACACATAACATACACACAGCAAGCACTCTTTCATTCACACAAGCACCATCATGAACACAGGCATACACGCATCCATACACATATTTAAATAATAAACATACAAACACACATATACACAACATACACATAGCAAGCACTCTTTCCTTCACATCAGCACCCCCTTCACATGAGCATCCATCATGCACTCTCTCATAACACAAGCATACATGCATCCATACACATATTTAAATAATAAATATGCAAACACACACATTTTAACAACATACACAAAGCAAGCACTCTTTCATTCACACAAGCACCCATCATGCACTCACTAATAACACAAGCATACATGCATCCATACCATACACAATTTTAAATAATAAACATGCAAACACACACATTTTCACAACATACACACAGCGAGCACTATTTTATTTACACGAACATCCATCATGCATTCACTCAAAACACAAGCATACACGCAGCCATACACATATTTAAATAAATAAACATACAAACGCACCTTTAGACAATATACGCACTGCAAGCACTCTTTCATTCAAATGAGCAACCATCATGCACTCATTCATCATAACACATACATACACGCATACATACACATTTTGAATACTATATAAACGAACATACAAACACACACATTCTCACAACATACACACAGAAAGCACTCTCTCATTCACACCTGCATCCATCTTCTTACAGTCACATAACAACACCTGCATGCACGCATCCATACACATAATTTAAATTTTGAAAATGAACATAAACAAACGTACCTTCTGCCGCAGGTTCCAGTGCTCCAGCCCCCTGAAAGCATGAACAGGAATCAGGAAGTTCCCTGGTTCCTGCACATGCGTGCAAGGGGCTTGAGCGTGGGTCCGTAGACACCCCTCTCAAGCCTGCACTGTCTGTATGTGTGAAGAGGTGCAGGAGCGTCTCCTTGCACATACATATGTGCAATTCTCCAGCTAGCATTTCCTATGAGCCATGTGAGGCTGGGGAAGCAAACACCCCTAGCCTTGCAAGGCTCATTGAGCTTGCGCGGCTGGGGACATTTAACTGTGAAAGGGAAACAAAGTTTCCCTTTCACAGTTAACAGCACTCCCTTAGCTGAAGAAACAGCCGAGGGAGTACTGGTATTTGACTGGGCTGGTTCCTCCATAATGGGTGAAAGGGGGCCAAGACCGGGGGTTAACTCCCCCTCACCAATTATGGACGAGCTGCCTCTGGTTCCAATGCTTCTGTATCCATGATTGTACAAGAGCAGATTGCATTTAATGGAGTTGCACCTTTAAACACTTCTGACAAAGATTGTAATCAATGTGTTTGTCACGCTGCAACATTCCTTGCACTGCAGCCCACACGTATATGCCTGCTGGCCTGGACAGCCCAGTGGGATGTCAGGTGTATCACTCTAGAGGGGCTCAGAATTCTTCTGTTTTACTGATCCATCTCTGAGCTTTTGATGCCCTTGCAGACTGGCACACCTTCCTGGGCACCTCAATATTGGACATAGCTCTGGGTTCCTATATTTGGCTTTTGCTCTCTTATGCCTCCCTCTCCATCCCTTTCCATTCTGGTGGCTGGTTTCTCCTTTATAAGCATCTGCTTCCTGGTCCAGTCTCAGGAACCTCTTGCCTGTGACCTGGTTCGAAGAGCTCATGCACCTCAGCTCCGTCAGCAGACCTGTTCCTTTCTGGGTCTTCCTGGTTGCCTCACCAAGGAATTAGCTCTGCTCCCAGCTCCCTAGAAGAGGAATAATTCTGAACCTGAATCCTCCTGCTCCAGAGGTCAAGTCTTGATATTAACCCTTATCTGCTGCTTTCTTTGTGCTAGCAGTAACAACAGAAGAATCTTTTCTGACTGAGGCAGTCACATCATGCAGCCCTCGATTGGAGCTCTAGTGCTCACCACTGTCTTAAATGATGGTGTGAGGAGCCAGAAATGAAATTTGAACACAGAGATTTCATAGTTTGGCTATAGACTTCTATTTGAAATGAAAAGGGGGTTGAAAAATGCCTTGCTGCCCCTATTCTAAGAGGTATTTCCCTAAAGCAAAACTAAGGATCTGTCCAAAATCAAAATGTCCAAAGAAAAATGTCCTGTGTCGAAAGTACTATTCTGGCACTCTCATTCTAAAAATTAACTCTTAGGTGAAACGGAAAATGTCTTTGGCCTTGAAATGTGTACAAATCTTCAAAAAGGAAAGGAGTATCTCCAGCACAAAAGTTCGAAATGGATGAAGTGCACAGTTCCAGAGGACGACCCTTCTCTTTAAACATTTAAGGATATGAATTTTCCTTTGGCTTCTTTGGTTGGCAAAACAACGTGTATGCAAAACAGCTTGGCTGCTAGTCTTAATGTTGGCAGGATACCTGGTGTACTCTCATGGTAGGAGTTTTTCATGTGCTTTATTTAACATACTTGCAAACTTGAATATGTCTTGTATATTCTCCTGGACTTTCTCATGTGCTTCATTTGGCACACTTGCACATTGAATCTGCCTGGTAGTATTCTCCTGCTGGGAATTTCTCATGTTTCACAGGGCACACTTGCAAACCCGACAATATCTTGTATTCATTCCATTGTGTCTCTTCAGGAAATGTTGAGTCTAATTATTTTCTTATATGCTTCATTTATTCTTATTTGCCTTTGGTAGGGTTGCCGAAGTGCCCTGGTGTCCCAGCTTCACTGGTGTGGACTCACCGGCTCTTTGTGGTGTGCTTTGGTTCTTCCGCGGTAAGCATGCACCAGCTCTTCAGCATCCTGTTTCTTCTTGCCGCGTTCGCAACCCCTGCGTTGTGGTTGCCTTTTCTGGGTTTCTCCTTGCATGAGCGGCGCATTAATGCATGGGGAATGGAGGGGGCATCCCTAAAAGAAAAAGGGGTATATCATGCCTCGTCCGATGATGTCTTGTCATACTCTTGAGGGTTGTATCCCACCAGGTTATCCTCCCTTATATAGCTTCCCCCAGGGTCAGGATCAGGTAGCGACTGCCGTGGACACCGGGGTAGATGTCACTTCTGGGAAAGGAGTGACCACACCATCGGATTCATCACACAGGGCTCTAAACATAAGGCTCCCTCTCTTGTGATAATCTGTTTCCCTTCCAAAGGGGCAGAGTCTTTGGACTTCTCTGTGGTTTTTTCTCACAGTGTGTTGGCGGGTCAGTTCTAGGTCATCACTCAAAGCCTACACTATGTCCTTTTTCTCCTTCCTTCATTATGGTTTTAATAAGAATTAAGGATGTAAAAGGTTATGCATTGCAAGGGGGCTCCTTATGAGTTCGCCGGTATGACAGTAAAAATACTGACATGCCGGAATTCCTTTAGCACATGCACTCCTCCTCCCCACTGAAGTGGGTTATTACCGACATCAACAGCCATTGGCTGGGATTACCAGACAAATTGTGCCGGTAATACCAATGCCACCCCTAAACTGCCCGAAATGCCTGCATGGAAATTACTGGCACTGGAAATCGTGTCACTGACGGAGAGGGGAAGTTTACCGGTGGCCATCTTTAAAACTCAATCTACCGTGATTCTCCCATTTCCTATTGCCATACAGTTACAGAAGAGGTGCCAAAAAAATGTCCCAGCAAAATAAGTCCTGGGTCCCCGATGTCCAGCTCCACAAGCCCAAATTCACAGACAATGATCGAACACTCTGATGCTCTGTATGGCATCATGCACAGGAGAACAAGTGTGCAGAGAAAGTCTGCCATATGAGCAGAGGTGAGGACAAAGGTGATGGCTGTGGGGACTGTTCCCCATATGACAAGAGATTGCTGCAGACAGTAGGATGACCTCAAAGCTACCTCAAAGCAATGGCATGGAGCCTCATTGCAAAGCGGAGGAGGCAGGACGTCACCACAGGAGGAGGGACGGTGAAACCCCTCTGCCTCACGACCTGGGGGGAGATGGCAGCTCCATACTCCACATGGAGGGAATCGATCGAGTTGGCAGTGCAGAGGCAGGGGCAGGGTCCCAAGGCAATGGTGGTAAGTGCAACAGACACACCAATCAAATGTTGTGTCCAAATGCATGCATCTCCCAGCAGAGAAGCACTAAATGGGCAAGGGAATTGGTCCAACATATGTCAGTCACAACAAATAGCCAGTGAACAGACATGTGCAGAGGATACGGGTAGATGCAGCCATGCACAAGCACAGTATTTGAAAAATTCATCCCGACATATGGACACACGAGAAGCACTCAGTGAGTCCATATCATGAATTGATGGTCCACCGCACACACAACAGCGAGCCACCTTGGCAGGCCAACAGGCAATGTGCCTCCCACTACCTACATGTAGGAGCACACATTGGAGCCAACACACCCAAGTAATCCACATGGAATGAGCAGCTGCAGGACACACACAATGTCAAATGAGTGTACTTCAAGCCTGCAGACATGACTCTGAGATGACTAATTGCATGCCATTAAATTCCCAACAGGCACAGAGTTCACGGCTTGTGACGGGGCTGGGCCATGAACATCTCGCATCCAAACCTGCTCAGGCCACGCCCTTTGCCAGCAGGGCGAGAGAGCAGGGCAGGGCTACTGGGCCACCTGTGCCTCCATCACCATCATCACCACCTCTGAGACCATCACCATCATCAACATCACAACCTCTGCCACCTCCAACCACCACTGCATCTGGCACACCAGCAATACTGATGGCTGTCGCTATCCCTTAGGCTGTGCTCAGTGGCCCCTCCACTGGCCAGCAGGGAGATGTGTCATTTGTCAAAGCTACCAGATGAGGCTTGATCAAGCCCTTGCAACAGTGCTGCCATCACACTGATGTCCAATAGTGGCTGGGGCCCAGGAATGCCTGCCTCACCATCACGGGCAATGCAGCCACCAGGCTATCATAGCAGGGCCCATGTGCCCAAAACTGCACTTTCAGAAATATGGCTATCTAGTTCAGCTCAGATAGCTAGAAAAAACACAGTGCTCTGTGGTTATAAAATCTTCCGGGCTGATCGTAAAGACCAACATGGTGGGGGTGTAGCAATCATGGTGGTGAAAGACCAATTTAGTTGTTATGACTCAAATATCCATCATCTGGATGACTGTGAATACCTCATGATAAAAATGAAAATTAACCCAAATGTTTCTCTCGCCATAATTATACTTTATAAACCTCCCCACTCTATTCCATCTTTTGAAGAACAGCTTATAGGAGTTTTGAATAGCATCACTAAAGCGAATTCACCAATCATTGTTATAGGTGATTTTAACTTATGGGCTGAAGATCCATCAGACAATTCTGCCACTTCTCTCCTATTCTCCTTGGAAGTGATAGGTTACACCCAACTGGTAAATGTACCAACACATTAAGGTGGCCATACCTTGGACTGGATACTATCACATAATGTCCAGAACTCTACCATTATTACCCTAGGATGTCCTTGGTCGAATCATCTTTTTGTAAACACTATGATCATACTCCCAAGTCCGCCATTAAGACTTGATACCAATGCCAGGTCTATGATCACTTAAAGAAATATTGAAAAGGTCACACTGATTGTGTTTCCTCTCTGGTGTCCACCAAATTGGGTGTTATTGATTCATTCAAAGACACGTCCAAATTATTCAGTCACTTATTATCTACCATTAACGATACCATCAATATTTTGGCCCCAGAAGAAACTAAGATAATGAAAGCTGAGACTACCAATAAAATCTGGTTCTGTGGTGAGATCATGGAAGAAAGAAAAATAAAAATAACATATGAGCGAGAATGGAGGAAGCACCCATCACTGATTATTTTGGAAAAATGTAAAAATCGGTTCAAAAGTATAAAAATGTCATAATTGAGTCTGAAAAGAAAACATACAATGCTTACATTGATAATGCTAAACCCAACTCAAATGAATTATTTAAAATTCTTTGAGATTTTGAAAATCATACATCCTCTTTTCCTCCTATTTACAAGGACTCCGTTTGGTGTCAACAAATCGTCTAGCTATTTTTTTTATTATTTACTTGCTTTAATCGCTTAACGATTTGTGCAAGGTGTAAAAAAAACTCCAATGAGCGTCTTTGGTTACATCTGTAAAGTCTCTGTTTCCACAGATCGGCACTTCATTTGTTTTTTGTCTCGTTATTCTCCACATCATCACAAACCTGTTTCTGGATTTTATCATAATTTCCCATTTGTCATTTTCGTCTTCAGCTCTTCTTTCATGGTCCGGTCTTTTATCGCTCTGTTAATATGTTTGAGCCACGGCTATCACCCATGAGGTCTTTTCTCCGCTCATCAGCCTCGATCACCAGACTTCTTCCTCGTATATAGATGATGCCAAAATGTGTCGGTCCAAGTAGGTCGTTCTGATGTTATGAATCCCTGGGCATGATAGTAGGAGGTGCCTTACAGTTACTATCTGTTCTTGGTTTTACAGTATCAGCACTTGTTTGAAGTAGAGAGACCTCTTAGGGCCAAGATGTCATTGGTTTCTAGAAGGTTTAGACGTGCTCTTATGAAGGTGTTTCTAAGGGCTCTGTTTCAAAACTTCTTCATATATTCTTGAGTTTTGTTTAACTTTTTTGTAATAATGGGTAAGTTAGCTGTCAATTTGTTTTTAGCTGCTGTTTCTAAAGTCTGAATCCAGTCAAGTTGCTCCATTTTTTTTTTGACCTTTGTCGTGTTTTGAACAAGTTCATCCTCATAACTGGATATCTCTTCAAGTTTGCCCTTATTTTTCTATGCCAACTTATTTAGCTTTTTTTTACAGCGGCCTCCTTTAATTAACTCAATATCTCTGGTCATTTTGGAAGAAGTGTTTTCCTGTATAGCATTATGCAGTTTCGGTCAATCGTTCCCTGGAGAGACGGCAGACTTAATTCTCTGCGTATCGATGCCAATGGTGGTTTTTTTGGCAATCTTAATACGTTTCTCCAGAGGTAACCCTCCAGTTTAGGCCATATTTTTCTTGGGATGTATGGCATGGCTTAAGCTCCATATCACAAGGATGGAATAACATTAGCTTTGTAGAAGTTGATTGCTGGGATCAAAGAGAACCGTCCAAATTCTGTGTTGACTGCTCTAGTTTGCGATGTTAGTTTTCTTGTTTTTTCAAGTAAGATTTTTTGCTTGCTGTTTCTGTGCTACTGCTGTCTAGGGTTACTCAAAGGTACTTACATTATTTTACTCTTTCTAGATGGGTTCCGTCCAAGTGCCATTTTAATTTTTCAGGTCTCTTACGTGATTTTTCCAGACACATGATTTTCGTCTTGTCTTTGTTGATCTCCAAGTTATTTTATTTCATATACTCAGATATATTGTCGAGTTGTCTTTGGAGACCAACTGCCGTCTGGTCTAAGAGAATCAGGTTGTCTGCTTACAGAAGACGTGTTGTTTTAACTTGGCCAATTGTTGGAGGAAATTATCTTACGTTTTCCTCAGAGTTCTTAAAGTCACCCAGGTACGCAATGAAGAGTGCAGAGGTGAGGGGGCAGCCTTGTTTTACCCCTCTCGTCATGGGTATCTCTTCAGATAACAGACCCTGATAGTTCAGTCACACTCTCATTGTAGTATTAGTATGTAGGGCTTTTATCAGCTCCTAGATTTCCTCTGGGCATTTCCAAGTTGACAATTTGTCCCAAAGTATGTCTCGGTTGACCTGGTCAAAAACTTGAACCAGGTCAATGAACACGATAAAGACTCTCAGACTCCCTTCCATGATTTTCCCTTTCAGGCTACTCAGGAACAGTATGTTCACTGTGGTTCCTATGTTCTTCATAAAACATGCTTGGAAGGGGTCTGCACAGGGAGCTTATTTTGCCCAAGACTGAAAGCTGGTTAATATCAGGGAGCCAACAACCTTCCTAATTATGTCTAGTAATGCTATTGGGTGGTAATGCTGTGGTTCTTCTTTGCTGCCCTTTTTAAAGATTGGCACTACTGTTGATGTTATCCAGGATTTTGGTATTGTGCTGGTCTCGACACATCTTTTAAATATCACATTGATGAAGGAGCCCATTCTTCTGGGAGACTTTTCAAATTGATGTTCGTTATACCATCAGGGCCGGGGTCTCTCCATGTCTTCAGCTTCCAAATTACTTCTAGGATGGATTCTCTGTCATATGGAACGTCCCAGATTGTACGTTTGTCTTCTGTCGTCGGGCAGATTTTATTTGTAAGGGATTCAATTAAGCTTTTAAAGTGTTCACCCTAGTAGATTCTCCTATGTTTTTCTGAAGCGTGTTGTTTGTTGGGTTTGCCGTTGATCTCACTAGTGACCAGAATTTGCATGGTTTATGGCAACACACCGCCCGCAACATCTCCTCCGAGTCTTGTTGGTATAGTATCAATCGATATCCTTTGGCCCAGGACTTGTATTTTTGGATTGCTTGTGTCGCCTCTTCCCTACTGGTTTGGTTGTTTTGCTGTATCGCTATTCTTTTCACTTTTCGCAATTCACGTCTTTTTTCCACCAAGATTTTGTCATACTTGTTGGTTAGGTTTTGATGGCTGTCCCAATTTGTTACCTTTAGTCTTGTATGCTGTGAGCAGGGGTTGGTAGTCTACTGCTTGCTTTATCCAACCCATGTACCCAGTTTCTACTGTGGGCTGGTACTTCTTGATTAGGTGTTCGATATTCTTTGCTGTTAATTTTAGTTGGCTTCCCTGGCTGTTGTTTTCAATCTGCGACGACATTTTCGGTTTTAGGCTTTTAAAAGACTTCCATGTAGTAGTAAATAAGCTGTGGTCCCTTGAGTTGGTTTTTGTGACCTCAAAGGAGGTTATTAATGGAAGAAGAGATCTTGACACAAAAATGTAATCTATTGTCCGATAGCACAGCGAGTAGAACGCTCACTTTGACATCTGTGCAGAGCCTGCTGACGCAGGTTCGAATCCCGGCAGGGCCAAACTCAGCCTTTCACCCTTCCGAGGTCGATAAATGAGCACCACACACTGTGGGTAATAATAAGCAGCTCTCAGATACCTGAGGGTTCATAGCACTATATAAATGCTAAATTATTATTATTGTTGTGTATGTATCTTCTCTTTCCCATGTCGGTACACGATCGGTCTGGTTGAACACTAGTTCTAAGTTGTAAAATTGTCCCGATATCACAAGGTCTGCCCATAGAGTTACTCTTTCCTCTGGGGTTTCCTTAGGATTTTTACGTGTTCTTCCTTTCTTCCAACATGTTGCGTTTAGATCCCTGCAGATAAATATATATTTCGCTTGATGTGCAATATATGCTTCGTCAATGGTTTTCTGGATCATCGAAAGATAGCTCTTGTTGCTCATTGCTTGGGGATTCCAATATGCATTTAGAATGATCACTGTTGTTTGCTCTGCTTCAGCAATCTGTGCGCTATAATGTCCCAGTATTGCCAATAGGAATAGGTTCGATGTAAGAATGTTAAGTAAGTGTAAACCGCTGCCAGAACGTATGGCTGATATTAGCCCGAAGTTGGTCTGCCTTTTTTGCCTTTTTTAGTTGGTGAAATAACTAGCTCATAACCATCCAGGTATGGTTTTTCTACCAGCTATGTCTCTTGAAGACACAATATATCAAACGATACCAGGTCGACATCGCTTGGGGCCGTCAAGTGGTGGAAGCATCTTGTGTTCCAAGAGCCTAAGTTCAGTAACGTAGGCTTTAGTTAATAGTCTTCTGAGAACTCCTCCTGCTGCACTTGGTGTTGGAGTGTCTCGCGTTGCGATTTACTTTGATGCGAGGTCAGAGCTTTTGGAATCAAAGCCCAAGATTGCTGGTAATCGGCTACTTCATCCTTGTTCTGTCTATTATGGATACTGTAGTAGAGTCTTGTACAATTGTCACTTTTATTTTAGGAAGCGGGCCACAAGGCATTCTACCAGTCTCTAGAAAGTCCTCAAAGGTATTGCAGGCCTCGCTCTTCAGTCTAGAGGATGCAGTTTCTTCGATCGTCCTATTTTATGTAGTTGGTTTTGATATTTTTGACCTTCGGGTCCTTTACTTTACATTTTCTCTCTTTTTGAACTGGTTTGTCTTTTATCAAAGTCCTTTGGTCTTTTGTTTTTTCGCGAGTCTTCTGTCCTTGTCGCATAGCTAATTTTGGTGCTGTGCACAGTTGAACTTGCCCCTCTTCTTTTCACACGGCTTTGTGGATTTGGGATGGTCTCCTTGTCCCTTGCTTCTATCAGATTGTACCCCAACATTTGGAGATTTTCTACTGTGTCCCTTACCATTGCTTTCACCACTGGCAAAGTTATATGCAAGTAGGATATAGCTTTTTGTCCCTCTTGGCCTGGTGCAACTATTTTTAGATCTTCTGATCGTCGAAGATTGGCGATACAGTGCAGTAGGTGCAGGACTGTTTTCCTGTTTAGGATATGGTCTTACCCTTTGTCCAGTATTTGTTCCAACTTGAACGTTCGGTTGCTTATCTCTTTTCTTTTAGGGCAGTGGTTTGTTTTTTCATTTTTCTGACTTCTCTCAGAGTGAGATCTTTGGCGCTTATGTAAATTTTGATTACCTGACTTCTCATATCTTTTCCCTAAATTTGTGTTTTTCGATACCGTGGGCTTTTTGCTTTATCACTCGGTCTATTTCTTGAACTTTGTCGATTAATATCATTTCTGTTTCTATTTATGCAGCTTCTTGTTCTCGTTCTCTAAATAATAATAATAATAATAATAATAATAATAATAATAATAATAATAATAATAATAATAATAATTTGCCATTTATATAGCGCTACGAACCCTTAGGTATCTGAGCGCTGCTTATTATTACCCGCAGTGTGTGGTGCTCATTTATGGACCTCGGAAGGATGAAAGGCTGAGTTTGGCCCCGCCGGGATGTCAAAGCGAGCGCTCTACTCGCTATGCCACTTGACCCGCTAGGAGTAGGATTAGGAGTCTTAGTAGGAGTAGTTTCTCATTTCTTGTTGATATAGTGGTGTCCCTTTGCGTTCCCCAGTTTTTCACTGATGCAGCTTGTTTGCATTTGTCTTCCAATGTTAGAAAAATTACTAAGTCGACTAAGTCAACCGTTCACTTCTTGCATTTTCCCCTGTCTTAAAGGGCTTTGCTGAGCTCTTGTAGGACTTTTTTTCAAATACGAGGTTTCGGTTTGAGATTCTTCGGGCTCATAGAGTGGATTTTGGCTTAGATTCATCAAGTCATTGTTGGATTCAAATCTTCTATAGTTATTGGGGACTTGGATAGCTGGGCTTTGCTGAGCTCTTGTAGGACTTTTTTTCAAATACGAGGTTTCGGTTTGAGATTCTTCGGGCTCATAGAGTGGATTTTGGCTTAGATTCATCAAGTCATTGTTGGATTCAAATCTTCTATAGTTATTGGGGACTTGGATAGCTGGGTTTTGTCGACAGCTTTCTTTTTAGGGCAGTTTGTTGCCAGACCTTGTTCCTTGTTGGCCTATTTTGGATTTTCCATGGGGCTGGTTTTGGGGCAGGCTTCTTTTCTGTTCTTCCCTCGCCTTTTAACCCCTGCTCTGGGGACCTCAGCTGAGGTAATCTCTGGTGCCCGTTGTCTAAGTCTTCTCTATGTTTGAGCCTCGGTTGTTCAAAGATGGCAAAATCTTTATTTGTGTTTTCGTTAAGGAGATTCTCTGAGTTGTTGTTTCATTGACTTTGGGCCAAAGTTAAGGTAAGGTCCTCGTATGTCACGCAATTATTTTATGTAGTTGTCTTTTTAAGTTTGTTGGATTCTCTGTTGCTTTTTTGTGATCCTATGATGAAGAGTTTTTTTCGGTTTTCTTCATTTGCTTTTTCATGCATGGCATGAGTAGCAGGTGAGATGTTAAATAAATTGCTGCTCAATGCCGTCGATTTCTCCAGTTTTTAAGGATTTTTTTTCGTGTTGTCATTTTGACCTTGTGTAACGCTCACCTGGTATCCACGGGGACATCACTCAGCCTTTTATGACCTCTTAGGACCTCGAACCCTTCCCTGGAGCCTACTCGACTGGAGAATGGGCCTGAAACACAGGATTGGTAGAGTTTAAATCCCTATTGTCTCTGTGTGCTTTAACCCCTTCTTCCCCGGGGTCCAACCCTTCCCTTTGATCCATAGCTCACCTTGTTTTCTTAGACGGTGTGCTCTCCGTCGTGCTTTCAGCGCAGGGGGGTGTTCATTGATGCGGGCTTGTTGCTGCCTAGTTACTTCTCTTGCAAGAGTCCGACAGGTAAGTATAATGAGTCTTTTGAACAGTTCTCTAACTTTGTTCCTTTCCTTCCTTAGATGATGGCCGGCGTCCGGGGATGGCGACGTGCTGCTGAGATGAGTAGCGCTGAAGGTGAGTGAGAGCGCGATGCGCGATGTGACCCTTTCTTATCTGTATTGAACTGAGTTCTTTTTCTGTGTCTTTTAGGTGCTGCAACGTTTTCAGCGTGGATGCCGGTTATGAAGAAGAAATGCGGTGAGTAAGCGTGGTATGCAGAGCCTCTAGATGTTTCCACGCTAACAAGGAGTGTCTTTTCCCTCTTGCAGATGAATGAGAAGTTCCAGAGACAGAGTTCCCCCAGAGCGGCTGGGATTCAGGTAAGCGTTTGAAGCTCTTACAGTCTTTAAAAATAAGCTGAATGCTTACTAATGCTTTTTTTCTGTTCTTTTCCCTTTTCCTTACTAATGCTTTTTTTCTGTTCTTTTCCCTTTTCCTTAGGAAGCGGCGTGCCAGGATGGGAATGACACCGCCGAAGATGCCCGCAGAACAGAAGAAGCAATGAATGATGCAGGCCTACTGGAGACCGATCCGAACACAGTGAGTGTCACGCTGCAGGTGCAGAAAACACAAAGCATGTTTCTCAGCCTGGGCGTGGCTTAAATCGTCTCTGGGTATCCCAGGTGTCTCTGGGCTGAACCACATCCCAAAAGACTAGACTGCACATGCAGTTCTGGGAATCGAAATATGTGGGGGCATCCATCTTGTCCCAATCAATGCACTACAAGTCCAATCCCCAATGTTATCCTATGGGAGTGAGTGAGTCTGATGCCTGTAGGTGATTGTGGCCTGCTCCAGCCTGCCATCTTGGAGGGCTGGGGACATGAGGGGCATGAATCATGACACCTTGAGGATTAATATCAGTAGTCATTTGCGTACCTAGCAAGAGTTTTTTTCTGTTGCCCTCTTTAGTTGCATAGTCAGTTGTTCCCTTTTCAGTCGGTTGGCAATGTTAGGGGGCAGCTCTTTGTTGACTTGTTCCTTTTGCCTTGAATCCACTGCAGTTATGTAACCTTCAAGATATATTAGTTTGAAAGACCACACAACGCTGAGATAGTTGTGTGGTCTTTCAGTGTATCATTAAGCAACTCATTAATCTTGCTGAAAGGGGCTATGGCTATGGTAACAGCAGACATGATTGAGAAGAGGTCAGGTTTTTTTGTCGGTGTATCTTTACTTGTTGTCGAAGGCAGTTCGCTCATTCTTCTGTTTCTGATCAGACAATTCAGAATCTGTAGTGTGGGCTCAAGAGTTCTGGATGTTTGCTCCATCTTTGCTTTTAGTTGAATAGGTTTCTTGGAGGGTTGTTGTCTTTGTCCTTTTTCGTTCTGTCTTCTTGCTCGAAGCCAGAGCATGTGGTAGCAGTTGTATTGTGCTTTCCTGTTCTTAGGTGTGGTGATACTGTTCCTCTTTCAGGCGGGCTTGAGCTTAAGTCAATCATGTCTTCCATTGGTTGGATTTTTTTAGTTGGTTCTGTGTTGATTTCAAGCAGTCTTTCCAGATTTTGTTTTGATTGTTGCTGTGACTCAAGAGTGTTAGCAGTTGTTTTGTGCTTTCCTGTTCCTAGGTGTGATGGTAGTATTTCTCTTACAGGAAGGCTTTGGCTTAAGACAATCATGTCTTCCATTGATTTAATTTTTTTTGTTGATTCTATGTTGATTTTAGGCGACCTTTCCATACTGGGTTTGGTTTGTTGCTGTTGCTCGAGAGGCACAAGGTTTTGTGTTAGGGCCTTTGATGTAGAGTCATCCTTCTTTGCAAGGCTTTGTTCAACCAGTACGATACTGGCCAAACTATCTTGTGGGGTTGGTTTAGGCATGACGCTGAGTGTCACTGGACGTTTGCCAAAGTGCCATCTTGTTGGAGTTTCTGGTATATTCAATTGTAGCTTCCTTTGTATGCTTGGTTCTGCTTTGGCTGGTATGTCACCTAGTTTCCAATTTTTTTTGAAAGCCAGGTCTTCTTTCACTACTTCTAGCATTTCTGCATCTGAAAGTTCAGATACCTTGTCAGATTTTATTTTGTTCCATTTACTGAAAAGGTCTTTTAAAGGGTTTGTGTGTGATGGTTTTGGAAAAGTAATCCTCCTGTTTTTTTGTGTCTTCTCTGTTTTCTGTTGGTCTGGTTTCTGTAATTTCTTCACTTTTTTTTTGTTAGACTGGGTTTGCCATTTATTTCTTTTTTGATGTTGTTGCTTTTGGTATATTAGCAATTTCAGCTTGCTTTCCCAAACATTGTTTTCTGAGGTTTTCTGCCGCTGCCTCTTTGTTGTGTTTGTTATTTTCCTTCCATTTGTTATCTGTGAGAGGAAGGCTTTGTCCAACCACTCCTTCGTGGTTGTTTCTATGCTTTTCTTCCCCCCTTGTCGGTTTTGTTTTGTGTTTCTCACCATTATATTGGTTTGGCGATGTGAGTTCATCTGTTTGTGGTGTACTGGAGCTTACTCGAGGGTGAGGGAGCTCTCCAGGTTTTCTCAGTTTTTCTGTGTGTGGACTTCAATCTGTACCTCAATGAGGAGTTTCTCTGCCTCTTGTCCATTGTCAGTTTTTGGTTTTGTTTGGCCGCGGTTTTTTCACTTTCCGCGTTTCCTTTTGTTTTTCTGTTATTGGGGGGAGGAGTCCTTGGTGCTGGCTCCGACTTCTCACGACTGCCTTTGCACACTGCAGGGTTGCAAAATGTGTTTTTGTTTTCCCGTTCGTTTGGGAATTGGTTTGTGTCATGCACTTTCTCGTATGTTGAGTTGTCTGCCGTAGCCTCACTTCTGTGTTCGGCCTCCGAACCTCGAACCTCACACAAGGCTTGAACAAAGCCTGCCATACCATCAGCTCATGCCTCCACCTCTCCCCTGACAGATGGATTGGACGAGCCGCTCCTAGGTAAGGACTTGGGCTTTGGGTGGTCGGGGGCGTTTTCTTGGCCGGCGGTTTTGTGGCTAAGGCACAACTGATCTTCAATCCGTGAAGCTTTGTTTGTATCATTTGTAATACTTCTGCTTTTACTTAAAATGTTCCTTGCAGTGGTTGAGTATGACTCAAGCTTGTCGGACTTGCCGGCACCTGCTGGAGCTTCAGCAAAGAAGCCTGCCGCTTTCACTACAGATTGTTGTAATGAGAGGTACACAGGTCCCTGCCTGCTGGGACTCCCGTGTCTGTTTCCGACCTTGAGGGGGTCCCTTGTAAGGTCTGCAAGGGGACGCGAAGGGGATTTGATGTTTTATTTGTTTTTGTTCAAGTGCCCTGGGTCTCCAGTTTCTTCTTGGTGACTGCGCAAACTCCACAGGCAGCGGCCCTCTTCCTCGCTGACAGGTTTGCAAGTGGCGTCAGTAGCGTCCATAGCAGCCATAGACTGCCAAAGACTGCTACTCAGCCACTTCTCTGCGGCTGCTCCGTGGCTGAAAAGGGGTTTTAAGCAGTTCTTCCCCCTCACTGCTGTAGAAAAAGGAAGCATACTTCAGAGTTTAGAGTAGGTTGCAAAAGACTGCTACTCTGCCGCTACTCTGTGCTATTTTTAACCGACTGGCCATCTTGACACCAAAAAAGACCTTATCAATGCAAATTGTCAAAATAATACCTTGTTGGCTACCCTTCCGAAATTTGATTTTCATATCTGTACCGAACAAGAGATCAATGAGATTGTAACTGACATGAAATCCACATCTTGCCCTGGGGACTCTTGCCCTCCTGATTTATTAAAAGGATCAATGATATGATATGATATGATATGGCCTTTGTAACTCGCCTATACACAAGTGTACATTTTGATACAATGGATCACTAAAATGATCAACTCCTCTTTCTTGACGGGCGTAGTACCTGGAGCTCTGAAGGAGGTATGGGTGACTTCCTTTTAAAAAAGGACACTCTTGACCCCACAGCCCCCAAGAACTATATACCTATTACCAACGTCCCATATCTGTTGAAAATCTTGGATAGCGTGGCCTACTTACTTAGAAATTCATTGAGGAGCATACACTTCTCAATCCAAATCAGTCTCGTTTTCGTTCCCAGCACAGCACAGAGACCGCTCCTCTGGACCTTAAGTCAAACATCGTTAGAATCATAGAAAGAAAGTATCCTGTCCTGCTATTACTGTTGGATCTTACGGCAGTGTTTGATATCATCTTACACAGTCTACTATATAATAGACTGCTAATTTTCTCCAACTTCTCTGAGAGTGCAGCTAAAAGGATTGCATCCTTCCTGGGTCCTAGACTCTCCAAATTGGCATCTATCGCATGTGGTGTTCCACAAGGCTCCTTCCTATCTCCCTTGCTTTTTAATATGTACATTAGACCATTTCTCAATCTCCTTGACGATCTGGGTGTCCAATTTGTGAATTATTCGGATGACACCCAGATCCTATTCAAGCTGTCTGGCAACTATCAGGAGGATGTAGCAACCGTGAATATTGTTTATCTTGAAATCCAAGCACTTAATGACTCAAAGAATGAGCTGCTTATCTTGGCCTGCGGTCCTCGTTTAAAGAAACGCACCCATCAATATGATTTTTTTTGAGGTGGCTGGTAACATAATCCCTGTGAGCAAATCACAATCTCTCAATGAAATAACAGGTTTCTCAGATTGGCTCATCATGTGGACAAGTACCTTAATTGCTTCACCAGATTAGGCCATATCTCACATTTAAAAACAGATCACTCTTGGCATGTCCATTACAAAAAAAAATCACGATTACACTACTGTAATAGATTACTAATCAGCATTTCTCAAGGCAACTTAAGTAGGCTTCAAACTGCTCAAAATGCAGCTGTTATGGTTGTTTTTGGATTAGCCAGACGGGACCACGTCAATGCCTTCAGGAGGAAATTACACTGGCTTCCTGTGAAGCAGAGAATTAGACATAAAATTCTCTCTCTCACATATAAATGCCAGAATTTAAATGCGCCACACTATCTAACCAAACAATTAGTGAGAAAATCATCCAGCAGAGTGCTACGCTCCTCTGACATTCCTCAGCTCAGTCAGCCGCGATCTCGTCTCAAAAATGTTGACGATTGCAGCTTGGATTTCAATGCTCCACTTGAATGGAATGTCTTGCCCTTGAATATTAAAACATCTCCATCGGTTATTATGTTTAAGAAAAATGTAACAACATTACTGTTTAATCTACCCAAATAGAAATCTGTCTTTTTCCTCAGCTTCTGCTCTTTTCTTCCTTCATTCCTCTTCTCTTGGAGCGCTCTGAGCCCTACGGGCATGTAGCGCCTTATAAGAAATAACATAAATAAATAAATAAACTGATGAGGAGGATTGATGATGAAGCCTCATTTCCATTGGGCTGCTACAGCCCTGGTCACTGCACAGCCCTCTACCTCTGCCTGTGTCCCCTTTCTCATCCATGAATGCACTCCTGCGTGCCAATGAGGTGCGCCAGTCTGCCATGGTGAACTTGTAGGCCAGCAGCTCCAAGAAATGCGTGCAATGCATGAGTGTGTGTAGGGGTGCAGCCATAGGATGGGCCAATCTCTTGGCCATGCCACTGCCGCCATGGTCATTCTCACCCAGTGAATGCAGGAGCACACTGACTCATCCAGTGCTGAGGTGATCCACCAGGCAATACAGCTGACCCTGCAGCACATGCAGGCCCAGGACTCCGAGCCCTCCATCTCTGTGACCCCCACAGAGAGTTCCCTGTCTGGAACCCCAAAGCACCACTCTCAGGGCCTCCTAACTGGAAAGGAGCCGGAGAAGAGCCCCATACCCAGGAGGCACAGGAAATAACATTTGGACAAAACCAGGGTGTGTACACTGTGTTTGGGGAGGGTGGGTGTTTGGGGAGGGTGTGTAGTGGATAGGTGGTTGGGGATGCTGTGTTGACAGTGGGGAGTTGGGAAGCTGTTTATGTGTACTGCATTTCAGATATCACGTTCAAGCATACATCACATTTTTACTTGACACAATGACACATAAATAACATTTGTATTTGTGTACAAGTGTTGGAGGTGAATGTGCATAACACATAAATAGGTGCAAGGGGGTGCAATGTGTGAATCAGAAAACATTCTCAAACAGTGTCTGCTGGGCCATGCACCCATCCCTAGCCTCCATACACTCAGTGTGCACATACATAGGTCCCTCAGACACTGCAGCATCATCTTGAGGGGGAGGCATGTCCAGATCTGGGGGCAGGGCTTGTTGCGCCTGGCACAGATGTTATGTAACATTACACAGGCCAAGACAACCTGTCACACTTTGTCAGGCCTCTACATTAGTGCACCACCAGTACAGGGTAGATATCTGAAGCAGGCCTTCCACAGGCCGAAGGTACGCTCAATAGCCACGCTAAACAGGGGGGGTGCACCCAAAGTTACTTGGTATGCAAAACATGCAGAAATGTCTTCTCTGTGAAAAGAACAGTGAGCTAAAGACTTGGTTGAGACTCTCCCAGGGGCCATCCACCCAAGAACAAGTCAATGGGCTGTGTTTGTGCTGGTCGAGAGTTTCCCAGACCCCCCCCTGTTTTGCATACCAAGTAACTTTGGGTCTCACGCTAAGTTATCAGGGAACTCCAGACATGGACCCCTTGCACACTGCTCTTAGAGAGACACAGCTCCAGCTCACTGATGATGCCCAACTAGGCTGAAACATGTGTATGGGGGGTTGCTGTAGTACTCTTGTTCAGAGGCGAATTGCCTAGCATTTTGGTGCTGGACTGTCCTTGGGCAGGACAAAGACTGATATGTGGGGACATGTCTTCTATGTGAAAAGAACAGTGAGCTAAAGACTTGGTTGAGACTCTCCCCGGGGCCGCCCACCCAAGAACAAGTCAATGGGCTGTATTTGTGCTGGTAGAGAGTTTCCCAGTCCCCCTCCCCCTGTTTTGCAATAGTCACACTAGTCCACACATATGCCCTGTTGTATGCCACTTCCTGTGGAATATGGGGATTCCTTAGAGGGGTCAAAAGCCATGGTAGCTGCAGGTATCCAGAGTCATCTACAAGGGGCAAAGACACATGTGTGACTCATGATGACCTGTGGATGTGTTGCCTGTTACAGCAGTAGCTCCATACACCGTCTGTGCATGCATCTCCCATGTGTCATTGCATCACACTGTTTCACACTGCAGTCATTGCAAGTTGATTGCATTTCACAGGGGGGATCCAGTCTGACATGGTACTACTTACACACAGCTCACAGCCAACACTCATTGCTTTCAGGGTCCATGACAGACAGGGCAGCATGCCACGGTGGGTGGTTTGGGGCTGTGCATTGCTCCCATGCAGTGTCCCTGATGGGAGTCTGGGTTACATATGCAGGTTCTCTTTGTGGCATCTACGATGGGGTGGATTGCATGGGGAACTAAGTGCATGCCATGTCAAATGCAAGGGACATGTCCCTCATTTGCAATATTGCAGTATGTCATCCCATGTATGGGTATTTTATTGGGAGCTTCATTTCATGGGCACCATTGGTGTTTGTGGGCCCTGCGCCTACTCGATTCCAACCCCCATCACCTTCCATCAAGGGTGCCTCGGCCTCGGCAGGCTATTCATGACAACTGAGTGTGTTTGGGGCAACTGAGGTATTTGTGTGGCATTGCACTATGTGGATTTTACTGTACATGGACGTCAACCTTGTTCAGTGTTCTTGTTGTCCTATGCCATCTTCACCCTTATCCCCTGCCTCTTGGAGGTGCCCATACACATACTCCGGACACAGCTAGGTGGCCTGGCCCACTACTTTGCCACCCATGCATGTTGTGGGATGTGTGGTGTTTCCTTCTGGTACCTTTAGTGCATTGTGTGTTGCTGGCCTGTTGAGGTTGCTTGGCGTGGCCTGCAACAGCTGCATCTCTAGTCATGTACTCCTCATGTGGGTTCCAGCAGGTCATCTGTGGGTGTGCTAGTAGGCCCTGCATATACATGGCCTTGTCAGGTCATGCAAGCACAACCTTTGCTCCCCTTTACATGCTGCTCATACAGCTAGCTGAGATTGAACATGTACTCCCCCAATATCCAGATCTGTTCCCTCTGTGTCCCTCCATGTATGCTGGCAGCACACTGTCTGCAGGATCATTGCTTCATGGGTTGATCCTGGGAATCAGGCACAGCAGTGAGTGGTGATGATTTTGGCATGACAGGTGGCCTGGACATTCAGTCAATGGAATTGCTTCCAATTCCTGTACACCACCTCTTAGGCCTGGGGTGCCACCAGCTCCACATGTCTACAATCCAGGGCTGCCAACGACTTGGGCATTCCTGCAATTGTGGAAAACCATGCCTTAGCTTCATTCACTGTGAATGGGTGGTGGGGAGGGCAATGTGTTGGCCCACATGGTGCAGGAGTATATCCAGCACCTGGCCCAGCACTCTGGAGAAGGCAGGCTGCGAAATGCCATGCAGTTGGCTCACTGATAGAATGTGCCTTTGGCCAATAAGTGCAGGACAAACACCAGCTTAATCGACGGTGGTATGGCTGTCCTGATGCCGATCTTGCTCCCTATGTCCTCCTAGAGATGGTTGAGGAAGTCTGTTATTGTCCCCATGTTCAGGCAGCATAGAGTGAGGATTTGTCTGTCTGTGAGGGTCCATGGTGTGTCCCTTTGATAGTGTGTGGCTGCACACTTTGCGTGGTGTAGAGAAGTAGACCAAAAGTGACTACCCCTGCCCCTCTGGTGAAGGACAGGTGAACATGTCACTTAGGGCCCATGCTCTGTCCAACATTGTAAAAGTGAGAATAATTATTCATTGAGGCGGCCATACCACTCTTATCCCAGGCACGTGCATTAGGGAATGGATACAATGTAAATTGAAAGTGGCAATAATAAGTGACAGGGGGTTATGGGCATGTTCAAAAGACATGAAGCAAATTACATTCATCATGAAGCTACATGAACAATAAGTTAAAGGAATGAAGAATATTACACTGCACCCATTCATGTAGGAAACACATATATAAAGAAATGCACACATTTGCACACAACATGAATAACATATGGATATATTTCATTACCATAGAAATGCAATAGCAAAAGGTATCCATCTCATTTAAAAGGGACGCCATAAGCATGCTTTATAATTAAATACAGGCTTTAAGCCTCAGGAAAGTTATAATTGCTTAAGCCACAGAAATATTGGTCCAGGCAGGGATGAGAAAGTAGAAAAAGGAGGGTCTGCTCAAGCAGAGCCAGTTGCATGAACTTGGCAGCATTAAACAGTAGAATGAATAGTCTTTAGCAGTGTTTCTCAAGAGCTTTAATATAAAGGAAATTGGCAGTAAGTGAGAAATTGATAAAATATACAATGAGCCAATGGGACCGAGACAGCAAGTTTGTGTCCATGGCGTGTTGGCTAGAGCCTAAGTCATCTCAAAACTGCTTCCACCCAGCCTCTGAGTTGCAAAACATGTCCTGTGTGCATTAAAATGAGAATAACACATTTTATACTGATCAGTGGGAGGGGAAATAATGATGCATTTCAGGAAGCATGTGCACCCAATAAGAGAGGGCAATTATTTTATTCATCGAAATTATACCAATTAGATTGTGGGATTCATTTTAGAACAGGACTGATGTATGTTGATGTTGTTGTTATAAATATATGTTGGAAATTGGAGGAATTTGAGACTTTCTTCTTTTCACCTTAAACACCATGGCTGACAGAACAAATGCTCCCAGCCGTTGGGGAAATAAAGGTATCTGTACCTTGCACCATTGTGTGTTTCTATCCTTGGATGGATGTATTGGGTTGTGTCTGAGAAATGGCTCCATCTACAGTGGTTTTTCATTTCAAGCAGCATCTTCCTCCTCCTCTCCAATGCCTCCTGTTGCCTCTGGTGGCCCTCCATTCCCTGCAGTTCTAGGTTGGCCTGGAGCAGCTCCATGTCCATGTACACTGTGGTGAGTGGCAGCATGGTTGTGCAGGGAAGCGATTTTGAGGAATGTCTGGCCCTTTTGTACTCTTCCTGTCTGCATTGGGTGCACCAGTGGCCTCATTTCCATCACCTGTGTGCTTTTACAGCCTGCTAATAGGTGCAGGTATTTCCGCCTTGGTTTTGCCAGTATTACTGGCTAAAAACGCTGGTATTACCAGTGTTTTCCTTCTCGTAATCAGCTGGTAATAATGTTGTGCCGGTAATATCAGGGCAGGTGGTTGGGTCATCAGTAACACTGTTGCCGATATTACCGGCGCTAGTATTTATGGTGATGAGTGTACCAGCACTGGTAATACCAGCAACGCGGTTACTGCTGACTCATAATGAGCCAAAACAGTAAAAGTGCTGTAAACCGGAATTACCAGCTCTATTACTGTATACTGGCACTCTCGTTTGTTTGTTTGTTTGTTTGTTTGTTTATTATTTGTAATGCACCGGAATACCCTAGGGTAACAAGGCGCAGCAGATACAGGAATTTGCAAAGCTTAATTGCAGACAATAAGATATATACATGGCATATACACAATAATTATGGAGGAGAATGTACATATATACAATTAACAGTAGTGTGTCCGGTATGTCCAATACGTATGATTAGACAGAGGCTGTTTTCAGCCAAGACATCATCTTAGAATGGAAATTTTGGTAGGGTAAGTCCATTCTAAGAGTGGGTGGTAGGGAGTTCCACAGTTTAGCCGCTTTCACTGGGAAACTATTGCCTCCTATGGTTGTGCGTTTGTAGTGAGGGACGGAGAGGCAGTCTCTGTATGCTGTCCTTATCGGTCTCAAAGGTGTCTGTCTGTAAAATCTGTCAATCAGGTAAATGGGGGCCGCGTTATTGAGGGACTTGTGGGTGAGTGAGGCGGTTTTTAGGGAAATGTTGTCTACGATGGGGGTCCAATTGTTCTGCTGGCTATGTGCTGTGATGTGGTCTCTTCTTGAGATGCCCAGGGCCGCTCTTAGTGCATTGTTCTGGAGGATTTGTAGCTTACTGGTGGTGGCTTTGGAGGACCCCAGATAAACCACGTTACAATAGTCTAAGCGGGATAGTATGAGGGCTCTGGCCAGGGTCAGGCAGCTGGTGTCTGATAGAAAAGGTTTGGCTGCACGGATCAATTTACATGTGTAAGCCGTGGAGGAGGCTAGTGAGTTCACGTGTCTGTTGAAGGAGAGGTTGGAATCCAGGTAGAAGCCCAATGTTTTGACTTTGTGTCCCACTCTAATAATGTTGCCATCGATCAAGAAGGATGAGTAGGCTGGACTTAAATTCTTTAGGCTGGCAGTGGTACCCAAGGTGATGAGTTCAGTTTTATCATCATTCAGGCATAGTCCATCAATGGCCATCCATGCCTGGATGATGATGTAAACCCTATTCACCAAGGCCAAATCCTTTCCATAATCTCCAGAAAGCGGAAGGAGGATCTGGGTATCATCTGCATAGTTAGTGTAGGTGATACCGAGATGATCCAGATCATCGAAAATGGGCTTGGTAAATATGTTATACAGTGTAGGGGAGACACAGGAACCCTGTGGTATGCCGGAGGTGATGGGTATGGGGTCTGCAGCATCTGTGGGCGAGAAAACCCTCATGGTTCTGCCATTAAGGAAAGATCTGATCCATGTAATGGCCTCGGGGGAGCAGTGGGCGGCCGTATGTAGGTGAGTGCATAGGACTGAGTGGTCGACCAGGTCAAATGCTGCAGAGAGGTCGAGGAGGAGGAGTAAGGCTGCTTGGCCATTGTCTCTGAGCAGATCAATTTGTGTTTTGAGGTCAATAAGAGCTGTCTCTGTCCCGTGTTGGGGTCGGAAACCTGATTGTCTGGCTCCTAACAGGTGATGTTTTTCCAGGTGCTTCTGTATTTGAACATAGGAGACCTTGTCCAGGATTTTCAGGAGGAATGGTACAGTTGTTATAGGTCTGTAATTGGTAGGGGTATCTGGGTCAAGTGTAGGTTTTTTTAGTAATAGTAATACCCAGGATTGTTTTAGATTGGTTGGGATAGACCCAGTGGAGAAGGAGGCATTGATTAGCTTTGTGATAAATGGGGAGAGATCGCAGGCAGCGTCTTTTATAAGCTGTGCTGGACATAAGTCTCCCTGGCAGTTAGAGGGCTTCAGGGACAAGATGATTTTTTCAACCTCGAGTGTGGTCACTTTGGTGAAGTTGAATTGGGTATATTCACTTGTAGTCTGCTTCACGGGTAACTTGGACAAGACAGGGTTGTTCAAGGATGCTTTTTTACAAGATATTTTATTTTGTAGAGTAGCGATTTTGTTGGCTAAGGCATTTTGGATTTCGGTGCACCAGTTCTTGTGTTTAATGAAGGTGTTTAGTGGTGCTATGGGGGTTTCAACTTCTTTTAGAATAGAGAATAGTTCCTTCATGTTTGAACTAGCTTGGGAGATACGGGAGTCAAAGGAGGTACGCTTTGCAAGGAGGATTTCTTTTTTATATAGGACTGCTAGTTTGGTGAGTTTGATTTTATTAGCTACTGATGGGTCTCTTTTCCAGGCGGTTTCACAGTTTCTTTTTTGCTGTCTTAGGTTTTTGAGGAATGGTGTGTACCATTTGTTCAAGTGCATTTTTGGCTTGCTTGGCCTGAGTTTAAGAGGGGCGATTAAGTCCAGGGAAGTGGACATAATTTTGTTATATTCCTCAACCAACGTCTCAGGATCCAGGTTGTCGGGGAGTGAGTTGAGTGTGGGAAGTAAATTGGGGATAAGTCTCTCTACCGTGATGCTCTTTTTGTTTCTCGTGAGTGTGGGTGGGGCCCTGTTGGACTGCATAGGAGGAGGTCTGGTGGTGGACAGCGAGAACGATACCAGGTGGTGGTCAGTCCCGGCTAGTGGTGAAATGTCAGTAATGTTAGCTAAGCAGTTGTAGTCAGCCACCCAGTCGAGTATTCTGCCTTTGTCGTGGGTGGGTTTCAGGCTTCTTTGATTAAATCCTAATTCGGTGAGGGTGTTGAGCGTGGTGATGGCGGCCTGGTCTTCGGGGTCATTGAAACCCATGTTAAAGTCTCCAAGGGTGAGCACCTGTGTGGCGTTTTTTAGGTTGGTGGATAGGATGGTGTTAAGATCCTCATCAAATGTGCCTAATGGGCCTGGAGGGCGATAGATTACCTGGATGTTGAGGGTTTGGGCATTGGTAATGGGTATTTTGGCTGAGAGTAGTTCGCAAGAAGGGACACTGATGGTGGTAGCTGCTCTTATAGGAAGGCTGCATTTATGAATGATGGCGACACCACCTCCTCTAGAGTTAGGTCGGTCTTGTCTCAGGATGGTGTAGTTATCAGGGACTGCTAACATAAGCATGGAGCCTGCTGCCGGATGGAGCCAGGTCTCTGTGATAGCAAGGAGGTCCAGGTCTTCATTAATAATTAGGTCAGCAATTTCTGTTGCATGACCTACTAGTGATCTAGCATTGATTAAAGCTCCCTTGATTTGGGGGCTCACTACGGGTGTAGTGGTAATAGAGGCTGACAATTTCTGTGTGGTTTTAGCACTTCGCTGGTTAGTGGGATGAAGTAAAGATTTATTATGGCGGTTCAGAGATAATTTAAGTTAGAGGTTGTTTGGGCTGGTGGAAGTGGAACTAGATCTCTTAGTGGTGGGCATGGAACGGGCTAGTGGCTCATAGATTTTGGCTAGTCTGGCTCTGAGTCTTAAATTCCTCTCTATAGTAGGGCAAGGGATGCTAGTCGGTAGCACTAGAGGTGCCTCAATTATCATTAGCGGTGGACTGTTAGATGGAATGGAGTTAGATAGGGTCGCATATATTATAGTTGGATGTTGCGGCGGCATGTTGGACAGTACTGTGGTGATTAAGAGGAGCAGGGAGCAGGCGAGCCAGCTACTGAGCTGGGGAGGCATGCTAGTTAGTTGTAAAATGCAAAAATGCGCAGACAGGGTTCACCTAGATACAGAATTCGCACTAGGGCTAAAAATGCATGTGCAGACAGGGTTCACCTAGATACAGAATTCGCACTAGGGCTAAAAATGCATGTGCAGACAGGGTTCACCTAGATACAGAATTCACACTAGGGCTGAAAATGCATGTGCAGACAAGGTTCACCTAGATACAGAATTCACACTAGGGCTAAAAATGCATGTGCAGACAGGGTTCACCTAGATACAGAATTCGCACTAGGGCTAAAAATGCATGTGCAGACAGGGTTCCCCTAGATACAGAATTCACATTAAGGCTGAAAATACAGTAACTCGGCCCGTAAATAGTGGCAGTCACTTTTCACCAGACAAGTGGATAATATAGATAAAAAGCAACGAGTCATTAACAAACTACCGCATGGTGACTCATTAACAGTGGTGGAAATGCAATCAGTAGCGCAGACATGTGCAGTGGTGAATAAGGAACATGGGTAATAAGTCCTACCAAGTTGCAGGTCTAAATAGCAGTACCAAGTAGCATAAGAGGCGTGTGAGGTAACTCTATAGCACTGCGGGTGCTGTGCTTCCTCCTTGGTAACAAATGCAAGTGGATCATAGCAATCATAGGTGTAGGGGCGGTAGGTCGAATATCTACACCACGTAATGAGCTTAGATGAAACGGATTTAGAACGGGTCAGTGCGAGGCATATGATAACGGACGTAATATGCCTGCAGATACATAGTGAACAGTCAGATTCAAGTGGCAGTAAGAGAGTCTTGCAGCAAGTTATGCCGTTGACAGAGTTTAGGTAAAGGCTGCTTACCAGGAATTAAAGGTCTGCAAGGTATCTGGGCGCAATGAGTCGAGAATTGACATAGATTCTGGCCCTGCGCACTGTTGGCACTGGACAGGCACAGGATAGGAAGAGTCCTTGGATCGTAGTCCTTCGAGCGTAGGACGGCTCATGCCTCACGGTTCGGCATCAGCTGAATAAGGAAGCAGTACAGCCAATCAGACGGCTGCTTGGATCGGCATCAAAGGTCCCTCAGAGTTAGAAGGCAGCTCACAATGATGAGGTGGCCATCTTTGGAAGGTAGAAAGCCGCGTGCAGTGCAATGGAAAGCACAGCCTGCACGGCTGCAAAACGAAGGTAATATGCACCCGCCCGAATAGTGGGCAAAAGCAAGATCAATGGCGACTCGTTAGTGTAACAAAAAGAAATTAAGTAAGGTGAAGCTCTGTGGCTTACCTACTATGCAGCCCGCTTTGGGCATGCTTCGCACGGCTCCTTCACGTTGCACTGCTCCTGCAGTGATGTGGGAGGGCTCCTGCTCCACGGATGCTGGGGGCTCAATATGGGCACAGGCACAGGACAGGAAGAGTCTATGAGCCCCAAAGTCTTTATGCTTGTACAAAACACGATGTACATCTTTCTTTATAAAAAAGTGTTAATTATTAAAATGTTTACCAATTAAATTCCGTATTCACTTTTTAGAGTCATTCAAAATAACTGATACAATTTAAACAAGAACTAGTTTGGACATTTGCAGTTTTTCATTGCATTTTGAATTCATAGGCATGCATTTGTTTTGGCCCCATAAAGATCATGCAAGATCCTGCTCAGGTCATCACGTGGCTATTGGTTACTGGAGCTGTTACACTCTGCTGGTTGACTAATGAATGCATTGGTGTTCGAGGCACAAAACCCAAAGCATACACAGCTTGTGTTGAAGATCCTCTTGCCGATCTGACTTCTAATCATCAATAATGTTTTAAAAAAACAGCTTAAAGTCTCTGTTACCAACTATGTCCAAAAGAATGAGGCAAATCATAATTGTCCATATGTTACAGGTATGGCAGCCCTACTCCAAAAAATAATGCAGGCAGCAGAGCATGTGTAATTGTTTGCAGAAAGATTAAATCTTTGTGCTGTAACATGTCCCAGCACAGGACCAGAAGTGTCCATCAGACATGATGGACTTGGTGAAGTAAGAAGGACAGGA
This sequence comes from Ambystoma mexicanum, assembly GCF_040938575.1. Lineage (NCBI taxonomy): Eukaryota > Metazoa > Chordata > Amphibia > Caudata > Ambystomatidae > Ambystoma > Ambystoma mexicanum. Next base: position 1,086,073,557 of record NC_090941.1, read on the forward strand.
GCAGCAACAAGGACTGTGATGAGCAAGGGGAAGAGGGAGAGGCACGGGTATTCAGGAACAGGGACCGGGACAAGAAAGAGGGAAGACCACCTCGAATGAAGAATGAGGACTGGAATTAAAACTGAAAAGAGTGGGATTAGGAATAAGATGAGAAATGGGATGAGAAAGAAGAAAAGCGAGTGTGCAGGTGTTAGGCGATCCTCTGCACACCAGGCCACGACACATCAGAACACTGCTCACATTCCCCCAACATCTCCTCCCAAGCTTCGAGGCTCAAGTGATTCGGTGAAGCCACAGAACCGAAAGCTCCGTACCGTTGTACGGGCTCGATTGCAACCCTTTCTGCATTGGCAACTGCCTTGGAGAACGTATTGCAGAAAGGGCGGCCTTACGTCTCCACGCCGGTCACGTGATACGCTATGGCGTTCCCCATGTGATCTTGGTGGACGTCACATGATCCAGAGAAGTCACGTGACCCAGGGGCGATCAGTATAAAGGTCTGAGAGACAGAACGCTCATTGCTTCTCAGCTGGCTTCGGACACTGTTTGGCGTTACATCTTGCTCCTTGTTACCTTGATCACGGAACTCTATCTCGGACTCCCTTGGACACCCCTTGGTACTTTTGCTTGGAACTGTTTACCTGTTGCCGGATATTTGGACTGCACCTCGACTTGTCTTTGGATCATCCCTTGGTACCTTGCTGATCTTCTACGCCTTTTCCCTACTGGGGATTCAAGTCAAGCCCTGTCTCCCACAGGTGGCTACCCTTCATCCACGCTAACCTGCGGTTCTACTATTCCAGGGACCGCCGCATCTAATGAGCCTCGAACCTCCCTACTAGGTTACCTGGGTCTCCCTTACACCAGATAGGTAAGACACTTTAGATTCTTTTGTTTACCTGCCTGTATTGTGATTGCCTGGTGCTTAACCTCCTTCCTTCTTGACAGCAGCATCGGTGTTCCAGAGGCTCCGTGGATCTGGGAAGACATCTCTCACCTGTGGCCTCAAGGGTCGCACAGCGGGTTTCTATTTCGTTCCCCTGTGCGTCACTTGGGGACGGAGGTCTCATCGGTCTACACGACACTCAAGTCAGAACAGACTGAGAAGCCGTATAGTCGTGTTAGAGGATGCAGGGATCCACGGACGAACCCATAACTGCTTTAGTTCAGGCAATTACAATACTAAGGGCAGACATGGCCGCCGCGAACACAGTGATCCACCAAAGGCTGGATACCATACAGAGCGTTCAGCATCCCCTTCCTGCAGACCCGGAGTTTGGAGAGGGCAGCTCCTCCCCTACACCGCCAGTACCGACTCCAATAGTCCTCCCAACACCTTCCCCCCTGGCTGCTCCTGAACGTTACCAGGGTGATCCCAAGACATTCAGAACCTTTGTTAACCAGTGCAAGTTACATTTCTTATGCAGGCCTTTGGCTTTTCCCACGTCCACTGCTAAGGCCGCCTTCGCCCTTTCCCATTTAGCTGGAACAGCTGCCGCTTGGGCTAATCCCCTGTTAGAAAACAATAGCCCGGTTCTTTATGACTTTGATTTGTTGGTCCTAGAAATGTCCCGAGTATTCGATACTCGGCACAAGGCACAGTCTAGGGATTTGGAGTTGTTGGAATTGACTCAGGGCAAAAGAACGCTGATAGATTACATCACCAGGTTTAATCAGCTAGTTGCGGAAACATCATGGCCAGAAAATAAGCGGGCGGTGGTCTTTTACAGGGGGTTGAGTAACACCATGAAAGACGCTTTAGCTGTAATCCCTTCTATGCCTACTCAGTACCAGGAATTGGTTGATCTCGTCCTGCAGGTAGATGCACGCCGAGCGGAGCGTAGAGCTGAATCGGGGGCCTCCTCCTCTCCTCCTCTTGTTAATACTCCCGTGTCCGTTACTGAAGAACCTATGCAAGTGGGAGGGGTACGCAGTCCTATTACAACATCCGAGAGGGAACGAAGAAGGGTTGATAATGCGTGCTTTTACTGTGGCACCACTGGACATTTCGTGAAAGAGTGTCCTCGACGTCCCAAGAAGAGTCAGGTTTTTCGGAGGGCTCGACCTTAGAACCGGAGACCAGGTCGAGTGTCCCATCTTCTTCTCCGGGAACCCCTCTTACCTTTGCTCGTGTTCAACCTATCTCTGTAAAGGCTACTCTATGTCCCTCTACTGGCCTTCTGCATGCAGTCAATATCGTTATTGATTCTGGTGCCACTGGTAATTACATAGATATTGATTTGGCCCATTCCCTCAATCTACCTTTAGTGGTAAAAACACGACCGGAACCTGTCCAAGCCGTAGACGGCTCCGCATTGATTTCTGGTCCTGTTAGACATCAAACCGCACCCCTCTTGTTGAACATACAGGACATACACACAGAAACCTTGAGTTTTGATCTGATCACCGCACCTCAATTCGGTATCATACTAGGGATACCTTGGTTACGTGAACATAATCCATTGATCAATTGGCAAGCAGGCACTGTACTCTTTGAGTCCGATATTTGTCAGAATTATTGTCTTCCGATCCATCAAGCCCCTGACACACCCTCTCGGGTCTTGGGAGCCCTAGCACAACTCACACTGACGGTTGACGATCCAGAAGTCATACAGTCCCATACTGTTGGGGGGTTGGTGTCTGGGATCCCGCCAGAATATCTGGCTTTCGAATCTGTTTTCGATCGAGGCTCGTCTGAGGTACTTCCCCCACATAGACCTTATGACTGCCCAATCGAATTGCTTCCTGATTCCACCGTTCCTTCGGGCAGGATCTACTCTCTGTCTCCTTCGGAGGAACTGGTGTTAAAAGAATATGTACAGAATGCCCTGCGTTTAGGACATATCCGCCCCTCCACTTCACCAGCGGCAAGTCCTATCTTCTTTGTACCTAAGAAGGAGGGGGATTTACGTCCTTGTGTGGATTATCGGCGTCTTAACGCGATCACCAAGAAGGATAGATATCCCATCCCGTTAATCACTCCTCTTTTAGATCATTTAACACATGCTACCGTTTTTACCAAACTTGATCTACGCGGCGCATACAATTTGGTACGCGTTCGTGAGGGAGACGAGTGGAAAACTGCTTTCTGTACACGTTACGGGCTGTACGAATATCTTGTCATGCCCTTTGGCTTATGTAACGCCCCGGCCACGTTCCAACGGTTCATGAATGACATTTTCAGGGATATTCTGGATGTGTACATGGTTGTATATTTGGACGACATCCTGATCTTCTCTCGTGACCTGGATGATCATGTAAAACACGTCCGAGAAGTATTAACCCGTTTAAGCAAACATTCCTTATTTGCCAAACCTGAGAAATGTCAGTTCCATAAGACCTCGGTTGAGTTTTTGGGTTTCCACATCACCCCTGGGGCGGTATCCATGAACGAGTCTAAGGTCAAAGCAGTCTTAGATTGGCCAGTACCTCAAACACTCAAGTCCTTGCAGGCCTTTTTAGGATTCGCCAACTTTTATAGGCGTTTCATCTCTTCCTTTTCCACGATTGTAGCCCCACTCACGGCCCTGACTAGTCCTCGGGTGCCATATCAGTGGCAGAGAGAACAGCAGGAGGCTTTTGAGACTCTGAAAACCGCCTTTACTACCGCACCGGTACTCCAACATCCCAATCCGGATCTTCCGTTCATAGTCGAGGCAGATGCCTCTTCCTTTGCCCTCGGGGCGGTGCTGTCACAAACGTGTCCTAATACCGGCAAGTTACATCCAGTGGCATTCCACTCCCGTAAGTTTTCCAGTACTGAGTCTCATTATACCGTTACGGAAAAAGAACTCTTGGCGGTCATGGACGCGTTCCGTGTTTGGCGTCATCATCTTCTGGGGGCTAAGTATCCTGTCACAGTATACTCCGATCATCGGAACCTACAGGATTTGGCCTCCCTGAAATGCATTAATAGCAGACAGGTCCGATGGCATCTTTTCTTTTCCTCCTTCGACTTCCGTATTATGCACCGTCCTGGAACGGCGCATGGGAAGGCGGATGCCTTGTCACGTTCCCCGGGGGGGGTCCAATTGCCTATTTTCCCCGACACTGTTCTCGAAAAGAGTCATGTGATTTGTCTCTGTACACCCTCATTGTCACTGACAGACTCGGTTCGATCCTGGACTAGCGATCATTCTGACCAGTTGCGAGAATGGGATCCGGTATATTCTGATGGTTTACCTTTCGTACATGAATGCCTGTTCCTTCCTACACCTGATACACGTAATCTTGCCCTTGAGTGGTCTCATGACGCCCCCTTTAATGCCCATCCCGGACAAGAGCGCACTTTAGACCTTCTCAAGCGTTGGTGTTGGTGGCCTTCTATGAAGCGCGATGTGGAGTGTTACGTCAGGTCTTGTGCGGTATGTGCTCAGGCTAAACATCAAAGGGGTCGACCGATTGGGTTGTTGCTTCCGCTTCCGGTACCTCCCAAGCCCTGGCATACATTAACGATGGATTTCGTTACCGATCTCCCCAAGTCGAAAGGCTACGATACCATCTGGGTAGTGGTGGACACGTTCACAAAAATGGCCCGTTTTGTCCCTTGCAAAGGTGTCCCTTCGGCCCCTGTCTTGGCGGACTTGTTTTTTGAACATGTGTTTATGCTATTCGGCCTCCCTTCGGTCATTGTTTCCGATCGAGGTTCACAGTTCACCTCTCGGTTTTGGAGATCCTTGACGAAACTATTGGGCATTGATACGAGGTATTCTTCGGCCTACCATCCGGAGACCGATGGTCAGACCGAAAGGACGAATCAATCGATGGAACAGTACCTTCGTTGCCTCATATTGCAACACCAGTCCTCTTGGTTGGCCGTTTTGCGGCTTGCGGAGTTTGCGTATAACAATGCGGCTCATTCAGCTACTGGTTATTCTCCTTTTTACGCCCTCTATGGTCAACATCCCAAGGTTTTGCCGGTCCCTGTTGCCTCTGGTTCTTCGAATCCTGCGGCCACGACATGTCTTAGGGATCTTTCTGCTGTTCATGCGAGTACAGTGGTTCATCTCACTGAAGCAAAGGCCTCTATGAAGGCCCGTGTGGATGGCAAACGTCGTGCTGCTCCCCCTCTGGTGGTGGGTTCTAGGGTCTGGTTATCTTCCCGACATCTTCGCCTAGTGGGTTGCCGGAAATTGCTGCCTCGCTTTGTCGGGCCTTATGTGATCTCACAGGTTGTTAATCCGGTGGCTTTCCGTCTAGTCCTCCCCAGCTCTTGGCGTATCCATCCTGTGTTTCATGTCTCCCTCCTCAAACCCTGTCCTGACTCAGTCCGTCTTCGTACCCCTGTTGCGCCAGTGTCCTTGACCTCTCCTGATGTTTTTGAGGTATCGGCCATTTTGGGTTCTAGATGGTTTAGGGGTAGGCTCCAGTATCTGGTGGATTGGACGGGTTACGGCCCGGAGGAGCGTTCGTGGGTTTCCGCATCTGATGTGAACGCCCCGCGGTTGGTAGCCCGCTTCCATAGGGATCATCCGTCCTGCCCACGGGGTCGTGGGCCGTTGGGGGGGGGCTATGTTAGGCGATCCTCTGCACACCAGGCCACGACACATCAGAACACTGCTCACATTCCCCCAACATCTCCTCCCAAGCTTCGAGGCTCAAGTGATTCGGTGAAGCCACAGAACCGAAAGCTCCGTACCGTTGTACGGGCTCGATTGCAACCCTTTCTGCATTGGCAACTGCCTTGGAGAACGTATTGCAGAAAGGGCGGCCTTACGTCTCCACGCCGGTCACGTGATACGCTATGGCGTTCCCCATGTGATCTTGGTGGACGTCACATGATCCAGAGAAGTCACGTGACCCAGGGGCGATCAGTATAAAGGTCTGAGAGAGAGAACGCTCATTGCTTCTCAGCTGGCTTCGGACACTGTTTGGCGTTACATCTTGCTCCTTGTTACCTTGATCACGGAACTCTATCTCGGACTCCCTTGGACACCCCTTGGTACTTTTGCTTGGAACTGTTTACCTGTTGCCGGATATTTGGACTGCACCTCGACTTGTCTTTGGATCATCCCTTGGTACCTTGCTGATCTTCTACACCTTTTCCCTACTGGGGATTCAAGTCAAGCCCTGTCTCCCACAGGTGGCTACCCTTCATCCACGCTAACCTGCGGTTCTACTATTCCAGGGACCGCCGCATCTAATGAGCCTCGAACCTCCCTACTAGGTTACCTGGGTCTCCCTTACACCAGATAGGTAAGACACTTTAGATTCTTTTGTTTACCTGCCTGTATTGTGATTGCCTGGTGCTTAACCTCCTTCCTTCTTGACAGCAGCATCGGTGTTCCAGAGGCTCCGTGGATCTGGGAAGACATCTCTCACCTGTGGCCTCAAGGGTCGCACAGCGGGTTTCTATTTCGTTCCCCTGTGCGTCACTTGGGGACGGAGGTCTCATCGGTCTACACGACACTCAAGTCAGAACAGCAGGTGATAAGGAATAGGCAGTAGAAGGAGAAAGAGGAAAAATCATAGAGGGAATGACAAGATAAGTAAAAACGGAATAGGATGAGGAAAAGTGACTGGGACTGTGAAGAGAAACATGTACTTGGTTTCAGGGAGAGGGATGGGAAGTAGAAGAGGGTCAGAGAGAAGACAGGGGAATGGGATCTAGGGAAAAGAAGAGAGACAGTGATGAAGGGAGGTACATCTGAGGAAGAGGAAGGGGTCATTGGTGCAGAAGAGGGACTGGGAGGAGGAAGAGGGTCTAGGTCAAGGAAGAGAAAGTGGGGCTGTGATGAGTAACAGAGTGTGAGAGGAGGAAGGTGTAGGAGGCAGACAGACTGGGTACAGGTATATCAATGCGATGGGAAGGAGGGATTAGGATGTGAAAGAGGGTCTAGGCAAAAAAAGGACGAGGCATTGGGATGAGCAAGAGGGACAAAGAAGATGAATTGGGAAAATGAAGGTATTTAGAGGACAAAGAGGGTCTAGGGTATGGAAGAGAAAGATGGACTTAATGTGTGGAAGAGAGGAAAAGAAGATGAGGAGCTGTGATGAGGAAGATGGACTGGGACAAGAAAGATAGTCATGAAAGAGGACGAAAGAGCTGGGTGATGAAGATGGACTAGGAAGGTAAAGAGGGACAGGGATGAGGGAGAAGTAAGGGAGTTGGGACAGAAGACAACTGAGATGAGCAAGAGGTAGATAAAATTTACTAAGGAAGAGGGACGGGATTTAAGAAGTGGAAGTACGAATGGGACAAGCATAAGAATAGAGGACTGGGACAAGGAAGGGGAACTGGGAAGCAGAAGATGAATAAGGACATAGATGAGAAGAAGGGTCATAGATGAGGAATAGGGATTGGCTTGAGGAAAAAGGAGAGGGACTGGGAAGTGAAAGTGGGAGAGGAAGGAGGAAGAGAGACTTGCACATGTTAGAGAGACCTGGATAACAAAGATGAAGAGAGACTGGTCCCAGGATAAGATAGAAGGATGGAATGAAGAGGAAAAATGTGGACTGTGATGAAAAGGAGGAAGGAGGAGTTTGCACTGGGACAAGCAAAATATGGATTAGGACAAGGAAGAGGGACAAAGGTGAGAAAGAAGAAGAGGGACTGGGACAAACAACAGGGATTGAGAGAAGGGGGCATGTCTGCAGAGCAGCAAGAAGGAACTGTGGTGTTAAAGAATGACTGAACAAGTATGAGGAATACAGAATGGGACAAGGAAAAGGAAGGGGGCTGTGATGAGGACAAGGACTGAGAAGAGGGATAGGAAAGAGGAAATAAGTGAGGGAAAGGGATGGGATTGTGGCACTGAAAAGAGGAAATTGAAAAGGGAATGTGATGAGAAAGAGGATAGGAATTGGAACTAGGAAGGCACCGAGGGACTGGCCAGTGAAGGGGGGTGGGTTGAATAAGTGGGAATATGATGAGGAAACATGACCTCTCTTCTGGCTGTGCCACTTAGAGTGAAGGGGGATTGCTTACAGATTGCACCCCTGCTTGTAGCTGATGTCCTGTGCTACCTCACCTGGGAATGACGAAGGAGAGGTCTGTGAGTCCTGCGTCAGGTTTTGGGAGACTGTGGGTATCAGAGGAAGCCCCCCAACAGCATGATGGGGCTTTGGGTGCTTCCTCCAAACACCAGAACCTCGAGTAATGGCGTGCCCACAGGTTCTCCTGATTGCATAAGCTGCTGCAATAGAAAGGTGATATTTAGACCTAAATGGGTCTTATTATATGTTTGGTGGTATCTCTGTGGTAAATCTGCAGTGATACCACCAAACTGTATTATCATTACCACCACTTTATCGGTGGTATTAGTCCCCATTAATTGGAGTCCTTAGGGCTTCATGGGGAATGTTGGCTGTATTACGGCTGGCGGTAGTACTGCTTAATTTGCCGATTGTGGGTGGTAAGGTGGTAGAATTACCTCCAGCTTCTTGCTGGAGGTTTTTCCTCCACCTTACTCCCAAACCTGTAGTTTGGCTGTGCGGTAATGCTGTGGTAATGGTATTACCCTTGTATGTTTACTGCAGTGCACAACTCGTAAGCCTGTGTCATATAAATTAGCAAAACAGAAAATGGATAGACCTCTACTTCGCTGACAGAGAGGAAGTAACAAATGTAGAAAACACAACATGTGTCAGCGGAATCAAAACACAAATTATAAATGAAACCAGCAAATATATAAACAAAACAATGATAGTTTCTTCTAGAACTAAAAGGGGTGCTGTATGTCTAATAAATGTGCACATTTATGTGTGCTGGTGTCTAGACCATGCATATGTCGAACCGGTGCACACAGCTGCACCTTAGAGTTTCCAGGGCACTAAGGGCATGATGTTCCAGAAACTGCAAGTGAATGTCGGGTCTTGGTGATTTCTGTCATAGTGATCACTGTAAGGAGTCTGCAAGGCACAAGCTGCATTAGTTTGGATCATAAATGGTAGTTGCACCCCTGGTGGAGCTACACAGGACTCCCTAGATGACAAGTGGAACAACCCAAGGCAGATCCTGTATATAGGACCATTTCCCCTCTAAATATCCATCCCCCTTTGGTCACTGTCTATCTTGTGTATTGTCCAATATCAGGTCTATGTATCTTTTGTGACCCATCACATAGTCAGGCATTATGATTCCCTCTATTGCAAGGCACATGCTGCAGGATTTCTCCAAATACTTTGGTTACTTTTACTGTTGTTCCCTGAACAAAACATCTGTTCTATCATTAAAAAACATCTAAAAATGCATACACAAGAGAAACAGTGCTCTGGCATATCATATAAACAAAGAAGTTGGGCAAGCACAGGATATTGTTATTGGCCTATTACGAGTTTGGCAGTATCTGGGTGGTAAATCTGCTCAGATACCACCAACCTGTATTACCATTATCGTCACCTATTCCAGAGGTGTTACCGCTGGATTACTAGTGCCGGCAACAGTTGTATGTGACACGAATGCAAACGAGAAGAGATCTACACAAAATAAACAGGCTATCTGGATGGAGACAAAGACTGGTTTTCTTCCCCCCCCCCATTAAAAGGGGCGACTCTGAATTTTTGAAGACCTTTATTCGAGACATGTATGCAGAAATTAGCTTAGTTCAACTGCCCATTGGTTCAGCACACCTTGACTAACCTACTGTACAAACCGCGTAGGGATTATACTGGAGGGTGGACACATTGTATCTCTATTCCTCACAGAATAGAATGATAAGTGGAAAGATATTCCCCAAGGAAAGGAAGGAAATCTTCCTCTCTATCACCATTTGTTGGCGCGTTACAGACTGTGGACATTTTCCCCCACATTCTACAAGGATTTGCATCTTTGAACACACTTGGCAGAGAAGGAGTGATAAGAAAGAAGACTTTATGACTACTAATATACACAAGTAACTATATACCCCTGATGAATGTCCTGCATTTATCTGTGTTCTAGGGACAGAAACTTGTGCAAGTTGGGTTCAGTAAACAATAACAGCATTTTTGTAAAAAAAGGAAAACAACCCCAATGTGAAGTATCACATGGTGTTGACCTAGTTATTGGAAGAATCAACCCACATTGTTTGTACTTCTTGTGTACTGTGGAATATACGTTTTATATGTTTTTATGGAGTTTTATGTAATGTGATCATTTTATGAGTATTAGCATTTACATGTTTAAAAAAAAATCTTTTAACGTTCATGTGTGAATTCTGGGTATTAGATATACCCACTGTCATTGTATATTTTGCATTTAGACATCTGTTAGTATACCTTCTTTTTGTGTAATATATAACAGTTGTAAATCCCCCATTCCATAATTTGCCAGTTTTGTCGGCACTGGTAATACCTGTCCCAGTAATACTGCTGGAGGTAAATCAGGTGCCCCACCCAATCTTCTACTTAGCTGGTGCAGCAACGTGCTGGTAAACTACATTACCGGCACATTATTACTGCACCAGCAAAGTCACAATGATATTTCACATTGACTGGAAAGCGATATGCAAAGTCATTACTAATGCAGATGCATCACAGAGAGCTAAGGCTGTATGATAAGAAGAAGGGAAACCCCATCCTTAGTAGAAGCTGATTTTATTGTATGTTAAGTAAACATTGACTGTCTACATATCTGCCAAATTATATGTTGCATTTGTTTCCACAGAGAAATAGGGATTGAGAAAGAAGAAAGCCTGAGAAGGAAGATTACAAAGCTTATAAAATGTGAAGCCAATGAACATCATCCAGTTGCTCCGAAGCTTCAGACTCAAGCTGACTCCGTCCTCTCAATATTCTTCCTGGAACTTGTGTGCACAGACGTGGATGGCTTCCGCAAGGCTCTGAAAGATATGTCATCGCTGTTGGAAATAGGTGGACACCTTGTGTTGGTGCTACTCCTGGGATGCACGTTCGGGATGTGCGGCACAATCAAGTTGCCTATCTTATGCCTAGATGAGGAATGTGTGAAAGCAGCTGTGAGTGACGCAGGCTGTGTAATTAAAGAATCAAAACATAATAAGAGAGTTAATCAAACCAAATATTCTGTCACAGATTATGCTAATATGTTCTGCATTGTTGCATGTAAAGAGAAGAATGTGCAATAACCACATAATTTGGCCATGTAAAAGACAAGGTGTAACACCTGCATGTTGATTCCTCAGTGTTTTCTGGTCATGTTGCCATGTCCATATCCTTCAGGATTGATACTTAACACTGATTGTTTGATTGCAGATATTTGCATATTGATTTTTTAGAAGGAGATTTAAATCATTGAAAAGGGTTTAACTTTTGATGTATAACTCATATTGCCCTTAAAAGACACACTATAATAAAACTATTCCCAATATGAGATCACGTGATGACTGCATGTCATGATGTTTTCAATTATTTTTGTGAACATTTCGGTACTTATTTTGCACCGAGTGTTAAATATGATCATAAAAGCAAAGCATATTTCTTTTACGTTGCCATTTTTCGGTTCTTGCCTTATGCAAATTTCTCTAAGAGACGTGCCCAGTGGTGTTGTTTTGTAAGTATTTCTCATGTGGTTCATGGCCACCAGATGTGATGGGGCTGGCATGATCAGTGGTGTGTCCAGAAGTTGTATTTAGTAGGGTGGGGGCACTTACAGTTTCTGATAACATTAAAAAGCCAAATATATTATCGTGCAGCAGCCACCACTCTGTAGTTAAGGTGTGTATCTAGTGCCACAGGAAAATGGAAAATTGAATTGCTAATAACCTTTGACTTGCAGGACGGATTTAGCTGATATTTTGCGAACAAATAATGTGTGAATTAAAAGGTCTTCCACAACCTCACATGCACTCAACATGTGCTCCCCTTCTTTTTTCCAGGTCCCCTTACTCTCGGCAATACGTTGTTTCCCTAACTAATCCTCTACCGTTATCCCTGATCACTCATCGCTTTGTGTGACGCAAAACCAATCCTGAGTGTGCCTTGCAGCTTTGCCGCTGTAATTTTGTGAGATTCCCACAGTCTTTCAATGATAAACCAAACATTTTCTACCTGTAACTTGATCCCCAACCCACCCCCAAATCCAATCTTCACATGGGGTTTTCTTTCCCACTCCCAACCTCTAGCCTGATGTGATTGCTATTGCAATTGCTATTGGTATTTATATAGTGCCTAAAGGCCAGCCCATGTAAGCGCTGTGGTTCAAACCAATCAGTGTTCCCATAGGAGTGAACCTGTGTACCCACAGGGCCCTTTAAGACGAGGTAGCAATACTTTGAGATAGATGGGTATGCAGACGTTACTCAAACATCAATAATGAAACTGACTCAGGAAGATGGCAGAAGTTAGACTGTTTTATTTGCAATAGTCTAAAACAGGGCGTTACAACGGACATCACAGGACGTACGCTCGCTTTTGCTCTGATCCTTTATATAGTAAAAACTTGTCATCTATGACGTCATCCTACGTGTCAAACTACAAAAACCTACTTGGAAAAGTGATAGGCTTGAAGGGAACATCTACGTATATGTTCCATACTTGACAGAGAATGTGATTGGGTCTCTAAAATCAGGTGGGCAACTAAGCCCTCCTCTAGTACATGTCAACTACATCGTCATAAATAACACAACGATCAATTGGCTCACAAGCTATAGAGCTCTTTGATACGTGGCCATCTATAATTGGTTGGCACCCTCGTACCCCTCTGTAATATTCCACACACGCTAGCAGCATGCAGGTTAATACTCCAGGTGCTCGTGGGCTGGTCTTGACCATAGCTTCCCACCCAATTAGTCTGACATCCATCAACACTCTTGCTGTCTGCCAGTCAATTAGCCTTTGAACATAACTTTTTAAATGTTCTCCATGCCTGCGAATAAAAAGGAGTATAGGCATACTTTGTCTCTTGGTTTCGGTATAGCTCGACCCAATGCCTATTTTCATCTGACCATGTGACTGGAGACTAAGGGGTAATTCATAGAATTCAGTGCACAAGTGGTGCAAGCGGCTGGTGCACAGAGTGCGCGTGCGGCGGTCTGCACCAGCTGCGTGCGCCAAAACCCATTTAGGCGCACAGCGTATTCATGGATTTTCACATCCATAAGCAGCTGTGGCACAGAGTGGCGCAGCGACCCTGCAGCAGCGCCAGTTACGCCCCCAAGCCCGCACCATGCGCCAAAAACATCGCACAAATCCAGTACATGGCACAAAGGCCAGTGGACCAGCATACAGCCCCCCAACCATGAAAATGCATGTAAAACTCCCTGCGCACACCCCATAATACACGTACCCTGCTCGTGCCAGGCCCATTGCGTGTAAAACTCCCCGCGCACCCCTTGGAATACACGTACCCTGCTCGCGCCAGGTAAATTGCATGGGAAAAGTCCCCCCTGTGGTGTGGGCTGCCTGTGGCGCATGAGGAGGGTGGGTGGGCTGCCTGCGCGTATTCTGGGGAGTGCGCATGGAGATTAACACGTGATAGGCCTGGCGCCAGCGGGGTACGTGTATTTCGGGGGTGCACAGGAAGTTTCACATGCGATAGGCCTTGGTCGAGTGGGGTACATGTATTTTGGGGGTATGCGAGGAGTTTCACACACGATAGGCCTTGGGCGAGCGGGGTACGTGTATTTCGGGTGTCAGTGGGGAGTTTCACACATGATAGGCCTTAGGCGAGCGGGGTACGTGTATTTCGGGGGTGCACGGGAAATTTCACATGCGATAGGCCTTGGGCGAGCAGGGTACGTGTATTTCGGGGGTACGTGGGGAGTTTCCCACGCGATAGGCCTTGGGCGAGCGGTTTATATGTATTTCGGGAGTGACCAGTGTTAGGGAGAATTCTCTGTTTAGGCTGAATTTCCTAACCTAGTGAGTCCCCCAGCAGCTTTGCTGGATTTCTGGAGTTTGTTTTTTTCCATCCTGCCAAGAGTGTGACTCTTTTTCTCCCACTCTTGGACATGAATGTGGTTAATTCCTTTGAATGTCAATGTGTTCTATGGGCTATGGGGTCTTTTACTCCATAGGGTCTCATATGTTTTTCTATGTGTGTTACACCGCACCCTCCGTGCCATAACACTGGGGCGTCCTAGAGGATCCCCACCATAGACTCCATACCCTGGGACTGACTACTGTCTCCCAGGGCATGTAAAGTCACCATTGGCTTTACTAGACCTACATTTACTAACAGAACTAGTACAAACCATCCTATTGTGGACGTACTAGTAGGGGTAATTCGATTACCCCTGGGTCTGTCATTCGAGGGGGCACTGTCCCGTCCCCCCTTGTCGAGTTTTGGCTGGTGGCAGTGGAAACTGCTTGTTATATTCGACCCCGAATATAACTCTATGGGATTCTTCCCATTGTTAGAGGTTAATACTTTTTCTCGTTAATCTCTAACATACCACCGGTTTATTTATCTTAAATAAATCTATCGGTTGGTATTTTCTGCCAGAACTCGGTTTTTAAAATGGCATCTGTGTTCGTCTCTGTGACTCCTAAACCAAAGGTTGAGCTTCTACACAGAGGCCCTCCAAAGTGGTGCCATTCTGTCTGAGTACCACAGGGGGTGTGGGAGGGGGTTTAGGCACCCTGGACTGAGTTGCCTTGCCAACTCAAGTCGCACTCTGGTGTGATTGGCCCAAGTGGTGAGCCACCCCACTCACCACTTAGCGTGTTTTGATTGACAGCTAGGCTGAATGAATGGGGGTTTTCTGCATAAAAGCAGGGCTTTTGGGACTGGATCTTCAGAAGTCGCCACAGGACCTAAGAATCCGACGAGGGTAAAGCTGAGCCGACCTGCAACGACGACACCTCCGGTGGAGTCCTGCTGAACCGACTTACCTACTCCCAACGACAGAGGAGATCTCCCGGCTGGAGAGTCTTCTTCCCCTGACTGGTGGGAACAACCAGTCCCCTTTGTTTTTTCTTCGCTTCCAGGGCATAGTGGTCGAATTGCCCGTGCTGAGCACCCCGGCAACTGGATAGCCACTAACCCGTACCGCGACCAAAAGGTGGTGCCTTGTGACGGAGCACTCCGCGGCTGGTCTCTTCCCTGGGGGTGCAACGATCTTCAACTTTCCTTTGACGACGAGAGCATCTCTTCTCTCTGCAAAGCCCGACTTGCATCCACCACCAGGAACAACTGCCCCCGCCGGAGCTGTCTCTCCACATACAAGGTACTGTGTCCGCCTGGCTTCCCTTGTGACGGTTAGCGTGAGGTGTCTTAATCCTCGCCTCTCCATTGGGTCGCCTCCAAGCCTTCTTAACTTTCTGTTCTGAACTGGTCCAATCTTTCTGTGACAATTTGCACCAAAGACTCGAAGTGCATTTCCACTGTGATACTTTTTGGGACATATCGCCTTGCCTCTCTCCGAGTGGGCCTGGCCTCTGAACTTTGCGATCTGCAGTAGACCCGGCCTTACTTGCCTTGCATTTGTTCGTAAAAGTGTTGGTACCGAGTTGATTTCATACCCTGCCTTTTCTCTCCCGTCCTAACGAATACTAGAGTGCCATCTAGGTTAAAGCATTCACCTCTGTCTGCAAATAAGTGGTGCCGTTGAACCTAGACTTGTCGAACTATTGTTAGGGGGATTGATTTACTTATAGAAATTGTGATTGAAGTTGTTTGCCATATTAGTGCCAGTGTGTTTTTCATAGATGTGTTTTTATAAATAAATAACTATATATCTTTACACCGAAGCTCTGTTCCGTGTTTGCTTGTTCTACTGTGTAAATTGCCCTATCTTGTATACTCCACATACTGCCTAACTCTTCTTGAGGGAAGTCTGACTGCTCAGCCACAGCTACCAAGTGAATCTGTGTGGTACAGACCGCTACCAAGTGGGTTTACTGCCAAACACCTGTAGTCCTAAATCTTTTGCAGTGGTCCCAGAGGGAACTGCACAGGTTTCCGCCTAACAACCAGGAAGTTTTACGCGCGATAGGCCTGGCGCGAGGGGGCTATCATTTCAGGGGTGCATGGGAAGTTTCACACACGATTTGGCATTGTGGCCCCTTCCAGGTGTGCCCTTTCCCCCTCCCCATGCCTTGCAGGCAGCCCACACCACAGGGAACTACCCAACAGCCCTGACCAGGCCCTGTAGGCAGCCCACATGGCACAATGCACCCCATCCACCACCCACCATTGATGGGCACCTGCCAGCAGGACCTGACTCATGTCCCCCACTATTGACGGGCACCTGCCAGCAGGCCCCGACTCATGTCCCCCACCCATCCATCCACCCACCTTTGACGGGCACCTGCCAGCAGGCCCAGACTTATGTCAGGGCCTGCCCACCATTGACGGGCACCTGCCAGGAGGCCCCAACTCATGCCCCCACACACCCATCCACCCACCATTGATGGGCACCTGCCAGCAGGCCCTGACTCATGTCCCCCCACCCACCCACCATTGACGGGCACCTGCCAGCAGGCCCCGACTCATGTCCCCCACCAACCCATCCACCCACCATTGACGGGCACCTGCCAGCAGGCCCCGACTCATGTCCCCCACCCACCCACCATAGACGGGCACCTGCCAGCAGGCCCGACTCATGTCCCCCACCCACCCATCCACCCACCATTGACGGGCACCTGCCAGCAGGCCCCGACTCATGTCCCCTCACCCGAAAAATCATCACACTCCAGACCCATTGCCCTTTTGGCCACCCAAATCCCACCCCACGCCACCCCAGTCCAAACACCCAACCAAGCATTCCATCCACTCCACATTGAATTCCCAATGTCATGATAGAAAATAAATAACCAGCATGCCAATGAATACATGTCCCTCAGACCCACACAATGGCGACACATGGCTGTGAAAAACCACATTGTGACATGCACAAAACAAATGAGAGAAGACCACACAAGTAAAGTATAGAAAAAAAGTATATTGAAGAACAAACCAAATGAATAAAACAAACGCAAACACCAGCAAAAAAAAATCCCAAGTCCGGAAGTCCAAAAAATAAAAAATAAAATTAATGCTGTAACCAATAAAATCCAAAGTAAAATGGCTCCAATGAGTCCGTCCATCAAACCAAAATCAGAGTTCCAAAAAAGAAAAGTATTCCACCATGGGTCCAAGAAAATGAAATCCAGGTCCAAAACTATTGACAAATGAACATCCAAGGGTCCACAAGCCCAACCATACAAAGGAAACCTAACTTAAATCCTACCTAATTAATAACTATATACAGAAAAGGCGGGGCATAGTCCATGCGCCCCAAAGGAAAAAAAATAGAAAGGAAACACACCTACAGAACTATTAACAAAGGCGGCGGGCAAGTCCAAATGCTCACTTGTTGATGTCCTGGGCCAGGGCATCATCGAACTCCTCTTCAACGTCCTGGAGGCGGGCCTCTTCCCTGGCCCGAGGACTCGCAGGGATAAAGCCATGTCCACCTCCAACTCCCTGTGAATTTCCTTGAGGCACTCAGCCTGCCTCAATACCCTGCACATGGAGTTCTCCGCCCTGACCATAGTGAGCCATGCCTCTTCCGCCTGCCACCGCTCCGCATCTTTTTGCCGGCCCAACCACTGCCACACGGAAGATACTCCCAATCCAGGGTCCTCCTGCCCTCTGGCCGATGCCTGCCCCTGTGATGTTGATGGCCTCGAGCCATTATTGCTCCCACCTTGAGCCTGCTGCTGCCGTGCATGTGCCCTGCCTGTCGATGCCTGCACGTCCTCCTCCTGCTGGGGTCCAGTTGTTGGGGTGGCCACCCCTGCTGGACCGCTGACTCCCGACTGTGGCAGGGATGTGTCCTCCACCAACCAGGCCGCTGGGTCAGGGGCAGCTCCACAGAGTGGCCAGGTGATACTTGGCCAGGAAGATGGCACAGAGGACGACTAGCGCATAGGGGGTTCAGTTGTGGGGGGGTCGGTAGAAGGTCCAGCACACGGAGGAACCCAGCCCTGGTGACCCGTCCTAGTAGGTCGACGCAGTCAACGAGGGACCTCTTTACGAATACCACATTGACGCAACGCCACCCCAGCCAGGACAGGCTCAACACGGTCCCGGATTGCCACGTCTGCAGGGGGAGGAAGGCCAGTTGTTGTTTGCGCATCCCCTCCCTGAAAATGGGTCTGGACGAAGGCATCCCTGCTGGTGCGGGATGATGCAGTCACAAGATTGGAGACAGGATTACACACAGGCACCTTCGCGGTCGCCTGTGCTGCCTCCTGTCCCTGCCCCTGGACTGCACCACTAGCACCAGTGGAATCCCCCCTCCAGGCCCCATGCATGGGCCTTCCATGGCCTCCTCCTCAACCAAACCCCCCAACAACCTGGATGACTCTGTGCCATCTTCCTCCATAGGCCCCTGTGGGGTCTCAGCTGCCCCTTCTGCTACTGAGGAGTCCATCTCCGACCTCTGCCTCTTGGACTTGCCCTCGGCAGCTGCGGCCGTGGCCCCGGCACCAACCTCCTCACTCCCCAAAGAGATGACAACCTGGGAGGGGAGCTGGGCCTTGCGTCTCCGGCTGGTGGTGGCATCCCTGCCGCTGTGCTCCACAGCACCGTCTCTGCCCTCTTCATCAGTTGACGCTGCAGACAGGGAGAGACAGAACACAGGCATCAGGGCACCGTACAATGGTCTGTTACACATGAGTGAAAGTGTCAAACTTCACAGATGGCATCACACTTCGCAGCACACATATCATTTGTACCCACACACATGCGCAAATGACAGGAATGATGCAGCAGGCAGCACCATACATACACATACATCTCATACATGAGCATGCAAAGGTCAGCCTGACGTCACATGCAACACGGGGAGTGCCAAACACATGCACACACGGCACTAGACATACATGCATCTGTACATCTGCACCACCTGTCAGTGAAATCATCGCCAACTATGTCACATCTGCCATCAGCCTCTTACATGTCGGTTTCACATGCATCCATGGTGTATCACAGTGGCACACATGTCAAATACACACACACGCACATGTACACCGTGCACGTACATGAAGGTAAAACCAGCATCCATGTGTCACACCCCAACCACGCCATAGTACATACACAGAAATGTAAACATGTGTGCGCCCACACATGCTTTTGGCCATCATGCATTTGAACACATACACCATTGATGTGCCTCATACATAACTGAACCCACATGCAGCATGCTCATGTCCCTGTACATACACATCCATACATGGCCCTTTCAAGACATATGTCCAACCTGCACACTCCTGGCACACCTCAACATGCACTACATCCAATCAGTATGCATGGACACTTACCGCTCAACTCCGGATGGGTCTGCCTCTCAAGGACCTGGAGGTGTGGCGCTGGGTGTATGCATTCCAGGACCCTCATCTGGATGTTGGTAAGGTAGACCTGGCACCCCTCTGCATACTTTGCCTTCAAGAGGCGCCGGGCCTTGCTGAGGGTCTTGGACCTGATGTCCTCCCAGCGCTACTGGACGTGTTCCATGTTGCGGGTTGCCACCCCCTCCACGTTAATGGCAGCCATGATGTCCTTCCAGATCCTATTCTGTCCTTCATTGTCGGCGCATGAACTTCCAAAGAGGGCATCATAATGCCCCAGGACTTGCTCCACCAGGATGCCAACTTCATTGGCAGTGAAGCTGGCAGCCCTCTGCCTCTCTGCTGGGGGGTTGCCACTGGTGCCCGATGGTGTTGTGTCAGACATGGCAACCACCAAGGCAGGTGTGGGTGGGCAACTGGGTCCAGGGGCTGGGCTGTGGAGCCATGGATCTTCAGTCGGGAGTCTTCTGTTCCAGCAGGGGTGGTCACAGCAACTGGACCCCTGCAGATGGCTGACGTGCAGGCACCAAACAGCAGGGCACGTGGACAGCAGGCAGGCAGGCAGCAGCAGATGGCAGGTGGGAGCGGGCGTGGGACTCTGAGGGGCAGGTAAATGGCCTTCTGGGCAGGAGAGTGGTCTTCTGTGTGTTGTCGCGTGGCCATCTTGATATGGAGTGAATTGGCACATGAAAAAATAGCATGTCAGCATGTAATTCGAGGAAAGCCCCTTAGCGCGTAAGCATGTCTGTGATGTAATGCGCGCAGGCGTTTCTTGTAATTCCGGGTCACCAAGACCGGAGCATTGCTGATCACAGCCTTGACCTCCTAAAAGCAAGTCACCATCTTTTCAGATCATTCTATCGGACCTTTCACCTTCTGTGCTCCCATAAGCCCCTGCAGTAAGGGCCTCTTGTAACTAGAATAGTCAAAGATCTATGATCTATTATAGTTACTGAGTCCATTACTGCAACATGTGTTTCACTGTGACTGGCTGGAGCGTGTTCTGAACTGTGGTGGCTCTCTCTGACATTACCTTCCTTCCTGCTGGTGATATCACTTGCCCCAAACACACTACCTCTGTCTGGCAGTATTGCAATTTTTCTTTGTCCACTTTGTACCCTCCTCTGCAAGCAGGGTGAGGAGTGGTATTGAATCTCCACAACACTGCTCTTCTAAAGTGCTACAGACTAGCAAATCATCCACGTACTGGACTACTGTACTGGACACATGTAAACACTCTGAGATTCACAGTACCCCTGGAGCAACCTTGTGTGCTCAAATCTCTGACCACAACACAGCTAGACAATGCATTCTTTAAATCAATCACAGTGAAGTGGGTTGACCCAGTAGGGATATTACAGAGAATGGTAGGAGGGTTCTGTAGCACTGGGAACTCCACCTCAAAAATGTTATTGAGAAGTCACAAATCTTGGACCATCCTTCAACTGGATCCCTTCACATTCTTCACAGGGTAGATGGCCATGTTACATGGAGACACAGAGGTTATATTATGCCTTGCTTCAACAACAACATATTGGTCTCATACATCCTTTTGACAGCCTCTCTAGACATGGGGTACTAGTATTGCACCAGATTTAAATGTTATTGCACTGCTCCAACACTCGTTAACAGCCCCACATCATGAGGATTTCTGGTCCATAAATGGTCTGGCACCTTCTTCAAATCCTCCTTCCAATATAACAGTGTATTTCTAACAATGAGCATGGTCTGTGGTACTTCCCTTTTCTCTGTTTTTTCACTGTCTTCAAGCAACTGATCATCAGACATGTCCCGTAGTGATAAGGTCAGACTGATGCACAAGACTGTGGCACTGTCCACTTTCCTCATCAGTGCACCAGAGAGCCACCCTGTCTGTTATCACTACTTCTTCTAAGAGGGTTGTCACAATAGTGCCTGGTGTTATCTCCTGTGGATTTGCAGGCCGAAACAAGAATTCAATCAGTATACTGCATGTCTGATTCTCTGATCTCTGATTCCCGGTACTCAATTCAACACAACCATTCCTCCATTAAGAAACAATGCTGAATGCACAGGTACCCCCTTTACCTACAGTATGCTTGGAAAAGTGCTGCTTCTCTTACCCGATACAAACCTGGAGTCGAGCATACTACACCTTTCTCCCAAGAGATTTGCCAGGGTATCTGTGCAATAGAACAAGGGAGCAGATTTATTTGGTGAATATGCCTTAATTCATAGATCCTCTATGTAAGGAACTGACATGAGAGCCCCTGAGAATCCCTGTGTGTCCATTGTTTTGCCTGACAAGGGAACTCACCTTCCTTGGTGCAAGATGTCGTAGCCCCTGTATCAACCATAAATAAACATTTTCAGTCCCCTACCTGTACACCTATCTGGGAATCCTCTACTCAATCGGCAGTAACAGACAGGACTGCACACATCAGAGATCCCTGCGGGCTGTCTTAATCCGCGTACATATTAGCACCGGGGTGCTGGAAAGGATTCCCTTCTAAAACACTTTCTCCAGCGTAGTGAGTGACCGTTCCATGGGGTAAAGAGTCAAACCGTGTGTCATACCAGATTCACAATGTCCCTGCTGTCCCTCTGATGAGCTGGTAATCACTAATGGTAATCACTGCTCCTTCTAAGAAATCTTTGCTAGATTTTTCTGAACAGGCTTGGCCTCTGTCTTTTGTGCCTGCTCTATGCTATACTTTTTTGGTCTCTTGCCTCCTTTTACAAAAATGCACACTATGTGCCTGTATTTACAGGCAACTCTTGGCTTCCGTTCCCACTACTTTGTCTAGCTCAAGCTGGAACTCTTTGGGAAGTCCCTTCTTTTTTTTAAACAATTATTTTTATTAGATTTTCAAGGTATAAACCAAGACCAGCAGCGATAAACAGTAAATAAGATACCTCATAAATTCATTAAACAGTAATAAACAGATGAGCAAATTACATCATAAATTCATTAAGCAATAATCAACGCCCCCTCATCATTTAGCCATCCCAGTTAACAGTCTCCCTTAAACCACTTAAGACTCATATGAGGGTGCCTACGAAAGTATTTTTGCCCCTATCCACGGGATCGAACATAGATTTCCTCTTTGCAATTTTAGCAATTCATTGCCTTCCCCATTCA
This sequence comes from Ambystoma mexicanum, assembly GCF_040938575.1. NCBI lineage: Eukaryota > Metazoa > Chordata > Amphibia > Caudata > Ambystomatidae > Ambystoma > Ambystoma mexicanum. The sequence continues at coordinate 1,086,095,851 of NC_090941.1, forward strand.
TTTTCCCCACTGATATTTGTTGCAATATTATTAAAGCCTGAGATCGTCCGCTGTCTTCATAGGTGGCAAAACTGTTCATTTCGACCTCTTGCAGCAAATACATAACCTGGCATTGTCCACAATTCATTAAATATGGTGAGTTAAATAACTTACATGAGTGGGCCAGTTCATCATTTGTCCCTATAAATGATACCGCAATTGATCTTTTATCCAGCATGAACACTTCATTTAATTTTTGTAATTCATCAGGTTTCTAACTATTTTAAACACCCTCTGCGGCCGAAGCGGAGAAGCTCAAGCTCTTATAGCTCTTTAGACTGGGTGGGTGGGGATGGATTAGAATGAGAAGAGAAAAAAAAAAAGGGGGGGAAGGGATGGTGGAGAACGGGGTAACGGAAGAGAGAATAAGAAAGAGAAAGAGAGAAAGAGAGAAAAAAGCTGGGAATTCATATATAGATATTATCAAAAATCTTGGTACGAGTCCATCATTACATCCAACTGGTAGTCTTCAACATTACATATTGATATCGCTGCAAAAGGCGACTGATCTTTAACTGCAACCGTTCAACAACCCCTCCCCTTGTTCCCTCCCCCCTCCCAGCTCCCCATCGACATGGATCAGTTCTTCTGCTATAGGTTAAGCTTGTTATGTTCTGAGCGGGGGACCTCTGCGTAGCGCCTTAGCTCTTGTGCTTCATTTGTCCGTGTTCAATTGTGGATTGCTCTTAGCAGGTTTGGCCTGAAGAAGTATGCCTCTCTGATGTGATCAAAGAAGGGGTCCCAGATAGCTCGTAATTTCAAGTACGTGCTGTCCCTCAGGGCCCCCACCTTCACCATGGCCATTACATTCCAGATCTTTACCCACCAACATGCTGTTATTGGGCCTACAGGGTTTTTCCATGCCTGTGCCAGAGTCATCGTCGCTGCCATCAAAAAATGGGTGATAAGCGCTGCGCTTTTTCCAATGCCGCATATGTGCCTTCCACCGTCGTGCCCAGGAGTATCGCTTTAGATGTTGCCGGCAGCTGCTTCCCTGTGATATCCTTTATGTGGCCCAGGATTTCCTTCCAATACACTGTCACCTTTGGGCATGACCACCACATGTGATATAAATCTCTGTTTCCTCCGCAGTTTCTCCATGTGTCACTGATTTGAGCTTTATCCAGTAGCTTGTATAGCTTGGAGACAGCCCCCGCTTCATCCCCCTCGTGTAGTGTTAGCTCCAGACCCACCAGTTCCCTTGTGGCTGCTTTCTTGATTTCTCTATGTGTTATCCAGTGACGGATCTGGATGTAAGTATATCTGTCTGTTTCTCCTATGCCAAATTTCTGTTTCCACTCTTCGAAGAGCAACAGGTTCCCCTCCCGGAAGAAGTCCTTGAAATACAGTGTTTGTCCCTGTCCCCAGTTTTACCAGAACCTGGGCCGTTTACCTGGTGTAAAGCTTTGATTATGCGTCATTGGGGTGTAGGGGACCAACCCTGGGGCAATGTTCTGTCTCTTCGATGCCCGGTCCCAAACTTTCAACGAAATCTTGATTGCTTCTAATAGGCGCCCCTCCGCCTCCCTGTCGCCTCTCTGCAGTCCGCGCAGGACTCCCAACGGGATTGTGGTCACCACCTGTTCAATACCCACCCATCCTTGTGATGTGTCCTCTCTCCTCCAGGCCAACATTGGTGCTATCTGTGCAGTTAGGGCATATCTCGCCACATCCGGGACCCCCAGGCCTTCCAGGTGTGGTGGTCTCATTAGAACGTTTCGTTGTATTCTTGCTTTCCCCTTGTGCCATATGAAGGAAGTCAAATCGCACTGCAGTGCTTTGCATGTTTTGGAGGGAACCTCTATTGGGAGCAAGCTTACAGTGTATAATAGGTGTGTTAACAGGGTCATTTTGAGAGCCGCAATACGTGCAAACCAGGATAACTCCTGAGCGTCCCACCTGTGTAGGTCCTCCCTCAATTGTTTTTACAATGGGGCTATATTCACCCCGTAGAGATTTTTATGATTCTTCGTCAATTGGTTCCCCAGATAGTTTATTGACTCTTTTCCCCATGTTAGAGGGTATCTGGATCCCAGATCCTTAGCCACCTCATCCTCTCCATAATGTTGAGAGCCTTATACTTAGTGAAGTTAATACTGAAGCCCGAAATCGTGGCAAATTCCTGCAAGGCATTTAGTTCTCTTGGGAATGTATTCCCAGGGTCCCCGAGGAACAACATTACATTGTCCGCATACAGTGCTATTTTATGTGTGCTCCCCCCACATTTGACTCCCTGTATGTCTTATTCTTTCGGCTATGGGCTCCATCGCCATAGCAAAATTAAGGGCGAGAGTGGACAGCCCTGCCTAGTTCCTCTGTTTATTTTAATTTTGGCTGTGGGGCTCCCATTAACCATAAATGTTGTGTTTGGGAGTCAAAAATTTTCCAGTACTATTTTGGTAAATCTGGGGTCACATCCAAACTTCTGCAGCACCAGTTCCAGGTATATCCAATCCATGCTATCAAATGCTCTCCTGGCATCTAGAGCAGCAATGGAGAACCTTTGCTCTGACCTACGGCCCAGGTCCAGTATATCGCCTGCCCGCCTTATGTTGTCTTGTGTGTGTCTCCCTTTTATGAACCCCGACTGATCAGGGTGAATTATTTTGGGCAGGACCTCCGCGAGTCTGGTTGCAAGAACCTTAGCATAAAGCTTAGCGTCAATATTAAGTAAAGAAATCGGTCGATAACTGGCGCAATCTGTGGGATCTTTTCTGGGTTTAAGTATTAGGATAGTGGTGGACTCCCCCATATCAGGCGTAACTGTTCCACACTCTCTAATATGGTTAAACAAAAGTGTTAGGGGGCCTAGCAGTTGGGCGCAAAATGTTTTGTAATATCCACTTCCTAGACCATCTGGACCCGGGGCTTTATTGCGAGGCAACGCAGTAATGGCATCGCTAATTTCTTGTGATGTTAGGGGTGCCTGCAATGCGTTGTTATCTTCCTGCCTAATCTGAGAAAGAGAGATCTTCGAAACATACTCTCTTTGGGCCTGAATGTCTAGCTGCTGCCTTTCTAATAGCTCTTGATGGAATTTCTCCACTATCTCGAGTTTATCCCTCCCCGAACTGCACAGTTCCCCTTTTCGGTTTTTTAATTGCACTATGTAATTGCGGGAGTTTTGTTTGCGAAGTTTAGCTGCAAGAAACCTATTTGATTTGCTCCATTGGACATAGTATGTCTGCTTGGTATTAATTAGTGTTTGCGCTGTGCGTTCTACTACGTGTGCCTCTAGTTGGGCTCTTGCCCTCCTAACCACTCTGAGTGTTTTTTGGGACTGCCTAGTTTTGTGTTGAGTTTCTGCTACCTTTAGTGCGGCTTCTAGGTTCCTTTTGATGAGTTCCCTTTCCCTTATGTATGTTGACGTTCGTGTGATAAGTTCACCCCATATAACAGCCTTCTCGGCTGTAACCCCAGTTTGTCTCCCCATTAGCATTCTCCTGGAAGTAGTTCTGTATCGTTTCTTCCATGTGCGCCCTAAGAGCCAGATCTTCCAAAATCATTTTGTTCAGTCTCCATGGTCTTCGGTTCTTATAGATGGACTGGGCCATCTCCATTTGTACGAGGACTGGGGCGTGGTCCGACACATATTCGGCTTCTATTTCCACTTTGGTAATGTGCGGGATCAGGGTTGAGGACACCAGCACCATGTCAATTCTTGAGTACCCCTTATGGACCGCAGAGTAATGGGTGAACTCTCTCTGTTGGCCATGGAAGAACCTCCATGTTTCTATGACTCCCAGATCCCTGAAGAGTTTGCCTAACACCTGCCTGTTTCTTGCATCTGCTGCTGTGGGTGGAAGCGTTTTGTGCAAGGCGGGGTCCATGACACAGTTAAAGTCGGCACCTATTATTATCTGACTCTCACACCACCCCCCCAGCGTTTTCAAGACCTCTCTCAGAAATAAGCCTTGTCGCTCGTTTGGGGCCGTAGATAGCAATTAATGTGTATAATTGATCTTGTATCTGTCAGGTTGCCCACATCGTTGTAACGTGACGTCAGGGGAAGGGGAGGGACGGGGAAGTAGGATCGGCAGTTCCGCCGATATGTTAATAAAGAAGGTTGATAGATACCTTGGCTCCCGCGCATCATTGTAGGATGCCGCAGGGCCTTCCGTGGGTACGCTCCGCAGAGAAGCGAAACCCCAACACTGGCGACGAGCGGGTACGGACTCCCGCTGGTGCCGGGCCGAGGTCTGCTGTCGAGCAGTATAGCGCGTCGGCGCGCCTCGGACACGGCGGGCGACTCTACACGGCCCCGCCTCCCGCGTGATAAAGGCCCGGGATCAACACACGGGCACCCGCCTCCCACGTGACAGAGGCACGGGATCAGCACACGGGCAGCCCAGGATCAGCACAGGGGCACCCGTCTCCTGCGTGACAGAGGCACGGGATCGGCACACGGACGCACCACGAATACGGGAGCGCTGATTCTGTATGGCCCCGCCTCCCGCGTAACAAGGGCCCAAAGGCAAAGCACGGACATAACGCACGTGGGTCTGCTGGCAAGCCCTGTGAGACCGGCCAACGAGAGGTTGGCACATGGGGGAAGCCGTCCTCTCGTGCCACCTCAGAAACCACAACCTCCCTCCCACGAGCGGTGTGAGGCCACGCAGACCAGGAAAACAAGGCCGCACTGCAACAAAAGGGTGAGTGGAGGAAGAAGGTCCTCCGCACGCAGCAGCAGCGCTGCCAGAGCTGCCCGAGCCAAGGCACAGGCGCCATAGTCATCCACGGGCACACAGGCTCATCACAGCAACGCCACCATGTCGGACACGGCGACCACACCGGCATCCTCCTCGGGAGGGGCAGGATTGGCGGCGGCAGCGTCTGGAAACGCGGATACCACGCAAGACAACAGCCAACATGCACACCAGGAGGGAGGAGCATCCCAAGTCATGCACATGCCCAACCACTTCGAGATTAGAGATACCTCTAATCTAGGGCCCAGATGGAATATATGGCTACAGGACTTCAAGTTCTACACAGGTGCCATAGGATTGACGGATGACACAAGATTGAAAAATACACTTTTCATGGCAGTGGGACCGGCGGTAAGAGACATTGCAGGGGAGCTGCTGAACGTAGAAACCGTCACATACGGGGAGCTACACGCCAAACTATCTGAATACTTTATGCCACACAAGAACGTAGACTATGAACGCCACATGTTCCACACAACAAGACAGGAAAAAGGGGAGTCAATAGACAATTTTGTGATGTGCCTCTGCATCAAACTGAAACATTGTGAATTCCACAGATACTCAAATGAAGAGGCACTCAGGTCCCAAGTAATCGCCGGGTGCCTCTCTCAGCCTTTTCACAAGCAGCTCCTACAGAAACAATGATCCCTAGAAGAAATCCTAGCGCTGGCCCGCATGGAAGCAGCGGTGGACTCTCAATTAGATAGCCTAGGAAAAGTGTCCATACATCAACACAGTGAAAACACCGAGTCGATCAACAAACTGTATACCCACCCCAATCAAGGCAACAAACACCTCGAAGCCACATGTTATAAATGCGGCTACGAATACCCACACACAGGAACATGCCCGGCTGTAGGTCAAAAGTGCGCCGCGTGTGGGGGAATGGACCACTACAGGGCCATGTGCAAAAACGCGCCAACACACACACCACCTAAACATCGCTACCAAGACAGGCGCCGGCCCACCCACCAGAGTCCACCCAGACCCGCAGGGGACAACGAAAGAAGGCGCGCCCGAAAAGAAGACAGCGACAGCAGAAGCCGGTACACGTGCGAGGATAAACGCTCGTCGGAGGACATGAGACGATCACACAGACAGCGTTTTGTAAGGTATGTTGAGACCAGGTCCCCCACCAGCAGCGACACCCCTTCACCCCTTCATCAGAGGAGGATCAAAGGAGGAAAGGATACGTGTGGGCCCTACAGGACAACACAGCGTCCACCCAAGACAGCCCCATATTGACACTTCAAGTGAATGACACCCCACTGAACTTCCTCGTAGACACCGGGGCGATGGTCAACATCATCAGTGATAGCGCATATCAGTCCCTGACCACACGGCCGAGAATTAGGAAGGCCACAGTAGACATATATCCCTATGGCTCCACAACACCCCTGCCATGCAAAGGCATGATCACAGCCTGGTGTACACATAAAGGGCACTCCGCAAAAAATCCCGCTATACATCCTGGACACAGAAGCTAACAGCGGATGCATATTAAGCTTCCGGACATCAGTACACATGGGACTAGTACACACCTTATACCAGCTGATGGCCCACAAGTACTTTGCAAAACCGGACGCAATCAAAAACTCATTCCCAAAGCTCTTCACTGGCCTAGGCAAACTGCGAAACAGGAAGGTACACCTCCACATTAATCCCCAGGTCAAACCAGTGGCCCAACATTATCGAGGCATTCCATTCAATATCCAGAGGCAGGTGGAAGAAGAGTTGGACAAGCTCATCAAAATGAACGTCATAGAACCTGTGTCGGGCCCAATGCCATGGGTGTCACCCATCGTCCCCATCCCCAAGAAGTCACCAGAAGGATCTATACGCTTATGCGTAGACATTCGCAGAGCCAACACAGCCATTGAAAGGGAACGGCATCAGGCGCCCAGGATCACGGACATGATTCACCTTCTCCACGGAGCAAGAGTTTTCTCCAAGATGGACCTCACGAAAGGATACCACCAAATTGAAATCGCACCAGAGTCCCGCTACATCACCACATTTGTCACTCATCTCGGCCTGTTTCAATATAAAAGACTCAGCTTCGGCATATCCTCTGCCGCTGAGATTTTTCAGGAGGAGATCCACAAGGTTATCAGACACGTCCCCAACTGTCTGAACTATTCGGACGACGTCCTGGTCTATGGCAAATCCCAGGAAGAACACGACCTGGCACTGCACAGGGTATGCCAAGCACTGGATGACGCAGGGCTAACCTTGAACAAATCTAAGTGTGAGTTCTCGAAAGGATCCTTGAGGTTTTTCGGGCACATCTTCTCTGATAAAGGCATGAGACCCGACCCGGAAAAAGTAGAAGACCTCAACTCAGCCACGCCCCCCGTGAACACCACAGACCGAAGGTCGTTCCTAGGATTGGCCAGCTACTGCTCCAGATACCTGAAAGACTACGCCACAGTCAGTAACCCCCTGCGCTTACTCACCCGGAAGGACACGCCATTCACATGGTCGAAAGAGTGTCAAGCAGCATTTGAGGCGATAAGGAAGGCCATCGCACAGGCGGAAGACATGGCATATTTTGATGCCAGCCGCGACACCGAACTAATAGTGGACGCCAGCCCAGTGGGACTCGGTGCCATATTGACCCAGAAAGATCCCAGGGAGCCACACATCACACATGTGGTAGCTTATGCCAGCCGGAGCCTGACAACCACGGAACAGGCATACTCACAGGTGGAAAAAGAGAGCCTCGCGGTCGTCTGGGCCTGCAAATATTTTCATCTCTTCCTGTTCGGCAAGGAATTCACCATCATCTCGGACCACCAGGCACTACTCACCATATACGGCAGCCCGAAGGCCAGGATGCCGCCGAGAATAGCCAGATGGGGCCTACGCCTACAGGACTACAGGTTCCAAATACTGCACCGGCCAGGGAAGGAAGAAAACCCAGCGGATTACCTCTCCCGGCATCCCATGTCCACGACAGCATCTCAACCGTCCATAGCGGACGCGTACATAAATTACATCATACATCACCTACAACCACTCCCAGTAGGGTGGCAGGAACTATCGATACAATCAGAGGCGGACCCAGCGCTGCGAATCGCTCGACACTGCCTACAGATGGACAAGACGACCCTCATGAAACATCAGCCAGAGGAGAATCGGACACTACGAAGGAAGACGTCAAGTGGCTGGACCAGGTCCGGGAAGAGCTGACCGTGGTAGAGGACAACATCATATTAAAGGGATGCAAGGTCGTCATCCCGAGAACGCTCCGGGAGAGGATAGTGCACCTAGCGCATGAAGGACACCGAGGCGTAGTCGCCACAAAGCGCCTCCTTCGCCAGAAAGTCTGGTTCCCTCAACTTGATCGCTTGGTAGAAACCATCGTGGGAAGTTGCCACGTGTGCGCGCAAGTTGCGCCCCCGCCACACCCAAACCCATTAAAATCATCACCGCTGCCAAACAAAGTGTGGGAGGAGCTAGCAGTAGACCTATTCGGACCACTGAACAATGGGACACACGTGGTCGTACTTATGGACGAACACTCAAGATACCCGGATGCCCAGATAGTAGAGAGCAGCGCCACATCGAGCGTCATTCCAGCACTTGACAGGATGCTCTCTGCCTATGGCATCCCCAAGATCATAAAGTCCGACAACGGTCCTACGTTCATAAGCCAAGACTTCCAGCAATTCGCAAAATACATGGGGTTTGAACATCGACGTATAACCCCCCGATGGCCTCAGGCCAACGGCATGGTCGAAAGGTTCATGGCCAACATAAAGAGGACCCTCCAAATCGCCCATGTACAAAACAAGCCATTTGAGCAGGCCCTTAATCAATTACTACGAGAATACAGGCACACGCCCCACAGCACGACGGGAGTGTGCCCAGCCAACCTGCTATTCCGAAGACCGATCACCACGAGACTACCTGAAGACCCGAGGCCACAAGAACTGACGCCGCTAGAGCAAGAAGCGAAAACAAATGACACCGCGAGGAAAGCAAAGACGAAAGAGATCACGGTCAGGAAAAGGAGAGCTCGGGAGAACATAATGCAACCAGGAGATGAAGTATGGCTCAGGCAACCCAAGAATCGGAAAGAAGAAGCCACCTTTGCACCCACACCCCTGGTCTTGACGCACAAGAAGGGCTCCATGGTCACAACACAAAGGGACGACTGCTCAATGGTGACCAGGAACAGCTCGCATTTCAAACGAGTCAGACTAACTCAAGAAGGTCAATGGACATGGGACAGAGACAGCGGTGAGGACAGACCATGCGAAGAAGCGTACCAAGGAGACGGGGAAGAGTCAGAAGGTGAGGCGCACCCCCCCACACCCACCAGGGAAGTACCAACCCCGAATAAGGCAAAACGACCGCAGAAGAGCCGCATGAAGCCAACACGACTCATTGAGGAGATGGGGTAAGAAGAGAGCCCCTGAACTCGCATGTTAAAAAGGGGGGAGATGTCAGGTTGCCCACATCGTTGTGTGGGCGGGCCCCCGTTGGGGCCCAAAGGACATGACGTCCAGGATGTGATGTCAGGGGAAGGGGAGGGACGGGGAGGTAGGATCGGCAGTTCCGCCGATATGTTAATAAAGAAGGTTGATAGATACCTCGGCTCCCGCGTATCATTGTAGGACGCAGCAGGGCCTTCCGTGGGTACGCTCCGCAGAGAAGCGAAACCCCAACAGTATCATCCCTTTAACGATTAAGAATCTTCCTTTCGGGTCCTCGAACATCGCCCGTTTTTTAAAGATCAGGTTGGCCCCGAGCAGTATGGCAACCCCTTTGGTCTTCCTTCCCCCAGAAGCGAAGTATTTCCAGGGGAACCCTCTGTGCTTCAGTCTTCCCTCGTCTTCTGGAAGGAGGTGCGTTTCCTGCAAGAAGGCTGTTGAAACCTGCATATCTCTGAGTCTCGTTAGGATTGAGCGGCGTTTGACTGGTGAATTAAGGCCTTGCACATTTAGCGAGACTACATTCATTTCAGCCATTTGAATTACACAGGTGATCCTTTGCCATCCATTTTGTTATCCCCCCTCGATCAACACTTCCCCTTGGACTGTACTGATCTAAGCCAAATTACTAAATTTGAGTAACTTTGCAGCTTTCCATCCCTCCTTCCCCAAATCCTACCCCCTACCCTCCTTTTACCGTCCAGAACAAAGTTCAATGAAACTTTCTATGCGCCCTTTTCGGGGCGTTGGATATCACGTCTCCTCCCTCCTGAACTCCGCCAGGACCAACGTTTGTCCTGCATTGATTCCAAAATGGTTTCGCTCCGTCCGAGGGTTGTGTTGTTCCCCAAGGTATTCATTATAGTTGATGCTACATTGTCCCGTATACATGCTCCGCTTTTCCAGATCAATATAGCTTAATCCTCCCTAGTAACAGTGTTTATTTCGATGGCTGGCTTCTACCTTTTCCCTCCGACCCTCGGTTTTTTGTTGGGATCAAAGACCATTCCCATTGCTATGGAATTCCACTTCTGAGGCTGCGGGCAGGGATCGAGTCCGGGAGCTGTTTCTCCTCCTCCAGGCGCAGGAGCGCAACTCCTTCCTCACACGTGGTGATTCGGTGTTGTTTGCCCTCCCAGGGGAACTGCAGGCCAAAGGGCAACATCCATCTGTAAATGACCCCCTTAGCCCTTAGCACCCTTGTGACCGGGGCCATTAATCTTCTTTTGTGTAAGGTTGAGAGGGCCAAGTCTTGGTACAGCTGGACCTGGGATCCATTGATTGTGACCGGCTGTAGGTTTCTAGCTGCTCGGAGGACTGCCTCCTTCACCGTGTAGGAAGTCATTGCCACCAAGACATCTCTAGGCCTGGCTCCCGGCTCCCTCCTAGGGGGGCCAGCTCTGTGCACTCTATCGACCTGTGTGTCCTCTGGTTGGACATCCTTTAGGAGGCTACTGAAACATAGCTGCATTGACTCTTTCAGGTCTTTGTCGCCGATGGATTCGGGTAGGCCCTTGACTCGTAGGTTAGATCTCCGGGATCTGTTTTCAAGATACCCTGCTTGAAGTTCTAGATTGTGCGTGGCCCTGGCGATCTGCTCCAGCAGCACGCTGGACTGTTTTGAGTCTTCAGCGATTTCTGAGAGTCCTGCTTCTACCGTGTCAACGCTCTCTTCTAGGTCTGTAATATCCTTTTTTACTTCCTGAATTGAGGATCGGAGTTCTTCCCTTATTGACTTTAGATGCTCCTGGAGGGCCTCCGTCATCCGGGTCTCCATTCCCTGGAGACATTCTTTCAGATCTTCTTTATTCAGGGCCATCTTCGTAGTGGTGTCTGCAGGCCGATGAAGGTCGTGCGCCTCTGTTGACTTGCTCTGGGGTTCTTTGACCCGGTACTGTCCCCAGCAGTGTTCCAGCTGTGCGTTGCGGGTTCTGTGTGAGGTGCCTTTGAACTTGGTTCTTGGCATCTGTTTGACCCCCGCAGGGGGTAGGGGGGCCTTGCCGTTTCAATTAGGGTTGCAGGATTAATCGAGGTGATTGTTTCAATGGGGGGTATCGTCTATATGTTTACCCCGTCTCCCAGCGCGGGCCAGGTTCTTTGCCCCCGTACTCCCCAAGTGGTAATGAATGAATAAGGTGTAAACATGTTGTCACATTCCATACTAAGGAACAAGCATTCGATATACCTAAAAATGACGTGCTGTCTTTTGAATTGATACTGTGAATGTTGTTATCACCATTTGCACTGATGTATATTATTTGAATATATTTTTTCTAGAATGAAAGTGTTGAAAATTGTTCTATGTTGCCCCTGAAGAAGTGATTGTTCATGCATTGGGCCACCATTAAAACAGCCAAACTTGACAAGAAAACGTGATTGAGTCTATTTCTTAGACTTACAAAGCAATTTCAAAATATGAACTGTTTAATTTAATTGGTTTACAAATTGATGTATTTCTGGATACAATAACTTTTATGACTGCAAATTTTTTTTGAAGCAACCAATAGTGTGCAGGGGACGGGAGTTCCCACAATTGGGAACTTGATTGTTCTTCCTTCTCATGATATCCCATCCCCTGGAGTTTCTACTGGTTGGGAAGCATACTCACCACTTCCATAGGGTGCTGATTACCATTCCCTTTGCTCAAATCCAGTACCCATAGCGACACTTCAGTCCTCAAGATCCACGCTGACCTCCTGGATAACTGACCTATCCAATCTAAGAAAAATGTTACCATGCCTCTGCCTTCCTTCTTCTACATCCTTCACCTGCCTATTCACTCCTTCCCACTCTTCACTTCTGCTGTCGTAACCATACTACCTCTATTTCCAGTAGCCACAATACTTCTTCCAATTTGTTCTGTTCCTGTGTCTCCACTGCCATTTCCAGCCTATCTTCTGTCCTAGCGGTAGAAGGAACAGTCTCCCTTTTTCTCTCATTCTCAGCCATTCGGCCAGTCTTCTGGTTGCCAGTCTCACTCTTTCTCGATGCTCCACCCTAAATCTTTCTGCTAACCTAGCAGTAGGGGGAGTTATTCCTTTTCCGCTCTCCATTCTCAACCTTCCTGCGGCCCTAACCATTGAAGGAGTTACGCTTCGACTTACCTTAGTATCCTATCTTTTTATTTTTGTTATTGTATTTAGCCACTTAAGCATTTTACAAAGAAAGAAACAGCCAATAAAGGCATTACCTGTGTCTGCCTTGCAACCACTGAAGTGGCCGCTGGGGAAAATGGACGTTCAAACTCAAGGTCTGTATACCCTTCTCCGGGTGATAAAGGATAGCACCCATATGGGGAGGTGTGGAAGGTATTCCTGCACCCTGCCTTCATCACCCTTATTCTGATACTTTAACTTTATGGCCTTACCGCTCTTCTCATACATCCTCTATTACTCTAAGATGTTTAAATGATTCTCTAACTTTGAAAATGTATGCTTAGTGACTGAGAAAGTAAACAGGTTTTCCAATATTCCCTTGTTATAGGTCCCCTCGTTAGGCCATGAATTTAGCATTTTATCCTGAGTTTCCCACAGCCATTCTCAATGGTCCTTTAAAATCTTTACTTTATAGCCAGGAAGTACTTGACACAAATTATACAGTGGAGTCTCCATACTCCAAACCCAGTCTATCTGTAACAATTTCACTTCAAAATGAATGACTTGAAACATAAAAGCCAAGCCCGGTGCACACCATTTCAATCCAAGGAACCCACTTTTTGCCTCTTTCTAGTTTCTTAATGTTCCTCACAATCACTCAGCTTGTTTGCTTTCACCACAATCAACTCACTTAGCTATTCACTTTAATTATAGTTCTAACGCTTACACGTAAAACAGCATATCATCAAAAGACACAACACCAACCGAAATCTTTGAGATATCTCTTCCACTCAAGCATAAAAGGAGCGCAATGTTTTTCACTACAACGCCGCTGCTCTCGTTCTCTTCATCACTAATTCAGTATTTTCTACTACAACACCGTTGCTCCTTGACTAAAGAAAGATCCCCTTCACTACTCCAACCAACCAAGAAAAGCAAAACGTGCAGTCAATACAGAATGAAAGGTGCCAAAAGTATTCTCCAGAAAGGGAACTATGGGTGGACTTGCTATAAGATAACACCTCCCCCGTAGGTGAGGGGCCCAGCCAAGCAGACACGGAAGCTGAAGGATATCAGGGCGAACCTCACAATGGACGTGTTGGTGTGGATACCAGCTCAGACCTCTAAAATAACAAATTAGGTAAAATATATATACAAGAAACTTACAACATAAAACAGTTCATTGACCCGTACAAAACACTCGCCCTTTTAATCCACCTCATCTCATCTAACTCCACAAATGAACACCTTCCTTACCCTTAAATCAAAGAAAAACTGTCTTTTTCCCCTGTTACCCCCTTTCTTTACCCTCCAACAATTGGTGCATTAACCTATGTGTTTATTTTGATGTATTCTCTTCATTATGTAATAGACTGGCCCTGATGAAGGAGATCAATCTCCGAAATGCATTGGCATATTGAGTCTGTAGTTTAAGGATGTGTTGGCCGCTTCCTCACTAAGATGTTGTTAGTGACCATTTATGAAAATGTATTTTTTGGATATAAACCATTTATAAAGAAACAAGGCACAGACTCATTTTTTGAGGATTTATACCAATTCGATACCTTATTTGCATACTAAATGATCATATAGTTGAGTCTCAGAGATTTTTGGGAAATTCAACATCCCAAGTTGGGATCAGTAGAGAGCGACCGTGTGGCCAGGTTATTTTACCCAGCCTTCTGCTATATGTGTATTTTGAGTCAGGGTGTCTCCAGACTCATCTCAGTCAGCTCCTGAACATTATATCATTAAATTTAAGAACCAGTGAACATTTTTTGTTTTGATTTGTTGAACTCAAGGTGATTACTACAAATTGGTGCCCACTTATTTTTGCTTTTCTTCCTCGCTCTCCCTTTGTGAGACACACAGTAGTGGAAGCACACAATTTTTATCATAACTATATATTAAACCAACATGTCATTTAAAGACATCGAAGGACTTTCATCTAAATGCACTGAAACCCTAGGGTTTTCAACAGAGGAAGATTCAGCCATTCTCGAACTAATTAGTGAAACATCGATTGGCACACATGGTACCACAACCAAAGATCCATCTAAACGGATTAAACAATTAGACTATTTAATACGCAAAGAGATCAATAGGAAACTCCAGGCGATCACATTAGGTCGCTACTTTAAGAACCAATGGATTCCCAGAGGTTTACGCATACAACTCCATCCCACCTTATGCAAGGCAAGTAAAGAGTTTGTTCGCAAATGGGAGGCCATTTTGAATAAATGCTCCTTGGATTTGATTCTGTTGACTATCCAGGAACTATCAAAAAATCTGATATCTCTCAATGCTGAAATTAAAGACATTGAAAAGGAACTAATAGGATCACTGGGGAAGGAAGAATATGATATCATTTTGGAAGACATCAACACCAAACTAGAGGATTACAAGACTGAATTAGAGCAAAGGAAAATCAAGGAGTTCAGACGTGACACCTATGATTACATCAATGAAGAGGTGCACACGTGGATGGATAAATACGGACCGATAGTACCAAAAAAGCTTTACAAATACCTACCTGATAATAGATCTAGTTCCAATTCGGAAGCACAGAGATGTTCTGAAACTACCACAGATCAAACAACAGACATTTCAAATCGCACAGACAGTCCATCAACCCAAACACCCTCGACTTCTGCTTTTTTAGGCACACGCCCAAAAGAACCCATAGGGAGAGGAGGGAATCAAAGAAACAAACCCCAATCAAGATTACAATGAAGGAAAACCTAGTGATTAATATCTCACAGAGTGTTAACAAAATCAGAAGAAGACACACTACAGAAGGGACTTAGTTGTGTACCTAGATATGGAACAACACTATTCGATACCAAGATTGAGCTATACAAGTTTGTCAGGAAACTTAAACTCAAGTTCTTCTTGAAGAATTAGAAACACAAGAGTGATCTACCACAAGTGTCCCGCTCTTAAATCTATTCTAATCGATCCATTACTTATCCACTGTGTGAAAAGTAAGGATGAACACAAACGAGAAACAGTGCAAACACACAGAAAACAATATGCAATGTTGGAGTCAACAATGTGATTGAGAGGTTAGTGCTATGCAGGGTGTTTATCTTGCAATTGGAGGCTGATGCGGAAGTTGACTGAAGAATTCGAATAACACATAGAGAGCATTTTACCGTAACATTAGCCTAGAATTGGGCGTTGGTGGAACCTGTGCTTATAAGTGAGAAAGAGGATCCGAAACGAAACCCTCCCATCCCCTGCACACCTTCAGGTTCTGTTAATAGACGGTTAAATATTCATTCAAGTTTGTTTTTAAACACAGTATTCATATTAGTGACCAAGAAAATGCAAACAACATTCCAACTGTTTGATAAAAAATGGTTCACAATTTAAACAAAAAACAGAGTAACACAGAGAAGGTTAAATACAGTGAAGGAGGGTGGCTGACGCGTTTCGAGAGGAAAAATCCCTTCTTCCTGAGCCAAATTGGATTAAACTGTTGATAGACTATAGTAGAGAGAGAAGAAATGCTCTTTGAGAATTGTACACAAAAGGCTTGATGTAAACATTGGCAGCTGGTCATACATATTTCAATTGAGTGAAAACAACATTCACATTGCACCTAAAATTAATATTAACCCAGGCCACTAGAGAACACAGTGTTCACAATCTTCGAAATTGGTCATGCAAATGTCAAAAGCCTGAAATATACGGCTTATATTAAATGAGACTTAATGGACTCATCAGGAATATGTATTGTCGACCTTGCTGGTCAATTTACAGGGAATAGCTAGAACTCAATGTTGAGGAAAATTGAAGGGGAGAGAAGAGCACTCACCATGTTCTTCTCACTGTAATTCTCTGGGTAGATAAGTAAAAGCAGTGCAGAACTAAAGAGGTTAGTTCGTTAAATAGCCGCGACTCAAGGCAGAGAAAGCCTTCATCTCAGGTGCAGCAAATAGCAAGGAATCCTACAAGTATAGATATGAAGATTAGCTGAAGATGCTATAGGTATACCTCTTAATGCTATAATGGTGTCAAAAGCAGGGGGTACTCACCTTCGTGTGTGGTGCTGGACTGCCCATGTGCAATGGGACAAATACAAGTACACACCGGTTGTTTCTGAGTCTCCTCACCAATTGCCACCACCAACAAGCCATTGCAATGTTAGCCTGCTATCCATACCGGTCATAAAATGAAACCTTGACTCCTTTGTGTCCAAATTTGTTTACAGTAAAACTTAAATAATAATCAACATTTCCATTCTCTTGGCATAACACAAAGTTTTTGCCCACTCAGTCTATGAAAAATGTGGGACCCCCTATAACATTGCCCCCCCTTGACCAAACCTCACTAAACTTTGCAAGAAAATTCAGACATCTAGATATATAGCACCTTTTTAAATTGTAGTATTCTGACTGCCAGTGACCAAAACCACCTGGCCTATATATGTCAAGGAACAAAAACAAGTGGCCCAGATATGTGAGGTGGGTTTTCGGTTTTACTTGGAACCATAACGTCCGTTTAACAAAGTTTTTTCTTTGAATTTCATAGGTTTTCATTAGTCCAACTTAACCATAACGTCGCTTTAACAAGTTTTTTCACTGAATTTATATATATATATATATATATATATATATATATATATTCATTAAAAAATCTTGTTAAAGGGACGTTATGGTTCCAAGTAAAACCGAAAACCCCCTGAAATTCGCCAGTTATGGTAAGCTAAGCAACCATAACTCGCGCCACCACTGTGCACTGCTAAGACTAACACCCAGGACATCAAAGATGACATCACAAATGTCATTGATGACATCACTGATGACATCACATGTGCATTTATTCTCATAAAAAATCTGTACAAGGGATTCTTATAGTAATGTTCATTAAAAAGTGTTAAGGGTTATAGTAAGAAATTTCATGAGGTACGTAGTGCATTAAGTAATGGATTGATACGAATACCATTATATTATCAGGTTCTTTCCAGTATACTAAGCTACTCATGTAGAAAGATAGCCATTGTGTGCAACATATATGATGGATGTCCAATATTATTAATCTTACCATGTTGAATATTAAAATGGTACATGCTTCTTATTACAGTTCTGTCCACTGGGCTACATTTAATAACTAGCTAATGAAACCCACTTACTTCATAATTGCATTATTCAAAACGAGACACAAATAACAACAACACATACAAATATGAGCATATACAGGGAAAATGAAGTAAACAAGAGTACTAACAGCCAATCTTCATACCCCAACTGATTAACTTTATACACAGAAGTGATCGCTGTGCTTCAAACCTACTAATTGGCTATGTATAACTATCATATAATGTGACTGGACCCTAAAGAGAGTAGTGTGCATACAATGTATACAAATACGCCATATCCAGGAAAGTAAAGTAATTTAAAAAAGGCAGAACTATAAGAATGTGTTGAGAACCTTACTGATTATCGTTATACACACAAACCAATGCTGTTTTCCAAATCTGTGTTTTCCCCTATGTATATGTTTCATATGCTCTCAGTGAAACCCAAGTGAATTACTGCAAGAACATATTTGAAAAATGACTCTACAAATATAGTACTTGAATATAAATAATGAGTTTATGATTTCTTAGTTCCTAGATATGTCAGTAAAGGAAAAAAAGAAGGAGCCAGACATTTGATGTCATCAGTGATGTCATCAATGACATTTGTGATGTCATCTTTGATGTCCTGGGTGTTAGTTTTAGCAGTGTACAGTGGTAGCGTGAGTTATGGGTAATTAGCTTACCATAACTGGCGAATTTCAGGGGTTTTTCGGTTTTACTTGGAAACATAACGTCCCTTAAACAAAGTTTTTTTACTGAATTTCATAGGTTTTTAGTAGCGCAAATTAACCATAACATCTCTTTAACAAAGTTTTTTTACTGAATATACATTTTCATAGTGTACATTTGATAGATGTGTACTAGGGTTCCCTTACTTTATATACAGTTAACTTAGAGCATACCGAACACCCCGCTAATGATTTTGGATATCCGCGGATTGGTCATGGACGACATCAACACTCCCCAAACAAGCAGAGGGTATTTGAAATTGTTCTATCATACCATATAAACACTACGCGAGTTGAAAAAGCAGCACATATACACATTATATATATTAATAAGTAAACATTGGAACCTACATATTTAACACATCAACCAGCCATTGAAATATAATATGTATAAAATGGAGTATACCATAACAAAAAAGATATACCTCCAACATAATTACCTCACCGAAACTGCAGAGCTAGAAGCAACAGTAGACCTACACAACACAAAAAATACAACTTTCCAGACACTATTAAGTAAACTTCATTTTTTGTATATATTGCTCTACTTTGTGTGTGATGTACAGTATAATTAATATATTTTTGTGTTTCTCACAGAAATGTGCAGTACTTTGGAGTGGCTGGAACAAAACTTTCCACATGAGGAAATGTCTGAAGAGAGTGATAATAATGGTAGACACTTGTCAATACAAGGAAATTAATAATCATTACCTAATGTGTATTTAACATGTATATGTTTATTTTTTACAGACCATACAGAGATTGAAAATGTGACTCCAAAAGACACAATGGAAAAGACTCTTGAACGCATTGAACAGAAAGTAGACATTCTTAAGGAAAATTTGAATAGTTTGAAACAGTTAGTGGAGGACCACATCAAAGAAAAAATTAAGTACCATTGTCCCCCTGTACCTGTGCCCCCTCTCCATGTCCCAGTGAACTATCCCCAAACCGTGAACAACAAAATAAACGTTTTGATGAGATTTCCATCCCTTCATCACCTCCCATCCATCCTCTATAAACCCCTAATTCCCCTGATTTGTGTCAGTTTCTGCTTCCCCCTCTCTTTCATAATTTGTGTATATGTATATAAATAAAAAAATGTTATATTTCTTGTAATGAAAATCTTTGTATCTTAATTTTTTGTTTGTTTAAAAAGCAGTTAAAATGTCGGCGGACAGCGCGCCTGTCCGGCCTGTCTGTAATTAATAAAATGTGAATTTCCTAAAGATACTACACCTCTCCGTACCATTCGCAACCAAGATGGAACTGTTCTTAGAACACACCAGCTGTCCAGGATGTCCGTAAATCAACAAAATGGAAGTGTCCTAAGGACACCATACCTGTCCGTACCGTTCGCAACTAAGATGGAACAGGCGTGGTGTCCGGGATTACCGTATACAAACAAAATGGATGTGTCCTAAGGACACTATACCTGGCCGTACAGTCTGCAGAACATCCACGCACATGCGCACCATACCCATATGTCCTGCGAACATCGCACCTGTCCGTAACTGCCCGTCTCACTTGTGTCGCACTTTTAATTAGTTTCAGGACCCGAACACTGTCTGCAGAATTCCTGCACACATGCGCACGACCGCTCCTGCATATTTGCTGTCCTGCGGACACCCGTTCCCTTCGTGGACGTGTTCCCGACGTCATCATGTGACCGCACCCACACTGAGCGTGTGTCCTAATTTGCGGACTCTGTCCGGATGCCCAACATTTTAAAATAACTTATTTAGACAATCCAAATTATTTTACAGTAAAAAATCACCATTTCACATGTCCTAGACAATGGCCCTGGCTTTCCACATATTTTGTGTAACTTTTTGAACGCTCGAGGCGCACCCCTCCACCCCTATAAAAAGCCACACCCCAGAGCTGATCTTCATTGTGCTTCTGGCTATTGCAGATTGACTTTTGCTGCCTTTAGTGCTCTAGATGTGATTACCTCATGAACCCTAATGGCACCCATGGCTGCTGTTGCTACATCAGCCTCAGCACCACCCCCAAACCCTCCACCACCACCACCTCCCCAAGGGCCTGCAGAGGGGAACACACATGAGAATGTAGAGATCGAGGATGAAGAGGATGAAGAGAATCAGGTGGAGGAACGCCCTACTACCAGCGCTAGCCGGGAGTCTTGGGTGTGGCGGCTGTTTACCGTTTATGGTAACGTACCAAAAGCATGTGCGGACAAGGTCACCTGTAACCAGAGCAAATTAGTGCTGAGTTGTGGGAGACGTGGTTCATACAGCTTTGGTACGACATCCATGAAGCGACACCTAACTTCGTTCCACAGTGCGGACATTGGCAAGGTTGTACCTTGTGATGAAGGTAGTAGGTTGAGTTCCTCCACAGCATCCTCCGTTTCTGCTCCTCTCACCACAAGAGACACTCCAGTGGGAGAGTGCATCCCTCCAGCTGCTTCACAGGCCATTCGCGATGCTGTGAACCCTTACCTTTCGAGGGTCACAATATTGTGTATGTACTGTGATGCAGCACTCTGCAGGGGGGAGAGTCTTTGAAGTGCTTTCGAGACTACGGTCACAGACCACCAGAAGACCTGCTACCTACCTAAATAAGGCCACACTACATCTTCCTCTCTCCACCTGCCTTTCTTATCCCCGTGGTTGGTGTCCCTTCCTTACCCTCCTTTGCCCTCCTCTCCTAGTGTGTTGTGTGTAAAAATGCCCATAAAATATAGAATTACAAAACTCCCCCCAAAAAAAGGCTATTTTCAGAGCCACCTTTCTCAGTTTAAAAATAGAACTTTCAAATAAACAGTGCAGGTCCCTGCACTTTTTTTAAAAGTCTGCGGACAGTCTTAGTACAGAAAAAAATGTGGGGTGCTGCCCTAGCAAAACCAATGCACTTTTCTCTGAGAGTAAGTGGTGGCTCTGAAAAGAGCCTTTTTGGTGGTGTTTTTGTGTGTTTGAACAACTTGGAATCGTCAATATCTACTGCAAAATAGATGACTATAATTCTAAAAAAGGTCGCAATGCATTTTGTACATTTCTCAGAAAAATCTGATTGCCAGCATATGTAAGATGGACTCCATCTCTGCGAAAAAGTAATGTGCTACTAAACATAATATTTTCATTGTGAAAAGAGGACATGCCTACATCTCTTAGAAAGGCACAAACAGCCTTATTGACATTGCGCCTCACTTTCTCCATTTGTGGACCAAATGAGGAAGAACGCAGCCACATTTGTCTTTGCGCAATATAAGAAAAAATGACTTGGGAATTTGGACACATGTCCTTGACCTTCTGCTGTCCTTCTTTCATTGCAAATTGCAAAGAAATTCCAGACACATGTCCTAAACTGTTCCCTCCACAATGAATTATAATTATGTCAGAATGACGCTCTGTCTGTAAAGTAACACAGAGAGGTACCAAGTCCAGCCACTTCATTCCACGCACTCCATGCTAGTGCACTTCCACATGAGGGAATCCAAGATCTGCAGATAAACCACAACGTTCTGCATGCATCTCAGACCAATGTATCCATGAGTCTCCTAAAATCCAGATAATCTGTTTTCGAAAACACACAAATAGCTATCTCTTCTTCTCTCAGGAAAAAGACGTCCTCACTAAATCTCTCCTTACACAACACACACACTAAACTTTACTGACCTATCCTTAGCTCCGCTCATTCTCATTTGCATGACTCTCTACCCCAGAATGCCTGTATGTAATACATGCTGTCCGCAGACTACCGCCATGTCCGCGGACATGTAGAAGATCTGAGCGTGGTGAATGTACATGTAAATAGTGTTCCCCATTTCCCCTTAAGGTGGGCTCTGAAAAGAGACACTTTTTTTGAGTTGTTTTGCAGATGCCTGACAGACACCTGTTATTTTGTATTTTTTGTTTTTTCTTTTCATCTTACTTTACTCCTAAAATCTTTAAATAACCTGTTCCAAAGCAACCCTTACATTCCAAAAGAACATGGCATTTCCCAAAAAAGATAGAGAAACACCATCTGCTTCAAAATAAGCAGCGTTACTCGAAACAATATTCTCGCTGTTACAGAAAAACATACCAGCTCTTAGCATGAAAGCACGCATGTCTCGATTGATTGCACACCTAGCAATGCTTTGATCAGGACAAAAAACAGAACTGTTGTCCCATTTTGCTTTAGGACGTAATCCAGAAAAAATTACTTTCGCATTTGGAATGATGTTGATTACTGCTTGGCACCTAACTCTAAGCCAGCCCTGCTATCCTTTCCACATCACTGTCGGTTCCATTCCCTCATTGGATACAGCTAAGCAGTCACAAAACCATCCACCAATCGCATCCAAGACCTCTACATGTAACTCCATCATTAGAGTTCCGCACTTCAAATGTACTGTTGATCACTCTGAATACAAGTCTCAAATCATTGGAAAGCACCTACTACAAAAACTACTGTACAAGTCTTGAAGATTTCTACTTACAGCTCCATACATATCCACATGCATGATTACAAAGTACAGGTATGCATATTTTATTCAGAGTACATGTACAACTCTGATTCCATATAAACAAAGTAAATGCCACTAAATCTGCATAGCCAATACATACATGCCAACGTTCTCAATTTAAGTGCGAGACTCCCGATTTTTCATTTAAAAATCGCACTATTTTTTACTGTCTCGCCCATAACGATACATACATACCAACCTTCCCGATTTACGCGCAAGACTCGATTTTTCATTGAAAAATGTCACCATTTTTTACTGTCTCCCGCCTAAATTATGCTAATCCCAATGCAATCGTATGAGAAAAATAAATGTTCCCGATTGCTGTGGTGAAATCTCCCTCTCAGGTGCTCCCGATTGTTCGCATGTCTAGTTATAATATGAAATTATTCAAATGTATCTCATCTATTATAAAGACCCATCACTTCCAAACCTCTCTGCTATCTAAAACACAGCTCTAAAAAATCAAGTGAATTTCATGAACTTAAAATTCTACTCATTTGCAAAGCATGTTCAACTAACATACTGTAAATAACATATAATGACTGCACATAGTCAAATGAAATGCATCCATACACTATGTTCAAATATAAAACAAGAATACTACCACAAAAACATAAAAATCAACGTGTACATTAGCATCAGTGCTATAAACACACACACTTAATAACTTCTTCCTTTTACAATTGCAGTGAAGAGCACTCTCTTGAAAATCAGCAGCATCTAAACTACAAACAACATATCCGAAGAAACCCACTCATTCCAAAAGAAAGTACGTACAATACTACCTTTATATTCTTACTGTTCCTCATAGACACTGTGTGGTTCATTCATGTAATTTGCGCACCAAAAAAAACATCGATTTCTGATAATTCTGCCCACAAATCCGCATTTATTAAACAGAGATTAGCAGGCAGAATGGCACACATCTCTGTTTTTTTGGAACACAAATAACATACTCAACCCTTAGAATATTAGTGCTACAAAATAAAGAACTGTTTTAATTTTATACCATTATGTTTACTATTAATGCTTCTCCTCACCACTAGCTCACTTTCTACTCTCATCTTAACCGCATCGTAGTAACATACAAACAGAAGAATAGCCTTCCCAACTCATTATAACTGCCCAATGCACATTCACACACCACCACATACATATTTCCCATCAAACTCATACACGCATGCACACAGCACACATACATTGTAAAACAAACCAACCCATACCTTCTTTTTTTTAACAGACCCCAAAGAATGCTCACCAAAAAGCAAGTCCATAGAAAGCAACGCAGAAATAGAGCAAATTAAAATAAAAGTGTCCAAAATAAGCTTCCATCTCTACCAGAGTTTGTACAAAACGTTCAAACAAAACAGCTAATGCAGTCATTTAACGAAACAACAGAAGCTTCTAGTACAGAAACTTTGCCTCCTCTATCAAAATGTAAAACGAAACAGTAAGTGATTAACAAGAATTCAACTACCACTACTGCTAACACTGCTCCTATAAAACTTGATGTAGTGGCAAGTAACCATACCAACAAAAAGTATTTTAGCAAAAATGTTCCGCCACAGAGTCCTTCAGAATCTGATAAAAACAGGAGCAAAATCATGCACAACCCTTAAAACCTACCGTAGAAAATTAATTCTAAAAGCTCTCGTAGACAGTGCAATCCTTCCCAAAAGGAAGTTATTTATTTTAGTTTTAAACAGGATGAACCCACTACCAAAACTAAGTACTAAACTACAAAAAAAACTTCTCAATAAACGCAATGTCAACAAAAATAACTTCTTAAATATCTGTGGAGGTGAATTGAGTCACATCACAAGCACAGAACCATATTTTAATGAAGAAGCATACAAACAAAACCAAACAAACTAAATTGGCATCCATAGCAGTGGATGAGGTTATGAAAAAATTAATAATACCATCATGGAACAAGAAACACTGCTTACAAAAATATCCTCAGAAAACTCAGAATTACCTCTCCATTCGACTGAACCAGAACGTCCAGTATACAAATGGCTGTGCACGTCAATGTGTAACATTCCCAACAAATCTTTAAAATGTTTACGCCACTTCCTTAATCAGTATGTGAAAGGTAAAGACAAAATCAAATTGAAAGTGCTGCAAATTATGGATACCTGTCCAGTGCGCAAATACACAGGACTACAAGGACATTCATTAGCCTGCATTTTAGGACCTATTTGAAAAAGCACCTTCCATTATATCAAAATGATATCAACACATCATTAAACTGAAAGAAATCTAGTCTTTAAACTGTACTATGCTAAAAGTCCTGCTAACGAACTAGCCAATTTAAATAACACTCTTCTACATGGTACACCCAAAGACCTACAAGAATAAATCAACCGTATCCAGAGAAAATATTTTGGAAGTGAAAGCCATTTACAAAATGCAATAGCTTTAGAACAGACTAGCAACAATTATGCACATGGCAACCTTCTACTACACGCATGCAAAAAAGAAATACTAAAATTTAAAAGTACATCCGCTGAAGTTCCAAACCATGTGTGTGTGTGTTACCGCAGAACTTTTTACAAAAGTAACACAAAAACTATAGACATAACATACAAAATAGAAGACAATGAAGATTCCAAATTATTTGAATTAGCTCTCTACCTTTTAGCAGAAAACAAATACGAAATAAATGACCCCTTAATACTTTGCAGTTACTGCACTACAAAACTTGACAATAACAACTCAATTTATATGAGAGCATCATAATTCAAACAGTACACCCATTTCAATCAATAATACGGCTTCAACCAAAAACAGCAAAATTACCTCCCTCTGAATTGGTAAAAGGCATTCATGGCAAAGTAGTTTATTTACCATCAGATCTGACAGAAAATGTGCACACTCTAGGAGTGCAACGTCCAATAGAGCAATCTTTAATTGTCTTAATAAATGGTGTACCAACAAAAGACCAAAAAAATTGGCAACAACTCGTGGACATAAAGTTAGACAAGCCTTGCAATATGTAAAAGACAATAATGAGTACTACAAAAAAATAAATATTGAAGAAAACTTAAGGGGAACAACTAAAATAATTCAAGAGTCTCCAGAAACAGGTCAATTTGAACTTCTGGATCCTGCTGCAGTATCCAATATTTTAGACCATTAAACAATTCATCCATTGCACTCTAGAAACAGCATAAATGATGCACTAGAAGCGTACCAAAACGTACCAAATGCGAAAACCAAAGGATGCACAAATTGTACAATTTCAAAGACACAAATGTGGCAAAGATTGTCATCGCAAATACAAAAACAAAGGGAAATACTACACCAAATGCCGCTTTGGTTTCCCTAGACCAGTTACAGAAACATGTGAAGTGAACAACTTCATGTCTTCAGTTAGACCTAGTGTTAAAGGTAAATCACCTAAGAACAGGTATTAAATAAGACGAACAGAAGAATCAAAATATATCAATGATACAATGCAATCATAGCCCTCTTATGGAATGCAAACATAGATGTGCAGTGCATTGCAGACAATTCCACTGCAGTTGCACAATATGTTACAGCCTACTTAACAAAAGCAGAAAAAACAGAGCTTCAAGACCTCTGGAATGACCTATCATCAGACAAAACACTATCTCAGAAGTTGTACAGCGTAGGCATAAAATGCTCTCTCATGGAGAATGTGGTGCCTACAAAGCTGCAGATCATTTAACCGGTACTGCTTTGTATGGAAAATTTGAAAATATGGTATGGCTAAGCCCTGGTCCTGCTAAATCTAGAAAAAGAGTTCTCATATCATATGACGGCATAGAAACAATAGCCAACAATTATCCCAACAGCCGAGACATTTTGAA
Organism: Ambystoma mexicanum; assembly: GCF_040938575.1. Lineage (NCBI taxonomy): Eukaryota > Metazoa > Chordata > Amphibia > Caudata > Ambystomatidae > Ambystoma > Ambystoma mexicanum. Next base: position 1,086,122,254 of record NC_090941.1, read on the forward strand.
AAACAATGTACTAGACACATACTACCCGAACAGGAGTACCACTTTGGAAAACATGTGTCTATACCAAATAGCCCAAAACTTTGCATACAAAAATAACATAAAACCCGATGAAAACAAACGTAGATGTAGAGTGACAGATTGGAAAGGCAGCTTAGTAAAACTTACCAAACAAAGCTTAATTAATCATATCAAATTGTCATTAAAACTCCTCAACAGAAGGAACTATATTACATGTCCCTGCTACAACTTTTTAACCATGGATAAAAGAAGAAGAGATACTAGATAACTATGACTGCTATGAAGACGCTTTCAAAGCAAATGAAAGCACTATCACCGATATGAACTTTATGCAGTACAAAACAATGTTGCAAAAAGAACAGCAACACGAAGAAGAACTCCAGGCCCAACTAGATAAGGACACTTCCGACAGTAGTCAACCTTCTGTAACAGGAAGCCAAGAACCACTGGGACAGCCACTAATAGCAAATGAGGCAGATTTAGCTATAACAGAAGTAGAAAACACCATGGGCCTCATTACGACCTTCGCGGAACGGGTTAACGGGCTCCTCTAATGGAGGTGGACCCATTAAACCTGTTCTGCGAAATTACGAGGTCCCCTCGCGGGACCCGGTAAGGATGCCTGGTAAAACCAGGTGTCCTTACCGGGTCCCGCGAAGGGAAGAGGGAGCTAACAACGGGCCGGTCGTAATCGGCCCATTGTTAGCTCCCTCTCCCATTCCCATTGAGCCCTATGGGGGCTCAGATGGGAATGGGAAAGGTCCAGGCCCGGGTTCCCAGAGGGAGGAATTACCGGGCCCTCCGAACTCAGAATGGCCCGGTAATTCCCCATTCTGGGAACCCGGTAAAGGAGCCCGGTTTGGTGGCAGCCATGGAGCTAATAGCTCCATGGCTGCCGCCAAACTTGTAATGAGGCCCCATGTGTCACTATGAAGAAGATACAGAAGACTAGTACTACAATCAAAACTTAACAAAGACCAGCGCACCATTTTTGAAGAAGTAACAAAAGAAATTGCACATGGTGTACAACACGAAAATAAAGAATGTACCTGCCAAAATTACAAACCTATACTGCTATACGTCAGTGGTGAAGCTGGTTCAGGCAAAACATTCGTAATCAAAATCAACAGCAAGTTCGTTCAACAATTGACAAACAACAAACTGTCAGCTGTTGTAACTGCCCTCACAGGTTTAGCTGCCTACAACATAGGCAGTGTCACTTTACACCGATTACTACTCCTTCCAGTAGAACACCAAAGCAAATTAGACTATTACAAACTTTCTACAGAAGCTGCAATGGAACTACGCAGAGTATTAAAACAAATGAAAATGCTACTAATAGATGAAGTGAGCATGGTCTCCAACCTAATGTTGGTTTTGATTCACCTCTGATTGCAAGAAGTACTTAAAATAAACTACAATTAACTATTTGGAGGAAAACACATTATTGTTTTCGGAGATCTTCTTCAATTGACACCAGTGAAAGGTGAACCTATTTTTAAAACCTTAGGACACGAACTCTGCCGTAAAACTGTTGGCAGCATAGGAAATGTCAACCTTTGGCAACATTTCCAATACAAAGAATTAACAGAAAACATGTGACAATCTGCAGACCTCACCTACGCCAACATTTTAAAAAGTATTAGAGTTGGTGCACTATCTCAAGAAGCACAAACAATATTAAAAACCTGGCACATCCATGCAATTTATGACGATAACTCAGGTGCTACTGATGTTATGGAACAATTAGCGCACAAAAATGTCAAGTGTATGCCCTTAATGCCAACTCTTGCAAGCTGTTCCAAATTCTATGAACAATGTTAAAAAAAGAAATGCCACCAATAATTGAAATTTGCTCCACAGACAAACTGGATGTACATGGTATGACACTACCATTGTGTCAACAAGCCACAACAAGACTAAGGGGGTAATTCATAGAATTCAGCGCACAAGTGGCGCACGCAGCTGGCGCACAGTGTGCGCGTGCGAATCCCTGCACCAGCCGCGTGCACTAAAATACATTTTCACGCACAGCGTATTCATGGATTCCAGCCACCAAAACCAGCCGTGGCGCACAGTGGCGCAGCGAGCCTGCAGCAGCGCCAGTTACGCCCCCAAGAACACCCCTTGCGCAGGGAAAAGCCATCAAAATCCCCAATCCAGCGCAAAGGGCTGAGCTAACCCTGTACCAGCACGGCAAGCGGGGTACGTGTATCACTGGGGTGCGCGGGAAGTTCCTCAAGTGATTTCAGCTGGGTACGTGTATTACTGGGGTGCGCGGGAAGTTTCACACGCGATTGGCCCTGTGCAAGCGGGGTACGTGTATTACTGGGGTGCGCAGGAAGTTTCACACGCGAATTCAGCAGGGTACGTGTATTTCAGGGGTGCGCGGGAAGTTTCACACGCGATTCCATCAGGGTACGTGTATTTCAGGGGTGCGCGGGAAGTTCCACACGCGATTCCATCAGGGTACGTGTATATCAGGGGTGCGCGGGAAGTTTCACACGCGATTTCAGCTGGGTATGTGTATTCCAGGGGTGCGCTGGAAGTTCCACACATGAATGTCCTGGGTACGTGTATTTCGGGGTGCGCGGGAAGTTACACACGTGAATTCATCAGGGTACATGTATATCAGGGGTGCGCGGGAAGTTCCACATGCGAATGTCCTGTGTATGTGTATTGCGGGGTGTGCGGGAAGTTTCACACGCGATTCCATCAGGGTACGTGTATATCAGGGGTGCGCGGGAAGTTCCACACGCGAATGTCCTGTGTACGTGTATTTCGGGGTGCGCGGGAAGTTTCACACGCGATTTCAGCAGGGTACATGTATTTCAGGGGTGCGCGGGAAGTTCCACACGCAAATGTCCTGGGTACGTGTATTTCAGGGTGCGCGGGAAGTTACGCACGTAAATTCAGCAGGGTACGTGTATTTCAGGGGTGCGCGGAAAGTTCCACACACGATTCCATCAGGGTACGTGTATATCAGGGGTGCGCGGGAAGTTCCACACACGAATGTCCTGTGTACGTGTATTTCGGGTGCGCGGGAAGTTTCACACGCGATTTCAGCAGGGTACGTGTATTTCAGGGGTTCCGTGGAGTACTACTACACGAATTGGCCGTGTGGGTCCTCCCAGGTGTTCGCTCTACAACCTCCACAGCCCCTGCAGGCAGCCCACACCATGGGGGACTACCCTGCACCCCTGCTCATGTCCCGCATGCAGCCCATCCACCATGGGCATGCCCCCCAGCCAAGCCACATGTCACCTTGCACTACTGATCAACAATGCATGTCTCCCAGCACCCCCACCCCCCAGCACTGTGGGGCACCCTCCACCAGGCCCCCACTCATGTCCAACTCATGTCCCCCAGCACCCCCACCCTCCAGCAGTGCAGGGCACCCTCCACCAGGCCCCCAACTCATGTCCCCCTGCACCCCCACCCCCCAGCATCCAGGGGCACCCTCCACCAGGCCCCCACTCATGTCTCACAGCACCCCCACCCCCCAGCAGTGCATGGCACCCTCCACCAGGCCCACACTCATGTCCCCCTGCACCCCCACCACCCAGCATCCAGGGGCACCCTCCAACAGGCCCCCACTCATGTCCCCCTGCACCCCCCAGCAGTGCAGGGCACCCTACACCAGGCCCCCACTCATGTCCCCCTGCACCCCCACCCCCCATCACTGTGGGGCACCCTCCACCAGGCCCCCACTCATGTCTCCCAGCACCTCCACCCCCCAGCACTGTGGGGCACCCTCCACCAGGCCCCCACTCATGTCCAACTTATGTCCCCCAGCACCCTCACCCCCCAGCAGTGCAGGGCACCCTCCACCAGGCCCCCAACTCATGTCCCCCTGCACCCCCACCCCCCAGCATCCAGGGGCACCCTCCACCAGGCCCCCACTCATGTCTCCCAGCACCCCCACCCCCCAGCACTGTGGGGCACCCTCCACCAGGCCCCCACTCATGTCCAACTCATGTCCCCCCAGCACCTCCACCCCCCAGCAGTGCAGGGCACCGTCCACCAGGCCCCCACTCATGTCCCCCTGCACCCCCACCCCCCAGCAGTGCAGGGCACCCTCCACAAGGCCCCCACTCATTTCCCCCTGCACCCCCACCCCCCAGCATCAAGGGGCACCCTCCACCAGGCCCCCACTCATGTCCCCCTGAACCCCCACCCCCCAGCAGTGCAGGGCACCCTCCACCAGGCCCCCACTCATGTCTCCCAGCACCCCCACCCCCAGCAGTGAAGGGCACCCTCCACTAGGCCCCCACACATGTCCCCCAGCACCCCCACCCCCCAGCATCCAGGGGCACCCTCCACCAGTCCCCCACTCATGTCTCCCAGCACCCCCACCCCCCAGCACTGTGGGGCACCCTCCACCAGGCCCCCACGCATGTCCAATTCATGTCCCCCAGCACCCCCACCCCCCAGCAGTGCAGGGCACCCTTCACCAGGGCCCCAACTCATGTGCCCCTGCACCCCCACCCCCCAGCATCCAGGGGCACCCTCCACCAGGCCCCCACTCATGTCCCCCTGCACCCCCACCCCCCAGCACTGTGGGGCACCTGCCAGCAGGCCCCCACTCTTGTCCAACTCATGTCCCCCTGCACCCCCACCCCCCAGCAGTGCAGGGCACCCTCCACCAGGCAAACACACATGTCCCCCAGCCAACATGTCAGCACAATCTAGATCCCTGGCCCTTATGGTCAGCCTCCAAATGCCAAACACCCACCCGAGTATTGCATCCACCCACTTAAAAATGGCAATAACATGATATAACCCCAATTGCAAGTTTGGAAATGAACACATGTCCCTCACATACACCCAATGAATGTCAGTGAATGTCAAAACCCATATCATGATATGCATGAAACCAATGAGATGATACTACACATTGAAGTTTGAAGAAAAAATATGTATTAAAAGCAACATAAATTGAATCAAAAATAAACAAACAAAAATGGGAATTTAAAAAAATAAAAACCATTGCTCCATGGGTAAATCATAAAAAAAATGAAAATCCAACAATCAACTATATACAGATAAACAATCCAGGGTCCATGATCCCAACAGAAGAAATGAAACCTATCTAATAACACTACCTAATAAAAGAAAACTATATACAAAAATGTGGCCCATTGACCAAAAGCTCCAAAAAAAATGCAAAACCAAAGGAAACCTAACACTAACTACAGAACTATTTACAAGGGCAGCGGGCTAGTCCGACGGCTCACTTTTGGATGTCCCGGGCCAGGGCATCATCGAACTCCTGCTCAATGTCCCGGAGGAGGTCCTCCTCCATGGCCCCGAGGGTCTGCAGGGCCGTCGACATGTCCAACCCCCTGCGGATTGCCTTGAGGCACTCGGCCCGCCTCAGGGCACTCCGCATGGAGTTCTCCGCCCTGACCATCATGAGCCATGCCTCTTCCACCCGCTGCCGCTCCGCATCTATGGCGTGGCCCAACCACTGCCACACGGAAGACACTTCCCGTCCTGGGTCCTCCTGCCCTCCGGCCGATGCCTGCCCCTCCGATGTCGAAGGCACCGAGGCATCATGGCTCCCACCACGTTGCTGCTGCTGCTGTGCCTCTGCCCGTGCACCCCCCACCAACCTGGATGACTCCGTGCCATCTTCCCCCGTTGGGCCGTGTGGGGTCCCAGCTGCCCCTTCTGCTGCCGAGGAGTCCAACTCCAACCTCCGCCTCTTGGACCTCCCCCCAGCAGCTGCGGCCTGGGACGTGGCACCGGACTCCTCACTCCCCGACGAGATCACAACCTGGGAGGGGAGCCCGGCCTTGCGTCTCTGGCTGGCGGTGCGATCCCCGCCGCTGTGCTCCACAGCACCTTCTCCGCCCTCTTCATCAGTTGACGCTGCAGACAGGGAGAAATAAAACACAGGCATCAGGGCACTGTACAATGGACACATACACACATGACAGTTGTACATGAGTGCCATTGGCAAACCTCAGACATGGCATCACAATCGCAAACCCATGTCATTTCAACTTGCACACATGGGCCATACCACAGCCATATGGCAACTGCCAGCACCATCCATACACATACAACAGCATGAGCAGGCAAAGGTGAGCCAGACATCACATGCAACACAGGGAGTGCACTACACATGCACGCACACCACCACACTTGCATGCATGTGTACACCTCTGCCAACTGTCGCAATGTTCAGATGGGCATCCATGTCACATCTGCCAATCAGGCTTCCACATCCCACTGTCACATGCATCCATGTTGCATCACTGTTGCACCCTTGTCAAATACACACACATGCACATGTACACAGTGCTGATACATGCAGCTGAAAACAACATACATGCGTGACATCACGAACATGCCTACTTACATACACATTCATCCAAACATGTGTGTCACACAACTGCATTTGGCATGCAAGCCTACAGACACAAGCACCATCCATGTCTCACACATGACAGCCCTCGCATGTGATAGCCCCAGACTCGGCACAATACAAACAAATGTGCAACCTGCACACTACTGGCACATCACCACACGCACAGTTTACAATCATGATGCATGTACACTTACCGCTCGACTCCAGACGGGTCTGCTTCTCAAAGACCTGGACGTGGAGCGCTGGGGAAATGCATTCCAGGACCCTCATCTGATCTTCCGACAAGTGGCCCCGGCGCCCCTTAGCATCCGCTGCCTTCAAGAGGCGCCGGGCCTTGTTGAGGGTCCTGGACCTGAAGTTCTCCCAGCACTTCTTGACATGTTGGAAGTCGCGGACTGCCACCCCCTCCGCGTTGATGGCAGTCACGATGTCCGTCCAGATCCGAGTCTGTCCTTCCTTGTCGGCGCGGGAACTTCCGAAGTGGGCATCATACTGCCCCAGGACTTGCTCCACCAGGACACCAACTTCGGTGGCAGTGAAGCTGGTGCCCCTCTGCCTCTCTGGCCGGGGGTTGTCAGTGGTGCCAGATGTTGCAGTGCCCGACATGACAACCCCAGAAGCAGGAGTGGGTGGGAAACTGGGTCCTGGGGCTGGGCTGTGGAGTGATGGAATCCCAGTCGGGAGTCTTCGGTTCCAGCAGGGGTGGTCACAGCAACAGCACCCCTGGCTGATGTGCAGGCAGCAAATGGCAGGGCACCTGGGCAGCAGGCAGTCAGGCAGCAGCAGATGGCAGGTGGGAGTGTGCTCAGGGTTCTGGGGGGCAGGAATTCGGCCTTCTGGGCAGGAGCGTGGTCTTCCATGTGCTTACGCATGGCCAGCTTGATACGGAGTGATTTGGCACGTGAAAATTCTGCACGTCAGCATGTAATTCGAGGAAAGGCCCTTAGCGCGTAAGCGCGTCTGCACGCTTACGCAATTTCATTGGACAGAAGGCCCTTCAAGAGCAAGCGCCTCTATGACGTGACGCGTGCAGGCGTGCATGGGCGTTTCAGCGCGCGTGAAAAACTGCACGTCCGCGTGTAATCCGAGGAAAGGGCCCATGCGCGTAAGTGATGTGATGCACGCGAGCGTTTCCCTCAGCACGGGTTAAAGGTGAGCGGGGCCAGCAGTTCCCTGTACGTGCCTTTCGTGGAGACCGACGTGTGTTGCTGCTTCCTGTTGTTTCGCGCGCCATCACAACTTCACAGCTATCAAGGACGTATCTCTTCTTTTGGCGGGGGTATTGGCTACGCGTGTTTTTCTGCATCGCGCTAGTCAGACGGTGCGTCGCACGCGCTATTTTTCCCACTGCGGGTGCCCCTGTGTATCGCACCCATTTTCGGTGTCATAGTAGCCTGCGTGTCCCATGCGTACGCGTTATTCGTGTTACTGGGTGCCACCGCGTACTGCGGGAGGTTGATTCCATGCACGTAGGCTGCAGGGTTGCGTGCACGGTTTTACTGCAGTTTTGGGGTGCCTGAGCGTTGCGTCACCCGTCACTACATCACCAGGGTCACATACAGCCTTGCAGGTGCAGAGGGGCTGTTAACATCTTGCTTCCCACCCCCTTCACCCCAATTGCCCAGGTCAATTGTGGTGTACACCTCCCATTGGCACTACTCCATCTGTGCTGGCACTACTACATCTGTGCCATGGTTGGGAGGACACCAAAGGTGAGGGGCGCCTCAGCTGGGCGTACTCCTCGTGGCGGGCGTGGTCGGGGACGTGGCCATGGTGACCAGGGAGTAGGGGGACTCCAGGGTGTCCAGGGCGGCCACAGAGGGGGAAGAAGCAGGGGTGCGCCACTTGAGCACAATGTTGTGCCATGTGTCGGTGCAGTCATGCTACCACCCCGTGTGGTTCCGGGGGATGCAGCTTCTGCATCTAGCACTGGCGCCCGTGTGACCCGGCAGTCCGTTCCATCGACTGCCACGGGCCCATGGGTAGTGGTAGCTGCAGGTGCAGCTGTGGACACCGCCACCCAGGCTCAGGGTCTGCCAGCGCAGTCTGCGTTGGCACTTGAGGAGCCCTTGGTAGATTTCCAACAGGCCAGGAGGGAAACCATAGGGGCAGGCAGGGCTGCTCAGACCAAGACACGTGTCCCTGGGGCAGTTATGTCATCTGCTGCCCCGAACAGCCGGGTGTTGGCAAGGGCAGGGGCAGATGCACCCAACAACACCCCGGTTGTGAGTTTGCCAACCAGGACCGTTGCAGTCAATGACCCTGCCACAGCTGATGTTGCTGCGCAGGGTCCATTAGAGGGCACCCAGATGCCACTGACACAAGTCAGGCCTTTGGTCGTCCCTCCAGCCAGGGTCTGCGCCACAGTCCAAGAGGAGGAAGGTTGCACCTGCAGCACAGGCTGGGACCCCACACACAGCCACGACCTCCTGCACGTCGAGGAAGAAGCCTTTCTGCAAGCAGGAACTGGACTTCCTTGTGGGCTACGTGCGGGGCCACAGCCGTGACATGCTAGTGGGTGCCAATAGTCAGACTACGGTTGCCCAACATGACACCCACTGGAAGCATGTTTCGGAACATGTCAGTTCATTCGGCCATGAGGTCTGCACGGCGCAAGAATGCAAACAGCGTTGGAATGACATCAAACGCAGCACTAAGACTAAGCGTGCCTCTAATTACAACTTGACTCTGGTGACTGGCGGTGGGCCTGCACCAGAGGAGGAAGAGCTCACTCCGCATGAGGCACTCGTTGCAGAGTTCATACCACCTGAATTGGTCGAAGGAGTGGGAGAGATGCTGGACTTTGATGCCCAGTCCAGTGAGTGTTGATGCGTGTTTGTTGAGGACGTGTGTGTTTCACTTGTGGGATGTGTTGTGCATGATTGCCACTACATGTGACGTGTACATGGTTCTGATGTGTAAGTAATGCAATGCTTCCATGATGCATGTCTGCTCTGCTGGATGGTGGACATGTGGAGCAGACGGGGACTGTCCGCATCACCACTATTGCACCCTACTGACATGCTGGTTACAAGTATGCCCCTCCGGTCCATGTTCCAGCTCACTGGCCCTTCTGCATGTGGCGTGGGGTGACCTTCCTCTCAGCCCAGGCACAATGTCATTGCATGACTGACGTGCATGTCTCCTCTGCCTGCATGCGGGGACTCCATGTAGACATGCTCCCTTGCCCCTCCTCCGCCACTCTGCACCCCAGTTCCACCTTTGCACTGGTCTGCTTGAATCTTGCCAATGTGTACTTTCCTGTTTATGCGTCCTGTGTAGATGCTAACTTCCAGCGTACAATCTGCCAGACATATGTTGTGTGGTACAGCCTTAGTACTTGATGCAGGGTATCTCACTTGTACTGTGCATAGGTCAGATGTCCCGCAGGGACATGAGTGCCCATTCATGCTCCATGTGCATTGCACGCATGCCCCTATGTGTCCTTGACTGGATGATCACTGTAATACAAGTCCTGGGTGACATACATTGCATGGCATCTAATCAGCCTTCCCATGTCAACTGTGGCTCAGTACTGCGTTGCACACATGTTTAGGGTCTGACAATCTTTGTGGCTCACAGGCCTCAGCCTGTTCAATGGCCAATGACTCTGTCCAACTGTTGTTGTGTCTTCTTCACACGTGGGCGGCCTCCAGAGTTTTCATCATGTGTCCTGCTTACTGTCCCATCATCATTTGCAGTGTTGTCACTTGAATCACATTAAGCTGTTGATGCCAGTCAACACTGCCTGTCAATACACAGAAGTATGGTCAGCCTTTTGATACCATGCTAGGCATCCCTGCTTTTGTACTGGGGTGGAGGAGTGCTTGGCTTCTAGATATGGTACACATTGAATGCACAATGCACGTGATGCCTGAATTTGGCCTTGCACTGCCTTCACATTTCCTGACACACACCATGGAGTCCTTGTACATGTAGGTAGTGAGTGGCGTACACATTTTCTGCACTGCATAGACCCACTTCCATGGAAACTGCCACCTTTCAACAGGTCACAGAGAAATTCAAAGTTGACCGTGCATGCATGCCAGGTTATATGTTGTGTGTCACATGTCTGCCTGATGCGTTTGTTGTCGGTGTGTGTGTGTGCTGTGTGCTTCTGACATGTGTAGTGACCTTTTTTCTCTCTATTTTTCAGGTGATGACGCAATGGATGCGGAGGATGGTGTTGTCATGCCAGACACAGGGTTGTTACCACTACATCAACCCGGCACAAGTGGGGGTTGTGGGGTGGTAGGCCACGAAAACCCCCAAGTGCTACAGTCCATCTTGTCTCTGGCTGCCTATGAGTCCAGCCTTGATGACGACTCTGACGTCCATGTTGAGTTGGATGAGCATCAAGTCCATGTGTCAGGGGTGAGTGATTCTGATGTGGACACTCCTCTGTCCGTGACACCTGCATTGAGGGATCAGACAGTCTTGGTTCCTCCGCCCGTGGTGGATCGGGAAGCAGGGTCACCCTCCACACCAGTCACTGATGTGCCTGGGACATCACGTCGACGGGGGCATGCAGTCGTGCAGCCGCGGGCGGTGCCAACACAGCAAGGACCCCCGGTCCTTGGGTCCCGCACGGGTCAAGCCCGGCAACGCAGTCGCCGCACGCAACCACAGTATACTGAGTGGGAGCAAGACATGACTGCCAATTCAGAACGGCAGGGGGCAGCAATGGAGAACATCGCTGAGAGCATGGAGCGTGTGGCCCGATCTGTGCTCCCCCCTGCTAGGCAGGTGCTTCTCCAGCAGCAGGCGGACACGGTCCACGGCCCGCTCGCTCAGGCTGGGCATGGCGGCCTCAGACAGGGCACGCCAGGCTGAAATGTTGTCTCGGCATCAAGCAATTGCTGCTCACGCAGAGGCGCACATAGATGCCCTGAGGGAGGAGTATGCTTCCCTCAAATCCACTCTGGGTGTCCTTATGATGTCCCAGCGGCAGCGGGCAGAGGAGAGGTTTGCACAGCTTGAGCGTACCATCTCGGCTGAGCTACAGGCTCTGTGTTACACGTGCTACCTTGCAAGAGGAAGCACGTGTATCACGTGAGGTTCTGCATGCAGACCTACGTCACATCGCCACACAGAACCAGGCTCACCCGTCCGGCAGACTTGCTGCCGACGAGGGGCAAGCTGCGGCTAGGCATGGCCAGGCTACTGTGCCACGTCCTCCTTTCCAGGATGAGCCAGACTCGGACGACCATCTGTCTCCCATATAGGTCGGGCTGTGCAGGCGTTGAGCCCATGGAGGTTTTATTTTTGGCTCAGCATCATCGCATGTGGGTGTTGAGCAGCACCCTGTACCTCCCCCCTCCTGGGTGCCTCCCCTCCCCCCCGGGTCGTATGTGGCCATTTTTGATTTTTCTTTTAGTTTAGTTAGTTAAGTTTCTGTTTGATAGTTAGTTTAATTAGGTAATGTAGGTTTTTCATAGTTAGTGTAATTAGTTAATATAGTTTAAAATTGCTTGTCTATTGTGCTTTCATGTGACGGTGCAGTGCTTTGTGGCTTTTGAAGGCATCCACTGTCTGTTCCAGCTGGGCCCTTCAGGCTTGTCTTGTGTATGTGTTTGCTGCTTGGGGTCCTTGACTCACATATGCTACTCCTGCCTCCCTTATCCATGGGCTCGCAAGGATGGTTCGGTGTGACAACCTATTACACAAGGGCTTTGGACTGTCATATCTGTGGAATGTCTGGTGCTGTGTGACTTGTGTTGACACCCCTAGTGGGGATGATTGCGGTGTTATTGTCCACTGTTCAGCTTTTGCTAGATGGGGTGTTTCATGATTAATGTGTACATTCATTGCTATGCATAGTGTAGTATGTTTCTTATCTTTACTGTACATGTGCTTGTTGCAATTCATGCCGTAGATAGTGTGTTCCACACTTTGGATGTGAAAGACGGACTGATGGTGTGATTTCTGATGTAAGTCTCTGACATGGTCCAGTAATGAGATGCCTGAAGAGACACACACAGATGGTTTTAAAGCATTAATCATGTGTTTCATGCCCTTTCTGCAGGGGGATGAGCCTCCAGAGCACCTTTTCCAGCAGACATGGCCCATTGGACATCTGAATTCTGGACAAGTTTGTTGGTGCCCACATGCACATGTATGCACAAGCAGAGGCACAGGGATTGCAGACCTACATCCTAGAACAGCTGACGTGTTCCAAGGAACTCCAGGCAAGGTGAGCAGCACAGGGGGGCCACAACACAGCAAAGCTTGCACCAGGCGAGTTGCACATGCAGGCTTCGTTACAGCACTAAGGGTGAGCTTGGACGAATATTGGTGTTGAAGCACACAATGCAGCTCGGATGTGTTGGTGGACTGATGGCTGTTGATTGTAAGGTTGACTGGCACATACCCTCCGGTACGCCAAGGTCCATTGAGGCACTTGTATCAACCATGTAGCCTTCTGAGACATGGAAAGGGGCAGCTCACAGGGACATACAGCAAGGGACATACTCGGGTGCAGTGCATTTCATTTCCATGTACATTTTGATACCATGCACTGCCTACTTTGTTTCGGGTCATGGTGGAAAACGACTTGTTCTGAAGTCATGCCTTGCTATATGGGTCTGCCTGCTTACCCAGGGAACATTGCATGTTTTATGAATTGTGACACATTGGTGTTCCATTTGCCACGCACCCACCGGCAGCCGACTTACTGCATTGACTGTGTATGACCCATCACAGGGGTAATGTTATATATGGGTACGAAGCATCTACACCAGATTGTCTGTTTGTAGAGTAGTTTGTTGCTATGGGGCATGTTTGGTGGTGTGTTTTTGTGTTATGGGCACGGACAGATTATTAACTGTGGCTCTCTTTGCAGCATTGCAGTGCTCCTGTAACCGGACCTGAGAGTGCGCAGGCAGGAGGCCAGCACTCAAAACCAGAGCTAAGTGTCTTGTTGTTTTTCTTTCAAACTGCTCTGCATAGGCTTGCTGGGGGGTGCACTAATGCATGGATGAATGTGTAATTCAATTTGGTATGTCTGTTTTCCCCTAATCACCCGGAGTCCTATCCAATTTTAAAACCTGTACCCTCTACCCGGTGTTCCTGCTTCCCGTACCTATCCAAGCAACGTTCCCTAACCCTCTTTGCCCGCTGGGGTTGCAGATGCCTGTGTAAGCCCCAAACTTGCAGGCGCCAAATCCTAGAGGGGGTGGTTGGTTCGTGCCACTCCTAAGCCTGTACTACAGAAGGCCATGACAATGATGTCCAAGTTTGTTCGGATTGTGTATGTGTTCATGCAGGTAGTACATTTTCGTGCATTCCCTACTTTCATGTGTCATTCCTCCTCCCCTCTCCTGCCACTCATTCCAGTTATCCAGTGTGCCAACACCTGGCCCGACTGCATATCCCTGACCCTCCTTCCCCACCAGGGTCTCAGAGGCCTGTGTGAGTTTGACCTTGCAGGCACCCGGGACACGGTGGGGGTGGTTGTTTCGTGCCACTCCTGCGCCTGTACACGGAACCTGTGACAGTACACATCCGTTCATGGTGCATCATTCTATGTTATGTACCACACATGGTTCACATCCTGTTGTGACATTGTTTTACTGTGCTACCTTGGTTGTTACATCATTGTGGTAGTACTTGGCATTTGTGAGGTACTGCTACGTCAAGTCATCTACTGGAGGGTGTTCTGGTTCGTTTTCCTGGCTTGGATTTTGTGATTTTGCAAATGAGGGTGGACTCTGAGGGTGCAGGCACTTTTTTACACACAAGGTGGGAGATGGTGACGAAGGGGAAGGGTGATCCTGTGGCCAGGTGAAATTGAGGTTTGAAGGCTCCATGACCCAGTTGCAGTTGCTCAGTGGGTCATGGTCATTTGTGAGGGGGGGGGGGTGGTTTGTTGTTGATAGTTGCCTTGCCCTGCAGTGTGATGGGAACCCTGACATTGTAATTGTGGTATTCAATGTACATGTTGTGTTCTGCTGATCAATGCCTGTTCATGTGTTGTGTTTACCTTTCAGGTGTGAGGGGATAGTTGTGGTTTGACATGCTGGGGTGTACACATGGTGAATGTTCACATGTGATGTGTAGAGGACACTGATGGTCACTTGATTGCACATGCATATGTTGAGTGCATGTCCTTACTGGCCCACACACTTGCACTATGATGCACTACATGTACAACCACCCTTGCATATCCGCGTGTACACTCTGTTTGCCTTCCGGTGCCCACTGTGTCCCTGCAGCACATGTTCTGTGACCAATTATGGATCCTACACATGCCTAATTTGCTTTTTGATGTGGTCTGTCACTTAGATGTGATGCTCAGGGTGTGCATCACACACAATGGCTGTTCACTGTGCTGTGCGCTGAGCAGTGTGTTGCAGGAGTTGGACACAGCACACAGAAGCTGCAGTGTTGATTTTGCAATGCACAATGTGCATGTAGACAGTCATTCATTGTTATGTTACGTCTACAACTTTTGTAATGCATTTGGGAATGACTTATTTTGGGTGGGAGGTTGTTGGTCAGTCATTTCATCTGATTCCATGTCAGGCATCATTGTCTGATGCCACTGTACATTTTTGACTTGGCAATGTGTACCTTATTGGTACTGTGTTGGTGTATGGGTATTGCTTGCCATGTCATGTTGTGGTTTGGGAGTGTTTGAGTGACATAACAGTGATGGTCATGGCCTGTTTTGCAGGTGTGTGTGATTCACACCATGCATGCCAGGGTCATCCGCTTCTCAAAGCAACTAGCTGGGGGTAGATCTCTCTCCGCGGCAGGGGCCTCCCTCTGGAACAGCCTTCCTGCCTCACTGGAACTTGAGGAGAACCATCTCCAGTTCTGGAAGCACCTCAAGACCTTCCTCTTTGCTTCTGCTTTCTCTCTCCCTCTCCCTTGCAAAATTCTTCACTGGTACTGCACTGGATCTGCAACTGGGCCACTCTCACTGACCTTGGTCCCTGGCCCAGCCACTCTCCACTTGCACTGCCTCCCTGGCAAACCCTGCACTGCGGGACTGTCTCTCTATCCCTACAGCCCCCCCTTCCCAGCACTTGTCTGCACTTACCTTTGCAGTTGCCACCAGCTGGCCTATTTATTTGTTTTTTAGTCTACTTACCCTGTACTGCACTCCCCCCCTCCCCTTCCCCTTGCACTTTTCCCTTCCCCCTACCCCTGCACTTGCACAATCTAAATGACACCTGGCCTAATAGTATCGTTGTCTGTCTTCCCTTGTTCCCCCCTCCCTGCCTCGTCGCACCTTGAAATACTTGTGCATAGGCATGTTACAAATGCCATTTCATGTCATGTCATATGTGTGCCTTTTGGTCACACAGGATAGCTTGTGTTTAAGTAGCTAGGGATGCAGACAATGTGGCACTTCCATGGCAACTATCTCAGGGTGGTAGGGTTGTGACAGTTGACTGTCTCTTTGTCATCATCGATTGTCACCTGGTATGTGCCAGGCCTGTGTGCACTCCGCAGGGGTGGGAGTTTAGGTGAAAAATGTGGCCACAAGCTGGGTCTGGGCTTCCTCGCCACGTGCCCTGTCCCCTCCCATGGGCAGAGGCTATGCCTGTCGTTGGGGATGTGGGGGTACCACCATGTCCACCGGTAGGCCCTGCCGTGTTGCAAAATTGTGCAGGACACATGCTGCCAGAATGATCCTGCACACTACTGGAGGTGCATAGAGTAGCTGCCCGCGAGAGCGGTCAATGGAGCGGAAGCGTGACTTGAGCACTCCGAATGTGCGCTCCACTATGGCCCTGGTTGCAATATGGGCGGCGTTGTATCTTACCTGGGGTGGTGTGGTGGGTTTCCGGATTGGCGTCATCATGTGGTTGCTCAGAGGGTAGGCACTGTCCCCTGGGGAGGTGTAAATGGTTGTGATTATTGGGGTTTGTGTATTTGTGTGTGTGTGTGACATTCATGCATGTGCAAGGGCCTTTGTACTCACCTAGGAGCCATGTGTCGCCATGCTGTCCAGCTTTCAGGGCCCGGCTCAGGGCGGACATTCTGTATATGAAACTGTCATGGCTGGAGCCAGGGTAGTTTGCATAGACAGAGGTGATGATTCCCTATGCATCGCATACCACCTGTACATTGATGGAATGCCAGTGCTTGCGGTTTCGGTAGATGTGCTCAGTGGCCCTAGGTGGACGTAGGGCCACATGGGTGCAATCTATGGCACCAAGCACTTTGGGGAAGTGTTCCACCCTGTAAAAATCCAGGACAACGGCCTGCCTTTCTGCGGGTGTTCTGGGCATGTATATGTGCCTGCGGACTGAGGGGCGAGCTGTCATGATTGCCAGTACCTGGTGTAGGCAGTGTGACTGTGTGGCCTGTGAGACCTCCCCCCCCACTATGGCAGTAGTCCGCTGGAATGACACAGTGGCCAAGAAATGCAGGACATTGAGCACCTTCTCCAAGGGGCTCAATGCTTGGGAGCAAAGGGTGGGGGATGTAAGGTCATCTTCCCACTCCCATACCAGGTCTAGGATGATATGGGGTGGAAACCTATACCTGCCGTAGACCTGGTCATCAGGCATCACAAAAAGGCTTGTCCGTGGTGTGAAAATGCGTGCCCTGGCTATTCTCCTCCTCCTGCGGTGTCCCACAATCAGTGCTGCGACAAATGGGGCATTCATCGTAGCTGTATATACGTGTTTGTTGTTTGTGCGCACTTTTATACTGTGCGCGGGGACGCTTCCGCCTGCCTTCGTGTGGCGGACGCGTTGACGCCTGTGTGCGTCTTTTGCCGTGCGCGGGTTTCCCGTATTCGAATATATGAATACGGGTTGTTCGCGTGCGTGTGGGCGTTCCTTGTAGCTCCCTGCAGTACTTCCCCAGTTACGTCTTCTTTTTCACGCGTTATTCCCCAGTCCGCGTGTTATGCCCACTGTTCTGCCCACTTTGGTTGTGTGCGCCGCGCTATGTGCGCTTTTGCTGTGCGCGTAGCTCATGCCGTGTGTGCCCGCGTGCGCCATGGCAGGATTTGGCGCACGGACAGTGGGAAACACGCGCAGCGTCTTCCTTGAATCGCGAGCGTGCGCTGGGTTTCTCACGCTTGCGCCACCTTGCGCCTGCTTGCGCTGGGATTTTCGGCGCACGTTTGCTCCATGAATCGACCCCTAAATACCTTAGAAAATTCTATCTCCAACCCAGCTGGGTTGGAGAAAATATTAAAATTATCTTTAAACTGTAAAGTAATGCTTAAACATAACCTTGACGTGGAGCAAGGACTAGTTAATGGCGCACTGGGTACATTTGTTGGCTTTCAAACATACCCACGTGACAACAACAGCTCCGCGGACAGGACACCGATTGACTAATTGACTTGCATCATGTCTGCGGACACCCAACATGTTCGCTGATTGGTTGGCGTGAAGCGTGAGGTTCGTCAGATTTTTGGGCTGGTTTCCATGGACATCACGGTAAAAACATATTAAAAAACACAACATTGCACTTGTCAAACTTATCAAATAATCTCTGGGGAGATGAGGGGTGATGAGGATGAGATGGAATATGGCAAGAAGCAAAAAAACGGGTGGTTTAGGAACACCTCAACGTGACAGGGTTGGTGCAATGCAGTTCTTGGATGGCTTATAACTTTGGCGCCACTTAATGGGACTGCATGAAATCTTGCATGTATATTCCTGGGCTGATTCTGAGTGAGTATGCAACTTTTGGTGGGATTCTGTCATAAGCAGGCAAAATTAGAAGGGGGTCCCAAAATAATGTAAAGGCTTATAAATGAGGTGCCATTTGACACATCCTCACTTAATTTGGGAAACTGATAATCAATTTACTTAGGAATGTTTTTCCAAAGTTTGGTAGGATTTTGTGAAGAGGGAGCAAAATAAGAGAGGGGGTCCCAAAATAATGTAAAGGCTTATAAATGTGGTGCCATTTGACAAATCTACACAAAGGTTTGCAAAAAGATTATAGATCTAGATTTAGATGTTTTCGTAAAGTCTGAATGGATTTTGTCAAGTGGGGGCTAGGTTATATGACGATTGTATGTGCATACATTTGACACTTTTGAAAAAATAAAACATGGCTGGATTTCCAGCAAACTTGCGTGAGGAGCATTGGCAAGGACCTACAAGCATCGTTTTGCAAATGTGCCAGTGTTTTATTATTTGACAAGTGTCATAATGTAGCTATAAAAAATAGCGGTATACCTTTAGTGACTGAGGGGTAGCCTGTGGCCATGGGCAGTGGCCAGATTGTCCGGGTCATGGAATAAGGTCCTGATCCAGACAATCTGGCTACTGGCCATGACCACAAGGGACAAAAATAGGATTAAAGTGGCCATGTCCACCTGGGTCTGACTTTGTGGTAAAGTTATTCGAAATTAGGATAGATTTGAAAGGGAAGAAAAATGTGCTCGTGATAATATGGTCATAGAGTTCTCTTTTTGCCTTCTGCAGGCTGCCATGGAAAGCAAAGAGGGGCCCTGTATGGAACCCTCATCTTCCCTTTCCATAGTGGCCTTCCTTGAAAAGGATTTTCCTTCCTACACATGGACGCCGCAGGCGTCCCGGTATTGGAAGAAAAAACTTATTTTTTAGCACCCTGCGTTCCCGCTTTGGGAACCTCGGGTGCTAATGGCCTTCATCCCCCATTTCAGGGGCTGGAATGGGGGGATAATGGACCAGAGAACTTGTTTTCCACCGTCGCTTCGCTTGGGCTGATAACTTGGGCTGCTGGGCAGGTATCCACCGTTCCAGTCCCTGGAACAGAGGATGAACGCCACAATATTCCCATT
The DNA here is from genome assembly GCF_040938575.1 of Ambystoma mexicanum. NCBI lineage: Eukaryota > Metazoa > Chordata > Amphibia > Caudata > Ambystomatidae > Ambystoma > Ambystoma mexicanum. Next base: position 1,086,141,393 of record NC_090941.1, read on the forward strand.
AGCATAACACAAAATGCAAATGGAAATGTTGGAAAATCTTATTTAGTTTATGTACTTTACTGAGAAATATAAAGTAGATGGAGTCTATACATTTTTTTTTTTAGTTCTATCTTTTAACAGCGAAAAGGTGGTTCCTAAAGGAATATGTCGTGTGTTGTTTTTGAATGTATTGTTTTTGGCAGGAGAGCTGAGAATGAAAAGTGGAGAGGGAAATGAGGGAAGAGCAACCAAACACTAATAGGGAAGGGTAGGTAGACAAGGGAAAATGTTGCGTGTGTGTTATTTCTAAGTTAGGGGGCACTGTTTCTCATGCTCCTTGATTACAGCAGTGGTGGTGGCTCTTGGGGAGGAGGGACGGAATTAGCTGATGCCATTGTAAGATAAATAGCAGTTTTGCTAAAAGTATGTACTGTGTACTAGCTTGTTAATGGATAATGAGTAGGAATAGGTGTTGGAGCTGTGCAAGGGAAACTTTGAAGTTGGAAGTTCCAAGATCAGTAGAAAATGCAGTTCCGAACTATCCGCCAAGCAGAGATCTTATCGTGAAGTGCGGACGGGTTCTCAGACACGTCATCATGCCGCGCACCAGCGTATGGTCATGTGGCACTGTCCGGAAAGTCCGCTATGAAGTCAGATGTTCGTAGACGTCTACGGATGCAAAACTAGTTGAAATAGTTGCAAGAAGTGTATAGAAGTGTTAAAAATGATTCCAGATGGTGTGAAATGGCAAAGTTTTAAGGTGAAACTTTGGAAATTGGACACACATATTGCCATATTGGGTAAGTATGATATTAGTAAGTTGTAAGAAAATAGCATGCACTGGTAAAAACCTATGAAATTCAATGAAAGAACTTTGTTAAAGGGACGTTATGGTTAAGTTGCACTAATAAAAGCATATGAAATTCAATGAAAAAACGTTGTTAAAGGGACGTTATGGTTAAGTTGCACTAATAAAAACCTTTCAAATTCACTCAAATAACTTTGTTAAAGGGACATTATGGTTAAGTTGCACTAATAAAAACCTTTCAAATGCACTCAAAAAACTTTGTTAAAGGGACATTATGGTTAAGTTGGACTAATAAAAACCTATGAATTTCAAAGAAAAAACTTTGTTAAATGGACGTTATGGTTCCAAGTAAAACCAAAAAAAAACTGAAATATGTCAGTTATGGTAAGCTAAGCAACCATAACTCGCACCACCACCGTGCACTGCTAAGACTAACACCCAGGACATCAAAGATAACATCACAAATGTCATTGATGACATCACTGATGACATCACATATCTGGGCCACTTGTTTTTGTTCCTTGACATATATAGGCCACGTGGTTTTGTTCACTGGCAGTCAGAATAATACATTTAAAAAGGTGCTATATATCTAGATGTTAACCTTGTCATATGTTCTTTAAGTACTTTCCTTAGGGTTTGGTCTCAGCTCATGGTGCACATACGTGGGGAAATGAGCAGGCCTCAAACACACAATTCATTTGTATACATAAAGATAAACTTTAATGTCATTAATATTTTCTGATGATGCAGTTTCTTTCTTCCTTACTTTAGTTTCCCTGTATGTGCCTCTGATTTGTAAGCATTGTTGTGCTTCATATGTTTTGTTTGTACCAGCACAAGTGCTGTAAATCTTGAATTGTTAGCTAGTTATTACATGTTTAACATTACTCAAAACTCTGATAAGGGAGCATTCATTATTGTATTATCCAAAATTACAATATTATAAATAGTGTACTTCTATGGTGCATGCTGCAGTCATTGCCTATGTTTATATATGATTAGGTTTCTGTATTAACTACAACACTCCGATACAATGATATTAGATGAGTACATTCTTTAATAGATTGAGAAGTTCATGATAGGTCTCCCGATCACTCCTGACATCTTGTTATCAACAATATAAACACAACTCCTTGTAGAGACATTTCATCAAAATGTATGTCACGTGTGATGTCATCAGTGATGTCATCAATGACGTTTGTGATGTCATCTTTGATTTTGTCATGCCAATTTTGCGGTTGGAATGGGGGCTTGGCTCAGAAAGCGTGCTTTTGTGTGTTTGGTGGAAATCGGACCAGTACTTTTGTCGCAAAGGACTGAAATGTACGTCTCTAAAAATTAGTGATATCCGGGTCCGCTCTGCGCACCCATGTCCCTGTTCGCTCCGCGGACCGAAGTCTCATTGGCCTGCGGTACACCGTTCTGTCGGCAAACATTGGAAGCGGCTGATGGTTGGCTGGAGGGAAGCGTGCTGTGCGTCAATGTTATTGGAAAACGCCACCATGGAGTATCGCAGGAGAGAGCGCCAGCGGAAGGGTCTGGAAAATATACTGTACGCCATGTGTTGGTGGCAAGAAGGGAGGGAAAAGATGAAAAGATGGGGGAGTGTGAAGTGGTTCATGTGAGATATGTGAATAGGTGGAAGAAGATGGAGGAGTGGCTGCTGGATTCGTGAGTATTGTGCCAAATCACGGGTATCTAGACAGGCGACTACTTTATGTGGTGATTAGAGGCAGCTGTCGTAACGGCCCGATTTTCAGAAGGGGAGTGATTTGCACATGACATAGGTTGGGTGGGAGCATGGGTGGCTGTGATGTGCGGATGGATTGCGGTAGTTGGGCACATGGTGGCATGCCTGGGTGCATGAAGTTGGGGTGTGTCTGTTGAAGGGTTAGACTATTGGGAGCATGGCCCAATGCTGTAGGACATAGGGTATACAATCAAGAGCATAGGCCTTCAGCACACCCACCGTAGCAATGCATGTCTGACTCTGCATTCGGTAGAGGGTTGTGCTTCCATAGTGTGGTGTGTGCAGATAGGTTGGAGTAGGGCCAATGTTGGGAACAGTATGTTGGTAGGTTGGCAGTGACAGAATACTTTGTGAATGGAAGTAGGTACGGCTATAGTATGTGAATGAAAGTGCACAGGGGTGCAGGAGAACGTGGTTTCTTTCTACATTATGGTAACGGTTCCACTTTTTTGCTGCATAGCTCCATGGCGGTGCACAGGTTGGGTAGGAGTGCTGGTGGCAGTGGTGTGTATGTGGATTGTCTTACGTGGTGGCATGGTGACATTATGTTGCAGTGGGTGTGTACAAGGCCTAGACTCTTGGGTGCATGGCCGAAAGCCGTAGGCCATAGGCCATAGGCCATGCACTGAAGAGCCTAGGGCTTGAGCACACTCACAACAGGACTCTGCAGTAGAAGGCCAGTAGAAGGCCATACACCATGCACTCAAGAGCCCAGTGCTTGAGCACACTCACGGCAGTAATACATTTGTGACTCTGCATCAGTTAGAGGGTGGTGCCTTGTATGGAATGGGTGTGGAGCACATTGCAGATGCAATAGAGCAGCAGAAGTGAGCTGGCATGTGTGTACGTTTGGTTGCGCAGGTGAGGTCACTGTTAGAACATGGTAATGTTTTTCATGTGTGGTTGGAGATGGTGCAGTGAAAAGTCATGCAGTGTAGCCACTGGGTGCAGTGTTTGCATATTGTCAGTATGGTAGAGGGTATGGTTGAAGGGCAGCTTATATGTGCAGATTGCTTGTAGTATGGGCAATGATGTGAACATTTTGTGGTTTGGTTGGCAGTGACACAATACTTTCTGAGTGGAAGTGGGTAAGACCATACTAGGTGAATGAAAGGGCGTAGTTCTGCCGGAGACAGTGTAATGTTCGTAGAATATTGTAAATGTTGCATTTAACGCTGTGTAGCTCCATTGCGGTGCAGAGGTTGGGTAGAAGTGCTGGTGCCAGTGGTGCGTATGTGCATAGTGGTAGTTGGTGACATGCTGACATGTCTGGTTGCATTGTGGTGCGGGGAATGTGCGCAAAGAGCACACCCACTGCAGCAATGTAGGTTTCACAGTGCATCAGACACAGGGTGGTGAGCTTTGGAGAATGGATGTGGACCACATTGTAGATGTGCAGCAGCAGCACCAGTGAGTTGAATAGTGTTTATTGTGCGTTCCATCTTTGTGGTGATAGTTGCAACATGCTACAGTATTTGGTGTGTGGCAGGAGATGGTGCAGTGAGAAGGTGTGCAGTGTGGACACAGGGTGCAGTGTTTATGTAATGTGAGTATGGAAGAGGATATGGTTGAAGTGTAGCTTATATGTGCTTGGATAGTGTGTTGTGTGCAGATTGCTTGGAGTATGGGCAATGTTGTGAACAGTTTGTGGTTAGGTTGGAAGTGACACAATACTTCCTGAGTGGAAGTGGGAAAGACCATAGTGTGTGCATGAAAGGGTGTAGGGGTGTGGGAGACAGTGTAATGTTTGTAGAATTTGGTAACTGTCGCATTTAACACTGTATAGCTCCATTGCGGTGCAGAGGTTGGGTAGGAATGCTGGTGCCAGTGGTGCGTATGTGCACAGTGGTAGCTGGTGACATGCTGACATGCATGGAGGCATTACAGTGCGGGGAATGTTTGTAAGGAGTACACCCACTTCAGCAATGCAGGTTTGACAGTGCATGAGGCACAAGGTGGCGGTCTTTGGAGAACGGGTGTGGAACACATTGTAGCCGTGCTACAGCAGCACAAGAGAGTTGAACAGCATTTATTGTGCGTTCCATGGTTGTGGTGATAGTTGCAACATGCTACAGTTTTTGGTGTGCGGCAGGAGTTGGTGCAGTAGAAGGTGTGCAGTGTTTATATAATGTGAGTATGGAATAGGTTATGGTTGAAGTGCAGTTTATATGTGCTTGGTTAGTGTGCTGTTTGCAGATTTATTGAAGTAGGCCCAATGTTGTGAAGCTGTTGTGCTTAGGTTGCCAGTGACACAAGACTTTGAGGATGGCAGTGGGTAGGGGTGGTGCAGGCTGTGGTATGTTTGTGGATTCTGCTAATTGTGACACGTTTTTGTGAATGGATGTTCTAGGGTGTGGGGTAGTTGGGTAGAAGTGCCAGTATGTATGTTACGTTTGTGCATAATGTTACCTGCCCACATGCTCGCATGCATGTATGCATAGTGTTGTGGTGGGTGTGGGCAAGGGCTGCACTTCTGTGTGCATTACCAAAGGTGTGCTGGGTGCGCCGCAGGATCTTTGGTGATGCTGCAATCGTGCGTTCGTTTACAGACGTTTCTGGTGGACGGGTTTTGGAATCAAATGGAACGTGGACTGACAGTGTGTAACGGTAAATATGGAGTGGTGTACAGAAATGATAGTGTGCAATACAGAGGTTTTGTATGTGATTGCTGCATGTGTGTTTGATAATTCGACAGCATTCAATGAGGGAATACTGCAAAAATGCCACTGCAAAGGGAAGAAGTAGTCTGCTTTAGTGGGCCAGGGCCCCCACTGTAGATGGGAAAGCGCATGTGGCACATCCTGCCATCATGAGCATGCTGTCCACGGAAATGGAATTGTGGGAAATAGGCAATGAGGTGTTTCAGGTGTGGTTGACAGGAAGGGGCAGTACAATATCATCCCAATTTTGTGTTGTCAGATTGGTGGAGATGGATAGACGCGCAGTGCTTATCGTCGGTGATACCTTTGTGCGCCATCTGCACAGGTGTTGTGTGCAAAGAGCGGTTGCTGGTAATTTCGGGTTGGAAGGAGCGGACGCTTTCTGGGACTGTCAGGGTGACTGCAGTTTTAACAGGATGGTTCGGCTTTGCAGATATGTGGCCTCCGTCACGAACGCAGACTTTGTCGTGGTGCACTATGGAAGTCAATATTTGGGTTACATGTTGTGTGGACGTTTAATCCGTCACCTGAAGAGATTGCTAAATGCAATGAAGCAGATTTTTCCTACTGCCAAGATTGTTTTCTCATGCATAACACCAAGAGGAGTATGGGACCATGCCGGTGCAATTTGTCCCCAGCCAGAGTTCGGAAGGTGTGTTATAAACAGAAGCATGTGTGCATTTATGAAGACTGCTGGCATGTTCTCCACCCACTATGAGATCATGAGGTGGCAAAATATGCAGTGGTTCCGTAGAAATGGCATTTATTTGAGCGCCATTGGCAAGGCCATTTCTTTTACACTGTGCAAGAAGCATTGACCATTGCACCAGCGGCAGAAGCTGATCCTGTCCCAATTCATTGTGGAGTACCCCAAGGTTCCTGTATTTCCCCACACTTTACAACATCTTTACCAAGCTCCTTTTTGACCGACTTGACAAACTGGGACACCCAGGTCTTCATTACACTCACTGGGAATTATGAGAAAGATTTTGCAAAACTCAATGAAATCTACCTTGAAATTCAAGCATGGATGGCCACCCATAGCCTCTGCTTGAATGACGACAAGACAGAACTACTCATAGTAGGTTCCCAGGCTCGACTTAACAAATGGGACCTCAGGTACCAATCATTCACCATTGACAGTAATATCATTAAAGTCTCAAAAGAAGTCAAAACGCTAGGTGTGTATCTTGACTCGACATTATCACTCAAAAAACAAATAAACGCCACTATCTCATCCACGGCCTACACTAACAAATTAATCGATGCCTGTAACCCATTTCTCTCAACCACCAGTTGCCTTTCACTAGCCAGAGCATTGATATTGTCCAGACTATATTACTGTAAAACTCTCTTCTTGGGGTCCACGAATCACAATCTGAACAGACTGCAGGTCCTTCACAATAATGCCCTTAGATGTGCCCTTAACCTTCCTCGCAAGGCACACATCTCCATCATTAGCACGGAAGTCCGTTGGCTCCCCATCCGAGACAAAATCAAACTAAGGTTGTTTGTCATTACACATGAATGCATCTCGCTGACCGCCCCACGCTACTTATCTGACCAATTCTTCAGACACAGTTCATCCAGACCCAGCAGAACACCTTACATGCACCAACTGAACACTCCCAAATTCAACCTGAAAACAGCAGGGGGATCTAGCTTCCCTGTCCTAGCAGCGAAATGCTGGAACGCACTCCCCATGATAATCAGGGCTGAAGAAGCATTCTGGGCTTTCAGAGCTAAAGTAAAAACATGGCTCTCATCGCAGTAAGAATACAAGTCCTACACATATACAATGTACTTCGTAATGCATTCTGTAACCTTGTCACGAACCACTGTGTAACCCGGTTCTCTTGCTACCTACTGAATCGCGTATGTGCAACCTCTATGTAACTTTGTTGTTCACCATGTCTATGCGCCCAGTTACTCTTGGGTTTGGCTGCGCTCTACAAATAAACTGACTAAACTAAACTAATCTAGTAAAAATGTGTGGAGAAGCAAACAGAAATGCATATAAAGAGAAAAAACAAAAAAAGTTGCGTGCACCCATGTAAAAAAAAAAACCTTATACATCTACGATGGAAGACTCAATCCCCTATCCAGCTTGATATTGCTTCCCCCACCACCCTCTGCCCCCTCACTATCTCGAAAAGGTAGCGGATTCCGCGGTACTTTCAGGATTACATGTGCCTCATCCTGGTTGGTCATGCGGATGTATGCGTATGGAGAAATCATGCATACCTTTACTGAAGTTTGTAGTGGACATGCTTTGGAATGGCACGATACTTGTACTGTAAATGTGTAATGGTACATTTGAAGTGTTGTACAGGAATTACAGTGTTGGATGATGGCGGCTTAGATTCAATGCGATTGGTTGATGCGCGTGTGCCTATTTATGCGCAACACAATGAGGTAGTGCTGCAGAGAAGATAGTGGAAAGGGAAGAAGGACTGCTCCAGTTTTACAGGGGTGCAGCCCTTGCGATACTTTGGAAGGCAAACATGCCACAATATGCCCTTCCCACCATGTTGCCCAATTGACATGGGCCTGTGGGGATTGTCCAATCAGGTGATTAGGGTGTGCAGCAATAGGAAGAAGGACTCCTGCTTCACTCGAGCCCGGTACTCGCCGTACTTGGGGAAGCACACGTGCCACATTCTGCACTTCTCGCTATGTTGGGGTATGGAAATGGGACCATAGGGATTGTCCTATAAGGTGCTCAGGGTGTGCATCACTGGAAAGTGCACCAATAGGAAGAAAGACTCCTCTTGCTTCACTGGGGCGCGGACCTTGTGCTAGTTCGGAAAGCGCACGTGCCACATTCTGCCCTTCTAAGCATGCTGGCCAATGGGAATGTGACCATGGGGATTATCCAATTAGCTGTGTAGGTTCTGCCTCATAGGAAGGGGCGGTAACATTTTCTTATATTATTTTGTGCACTCAGACTGGCAGAAATGGAGGGACGCAGAGTGCTGTTAATGGGGATGCCTTTGTGATACATCTGCACAGGTATGCCCAGGAAAGAGACTTGCATGGCAATTTCGGGTTGGAAGGAGTGGAGGCATTGTGGTGCGCTGCCGCTGTCTGAAATATCTGCATTGCCCTTGACCTTTGCAAAGAAGTGGTCACTTTTATGCCTTTTCATGTTGTCGTGGTACAGTACGGAGCTCAGCATTTGGGTTGCGCGCCTTGTTCATATGTGTTGCATCAACTCAAGAGACTGATGAAAGCAGTGAAGCATTTTTTCCAACTGCGAAAATTCTATTCTCATCTATACCGCCAACAAGAGGGTGGGACTGTTCTAATGCAGTTTGTTCACAGCGAGAGGGCGGACGGTGTATCATCAATGGAAGCATGTCTACTTTTTTGTACGCTGATGCAATGTTCTTCTGCAACAATTACATCATTGATTCTAAAAATGCGGACTTATTCCATGGCATTTCTTTGTCCAATATTGGCAATGGTATTTACTGTTCCATCTACATGATGCAGTGAAGAGCTTACTGTAACAATGGGCAGAGTGCAGAAAAATAAAAATCTCTAGAAAAACAACAAAAAGAGTGTTTCCTTAAAAGCATCTAAAAAAACAAAACCACAAAAGGCTCTTTTTAGAGCCACCACTAGATATGAAATCAGCTGTCCTGGTTGAAATGTATTCTGCCACACCCACCGACAGCACAAAATGTACGCGGACAACCCTTTACTTCCGGGATTTCACGTGCCACATCCAGCCCATTTGCAGAATGGCGCGCATGGAAATGAGTCTGTGGATGTGAAGAGATTGTGCAATAAGGCTTCTGGGTGTGGTATAAACAAGAATGTGTTGGAAGCGTAACGTTTGCAAAATAGTCACCAATTAAATATTATAGCACTGTATATAATCTTGCTGCAAAGGGTGATGGCATCCATGGCTGCTGTTCTTCCACCTGGTGCTACATCTGCCTCAGCACCACTCCCACCCCCTCCACCACAACCACGTCCCCAAGGGCCTGGAGAGGGGAACAGGCATGAGGATGTAGAGGAGGATGAAGAGAATTTATTAACCAGAAACCCCGACAAAGTCTGAAATGTGGCAACAAAAAAATGCATTTTCTGCACATTTCACTCAGGTCACCCATGGAAACACGCTGCCACCAACACATGGCCTACTGTCGCGCGTGCCCACAGATGTGCTATTGGAAACGGTACCTCATATGTGTGAGTGCACCTACCTGGGCGCCAAGGGGAAAGCCTAAAAGACTCCTACCCACAAGTCTGTTATGACAACTGAATTTAACACTTTTTCCAGACGGGCACACAATACAGATATGGGCCTAGGGTGTCCAAGCCACCAAGAAAAAAAGGGAACCCCATGCATTTCCGAAAAGAGGACACCCCTGGGAAACCGCAGAGGTCTAACTTGCGCAAATCGGCCCAGAATCTATTTCCCAGAAACCCCGGCACAGTCTGAAATGTGGTAAAAATACGCATTTTCTGCACATTTCACTCGGCTCACTCACCGAAAAACGCCGCAACCAACACATGGCCTACTGTCCCACGTTCCCACAGTTGTCCCGATGAAAACGGTACCTCACATGTGTGGGTGCACCTACCTGGGCGCCAAGGGGAAAACCTAAAATACCCCTACCCCCAAGTCTGTTCTGACAGCTGAATTTCACACTTTTTCCAGACGGGCACACCATACAGATATGGGCCTCGGGTGTCCAAGCCGCAAGGAAAACAGGGAACCACATGCATTTCCAAAAAGAGTACACCCGTGGAAATCTGCAGAGGTCTGACATGCGCAAATCGGCCCATAATCTAGTTCCCAGAAACCCCGGCACAGTCTGAAATGTGGTAAAAATATGCATTTTCTGCACATTTCACTCGGCTCACTCACCGAAACACGCCGCAACCAACACATGGCCTACCGTCCCACATTCCCACAGTTGTCCTGATGAAAACGGTACCTCACATGTGTGGGTGCACCTACCTGGGCGCCAAGGGGAAAACCTAAAATACCCCTACCCCAAGTCTGTTCTGACAGCTGAATTTCACACTTTTTCCAGACGGGCACACCATACAGATATGGGCCTCGGGTGTCCAAGCCGCAAGGAAAACAGGGAACCACATGCATTTCCAAAAAGAGGACACCTGTGGAAATCTGCAGAGGTCTGACTTGCGCAAATCAGCCCATAATCTATTACCCAGAAACCCCGGCAAAGTCTGAAATATGGCAAAAATACGCATTTTCTGCATATTTCACTCGGCTCACCCACGAAACACGCCACCACCAACACATGGCCTACCGTCCCACATTCCCACAGTTGTCCCGATGAAAACGGTACCTCACATGTGTGGGTGCACCTACCTGGGCGCCAAGGGGAAAACCTAAAATACCCCTACCCCAAGTCTGTTCTGACAGCTGAATTTCACACTTTTTCCAGACGGGCACACCATACAGATATGGGCCTCGGGTGTCCAAGCCGCAAGGAAAACAGGGAGCCACATGCATCTCCAAAAAGAGGACACCCGTGGAAATCTGCAGATGTCTGACTTGCGCAAATCAGCCCATAATCTATTACCCAGAAACCCCGGCAAAGTCTGAAATGTGGCAAAAAAAAGCATTTTCTGCACATTTCACTTGGCTCACCCACCGAAACACGCCGCCACCAACACATGGCCTACCGTCCCGCGTTCCCAAAGGTGTCCAAATGAAAACGGTACCTCACATGTGTGGGTGCGCCCACCTGGGCGCCAAGGGGAAAGCCTAAAAGACCCCTACCCCCAAGTCTGTTCTGACAGCTGAATTTCACACTTTTTCCAGACGGGCACACCCTACAGATATGGGCCTCGGGTGTCCAAGCCACAAAGGAAAACAGGGAATCCCATGCATTTCCGAAAATAGGGCACCTGTGGGAATCCGCAGAGTTCTGACTTGCGCAAATCGGCCCAGAATGTATTACCTAGAAACACCGGCTAAGTCCAAATTGTGGCAAAAAAAACACATTTTCTGAACATTTCACTCGGCTCACCCACCGAAACAGGCCGACACCAACACATGGCCTACCGCCACATCTTCCCAGAGGTGTCCCAATTTAAACGGTACCTCACATGTGTGGGTGCACCTACCTGAGCGCCAAGGGGAAAGCCTAAAAGACCCCTACCCCCAAGTCTGTTATGACAGCTGAATTTCACACTTTTACCCGACAGGCACACCATACAGAGAAGGGTGTCTAAGCCACCACGGAAAACAAAGAACCCCATGCATTTCCGAAAAGAGGACATCCGTGGGAATTCGCAGAGGTCTGAGTTGCGCAAATCGGCCCAGAATTTATTATCCAGAAACCCTGTCAAGTTCTGATATGAGGCAAAAAAAAACCATTTTCCGCACATTTCACTGGGCTCACAAACTGAAACACGCCACCACCAATACATGGCCTACCGTCCCATGTTCCCGCAGGTGTTCCGATGAAAATGGTACCTCACATGTGCAGGTGCACCTACCTGGGCTCCAAGGGGAAAGCCTAAAAGATCCCTACTCCCAAGTCTTTCTGACAGCGGAATGTCACACTTTTACCCGACGGGCACACCATAAAGATATGGGCCTAGGGTGTCCAAGCCACCAAGGAAAACAGGGAACCACATGCATTTCCAAAAAGAGGGCACCCATGGGAATCTGCAGAGGTCTGACTTGCGCAAATCAGCCCAGAGTATATTACCCAGAAACCCTGGCAAAGTCCGAAATTAGGTGAAAAAACCCAAATTTTCCGCTCATTTCACTCGGCTCACCCACCGAACCACGCCGCCACCAGCACATGGCCTACCGTTCCTCGTTCACACAGGTGTCCCGATGAAAACAGTACATCACATGTGTGGGTTCACCTACCTGGGCGCCAACGGGAAAGCCTAAAAGACCCTACCCCCAAGTCTGTACTGACAGCTGAAATTGACACTTTTTCCAGACAGGCACACCATACAGATATGGGTCTCAGGTGTCCAAGCCAACAAGGAAAACAAAGACCCCATGCATTTCTGAAAAGAGGACACCCGTGGGAATTCACAGAGGTCTGAGTTGTGCAAATCGACCCAGACTTTATTACCCAGAAACCGTGTCGAAGTCTGAAAATGTGGCAAAAAAAACGCATTTTCCGCAGATTTCACTCGGCTCACCCACTGAAACACGCCACCACCAATACATGGCCTACCGCCCCACGTTCCCACAGGTGTTCTGATGAAAACAGTACCTCATATGTACGGGTGCACTTACCTGGGCACCAAGGGGAAAGCCTAAAAGACCCCTACCCCCAAGTCTTTCTGACCGCTGAATTTCAAACTTTTTCCAAACAGGCACACCATACAGATGTGGGCCTCGGGTGTCCAAGCCACCAAGGAAAACAGGGAACCCAATGCATTTCCAAAAATAGGACACCTGTGGGCATCCGCAGAGGTCTTGTCTGACTTGTACAAATTGGCCCAGAATTTATTACCCAGAAACCCTGGCAAAGTCCGAAATGTGGCAAGAAAAACGCATTTTGGCACATTTCACTCTGCTCATCCAAAAGAAACACGCCACCACCAACACATGGCCTACCGTCTGTGTTCCCACTGCTATCCCGATGAAAACAGTACCTCACATGTGTGGGTGCACCTACCTGGACACCAAGGGGAAAGCCTAAAAGACCCCTAACCCCAAGTCTGTTCTGACAGCTGAATTGCACATGTTTTCCAGACGGGCACACCATACAGATATGAGCCTCGGGTGTCCAAGCCACCAAGGAAAAAAGGAAACCCCATGCATTTCCGAAAGGAGGACACCCGTAGGAATCCGCTGAGGTCTGACATGCGCAAATCGGCCCATAATCTATTACCCAGAAACCCCGGCAAAGCCTGAAATATGGCAAAAATATGCATTTTCTGCATATTTCAATCGGCTCACCCACGAAACACGCCAACACCAACACATGGCCTCCCGTTCCACATTCCCACAGTTGTCCCGATGAAAACGGTACATCACATGTGTGGGTGCACCTACCTGGGCGCCAAGGGGAAAACCTAAAATACCCCTACCCCAAGTCTGTTCTGACAGCTGAATTTCACACTTTTTCCAGACGGGCACACCATACAGATATGGGCCTCGGGTGTCCAAGCCGCAAGGAAAACAGGGAACCACATGCATTTCCAAAAAGAGGGCACCCGTGGAAATCTGCAGATGTCTGACTTGCGCAAATCAGCGGATAATCTATTACCCAGAAACCCCGGCAAAGTCTGAAATGTGGCAAAAATATGCATTTTCCGCACATTTCACTCGGCTCACCCACGAAACACGCCGCCACCAACACATGGCCTACCGTCCCACATTCCCACAGTTGTCCCGATGAAAACGGTACCTCACATGTGTGGGTGCACCTACCTGGGCGCCAAGGGGAAAACCTAAAATACCCCTACCCCAAGTCTGTTCTGACAGCTGAATTTCACACTTTTCCCAGACGGGCACACCATACAGATATGGGCCTCGGGTGTCCAAGCCGCAAGGAAAACAGGGAACCACATGCATTTCCAAAAGGAGGACACCCATGGAAATCTGCAGAGGTCTGAATTGCGCAAATCAGCCCAGAATGTATTACGCAGAAACCCCGGCAAAGTCCGAAATGTGGCAAAAAAAACACATTTTCCGAACATTTCACTCGGCTCATCCACCGAAACACGCCGTCACCAACACATGGCCTACCGTCCCGTCTTCCCACAGGTGTCCCGATGAAAATGTACCTCACATGTGTGGGTGCACCTACCTGAGCGCCAAGGAGAAAGCCTAAAAGAACCCTACCCCCAAGTCTTTCTGACAGCTGAATTTCAAACTTTTTCCAAACAGGCACACCATACAGATGTGGGCCTCGGGTGTCCAAGCCACCAAGGAAAACAGGGAACCCAATGCATTTCCAAAAAGAGGACACTCGTGGGCATCTGCAGAGGTCTGACTTGTACAAATTGTCCCAGAATTTATTACCCAGAAACCCCTCCAAAGTCTGAAATGTGGCAAGAAAAACGCATTTTCGCACATTTCACTCTGCTCATCCAAAAGAAACACGCCACCACCAACACATGGCCTACCGTCTGTGTTCCCACTGCTATCCCGATGAAAACAGTACCTCACATGTGTGGGTGCACCTACCTGGACACCAAGGGGAAAGCCTAAAAGACCCCTAACCCCAAGTCTGTTCTTACAGCTGAATTGCACACTTTTTCCAGACGGGCACACCATACAGATATGAGCCTCGGGTGTCCAAGCCACCAAGGAAAAAAGGGAACCCCATGCATTTCCGAAAGAGGACAACCGTAGGAATCCGCTGAGGTCTGACATGCGCAAATCAGCCTATAATCTATTACCCAGAAACCCCGGCAAAGTCTGAAATGTGGCAAAAATACGCATTTTCCGCACATTTCACTCTGCTCACCCACGAAACACACCGCCACCTACACATGGCCTACCGTCCCACATTCCCACAGTTGTCCCGATGAAAATGGTACCTCACATCTGTGGGTGCACCTACCTGGGCGCCAAGGGGAAAACCTAAAATACCCCTACCCCAAGTCTGTTCTGACAGCTGAATTTCACACTTTTCCCAGACGGGCACACAATACAGATATGGGCCTCGGGTGTCCAAGCCGCAAGGAAAACAGGGAACCACATGCATTTCCAAAAAGAGGACACTCGTGGAAATCTGCAGAGGTCTGACTTGCGCAAATCAGCCCAGAATGTATTACCCAGAAACCCCGGAAAAGTCTGAAATGTGGCAAAAAAAACACATTTTGCAAACATTTCACTCGGCTCATCCACCAAACACGCCGTCACCAACACATGGCCTACAGTCCCGTCTTCCCACAGGTGTCCCGATGAAAATGTACCTCACATGTGTGGGTGCACCTACCTGAGCGCCAAGGGGAAAGCCTAAAAGACCTCTACCCCCAAGTCTTTCTGACAGCTGAATTTCATACTTTTTCCAGACAGGCCCACCATACAGATGTGGGCCTCGGGTGTCCAAGCCACCAAGGAAAACAGGGAACCCAATGCATTTCCAAAAAGAGGACACCCGTGGGCATCCGCAGAGGTCTGACTTGTTCAAATTGGCCCAGAATTTATTACCCAGAAACCCTGGCAAAGTCTGAAATGTGGCAAGAAAAACGCATTTTCGCACTTTTCACTCTGCTCATCCAAAAGAAACACGCCACCACCAACACATGGCCTACCGTCTGTGTTCCCACTGCTATCCCGATGAAAACAGTACCTCACATGTGTGGTTGCACCTACCTGGACACCAAGGGGAAAGCCTAAAAGACCCCTAACCCCAAGTCTGTTCTGACAGCTGAATTGCACACTTTTTCCAGACGGGCACACCATACAGATATGAGCCTCGGGTGTCCAAGCCACCAAGGAAAAAAGGGAACCCCATGCATTTCCAAAAGGAGGACACCCGTAGGAATCCGCTGAGGTCTGACATGCGCAAATCGGCCTATAATCTATTACCAAGAAACCCCGGCAAAGTGTGAAATGTGGCAAAAATACGCATTTTCCGCACATTTCACTCGGCTCACCCACGAAACACGCCGCCACCTACACATGGCCTACCGTCCCACATTCCCACAGTTGTCCCGATGAAAACGGTACCTCACATGTGTGGGTGCACCTACCTGGGCACCAAGGGGAAAACCTAAAATACCCCTACCCCAAGTCTGTTCTGACAGCTGAATTTCACACTTTTCCCAGACGGGCCCACCATACAGATATGGGCCTCGGGTGTCCAAGCCGCAAGGAAAACAGATAACCACATGCATTTCCAAAAAGAGGACACCCGTGGAAATCTGCAGAGGTCTGACTTGTGCAAATCAGCCCAGAATGTATTACCCAGAAACCCCGGCAAAGTCCGAAATGTGGCAAAAAAAACACATTTTCCGAACATTTCACTCGGCTCATCCACCGAAACACGCCGTCACCAATACATGGCCTACCGTCCCGTCTTCCCACAGGTGTCCAAATGAAAACGTACCTCACATGTGTGGGTGCACCTAACTGAGCGCCAAGGGGAAAGCCTAAAAGACCCCTACCCCCAAGTCTTTCTGACAGCTGAATTTCACACTTTTTCCAGACGGGAACACCATACAGATGTGGGCCTCGGGTGTCCAAGCCACCAAGGAAAACAGGGAAATCCAATGTATTTCCGAAAAGAGGACACCCGTGGGCATCCGCAGAGGTCTGACTTGTGCAAATCGGCCCAGATTTTATTGCCCTGAAACCCTGGCAAAGTCCGAAATGTGGAAAGAAAAACGCATTTTTCGCACATTTCACTCGGCTCATCCAAAACAAACACGCCACCACCAACACATGGCCTACCGTCCGTGTTCCCACGGGTTTCCCAATGAAAACAGTACCTCACATGTGTGGGTGCACCTACCTGGACGCCAAGGGGAAAGCCTAAAAGACCCCTAACCCCAAGTCTGTTCTGACAGCTGAATTGCACACTTTTTCCAGACGGGCACACCATACAGATATGGGCCTCGGGTGTCCAAGCCACCAAGGAAAAAAGGGAACCCCATGCATTTCCGAAAAGAGGACACCCCTGGCAAACCGCAGAGGTCTAACTTGCGCAAATCGGCCCAGAATCTATTTCCCAGAAACCCCGGCACAGTCTGAAATGTGGTAAAAATACGCATTTTCTGCACATTTCACTCGGCTCACTCACTGAAACACGCCGCAACCAACACATGGCCTACTGTCCCACGTTCCCACAGTTGTCCCGATGAAAACGGTACCTCACATGTGTGAGTGCACCTACCTGGGAACAAAGGGGAAAGCCTAAAATACCCCTACCCCCAAGTCTGTTCTGACAGCTGAATTTCACACTTTTTCCAGACGGGCACACCATACAGATATGGGCCTCGGGTGTCCAAGCCGCAAGGAAAACAGGGAACCACATGCATTTCCAAAAAGAGGACACCCGTGGAAATCTGCAGAGGTCTGACTTGCGCAAATCAGCCCAGAATGTATTACCCAGAAACCCCGGCAAAGTCCGAAATGTGGCAAAAAAACCACATTTTCCGAACATTTCACTCGGCTCATCCACCGAAACACGCCGTCACCAACACATGGCCTACCGTCCCGTCTTCCCACAGGTGTCCCGATGAAAACGTACCTCACATGTGTGGGTGCACCTACCTGAGCGCCAAGGGGAAAGCCTAAAAGACCCCTACCCCCAAGTCTTTCTGACAGCTGAATTTCACACTTTTTCCAGACGGGCACACCATACAGATGTGGGCCTCGGGTGTCCAAGCCACCAAGGAAAACAGGGAACCCAATGCATTTCCGAAAGAGGACACCCGTGGGCATCCGCAGAGGTCTGACTTGTGCAAATCGGCCCAGATTTTATTACCCTGAAACCCTGGCAAAGTCCGAAATGTGGAAAGAAAAACGCATTTTTCACACATTTCACTCGGCTCATCCAAAACAAACACGCCACCACCAACACATGGCCTACCGTCCGTGTTCCCACGGGTTTCCCGATGAAAACAGTACCTCACATGTGTGGGTGAACCTACCTGGACGCCAAGGGGAAAGCCTAAAAGACCCCTAACCCCAAGTCTGTTCTGACAGCTGAATTGCACACTTTTTCCAGACGGGCACACCATACAGATATGGGCCTCGGGTGTCCAAGCCGCAAGGAAAACAGGGAACCACATGCATTTCCAAAAAGAGTACACCCGTGGAAATCTGCAGAGGTCTGAATTGCGCAAATCAGCCCAGAATGTATTACCCAGAAACCCTGGCAAAGTCCGAAATGTGGCAAAAAAATAGCACATTTTCCAAACATTTCACTCGGCTCATCCACCGAAACACGCTACCAACCACACATGGCCTACCGCCCCGTCTTCCCACAGGTGTCCCGATGAAAACGTACCTCACATGTGTGGGTGCTCCTACCTGAGTGCCAAGGGGAAAGCCAAAAAGACCCCTTCCCCCAAGTATGTTCTGACAGCTGAATTTCACACTTTTACCCGACGGGCACACCATACAGATATGGGCATAGGGTGTCCAAGCCACCAAGGAAAACAGGGAACCCCATGCATTTCCGAAAAGAGAACACCTGTGGGAATCTGCAGAGGTCTGACTTGTGCAAATTGTCCCAGAATGTATTACCCCGAAACCCCGGCAAAGTCCGAAATGTGGCGTGGCGAAAAAAAATGCATTTTCCGCACATTTCACTCGGCTCACCCACGTAAACACGCAGCCACCAACACATGGCCTACTGTCCCGCGTGCCCACAGGTGTCCGGATGAAAACGGTACCCCATATGTGTGAGTGCACCTACCTGGGCGCCAAGGGGAAAGTCTAAAAGACTCCTACCCCCAAGTCTGTTATGACAACTGAATTTAACACTATTTCCAGACGGGCACACAATACAGATATGGGCCTAGGGTGTCCAAGCTACTAAGGAAAACAGGGAACCCATTCATTTCCGAAAATAGGACACCTGTGGGAATCCGCAGAGGTCTGACTCGTACAAATCGGCCCAGAGTTTATTACCCAGAAACCCTGGCAAAGTCCAAAATTAGGTGAAAGTAACCCACTTTTCTGCACATTTCACTCGGCTCACCCACCGGAACACGCCGCCACCAACACATGGCCTACCATCTCTTCTTCCCACTGGTGTCCCGATGAAAATGGTACCTCACATGTGTGGGTGCACCTACCTGGGCGCCAAGGGGAAAGCCTAAAAGACCCCTACACCCAAGTCTGTTCTGACAGCTGAATTTCACACTTTTTCCAGACGGGCCCACATACAGATATGGGCCTCGGGTGTCTAAGCCCCCAAGGAAAACAGGGGTCCTCATGCATTTCCGAAAAAGAGGACACCCGTGGGCATCCGCAGAGGTCTGATTTCTGCAAATCGGCCCAGACTTTCCCAGAAACACTGGCAAAGTCCGAAATGTGGCAAAAAAAAGCATTTTCTGCACATTTAACTCGGCTCACCCACCGAAACATGCCGTTACCAACACTTGGCCTACCGCCCCGTCTTCCCACAGGTGTTCCGATGAAAACGGTGCCTCACATGCGTGTGTGCACCTACCTGAGCGCCAAAGGGAAAGCCTAAAAGCCACCCTCAGCCAAGAAGCCCTCATCCACTCTCTCTCAGACAATCTGAAAAAAACAGCCAGAGTAGTATTGCTGGGTGACCTGAACTTAGGGCTTAACAACGCCAAGGACCCCAATGCCCACTCCTTACAAAAGGCGCTAGCCATACTAGGATTTGCTCAAACCATCACCAAGCCCACACACACATCAAAGGACACACCTTAGACTGGGTAACACAACATAACTGCCCCATTCTCCACTATACCATTTCTAACATGCCTTGGTCAGACCATTTCTGCATCAACTTTCATATGTACACCTCATTAGGACCTGCTAAACCTACCATCCTTCTCCCTGCGGGGCTCTCGAGGAGCTCCAAAAAGCTTACCAAAGATACTCTCCTACCAAACTTGCTTATCCCAGATTTGCAACCTCCATTCCCCAAACCTCTAAGCCAACACATTTAGCCAAGTCATAACTACAGCTGTAGATGCCATCGCACCCCTCACCACAAAAAAAGCAAAAAAAAACTAAGCACTCCAATGCCTGGTTTTCCAAAGAACTCTCTGATCTCCGCACTAAAAAGAGAGCGCTACTGGCCACATGGAAAAAGTACCCTACCGACTCCAACAAAATGGCCTTCAAGTCCATATCTAAAGAAAATAAAACAGCTATCACACAGGCTAAGGCGGATTCCTACAACACTGGGATTAGCAACGCTAATTTAGGTACTAAGAAAATCTTTGCCATATTCAGTGAACTGGATTCGCCTTCTGATCCCCCGTCCACCCTCACCAAGGATAAGACTTGGTGCAACCAAATTCAAGCAGCTATGCTACACAAACTAGATACCTTACACACTAAAATCTTAGCCCCCCAAAAAGCCCTATCTTCTCTACTAGATCACGCAGCGGCACCTCCAGCCTTTGACATACCCAGTCAGGTACCTAAATTTGAATTCTCAGACTTGTGTGAATCGGAAGTCATTGCCCTCATAAAATCCATTAAGCCCTTCAACTGCAAGGGCGACACATGCCCTGCCCACATTATCAAAGACTGCGCACCAGCCTTGGCTCCCATCATAACTGCCTTCATGAACTCATCATTCCAATCGTCGCATGTACCGACTTCCCTAAAAGAAGCTTGGGTCTGACCCCTCCTAAAAAAAACTCTCTCGACCCATCAATCCCAGGGAACTACCGACCTATCACAACGGTCCCCTTTCTGTTAAAGAATTTGGACAAAGCAGCTTACCTGCAGGTTCAAAATTGTATAGAAGACAACCACCTTCTTGGAATACGCCAGTCCGGTTTCCGCCCTCGTCAAGGCACCGAGACGTCACTACTTGACCTAAAAAATCAAATAGATGACCTTAGAGACATTGGCAAACCAGCACTCCTCCTGCTTCTAGATCTCTCGGCTGCCTTTGACTTGGTGCAGCATAAAACTCTATGCCACCATGTAAAGACGCCGGTGGGGGTGTCTGTACTTCCGCTCTCTATATGGTAGAGGAGAGGCACAGAGGACCCCAGCCAAGATTCTCTATTATTGGTGCGTGGTCGAGTAATCAAGGCCTAGCTTCTCAGGAGGTGATGCGGGCTGGTTCTTAAGTACAGTGTAGTCCCCAAGCACCCACAAAGGAATGTCCACACACTATATCGGTTACAACACAGTCTTTATATAATTAATATTCAAAGGTATATACAATATCAGGATAACTCATTTTGTACTCCGAAAATCAACAATGGTAAATATATACAATTCTAAAGTGGTACCACTAACGTTATCAGATCTTATTAAAGTGCATACGGTCAGAATGACACACAGATCAAAATAAAGAGGAAACCAGCAGTAGAGCGAGGAAAGAAAGCAAGATGGTTGAACAATTGGCAGAATACTGGTCCCGCTACCTAGACACAGTTCTGTGTGGAGATCCCCCTACCTGGGCAACTTATAGAAGAAAGATACAAGCCCAGTCCATATATTGTTCACACTAGACTTCCCAATAGTTCTGCAACCCCAAAGTACCTTGGCGTTGTAGCGTTCCTCGTCGGGGAATAGACGGCCCTTCTTGAGTGTACTCCCTTTCAGGCAGGAGTCACAGGTCGGCAAACGTCCAATGTAGAACAGGTCGAGCTATGACGTTGAAGTGGCCGCGTTGTTCCTAGTGGTGCTCGTTGACGACGAAGCGTAAACATCCTGCAAGGAAGAGGCGTGCGGGGCACCTCGGTGTCGATGGTTCTGGACCGTAAAGAGTTTTAAGAACTGTGGCCCAGCCAGGGCATCGAGTCGTCGGCATCTCTGTGGTCTTTAGGTGGTGGGAAACCCCCTGGTGGATGCACCTCGGCGCGTCAACGGTCAGGCCTTCTCCAGCAGGATACAGCGGCGACGATGCAGACGAGAGCGTCCTTGGATCAAATGAAGTTCTTAGGCAAACGGGAGCACGGCGGCTCCGGTCGGCGATGGCGGTCGTCGACAGTGGCGGACAACAGTCCGGGTGCTTCTCTTTGGAGTTCCGCAGCAATCCCCGTATCGGGTCGGCAGCCTGTCGAAGGTCTGTCTACCAGGGAGCTTAGGCAAAGATCAGCTGTGCACAATGCTCTCTTGTAGCTCGGAAAGAGGGCGCCTTACCAGGTCCTCTCTGGGTCAGTCCTTGGAGACACAGCAGCTTTCCGATTTCAAAGGAGAGTGACAGCAATTTTTCTCTTCCAGCAGGACTTCAACGTCAAGCGTCAGTGTCATTCCAGTTACTCTTCGTAGTTTGTACTTCAGCTCTGAACACTTCTGAACACGATTCCTAGCAGTGAGAAGTCCCCAGATATACTGATGATCTCCCATTCATTCCGCTGTGTCACACTAAAGCATCCAATCACTACGAAGGGCATTCATGCAGGCAGGCAACCAATCAGGCATACAGTGCATTCAGGCCATTCACTTCTCTCCAGACACTCACAACAAGTTATGTGTATTGGGACAAGTACTGAGCCATTCAACACTCCAAGCTGCATTCATAACGGTTTCGGGCAGGGCTGTCTCAACCATTGTGTCACCACCAGATACTAGACAGCCACAACATAGAATGTATATCAGTCACACACACCATTCACGCAGGTCCCACCCACAGGCGTACCCACAACATACGGTTGTTGAGAAGGCTCCAGCCAGTCTGGTCGGCACTTCCCCACACTACCATATACGGAACATCCACCCAACAGCCAGTCAGGGGGAAGGGACAGAGTCAGGGCTTTCCAGGACTTCGGGAAGATCAAAGTAACATGCGATGGAAGACAATAGGTCATGGGGGCCATTTTGTCTCCATCAGGAATCTACTGATTCCCATGACAGGGCCTGAGCATCCCAGAATGGCACGCATGGAAATGAGTCTGTGGATGTGAAGAGATTGTGCAATAAGGCTTCTGGGTGTGGTATAAACAAGAATGTGTTGGAAGCGTAACATTTGCAAAATAGTCACCAATTAAATATTATAGCACTGTATATAATCTTGCTGCAAAGGGTGATGGCATCCATGGCTGCTGTTCTTCCACCTGATGCTACATCTGCCTCAGCACCACTCCCACCCCCTCCACCACCACCACGTCCCCAAGGGCCTTGAGAGGGGAACAGGCATGAGGATGTAGAGGAGGACGAAGAGAATTTATTACCCAGAAACCCCGGCAAAGTCTGAAAGGTGGCAACAAAAAAATGCATTTTCTGCACATTTCACTCAGCTCACCCATGGAAACACGCTGCCAGCAACACATGGCCTACTGTCACGCGTGCCCACAGGTGTGCCGATGGAAACGGTACCTCATATGTGTGAGTGCACCTACCTGGGCGCCAAGGGGAAAGCCTAAAAGACTCCTACCCACAAGTCTGTTATGACAACTGAATTTAACACTTTTTCCAGACGGGCACACAATACAGATATGGGCCTAGGGTGTCCAAGCCACCAAGGAAAACGGGGAACCCCATGCATTTCCAAAAAGGGGACACCTGTGGGAATCCGCAGAGGTCTGACTTGTGCAAATAAGGCCAGAGTTTATTACCCAGAAACCCTGGCAAAGTCAGAAATTAGGTACAAAAAAACAATTTTCTGCACATTTTACTCGGCTCACACACCGAAACACGCCACCACCAACAAATGGCCTACTGTCTCACATTCCCACATGTGTCCCGATGAAAACGGTACCTCACATGTGTGGGTGCACCTACCTGGGCACCAAAAGAGAAGCCTAAACGACCCCTACCCCCAGGTCTGTTCTGACAGCTGAATTTCACACTTTTTCCAGACGGGCCAACCATACAGATGTGGGCCTCGGGTGTCCAAGCCACCAAGGAAAACAGAGATCCCCATGCATTTCCGAAAAGAGGATGCCCAGAATGTATTACCCAGAAACACTGGCAAAGTCCGAAATGTAGCATAAAAAAGCATTTTCTGCACATTTAACTCGGCTCACCCACCGAAACATGCCGTTACCAACACATGGCCTACCGCCCCGTCTTCCCACAGGTGTTCCGATGAAAACGGTACCTCACATGCGTGTGTGCACCTACCTGGGCGCCAAAGGGAAAGCCTAAAAGCCACCCTCAGCCAAGAAGCCCTCATCCACTCTCTCTCAGACAATCAGAAAAAAACAGCCAGAGTAGTATTGCTGGGTGACCTGAACTTAGGGCTTAACAACGCCAAGGACCCCAATGCCCACTCCTTACAAAAGGCGCTAGCCATACTAGGATTTGCTCAAGCCATCACCAAGCCCACACACATCAAAGGACACACCTTAGACTGGGTAACACAACATAACTGTCCCATTCTCCACCATACAATTTCTAACATCCCTTGGTCAGACCATTTCTGCATCAACTTTCATATTGACACCTCATTAGGACCTGCTAAACCTACCATCCTTCTCCCTGCCGGGCTCTCAAGGAGCTCCAAAAAGCTTACCAAAGATACTCTCCTACCAAACTTGCTTATCCCAGATTTGCAACCTCCATTCCCCAATGGTCCTATCCTCTAAGCCAACACATTTAGCGAAGTCATAACTACAGCTGTAGCTGCCATTGCACCCCTCACCACAAAAAAAGCAAAAAAAACTAAGCACTCCAATGCATGGTTTTCAAAAGAACTCTCTGATCTCCGCACTAAAAAGAGAGCGATACTGGCCACATGGAAAAAGTACCGACTCCAACAAAATGGCCTTCAAGTCCATATCTAAAGAATATAAAACAGCTATCACACAGGCTAAGGCGGATTCCTACAACACTGGAATTAGCAACGCTAATTTAGGTACTAAGGAAATCTTTGCCATATTCAGTGAACTGGAGTCGCTTCCTGATCCCCCGTCCACCCCCACCAATGATAAGACTTGGTGCAACTAAATTTAAGCAGCTATGCTACACAAACTAGATACCTTACACACTAAAATCTTAGCCCCCCAAAAAGCCCTATCTTCTCTACTAGGTCACGCAGCGGCACCTCCAGCCTTTGACATACCCAGTCAGGTACCTAAATTTGAATTCTCAGACTTGTGTGAATCGGAAGTCATTGCCCTCATAAAATCCATTAAGCCCTTCAACTGCAAGGGTGACACATGCCCTGCCCACATTATCAAAGACTGCGCACCAGCCTTGGCTCCCATCATCACTGCCTTCATGAACTCATCATTCCAATCGTCGCATGTACCGACTTCCCTAAAAGAAGCTTGGGTCCGACCCCTCCTAAAAAAAACTCCCTCGACCCATCAATCCCAGGGAACTACCGACCTATCACAACGGTCCCCTTTCTGTTAAAGAATTTGGACAAAGCAGCTTAACTGCAGGTTCAAAATTGTATTGAAGACAACCACCTTCTTGGAATACGCCAGTCCGGTTTCCGCCCTCGTCAAGGCACCGAGACGTCACTACTTGACCTAAAAAATCAAATAGATGACCTTAGAGACATAGGCAAACCAGCACTCCTCCTGCTTCTAGATCTCTCGGCTGCCTTTGACTTGGTGCAGCATAAAACTCTATGCCACCATGTAAAGACGCCGGTGGGGGTGTCTGTACTTCCGCTCTCTATATCGTAGAGGAGAGGTACAGAGGACCCCAGCCAAGATTCTCTATTATTGGTGCGTGGTCGAGCAATCAAGGCCTAGCTTCTCAGGAGGTGATGCGGGCTGGTTCTTAAGTACAGTGTAGTCCCCAAGCACCCACAAAGGAATGTCCACACACTATATCGGTTACAACACAGTCTTTATATAATTAATATTCAAAGGTATATACAATATCAAGATAACTCACTTTGTACTCCGAAAATCAACAATGGTAAATATATACAATTCTAAAGTGGTACCACTAACGTTATCAGATCTTATTAAAGTGCATACGGTCAGAATGACACACAGATCAAAATAAAGAGGAAACCAGCAGTAAATTGGCAGAATACTGGTCCCGCTACCTAGACACAATTCTGTGTGGAGACCCCCCCACCTGGGCAACCTATAGAAGAAAGATACAAGCCCAGTCCATATATTGTTCACACTAGACTTCCCAATAGTTCTGCAACCCCAAAGTACCTTGGCGTTGTAGCGTTCCTCGTCGGAGAATAGACGGCCCTTCTTGAGTGTCCTCCCTTTCAGGCAGGAGTCACGGGTCGGTAAACGTCCAATGTAGAACAGGTCAAGCTACGACGTTGAAGTGGCCGCGTCGTTCCTAGTGGTGCTCGTTGACGACGAAGCGTAAACATCCTGCAAGGAAGAGGCGTGCGGGGCACCCCGGTGTCGATAGTTCTGGACCGTAAAGAGTTGTAAGAACTGTGGCCCAGCAAGGGCGTCGAGTCGTCGGCATCTCTGTGGTCTTTAGGTGGTGGGAAACTCCCTGGTGGATGCACCTCGGCGCGTCGACGGTCAGGCCTTCTCCAGCAGGATACAGCGGCGACGATGCGGACAAGAGCGTCCTTGGATCAAATGAAGTTCTTAGGCAAACGGGAGCACAGCGGCTCCAGTCGGCGAAGGTTGTCATCGACAGTGACGGACAACAGTCAGGGTGCTTCTCTTTGGAGTTCCGCAGCAATCCCCGTATCGGGTCGGCAGTCTGTCGAAGGTCTGTCTACCAGGGAGCTTAGGCAAAGATCAGCTGTGCACAATGGTCCCTTGTAGCTCAGGAAGAGGGCGCCTTACCAGGTCCTCTCTGGGTCAGTCCTTGGAGACACAGCAGCTTTCCGATTGCAAAGGAGAGCGACAGCAATTTTTCTCTTCCAGCAGGGCTTCAACGTCAAGCGTCAGTGTCATTCCAGTTACTCTTCGTAGTTTGCACTTCAGCTCTGAACACTTCTGAACACGATTCCTAGCAGTGAGAAGTCCCCAGATATACTGTTGATCTCCCATTCATTCCGCTGTGTCACACTAAAGCATCCAATCACTACGAAGGGCATTCATGCAGGCAGGCAACCAATCAGGCATACAGTGCATTCAGGCCATTCACTTCTCTCCAGACACTCACAACAAGTTATGTGTATTGGGACAAGTACCGAGCCATTCAACACTCAAAGCTGCATTCATACCGGTTTCGGGCAGGGCTGTCTCAACCATTGTGTCAACCATCAGATACTAGACAGCCAGAACATAGAATGTATATCAGTCACACACACCATTCACCCAGGTCCCACCCACAGGCGTACCCACAACATACGGTTGTTGAGAAGGCTCCAGCCAGTCTGGTCGGCACTTCCCCACACTACCATATACGGAACATCCACCCAACAGCCAGTCAGCGGGAAGGGACAGAGTCAGGGCTTTCCGGGACTTCGGGAAGATCAAAGTAACATGCGATGGAAGACAATAGGCCATGGGGGCCATTTTGTCTCCATCAGGAATCTACTGATTCCAATTACAGGGCCTGAGCATCCCAGAATGGCACGCATGGAAATGAGTCTGTGGATGTGAAGAGATTGTGCAATAAGGCTTCTGGGTGTGGTATAAACAAGAATGTGTTGGAAGCGTAACGTTTGCAAAATAGTCACCAATTAAATATTATAGCACTGTATATAATCTTGCTGCAAAGGGAGATGGCATCCATGGCTGCTGTTCTTCCACCTGGTGCTACATCTGCCTCAGCACCACTCCCACCCCCTCCACCGCCACCACGTCCCCAAGGGCCTGGAGAGGAGAACAGGCATGAGGATGTAGAGGAGGATGAAGAGAATTTATTACCCAGCAACCCCGGCAAATTCTGAAATGTGGCAACAAAAAAATGCATTTTCTGCACATTTCACTCAGCTCACCCATGGAAACACACTGCCACCAACACATGGCCTACTGTCCCGCATGACCACAGGTGTGCCGATGGAAACGGTACCTCATATGTGTGAGTGCACCTACCTGGGCGCCAAGGGGAAAGCCTAAAAGACTCCTACCCACAAGTCTGTTATGACAACTGAATTTAATGCTTTTTCCAGACGGGCACACAATACAGATATGGGGCTAGGGTGTCCAAGCTACCAAGGAAAACGGGGAACCCCGTGCATTTCCAAAAAGGGACACCTCTGGGCATCCGCAGAGGTCTGACATGCGCAAATCGGCCCATAATCTATTACCCAGAAACCCCGGTAAATTCTGAAATAAGGCAAAAATATGCATTTTCTGCACATTTCACTCGGCTCACCCAAGAAACACGCCGCCACCAACACATGGCCTACCGTCCCACATTCCCACAGTTGTCCCGATGAAAACGGTACCTCACATGTGTGGGTGCACCTACCTGGGAGCCAAGGGGAAAACCTAAAATACCCTTACCCCAAGTCTGTTCTGACAGCTGAATTTCACACTTTTCCCAGACGGGCACACCATACAGATATGGGCCTCGGGTGTCCAAGCCGCAAGGAAAACAGGGAACCACATGCATTTCCAAAAGGAGGACACCCGTGGAAATCTGCAGAGGTCTGACTTGCGCAAATCAGCCCAGAATGTATTACGCAGAAACCCCGGCAAAGTCCGAAATGTGGCAAAAAAACCACATTTTCCGAACATTTCACTCGGCTCATCCACCGAAACACGCCGTCACCAACACATGGCCTACCGTCCCGTCTTCCCACAGGTGTCCCGATGAAAACGTACCTCACATGTGTGGGTGCACCTACCTGAGCGCCAAGGGGAAAGCCTAAAAGAACCCTACCCCCAAGTCTTTCTGACAGCTGAATTTCAAACTTTTTCCAAACAGGCACACCATACAGATGTGGGCCTCGGGTGTTCAAGCCACCAAGGAAAACAGGGAACCCAATGCATTTCCAAAAAGAGGACACTCGTGGGCATCCGCAGAGGTCTGACTTGTACAAATTGTCCCAGAATTTATTACCCAGAAACCCTGGCAAAGTCTGAAATGTGGCAAGAAAAACGCATTTTCGCACATTTCACTCTGCTCATCCAAAAGAAACACGCCACCACCAACACATGGCCTACCGTCTGTGTTCCAACTGCTATCCCGATGAAAACAGTACCTCACATGTGTGGTTGCACCTACCTGGACACCAAGGGGAAAGCCTAAAAGACCTCTAACCCCAAGTCTGTTCTGACAGCTGAATTGCACACTTTTTCCAGACGGGCACACCATACAGATATGAGCCTCGGTTGTCCAAGCCACCAAGGAAAAAAGGGAACCCCATGCATTTCCGAAAGGAGGACAACCGTAGGAATCCGCTGAGGTCTGACATGCGCAAATCGGCCTATAATCTATTACCCAGAAACCCCGGCAAAGTCTGAAATGTGGCAAAAATACGCATTTTCCGCACATTTCACTCGGCTCACCCACGAAACACACCGCCACCTACACATGGCCTACCGTCCCACATTCCCACAGTTGTCCCGATAAAAACGGTACCTCACATCTGTGGGTGCACCTGCCTGGGCGCCAAGGGGAAAACCTAAAATACCCCTACCGCAAGTATGTTCTGACAGCTGAATTTCACACTTTTCCCAGACGGGCACACCATACAGATATGGGCCTCGGGTGTCCAAGCCGCAAGGAAAACAGGGAACCACATGCATTTCCAAAAAGAGGACACCCGTGGAAATCTGCAGAGGTCTGACTTGCGCATATCAGCCCAGAATGTATTACCCAGAAACCCCGGCAAAGTCCGAAATGTGGCAAAAAAACCACATTTTCCGAACATTTCACTCGGCTCATCCACCGAAACACGCCGTCACCAACACATGGCCTACCGTCCCGTCTTCCCACAGGTGTCCCGATGAAAACGTACCTCACATGTGTGGGTGCACCTACCTGAGCGCCAAGGGGAAAGCCTAAAAGACCCCTACCCCCAAGTCTTTCTGACAGCTGAATTTCACACTTTTTCCAGACGGGCCCACCATACAGATGTGGGCCTCAGGTGTCCAAGCCACCAAGGAAAACAGGGAACCCAATGCATTTCCAAAAAGAGGACACCCGTGGGCACCCGCAGATGTCTGACTTGTACAAATTGGCCCAGAATTTATTACCCAGAAACCCTGGCAAAGTCTGAAATGTGGCAAGAAAAACGCATTTTCGCACATTTCACTCTGCTCATCCAAAAGAAACACGCCACCACCAACACATGGCCTACCGTCTGTGTTCTCACTGCTATCCCGATGAAAACAGTACCTCACATGTGTGGGTGCACCTACCTGGACACCAAGGGGAAAGCCTAAAAGACCCCTAACCCCAAGTCTGTTCTGACAGCTGAATTGCACACTTTTTCCAGACGGGCACACCATACAGATATGAGCCTCGGGTGTCCAAGCCACCAAGGAAAAAAGGGAACCCCATGCATTTCCAAAAGGAGGACATCCGTAGGAATCCGCTGAGGTCTGACATGCGCAAATCAGCCTATAATCTATTACCAAGAAACCCCGGCAAAGTCTGAAATGTGGCAAAAATACGCATTTTCCGCACATTTCACTCGGCTCACCCACGAAACACGCCGCCACCTACACATGGCCTACCGTCCCACATTCCCACAGTTGTCCCGATGAAAACAGTACCTCACATGTGTGGGTGCACCTACCTGGGCGCCAAGGGGAAAACCTAAAATACCCCTACCCCAAGTCTGTTCTGACAGCTGAATTTCACACTTTTCCCAGACGGGCCCACCATACAGATATGGGCCTCGGGTGTCCAAGCCGCAAGGAAAACAGATAACCACATGCATTTCCAAAAAGAGGACACCCGTGGAAATCTGCAGAGGTCTGACTTGCGCAAATCAGCCCAGAATGTATTACCCAGAAACCCCGGCAAAGTCCAAAATGTGGCAAAAAAAACACATTTTCCGAACATTTCACTCGGCTCATCCACCGAAACACGCCGTCACCAATACATGGCCTACCGTCCCGTCTTCCCACAGGTGTCCAAATGAAAACGTACCTCACATGTGTGGGTGCACCTACCTGAGCGCCAAGGGGAAAGCCTAAAAGACCCCTACCCCCAAGTCTTTCTGACAGCTGAATTTCACACTTTTTCCAGATGGGCACACCATACAGATGTGGGCCTCGGGTGTCCAAGCCACCAAGGAAAACAGGGAACCCAATGCATTTCCGAAAAGAGGACATCCGTGGGCATCCGCAGAGGTCTGACTTGTGCAAATCGGCCCAGATTTTATTACCCTGAAACCCTGGCAAAGTCCGAAATGTGGAAAGAAAAACGCATTTTTCGCACATTTCACTCGGCTCATCCAAAACAAACACGCCACCACCAACACATGGCCTACCGTCCGTGTTCCCACGGGTATCCCAATGAAAACAGTACCTCACATGTGTGGGTGCACCTACCTGGACGCCAAGGGGAAAGCCTAAAAGACCCCTTACCCCAAGTCTGTTCTGACAGCTGAATTGCACACTTTTTCCAGATGGGCACACCATACAGATATGGGCCTCGGGTGTCCAAGCCACGAAGGAAAAAAGGGAACCCCATGCATTTCCAAAAAGAGGACACCCCTGGGAAACCGCAGAGGTCTAACTTGCGCAAATCGGCCCAGAATCTATTTCCCAGAAACCCCGGCACAGTCTGAAATGTGGTAAAAATACGCATTTTCTGCACATTTCACTCGGCTCACTCACCGAAACACGCCGCAACCAACACATGGCCTACTGTCCCACGTTCCCACAGTTGTCCCGATGAAAACGGTACCTCACATGTGTGAGTGCACCTACCTGGGCGCAAAGGGGAAAGCCTAAAATACCCCTAACCCCAAGTCTGTTCTGACAGCTGAATTTCACACTTTTTCCAGACGGGCACACCATACAGATATGGGCCTCGGGTGTCCAAGCCGCAAGGAAAACAGGGAACCAAATGCATTTCCAAAAAGAGTACACCCGTGGAAATCTGCAGAGGTCTGACATGCGCAAATCGGCCCATAATCTAGTTCCCAGAAACCCCGGCACAGTCTGAAATGTGGTAAAAATATGCATTTTCTGCACATTTCACTCGGCTCACCGACGAAACATGCCGCCACCAACACATGGCCTACCGTCCCACATTCCCACAGTTGTCCCGATGAAAACAGTACCTCACATGTGTGGGTGCACCTACCTGGGCGCCAAGGGGAAAACCTAAAATACCCCTACCCCAAGTCTGTTCTGACAGCTGAATTTCACACTTTTCCCAGACGGGCACACCATACAGATATGGGCCTCGGGTGTCCAAGCCGCAAGGAAAACAGGGAACCACATGCATTTCCAAAAAGAGTACACCTGTGGAAATCTGCAGAGGTCTGACTTGCGCAAATCAGCCCATAATCTATTACCCAGAAACCCTGGCAAAGTCTGAAATGTGGCAAAAATACGCATTTTCCGCACATTTCACTCGGCTCACCCACGAAACACGCCGTCACCAACACATGGCCTACCGTCCCACATTCCCACAGTTGTCCCGATGAAAACTGTACCTCACATGTGTGGGTGCACCTACCTGGGAGCCAAGGGGAAAACCTAAAATACCCCTACCCCAAGTCTGTTCTGACAGCTGAATTTCACACTTTTCCCAGACGGGCACACCATACAGATATGGGCCTCGGGTGTCCAAGCCGCAAGGAAAACAGGGAACCACATGCATTTCCAAAAAGAGGACACCTGTGGAAATCTGCAGAGGTCTGACTTGCGCAAATCAGCCCAGAATGTATTACCCAGAATCCCCGGCAAAGTCCGAAATGTGGCAAAAAAAACAAATTTTCCGAACATTTCACTCGGCTCACCCACCGAAACAGGCCGCCACCAACACATGGCCTACCCCCCCATCATCTTCCCAGAGGTGTCCCAATGAAAACGGTACCTCACATGTGTGGGTGCACCTACCTGAGCGCCAAGGGGAAAGCCTAAAAGATCCCTACCCCCAAGTCTTTCTGACAGCTGAATTTCACACTTTTACCCGACGGGCACACCATAAAGATATGGGCCTAGGGTGTCCAAGCCACCAAGGAAAACAGGGAACCACATGCATTTCCGAAAAGAGGACATCCGTGGGAATTCGCAGAGGTCTGAGTTGCGCAAATCGGCCCAGAATTTATTATCCAGAAACCCTGTCAAAGTCTGATATGTGGCAAAAAAACACATTTTCTGCACATTTCACTCGGCTCACCCACTGAAACACGCCACCACCAATACATGGCCTACGGTCCCACGTTCCCGCAGGTGTTCCGATGAAAATGGTACCTCACATGTGCAGGTGCACCTACCTGGGCTCCAAGGGGAAAGCCTAAAAGATCCCTACCCCCAAGTCTTTCTGACAGCTGATTTTCACACTTTTTCCAGAGAGCACCCGTGGGAATACGCAGAGATCTGACTTGCGCAAATCAGCCCAGAGTTTATTATCCAGAAACCCTGGCAAAGTCCGAAATTAGGTGAAAATAACCCAATTTTCTGCACATTTCACTCGGCTCACCCACCGGAACACACCGCCACCAACACATGGCCTACCATCTCTTCTTCCCACTGGTGTCCCGATTAAAATGGTACCTCACATGTGTGGGTGCACCTACCTGGGCGCCAAGGGGAAAGTCTAAAAGACCCCTACCCCAAGTCTGTTCTGACAGCTGAATTTCACACTTTTTCCAGACCGGCCCTCCATACAGATATGGGCCTCGGGTGTCTAAGCCACCAAGGAAAACAGAGATCCCCATGCATTTCCGAAAAGAGGACACCTGTGGGCATCCGCAGCGGTCTGATTTGTGCAAATCGGCCCAGACTTTCCCAGAAACACTGGCAAAGTCCGAAATGTAGCAAAAAAAAGCATTTTCTGCACATTTAACTCGGCTCACCCACCGAAACATGCCGTTACCAACACATGGCCTACCGCCCCGTCTTCCCACAGGTGTTCCGATGAAAACGGTACCTCACATGCGTGTGTGCACCCACCTGGGCGCCAAAGGGAAAGCCTAAAAGCCACCCTCAGCCAAGAAGCCCTCATCCACTCTCTCTCAGACAATCAGAAAAAAACAGCCAGAGTAGTATTGCTGGGTGACCTGAACTTAGGGCTTAACAACGCCAAGGACCCCAATGCCCACTCCTTACAAAAGGCGCTAGCCATACTAGGATTTGCTCAAGCCATCACCAAGCCCACACACATCAAAGGACACACCTTAGACTGGGTAACACAACATAACTGCCCCATTCTCCACCATACAATTTCTAACATCCCTTGGTCAGACCATTTCTGCATCAACTTTCATATTGACACCTCATTAGGACCTGCTAAACCAACCATCCTTCTCCCTGCCGGGCTCTCAAGGAGCTCCAAAAAGCTTACCAAAGATACTCTCCTACCAAACTTGCTTATCCCAGATTTGCAACCTCCATTCCCCAATGGTCCTATCCTCTAAGCCAACACATTTAGCCAAGTCATAACTACAGCTGTAGATGCCATTGCACCCCTCACCACAAAAAAAGCAAAAAAAACTAAGCACTCCAATGCCTGGTTTTCCAAAGAACTCTCTGATCTCCGCACTAAAAAGAGAGCGCTACTGGCCACATGGAAAAAGTACCCTACCGACTCCAACAAAATGGCCTTCAAGTCCATATCTAAAGAATATAAAACAGCTATCACACAGGCTAAGGCGGATTCCTACAACACTGGAATTAGCAACGCTAATTTAGGTACTAAGGAAATCTTTGCCATATTCAGTGAACTGGAGTCGCTTTCCGATCCCCCGTCCACACCCACCAAGGATAAGACTTGGTGCAACTAAATTTAAGCAGCTATGCTACACAAACTAGATACCTTACACACTAAAATCTTAGCCCCCCAAAAAGCCCTATCTTCTCTACTAGGTCACGCAGCGGCACCTCCAGCCTTTGACATACCCAGTCAGGTACCTAAATTTGAATTCTCAGACTTGTGTGAATCGGAAGTCATTGCCCTCATAAAATCCATTAAGCCCTTTAACTGCAAGGGTGACACATGCCCTGCTCACATTATCAAAGACTGCGCACCAGCCTTGGCTCCCATCATCACTGCCTTCATGAACTCATCATTCCAATCGTCGCATGTATCGACTTCCCTAAAAGAAGCTTGGGTCCGACCCCTCCTAAAAAAAAACTCTCTCGACCCATCAATCCCAGGGAACTACCGACCTATCACAACGGTCCCCTTTCTGTTAAAGAATTTGGACAAAGCAGCTTAACTGCAGGTTCAAAATTGTATTGAAGACAACCACCTTCTTGGAATACGCCAGTCCGGTTTCCGCCCTCGTCAAGGCACCGAGACGTCACTACTTGACCTAAAAAATCAAATAGATGACCTTAGAGAAATAGGCAAACCAGCACTCCTCCTGCTTCTAGATCTCTCGGCTGCCTTTGACTTGGTGCAGCATAAAACTCTATGCCACCATGTAAAGACGCCGGTGGGGGTGTCTGTACTTCCGCTCTCTATATCGTAGAGGAGAGGTACAGAGGACCCCAGCCAAGATTCTCTATTATTGGTGCGTGGTCGAGCAATCAAGGCCTAGCTTCTCAGGAGGTGATGCGGGCTGGTTCTTAAGTACAGTGTAGTCCCCAAGCACCCACAAAGGAATGTCCACACACTATATCGGTTACAACACAGTCTTTATATAATTAATATTCAAAGGTATATACAATATCAAGATAACTCACTTTGTACTCCGAAAATCAACAATGGTAAATATATACAATTCTAAAGTGGTACCACTAACGTTATCAGATCTTATTAAAGTGCATACGGTCAGAATGACACACAGATCAAAATAAAGAGGAAACCAGCAGTAAATTGGCAGAATACTGGTCCCGCTACCTAGACACAATTCTGTGTGGAGATCCCCCCACCTGGGCAACCTATAGAAGAAAGATACAAGCCCAGTCCATATATTGTTCACACTAGACTTCCC
This sequence comes from Ambystoma mexicanum, assembly GCF_040938575.1. NCBI lineage: Eukaryota > Metazoa > Chordata > Amphibia > Caudata > Ambystomatidae > Ambystoma > Ambystoma mexicanum. The sequence goes on from NC_090941.1 coordinate 1,086,177,042, forward strand.
AATAGTTCTGCAACCCCAAAGTACCTTGGCGTTGTAGCGTTCCTCGTCGGGGAATAGACGGCCCTTCTTGAGTGTCCTCCCTTTCAGGCAGGAGTCACGAGTCGGCAAACGTCCAATGTAGAACAGGTCAAGCTACGACGTTGAAGTGGCCGCGTCGCTCCTAGTGGTGCTCGTTGACGACGAAGCGTAAACATCCTGCAAGGAAGAGGCGTGCGGGGCACCCCGGTGTCGATAGTTCTGGACAGTAAAGAGTTGTAAGAACTGTGGCCCAGCAAGGGCGTCGAGTCATCGGCATCTCTGTGGTCTTTAGGTGGTGGGAAACCCCCTGGTGGATGCACCTCGGCGCGTCGACGGTCAGGCCTTCTCCAGCAGGATACAGCGGCGACGATGCGGACGAGAGCTTCCTTGGATCAAATGAAGTTCTTAGGCAAACGGGAGCACAGCGGCTCCAGTCGGCGAAGGCGGTCATCGACAGTGACGGACAAAAGTCAGGGTGCTTCTCTTTGGAGTTCCGCAGCAATCCCCGTATCAGGTCGGCAGTCTGTCGAAGGTCTGTCTACCAGGGAGCTTAGGCAAAGATCAGCTGTGCACAATGGTTCCTTGTAGCTCGGGAAGAGGGCGCCTTACCAGGTCCTCTCTGGGTCAGTCCTTGGAGACACAGCAGCTTTCCGATTGCAAAGGAGAGCGACAGCAATTTTTCTCTTCCAGCAGGGCTTCAACGTCAAGCGTCAGTGTCATTCCAGTTACTCTTCGTAGTTTGCACTTCAGCTCTGAACACTTCTGAACACGATTCCTAGCAGAGTTAAGTCCCCAGATATACTGTTGATCTCCCATTCATTCCGCTGTGTCACACTAAAGCATCCAATCACTACGAAGGGCATTCATGCAGGCAGGCAACCAATCAGGCATACAGTGCATTCAGGCCATTCACTTCTCTCCAGACACTCACAACAAGCTATGTGTATTGGGACAAGTACCGAGCCATTCAACACTCCAAGCTGCATTCATACCGGTTTCGGGCAGGGCTGTCTCAACCATTGTGTCAACCACCAGATACTAGACAGCCAGAACATAGAATGTATATCAGCATAAAACTGACACACACCATTCACCCAGGTCCCACCCACAGGCGTACCCACAACATACGGTTGTTGAGAAGGCTCCAGCCAGGCCATGGGGGCCATTTTGTCTCCATTAGGAATCTGGTGACAGGGCCTGAGCATCCCAGAATGGCACGCATGGAAATGAGTCTGTGGATGTGAAGAGATTGTGCAATAAGGCTTCTGGGTGTGGTATAAACAAGAATGTGTTGGAAGCGTAACGTTTGCAAAATAGTCACCAATTAAATATTATAGCACTGTATATAATCTTGCTGCAAAGGGAGATGGCATCCATGGCTGCTGTTCTTCCACCTGGTGCTACATCTGCCTCAGCACCACTCCCACCCCCTCCACCGCCACCACGTCCCCAAGGGCCTGGAGAGGAGAACAGGCATGAGGATATAGAGAAGGATGAAGAGAATTTATTACCCAGAAACCCCGGCAAATTCTGAAATGTGGCAACAAAAAAATGCATTTTCTGCACATTTCACTCAGCTCACCCATGGAAACACGCTGCCACCAACACATGGCCTACTGTCCCGCATGACCACAGGTGTGCCGATGGAAACGGTACCTCATATGTGTGAGTGCACCTACCTGGGCGCCAAGGGGAAAGCCTAAAAGACTCCTACCCACAAGTCTGTTATGACAACTGAATTTAATGCTTTTTCCAGACGGGCACACAATACAGATATGGGCCTAGGGTGTCCAAGCTACCAAGGAAAACGGGGAACCCCATGCATTTCCAAAAAGGGACACCTGTGGGAATCCGCAGAGGTCTGACTTGTGCAAATAAGGCCAGAGTTTATTACCCAGAAACCCTGGCAAAGTCCGAAATTAGGTAAAAAAAAACAATTTTCTGCACATTTTACTTGGCTCACACACTGAAACACGTCACCACCAACACATGGCCTACTGTCTCACATTCCCACATGTGTCCCGATGAAAACGGTACCTCACATGTGTGGGTGCACCTACCTGGGCACCAAGAGAGAAGCCTAAACGACCCCTACCCCCAGGTCTGTTCTGACAGGTGAATTTCACACTTTTTCCAGACGGGCCAACCATACAGATATGGGCCTCGGGTGTCCGAGCCACCAAGGAAAACAGAGATCCCCATGCATTTCCGAAAAGAGGATGCCCAGAATATATTACCCAGAAACACTAGCAAAGTCCGAAATGTGGCAAAAAAAAGCATTTTCTGCACATTTCACTCAGCTCACCCACCGAAACACACCGCCACCAACACATGGCCTACCGTTCCGCGTTCCCACAGGTGTCCCGATGAAAACAGTACCTCACATGTGTGGGTGCACCTACCTGGGCGCCAACGGGAAAGCCTAAAAGACCCCTACCCCCAAGTCTTTCTGACCGGTGAATTTGACACTTTTTCCAAACAGGCACACCATACAGATATGGGCCTCGGGTGTCCAAGCCGCAAGGAAAACAGGGAACCACATGCATTTCCAAAAAGAGGACACCCGTGGAAATCTGCAGAGGTTTGACTTGCGCAGATCAGCCCATAATCTATTACCCAGAAACCCCGGCATAGTCTGAAATGTGGCAAAAATATGCATTTTCCGCACATTTCACTCGGCTCACCCACGAAACACGCCGCCACCAACACATGGCCTACCGTCCCACATTCCCACAGTTGTCCCGATGAAAACGGTACCTCACATGTGTGGGTGCACCTACCTGGGCGCCAAGGGGAATACCTAAAATACCCCTACCCCAAGTCTGTACTGACAGCTGAATTTCACACTTTTTCCAGCCGGGCACACCATACAGATATGGGCCTCGGGTGTCCAAGCCACCAAGGAAAAGAGGAAACCACATGCATTTCCAAAAAGAGTACACCCTTGGAAATCTGCAGAGGTCTGACTTGCGCAAATCAGCCCAGAATGTATTACCCAGAAACCCTGGCAAAGTCCGAAATGTGGCAAAAAAATAGCACATTTTCCAAACATTTCACTCGGCTCATCCACCGAAACACGCCACCAACCACACATGGCCTACCGCCCCGTCTTCGCACAGGTGTCCCGATGAAAACGTACCTCACATGTGTGGGTGCTCCTACCTGAGTGCCTAGGGGAAAGCCTAAAAGACCCCTTCCCCCAAGTATGTTCTGAGAGCTGAATTTCAGACTTTTACCCGACGGGCACACCATACAGATATGGGCCTAGGGTGTCCAAGCCACCAAGGAAAACAGGGAACCCCATGCATTTCCGCAAAGAGAACACCTTTGGGAATCCGCAGTGGTCTGACTTGTGCAAATTGTCCCAGAATGTATTACCCCGAAACCCCGGCAAAGTCCGAAATGTGGCGAAAAAAATGCATTTTCTGCACATTTCACTCGGCTCAGCCACGTAAACACGCAGCCACCAACACATGGCCTACTGTCCCGCGTGCCCACAGGTGTCCCGATGAAAACGGTACCCCATATGTGTGAGTGCACCTACCTGGGCGCCAAGGGGAAAGCCTAAAAGACTCCTACCCCCAAGTCTGTTATGACAACTGAATTTAACAATTTTTCCAGACGGGCACACAATACAGATATGGGCCTAGGGTGTCCAAGCTACCAAGGAAAACAGGGAACCCCATGCATTTCCGAAAAGAGGACACCTGCGGGAATCCTCAGAGGTCTGACTTGTGCAAATTGTCCCAGAATGTATTACCCCGAAACCCCGGCAAAGTCCGAAATGTGGCGAAAAAAAATGCATTTTCTGCACATTTCACTCGGCTCACCCACGTAAATACGCAGCCACCAACACATGGCCTACTGTCCCGCGTGCCCACAGGTGTCCCGATGAAAATGGTACCCCATATGTGTGAGTGCACCTACCTGGGCGCCAAGGGGAAAGCCTAAAAGACTCCTACCCCCAAGTCTGTTATGACAACTGAATTTAACACTTTTTCCAGACAGGCACACAATACAGATATGGGCCTAGGGTGCCCAAGCTACCAAGGAAAACAGGGAACCCCATGCATTTCCGAAAAGAGGACACCTGTGGGAATCCGCAGAGGTCTGACTCGTACAAATCGGCCCAGAGTTTATTACCCAGAAACCCTGGCAAAGTCCAAAATTAGGTGAAAATAACCCAATTTTCTGCACATTTCACTCGGCTCACCCACCGGAACACGCCGCCACCAACCCATGGCCTACCATCTCTTCTTCCCACTGGTGTCCTGATGAAAATGGTACCTCACATGTGTGGGTGCACCTACCTGGGCGCCAAGGGGAAAGCCTAAAAGACCCCTATCCCAAGTCTGTTCTGACAGCTGAATTTCACACTTTTTCCAGATGGGCCCACCATACAGATATGGGCCTCGGGTGTCTAAGCCACCAAGGAAAACAGGGGTCCCCATGCATTTCCGAAAAGAGGACACCCGTGGGCATCCGCAGAGGTCTGATTTGTGCAAATCGGCCCAGACTTTCCCAGAAACACTGGCAAAGTCTGAAATGTGGCAAAAAAGCATTTTCTGCACATTTAACTCGGCTCACCCACCGAAACATGCCGTTACCAACACATGGCCTACCGCCCCGTCTTCCCACAGGTGTTCTGATGAAAACGGTACCTCACATGCGTGTGTGCACCTACCTGGGCGCCAAAGGGAAAGCCTAAAAGCCACCCTCAGCCAAGAAGCCCTCATCCACTCTCTCTCAGACAATCTGAAAAAAACAGCCAGAGTAGTATTGCTGGGTGACCTGAATTTAGGGCTTAACAACGCCAAGGACCCCAATGCCCACTCCTTACAAAAGGCGCTAGCCATACTAGGATTTGCTCAAGCCATCACCAAGCCCACACACATCAAAGGACACACCTTAGACTGGGTAACACAACATAACTGCCCCATTCTCCACCATACCATTTCTAAAATCCCTTGGTCAGACCATTTCTGCATCAACTTTCATATTGACACCTCATTAGGACCTGCTAAACCTACCATCCTTCTCCCTGCCGGGCTCTCAAGGAGCTCCAAAAAGCTTACCAAAGATACTCTCCTACCAAACTTGCTTATCCCAGATTTGCAACCTCCATTCCCCAATGGTCCTATCCTCTAAGCCAACACATTTAGCCAAGTCATAACTACAGCTGTAGATGCCATCGCACCCCTCACCACAAAAAAAGCAAAAAAAACTAAGCACTCCAATGCCTGGTTTTCCAAAGAACTCTCTGATTTCCGCACTAAAAAGAGAGCGCTACTGGCCACATGGAAAAAGTACCCTACCGACTCCAACAAAATGGCCTTCAAGTCCATATCTAAAGAATATAAAACAGCTATCACACAGGCTAAGGCGGATTCCTACAACACTGGGATTAGCAATGCTAATTTAGGTACTAAGGAAATCTTTGCCATATTCAGTGAACTGGAGTCGCCTTCTGATCCCCCGTCCACCCTCACCAAGGATAAGACTTGGTGCAACCAAATTCAAGCAGCTATGCTACACAAACTAGATACCTTACACACTAAAATCTTAGCCCCCCAAAAAGCCCTATCTTCTCTACTAGATCACGCAGCGGCACCTCCAGCCTTTGACATACTCAGTCAGGTACCTAAATTTGAATTCTCAGACTTGTGTGAATCAGAAGTCATTGCCCTCATAAAATCCATTAAGCCCTTCAACTGCAAGGGCGACACATGCCCTGCCCACATTATCAAAGACTGCGCACCAGCCTTGGCTCCCATCATCACTGCCTTCATGAACTCATCATTCCAATCGTCGCATGTACTGACTTCCCTAAAAGAAGCTTGGGACCGACCCCTCCTAAAAAAAAACTCTATCGACCCATCAATCCCAGGGAACTACCGACCTATCACAACGGTCCCCTTTCTGTTAAAGAATTCGGACAAAGCAGCTTACCTGCAGGTTCAAAATTGTATTGAAGACAACCACCTTCTTGGAATACGCCAGTCTGGTTTCCGCCCTCGTCAAGGCACCGAGACGTCACTACTTGACCTAAAAAATCAAATAGATGACCTTAGAGACATAGGCAAACCAGCACTCCTTCTGCTTCTAGATCTCTCGGCTGCCTTTGACTTGGTGCAGCATAAAACTCTATGCCACCATGTAAAGACGTTGCTGGGGGTGTCTGTTCTTCTGCTCTCTATATGGTAGAGGAGAGGCACAGAGGACCCCAGCCAAGATTCTCTATTATTGGTGCGTGGTCGAGCAATCAAGGCCTAGCTTCTCAGGAGGTGATGCGGGCTGGTTCTTAAGTACAGTGTAGTCCCCAAGCACCCACAAAGGAATGTCCACACACTATATTGGTTACAACACAGTCTTAATATAATTAATATTCAAAGGTATATACAATATCAAGATAACTCACTTTGTACTCCGAAAATCAACAATGGTAAATATATACAATTCTAAAGTGGTACCACTAACGTTATCAGATCGTATTAAAGTGCATATGGTCAGAATGACACACAGATCAAAATAAAGAGGAAACCAGCAGTAGAGCGAGGAAAGAAAGCAAGATGGTTGAACAATTGGCAGAATACTGGTCCCGCTATCTAGACACAGTTCTGTGTGGAGATCCCCCCACCTGGGCAACCTATAGAAGAAAGATACAAGCCCAGTCCATATATTGTTCACACTAGACTTCCCAATAGTTCTACAATCCCAAAGTACCTTGGCGTTGTAGCGTTCCTCGTCGGGGAATAGACGGCCCTTCTTGAGTGTCCTCCCTTTCAGGCAGGAGTCACGGGTCGGCAAACGTCCAATGTAGAACAGGTCGAGCTACGACGTTCAAGTGGCCGTGTCGTTCCTAGTGGTGCTCGTTGACAACGAAGCGTAAACATCCTGCAAGGAAGAGGCTTGCGGGGCACCTCGGTGTCGATAGTTCTGGACCGTAAAGAGTTGTAAGAACTGTGGCCCAGCAAGGGCGTCGAGTCGTCGGCATCTCTGTGGTCTTTAGGTGGTGGGAAACCCCTTGGTGGATGCACCTCGGCGCTCCGACAGTCAGGCCTTCTCCAGCAGGATACAGCGGCGACGATGCGGACGAGAGCGTCCTTGTATCAAATGAAGTTCTTAGGCAAACGGGAGCATGGCGGCTCCGGTCGGCGATGGCGGTCGTCGACAGTGGCGGTCAACAGTCCGGGTGCTTCTCTGTGGAGTTCCGCAGCAATCCCCGTATCGGGTCGGCAGCCTGCCGAAGGTCTGTCTACCAGGGAGCATAGGCAAAGATCAGCTGTGCACAATGGTCCCTTGTAGCTCGGGAAGAGGGCGCCTTACCAGGTCATCTCTGGGTCAGTCCTTGGAGACACAGCAGCTTTCCGATTGCAAAGGAGAGCGACAGCAATTTTTCTCTTCCAGCAGGGCTTCAACATCAAGCGTCAGTGTCATTCCAGTTACTCTTCGTAGTTTGGACCTCAGCTCTGAACACTTCTGAACACGATTCCTAGCAGTGAGAAGTCCCCAGATATACTGTTGATCTCCCATTCATTCCGCTGTGTCACACTAAAGCATCCAATCACTACGAAGGGCATTCATGCATGCAGGCAACCAATAAGGCACACAGTGCATTCAGGCCATTCACTTCTCTCCAGACACTCACAACAAGTTATGTGTATTGGGACAAGTACCGTGCCATTCAACACTCCAAGCTGCATTCATACCGGTTTCAGGCAGGGCTTCTCAACCATTGTGTCAACCACCAGATACTAGACAGCCACAACATAGAATGTATATTAGTCACACACACCATTCACCCAGGTCCCACCCACAGGCGTACCTACAAGATACGGTTGTTGAGAAGGCTCCAGCCAGTCTGGTCGGCACTTCCCCACACTACCATATACGGAACATCCACCCAACAGCCAGTCAGGGGGAAGGGACAGAGTCAGGGCTTTCCGGGACTTCGGGAAGATCAAAGTAACATGCGATGGAAGACAATAGGCCATGGGGGCCATTTTGTCTCCATCAGGAATCTACTGATTCCAATGACAGGGTCTGAGCATCCCAGAATGGCACGCATGGAAATGAGTGTGTGGATGTGAAGAGATTGTGCAATAAGGCTTCTGGGTGTGGTATAAACGAGAATGTGTTGGAAGCGTAACGTTTGCAAAATAGTCACCAATGAAATATTATAGCACTGTATATAATTTTGCTGCAAAGGGTGATGGCATCCATGGCTGCAATTCTTCCACCTGGTGCTACATCTGCCTCAGCACCACTCCCACCCCCTCCACCACCACCACGTCCCCAAGGGCCTGGAGAGGGGAACAGGCATGAGGATGTAGAGGAGGATGAAGAGAATTTATTACCCAGAAACCCTGGCAAAGTCTGAAATGTGGCAACAAAAAAATGCATTTTCTGCACATTTCACTCAGCTCACCCATGGAAACACGCTGCCACCAACACATGGCCTACTGTCCCGCGTGCCCACAGGTGTGCCAATGGAAACGGTACCTCATATGTGTGAGTGCACCTACCTGGGCGCCAAGGGGAAAGCCTAAAAGACTCCTACCCACAAGTCTGTTATGACAACTGAATTTAACACTTTTTCCAGACAGGCACACAATACAGATATGGGCCTAGGGTGTCCAAGCCAACAAGGAAAACGGGGAACCCCATGCATTTCCGAAAAGGGGACCCATGTGGGAATCCGCAGAGGTCTGACTTGTGCAAATAAGGCCAGAGTTTATTACCCAGAAACCCTGGCAAAGTCCGAAATTAGGTAAAAAAAAACAATTTTCTGCATTTTACTCGGCTCACACACCGAAACACGCCACCACCAACACATGGCCTACTGTCTCACATTCCCACATGTGTCCCGATGAAACGGTACCTCACATGTGTGGGTGCACCTACCTGGGCACCAAGAGAGAAGCCTAAACGACCCCTACCCCCACGTCTGTTCTGACAGCTGAATTTCACACTTTTTCCAGACGGGCCAACCATACAGATATGGGCCTCGGGTGTCCAAGTCACCAAGGAAAACAGAGATCCCCATGCATTTCCGAAAAGAGGATGCCCAGAATGTATTATCCAGAAACACTGGCAAAGTTCGAAATGTGGAAAAAAAAGCATTTTCTGCACATTTCACTCGGCTCACCCACCGAAACACGCCTCCATCAACACATGGCCTACCGTCCCGCGTTCCCACAGGTGTCCCAATGAAAATGGTATCTCACATGTGTGGGTGTGCTGACCTGGGCGCCAAGGGGAAAGCCTAAAAGACCCCTACACCCAAGTCTGTTCTGACAGCTGAATTTCACACGTTTTCCAGGCGGGCCCACCATACAGATATGGGTCTCAGGTGTCCAAGCCACCAAGGAAAACAGGGATCCCCATGCATTTCCAAAAAGAGGACACCCGTGGGAATCCGCAGAGGTCTGACTTGCGCAAATCGGCCCACAATGTATTACCTAGAAACACCGGCAAAGTCCAAATTGTGGCAAAAAAAACACATTTTCCGAACATTTCACTCGGCTCACCCACCGAAACAGGCCGCCACCAATACATGGCCTACCGCCCCATCTTCCCAGAGGTGTCCCAATGAAAACGGTACCTCACATGTGTGGGTGCACCTACCTGAGCGCCAAGGGGAAAGCCTAAAAGACCCCTACCCCCAAGTCTATTATGACAGCTGAATTTCACACTTTTACCCGACGGGCACACCATACAGAGAAGGGTGTCTAAGCCACCACGGAAAACAAAGAACCCCATGCATTTCCGAAAAGAGGACATCCGTGGGAATTCTCAGAGGTCTGAGTTGCGCAAATCGGCCCAGAATTTATTTTCCAGAAACCCTGTCAAAGTCTGATATGTGGCAAAAAAAACGCATTTTCCGCACATTTCACTCGGCTCACCCACTGAAACACGCCACCACCAATACATGGCCTACCGTCCCACGTTCCCGCAGGTGTTCCGATGAAAATGGTACCTCACATGTGCAGGTGCACCTACCTGGGCTCCAAGGGGAAAGCCTAAAAGATCCCTACCACCAAGTCTTTCTGACCGCTGAATTTCAAACTTTTTCCAAACAGGCACACCATACAGATGTGGGCCTCGGGTGTCCAAGCCACCAAGGAAAACAGGGAACCCAATGCATTTCCAAAAAGAGGACACCCGTGGGCATCCGCAGAGGTCTGACTTGTACAAATTGGCCAGAAACCCTGGCAAAGTCCGAAATGTGGCAAGAAAAACGCATTTTCGCACATTTCACTCTGCTCATCCAAAAGAAACACGCCACCACCAACACATGGCCTACCGTCTGTGTTCCCACTGCTATCCCGATGAAAACAGTACCTCACATGTGTGGGTGCACCTACCTGGACACCAAGGGGAAAGCCTAAAAGACCCCTAACCCCAAGTCTGTTCTGACAGCTGAATTGCACACGTTTTCCAGACGGGCACACCATACAGATATGAGCCTCGGGTGTCCAAGCCACCAAGGAAAAAAGGGAACCCCATGCATTTCCAAAATGAGGACACCCGTAGGAATCCGCTGAGGTCTGACATGCGCAAATCGGCCCATAATCTATTACCCAGAAACCCTGGCAAAGTCTGAAATATGGCAAAAATACGCATTTCCTGCACATTTCACTCCGCTCACCCACGAAACACGCCACCACCAACACATGGCCTACCGTCCCACATTCCCACAGTTTTCCCGATGAAAACAGTACCTCACATGTGTGGGTGTACCTACCTGGGCGCCAAGGGGAAAACCTAAAATACCCCTACCCCAAGTCTGTTCTGACAGCTGAATTTCACACTTTTTCCAGACGGGCACACCATACAGATATGGGCCTCGGGTGTCCAACCCGCAAGGAAAACAGGGAACCACATGCATTTCCAAAAAGAGGACACCCGTGGAAATCTGCAGAGGTCTGACTTGCACAAATCAGCCCATAATCTATTACCCAGAAACCCCGGCAAAATCTGAAATGTGGCAAAAATACGCATTTTCTGCACATTTCACTCGGCTCACCCACGAAACACGCCGCCACCAACACATGGCCTACCGTCCCACATTCCCACAGTTGTCCCGATGAAAACAGTACCTCACATGTGTGGGTGCACCTACCTGGGTGCCAAGGGGAAAACCTAAAATACCCCTACCCCAAGTCTGTTCTGACAGCTGAATTTCACACTTTTTCCAGACGGGCACACCATACAGATATGGGCCTCGGGTGTCCAAGCCACAAGGAAAACAGGGAACCACATGCATTTCCAAAAAGAGGACACCCGTGGAAATCTGCAGAGGTCTGACTTGCGCAAATCAGCCCATAATCTATTACCCAGAAACCCCGGCAAAGTCTGAAATGTGGCAAAAATACGCATTTTCTGCACATTTCACTCAGCTCACCCACGAAACACGCCGCCACCAACACATGGCCTACCGTCCCACATTCCCACAGTTGTCCCGATGAAAACGGTACCTCACATGTGTGGGTGCACCTACCTGGGCGCCAAGGGGAAAACCTATAATACCCCTACCCCAAGTCTGTTCTGACAGCTGAATTTCACACTTTTTCCAGACGGGCACACCATACAGATATGGGCCTCGGGTGTCCAAGCCGCAAGGAAAACGGGGAACCCCATGCATTTCCAAAAAGAGAACACCTGTGGGAATCCGCAGAGGTCTGACTTGTGCAAATTGTCCCAGAATGTATTACCCCGAAACCCCGGCAAAGTCTGAAATATGGCAAAAATACGCATTTTCTGCACATTTCACTCGGCTCACTCACGAAACACGCCGCCACCAACACATGGCCTACCGTCCCACATTCCCACAGTAGTCCCGATGAAAACGGTACCTCACATGTGTGAGTGCACCTACCTGGGCGCAAAGGGGAAAGCCTAAAATACCCCTACCCCCAAGTCTGTTCTGACAGCTGAATTTCACACTTTTTCCAGATGGGCACACCATACAGATATGGGCCTCGGGTGTCCAAACCACCAAGGAAAACAGGGAACCACATGCATTTCCAAAAAGAGTACACCCGTGGAAATCTGCAGAGGTCTGACTTGCGCAAATCAGCCCAGAATGTATTAACCAAAAACCCTGGCAAAGTCCGAAATGTGGTAAAAAATAGCACATTTTCCAAACATTTCACTCGGTTCATCCACCGAAACACACCACCAACCACACATGGCCTACCGCCCCGTCTTCCCACAGGTGTTCCGATGAAAACGATACCTCACATGCGTGTGTGCACCACCTGGGCGCCAAAGGGAAAGCCTAAAAGCCACCCTCAGCCAAGAAGCCCTCATCCACTCTCTCTCAGACAATCTGAAAAAAACAGCCAGAGTAGTATTGCTGGGTGACCTGAACTTAGGGCTTAACAACGCCAAGGACCCCAATGCCCACTCCTTACAAAAGGCGCTAGCCATACTAGGATTTGCTCAAGCCATCACCAAGCCCACACACATCAAAGGACACACCTTAGACTGGGTAACACAACATAACTGCCCAATTCTCCACCATACCATTTCTAACATCCTTTGGTCAGACCATTTCTGCATCAACTTTCATATTGACACCTCATTAGGACCTGCTAAACCTACCATCCTTCTCCCTGCCGGGCTCTCAAGGAGCTCCAAAAAGCTTACCAAAGATACTCTCCTACCAAACTTGCTTATTCCAGATTTGCAACCTCCATTCCCCAATGGTCCTATCCTCTAAGCCAACACATTTAGCCAAGTCATAACTACAGTTGTAGATGCCATCGCACCCCTCACCACAAAAAAAGCAAGAAAAACTAAGCAGTCCAATGAATGGTTTTCCAAAGAACTCTCTGATCTCCGCACTAAAAAGAGAGCGCTACTGGCCACATGGAAAAAGTACCCTACCGACTCCAACAAAATGGCCTTCAAGTCCGTATCTAAAGAATATAAAACAGCTATCACACAGGCTAAGGCGGATTCCTACAACACTGGGATTAGCAACGCTAATTTAGGTACTAAGGAAATCTTTGCCATATTCAGTGAACTGGAGTCGCCTTCTGATCCCCCGTCCACCCTCACCAAGGATAAGACTTGGTGCAACCAAATTCAAGCAGCTATGCTACACAAACTAGATACCTTACACACTAAAATCTTAGCCCCACAAAAAGCCCTATCTTCTCTATTAGATCACGCAGCGGCACCTCCAGCCTTTGACATACCCAGTCAGGTACCTAAATTTGAATTCTCAGACTTGTGTGAATCGGAAGTCATTGCCCTCATAAAATCCATTAAGCCCTTCAACTGCAAGGGCGACACATGCCTTGCCCACATTATCAAAGACTGCGCACCAGCCTTGGCTCCCATCATCACTGCCTTCATGAACTCATCATTCCAATCGTCGCATGTACCGACTTCCCTAAAAGAAGCTTGGGTCCGACCCCTCCTAAAAAAAAACTCTCTCGACCCATCAATCCAAGGGAACTACCGACCTATCACAACGGTCCCCTTTCTGTTAAAGAATGTGGACAAAGTAGCTTACCTGCAGGTTCAAAATTGTATTGAAGACAACCACCTTCTTGGAATACGCCAGTCCGGTTTCCGCCCTCGTCAAGGCACCGAGACGTCACTACTTGACCTAAAAAATCGAATAGATGACCTTAGAGACATAGGCAAACCAGCACTCCTCCTGCTTCTAGATCTCTCGGCTGCCTTTGACTTGGTGCAGCATAAAACTCTATGCCACCATGTAAAGACGCCGGTGGGGGTGTCTGTACTTCCGCTCTCTATATGGTAGAGGAGAGGCACAGAGGACCCCAGCCAAGATTCTCTATTATTGGTGCGTGGTCGAGCAATCAAGGCCTAGCTTCTCAGGAGGTGATGCGGGCTGGTTCTTAAGTACAGTGTAGTCCCCAAGCACCCACAAAGGAATGTCCACACACTATATTGGTTACAACACAGTCTTTATATAATTAATATTCAAAGGTATATACAATATCAAGATAACTCACTTTGTGCTCCGAAAATCAACAATGGTAAATATATACAATTCTGAAGTGGTACCACTAACGTTATCAGATCTTATTAAAGTGCATACGGTCAGAATGACACACAGATCAAAATAAAGAGGAAACCAGCAGTAGAGCGAGGAAAGAAAGCAAGATGGTTGAACAATTGGCAGAATACTGGTCCCGCTACCTAGACACAGTTCTGTGTGGAGATCCCCCCACCTGGGCAACCTATAGAAGAAAGATACAAGCCCAGTCCATATATTGTTCACACTAGACTTCCCAATAGTTCTGCAACCCCAAAGTACCTTGGCGTTGTAGCGTTCCTCGTCGGGGAATAGACGGTCCTTCTTGAGTGTCCTCCCTTTCAGGCAGGAGTCACGGTTCGGCAAACGTCCAATGTAGAACAGGTCGAGCTACGACGTTGAAGTGGCCGCGTCGTTCCTAGTGGTGCTCGTTGACGACGAAGCGTAAACATCCTGCAAGGAAGAGGCGTGCGGGGCACCTCAGTGTCGATAGTTCTGGACCGTAAAGAGTTGTAAGAACTGTGGCCCAGAAAGGGCGTTGAGTCGTCGGCATCTCTGTGGTCTTTAGGTGGTGGGAAACCCCCTGGTGGATGCGCCTCGGCGCGTCGACGGTCAGGCCTTCTCCAGCAGGATACAGCGGCGACGATGCGGACGAGAGCATCCTTGGATCAAATGAAGTTCTTAGGCAAACGGGAGCACGGCGGCTCCGGTCGGCGATGGCGGTCGTCGACAGTGCCGGACAACAGTCCGGGTGCTTCTCTTTGGAGTTCCGCAGCAATCCCCGTATCGGGTCGGCAGCCTGTCGAAGGTCTGTCTACCAGGGAGCTTAGGCAAAGATCAGCTGTGCACAATGGTCCCTTGTAGCTCGGGAAGAGGGCGCCTTAACAGGTCCTCTCTGGGTCAGTCCTTGGAGACACAGCAGCTTTCCGATTGCAAAGGAGAGCGACAGCAATTTTTCTCTTCCAGCAGGGCTTCAACGTCAAGCGTCAGTGTCATTCCAGTTACTCTTCGTAGTTTGTACTTCAGCTCTGAACACTTCTGAACACGATTCCTAGCAGTGAGAAGTCCCCAGATATACTATTGATCTCCCATTCATTCCGCTGTGTCACACTAAAGCATCCAATCACTACAAAGGGCATTCATGCAGGCAGGCAACCAATCAGGCATACAGTGCATTCAGGCCATTCACTTCTCTCCAGACACTCACAACAAGTTATGTGTATTGGGACAAGTACCGAGCCATTCAACACTCCAAGCTGCATTCATACCGGTTTCCGGCAGGGCTGTCTCAACCATTGTGTCAACCACCAGATACTAGACAGCCACAACATAGAATGTATATTAGTCACACACACCATTCACCCAGGTCCCACCCACAGGCGTACCCACAACATACGGTTGTTGAGAAGGCTCCAGCCAGTCTGGTCGGCACTTCCCCACACTACCATATACGGAACATCCACCCAACAGCCAGTCAGGGGGAAGGGACAGAGTCAGGGCTTTCCGGGACTTCGGGAAGATCAAAGTAACATGCGATGGAAGACAATAGGCCATGGGGGCCATTTTGTCTCCATCAGGAATCTACTGATTCCAATGACAGGGCCTGAGCATCCCAAAATGGAGGACACTCAGGGCACTCGTCAATTCAGCATGTAGCTGCCACCAGCCCGTAACACGCTCTGTGGGCCACCCACAGGTGCCCAAAACCATACACTAGGGGCACAGGGTTGCACCCCTACCCATGGGTGCCATAAGGGTATCCCATGGGTCTGTTCACCAAACCAAGAGAGAGAGTTGCACTGGCAGGAGTCCCACATGAACTCCTGCATGGAAAACACGACAGAACACAAAGAAAACAGCAAAGGACAAGGATACAGAGGCCCTGTCCCTCCGATGCATTTCCAGCATCACACACCATATATCCGCCTCAGCCCACTTCTCCACCAAAGAATGTGATTGGATTACTTAATTCCTTCAGGACAGAGTTATGAAGGTCTTCTCGGACACCGCTAACGCCACACCTAGCCCTATCAAATGTGGAGTCCCACACGGCTCCTGCATACCCCCACACTATACAACCTCTTCACGAGACCTCTGCTCAGGATACTTGACTCTCTGGGCATCTCATATACCAAATATGCAGATGATACACAGGTTCTCATCACCCTCTCAGGTGATTATACTACAGACCTGAACACCCTTAACAGTATCTACTCCACCATTCAATCCTGGATGGCAGAGAATTGGCTCTGCCTAAAAAGTGATAAGACCGAATTCTTACTGGTCGGCTCTCCATCCACACTGGGCACACTTGATAAAAATACCAATCCTTCATCCTTGATAACATCCCCATCACAGTCTCTCAATCTATTAAAACTCTGGGTGTGTACCTCGAACCCAGCCCCACCATGGACAGGCAGGTCAATGCCATCCCTCCTCTGCAGCATACAACTCCAAACTCATCAATGCCGTTAGGCCTTTCCTATCCCAACAGAACTGCAAAACCATAGCCAGAGCCATCATTGGATCAAGTCTGGGCTATACCAATGCCATATTCAACGGAACCTCTCGAAAAAACCTTGCCAAACTCAGGATTGCCCAAAATAATACCTTAAGGGCTGCTACAGGCATCTCGCACAAGGGACACATCTCTGGGGTCAGGAGGCAGGCACACTGGCGCCCCATCAAGGAAAGGGTGGTTTTCAAAACCTTGGCCCTAACACATAAATGTCTTCATGATCAGGCTCCTCCCTATCTGGCACAAAGGATCACCAAACAAACAGCGTCTAGAGACTCGAGGTCGGCCTATGGCAACCGCATCATTGTTCCTCACACGCGCAGAATGCGTGCAGTAGGCACCAGCTTCCCCACTATGGCTGCTACCCTGTGGAACAACCTCCCAGTTCATATTAGAACAATCCACTCTCACACAGCCTTCCGCAAGGCCCTGAAAACCAGGCTCTTTATCTAAAGAGCATATCCCCACGAGATCTGTACTACATTTGTCACTGTGTATAAGAAACCTATCAGTATTGAATTCTGCTACCTGTTTAAGCAACTGGAATGTATCAAAATGGTAACAACTGTAACCTAACAAATGTATCTAAGCATTCTTTTTTGGGTCGCTTCTTGTAACCCACAAACAAGCCTCCTTAAGTTTCCTTAAAGCGCCTAGTTGCCTGTGGGCTGTAGGGCTCTATACAAATACTAAATAAATAAATAAAGAAAGAAAGAAAAGACCTCTACCCCCAAACCCCCAAGTCTGTTCTGACAGCTGAATTTCACACTTTTTCCAGACGGGCACACCATACAGATATGGGCCTAAGATGTCCAAGCCACCAAGGAAAACAGGGAACCCTATGCGAATCCGCACAGGTCTGACTTTCGCAAATAGGCCCAGAATGTATTACCCAGAAACCCCGGCAAAGTCCAAAATGTGGCAAAAAAAACAATTTTTTCCCGCACATTTCACTCGGCTCATCCACAAAAACACGACACCAAACCATGGCCTTCCATCACGCGTTCCCACAGGTGTCCCGATGAACACAGTACCTCACATGTGTGCTCGCACCTACCTGGGCACCAAGGGGAAAGCCTAAAAGACCCCTACCCCCAAGTCAGTTATGACAGCTGAATTTCAAACTTTTTTGCAGACGGGCACACCATACAGATATGGGCCATGGGTGTACAAGCCACCAAGGAAATCAGGGAACCCCATGCATTTCCGAAAAGAGGACACCCGTGGGAATCTGCAGAGGTCTGACTTGCGCAAATTGGCCAGAATGTATTACCCAGAAACCCGGGCAAAGTCTGATATGTGGCAAAAATACACATTTTCCGCACATTTTACTCGGCTCACCCAGCAAAACACGCCGCCAACAACACATGGCCTACTGTCCTGCCTTCCCACAGGTGTCCCGATGAAAACAGTACCTCACATGTGTGGGTGCACTTACCTGGGCGACAAGGGGAAAGCCTAAAAAACCCCTAACCCCAAGTCTTTCCGACAGCTGAATTTCACACCTTTTCCAGATGGGCACACCATACAGATATGGGCCTAGGGTGTCGAAGCCACCAAGGAAAACAGAGAACCTCATGCATTTCTGAAAAGAGGACACCCGTGGGAATCCACAGAGGTTTGCCTTGCGCAAATTGCCCCAGTTTTTATTAGCCACAATCCCCGACAAAGTGTAATATTTGGTGGGTAAAAAACACAAAATTGACTTTGTCTCGGGTTCTGGGTAATATATTCTGGACCGCTTCGCGCAAGTCAGACCTCTGTGCCTTCCCACGGGTGTCCTCTTTTGGGAAATACATGGGGTTCCCTCTTTTCCTTGCTCGCTTCGACACCTTAGGCCCAAATCTGTAGGTTGCCCACATGAACAAAATGTGCTGTGCCGAAAGGCTTAGGGTTACCAGAATGTTACCCTTTTCCTTTTGTGCCCCGGTAGGTGCACCCACACATGTGAGGTACCGTTTTAGTTGGGACTCCTGTGGGAACGCGAGAAGGTATGACATCTGTTGTTGGCGACGTGTTTCAGTGAGTGGACACAGGGAAATGTCTCTGAAATTGGCTGGAAATTAAGACAATTCTCAGACATTTCGCTATGGCCACCCACCGAAACACACCGGCAACAACACATGGCCTACCTTCCCGCGTCCCCACACGTGTCCTGATGAAAACGGTATCTCACATGTGTGGGTGCAACTACCGGGGGCGCAAAAGGAAAAGGGTAACCCACTGGTAACCCCAAGCCTTTCGGCACAGCACATTATGTTCATGTGGGCAACCTACAGATTTGGGCCTAGGTTGTCGAAGCCAGCAAGGATAACAGGGAACCCCATGCATTTCTAAAAAGAAGACATCCGTGATACCAGGCAGGCCTGCATGAGGTACCCCTGCCATCTATTTTGGGTCAGGGGGAGAAGGCCCCCGAAAAGTTTGGGACAGACCCCCCAGTGGGTGGGGCAGTAAGGTTTAGGCACCCCAGGGGCAGATTGGCACACCAATGTGCCCCTCTGCACCAAGGCAAGGTTAGTAAACAAAGAAAATAATTCCAAATAGCAGGCTGCCCTTTAGCGGGGGCTGAGGGGCACCCTACACCGCTGGGGAATTTTCTAATGTGAAGGGGGTGCACCTCTCCTCCCCCACCCAAATTGGCAGGGCGGCGTATCTCATGTAACCCTGCCTGGGGCAGGTAAGGGTGGAGGGCTGTCCTGCCCATTAGAAAATTCCCCGTCCCTTTGAGGTGCCCCACAGCCCCCCCTAAAATGCGTTCCACCATTTTCCTTTGGTAACTCAACTCCCCTTGGCGCAGAGGGGCACATTGGTGTGCCAATCTGGCCCCGGGGTGCCCAAACCTTACTGTCCCACCCACTGGGGAGCCTGTCCCACCATTTTGTGGGCCCTCTCCCCCCTAACTGCAAATGGTTTGGCGGGGGCACGTCATGCAGGCCTCCCTGGGCCTCCTACAAACGGCTACGTGAGGTACACCCCCTTCCATTTGGGGTGGGGGTGAGAGGGCCCCTAAAAATTGTGGGACAGGCCCCCAGTGGGTGGGGCAGTAAGGTTTGCACACCCCTGGCCAGATTGGCACACCAATGTGCCCCTCTGCGCCAAGGCAAGTTTCGTAAACAAAGAAAAAAATTGAAAATGGTACACTACACTTTAGGGTGGGCTGAGGGGCCCCTTACACTGCCAGGTAATTTTCTAATGTAATTGGGTGACCCTCTCCCCCCCACAGCAAATGCAGGGGGGGCATCTCATTCAGCCCTCCCTGGGGTCAGATAAGAGTGCGGCATCTCATGCAGCCCTCCCTGGTGTCAGATGCCCCTTCCTAGGAGCAGATATCTGCCCCCAGTGAGGGCTACAAGGGGTGCCCCCATTTCCCCTTGGGGTGAGGGGGAGAGGGCCACCCCCTTTTCTGTAAAATAAATCCCTGGTGGCTAGTGGCCCCACCACTCCCACCCAAAATTCCCTTTTGTTTTTTTTCATTTTGCCCCCTTCCCTGGGGGCAGATTATCAGGCATCTGCCCCCAGTGGGGCCCTAACCTGCAGGCCCTTTGGGGGGCATGCACACTTATTCCTGGTGAAGCTTTACACACGCTGACGTGAAAATGAAGGTAATCCAGCCCCCTGGCAGTGAGTGGGGTCCTCCCCCTCAAATAGACCGGGGTTGGATTACAGTTTTGTGCGATCCCTGCTTTGCAACAGGGAGGGAATTCCAAGGACGAGATACCTCGTCCTTGGCACTAATAAGATTAAAACAATGGTGGAATATCTTAATGAGGTGTAATATTGTGCCACTTCATGAAACATGGTAATATTGGGTGTAGGGCACTGTAGATTTAGATGTAAGGAAAGCTGATGTGTTTTAGTAATGTCTACTTTTTTATTCTAATAAGAAATGTACAGTGTGTAGGCACAGCAGTAGTAAGGCAATATTAATATTTTTGTAAAGGGAATGAAATGCAGTTGGTAAACACTAGCATGGTACTACTAAGTGGTAGTTAATGTGAGCAGGTGGAAAATGGTGGCACAAAAAGGGATGTGATAGCAATGGTTGGAAAATAAGACATTTATGTGTTAGGAAAATACTGTTCTTTTAAAGATTTTTTGTTTTAGCTGCATGTTAGTGATAATGAAAAAATCATATGTGCATTCGGACGCCCCACCATTTCAACTTTTATAATGAAAATGTACTTGCAAAAAATGTGTAGAACATGGCTAAGTGGCACTTGGTGTCAGCAGTTGCAATATGTAATTAACTGCCACATAATGTGAGCCATAATGTGAGCCAGTTGTGTGGGAGTGAGGGGTCGTTTAGGGCCCCCTCATACATTCAGCACGATGTAAACCACTTGCTCGTACAATAATGGGGGACGCCTCCATTTCTCGCATGCATGTAAACAGTGGCAGATGCAGGGTTTTTGTGCTGGACACTTGGGCTTCCATTTTGTGTACCCTCAACTCCATCTTTGGACTAGGCCTCACTGCGATAATACGAAAAGGCTTATCTCCCCTCTGCAGCGCAGCGCACACCACGCTCATGGCCCCCACCTTTTCTCACTCTGTCTGAAAGCTTTGCAGCTCCATTTCTCAAGGATGAGCCAGAGATAATTGAAACAAATACACCAATGTAACATTTCACTCTTCCTCTGAGATCACTGTCCTGTGTGTGAACTGGCCTGAAACATTACTTTTAGCCCATCCATCTCCACAAACCTGCCTGTCCTCTTACCCCCTCTGTTGGAAAATTACTGCCACTATAACCCTGTGCCCTCGCAAGGTATCCTCTTGATGTAACAGACGTGTGACACTGCTGTGAAGTCCACCCGCAGTGTGCCCCCCAACTAACATCAGACCTCTGTCACAGTATATTGCACCTCAGAACTAACAAATGTCAGCATGTCCCATAGTTGCTTTGATGTGCCCAGACCCACCCCATGATCAATGTTATCAAACCGACCAAGACCCCTAAGCCTGGTACTCTATATGAGTCATAATGAAGAATGCTCTGATTTTATGTACGCAATTTATAGGTTCAAGAAGATTTACTTAAGCTTATACTAATGATTGTTGTTTATTACATGTCTAATGGTCGTTTTTCATAGTAGTTTAGTTACTGTCCGCCCTGCCTCAACGCCACCACACCCTCACCCCTCCTGGACGCTGGTAGCCGGATCACGTGATGTTCACCCTCCTGCCAACTGGGCAACCAATCCGGATGATACAGCACATATTGATCCATCTGTATCTTTAATGTCCAGCCAATCCCGCACTAGTTTAGTACCCTATGTTAACTGTGATGCAGATTTGCTTTATATGTACACCATTTCGTAATGTTTGCCAGAGCGCTCTCAGGCAGCAGAGTTCTCTGGATGCCAATTTTACATAAACAAAACTTAACACTCGCAGCATGTTCTCTTAGTTTCATTCCCCATTGGAGTGTGTCATATTTATTTGTATTTGCACGTATTAGTCGGGGAGTGAGCTTTCAAGGTGGACAAATTTGCTGATGCATGGCATTTGATAGGAGTGGTTAAAACAGAGGATATGCTTATTGTGATGCGTATTGCAGGGTAAGTGGTAGTGAACCTGTATATATATTTAAAAAGTTGGTGGAAACAATAACTTTTAAGAATAGGAGCATACCTTTGCCATGTCTTCTTAGATGCAGATATTATTGAATATGCAAATAAAAATCTGGGGCAGTTTGACTGTCATTTTTTATAGATAATTTTTTTGTCCAATTTGTGCTATGGTGATGGGTTTCCTTCTGTAGCTTCTGACCCCTTTTTTCTGTGTTGGCCTGCATGTAGAGTGTGTAGAACCTGGGGTATAGTCCTTTGTTTGTGTCTGGCTTTTTCTCAGTTCCACCCTCCCCTCTTGCAACAGGCTGGAATAGTCAGGTGTGTCACAGCCTTGTTCCCTGCAGCCACTTTCCCCTTGCCTTCTGGACTGTAATCTCGAAGGACTGGTAAGGAAACCACTTGGAAAGCAGCTTTCAGGGCTGGTTGATGCTCAGTGAGTAGTTGTTCATTGATTGGAATCAATTTTTGGCCTATCTCACGTACTCTAGTGGAGGGGTTTGAGTGCATTTTCAATCATTTTTTGTCCAATTTGTGCTATTGTGAAGGGTTTCTCTTATCTTTTTGTAGCTTCTGACCCTGTTTTTCTGTGCTGACCTGCATGTAGAGTGTTAAATCCCTGAGGTGTAGTCCTTTATTTGTGTCTGGCTTTCTCCCAGTCCTGCACTCCCCCTCCCGCAGCCCAGCCTGCCCTCCTCCCCTAATTGGTATGTCCACCTGGTCAAAACTGACCTTCGCAGGGGAGCCCTCTGCCCGTGCAGCCCCTGTAGCTAAAGACCCCAATGCAAAAGGCGGCTCCCACAGATGCGGCTCCAGATTGTGTCTGCAGATGTCAGCAGAGGAGGCCAGCGGCCAGCCTCGGTGGGCAGTAGACAATCTGTCTACTTCAGAAGCCCTGCCACTCTACCTGCCCTCAGACCATAGCAGACCAGGGCATTAACCCTAATCTGCTTAACAACTAGAGACAATTGTGAACACTAGCCTGCATCACATCTAGATAGGATTGTGAGGGTTAGCAAGTGCCACATTTAGAACTGTCAATATTAGCACATGCCATACCACTTGGATAGAATTGTGAACATTAGCCCGCGTCACATCTAGATATGATTGTGAAGGTTGGCAAGTGCCACACTTGCATAGAATTGTGAACGCTCACCTGGTTCCAACAGAGGCGTCGGTCTGAACTGGACAGCTGCGGTCTCCACCAATGTGACGCGTAGGGACGAGATGACGGACTGGACTGGCCCACCTAGCTTTGTTTGCTTGACCCGTAGGAATATTCTTCTGTAAATGGAGAAAGGGGATTAACCACCCGTGGGGTTGAGCGTAAATCCCCCCACCCCCGCTGTTCTCACCACACCTTTGATGTCCCCTCTTATAGTCTCACCTGATGGTTTGAAAAGATGAGCTCTCCATCCTGCATTGAGCGCAGGGGCGCGTTGAAAACCCCTTAGGTGCCCGAGTGCGGCGGGAATGTGCAGAAGGATGCGGTGGATCATGAGGAAGCTGCGAAGGCCGGTGAGTTCAGCGCGGCGCTGCAGCAGGCGGGGCGGTGCACGTAAAATGCTTCTTTCTTCCAGCTCAAAGGCGCAGTGGATCTGGAATTCAGATAAGGATCGAAGGTTTTGCTCTTATTCTAACCTCTTCTCCTTTTGTTCCTCCCTGTTTCTAGGAGCTGCAGACTCGAGGTAGGCGTGGCAGAAGACTGGATGCAGGCTTGCAGACACGGTGAGCGTTACGCTGCTGGATGCAGAATAACGCGAAGCGTGTGCTGCTCTTCGGGCGTGGTTTAAATAGCCTCCAAAGTAGTCCCAGGAAGGAATTCCTCCCCAGCCCCACCTGAGTAAAAAATAGTCCCTAGGTAAAAAAGTCCCTTCCAAGCCTCATTTGGCTTGGAGCTCTGCAACATGGTCTGCATCAGGTAAGCTTGCAGCATGGTCTGCATCAGGTAAGTTCTACTCTATGAGCCTGGCGTCTACGGCGCCAGGACTGACTCTCCATATGACCCTGGTGCCAAATGCGCCAGGACCGCACCCAAACAGCCCCTAGCAGGGGTTTTTGGGCTTGCTCAAAATAACTTGGTGCCTGCTTCCGGGGTTGCTGGACCTGGTCTGGTTCCCCGGGGGTAGGCATCATGACAATTAGTCTGTGTCAAATCTAGATAGGATTGTGAAGGTTAGCAAGTGCAACACTTGGATAGAATTGTGAACATTAGCCTGTGTCGCATCTAGATAGGATTGTGGGTGCTAGGAAGTGTCACACTTAGAACTGTGAATATTAGCACATGCAACACGTAGATAGAATTGTGAAAATTAGCCTGAATTGCATCTAGATAGGATTGTGCTGGTCTGCAAGTGCCACACTTAGAACTGTGATTCTTAGCACATGCCACACTTACAATTATGAACACTAGCCTGCGTCGCATCTAGATAGGAGGTATACACTAAATTGTTCATTTACAATTGTTTGAATGAACAATTGACCGATTTTAAGGGCTCACAATTGACCTTTTCACAATTGACGGTATATATATATATATATATATATATATATATATATTTCAAATACGAACGGCTTCAATCAGAAACTATTCAGGCGAGCAGCACTCCACGAACAAAAGTGTTCCAATAATCCAAATAATCACGGAAATCCAACAGCAAACACTGCAGCATCGGTTGCGTATAATATAACAGCCTTTATTTTGCGTGTGCAACAGATAAAAAGTAATCTCCCAGTGCAAATTATGTTTAGCCAGACGGCAGCCTGACGCGTTTCACCACTAACCAGTGGCTTGTTCACAGTCACTCATCAACCATAGAGTGTTTGTTTTTATACCAAACACTCCCACCAAAGTGAAAGACATAAAAAAGGTGACTTAAAATCTCAAAAATAGTGGCAGCTAGCCATCTTGGCTTGGGCTGCTGGTTCGCATTGCAGAAGGATATGAGCATATGTTTAAATATTAAACATGACTTTTCAGCCATAGCAAGACAAATACGAATAAAATTGGCATTTTAAATGTTGGTGCTATTTCAGAAAATCAGCTCATAATATATGGTACAAACTACAATTGTAAGTGCATTACTAGAAACATCAAAACTACCATATTGTAAACATAGTGTTGTCTTTCCCATTTAATACATGGAGGCAGGGGTAACAAAATAGACCTGTCTAAAATGTACGCAGAGCAGAGAAGTGACTACTAATGCATCTTGCCATGTTTATGGAGTGCCTAAAAGCGAGATTGATATCTTCGCTGTATATGTAACGTTGAGTCAATATAAAGTGCATAGTGCATTTGTGTAAGCAATGCATTCCTATGATATGGTAAGTTCATATAGATCAATAGAGCACATTCATGTTGTATTATAAAGTGCATAGTGCAAACTATAAACATCTCTCTAAAATATTCCAATAAAAAAAAAAAGGAATTTTTTCTTATGTAATGCAACACAGTAAAAACAAATATATCCCGACATCTGCTTCTAGTAGTGGCTTCAAATAACTCCCTTGCCATATGATGTTCCCATGTGTTTTTTGACTAAACAATATAATGTTACCTTTCGCATTGGGTACATGAAGGTAAGGGTGCAAGGGTAACAGAAAAAATCTGCCAAAAATATTATTAGCGAAGCAAAGAAGTAACTACTTATGCATCTCACCATAATTATGGAGTGCCTGGAAGCGAGATTAATATCTTCGCTAAATGAGTAGCGTTGAGACAATATAAAGTGCGTGGTGCTTCTGTGCAAACAATGCATTCCTATGATACAATAAGTATATATAGAAGGATATAGAGAACATTCATATCATATTGTAAAGTGCATAGTGCCAGCTATAAACATCTCTGTAAAAATACTTCAATACAAAACAAAGGAATTCATTTTCTTGTATAGTACAACACAATAAACGCAAATATATCCCAACATTTACTTATAGTAGTGACTTCAAATAACTCCCTTGCCATATGGTGTTCCCGTATTTTTTTAACTTGATAATATCAAAAAATAGATATAAAAGGGAAAGGATGCTTTCAAGTATCAAATATGCATACCAGGTAAAAAATGCCCAGATGTCAACTCTGAACTAAAAATATAATCACACCATCTTCAACAAATCTAATATCTTAGAATTGTATTTAGATTGCCACTACTTGCTTGCCAGGCTGGAATCAATAAATCAGAAACAGGCCTCCCTATGGGCATACCTGAGCCAAGTCTATTAAACAAATTGTTTTTAAGTCAAATTGAAAGTCACCATAAAAAGTGAAAAAAAGGAAGTGATAAGTAAAAAGGAATAAAAAATGAAACAATGCACAATCCATTAAGCATATACAATTATGAAAAAGGTCCTTTGGATAAATGAGCTGCCGGGGTATTATCGTATTCAATATGATCTTTATGTCCCCAAAAATGTGTAAAGCTCCTCATCGATGTTATGTCCCAACGGTGTTTTACTCTCGAAGTCTAAGATGTATTTAGTCTCTTCTTGGCGGAGTGTTCTTTCATTATCACCTCCCCTGGGGCCTGGGATGACCTTATGAATGCCAAAAAACGTAAGATAAGCTGGATCGGCATTATGCATTTCCGAAAAATATTTAGCCATAGGGTAAGAGCAGTCCTTATTAATAATGGCTCTCACATGTTGCAAGATACGTACTTTCAGCTTGCATTTTGTGCTTCCGATGTACCATTTTGAGCAAGGACATATCAAAGCATATACCACCAATTCAGATTCACATGTAATTTTGCTGTTGATGTAAACCAGATGTTTCAGTATAGGATGCTCATAACTTTTGCAGTTCTTTGCATATTTACAGATCTTACATCTGGTACATTTGAAGAAACATGTTCCTGTTAAAGAAAGACAATTGGTGTTAGTGTCGTTCCTTTCTGTGGCCATATAACTTTTCACCAATAAATCTTTGATGGAGGCACTTTTACGAAAGGTGATATCAGGATGGTCATGAAGCATGCCACCTATATCCTTACTGGCTTTCAACACTTTCCAGTACTTGTTGACTATTCATCTAATAATACTCGAATGGCTTCCAAATGTCAAAATTAACCTGGTAGTATTTTGCTCCTCCTCTTTCGCTCGGTCCGTTTTAGATGTTATTAACATTACATGTCTATTCATTTCCCGGACCTTCAAATACGCCCTTTCAATAATCCTTTTGGGGTACTGCTGTTGTAGGAAATTAAAAGCCGTTACTTTGCTAGCTGAGTCAAAATCCACAATTTTGCTGCAGTTGCGTCTAATGCGGATAAACTCTCCATATGGAATACTCCATAGGAGAGTCTTTGGATGGGCACTATTCGAGTGTAGCGGAATGTTAGCACCTGTGATTTTTCTATGGAGATATGACTCAATTTTTTGTTCTTCTATCTTGACTTCCACGTCCAAGAATACAATAGATGTACGGCTGTGGTGTTCCGTAAATTTAAGATTTACATTGTTAATGTTGAGAGATTTGACAAATTCGCACCACAGCTCGGCTGAGCCGTCCCAGATTATGAACAAATTGTCAATGTAACGGAGCCACAATTTTTTCGCTATATTTTGCATCCACCTCTGCCCATACTGTTGTTTTCTCCCAGTATCCCATCATTAGGTTCGCATATGATGGTACGAAAGTCGTACCCATCGCCGTTCCTTGAATTTGGCGGAAAATTTCATTATTGAATAGGAAAACATTATTTGTCAAACATATGTTGATCATCTCTAAGATCATATGTGAATGTTGTAGGTAATTCAATGATCTTGTGTTGAGGAAGTATTTGCAAGCGGAGATCCCATCGTGATGTTTAATAGACGTGTACAGGGACACTACGTCCATGGTTGCTAGTAAATATGTAGGTTCCCAAGGAAGTTCATCGATTTTCAATGGGAAATCCGTAGTGTCCCTAACATATGATGGTAATGTAGTGACAAAGGTGCGAAGAACCTCATCAATAAATCGAGACATATTTTCCAAAAGTGACCCGCACAATGTCACGATGGGTCTCCCAGGAGGCTTGAGAGGATTCTTGTGAATCTTTGGGAGAAAATAGATAGTGGGAGTTATAGAATTCTTTGTAAATAAGAATTTAACCATTTCCTCCTCAAGAATATCTGCCTTTTGCCATTTAGTTATAAAAGTCCATACTTCATTCTCCAATTGCTTGATGGGATTCATCTTTAGTCGTTCATAACAGTTGACATCGTTTAATTGTTTATAAGCTTCTTTAATATAGTCTTGTTTGTTCATGATGACTATATTGCAGCCCTTGTCAGCTGGTTTGATTATGTATTTATCAAGCTTGGCAATCTCTGTTAATACTTTCTTTTGTTTTTTCGACCGGTTGCTCTTGGGTTGTCTGTTAGTCTTTCTTCTCTCTTCTTTCAAGTCATCAATGACTACATTAGCGAAGGCTTCGATGTGACTGTTTTGGGCACTCAGTGGGTTAAATTTGGATTTACATCTTAGTTTGCTGGTAGACGGCCAGTCTGTGCAAATACCTAATCTTTCCAAGTTAGTACGTAGCTCATTGCTTTCTGTGTGACTCTCCTGTTCCAGATCATCAAGAATTAACAGGGTATCCATCTCGGCAACGGTGATTTCTGTTCTTCCCTCTAGAATATCTTTTGGCTTTTTTTTAATAATAGAGGTAGCAAAAAAACTTCTTGAGTCGTAATTTCCGAATGAATCTATCCAAATCAATCCTAGTTTCCACATAGTTAAAACTAGCAAGTGGACAGAAATTAAGTCCCAGTTTCAAAATGTGTTCCTCTTCTACAGTGAGGACATGGTCAGATAGATTGATAATCTGCTGTTTTGTCATAGCATCTCTCACTTGGTTATTTATTTCCCAGAGCGCAGCGATCTTGACGGCATAGGGCTGTCTGAATTTATTGCCCCTCTGCCCCCTCCTTGTTTTTTTCTTCCCCCTCGTCCTCGTCCTCTGGTATTTTGAGCTCCTCTGGCTTTTTTGTTTTTTGTCCGCCCATCTTGACACAACAGTTTCATTTCCTCTAGAAAATTCAGGCGTGTCATGGGCTCATCTTCTTCGCCTTCCGTCACATCTGATTCCGAGGAAGAGGCTGATGATTGCTGAGGATTGACATTTTGCACCATGGAAGCCAACGGTATTTCCTTTGCTTTGTGTCGTATTTGATCAAATCTATGTGCAAAGGTGTAAACTCGGCCTTGCTCATAGTCACCTTTATCTCTTAAAAACTTCCGTTGCTTTCTTAATTTGATTTCTTCCTCAAAAGACTGTAATCCTGTTTCAATACTAGCATGTAACTTTTTTCCTTCTTCTGTTTCCTTTATGATTTTCAGTTTTTCCTCCAACTCTGCGATTTGTAGCAGGACTTTAGCACGATCATTGCCCGCATATTTCACCAGCAACTGCAGGAATTTTTTTGAACAATGATTGGTCGCATCTCCCCATTCTTGCAACATTGCAGGATCTTGTTCTTCATACGATGGTATGGTTAAAATACGTAACCCGCGTGGTATTCTACCCACGTCTAGGTAATTTTGTAAGGAGTGCTCCTCCCACCATTTGCTAATCTCCTTTTTCCGTAGCTTTTCGAGGTCTTTAAGCAATGTTATTTCATTATTGTCCTTGATTTTGTCTATGTGAAGTAAATTCATGTGCTTGATTGTCGGTAAAGTTTCATTGAACAGCGAGCTTGCCTGTTCCTTCCTTGCTGCCTCTCTGCTGGCTTGGGAGGCCATAATAGGTAGAGTTGAAAATCCCCTCTATTTTGCCATGGGAGTCCGTGAAAATATGTTTTAAGGTCAATTTAGATGTTTTAATATGGAACACTCTTAATATCCAAATGGATGACGGTCGCTCTTCAGTACTGTGAAATCCCTGTACTGCGACACGCTTCCTTCAATGGGGGAACTCGCAATTTCTACTTACTTTAAACATCATGTTTAAAATACAGAAGCAAGTTGTGACGAGTACTTACCGAAGCAGCCTTAACTTCCTGCGACCTCCGACACCGTCAGTTTGTGCTGGCCACGGCTTTTCTCCTCCAACTGCTAATTAGAATGGAATGTTGTATGCGATCCTTTGAACGAGTTCCCAGCTGCCTTGGAAAGCAAAGAAACCCACGTCCGAAATGCTTCCAGGCGCATTACATCCAATAATAAAGCGTTGGTGCTGCTCCGCGTTGCAACATGGTCAGCGTGAAAATGTTTCAAATACGAACGGCTTCAATCAGAAACTATTCAGGCGAGCAGCACTCCACGAACAAAAGTGTTCCAATAATCCAAATAATCACTGACATCCAACAGCAACCACTGCAGCATCTGTTGCGTATAATATAACAGCCTTTATTTTGCGTGTGCAACAGATAAAAAGTAATCTCCCAGTGCAAATTATGTTTAGCCAGACGGCAGCCTGACGCGTTTCACCACTAACCAGTGGCTTGTTCACAGTCACTCATCAACCATAGAGTGTTTGTTTTTATACCAAACACTCCCACCAAAGTGAAAGACATAAAAAAGGTGACTTAAAATCTCAAAAATAGTGGCAGCTAGCCATCTTGGCTTGGGCTGCTGGTTCGCATTGCAGAAGGATATAAGCATATGTTTAAATATTAAACATGACTTTTCAGCCATAGCAAGACAAATACGAATAAAATTGGCATTTTAAATGTTGGTGCTATTTCAGAAAATCAGCTCATAATATATGGTACAAACTGCAATTGTAAGTGCATTACGAGAAACATCAAAACTACCATATTGTAAACATAGTGTTGTCTTTCCCATTTAATACATGGAGGCAGGGGTAACAAAATAGACCTGTCTAAAATGTACGCAGAGCAGAGAAGTGACTACTAATGCATCTTGCCATGTTTATGGAGTGCCTAAAAGCGAGATTGATATCTTCGCTGTATATGTAATGTTGAGCCAATATAAAGTGCATA
The DNA here is from genome assembly GCF_040938575.1 of Ambystoma mexicanum. NCBI lineage: Eukaryota > Metazoa > Chordata > Amphibia > Caudata > Ambystomatidae > Ambystoma > Ambystoma mexicanum. The sequence goes on from NC_090941.1 coordinate 1,086,208,099, forward strand.
GTGCATTTGTGTAAGCAATGCATTCCTATGATATGGTAAGTTCATATAGATCAATAGAGCACATTCATGTTGTATTATAAAGTGCATAGTGCAAACTATAAACATCTCTCTAAAATATTCCAATAAAAAAAAGGAATTTTTTCTTATGTAATGCAACACAGTAAAAACAAATATATCCCGACATCTGCTTCTAGTAGTGGCTTCAAATAACTCCCTTGCCATATGATGTTCCCATGTGTTTTTTGACTAAATAATATAATGTTACCTTTCGCATTGGGTACATGAAGGTAAGGGTGCAAGGGTAACAGAAAAAATCTGCCAAAAATATTATTAGCGAAGCAAAGAAGTAACTACTTATGCATCTCACCATAATTATGGAGTGCCTGCAAGCGAGATTAATATCTTCGCTAAATGAGTAGCGTTGAGACAATATAAAGTGCGTGGTGCTTCTGTGCAAACAATGCATTCCTATGATACAATAAGTATATATAGAAGGATATAGAGAACCTTCATATCATATTGTAAAGTGCATGGTTTGAAAAGATGAGCTCTCCATCCTGCATTGAGCGCAGGGGCGCGTTGAAAACCCCTTAGGTGCCCGAGTGCAGCGGGAATGTGCAGAAGGATGCGGTGGATCGTGAGGATGCTGCGAAGGCCGGTGAGTTCAGCGCGGCGCTGCAGCAGGCGAGGCAGTGCACGTAAAATGCTTCTTTCTTCCAGCTCAAAGGCGCAGTGGATCTGGAATTCAGATAAGGATCGAAGGTTTTGCTCTTATTCTAACCTCTTCTCCTTTTGTTCCTCCCTGTTTCTAGGAGCTGCAGACTCGAGGCAGGCGTGGCAGAAGACTGGATGCAGGCTTGCAGACACGGTGAGCGTTACGCTGCTGGATGCAGAATAACGCGAAGCGTGTGCTGCTCTTCGGGCATGGTTTAAATAGCCTCCAAAGTAGTCCCAGGAAGGAATTCCTCCCCAGCCCCACCTCAGTAAAAAATAGTCCCTAGGTAAAAAAGTCCCTTCCAAGCCTCATTTGGCTTGGAGCTCTGCAACATGGTCTGCATCAGGTAAGCTTGCAGCATGGTCTGCATCAGGTAGGTTCTACTCTATGAGCCTGGCGTCTACGGCGCCAGGACTGACTCTCCATATGACCCTGGTGCCATAGGCGCCAGGACCGCACACAAACAGCCCCTAGCAGGGGTTTTTGGGCTTGCTCAAAATAACTTGGTGCCTGCTTCCGGGGTTGCTGGACCTGGTCTGGTTCCCCGGGGGTAGGCATCATGACAATTAGTCTGTGTCAAATCTAGATAGGATTGTGAAGGTTAGCAAGTGCAACACTTTGATAGAATTGTGAACATTAGCCTGTGTCGCATCTAGATAGGATTGTGGGTGCTAGGAAGTGTCACACTTAGAACTGTGAATATTAGCACATGCCACACGTAGATAGAATTGTGAAAATTAGCCTGAATTGCATCTAGATAGGATTGTGCTGGTCTGCAAGTGCCACACTTAGAACTGTGATTCTGTCACGCCCCTTCGAAGGCGGTGGTCCTTGTGGCATCGATGGACCTTAGGACGGCGGGTGTCAGCCATTTTTACTAGCAAGATGGCCGCCGTAACTGGAGTTGCGGGTCTAGCCTCTGCACGACTCGGTTTCCAGGAAGTGCTGTCTCCCTACCCAAGTGTAGGTATATCTGTTCCTGTGATCAGCACAAAATTGCGTTGCTACTCTGCTTCAACAACGCTACGTAAGTTCGCTTCTAGGTATCCTGATACGGCTTGCTAAACACTGCATTTCAGCATTCTAAACTTTCCTGCTCTGTCTCAATTTTAGTGCATCCCTTACTGCCTCTCTGTCTCCCGATTCCACGGACTCCGTCTCTTTCTCACCCAAGTTTGCCCTCCGGTCTTGTTCCGGAGCGCGGTAAGCTTCATTCGGAATTCTCCGGCATATCAAATCCCATTTCTCTACCTTTCCCGGCTTACTATTCTCTCTTCCTTCGCATAGTTACAGGTCTATGTCACATCGGTATTGCGACCGCCCGTGCAAAACTCTGCTCTATCAACACAGCTCCTAGCTCCGCCCTTCATGCCTCGCAGGTAAAGACTTCCCCATGGCTTTCCACTATTCTATCTAGTTATCTCACTATTTCTCATCAAACCCTTTCTTACTATCGTAGAAGTTTTCTGAAGTTTCTGACTGGCACCTTCTCCCACACATCGTTCCTGTTTAAGGGTAATCAACATTTCTATACATCTTACATATCCATTTTTCCACTTACCTGCTTATACTTACCAGTCTCTTTCTCTTTCAAGACGAACGTCCTCCGGACTTCACCTGAATCTCCGCCTGCAATTGAAGACATCTTACCGCTACCTTCCGCACAGGGTTTTCTTCCCCAGAGGGTTTCCCTGGGACTTCTTCTCCTACCTGGTTTATCTGGGAGGGGGAAGAGGTACTTGGGAGGCTTTCACTTTCATCTCTCCGCTTGGAACAAGGAGAGTCTTCCCCTGCTGGAAGGTGTCAGTCACAGGACAGGAAGAGAGGTAACGGTGAGTCCTTGGGGTAACCTGCCAGTTGTTTAAATTGAAATGAATATTGTGACATTCATCATTTGTGACAGATTCTTAGCACATGCCACACTTACAATTATGAACACTAGCCTGCGTCGCATCTAGATAGGAGGTATACACCAAATTGTTCATTTACAATTGTTTGAATGAACAATTGACCGATTTTAAGGGCTCACAATTGACCTTTTCACAATTGACGGTATATATATATATATATATATATATATATATATATATATATATATATATATGTTACAATTGACCTTCACAATTCGGTCAATTGTGAAAAGGTCAATTGTAATTCGAACAGTTGTAAAACAAACTATTCGTATACAACCAGATAGGATTGTGAATGTTGGCATACACCACACTTAGAACAGTGAATGTTAGCAAGTGCCACACTTAGAACAGTGAGTGTTAGCAAGTGCCACACTTAGAACTGTGAGAGTTAGCAAGTGGCACACTTAGATAGAATTGTGAACATTAGCCTGGGTCGCATCTAGATAGTATTGTGCAGGTTAGCAAGTGTCACACTTCGATATAATTATGAACATTAGCTGGTGTCACATCTAGATAGGAGTGTGAATGTGAGCAAGTGCTACATTTAGAACAGTGAATGTTAGCAAGAACCACACTTAGATAGAATTGTGAATATTAGCCTGCGTTGCATCTAGATAGGATTGTGACTGTTAGCAAGTGCCACACTTAGAACTGTGAATGTTAGCACATGCCACACTTAGATATAATTGTGAACATTAGCCTGTGCCGGACCCAGACAGAATTGTGAATGATAGCAAGTACCACATTTAGTTAGAATTGTGAACATTATCCTGCCTCACATCTAGATAGGATTGTAAATGTTAGCAAGTGCTACACTTAGATAGAATTGCGAATGTTAGCAAGTGCCACACTTAGATAGAATTGTGAACATTAGCCTGCGTTCCATCTAGACAGGATTATAAATGTTGGCCAGTGCCACATCTGCATAGAATAGCAAATATTAGCCATTGCTACATCTAGATTGCATTGGGAATTTTACCAATGCCACATTTAGATAGAATTGTGAATACTATCTCGCTTCACATCTAGACAGGATTTTGAAGGTGGGCCAGTGCCACATTTGGATATAATTGTGAATATTGGCATGCGCCATATATAGACAGGATTGTGAATATTAGACAGTGCTGGATGTAGATAAAAATGCAGAGATATTCATGCGCCACAACTAGAAAGAATGTGGAAAGTAAGTACATATCACTTCTAGATAGCGAGGCCAATAACCAACCCACTAACAATTTCACCCTTCTGCATACACCTCTAAAACTCTAACCAAACACAAACGCAACCCTAAAGCACAACAAACCACACAAACTTCACTGCACCGCAACAACAAAAGAAACCACACATAGCTCCGCACAACAGCACATGACGGCAATCGACCGGAAAGCACCCTCAAGCTCAGCGAACAGTGTTATCCGAACTGAAGCTGCCAACAGCTCATCACTGCTCTCTTGAATGTATCCCGCTCATTCCCACTAACTCACTCCCCACCCACTTTCCTTTTCAGATCTGCCAGAGCGCCAAGGGACCACTCTGGTGTTGATAGTGCGTGGGACAAATGTCCATTAACATTAACATAGATGAGGCTCTGAATAAGAGGAGACATCTACTATCATGGTTGCACTGAGGTGACAGGGTTACATGTACAGTTTTTTATGTGATTGGTGGATGGATGCATGACTGTTTGAAAGTAGCCAATGAGGTATTGTTACAAACATGAAAGTAAAAAGGGTAAAAGGGCTGTCCTGTGCGATGGTGTCGGCAGATGTCTGCGATAGCCCACGGACATGCACATGACATCCGTCTCTTTTAATGATGTACTCATTGGAAAGAGGACTGAGAAAACCATGGACAGTCGGGAACATCTGCGGCAATTGGGAGATTAGCCAATAAGGGTGCCCTGGTTGTGGAGGATGAGTTGAAGTATACAGGAGCACAGGGCAGCAAGTGTTTTATTTCTTGTGTGAAGTGGTGGAAGGATGGCTATGGCTATGAAGAAGCACAGTGTGTGGCTCCTGTGAGATTCATAGATTCATTAGTTGAAGAGTTATATAGAGTTATGTTTCCAGCTACGAAGATAATTCTTTCACGAATACCTCAAAGGCAAAAGTGGAAAGGTTCAAACTTCAGGTGAACTGTGAATAAAGCTGTTTGGGCTTTTTTACAAGATGTAGGGATGGCATCTTTCCACAATGAGAATATACATTTTGATGGAGTAAACATTTTTTGAAGAGATGGAGTATATTTAACAGATGTTGGAAATTAGATTTTTCTTTCCAATATTCAGAATGCCTTGAAACTGTTTTGGTGAAAAACATCAAAACGGAACACATGAAATATCTAGTAAAGCATTTGTTAGCAGCTATAGTACTTGAAAACCAAAAACACAAAAACAAGTTTGAAGCAGTTTTTGCAAAAGAAAAAAAAAACAATTTGTTAGTATAGTACTTAAAAACCAACAAACCAAAAGGTTCTTTTAAGAGCAACCATTGTAGAATAAATACAAGCAAATTGAGTTTAAATCCCCCCATACTTGATATGTTGATATGTTCCTAGCAACATTCTAAACTGAATCCCTTGTATGGACTTTTCATTTTTTATTAGTACAACTTAACTATAATGTCCATTTAGCAAAGTATTTTCACTGAATTTCAAATGTTTTCATTAGTGCAACTTAACCATGAGCCCCTTTAACAAAGTTTTTTCACTTATATATATATATATATAAGAAGAAGGTCTGAGGAAGCCTGAGCATTCCGGCGGAACGCGTGACTTTTCATCCACCCGTGGGGTGAGTGCTTTGTGATACCTTACGTCTGTCACAGGGGTGAATTATTTAACCCCTGTTTTTGTAATGAGATGTATAATGCCTAAATAAAATAGGCATAATACATCGGGAGTAACGGTTCTCATGAATAGCCGCTGGTATGTTGTTGCAAAATGAGAATGTATTTGCATTCGTACTGAAGGCCACTTCATTTTCTGTTTGAAATACAAGCTCAGTACGGCCGCATATTTGTCGAGAGCCATACGGGGCAGTTGTTTTTTAACCTTGAGGTCCAGGGAAAGAGCAGAAAGAATGTAGGGAGTAACAGTTAGAAAAACATATCGTTTGATAAGGTTATGCTTCAAAAACATTTGCACCAACCATGAAATATTAGTTACACTACTGTCTGACTGCAGCTAACGCAATGGAGCCGGTCCACATCATGGAAGTGTATTTTTCCCGCCAGTGTTCCTATATACCCAATTGACATTAAATTTTTACTTTGGGCGAAAAAACATTTTTTTTCCTACTGCATTACAATGTTTACGTGCCGTTGAATTTTCTATCCCCATTATAAACATTGCACATTGTCGCTGTTTGCAGGGTGCTAGTACATTTCCCCAAATTAAATTATTATTTAGTAGTAAAAGTATGTGTTACGACTTTGTTTTGTGCAGAGGTTGCGTATTGATATACATTTCATTTACGCTTGTCCCCTGAGATACTTCCTTTCCTATTGTGATTATCACAGATTACAGCTGCCGAGTGACGCCTTTTTTAACCATCAAATGCAACTGTAATTACCAGTTGTCTGTGCATCATATTGCACATTGTCGCCGTTTGTAGGGTGCAAGTACAATTCCCCAAATTAAAATATTCTTTACTAATAAAAGTATGTGTTACAACTTTGTTTTATGCAGAGGTTGCGTATTGATATACATTTTATTTACGCTTTTCCCCTCAGATACTTCATTCCTTATTGTGATTGTCACGGATTACAGCTGCCGAGTGACGGCTTTTTTAACCGTCAAATGCAACTGTTCATTACCGGTTGTCTGTGTGTTATAATTGAGTGGGATGATCGTGTTGGACCTCTCTGTCCGTACGCTGCTGTCGCAATAAGAAGTAACATTCCATCCTTTCTGGTGGTGTAGATCACAGCAGTTGACGTCCTCTTGCACATCAATGTGGGAGGAAAACGACTATTGTGGTGGCTATGCTCACTTTCTGTGTGTGGAAGACACCAACGTGCCCATTACCATTTTCATTGTCGACGAAAGACAGAAACTTACTACTTGTATGGAAATGTGCATAGGACAATCATTTTGCACAGTTTATTGTGAAACACAACTTCTTTACTAATTGCTTAGTGCGATGATTTTGCTCAGTTTATTGTGAAATAAAACTACTGTACTAATTTTGAAATGTCAGTGTTTTTTTTACAAATTGACTCTCTGCTTTCACAATGTGGCATGCTACGTTGCATGTTGTAATGTGTTCTTTTGTAGGTGCTACATCACGGCACGTCCGTCAATATGGACACATTTGTTTAAGCTGCCAAGGAACATTATGGAGAAAGGTACTGCATACCTCACTTATTTTGGCTACGGGAGGGTCAGGCCCATATCATATGCTTTAGTCCCGGGAGGATAGCACAGCGGCAGCGTGCGCGTCTTGGAAGCAAGACGACACAAAGCAACAACAGGTTCGATCCCCGGGTCCGCGCTTAAAAAAAAATAAATAAATAAATAAAAAACCTCTGAGTGTTTAAGCGCGTTATAAATACGTAACTAAGACAAAGAAAAAACACAATTACACAACTAAGAAAAACTAACAATTCCTGTAACAGCGCCTCGATGCCTGCGGGCTGTGTGAGCGCTTTATAAATGTAAATAAATAAATAAATAAATAAATAGTGCCGTCAGGCCAATTTCTGTCACCGTCAGACCAATTTCTGTCACCCAGATGCCCTATTAACCAATATTAGTTCAGAATACTTACTATCTTCTTAAAAGCGGGAAAATGAGGTAAGGTGCACTGAAAGTGTTTGATGCACAGAAATGTTTGTAAAATAATACATGGTTACACCCTCCCAATGCACATATCTTCACACCTTTCGACCTGTGGCACTTACGAAATGATGTGTCGAACGGTGAGTGGTAATGGTGTTGCTTCCAGTATTTCTAACGTGATTGCGCTTCCCACAGAGTTTGTTTCAGATTTTATGTAAATGTAAGTAGACTACTCCTTTGTGTTTTGTAAGCACATTTTTACAGAAAAAAATTGCTACATTTACAAAACATGTATGTAAAGGTCATTGCCAACACCCGAAAAGGTTTATGTTGTGTATGTGATAGTGTTTTGATATTTAAGTGTACTCATGTACATAACAAATCAACGGTACAGCTTCCGTCTCTGAGGGGTAACATCTATGTATGGTTAGTGGCCACAATATCGGGGATGAGGCTATTGGCCTTTACTGGAAGGGACAAAACATTGCATTGAGGTTGCTATGTCCACCAGGGACTGCCTTTCTGGTAAAGATGTTGCTTATAACCCACATTTCTCAAGGAACACAAATGTGGTGCTGCCTTTACGGTCACACAGTTTCATTTTTGCTTTCTGTAGCCTGCAATGGAAAGTGAAGAAGGGTTTCTATCCAACACCCGTCTTCCCTTTCCATGGTGGCTATCTTGACAAATGATTTGTTTTCTTCAGCCGGGAACGCCAGAGGCGTTCCGGTTGAAGACAAAAAATCCTCTTTCTTGGTAGCACGGGTTACTGCTGTAAAATCTCGATTGCTTATGGCATTTATCCCCCACTCTTTGGGGAGGAATGGGGGTTAATGATCCAGATACGTCGGTATGCACTCTTGCTTATATTGTGTTGCACGCTTGCCTTGTGGAGTTCTGTGCCAGAAATTTTCAAATTTGTACATTAATATACAATGTACTTTTCAACTATCACTCAGTTACACATGTCATTGTGAAGTGCGTATGATAATGTGGAATTCTTCGGAAGGTGGGCAGTTACTACAAATGTTCCTGTACAGTAGTATGCTTATGTGTTACTATTAGAACCGTGATAAATATAGTACAACATTTTTGTTAACGTACTGTTATGATGTATTTACACTACTAAAAACCTATGGCATTCAGTTAAAAAAAACTTTGTTAAAGGGACATTATGGTTACGTTGCTCTCCCAAAAACCTGTGAAATTCACTACAAAAAAACTTTGTGGAGGGGACGTTATGCTTAAGTTGCCCTACGAAAAACCTGTGCATTTCACAAAAAAAATATGTTTTCGCCCTCCCCATTATAGTTCAAATTAAAACTGAAAAACCCCTGAAATTCGCCAGTTATGGTAGACTGAGCCCCCATACTTGCCATCACCACTGTGCACAGCTAACAGTCACACCCAGAACATGAGAGATGTATCTCAAATGTAACTTATGACATCACTGACAACATCACATGTCTAGCCATTTGTTTTCGTTCCCTGCTCTATATATATATGTACATTCAGTAAAAAAACTGTGTTAAAGGGATGTAATACTTCACAGTGAAACCAAAAAACACTGCACATTCCCCCATTATGGTAAACTCAGCAACCATAACTCGCAGCATCTACGTGTATTGCTAAGACTAACACCCAGGACATCAAAGATGATATCACAAATATCATTGATGACATCACTGATGACATCACATGTCTGCCTCACTTATTTTGGTACATTGCAAAATCTAGGCCAGGCGGTTTTATTCACTGACAATCACAATATAAAAATTGAAAAGGTACTGTATATCAAAACGGTAACCTTGTCGTGTGTTCTTAAAGTACTTTCCTTAGGGTCTGGTCTGAGGTCATGATGCATATGCATGGGGCAATAGCAGGCCTCAAATTCACAATTAATTTGTATACAGGAAGATAAACTTTCTGATGATGCTGTTTCTTTCTTCCTTACTTGAGTTTCCCTATATGTGCCTTTGATTTGTATGCATTGGATCGTCATATGTATTGTTTGTACTAGTACAAGTGTGTATTAAGTGTTGAATTGTTAGCAAGTTATTACATATTTAACATTACACAATCACCCTTGACATCTTGCTACCAACATAATAGAAAGAACCCCTTGTCGGTAGGGACTTTTCGTCAACATTATTTTCTCATGTGATGTCAATGATATTTGTGATGTCACAAAATCACGATCTGGACTCCCGGACATCGAAAAAGTACTGTTTTCTGCAATTTATGGGGCTGCTCTGCATTTGGTTGTTGGCTTTCCAGAACAGAGCAGCGGTCCACATTGCTTCATGTTAGAGTTGCTTTGTGATCAACTCAACTGTGCTATATTACCTTTGCAACTAATGGCAACCATGGCTGCTGCTACTGCCACTAACTCAGCAGCACCCACACCCTCACCACCACTACCTCCTTCTGAAGGGCCTGGACAAGAGAACAGGCGTTGTAATGTAGATAGAGATCAAAAGGAGAACGAGGATGAAGTAGAGCAATTCCCCATTTCCTGCAGCCAGCGTGAGTCCCAGGTGTGGAAACTATTTACCACTGTAGGAGACATTCCCAAATCTCATGCTAACCAGGTGAGATGCACTGAGTGCAACATAGTACTCAGTCGCGGAAAACCTGGCTTGTACAGCAACAGTACCACCTCCATGAGGCGGCACCTCAAATCGAACCACAAGGCAGCAGTTTGGAGGGTTATCCCCTTCAAACAAGGCAGTAGGTTAATTTCCTCTACATCATCCTCCGTATCTGCTCCTGCCACCACTAAGGAAACTCCTGTGGGGCAGCGGATCTTTAAAGCAGCCTTGCGGGCCATACGCACTGCAGCAGACCCTTACCTTTCAAAGGTCACTGTATTATGCATGTACTGCAACGCGGTACTGTGCAGGGGGGAACAACTTTGAAGTGCTTTCGAGGCTTTCGGTCTGGGGGCATGAGAAGGACTGCCCCCTACCTAAGTAAGGGCCACCCAACATCTTCCTCTCTCCGCTTGTCCTTTCTTATCCCTATGGTTGGTGCCCTTTCCCTAACTTCCCATACCTTCCTTTCCTTCTGTGTCGTATGTTGCAAGAACAAGATAAATACAAAACAACCAAAAATGTAAACATTTTTTTTTTAAAAAAGGCTCTTTTCAGATCCACCTTTCACAGTTCAAAAATAGAATTGCCAATGAAAAGATGCAGGTCGCTGTGCAGTCTATAAACTCTGTGGACAGCGCAGTAAATAATGCGAGGCGTGGCTCCATCAAAACCATTGCACTCATTCCCAAAATGAAGCGGTGGCTCTGAAAAGAGGCTTTTTGTGATGTTTGCTTTTGGAATGTTTGAAGTGGTCAAAACCTACTGGGGAAATGCTTGCTTTCCTTGCAAAAAGCACTGCACTGCATTTTGAATATTACGCAGAAACAGCTGATTGCCAGTATCAGTAAGATGGACTCCAGCTGTACGAAAAATGTTGGTACTACAAAACGTAATGTTTTCATTGTGGAAGGAGAACATACCAACGTCTCGCAAAAAGGTGCAAACAGCCTTATTCACATTGCACCTCGCTTTCTCCATTTGCGAACGCAGCCACATCTGTCTCTGGGCAATATGAGAAAAAATTACTCTAGACTTTGGAAACATGTCCATGACTTGCCAAAGTGTCTCCTTCATTGCAAACTGCAGTGAAATTCTGGTAACATGTCCTAAACTGTTCCCTCCACAATGAATAATAATAATGTCTGGTTGATCGAGCGTCACCAAAGTGGCACAATGAGGAACCATATGCAACCACTTCATCCCAAGTACTCTGTACCAGTGGACATCAACATGATGAAACCCAAGGTGTGCAGCCACTCCACAGCATTCTGCATGCACTTCTAACCAATGTATCCAGGAGTCACCCAAAAGCCATACATTCTGCCTCCTGAATGACACAGCCATAACCATAGCCATCTGTACTCCTGTTTGCAAACACACCTTCTGCCACAATCTCTCCATACACACCATACCCAGGAAACCTTATTGACCAATCCACATGCCTCCACTTTCAAATTTCCATGCCTGCCGCCCTCAAAAGATCCACATGTGGCAGTCCAATTTCCATGCATGCCACCGTCAAAAGACCTGCATGTGGCACGTGCGCTCCTCCAACTGCCTCGGTGTCCGCGGACATATTGTCCTTTGTGCGCAGGTGCAGAAACACATTTCAACCAGGGTAGAGGTTCCCCTCTTTATTGGTAGCTCTGAAAAGTGTTTTTTTCTTTTTCTTTTTTTTAAAGGTGCTTGTAAACAAGCACCTTTTTTGTATTTTTTGGGGATTGTTCTCTTCTTCTCCTCCTTACATTATTACACAAGCTTCTCCAAAATAGCTTTTAGATTCTGGAACACAAGAGCATTTTCAATCGGGGACAACATAAATCAGCTCCACTGAAAAACCTCACATTAAAAGCACTATGGTTCTCATGGGCACAGAAGAACATCCCAGCATCGAGCAAAAATGCACACATGCCTCCTTTTACAAGACACCTTTCCTGCTCTACCTCAGAAGAAAGTACATCAGGATTGTTCCAGACTGGTCTATGTGGTATGCATGAGAAAATCACAGTTGTAGTGGGAAAAAGGTGCACCAGTGCTTTCGTCAACTCCTTCAGTTCACAAAGCAAACTTGCAGCAGTGCTAATAGCCACATGCAATGCGTGACAATTCGGCACTAGTACATCAACAGTACTCCAAGTGGCCACATCTCTGCACTCTGCAATCACAGCTTGCAAACTCGGCAGAACCACACTGCACCACAAAGTGTGCACTCCTTCCAGGTCAAATTTGTCATCAATGCTGCTACCCTGGGCATATCTCTGCAGTTTGCCCACAAACGAATCACCCACGATGAGCACTCTCACTCTCTGCATCTCTGCCATCAAAACAGTACACAGCAATAAAAAAAGTATTACCACCCCTTCCTGTTAATCACACCCTCAACACCTGATTGGATAATCCGCACTCCCATTTCCATGCCAAGCATACTAAGACAGACAGCATGTGGCACATGCACTTCCCCAGCTACCGTGAGTGCTGCGTCCCAGTAAAGCAGGGGCAGTCCTTCTTCCCTGTCCACTACCCTTTTTCAGCACTCCCTCATTTGGTATTGTTAAACAGTCACACACACATCCACCAATCCTATCCAAGACCTCTGCATCTAACACTATCATCTCTGTTCAACACTCCATACTAACCATTAAACACTCAGAGTACACGTGTCCTGTGATTCAAAAGCACCTCCACTGGAAAGTACCTTAAAACTATCCAAGATTTCTGCATCCAGATTCATCCATATCGCCACCCATCACCACAATCTGCAGGTATCAACATTTTTTATACAGTACATTTACAACTCTTTTATAAGTGCCTCTCAGCAGGGTACCTGCCACTGAACCTCTATAACGTACCCAAAAAGCATGCTGTCAATTCTCATATCACCTACCATCAAATGCCACCTACAATGTTATGTGCTTTCTATGTTTGCATTTAGCCATATCAGCCACTGTAATATCCAAACGGTACTCTCGTTTTTCCTTCTTTCAATTTTACGACCTTTTCCCCCACTAACACAACTCCTATGAAGTTTGTAAAATTCTCACAGAAAAGGATCACTGAATGTATCCTACCAAACTAAATCAAGTAAATACATTGCATGCATGACAACAGGGTGCCTGCCACTTACCTTGCACACTTCACAGAATGCAACATTACATAAAAACCAAAACAATGTAAACAACTGAAACAATTGTTCAACTCATGTAGCAAGGATATATCTGCAGAAAAGTGAATGGAATTGCACACACGAAAACATTCTCAATTCCAGTCTGTACATCTTTCCAAACCTTTTTCTCACCCTTCTACAATTAGGACTAATCCATTTTAAAACAAATTAGTCCTAGACCAATAGACAACCATGCTAAAGTGCAAGACATACAACACACTTACAAATAAACCAGTACCCCCTTAACAAACATGCTGATGCTCCCACGTCCCCATTCATATACAAAACCATCCAATTACAAACACACACCCTAACTCTTCCTGCCAAGACAATGCCCTACACTTTTAAATAATGTATTCCCCAACTGCAATCACTATACCATTAACAAACATATTTTCTTATGATCTTCTTGTACAGTTGCAGTACCCACCTCTATCCTGTAAGCCACTGACGTGTCAACTTGAAAATACAACCTAGAATAAACCTACTCTCATGAACCAACAAAGTAAGTACAATACCATTGTAATGTTTTACGTCTTACAGAGTAAATGCAGTGTTCTGGTATTGTAAGATATACAATTCCATCAACCCACCGGTATTTGCTTCATTCTTACTCATTACACCTCTACAGTTCCTCACTTTATATTATCATCTCGCCACCATTATACTAACTCCCAGATAGCAATATAGCATTGCCAACCTAAAGTTACAGCCCATTACACAATCACACACCTCTATTTATATGCCTACCCTCATATTCAACCACTCATGCACAGTGCACACCTATACATTTCCAAATCTGCCCACCCACACTTTCCTTTTTTCTCCAACAGCTACCACAGAATGCCTACCAAACAGCAACTCTGTAGAAAACAACAGAGAAATAGATCAGCTCAACCTAAAAGCATAGAAAGTAGCCATCCACCCCAAGCTGAATTTGTACAGAAAGTTCAAAGAGATAAGCTAATACAGTCACTAACGAAATCGAAAGCACCTACTACTAAGGAAACTGTAATTCCACTGTCTAAAAGTAGAAATGAAAAGAAGTGTACTAAAAAGAGTGCTACTCCCACTACTGCTAACAGAGCACGTACAAATGGTAACCACAACGAAGCATTCCAAAAAATGAATTGTACAAAACAAATTCCACCACAGAGTCCGTCAGAACCTTATGAATACAGGGGAGAAATTGTGCTCAACCCTAAAACATATCGCAGAAAAGTCATCCTGGAAGCTTTGTAGACAGTAAAATGCACCTCAAATGGAAATTATTTATATTAATTTTAAACAGAATGAAACCACTAACAAAATTAATTTGTAAACTACAACCACTACTTTGAAACAAACGCAATATCAGCATAGATACCTTTGGCAACATCCCTACAGGTGAGTGGAGTCACACACCAGCACAGAGTCAGACCTCAATGAAGAATCATAGAAACAAGTGCAAACAAATGAAATTGCCATACATAGCAGTAGACGAGGGTATGAAAAGCTAGACAATACCATAATGGAAGAAGAAACAGTGCTTTCACAAATATCCCCATCAAACTTAGATTCCACTCTCCATTCCACCAAATTTACGCCCCATCTAAAAATGGCCTTGCACATCAATGTGTAACATTCACCAAAACTCTATCAAATCTTTGCAGCAGTTCCTCAATCACTATGTGAAAGCTAACGAAAAAGGAAAAATGAAAATACTACAAACTATGGACTCCTTTCAAATACACAGGACTACGAGGAGATTCCTTAGCCTGCATTTCTGGACCTGCTTGCAAAAGCACCTTCCGCCATATCAAAATGTTAGGAACACACCATTCTACTGTAAGAAATCTCATTTACAAACTGTACTATGCAAAAGGTCCAGCTTTAGCACTGGAATATTTAAATGATATTCTCCTACACGGTACAGCCAAATAGCTGTTCGAACAAATAGATCACATCCAAAGGAAATATTTTGGAACTGAAGAGCAGTTACAAACTCCAGCACTTTCAGAAAACAGTAGCAACAACTTTGAAGATGTCAACTTTGTATGTCACACATACAAATAAGAAATACGTAAGTTTAAAAGCACATCTGCTGAAGTGCCAAACCAAGTATGTGTGTGTTGTTGCAGAACTTTCCATACAAAAAGTATGAAAACTATAGATATAATGCACAAAATAGAAGACAATGAGGATGTACAATGGTTTCAATTAGCTATGTACCTTATAGCTGAAAACAAATATGAAATTACTAACACCTCCATACTGTGCACGCACTGCAAAACTTTGAAATATGATCAGTGCCAAATGCACTTCAACAGCTTAATTTATATGAGAGCATTATAATCCAAACAGTACTCCCATTTCAAGCAATAATATGACTTCAACCAAAAACTGAAAAATGTCCTCCCACCAAATTACTAAGAGGCATTTGTGGGAAATAGTTTATTTACCATTAGATCTCAAAGAAAATGTAGACACTCTATGAGTGCAAAGGCCAATAGCACGATCTTTGATTATCCTGTTAAATGGTGTACCTACAAAAGACAAACAAAATTGGTAGCAACTAGTGGACGTAAAAAAAATTAGGAAAGCCTTGCAATATCTTAAAGAGAACAATGAATACTACCAAGAAATAAACGTTGAAAAAAACCTGAGAGAACCACCAAAATAATTCCTCAACAACTAGCCAATTTGAACTTCTATATCCTACTGCAGCCTCCAATATTTTAGATCACTATACAATTCACCCACTGCACTCCAAAGACACCATCGACGATTCACTAGAAACATATCAAATGCGGAAAAAAAAGGATTGCCAATCAGTATATGGGAAAAAAGTGTAGACGCACAAGCATTTCCTCTACTCTTCCCAACTGGAAAAGGTGTACGATACGATGAAAGATGCACACAAATTTTCAAAACATGTCTGCTACACAGCTACTTCAAAAGGTGCAAGACAAAGACAAAGTTTTACTGTCAAGTATTACAAATCTCTTGCCAAACATGCGTGGTATGAAAGAGTACTGGTTCTGATGGAACGCAGATGTACGGTGTATGCTACGCAACATTTGCCCGCCTACATAGTTTGTCACTTTAAGTTGTGCAGAGTATGCATGGGAAGACTTGAACGCTTTCCTACGCATAGTAAACAAACAAAAAATAAGTATAGACCTTAAAACACCAGAACTCTGCTCTCTTGATCCAGTAAATGTATCAAGGTACTTCCATCATCGCTTCAATGCCATGCTGCACTCCATTTGCAATAAAGCACTTCTTCCACTCAGAGAAGTGGAGCACTTCTTTTGGAGAAAAAAAAATCAAGCCAGAGGAGCACCACACATCCAAATGCTTTTGTGGATTTAAAATGCTCCTAAATTTGGTGAGCACAGTGATGCAACTGTTTTGCAGTTCATTCACAAATATGTCACTTGCGAAATCCCTTTCAGAAATTACACATAGTTACCTACATGCACAAATTTTACAGTTTCAAAGACACAAGTATGGCAAGTATTGTCAGCGTGAATATAAAAACAAAGGCAAATACTACACCAAATGCTGCTTTGGTTTCCCTACACCAGTTTCAGCAACAGGGCAAGTAAACAGCTTCATGTTTTCGGTTAGACACAGTGTGAAAGGGAACTCTCCTAAGAACACATACTGCATAAAAAGAACTGAAGCATCAAAGTACATCAATGATTACAATGCACTAATTGCCCTCCTATGGAATACAAATATAGATGCTGAGTACATTGCAGACAATTCCACTGAAGTTGCATGATATGTCATAGCCTACTTAACCAAAGCAGTATAAACAGAGCTCACAAACCTCTGAGATGACATACCATCTGACAAAACACTGTCACATAAATTGTACAGCTTTGGCATAAAAATGCTGTCCCATAGAGAATGTGGCTGCTATGAAGCTGCAGACCATTTAACCAGCAGCACCTTATATGGGAAATCTGAAAACATAGTGTGGCTAATCATTGGTCCTGCTGATCCAGAAAAAGAGTACTGAAATTGTACGAAGACATAGAAACAATAGCCAAAAATGATCCCAACAACCAGGACATTTTGAAAAACAATGTATTGGACATATACTACCCAAACAGGAGTATTAATTGAGAAACCATGTGCCTGTACCACATAGTCCAAAACTTCTCATACAAAAATAACATTAAACCAGATGAAAAAAAAGGTAGATACAGAGGCAAAAGTTGTGAAGGAAGCATGGTGAAACTTATGAAACGCAGCCTGATTAATAACACATACTAGCACCTAAAAACGGGAACGCCCTCCCTGCTACACTCCAAAATGAAAATTCCTACACTCTGTTCTGGGAAATGCTGAAAACTAAATTGTTCAACTGATCTGTGCACTTTCCTGTAACCTATTAGCTCAATCCTGTTATGCTGTTCTCCTGTAACCAATTGAAAATTCATGATTGTCTGCACCATTTCTGCTTCAGTATGCCTGTACCAAGCAAGTATTCTGTACCACCGCCACAATGTCCTATTGGACACATACTACCCAAACAGGTGTATTACTTTAGAATCCATGTGCCTGTACCACATAGCCAAGACTTCTCATACAAAAATAACATCAAACCAGATGAGAAAAAAGGTAGATACACAGTCGAAAGTGTGAGGGCAGCCTGGTGAATCTTACCAAATGCAGCCTGATTAATCATATGAAGTTGTCATTAAAAACTCCTCAACACAAAGCACTGTACTGCATGGCTCTACAGCAACTTTCCAAACCATGGAGAAAAGAAGAGGATTTATTAGACACCCATGCCTCCTATGAAGATGCTTTCAATGCAAGTGAAAGTACCATAACAGATATAACAGATATAAACTTTACACAGTACAAAACCATATTGGACAATGAACGCCAACAAGAACCTCAAGCACAACTAAATGTAGACAATCCTGAGAGCAGTGCACCTTCTGTGACAGGAAGCCAAGAACCACTTGGACAGCTACTTATTGCAAATGAGGGAGAATTTGCCATGACGGGAGTACAGAACACTATGGGGCCGATTCATGGAACAAACGTGCGCCGAAAATCTTCATTCATGGAAGTCCCTGCGCGTGTACACCCCGGATGTGCGCTAAACCCGTGCATGGCGCACAAGTCACTGCAACATCCGGAAAGGCGTGCGCGACGCGCACAGTGAAAGCGCACAACCTCGGCGCATACACCAGAGAGTGGGCGGGACACGGGGCGTAACGCACGGAATGGGGAACAACGTGCGAAAATAAGGGCGTAACTGGGGATGTACTGGGGAAGCAGACGGAACGCCCACACGCACTCGAACCACATGTATTCATGGAATCGAATAGGGCAAAGCCACGCACAGCCAAAGACACACACAAGCCGAAACACGTCTGCCACACGAAGGCAGGCGGTAGCGTCCCTGCGCATTACAAAAGTGGCAACATACAGCAATTGGGCCTGTGCGAGCGGGCTACGTGTATTTCAGGGGTTCACGTGAACTTTTTCACGCGATCGGGCCTGGGGGAGCAGGCTACGTGTATTTCAAGGGTTCGCGTGAAGTTTTTCACTCGATCGGGCCTGGGGGAGCGGGCTATGTGTATTTCAGGGGTTCGCGTGAAGTTTTTCACGTGATCAGGCCTGGGGGAGCGGGCTACATGTATTTCAGGGGTTCGCGTGAAGTTTTTCACGCGACCGGGCCTGGGGGAGCGGGCTACGTGTATTTCAGGGGTTCGCGTGAAGTTGTTCATGCAATCGGGCCTGGGGGAGCGGGCTACGTGTATTTCAGGGGTTCGCTTCACGCGATTGGGCCTGGGGAGGAGCGGGGTACCACTCACCGTCTGCCTTGCGTGTAGAAGAACGCGTAGCCAACACCCGCTGTGAAGTAAAAGCGTGTGAACCCCAATGGATGGAAAACACACGCACCGCACGAAAAGCACGTACAGAGCAGTTTAAAGGCACGCGTGATCTCCAAGCCCTGCCAGGGCAACGCCCATGCGCGAAACGTCACAGACGCGCTTACGCGCTAAGGGCCTTTCCTCGAATTTCACGCTAACGTGCAGGATTTTCACGTGCCAAATCACTCCGTATCAAGCTGGCCACGCGAAAACACACGGAAGACCACGCTCCTGCCCAGAAGGCCGAATTACTGCCCCCAGCGCCCCGAGCAGCCTCCCACGTGCCATCTGCTGCTGCCTGCCTGCCTGCCTGCTGCCACCGTGCCCTGCCATTTGGTGCCTGCACATCAGCCATCTGCAGGGGTCCAGTTGCTGTGTCCACCCCTACTGAAACAGAAGACTCCCAACTCGGATAACATCGCTCCACAGCCCAGCCCCAGGACCCAATTGCCCACCCACTCCTGCCCCTGGGGTTGCCATGTCGGGCACATCAACATCTGGCACCAGTGGCAACCCCCGGCCAGAGGGGCAGAGGGGCACCAGCTTCACTGCCACCGAAGTTGGTGTCCTGGTGGAGCAAGTCCTGGGGCAGTATGATGCCCTCTTCGGATCGTCCCGCGCCAACAAGGAAGGACGGGAGAGGATCTGGTTGCCATCAACGTGGAAGGGGTGGCAACCCGCACCATCCAGAAGGTCAAGAAGCGCTGGGAGGACTTGAGGTCCAGGACCCTCATAAAGGCCCGGCGCCTCGTGGAGGGGGGCCGGGGCCGCATGAGTTCCATCCAGATGAGGGTCCTGGAACGCGTACACCCAGCGCTCCACGCCCAGGTCCTTGAGAGGGAGACCGGTCTGGAGTTGAGCAGTAAGTGGCCAAGCATTGCTGTGTGAGACAGGGCATGTTGCAGTGTGCTGGTTGTCTGATACTTGCCTGTATGTGTGACATAGGCCATGTATGCATGTATGTGTGCAGGGACATCATGGTAATGCATGTGCGACCAGTAATGTGTGAACCGCACGGTTGTTGCATGTGTTTAAATGCGACATGGAGAGCCCTATGCAGATTGTACACATGAGAGCATGGCAGTCTCTGTTCCTGGACATGGGTGGTGGTGAGGGATGGGTGCTGATGCCAGGTACATATATGGTATGCATGTCTGTGTGCCTGACCTGCGTGTCTGTGACTTGTGAATGCCATGGATGCATGACACATGTCTGTGACAATGTACAGATTCACTGATGCAGCCTAGTCATTCTTGTATCCACTGTGATTGGGGTGTACGGGGCCAGATGGATGTGACTGAGGTGAAGTGTGTGCATGTGATAGGCATGACCCATGATGCATGTGAGTTCCATTACATTGTATGTTTCGAGAGTCCATTGGACATGTATGGAAATGTCCATGGCATGCACCATGACTGTCACTGTGTGTGTTTTGCCTGGACTGACACATGTGTTGTGGAGGGACATGATGGAAGTGTACTTTGACAGAGGCACTCATCTGCTATTGCTTCCTGTCTAGGGGACCATTGTACAGTACCCTGATGCTTGTGTTCTATGTCTCCCTCTACGCAGCGGCTAGTGAAGAAGAGGGCGGAGACGGCGCTGTGGAACAAGGCGGCGGGGATGCCCCCACGGCTGCAGCGGAAGGGGTGGGTGAGCCCCCACAGGGGCCTGCTACGGCGGAAGACGGTGAGGAGCCATCCAGGTTGGTGGTTTCCACAGAGGAGGAGGAGGCCGCCACTGAGGCGCACATGGGGCCTGGTGGGGGCATCCCTGCTGGTGCAAGTGGTGCAGTCCAGGGGCAGGGGCAGGAGGCAGCACAGGTCACCGTGGAGGGGCCTGTGCATGTCGCTGTCCCTGACCCTGTGGGTGCACCACCATGCACCAGCAGGGATGCCCCGTCCCAGGCCCGTCCGCAGGTAGAGGGGATGTCAATGTCATCTGACTCCCCTCCACCTGCGGACGAGGGGACCCCTGGCCGTATGGAGAAGGTCCTGATTGGGGTCGCGATGTGCACGGCTGTGATTCGTGCTGCCGTGCGTGCTTCCCAGGAGGAGCACGCAAGTCATCACGAAGAGCACCGTGCCGATGTGGCCCAATTGGGATCGTCCATGTTCAGGGGTTTCCTGCATGTGTCGGCCAATCTGGCGGCCCTCTCCTCCTCTGTGGAGACTATACGCCAGTCGTTCTCCTTGCCGTGTTCCAGCCCAGATGCCACCAGGGCCCCCTGTGGACCTGCCCTGACCAATGCAGCCAGCTCGGTGGGGATCCCATCCCTGCCACAGTCGGGAGTTGGAGGTCCAGCAGGGGTGGACACCACAGCAACTGTACCCCAGCAGATGGAGGATGTGCCGGCATCATCAGGCAGGGCACGTGCACGACGGCGTCGGTGGATTCCATCAGCCTGGATGCTGTCATGCTGGCAGAGGCAGTTGCGTCGGAGGCAGCAGCAGAGTCAACGTGGGAGGCATCATGGCTCGGGGCCATCAACATCGGAGGGGCAGGCATCGGCCGGAGGGCAGGAGGACCCAGGACAGGAAGTGTCTTCCGTGTGGCTGCGGTTGGGCCAGCAGATAGGTGCGGAGCGGCGGCGGACAGAAGAGGCGCGGCTCACGATGGTCAGGGCGGAGAACTCCATGCGGAGGGCCCTGAGGTGGGCCGAGTGCCTCGAGGCAATCCACAGGGGTTTGGAGGAGCATATGGCATCGTCCCTGCGGACCCTCGGGGCCATGGAACAGGACCGCCTCCGGGACATAGACAAGGAGTTTGATGATGCCCTGGCCCGGAACACCACGGAGTGAGCCGCTGGACTTGCCCACCGCCTTTGTATATAGTTCTTTAGTTTTAGGTTTCATTTGTTTCGTCTTATGATTTGGAGTCGACGGACACAGCTCCACTTTTTGTATATAGTTGCATTTTAGTTAGGGTTTTTTGTAGGTTTCTGTAACGCTCACCTGATTCCCGTAGAGGCGCCGGTCTTGACTGGGCGTATACCGTATCTTCAAAGGTGATGTGTAACACATGGCTGGCTCTTTGGGCTGGACCTCTGTGCACTGTATGTCTGACTCGAAGGGTAAGATGTCTGCAGATAGAAAATATGGGATTAAGGAACTGGGTTATTGAATGTCTCTCTCTTCTTCCCTTTCTCTTCTCCTGTAGAACCCCAAAGGTTAACGCTCTCACCTTAGGTAAGTGAACGCTGTGCTCTCCATCTGCCTCGGGGCAGGGTGCTGTAACCAGTTTCTTCACTGGATAAGGGGAGCAGGCCTCTTGACTTCAGAGGACTGCTGTCCGTCGTTTACTGCACGAACGGTAAGTTTCGAGTAATTCTAATGTCTTTAAAGTCTTTAGTAATGATGTTTCTTGTTTTGCAGGGTTCCAGCGATGGCGGATGACGGGCTGAAGTGAGTTGAAGATGGAGCCCGTGTGATGAATAGAAGCGCCTGGAAGCACGTAAGTAAGCGCTTGTTGCCTGCTTCACGATGCGCTCTAACTGTCTTTTAATTTTGCAGGTACAAGTTCGGAGCGGCTGCAGGGTGCCGGAATACCCACTGGGTTAGATGTGGAAAGGAGTAATGGCACGTGAGTATTAAAGTTCCCAAATGTCTTTAAACGCACCTTGTTTTGTCTTTCAGATGCGGGATGCAGCGCCGAAGGCCTCCGGAGCGTGCGAAGAGTTGGTAAGCTTTTGTCTTTCAGATGCCGGAATGCAGTGTGAAGACCTCCGGAGCACACGAAGAGTAGGTAAGCCTTTGTCTTTCAGATGCTGGAATGCAGCGCAAGGCGTTGGTGACAGCCGATGGACCAGGTAAGTGAAGAGCTGTCACTGAAGACCGTAATGCTAACCTGTTCTTTCTGGTCTTTATAGGTGTTGCTGAAGATTGGATTCAGGATGGTAAGCCTTTTTCCTTAGGCCAAGGATCAGATGCAGAAGACACGATGAGCGTTCTGCTGCATAGGATGCAGAATAACGCAAAGCAAGATTCATCCATCGGGTGTGGTTTAAATAGCCTCCTATAGTGCTTAGGTGTCTCCTTCCACAGCCACGCCTAGGTAAGAAAAGAGTTCCTGCTTTCCAGAAGAGTTCCAGTGTTCTGAATCTAGGGAGTGGCTCCTGCCCCACCCAACAGGAAAAGTAGTTCCAAACAGAAGAGGATCAGAGGCTCAACTGGCAGGCAAGTAAGCAGCATGGTCTGCTGCAGGTAAGTCCACCCAAGCATTATGAGCCCGGCGCTTCCAGCGCTGGGACTGGGCATATTTATGAGCCTGGTGCCACTGGCGCCAGGACTGGGTCCAAAAGGTCCCAATTGGGACTGGTTGGCACTTGGAACCTGGGTTATGGATCTGCTTCCAAGGGAGTTGGGAAAACCCTGACCTTTTGGAAGCAGAGATCATGACAGTACCCCCCCCTCAAGGCCCCTCCCAAACCGGGCTTCTCCGGGGGTTTTGGCTTGTCAGGAAATGTTCGGTGAAATCTTTTGATTAGACGAGGAGCGTGGACATATTCAGCAGGTTCCCAGGATCTCTCTTGGGGGCCGTAGCCTTTCCAGCAAATTAGGTAAAATAGTTTAGATTTGGAGATCTTGGAGTCCAGAATGCTTTTGACTTCAAACTCGAGTTCTCCATCAACTAGGATAGGTTTTGGAGATTTAGTTAGTCGGGTTTGAGGTTGCACGGGTTTTAATAGAGAGACGTGGAAGACCGGATGTATCTTCATGTGCGGGGGCAAGTCCAACTTGACCGCTACTGGGTTTACTATGGTAGTGATGGAATAGGGACCAAGGTATCTTGGGTTGAATGTGCGTTGCCCTTTTAGAGGTAGATATTTGGTGGATAACCAGACTTGATCCCCTACTTGATATTGAGGGGCTTCCTTCCGATGTTGATCTGCTCCTTTCTTGTATTGTTCTTTAGCCCTTTGAAGGTGTGAAACAGCTTCCTTAAAGGCTTGGGTGATTGTAGAATGCAGGTAGTCTACTGCTGGTGTTTCAAGATCTTGGAGGGGATCCAACTCCGAGGTTCGAGGGTGACTGCCGTACAAAAGAAAAAACGGGGTTTTCCCAGTTCCCGAATGGACAGAGTTATTGTAGGCATATTCGGCTATCCAAAGGATGTCTTTCCAAGTTTTTTCAGTTTGTTGCAGCATGCAGCGTAAATACTGTTCCAGAGTTTGATTGGTCCTCTTGGTTTGTCCGTCGGTCTGAGGGTGGTGACTGGTCGATAGTCTCACATCAATTTGAGCCAACCGACAGCAACTTCGCCAAAAATGAGAAATAAATTGACTACCTCGATCCGAAATTAGAACCGAAGGAAAACCGTGCAGTCGGACGATGTTTTCGAGAAATTCTCGGGCCAGAGTTGCTGCTGTTGGCAAGCCTTTGAGCGGAATGAAATGCGCCATCTTGGAGAATAAGTCCACAATTACTAGAATCGTATTGTATCCGGAGCATGGAGGTAGATCGGTGATGAAGTCCATAGAAAGTGTATGCCAAGGGCGAGGTGGGATGTCAATAGGGCGTAAGAGGCCTGCTGGCCTTTCCTTTTGACTCTTGTTTTGGGCGCATACTCCACAGGACATTATAAAGTCTCTGATATCTTTTTTCCAAGACGGCCACCAGAAGTAGCGCTTGATCTTTTCTGAGGTCTTGGCCATACCGGGATGTCCTTCCATTAAAGAATCGTGATAACAAGAGATTACTTTTTTCTGTAAATCTGTGCTCGGTAGGTATAATCGTTCTTGGAAATACAATAAGTTGTCCTTTACTGCAAAGTCCTTTCCCTGCAGATGCCAATTCTGTATGTCTGCTGGAGTTACAAGTTGCCTGGCTTTATCCTTAACTTCCTATATGGATTCTGTGGCGATTACACCCAGAATTCTTTGTTCGGGAATGATTGGTACAGGTTTAGGGTTGATCAAGTGTTCTTCCACTCCCATCCGAGAAAGGGCATCAGCTTTACCGTTCTTTGTACCAGGTCGATAGGTAATTATGAAGTCAAACTCGGCAAAGAATAATGCCCAACGGAGTTGTCTAGAGGATTGGGCTTTTGCGGTTTTCAAATATTGCAGGTTTCGATGATTCGTAATCACAGTAACGGTGTGTCGGGCCCCCGGCAGATAATGCCGCCAAGCCTTAAAGGCAGACTTGATAGCCAGAAGTTCCTTGTCAGTAATCGTGTAATTGATTTCAGGAGGCGAGAATTTGCGGGACCAAAATGCCACGGGATGCAACTGAATGGTTACCGGGTCCTTTTGTGATAGAACTGCCCCCATGGCAAGGCTTGAAGCATCAGTTTCCACGATGTAGGGGAGTTCGGGGCGAGGGTGTTTTAAGATTGGTGCAGAGATAAATTTAGTCTTCAAATCCTGGAAAGCTTGTTCCGCCTCGGTAGACCATTAAAAACGTTTGTTTTTCTTTAACAAGGCAGTGATGGGCTGGACTATTCGAGAGAATTCGGGGATAAACCTGCGGTAAAAGTTAGCGAAGCCTAACATGCTTTGCACACCTTTTACGGAGGATGGTGATCGCCATTTGAGAACTGCATCGACCTTCTTTGAATCCATACGCACTCCGCCAGGTGATAATATGAATCCCAAGAATTCAACTTCAGTCACGTTGAAAACACATTTTTCCAACTTAGTGAAAAGTTTGTGTTGACGCAATCTTTCGAGGACCATTTTCACATGTTTCCGATGTTCAGATTCCGATGAAGAATAAACGAGGATGTCGTCAATGTAAACAACAACACACACATCTATGAGCTCTCTGAGGACATCGTTCATAAAATATTGAAAGGCGGCCGGGGCATTGCAAAGTCCGAAGGGCATGACCTGATATTCAAATAGCCCATACTTGGTGCGGAAGGCCGTCTTCCATTCATCGCCCTCTTTTACTCGTACCAAGTGGTAAGCTCCTCTAAGATCCAGCTTTGTATATATGCATGCTTTTCTGACTTGGTCCAGGAGTTCAGGGATCAAAGGTAACGGATATCTATTCTTAACGGTGATCTGGTTCAGGGAGCGATAATCTATACAAGTTCTAAGGTCTCCTTCCTTTTTTGGAACGAAGAACAAAGCTGAAGAAGCAGGGGACTTGGAAGGACGAATAAACCCATTTGCCAGGTATTGATCCAGGTATTGTCGAAGGTGGAGGTTCTCAGGCTCGGTGAGGGCATAAATTCTACTACAAGGAGGAGTAGATCCAGGTATCAGGTCTATCTGGCAGTCATAAGACCTATGAGGAGGTAGAGAGTTAGCCTGATCCTTCCGGAAAACATCTTGGTATTCTAGGTATTCGGGAGGTAACTGGGGAGTCTCTGAAGAAATTGCTGCCAGTGCAACACCAGGTGGAGGGTGACAAGTAGAGACACATTCTGGAAACTGGACCGTTCTTGCTCGCCAATCGATCAGAGGATTGTGTTTCTCTAACCTAGGTATTCCTAGAATAATCTGAAACTGAGGGGCCTTGATCACATCGAACACGATCTTCTCATGGTGTCCATCTTGACTTACTAGCGTCACCTCTTGAGTGGTATGCATTACTGGCCCGGAGGCTATCTCCGTACCATCCACCGTAGTAATGACGTCCTTTACAGCCTTGGGACAAAGAGTTAGATTCATCCTCAAAACCATTTCATGATCCACATAATTGCCGATGGCACCGCTGTCGACGTAAGCTTCAATTGCATGTAATCGATCCGGATTATCAGGGCTAATGAGGACCATAGGTATCACGAAATGCGAGGTCACGGAACTGGTTTTCACGCTTGGCAAGAGGACCTCTATTCTTGTCGGGCGAGGTCGTTTCCCTGCTCAGAGTTTGTTACTTTGGTAACTGCAGCTCCTACTGCCTTCTTGGCAGGTTTCACCGGACAGTCTCGAAGAAAGTGCCCTGAGTTTCCGCAATAGAGGCATAATTGCAACTGTTTTCTCCTTTCCCGTTCCTTTTGTGTTAGAGGACCTTTCAGACCCCCTATTTGCATGGGTTCCCCGGAGTCTACTCCTTTGGAAGGAGTTGGCGGTTTGGAAAATACTCGAGCATCAAACTTGGAACGATCGGCCTTCCTGTTCTGCAGTCTGTGATCTATTTGAACGACTAAGTCTATATAGTCCGAACAATCTTGTGGGGGATTCACTACTTGGGCTAACACATCTTTGAGCTCTCCACGTAGACCTCTATAAAACAGCGTAATCCTTTTGTCCTCAGGCCATTGAGTTTCCACTATCAGTCTGTTGAAAGACGCAATATAAGCCAAAAGGTCTTGATTACCTTGTCGCAATGAAAAAAGTTCATTGTCCAAGGCCTGCCCCTGTGAATGTCTTGCGAACAGTTTTTCCATACTGAGCTGAAAAGCTTGAAAATCATGGAGGACCGGATCATCTTGTTTTACTAGAGGGATCGACCAGTCTGCCGCATTGCCACTAAAGTACGAAAGCACGAAAGCTACTTTAGCTTGATCAGTTGGAAAGGCTGCTGGCCGGCATAAGAAATGCAACCGGCACTGATTGATAAATACTGCAAACCTCTTTGGGTCACCAGAAAATCGTTCGGGCGGAGCCAGAGGTACATTCCCAGTTAGGTTGATCTGCACTGGATTCATAGAGGATGTAGAAGGAAGATTTCCCCCAGATGCGGGTAACGGGGTCTGTCCGGCTTGTGACTGTAGCAATTGTCTAACGAGATCATCTGTTCGCTCTTTGGAAATAATCAGTTCCCTTCTTAGAGCGTTCGTTTCCTGACAGGCTGCATGCACTTCTGCCCTTAGCTCCCCAAGTAACTGGGCTAGCTGGTCGGTATCCGAGGTTTCCATAGCGCCTGGACGGGAGTTTTGTGGTAGGCTTTGCGTTCTGTAACGCTCACCTGATTCCCGTTGAGGCGCCGGTCTTGACTGGGCGTATACCGTATCTTCAAAGGTGATGTATAACACACGGCTGGCTCTTTGGGCTGGACCTCTGTGCACTGTATGTCTGACTCGAAGGGTAAGATGTCTGCAGATAGAAAATATGGGATTAAGGAACTAGGTTATTGAATGTCTCTCTCTTCTTCCCTTTCTCTTCTCCTGTAGAACCCCAAAGGTTAACGCTCTCACCTTAGGTAAGTGAACGCCGTGCTCTCCATCTGCCTCGGGGCAGGGTGCTGTAACCAGTTTCTTCACTGGATAAGGGGAGCAGGCCTCTTGACTTCAGAGAACTGCTGTCTGTCGTTTACTGCACGAACGGTAAGTTTTGAGTAATTCTAATGTCTTTAAAGTCTTTAGTAATGATGTTTCTTGTTTTGCAGGGTTCCGGCGATGGCGGATGACGGGCTGAAGTGAGTTGAAGATGGAGCCCGTGTGATGAATAAAAGCGCCTGGAAGCACGTAAGTAAGCGCTCGTTGCCTGCTTCACGATGCGCTTTAACTGTCTTTTTATTTTGCAGGTACAAGTTCAGAGCGGCTGCAGGGTGCCGGAATACCCACTGGGTTAGATGTGGAAAGGAGTAATGGCAGGTGAGTATTAAAGTTCCCCAATTTCTTTAAACGCACCTTGTTTTGTCTTTCAGATGCGGGATGCAGCGCCGAAGGCCTCCGGAGCGTGCGAAGAGTTGGTAAGCTTTTGTCTTTCAGATGCCGGAATGCAGTGTGAAGACCTCCGGAGCGCACGAAGAGTAGGTAAGCCTTTGTCTTTCAGATGCCGGAATGCAGCGCGAGGCGTTGGTGACAGCCGATGGACCAGGTAAGTGAAGAGCTGTCACTGAAGACCGTAATGCTAACCTGTTCTTTCTGGTCTTTATAGGTGTTGCTGAAGACTGGATTCAGGATGGTAAGCCTTTTTCCTTAGGCCCAGGATCAGATGCAGAAGACACGATGAGCGTTCTGCTGCATAGGATGCAGAATAACGCAAAGCAAGATTCATCCATCGGGTGTGGTTTAAATAGCCTCCTGTAGTGCTTAGGTGTCTCCTTCCACAGCCACGCCTAGGTAAGAAAAGAGTTCCTGCTTTCCAGAAGAGTTCCAGTGTTCTGAATCTAGGGAGTGGCTCCTGCCCCACCCAACAGGAAAAGTAGTTCCAAACAGAAGAGGATCAGAGACTCAACTGGCAGGCAAGTAAGCAGCATGGTCTGCTGCAGGTAAGTCCACCCAAGCTTTATGAGCCCGGCGCTTCCAGCGCTGGGACTGGGCATATTTATGAGCCTGGTGCCACTGGCGCCAGGACTGGGTCCAAAAGGTCCCAATTGGGACTGGTTGGCACTCGGAACCTGGGTTATGGATCTGCTTCCAAGGGAGTTGGGAAAAACCTGACCTTTTGGATGCAGAGATCATGACAGTTTCCTTTGTTCAGTTGGGCTCATGGACCCTTGGATGTTTTGTACATAGTTCTTCATTGGATTGTTTTATTTTTTTATTTTTGATTTATTCTCCATGGAGCAATGGTCTTTGCATTTATTTTTATCTCTCGGATTGATTTTGTTTTTAATGTGACTTTGAACAAGATTTCTTTGGATTTGGATTTGTAGTTTTGATTTTTTTGGACGGACATGCAGCTTATCTTTTTTTCATTGCCATTGTAGTTTGTTTCATTTCATTTGCATTCAATTTTTTTTAATGCAATTTTGTTTTCATACTTCACTGTGTGGTATCTCATTGGTTTCATGCATGTCATGTTGGGTGTTTTCCCATTCATTTGCAACCATTGTGTGTGACGGACATGGGTTCATTTGCTTTATGAACATTGGGGGTGTAACATGTAATTTCCATTTCCATGTGGGTGAATGGGTTACTTGGTAGGGCCTTTTGGCTGTGGAGGCTGACCATAACGCACATGATTGGGGATTGTGAGGACCTGGGTGCAGGGGGACATGAGTGGGGGCCTGGTGGAGGTTGCCTCTGCACTGCTGGGGGTGGGGGTGGTGGGAGACATGAGTGGGGGCCTGTGGAGGGTGCCCCTGGATGCTGGGGGGTGGGGGTGGTGGGAGACATGAGTGGGGGCCTGGTGGAGGCTGCCTCTGTATGCTGGGGGGTGGGGGTGGTGGGAGACATGAGTGGGGGCCTGGTGGAGGCTGCCCCTGGATGCTGGGGGTGGGGGTGGTGGGGGACATGAGTGGGGGCCTGGTGGAGGCTGCCCCTGGATGCTGGGGGGTGGGGGTGGTGGGAGACATGAGTGGGGGCCTGGTGGAGGCTGCCCCTGGATGCTGGGGGGTGGGGGTGGTGGGAGACATGAGTGTGGGCCTGGTGGAGGGTGCCCCTGGATGCTGGGGGATGGGGGTGCAGGGGGACATGAGTGGGGGCCTGGTGGAGGGTGCCCCTGCACTGCTGGGGGGTGGGGGTGGTGGGAGACATGAGTTGGACATGTGTGGGGGCCTGGTGGGGGCTGCCCCTGGATGCTGGGGGTGGGGGTGGTGGGAGACATGAGTGGGGGCCTGGTGGGGGCTGTCCATGGTGGCTGGGGGGTGTGGGTGCTGGGTGACATGAGCAGGTTTGCAGGGTAGTCCCCTGTGGTGTCGGCTGCCTGCAGGGGCCGTGAAGGGTGTACAGGGAATACCTGGGAGCACACAGCCAAATCGCGTGTAGAATTTCCCGCGTACCCCTGTCATACACGTACCCAGCCAAATCGCGTGTGGAAATTCCCGCGCACATACTCAGCCAAATCGCGTGTGGAACTTCCCGCGCACCCCTGAAATCCACGTACCCTGCCAAATCGCGTGTGAAACTTCCCGCGCACCCCTGAGATCCACGTACTCAGACAAATCGCATGTGGGAATTCCTGCGCACCCCTGAGATACACGTACCCTGCTCGCACAGGCCCAATCGCGTGTGGAAATTCCTGCGCACCCCTGAAATACACGTACCCTGATGGAATCGCGTGTGGAACTTCCCGCGCACCCCTGGAATACACGTACCCTGCTGAAATCGCGTGTGAAACTTGCCCCGCACCCAGAAATACACGTACCCTGCTGAAATCGCGTGTGGAACTTCTCGCGCACCCCTGAAATACACGTACCCTGCGGAAATCGCGTGTGGAACTTCCCGCGCACCCCTGAAATACGCGTACCCTGCTCGCACAGGGCCAATCGCGTGAGGTACTTCCCACGCACCCCAGTGATACACGTAGCCCGCTTGCCGTCCTGGTACAGGGTTAGCGCAGCCCTTTGCGCTGGATTGGGTATATTGATGGCTTTTCCCTGCGCGAGAGGCGTTCTTGGGGGCGTAACTGGCGCTGCTGCAGGGTCGCTGCGCCACTGTGCACCACGGCTGGTTTTGGTGGCTGGAATCCATGAATACGCTGTGCGCGGAAATGGATTTTGGCGCACGCGGCTGGCGCAGGGATTCGCAGGCGCACACTGTGCGCCTGCCGTGTGCGCCACTTGTGCGCTGAATTCTATGAATTACCCCCTAAGTGTCAGTATGGGCAATCTGCAGAAGACTTTGCTCTACTAAAATCCCAACCAAACAATGAGCAGTGTACCATTTTTCTAGAAGTAACTAAAGGAATTGAACATGGTACACAGCACAAAACTGAAACTTGTACCTGTGAACACTACAAACCTGTACTACTATATGTAAGTGGTGAAGCTGGTTCAAGCCAAACATTCTTAATAAAAATGATCAGTAAGTTTCTCCAAATATTAATTAACAACAAACTTTCAGCTGTTGTAACTGCCCCATAGGTTTAGCTGCCTACAACTTAGGTGGTGTCACGTTACACTGATTGCTACTCCTTCCAGTAGAAATCCCAAAACAAATTTGATTACTACAAACCTTCAGCAGAAGCTGCGATGGAGGTATTCAAACACATGAAAATGCTCATAATAGATGAGTATTGATTCCAACTTAATGTTAGCTTTAATTCACCTCAGATTGCAAGAGGTCCTCAAAACAGACTACAAACAACTCTCTGGAGGGAAACATGTAATTGTTTCAGAGATCTCCTTTAATTAACACCAGTGAAAGGTGAACCTATCTTTAAAACCAAACACAAACTGTGCCATAAAACTCTTGGAAGCATCAGGAATGTAAATCTGTGGCATAATTTCCAATACAGAGAACTAACTGAAAACCTGCTTCAGTCTGCAGACCTCACCTACGCCAACATTTTGAAAATCTTTCAGATTGGTGTACTATTGAAGGAAGCGCAGGCTATCCTAAATACCAGACGCATCCATGAGCTATACGGACATAACACTAGTGCTACTGATGTCATGGAACAATTAGCACACAAAAATGTCAACTGTATGTTCTTAATGGCAACTCTAACAAGCTGTGCAAAATGTAATGAAACAATGCTAAAAAAAGAAATGCAACCACTAGTGCAAATTTACTCCACAGACAAACTGGACGTACAAAGTATGACAATACCTATGAATCAACAAGACATAGCACGACTAAATACCTTAGAAAAATCTATCTCCAACACAGCTGGTTTGGAGAAAATATTATCATTATGTGTAAACTGTAGAGTAATGCTAAAGCATAACCTTGACATAGAGCAAGGTTTAGTTAATGGAGCACTTGGTACAGTTGTTGGCTTCCAGACATACCCACTTGACAACAGCATTCAGTTTGTCAACATCCATTTTGACAAATTTTCAGAAGTTAAAAGGATAGGACACATAACCGAGAACAGTTTTCTCTGTCGCTAGCATACGCAGGGACTATTCATAAATTGCAAGGTCTAACCATAGATCAAGCATTAATTGATATTGGCAGCACAGTCTTTAAAGAAGGCATGAGTTACATACCACTGTCACGCCTACGTAGACTTGAAGGACTATATTTAGTCAATGTTGATGCAAGTGCAGTCAGTGCTGACATTCCTTGCATCATAGAGTACAATAGACAACGTGCACCTTAAACACCCCATCTCAAAATGTACCTTGTTCCTCAAAAATACAAAGGTTTTAAAAGAAAATACAATCAGAAGTTCTAAATGATCTCCCAACAGTACCACCAAAGAAACGGAATTCTGCAATTCTGCTCATACTGCATCAAGTACCAAAAACACAGAAAAATTGACTGAAAAGGACAATACATACCCAACTCCACACACAAAGAGAATTACCTCTTCAAAGAAACCATGTGCACTTTCATCAAAGTACTCAGACACAGAACTGCCTAGTCCATTCACATTTTCCAATACACCTGGTGTAAATTGCTATGCAAATGTAGCAATCAATGTTCTATACCAAATGCCAGCAATTGTTGAAAACATTTATTTAAACTGCTCGGACAAGTTGTGTTTACAAATGCTAATCCTTCACAGAAATGTAGCAAACAATCCTGAAAACACTAACAATGTCTCAGGAATAAGGCAGTAATTGGACTACTCTGCTGGAATGGTGAAATTCACATTTTAACAGACAAGAAGATCCACAGTAATTTATAATGTACTTACTGCAAATACTACAAATAATGGAAAGCAAAAACATACCCATAAATAAAATCTTTCAGGTTTCTTACATGTGGAAACATACATGCACTCTCTGCAACCATGTCTTTCAGGAACATGTCCCTAACGAGCGCTTTGTCTATGTATCTATACCTAACTGTGTTTCCATTCCATTTCAGCAATTGCAAAACATAGTATATTGTGTACTTCTTGCAATTCCGATAATCGTTCGACCTTACATATACAATACGTAACATTAATGCTTTTAACATACAATGCATAGGAACCAAAAATAACTGCAAGCTCACTACCTTCACACACGGACAGGTATCACTTGGCAAGAAAACCTTCACAACAGTAGCCATGATCTACCACATAGGCGACACAACCAGTGCAGGTCACTATATTGCATACATTAGAAAGCAATGTTCATGCTTTGAATGCAATGATACTTCCATTACTCCAAAGCAGAGATTACCAGCAAATCTTGCAAATGCCTACTTAATATTCTTGAAGCCAAAATGTACTCACTGATGTACAAAATTAGAATACCCTACTCCCCAACACCCACCAGTAGCTACATAATTGCACACAAAAAAAAAGAATTACCTTCTACACTGTGGAACTAGAACAACTTGGCATACAGTAACAATCCAACAAATACATCAACGTGTCTGTTGTACAATTTTTTTCCACGATGAACCCAATAATTGCAGTCAGAAAAACAATATGTGTACAAAAAATCACACTAATATTGTTTCTTACATGGTGCGTAAAAGACAAACTACTAAGTATGAGGGTTTGAAACTATCGTCAGTAGCCTCTGAAACCACCAACTATGCAAATAGGTCACCACCTGTCTAACAATGCCCATACCAATTCAATACATATGCAAACATCATTACGTTAACCCATAATGGTGCACCAGCACTTCAGAATGTGGAAAAATGTGAAACCACCAACAAGAATGCACAAGCTTCTAAACATACCCTATAAAAATGAGAAACTGTAAACAGAATACACCAACTGGTATCTAACTGCAACCGTAATACTTCAATATTACTTGCAGCATTAAAACTGCCAAAATCAACCTTCAGCAACCACAGTGCTACAAACATATCTTCAAAAACTTCCAAACTATGAGCAGTTACAGTACGCCAACAGGTACTGCCCTCATAATTCTGCAATATCACAGTGCAATGGCACAATACTTGCAAAACATCAGCAGCAACCAAATGCATAAAGAAATACTGCTAAGTAAAGGAAACAGGTAAAAACTTAGAATACGACTGGCCACCAGGGGGCGCATGGATGAGAACCTCTCCCGTGTAGGCTTTGCTCTTCAGGTCCCCAAAAGCGGTTAGAGCCCCCACTGATGGTCCCCCCCTTTGAGAACTGGAGATCCTGAGGTCTGAAGATCCCCCCACTGATCCGGAAAAAAACAGAAAGAAATCGGAGCAGTACTTTGCGATAAACTTGCCTTTCCCGCACAGCGGTCTGCGGCCTCAAGTGAAACGCGTACATCACCACCAGACAACTTGGGTAGAGATTGTCGCCACGCATGGAGCGGTGAACCTTGCGGCTGTCGCAGTGGTCCCTTGGATGCAGTCCGCACATCGAGGACCCCAAAAGAAACGAGGGATCCTCTCACAACCGAAGAACACGACAAGGGGATTCCAGCCTCCCAACGTCGTATGTTGACAAAGCAGTGGACCGGATCCATTATACGGTGAGTGCCTTCCCCGATCCCAGCATGATTGTGTCCCTGACCTCCCACTCACTGGAGCCCTGTGCTGGACTCCCCTCCCACAGCACAAGCCAGATCCCGGAACGGACCGTGAGACTGCAAAAGCAGCAGCACGGGCCCTTAGCACAATATGCGCCGGCCCTGAATCCCATGTAACCATCCGTCGAGAAGCTGATCGCCCCTGCGGCGCCCACACAGGAACATCATAGTGCCTCCCCGAGCACTGCGAATATCCCCCTCACCCCCGCGCAGTACAGCACGTTCCTCCGCCACACACGACGAGGGGAAGAAGGCAAGAAATACCGCCTCAACTTGTGAAGGGGGAACCAACTGCCAACCCCCAGGACAAACATCAAAGGCCGTACCTCCGTACCCACCTGAGACAATTACAAGGCGCAGTAAACCTCCCCTTGGCCGACTGCAGAAAGTTTGGAGAGGGTCCCCGGTGATTTCTGGTCGCCGCACCGCTGTGGGAGCGGGAACCTGCCCAAGGCTCTCAATGTCCGTGACCTGCCGCGCTCTGAGAAGAGGCAGACATGGAAGAGCGGCCCTCTATGCAGGTGTATGGCCTACTAAAAGAATCAAGTTCCCCTATCCAATGGAACATATACGGGTGTTAATGCGCCGGATTGCAGACTACCCCAGGGCCACTAGAAACAGCGCGTACACACCCCACAAAGTACTGTAGTAAGTTGATGCCAGTGGCCCCCCTACCAGTGCATCCAACAAATTGCCACCAAATGGACCCCTAACCAGTGTCCTGATCCCGTTGGGCACCGCACCACCTCTACGATGAGATCCGAATAACGCCCTCAAAGGCAGAGGATCAAGGGCATGACAATGCAATGACCCACCCATCAGACAGACTGTCTATAGAACGGCGATTTTGTACGCCCGCCCCCCTTGTGAGACACATCCTCGGATGAACCCCCTGGAGACAAGCCCCCCTTCACCGCAGATCACCTAGTAAACCCCAGAGGCGTCTCTCTAGCCCCGTCACGAGCGACGCAAAAGCCTGAACACTTGGACCTGCCCTGCCCCCACGGATTCACGCACCTACAAAGAGGGTAAGGCCCCCGACTATGGGGTGTGTCCCTCCTCTAACCTAAGGCCGACCCTATGAATGCAAAAAGTAGGCTCGCCAAATACACCTACGCTCCATTCTCCCCAACCCCTGAACAGAAAACAGCAATGTTAACAGACGCCGCAGAAGCAGAGGCCGCCGCCACCAAAGGGGCCATTGCTGCATTGCTATGTGAGATAAAAACACTGGGGACCAGCCTAGGTGGTAAGATCAACAGGATCACCCAGAGAATGGATAATTTTGAAGAGAGATTGAAAGGAGTAGAGAATAATCAGGCCTCGATTGATACTCTTGAAGGCCAAATGGACACGAGGATTCGTAACATCGAAAAGAGGGAGAAGGAGATACGCCTAAAAATGGACGATTTGGAAAACATAGAAAGAAGGAACCTCTGATGTTTTGGAATTCCGGAGTCCGAGGGGGAAACTGAAGACTCACTCAAAACCATGATACATAACATCATAAAAATTCTAATGGCAGATGAAGAGATAGATAAACCTAAAACTGAGCGAACCCACATGGCAGGTGGGCCCCCCGGTGGGCCACGCTCTGTCCTAGCGAGGTTCCACCGATATCAGGACAGGAACAGGATCCTGGCAAAGGCCAGAGCCGGGAACTCGCTCACACTGGGAGGAGCTCAAATTACTATCTTCCAGGATCTATCCTCGCTCACGCTGGCGCTGAGGCACCTCTGTAGCCCCCTGACGAAATGGCTCAAGGAACAGGGCACAAGATACAGGTGGGGATATCCATTCTCCCTCACATTTGAACACAGTAGCACGAAAATTGTCCTTCAGTCCGAGCGAGAGATCAAGGACTGCATTGCGGACATTCTTGGAACGGCCCCAAGAAGGGGTGAAAGAGACGGGCCCAAACAGGCTGTAATACAATGGGAACTCCAGGGCCCTAGAAGAAGAAGAGTGAAAGGATCAAGGAAATACAGGCGACCAAACAATACGCCCGAAAATGGAAGTTGAATGGGAACTTCAATAACCTTGCAAGCCAACTGATTGAAAACTACGTCCACAAAGTCCAAAAACACTCATCCATCAACACAGAGCGATAAGATCACCGGCAAGACGTCGGCACCTGGCCGCAAAACCCCCTCCTGAAGTAGGGGGGAAATGAGCTTCCGAAGAAAAGGCCAGAGAGCGCACGTATCGTTACACCTTTTGTTTCCTGTTTTTTGTTATTGTTGAAATAAATGATGTTGGGGGGGGGTGGAATGGGAAAGGGGGGCTCTATGGTATGTTACAGTAGTATATTCGAATGGGACCGTGAGGTAACAGTCTCCACTGGTGGTCCGATACTGGACTGAATATCTCCACCAAATCCAAATCGGACGCCGTCAAAGTGCCGAAAATGGCACATCTTCAGTTCATGGGTTCACTTGAACACCATCAACTCAGGGAGGGGGGGAAAGCGGGGGAAGGAAGAAGAGAAACCTGAAAACAATAGCACTAACGTCTGAACTGGTTCGCTATATTATTGACAGCATGGGATGGAAGAATCGAACACCAGTCAGGCCGCCGGAAGTGAGCGATCCTCCAAAGGTACCCAACAATGGCTACATCCGATGAACACATGATGAGGGACTCACTCAGGGTCGGGACTATTAATGTAAACTCACCGACCAAAAGATCCTTGGTCCTCAGGGAATTTCGCAGATCCAATATTGACATACTCCTCCTGCAGGAGACCAAGTATGCTAGAGGCGAGGAGCGGAGCATCCTGGGGAAGCGGGGAGGTCTGGAGTGCTGGGGTTCGGGCCCACTCAGGAGAGGTGGTGTTGGAATCCTACTCAGGAAAGGAATCAAATTTGAAATGGATAAAACATGGGCTGACGTCAGGGGCCGTACTCTGCTCATAACGGGCAAAAATAGCAAAAGTTCAGGTAACTATTGCCACTGTATCCGCACCTAACACTGGACAGGTTGCATTTCTTGAGAAGACGATCCCTAAAATAATGCTAGAAGCTACAGGGCATATCATCCTGGGAAGGGACTTCAACCAATGGGCTGACCCGTACAAAGATTGGAAACCAGGCAGACCTGAAACAAGACAACTATATAAGGGGGAGCACATCGAATTGGTTGCAATGATGGAACTGTATGACATGAAGGACGTGTGGAGAGTCATGCAGCCCACTAAAAGCGGATATACCTTCTACTCAAACCCCCACCACACATTTACGCGTATTGACTACATATATCTCACAAGCGATCTCACAACCACTACACACCATTCAGACATTGTCCCGATAACCTGGCCCGACCACGACATGTTACTGGTCGATGTCAACTGGGCGGACCTACCTGTCAACGGAGGGAAGTGGCGGTATAACGAGACCCTCTGGAAAGATCAGGTTTTCAAAACTACCATGGAGACTGAAATTGATGAATATTTTAAAATAAATAATGATGGGGAGGTCTCCAAACAAATGATCTGGGAGGCTGGGAAGGCCACATGGAGAGGTATTCTGGTACAAGAGGGGTCCTCCAAGAAAAGGGAGCGGAAGATCATAGAACAAATGCTACGGACCAAAATATGTCAATTGGAGGGAGAGATAAGGAAAGTCCCCGAGGTAGACCCAGACAGAATGAAGATAGCCCAACAAAAAAGGGAAGAAGTATGATTGTTGGAACGCGATCAAGTACTACGTAAACTGCAGTTTTTAAAACAGAAATTTTATGAAAAAGGAGATAAGGCCGACGCTCTACTAGCTACCAGGCTAAGAGAACAAAGGGCAGAGTGTAAAGTAAACGAAATAATTGAGGATTCTGCCCCCTCTGCCTAGACTCCCCGCCCTATCCCTGAATCCTTAGCCAATTTCTATGAGAAACTATACACTTCTGAAATAACCTCTGGCCAGTTAGACATAACCTCTTATTTATCCCCGATCACCATGCCTGCAATAACACATGCAGAAACCGAGCTCCTCGATTCCCCAATTAGTGAACAAGAGACCCATGATACAATTAAAAGGTTAACACTAGGCAAATCCCCAGGGGAGGATGGTTACACCGCTGGGTTCTATAAAACCTTTACTAAGCAACTAACACCCTTCTTAACGGAACTATTTAATGAAATTATAGAATCGGGTGTGGCGCCAGACTCCTTTAAAAAAAGCACTCGTAACAGTGATCCCCAACGAAGGGAGGGACACCAAGTGTTGTGGATCATACCGCCCTGTTTCCCTCCTCAATCTTGACACCAAAATCTATGCTAGGGTACTAGCTGCCAGACTGGAAACACTGATGCCCCGCCTAATCCACCCAGACCAGGTCTGGTTTATACTGGGGAGACAGGGAGCTGATTCCATGCGCAAAACATTACACCTCATCCACACGGCCCAAAACCTTCTCAGTGACCCAGTCCAATTGTCAATAGATGCCGAGAAGGCCTTTGATAGAGTGGAGTGGGAATTTCTGGGAGCAGTTCTGCAGAAGGTGGGAATAGGCCAGAGAACTAGAAAGGGGATACAAGCAATATACACATCCCCCATGGCAGCAGTATTTGTCAACTGAGAATATTCCAGATGGTTCGAACTGAAACGCGGGACTAGACAGGGATGCCCCCTCTCTGCAATTCTATTTGCACTTTCGCTAGAACCCCTGGCACAAAAGATGAGAGCGGCCCCTTTGATAGAGGGGATGCGGTTAGGGCCACCAGAATATAAAGTAGCCCTCTATGCAGATGACATTCTCCTCCACATAACTAACCCCAAAGGGTCCATCCCTCGCGCCCTCAATCTAATGGACGAATATGGCCAATTCTCTGGGTTCAAAGTAAATAGGACCAAGTCCATTTTGTTCCCCATCCAGGGAACCGCAGAAGCGAATGACGCCAAGTTCTGACCGTTGGGCCTTAAGCTCGAACATGCCACACTGCAATATCTGGGCATACAGATTACCAAAACCCTGAATGATCTTTTTGAAGCCAATTTTCCTCCACTCCTCCAGCGATTTGCAGCCGATCTTAAAAAATGGGAAAAGCTCACAATCACCTGGCTCGGCCAAATCAATGCAGTTAAGATGGTATCCCTCCCCGCTTTCTGTATCCATTCCAAATGCTACCGGTTGAGGTACCCAAAGAGTTCTTTATTGAAGCCAAAAAGATTATGATGAGATTCATATTGCAGGGGAAGAAACCAAGAATCCCATACAATACACTAATGCTCCGCAAGGGCAAGGGAGGGGTTGGGCTCCCCGACCCGAGAGCCTACTATAAAGATGCTCAGCTGCGCGACCTGATCCCGCACCTCAGAGATCATAATAACCTTCAATGGGTCCAAATGGACAATCATTATCTGTCTCCTGCCACGGAATCAGAATGGCTATGGACCCCACACAAAAGGGTACAACGAAAAATCAAAGACCACCCCATTCTGAGCACTATATGGAGCATATGGCGTACAGGCAAAGAAATGCGCAAAATCACCACCTGGCCATCCCCCCTCAGTCACTTATGGTCGCTGGCATAAACAACCATATACCTAATGTGGGTAGGTTCCAAACATGGTACGAGGCAGGCTTGGAGAGAGTGGGACAGCTGCAGAAGAAAGACATGTTTACCACCTTACCTGACCTGACGGAGGCGTTAGGTATAGGCACCTTATCCACATTCCAGTACATCCAACTGAAAGGGGTCTTAACGAAAGCAGAATGGAGAGACAAACTAAACAGAGACCTTACCCCATTTGAGAAACTCCTTGACTCTAAATCTGAGATGAAAGGCCTCATATCCGCAATGTATCAAGAATTAATAGCGGCGGGCGACGGATCAACGGAACCCCTGCGAATGAGATGGGAAAAAGACTTTGGGGAAGAAATACATCCTGACCAATGGGAAACAATGTGTAGACCGGCCTCCAAAACGTCCATATTCAGTCAATACAAGCTTCATGCCATCAAACTGCTACACAGATGGCAATACGACCCCCTTAGACTTTCCAAAATGTCCCAAACAATGAGTCCAACATGCTGGAGGAAGTGTGGAGAAATAGCCACCTATTGGCACATGTGGTGGGGCTGCCGGCACATCAAAGTATTGTGGAACAAGGTCTTGGGGTCGATCAAAGGAATAGAAGGTATTCAAAGAGACCCGACCCCTACCTAATACTATTCGGCCTGGAAAAAGATGACGAAAGGCTTGACCCCCCACTTACTGCTAGCAGCCAGGGCCCTCTTGGTCATTAAATGGAAATCCACAACTCGAGGAAGCGACGGGGTTACATATAGGCCAATATGTCACTTATCACAGGGTAGCGCAGGAGATTCGGAGTATGTGGCCTGAAACTATTGTGGCGGAAGAACCGGATGCTACTGTTGGGATAATATATGACTCATCGGAGGGTGGGCATGAGGTCTCCAGATTGTATGAGATGTTGATGACTAAGGTTGGGAAGGACCTGGTGAATTTGAGATTAGAATGGGAAACAGAGATGGGAGTCCCGATGGAAGACGGGATGTGGGAACGTGCTTTGGGATATCATAAGAAGGTGTCGAGAAATGCCAGGTTCAAACAAATACAGCTATATATAACACACAGGGCATACATGACCCCTCTGAGAATATCGAAGTTCCGAAATGTTGGGCCCCAGGCATGTCCTAAGTGTGCCCCAATGATACACATGTTCTGGGCATGCCCGGTAATTGAATGCTACTGGGGTGAAGTGGCGCAGAAACACAACAGACTCTGAGCCCCAATCGGGGGAGCCTGCTGGGCCCTAATGAAAAGCCAAAATCTAACAGAAAACAATGGAAGAGTCTTTGCAATAGGTGGCCCTAGACCGACCAGACAATGGAAATGTGAATAAAACACTTTCGAAGTCCTCATGCCTTTACAACATTCAATGGACGTGTGCTTAATCAAGGAAGGGAGGGTGTTGGGGGGAGCGTAGTGTTTGCTAGGCTAAGATGGACATACACTGATATAACCAATGTGACATGTTGTGAATTAGATTTTTTTTTTTTTAACACCATGTATACTCTCCTTATTCTGCAAGCATATGCTCACTACGTGAAACATGTAATAAGTATTCCATCTTGTTTGTTCATTTGTTAAAACCAATAAAAGCAAATAAAAAAAAAAGTTAGAATACACCAACTGCTATAGGACTGCAACCATACTAGCAACTCATACAAAACAGATATCGTAGACCATTGAAATTCTTCCTTCTGCAACAGTGCACCTTAAACATTGGTATAATCCATGCAAATGTTTCTGTAATGGACTGTGCAGCTTAACAGCAAATACATTTGAAGTTTTTTTTCATGCAGCATGGATTTTCTTTTTCCCTACAGACCCAATGATTACGCAAAGAAACACAGGAACTGCGCACATTGCACAGTATACTTATTTAAAGCATAGTACTTATGAAGTACTAATTATGACGGTCCACAAAGTGTAGAAATATCTGCAATGCAATGAAGTACAAATATATCCACATATTTCTGCAATCCACATACCAATGTCACAATGTAGAGCTATATTACACTGTGCTGCTTGTACCCACGGCCTACACTCTTCAGTGCACACGTACAGTCTACGGGCTCCAGCCATGCACTCAATATTGTAGACCCTGGCCACAACTACCCCAGCACAGTACAACCATGCATAGAAACATCTACCCACTTACCACAAACTTGACACATAACACAGCCACCTACTCCTTAGCCATTCAGTTAACATAGTATTACATTACTTCCACACAATGGACCACCTCTTTGCTGTATGCCCTCTTCACCCAAGCCTGTAATAACTGTAGACAATCAATACTCTATAGTACAGTAACCTACCCAATAATCTGCAAAATCACCACAACCCAAACACAAAAATGCATCCATATGTCTTACGTAACTGTCCTATCTTTTGTAAGATTTTCCTCCTAGCATGCCACTGGCATTGTTTAGGCCATTAGTTCATCTTTGTTGTTATGTACACCATTTGACTGGAACGTATAGAGCACACAATGGAGTGGAGCACATGGTGCACAACTCAGCAACTACATTTGAAAGTCTGCTGTACCCCTTAAAATTTCTAACTTTTGCTTCACTTTTTTAATTTGTAATAAAGACATAATTTGTAAACCATATCCCACTTACAATCTTTGGAGAAGTTGAAAAGTATTTCCTTTTGTTTCATGAACGAGAGCCCCAAATATATGCGTGCTCAAAGACACTAAAGAGTGTAATATGGCCCTGCCACCCACATATGCGCAGCCATCGCACACACAGTCTGCCAACATACACTGTTTATTCATAACACACTGCACATATAAATAGAACATAGGGCCAGTAAATGTACATTTATATATTGTGTCATCTGTGCATTAATTGCACCATGTATAAAGTACCATCATCTCTCCATGGACGTAATACTTACTTCTATGTAACTACACTACTTATATTCGGAAATGCACAATGAAATTGTAACACATTGCCGCCTGAATCTTTATTTTTAGCCGCATGGTGGCCGCGAATCAAAATCTAAGATACCTCTCTTTCAACAGGACAAATGCTCATTGTAAAATAGCCTTGAGCGGTACACATGAATTGCTCCAAGGGCAGACATTGACTGAAATAAAAAAAATAATGAAAGCTAACTTACAGTATAGTCGCAGCACACATTTTCCGCAAAGGTAGTCTGCAACTGTCCAATATGGCGTACAGAGCAATTTCCTGTGGACACAGTATAACCATGGAATTTGCAGAATTTATTTAAGTACAACTGTCCATAACATGGTTATAGGGTTTAGAATTTAGTAGGATACAGTTCTGTATACATAATTATTAACGTACCATCCTGTAGACTTTGTCCGTGTGCATTGTACTGGGTTTTGTAACAGTAGTCTTGCACGCTGCGTTACAGTGCCATGTCTCCAGCATTCAGCCTAAATGACTGCTATGATTGTTGTTTGTTTTGTTCACATGGTTCTGCAGCCCATTCAAACCTATACATAGAGCACAACACTGAAAGTGAATGCAACTCCTGCACTGAAAGAGCACACCTTATGTTCAATCGTGTGCTG
Organism: Ambystoma mexicanum; assembly: GCF_040938575.1. Classification (NCBI taxonomy): domain Eukaryota; kingdom Metazoa; phylum Chordata; class Amphibia; order Caudata; family Ambystomatidae; genus Ambystoma; species Ambystoma mexicanum. The sequence goes on from NC_090941.1 coordinate 1,086,252,373, forward strand.
AAAGATTGGCTGTATTCTCCATATAATGACCTTTCAGACACTTAAGAGTTGTACACGCCTTCATTTTATTAAAATTAATAATGGTCAGAGGCGCATATACCACTCGGCCAGCACACAAACGTCGACAGCTTATATTTTACTTTTGGATATTTTGGCAAACCAGCTCCTGCATTATGCTGCCATCGAAGCAGTCCCCCAGGAGGATTTGTTTTTTGTATGTTTATTTGGGCATACACAGAGAGAATGTGCCGTGGGTCTGATGACACCCGCTGGCACTGAAATCTTTTGTAAAAAGCAGACACATGAAAGGAGGGTGTGTTGGCAACATTTGAAAGATGAATCGCATATGTGTAGCCGTGGAAGGAGAGTGGCACCTACAAAATAGACAGCAAGCCTGTTGGTGAACATCCAACGCTACTCAATAAAACACAGTAGCTCACCCTAAGGTCCATGACCTAGGACCCTTTGTGACATCCTTCCCTCATAGCCTTTGTCCTTTATGCTGCCACTGATAACGCCAACTTAAATGTATTCTTATTCCTCTTTGTGCGCGGATACCTTCTACCTTACTGCCTGTGTCGACCCTTCCACTTGCCAACAGACGGATTATGGAACAATCATTACAAGATTACCATACGCAATGTGTTTTCGCTCATCCTTATCTGGGATGACCGCGATGGCCCTGAATGTCCATTTGCGGTTCCGGCAATAAGAAGCAACATGCAAATGTTTATGATGTAAGACATCACAGAGACAACATCTGTCACCTTTCCTAACTTAAAAAGAAAGTGTGTTATCCCACCATAAACTAATTATTTTGCTACTTTTCCTGATGACAAAAGAAGTACAGAAAAGCACAGACAGCATTCTACTGAGGAAGTTACCGACAAAATGAAGAAAGCAGTCGTTTCAGGCAGCTTACACTTTCTTGTGAACATTCTATGAAAAATAAAACCACTTGCAACAGTACACAGTGTTGTTCATAAAGTATCCAACTATTCTCTGGCCAACTAGTATGTACAACAAGGCAGGGGCTGTACGCTCTGTGTGAGCATGCCTGTTTTAGCTTCTGTTAATGTTCGTGTTTGGCAGACCTAGGTCCTCGCATGGCATGTTGGGCGACGCTGGCCACAAACTTTATGAAAATAGCAGGAGTACACGGTTTGAGCAACTACTGTCAACACCTAATGTCAGCTATGGAGGCGAGTGTCGTGAGGTAGTGCTGCGCCCGCACTTAAAGTTAGTGCAAGCGAAAATGGAAACACTGAGTGCATGCTTTGCGCATCTTAAAAGGTACACAAAACAAAGGTAATAGTAAGATGGCCAACGGTCCCGTATTTTGCGGGATTTACCCGCATTGATGGTTTTGTCTGGTGATTTGCTGACACTCTCTGCAGACCTCTAAACATGCCAAATTTGCCTTCACCCCCTGCCTGATTAAAACCTTTTGTGCTCTGAGCTCACCCATCTGTGTGATATTTGAACACCAGGGCAGAGAGGCTGTAGCTGAGCTCTCCCAAGATGTGCGGCATGCAGCTCTCCCAGGAGGGTGCAGCATTCTAAGATATTGTTCGGTGTAAAAAGAGCATTGCAATGGCAGCAGGTAAACATCAATAGCGGCCAGAGAGGGGGATATTAGCAAGGACTATTCTCCCTTAAAAAATGTGAACTCGGAATGATTACAAGCGGCAGTGCAGCATGTTGTCTTTCAATTAAGACTGTAATTTTCAGAGTGAAGTGTACATTTTTTGTCACACAGTAGTGTGTGTAGTACTACTGTACCTTCCATGCTGGATGGGGGAGAAACAAATAACATCATACTCATTTTGATTAACATATTTCTATGACCAATTATATAGTACAAGGGTAGGTCATTGTGAAATGCTCCTTTTTTTTGTAATGGGATATGTTTTTTTTCCAAAGCATTTTTATAAAAAAAATATTTCATATGTCAAGTAGACTTTCAACTATATATGCGTAGCTGCATACATTGTCCATATTTTACAAAGGGTCTGATGAGGGGCAAATCATTGCACACGCAAATGGTGTCATGTCACTCCCTAATGTGCAACAAGTGCAATGAAGTACACCATATGGAAGTACACGCATTTCAGCTCACTTCTGGTGCTCTACCAACTCTAAAATATCCTCCACAACCATTCTGTAAAGTTGACCACTCTAGGAGAGATGCACATTTAAAAGTGTGTACGATGGAGCAACGTATTCTTTTAACAACTTACCCAAACGATCAAAGGAATAATAAATGCACTCCGGAAACATATTTGTCGAATCCCTATACCAGTATCACAGTGTTCACGTGTATGGCTGCAATATGTTATGGTGGGTGTGGCCAAGGCCTAGACTCTTGGGTGCATGGCCTATGGCCTACAGCCTCCGGCCATACACCCAAGAGACTAGGCCTTGGCCAGAACCACTGCAAGGTAATGCAGCCATGCATGCAAACATGTGGCCAGTTACCAGAACCCACAAACATAACACAGCCACTGGCATCCCTACCCAACCCCCGCAACCTAATACAGCCATGCATGCAAACATCTAGCCAGTTACCAGAACCCACAAACATAACACAGCCTCCGGCACCCCTGCCCACTTCCGTTCACATACTATTATACTACTTCCAACCAAACCACAAAATCTTCAGAACATTGCCCCCTGCACCCAAGACTCTATTAACTAACTGGCAACCAATATCTCATAATACAGTAAAGCAGTCAGTAATCTGGCCAATGTCCACAGCCCAAACACATAAACCATCCACTTGAACCTGTGTGGGAGCGAGGGACCAGCAGGCCCCTCTCTGCCTTCACTTCTCAGTACAAAACTTGGACCAAGTGCCTCCAGTAGTGGGTTCGCCCCTTGCCCTTATGCGATGTTAACTTTAGTTGACTTTCGTGTAGATAGGACCACTGAGCACGACACAGGGCATCCATTTTTTGTGCCCCCTTTCGGCTCCATCTTGGTGACCAGGCCTCACTGCGATAGTACGAAATGCTTCTCTCCCTCTCCTCACTGCGGTCAGGCACACAGAGCACATGGCCCCCACCTTCGTTCCCAATCTGACTGGAAAACTCTGCGGCTCCATTCTCACGCTGAAGCCGGAGGTATTTGCAACAACTAACAAATGTATCACATCAGTCTTCCTCTGAGATCACTGTCCTGCATGTGAACCAGCATGAACTAAGCACATAGCTCGTTCATCTCCACAAACGTGTCCTTGCCCCCGTACCCTCGCCGATGGAAACTTACTGCCATTCTGACCCTGTGTCCCTGCAAGATATTCCTTTCATGTGCCAGACCACTGACCAAGCCATGATGCCCACCCAGCAGACTCCCAAATAACATTAGACCCCTGCTGCAGTATATCGTTCCTAATACTAACAAATGCCACATACCTGAGATTCTTGTTAAACTAAACCTTCAGTTCAATCAGTGTATTATAGTGGTCAAGACCCTTAACCTGTGACCTGTATAATCCAAATGTTATAGATGATATAGACACCTGTGTGATTTGTATAGTGGCATGATAAACTACTGAGAGTCTTTTGAACCATTATTATTTAGTGCATGCATTATTTAGAATGTATTTTCTTAGCTTAGATAGTGACCACCCTGCTTCACGGCGACCTGACCTTCACCCATGCTATCTGATGTCCATCCTCCCGCCAACCAAGCAACCAACCAGGAGGAAGAGATTATGCCTACACCTAAGAAACCACCCTGGCTGACCAATCCGGGTCCAACGTAGCATAATATGTTAGACGTGTCATTGTACCTATATAATGTACTGTAACATTAATTTTGCCAGAGTGCTCTCAGAGATCTAGATACACTTTTCCTTGAACTCTCGCAGCCTGCTCTCTTTGCCTTATTCCCCGTCCGGGGAGTGTCCGTTTTATTCTCTTGCACGTTGAAGACGGGGAGGGCACAAACATTTGGTGACACCCTGCGACGTGATTTGGAGAGGTGCCTCGAGGCCCGCACTATGCAGCGAGATCCAGGACGCCCCCCAGCAAAACCATCGCCTCCGCAGTTGACCAGCCTGTGCGCACTACATGAAAAGATCAAGGGTTCCCGGTTGACGAATACCCGACTGAAAAGCTGCTCGCCGAGACAGGCCATGGCTTGGTTGGGGTGTGGACCTGACTGGGGACGGACCGCGAACGGTGACCCTCGGATCACCTGACTGAACACGTGAGTGCCGGTTCCGAAGGTTACCAAGGAAAGGTAAGGGGGAATAGAAGGGAACAGGGGAACAAGTGGTAATGGGTTATAGTGAAGAGTAGGGCCTGTGTGAGTGCTGATGAGGCTTTTCTGTACAGTCCTTTATATGGCCATTAGGTTTTGTGAGAAGTGAGAAGAAGAAGAGAAGAGGTATCGTAGCCCGAACGGCGTAGAAGGCGGCGCCGCGTAGCATTGTCTCGTCCAGTGCAGATAAAATAAGAGAAGATAAAGAGAAAATAGTAGGGATCTCGTATATTGAGTAGACTCGGAGTAGTTATTTAGAATATTCTTTTTCCGTGCAAGAAAGAATTCTTGGGGAAGAGTAAAAGGTGGGGTGCGAATGAGAAGAGTAGGTGAAAAGGGGAAAGGTTTGGTAACGGGAACAAAGAGGAAATAAAAGTGCGCAGGTAGTGCATGTGCATGTTATGTGTTATATGTGTTTCCATGTTCTGTCAATTTTTTTGTCAAGAATATCAAAGTATTGTAATTGATTTATTGGTAGAGTGGTACACATGCGAAAGTGAACTGTTGAATTTGGAAATGCAATAATTACAAAAGTAACAGTGTATATACATAAAAACTACTAGTAATTGAGAAGCACTTGATATCTTGTTGGTCTAAAAGAAAGGACGAGTGGGTGGAACGGTGATTAGGGGGAGAAACATCGTCATGTGGAGAATAACACCACTAGCTCATATTTGTCAACACCTTTCGTTATACAGTGAAAAGATACAAAAGTGCCATGATCAATGGTTGACAGAGATAAAAGGAGACAGTGTAACGCCGATTTGGCCAGAAGGCGGGTCATTTGATGAGAGGGTGTTAGTTTTAGTGTCTACGCATTTGCTAGCATGATATAGGGGGAAGCAGTTACAAAATAGAAGGGAAGTGCTGGATCTATGGGGAATGTTCAAGGAAGTTACTCCCATAGCAGAGGTAGGTAAAGAACGACCAACTGAAAAACAGAAACCACAGGAAGAGGTAAGCGGAACGCCAAAGGGCGAGTGCACAACAACCACCGCTGAGGGCGATACTACCAAAATAAACCCTTTAATGACAAGACCAGCAGTGGGGTACAGCGAGCCTCTGTATGTACCAGCGTGCCCCACCCCCACTCCCTCAAATGGAGCGGTAGCTACAGCACCACCACCCTATGAAAAAGGAGGTTTGTATGGCCCAACGAGTGCACCCCCTGTGAATTTAGCACACTTAACAGGAGAGTTAGACCGCCAGCTAGCGCATGCACAGATGGAGATAACACAGCCAAGAGCACTGTGCGATAGGGGCCAAATGCTGCCAGGGGGAGGGGAGGTACCTCCATTGTCTATGACAGATCTCACACCCTCATTAAGTACAGCAGGAGAGGTGGCACCAGCAATTTCAGAGCCAGCACGATCCATATCATCGCAGGGGACGCACATACCAAAAGGGCAAGAAAAAGAATGGAAATCAGGAGAGTTCCTGTTCCATCTGAATGACAAACCAGTGAGAATCATAAGCCCAGCTACCCCAGAGAGCCAGCAAGGGGAAGGACAGGAGGAGAATGGTGAGCAAGAAGCAGAGATAGAAGAGGTGTGGAGTGATTTAGACGAATACGAGGAAGGAGCGGCTGCTGTAGGATCCCCATTGCCATATCATTTCGATGACTCAGACCCACAGTCACCCCCACGATGGCAGGGTAGGTCAAGACAGCGAGTAGGGAATATGCTGATAAGTAAGGTAAAAAAGGGGACGGTAAGTAAAACAGGAAGGAGACATAAGTTACAGATGCCGTTGATACATTAGGGAGCAGATAGGCTGCACTACATTCCGTGGGCCCAAATGGACAAAAACAATCTGCTGAAAGTGCTCCCCCCACTAGCGGGAGGTGCTGGGAAATGGATACATGCATTCAAAAAGAACACAGCAGGAGTGCCACTAGCAATAGGGGATGTCAAAAGCTTGCTAGTGTCAGCAATTGGTGACCAGGCAGACGCGGTGTGGGAAAAGGCAGGATTTCCCGGAGTAACAATGAGTTGTGACCACCACGATGGGTCACCGTTTAACAACGTTCAAGCACAAGTATGGGATGCATTGCGGCACACATTTCCAGACATTCCAGATTTACATTTAGTGAGGAGAACGAGGATCCTGCGCAATTCATACTACGGGTGCAAGATTTGTTGAGAAGCGAAACTGGTACGGCGTGGAACTAATCCACCGCCTTGTTCTATTTTATCATCAAGAAAGGGTTCCCGAAGGAGGTACAGAAGGCCTTGGATAAAATAGCTGGGATAGAAGCCAAGGGTTGGCCTGAAATTCAGAGTATAATTGTGCACCACAGTAGGAGGATCAAAGAGAGGGAAAAGGAGATAGCACAAAAAAGGCTGGCAGACGAGGCAAAGCTGGTACAGAACAAATTAGTGAAGGTCACTGCCATAAATGCCAGCTTAGCCGCAGATAGAGAAAATGAGGGGGATGAAGGAGCAGGAAATGGACCAGTTGCAATAGCCGCGTTGCGGGCAGCAGGAGAACACAGACAGTGGAACGAAGACGAGTCATACAGAGGATCACAGTGGCAAGAAAGAACGGCAAGAGGCAGAGGTGGGTACCGTGGCCAGAGAGGGGGGTTTGGAGGTATGGGGAATAGAGGATTTGGTGGGCAAGGGATGAGAGGAGGACTGCAAGGGTCTTGTTGGAACTGTGGGAGATGGGGACACTATTCAAGGGATTGGAGAATGCGGCCTTCAGGGTATTTCCAAGGGCAACAGACCATCGAAAATGAACAAGGATAGGGATGCCCACACCCAGGTAGCCCCTATGGATTACCAATGGGAGGGGGAAGACAACAAGACCAGTGCTATACTGAACCCCAAATGCAGCAAAGACAGCCACCCCCACATCCACATCACAGTGCATCGCAACCCATGGCAAGGCAAAAACGCTGTAGGAAACGCAAACAATAACTGTTTTGCAACAGCTGCAAATGGCACACCAGCACCATTCCGTGGCGTAACAGTGGTTGGAGATAATGTCTTTTCAGTACCGGGGCAAGAAAGGTATGCAGACTAGGGCAGCCCACAGGGAAGTCTTGCGTGTCCAGTCCTATCCACCACCCTACGTGCAGAAGCGGAACCACTAGTGGGGGCAGAGATAGGAAACAAGCAGTTTATCTTCATGGTAGACTCAGGAGCAGAGAAATCATGTCTTATGGAAGGGCGGTTTCTGCTCTCAGGCAGGAATTTGGAAACGCAGGGGTTCTCTGGGGATATTTTAAAAGTTCCTTACACTAAAGATCTTGATATAACGGTGGGGAGAAAAACCGTGCGCGCACCCTTACTGTACCACGAAGACACGCCAATCAATTTACTGGGCAGAGATTTTCTAAGTAAATTGAACATGACCATTTCATTTACTGAGTAGGGAATAGTGTGTTCCACCCCAAGAGTATGCCCAGTACGAGCAATGTTGATGATTAGCACAGTGATGAATGAAGTTGTAGTGCGAGGAATACCCATTGACATAGACATGTTTATCTATGGCATCAAAGTGTTAGCCCGAGTGGTACCAGAGATAACGAGAAAGGAATGGAGAACACCATCAGATTTTATATTCTGCTCAATTGCACACACAGATGTTGTGCAAGGCACGATCATGTCCATAGACATTGAGGCAGTTCAGGATTAAGCAAACGCATTGTGGTCATAGGATTGGACCCGCATGGGTGTGAGTGGAGAACTGTGTTATGCATAGATCCAAACATAATGCTAAGAGACATAACTGATGAGGAATTATTCACTGATAACGAAGATGACAGAGAGATAATAAATGGAAATAAGCCTACCATGTGACATCATGATCCAGTACATAGAGGTACACAACCCACTTATGGCTAGCATTAATGCCCCGCCAACAATATTTGAGGAAGACATGGCAAAGGTGGCGCCTGAAATTTAGACTACAGGCCCCCACGATGTAGGATTACTCCCTGAGGTAACACCAATAAAGATCAAACTAAAAGCAGGTGCCATACCACCATGAGTGAAGCAATATCCCATATCCAGAGAAGCAGAGGGAGGGATTAGGGAAACAATAAATGCACTCCTAAAACAAGGTATTATAGTGCCATCAAACTCCCCGTGTAACACGGCTATCTTCCCGATCAAAAAAGCAAAAGGAGGAGCGTGGAGGATAATCCAAGATCTCCGCCCACTCAATGACGTCATTCAAAAAGAGTTCCCATTAGTGCTTAACCAGGCATCAATACTGTGCAGCATACCCAAAGAGTCTACATGTTTTACTGTGGTTGATTTGAAGAATGCTTTCTTCTCCATACCACTTGACCCAGGCTCGCAGTACCTGACAGCATTCACACTAGGGAACAACAGGTATGAACATCGCAGACTCCCACAGGGGTATTGCGAAAGCCCCAGCATTTTTAACAGAGTATTGCGTGAAGATATTGGAAACATAGATGTAGAAAGCACCATTATACAATACGTAGATGATTTACTCGTCTGCAGCCCTACAGAAGAAAAGTGCATAGATGACTCCATAACACTATTAAACGTGTTGGCTGCCAAGAGGTATAAAGTGGACAAAGGAAAATTGCAATACTGCCTCGCCGACGTTGTATACCTCGGACAGCTAATATCAAAATGGATGCTCCCAGACTGGGCAGCTGCTATACGCAACATAATCATACCTAAAACAGTAAAAGACATACAAAAATTTCTTGGCATATGTAACTATTGCCGAGCAAGCATCCTTGATTACGCAGCATACACACATCCCCTGCTACAAGCATTGAAAGAAGCACAGGAGAGTAGAGCCCCAATAAAATGGACACATGACATGATGACACAGTACTTTAGACTAAAAGACCTCATTGCAGATGATCCAGTACTCGCAAACCCAGATTATGAGAGGGAATTTTTCTTATTTTCACACTGCAATGGAACACTGATGACAGCAGTGCTCACACAGAAAACATCATTAGGACACAAACCATTGGCCTATTACGGTGGAGCATTAGATGCAGTGATGCAAGGACACTTCGCGTGTGAACAGTCCCTCACTGCAGCAGCTTTCGCAATTAAAAAGAGTGCCACAATCGTGATGGGATGTTCGGTAACATTATATGCAGAACACTCCTTATTTGCAATTCTTGAGAGGTCAAAATCAACATTAACAACACAAAGAGCAACAGCATATGAGATAATAATTTCAAGCCCCAACGTACACGTTGTCAGGGGCAAAACAGTAAACCCAGCAACATTTATTACAGAACCATGCACCACAGAGGATATGCAGGAACACGACTGCACCACCTATGAAGGGGAGGTCGATGATATTCCCAAAGCGAGCGAAAACGCCCTGAAGGAAGGAGAGATATATTTCATAGATGGGTCAGCATCGATAAACCCTGAAACAGGGGAGAAGCATGTAGGGATGGCAGTAGTACGCATGGAGGAAGATGGCTATGAAACAATTGTCCAGAAGCGCCTCCTGTCCCATTACTCCGCACAAGCAGCAGAACTAACTGCATTGATTGAGGAACTGCACACAGCCAAAGGATGCACAGTGACAATATATTCAGACTCAGCATACACAACAACCACAGTCCATTCAGGACTATCCCGCTGGCGTAGGAGGCGGTTCAGAAGAGCGGATGGCTCCCCAGTACAGCACGCCACACTATTGACTGAATTGATAGATGCATTAGCAGAACCATCGGTAGTGGCAGTGGTGAAATGCCAAGCCTATACCAACAACACAGATGCAGTCTCATTGGGAAACACGGCAGCCGACGCAGCAGCGAAGGAGGCCTCGTATTTCAATACAACACCAACAATAGAATGCGTTGTAAAATCAGCCATTACAGAGCCATTAGAAGAGGCGTACAGTAACACACCAATAGTGCAGATAATAGAACTACAAAGGAGAGCACCATAGGAGGAGCAAGAGTTGTGGAGCAAACGAGGGTGCAAACAATCAGCCACAGACCTAATTTGGAGATAGGAGACAACGGGAAAGGTAGTGATGCCAGTAGAATTACTAGAAGTTGCATTCCAACAGCTGCACTTCCCAGCCCACGTAGCAAAACAACACATTGCCGCAGACATCCAGGAAAATTGGTTTGTCCCCAATTTACAGGAACATTTGTCAAAATTTGTAGTAGATTGTACAACATGCCAAACATACAATTCCGGGATGACACTGAGAACACTGCGTGGTACCCTTCCCCGACCAACAGGACCATTTAGGGAACTCCACATAGACTACGCAGACATGGGAGAGCGATGTAACGGAGCAAGGTACTTAATTGTGGTAGTATGTCCCTTTTCAAGGTGGGTGGAAGCTGGTCCATGTCTCCACCCAGACGCGAAGTGTGCAACGAAGTTCCTGGTGCGAGAAGTTTTTTCTCGTTGGGAATATGTGATGTGATAAGATCAGACAACGGCACCCACTTTGTGAACAACCTTTTCAAGGAGGTGACGTCACTCTTGGGGGGTGAAACACAAACTGTGTTCCATTTATCATCCGATGGTGAATGGAGTGGTGGAAAAGATCAACGGATTACTCAAGAGTAAACTATCAAAATTGTGTAATACGCTGAAAAAAAACTGGGTGTATTGCTTATCCCTAGCACTGTTCCAACTCAGAACACAACCATGCAAGGACCACCATCTGAGCCCCCACGAGATTGTGACTGGGAGGCAAATACACACACCGCTCTCCCCGATTAGGAGAGCATCAGACGCACACAGAGCTGCCACAGTGCTGGGGGAGGAATTTAAGGAATACCTGACCCAGCTGACGTGCGTAGTATGTAGCATAGCGCGACAAATTGCACCACCATTTACTGAGAATGTAGCAACTGATACTAACACACCAGCTGCAGACAGCCCAAGTGGGCCACTGATGCCAGGAGCACAGGTCTACATTAGGAGTTTTGTGAGGAGATGGAATTCACCAAGGTTTCATGGCCCTACGAGGTCATTTATAGTACGCCCACCTCAGTTAAATTAAAGGGGCTGAAATATTGGGTGCACCTCTCAGATGTGAGGAAGGCACGCAATAGTACATTCCCTCCGACTGAATAGGAATGTGCAAGCGGCACCGCGGATGAGGTTCAGACACAATGATGGTGTGATTTAAGTAAATAGAACCTGTATAGGGCGAAAGTGATGACACGCCCTCTGGTTTAAAGTGAACTATGTCCATGTCATTTTCCCCTTCCACCTTCTTTTCATCACTATCTCTCTCTCTATCTTGATATGAAATGCCTAAAGCAAAGGACATAACTAAAATAAAAAATAAAAAGTAAATAGAAAAATGAGTGAAGAATGAAAAGTAAATATGTAGATATACAACTGTATTTATTCTGGTGACTTAACAACTTTGTATCGCCCCTCCAGGTGGCAAATGGACCAACGCAGCGCAATCACCGAAAACACCATTATCTTAGATAGCGATAGGGACGCCATTAGGGCTAATGGGTTCAGCAATGTTGAATGTGTTTTGAAATGTGCAGCAGTTTTGTTTTCAGTTATGTTGTTTTTCATGGCCTGGTACTATACACTTTTATCTTTGGTTCATGTCATGCACAAGGTGGGTGGTGGGGCTAACCTGATATGAGAAGTCTTGCACTTAATATGGACTGGAGTAAAGACAATGTGGAAAGAAACATATGACATTGATGTTAATGGTACAAATGCAATGCACCATTCAGAACACTCCGCTATAGATCCAACAAGTGTCTCCTTGTTACATCCGAGTAATGATTACGAGTTGAATGCATATGATGGCGACTACTATTGGACAAGCAATGTAGCTAACACAAGCTCGCATGCACAAACAACAGTAGAGCCTACCTCACATAGAGGAGGTAAATCATATGGAAGTGGTCCTCACTCAATAGTAGCAAAGATTCTGAGCTACAAGGACAATACAGAGGTGCTAAATGGGACAAATCAGTGAAGAAAACTGGACTTTGAAGGCTCTGAGGTGACGATTTACAAAGATTTGTCCAACCTTACTCTCTCAAGATGCAGAGACTGTAGACCCCTCACAAAGTGGCTCCAAGAGAAAGGCATCAAATATAGGTGGGGCTACCGGTTCTCACTGCAATTTGAGGTAGACTCAATAGACTACCGTATAGCATCCACGGAAGAGGCAGAGAAAGCTCTGAGCCACCTCACGGTAGGTGCCGAGATGGAATTAAGGGGCCCTGATGGACCAAGAATGAGCAGGGAAAGACCAAGTTCAGTGACTGGGCCTCAGAGGAAAAGGAGGGGACAAAAAAGCAGGAAGTACATGGGGCTGAATGGATATCGCCACACAAGTCAACCAAAATGCCAGAGCAATCGCAGAAGAATAACCAAGGTGAAAAGACAGTGTGAAGGAAGAAGTAAGGATTGTAATTCCGGGAGGAAGGTGCAATGGATTGCCAGAGGGAGGCGAACAGAGGGAGGCGAACATCTGCACTCCAAGGGGGCCCCCGGTGGGAGAGAGGGTGTCTCCAAAACGTTTAAAGAACATAAGTTACAGTGCAATCAGTTAGAATTGTTTTGTTGGGAGTTTACATTTGGTATGGCCCCGGTGAACGCAATAGTGGCCACGAGAATATCAGCCTCCAAGAAAAGGGGACGGAAGAAAGGGTAGAATTGCAGGCTAAACTAATGAGGAATAGGTGGGCTAAGTGGTGCATTCAAGATGGGGAGAGGTGAAGCTACTAGGGGTCTGGCGGTGGGTACACTAAATGTAAAAGGTCTAAACTCCTGTGGAAGAGATCTCTGTGTCCCTAGAAGTGCTCTTCCTGCCAGAAACGCGATTAATACAAGGGGACAAACGGGCACTAAGAGGAGTGGGGATAGGGCAGGTCCACTGGGCATAGGGGAAATCCAAGAAGTGGGGGTTGGAATTATAATACACAAACAATGCAAACTACGAGAATGTGTAGCCACCAGCATGTAGGAAGGAAGATTGCTGGTACTCCAGGGGACATTGGAAGGGGCAAGAGTATTACTTGCAGCGGTATACACGTCCAATCAGGGACAAGCACAGTTTATACTCAGATCACTCCACATGATACAGGAACCGGAGGCAGTCTTGTACATCATTGGGGGAGACTTCAACGCCTGGCAAAATTAAACCTGGGACAGGAGAGCCGGAGGACAGGACGCACCTGGGGAAGGTGAGGATAGACTGGGGTACTTAGGGAGGGCGATTGAGACATGCGGTCCCCTAGATGTGTGGAGACAGCAACACCCATGGGAGGAAGAGTACACTTTTTTTCAGCCCCACCCAAAACATACACTAGGATTGATTACCTACTACGAAACATGGATCAGGGGACAAGGGTGATGAACAGCGAAATCAGACCGGTGGGCTGGACCGACCATGATATGGTATTCGTGACCCTAGATATAGAGGGGCTCCATAGACCGGCTGGTGCAGTAATGAAACACTCTGGAAGGACCCCCTCTTTGCAGACCAACTTGCCAAAGTGATCTCTGACTATTTTGAGCTACACGATACCGGGGAAGGGAGCACAGGGATGGTCTTTGATGCTGGGAAAGCAACTTGGACAGGGCTGCTAATTAGAAAGGGGGCTGTTACCGGCCACTCCAGGGTTAAGGTTTGCCAGCGCAGTTGCAAAGGCGGAGCTAGTGACGTTTGCTTTTGGGGAATGGGTAGTTATGGGTAAGGTGCGCGAAGCGCCAGTTAACGGTTTGTACACGCAGAATAAAGACGTGTTTATAAACCTCTCTGTGTGTGCGTCCCGTTCGAGGCAACACTGGCGACGAGGTTGTTTTCCTGCACACACATGAGTCCTCCTTTTAGCAGTCACTGCAGGTGCGCTGACTGGGGCACGCTCCCAAGTCCCCCCCTTCTTCGCTGCACAAGCAGCCGCGATGCCCATCCATGGCAACCCGCAGGGCCTCCTACTCCTCCTACGCATTTGTGAAGTTGTGCGCGCTCAGAGGGCGCGTCAAGCCCTGGCAGCCCGTCAGGCCCTCCAAGTACACACGCTTCATATGTGCGAGCCGGTTTCTCTTCCTCCTCACGCGACCGGCAAAGACAATCAGTCTGATGCAATACATACGACTCAATGAGCAGAACGTGACATATGGAGCTTCCCTGCTACAGCTCACATACGCACCAGTGAGTGAAGTATCCTCTCAATTCCGGGAGCCTCAGACCATCCAGGCCCCCCCATAGCAAAGCCAGGCAATAAAAACACACCTACGCCTGACTAACCAACAGTTGTACACTCAGAGCCAATCGCACACAAGCAGGATACCTCGACATCCACCTACTGGTGCAACGTAAAGGTGCTCTACTAAACTCAAATCATGAGCAATCCTGCGTCCCCATAGCCTGCCCGTGCAGTGAAATCCATACAGCTGAGGATGCCTCTACCATTCACCATGACGCCCCAGGCCATGAAAGGGCCCAGATGGACTGAATGGATGGAAGACTTTCAGCACTTTGTGAGGGGGTCCGGGGATGGTGACTCCCCCAACATCAGAGACATTTTTCTTAACTTATTAGGTGATGAAATAAAGACCATTGTGAAGACAATCCCCTCTGCTGAACAGAACAATTTCGCAGAACTGATCAAGGCACTAGATAAACTCCTCATCATCGAAGTGAACCGTGACTACGAAAGATACCTATTCAAACAATGCACGCAAATGCCACAGGCGACAGTGGATGAGTTCATAACCCGCCTAAGAGTAAAAGGGGCACATTGCCAGTTCAACACATTTTCCCTCGAGGAGGCAATAAGGCCGAGGGTCATAGAAGGCTGTCTCTCCCCCGCACTCAAAAAGCAACTATTACAAAAGCCTCTCACTATCCCTGAGGTCAGTGAGCGTCCATGGGTGGCAACGGAAACCCCAAACAGGACACCAATGAACTTGTTGCAGCCAACAGCCACCTCGCCAGGGTGACAGAAGTTTGCACCCGTACAGACCACAAGGCACATAAGTCCCACGTCAACAGAGATAATGCTATCGATGTGGAATGACTTTTCCGCACTCAGGGTCATGCCCAGCCCTATCACAGCGCTGCACCAACTGCGGGAGAGAAGGGCACCTTCATTCAGTGTGCAGCGAAGGGATACCATTTCCACCGACTTGCCCGCAAGCGCCCACCAGGACACCCTTCCGGCCACCATCCCCACAATACAGACAACTACCAACAAGGACAACAGTGATACGTCAGAGCGATCGATGAATACCAAGAACCAGGATACCCGCCAATACCCGACCTAGCGGATCAGGCTCGATACTTCACGGATGAATGTGACAACCTGCCGGCAGAATACAGGACTGATGAATTCTATCAGGACGATCCAGCGACCGCCTACAATACACCCTATGATCCATACAATCAGGATGAGTTCGTCAACCTCATACGCGACAACGAAGAGGCCAGAGAAGCCCCCAAAATCCCGATCAAGATGGGAAACTGTCAATTCCAATTCATGGAAGACTCGGATGCAAACGTAAATATCATGGGTGAGCATGACTATGCCAGGATACCGAACCCGCCAGCGCTCGACCCATCACAATTGCACATTTTTCAGTGGGGAGCTGCCACGCCTCTGCAGACCGCCTCGTGCAACGGTTCTTCCTAAACGGTCGCCAAGTAGACACTACTATCCATGTCATTCGCTCGCTCGCTAGGAGCCGATGCCTACTCAGCTACCACATTGCATCTTGCCTAGGCTTGATTGAAATCCACGTGAAGGCGGGTGACACCATAACCGCAACTTCGAACAAACAGAAGACGAAGGATGTCACTGGCATGATCACGTACAATCAATCTCAGAACCTCATCATGCAAGAAGACATCTCAAGGAAATTCCCAAAACTTTGCTCAGGTCTGGGGAAACTTAAGGCCCCCTGTATCAAACTTCACATTGACCCCTCGGTGAGACCAGTGCCACAACATCCCAGAAGAGTTGGTTTCCACCTCCAGGAGGCAGTGTCAAGTGCACTCCAACAACTGCTCTCTGACAGAATCATCGAACCAGCAACTGATCCTACAGCATGGGTGTCTCCCCTCGTGGTTGTACCGAAGGAGGGAGGCAAGATACGTCTGTGCGTGGACATAAGGGTAGCCAACACTGCCATTCAACGTGAAAGGCATCCAGGTCCATGCATTGAGGACATGATTGTACAGCTAAATAACGCCCAGGTGGTCTCCAAAATCGACCTGATCCAAGGCTACCATCAGTTGGAGTTGCATCCGGACTCGAGAGCGATCACGACTTTCGCAACGCACGATGGACTATTCAGATACCGGAGACTAAACTTCGGAATCTCGTCCACAGCCAAGATTTTCCAGGAAGCTATATGCCAAATCATCAGGCCCGTACGGGGCGCTCTGAACTATAGCGACAATATTCTTGTGTTTGGGTCATCAAAGGAATCCCATGACAGAGCACTACATGCCAGCTGCGAGGCATTACAAGCGGCTGGCCTCACGCTCAACATTACAAAATGCCAGTTCAGTAAAACAAACCTTAAATTCTTCTGACACATCTTTTCCAGTGAGGGGATGATGCCAGACCCCGACAAAGTCGACAGGATTACCAACTTAAGTGAACCTCAGCAGGTTGCGGGGTACTGCGCAAGATACATCCCTCACTATGCTTCCCTCACTGAACCGCTCAGGAGATTGCTACAGAAAGAGGCAGTATTTGAATGCACTCCGGCATGTCAACAGGACTTCACTGACATCAAGCAAGCCCTCACCGAAGCTCACCGCCTCGCCTATTTCAACCCGTCGTGACACACGGAGGTGGTGGTGTATGCAAGTTCAGTTGGCCTTGGAGCCATCCTGGCTCAAACCAGCGGCGCAGATGTCAACCACATGTAGTTGCCTATGCAAGCAGGGCCCTGTCAAACCCGGATTTGGCCTACTCCCAGGCTGAAAAAGAGAGCCTAGCCGCCGTTTGGGCGTGTGAACATTTTCACAACTTTCTAATTGGAAAAAAAATTCAACCTAATTACGGACCACCAGGCACTTCCCTCCCTATTCGGGAACCCACACACCAAGATGCCCCCAAGGATCGAGCGTTGGGGCATTCGCCTGCAAGAATATAATTACAACATCATCCATCAACCTGGGGGCGAACTTAATCCCGCTGACTATTTGTCGCGACACCCAGTCGGAGCCCCGATAACTCGGAAAGGGGATGTTGCATACGTGCATTACATTGCATCAAACTCGCTACCACCAGCCCTATCAATTGAGATGGTCGCTGCCGCCTTGACCGCAGACCCCACAACCGCTCTCGCCATCATCAGCCTCACAATGACCAGCAAATGGAAAGACCACCAGAGAGCAATGCTAGCCCACCCGGGAGTGAGCAAACAGGAAACCGAGAGGCTGGCTCAAGTGCATAATGAACTGGCGGTAAAAGACAACAACATCCCACTGCGGGGGTGCCGGATCATCACCCCAGCCACTCTAAGGAGCGAGGTTGTTCGCACAGCCCATGAAGGACACAGAGGGGTGGAAAACACTAAAAAACAGCTGAGGTGCCATGTCTGGTTACCCTTCCTAGATGCTGCAGTCGACGAGTGGGTGAAGAACTGTCACGCCTGTCAATGCACGGCACCAGCCGAAAGCCCTGCCCCATTACAGCACACGCAGATACCTGATCAGCCATGGGAGCGAGTAGCCATGAATTTCTATGGGCCCACGGAAGCGGGTGATTATCTCCTACTCCTAATAGATGAACATTCAAGATTTCCGATAGTCAAAAAGGTCACCACCACTGCTTTTCCCCAATTAGCAGCCATTTTGGAAGAAGCACTCAGCGAATGGGGAATTCCCAAAATAATCAAGTCCGACAATGGACCGCCGTTCTGTGGACATGAGGTTGGGACATTGGCAAAGCACTTAGGTTTCAGGCACATGAAAATAACTCCTCACCACCCGCAATCGAATGGGATGGCAGAACGCTTCATGGCGTCAATCAAAAAGACGATACAGAGGGCCAGGGTTGAAGCAGTCAATCTGCATCAAGCACTATGCCGACTCCTGAAAGACTATCGGAACACACCGCACAAAGCCACGAATAAGGCACATGCCGAGCTCATGCTCCGCTATGACGTGCAAACCCACATCCCACGAAACCCATCAGGTGCGGAGCCTCCAGATGCGGAAATCCTCCAAAGAGACGCAGAAGCAAAAGAAAGAGCAAAAAGAGACACTGACATTCGACGTCGAGCAGTGCCAAGAGACTTCCACATTGGCGATGAAGTCCTCATACAACAGCCAATGCCCAGGAGGACAGATTCGCGTTTCGCCCCAAGCCCCATGAGGGTCACCACAGTGAAAGGGACGCTGGTGACCGCCGAAGATCAAGAGAGAGCCATAACAAGGAACTGTCAGCAGTTCAGACATTATCCCAAGAGAGAAGACACCAAGACACCTCAAAGACCTGCTACCCTGGAACCGAGGGCTCCATGAGATGACCTGTGGACCCCTCCTGAAGGAGATCCTGGAGGGACAGACCAAGAGTTGGAAACCCAGAACACAGCAGGGTCAGCAGCCCAACATGGAAGACCACGTCAGACGATCAAGAAACTGACGCAACTGGTCGAAGAATGTTCAGTTGATGTTCAGATATTTTGTCCGGGGGTGGTGTTACCGGCCACTCCAGGGTTAAGGTTGGCCCCCACCGTTGGCAAGGTGGAGCCAGTGACGTTTGCTGTTGGAGAATGGGGAGTTATGGGTAAGGCGCGAGAAGCGCCAGTTAACGGTTTGTACACGCAGAATAAAGACATGTTAATAAACCTCTCTGTGTGTGCGTCCTCCTTTGCCCGTTCGAGGCAATAGGGGCGAGGCATAAAAGAGAAAAAAACCTGAAGGAGGAAAGAAATAGTAGATGGGGAGGAACGAATGCACGCTACAGAGGGGAACATGAGATTAGGGAGGAGATGCTCAGTAAGAGAGCAGGGCTGAAAACACTGTGGAGATCATGTGGAAATTGAGGTACCTCAAACAGAAGTTTTATGAAAGGCGGGATAAGGCAGATGCACTGCTGGCAGCCGGACTTCAGGCGCAGGGGGCGGAAAGGTGAGTTTCCAATCTAGAAGACCCCACAGGAGAGACTAGGGTTGCACCAAAAGACATAGCAGAAGGTTTCGCTCAGTACTATGAGGAGCTTTACAAATCCGAATCCTCCAGCGGGGAAACTGCCGTGGGAAAGTATCTAAGTGAGGTGGATATGACTAAGCTCACAGGCCCACAGGTGGAACACTTGGAGAGCCCAATAACACTGAGGAAGTGGGGGCGTGGCTTGGCGGCCATGCAAGCGTGAGCTAGTCTTGGAGAGCTCCCACTAGATTCGGCAAGAGATCCTGGAAAAGGCCGTAAGCAGAAGAAAAACGATCGAACAAAAGCTGGGAAAAGGTACTGGAAAGCCCAGAGAACACTCAGGAGAAAGTCCGGAGAAAATCGGAGTCTGGGGAGACAGAAACGGAGAGTGCGAGATACGCGGCACCGTCACGCAAAATGGCGGGTGTGCCTCGCTGAAACAGCCGCTCGCCCCTGAGAAGGAAGCAAGCGAAAAAAGAAGGAAGATGGGGCTTGAGGGCGCTGACGGCGGACAATCAGCCTAGTGAAGGCCTTTGAGTCGCCGTGGAAAGGTGGCGGGCCGGTCGCTGCGGGAGACGGACCAACCGCTGCAGGGGGGAGAAGGCCGAGATACACGCTGTCGCACTGCTCCAGGGCAGGCAAGCAGAGGCGCGGACGCCTACGGTTGCAGACGGCGAGCGGCGATCCGCAGCACAGACCGCCACCGAGGCAGCGGCGGCGGAGCTCACGGGGACCTGGCGGGCGGCCTCCCCTGGCCGCCGATAGTGAGCACGAGCGGCTGTCCCTGAGCGGAGGCTGATGGCGGGGACGCCGAGGGATCCAGCTAAGCGAGAGGAAGTCCCGAGGTCAGAAGGCGAAGGAGGTAAACAGAGCGTTCGACCCGGGTCAGGGGGCCGATCTGGAGACCGTTGGACACACGTGAAGGGGCTCCCTTAAAGAGGTACCCAGGCCGTCAGCAGGCACAACGGATGGTGATACGACGGGGACACATCCCCGCATGCGGCCAGCTTCCCCCCCAAAACACCGGAGCAGACGGAGGTCAACAGCAGGGCCACTGAAGGGAAGGCCAGAAAGGTTAGTCGAGTACCCAACCCCAGGCCCACTCCGGGGATCATAGGACATACGTGGGAGGATACAGCCCACTCAAAACAGCGTATAGGCAATTAACAGAGACCCCCCCAAAAGGGCAGCGAATCACGTAACTGGCTTGCAACACTGCGGGGGAGGCGGCCCTGAGGACAGCTAGCCTCCTTCCACACACACCAGCACAGAAGAAATAGCCAGGGAAACGAGAAGAAGACAACAATCGTTCCTCCGGTGCGGCCATGTGAGACAGCAGAGCTGCACAGGTGCGGCTACCGGGCAATACCGGGGGGAGAAGGGGTGAGGCCACCTATCGGAGGACGGCACAAGGGGGAGGCCGCAGGAAGGACCCCAGCCCAACACAGTAACAATAAAGCCAACACTACGAAGTTGAAGCAAAGACTTGCACGAGCAGGACCCACATACTGGCACAAGGCAACTGAAAACAACATGCCGGATAAACAAAAAGGCAGGGGGAGGCAGACGGTCATGGAGTCATTTGCCCGCAAAAATGAAGACCAGCAGCCCGAGGCAGCTGAAATGGACACGGCAACGCCATACGTTACGCAGGGAGAGATCAAACAGGTGGAGGGCAGCATTCTGGAGGCCATAGAAGCACTGAAGACATCGATAGAAGGCAAGCTAGATGCAGTAATCGTGGACGTGGGGCTCCTTCGGCAAGACACGAGAAACCTGGCAGAGAGAGTGACAACGGTGGAACAACAAGTACAAAGCAATACAGCGAACATGGCCACCTCCCGATCGCAAATGTCAGAGGCGCTGGAACGGATCAGCACACTAGAACGTAGAGCCGAGGACGCGGAAGGCAGGGCCAGATGCAACAATGTACGCATAGTGGGGCTGCCGGAGGGGGAGGAAGGCAGAGATCCCACGGACTACATATAGAACTTACTGATTCAAGCGGTGGGAGCCGGGACTCTGTCCCAGGGTTTCGTAGTAGAAAGGGCACACAGAGCATTAACTAAGAAACCACGCCCGGGGGCACCACCGAGGCCTATAATCGCGAAGATCATGAACTTTAAAGACAGGGAAAAAATCCTGGCGTTCTCGAGAGAAGGTGGAGTCATAATCTGGAATGGAGCCAGGATAACCATCTACTCAGACTACACGGCACTCGTGCAAAGACAGAGGGCTCAGTTCTGGCCGACCAAAGAACGCCTCCGGGCTGCGGGTGTGAAGTTCATGCTATTATACCCGGCTAAGCTTAAAGTGCTGCACAACGGGAGGACACAGATCTTTGAGACCACAACTGACGCCCAACTGTGGATGGACCAACAAGGGATCCCACGGCCGGAGGGGGGGAATGGACGGAACAGAGAGGCACCCCGACGTGGCAGAGAGGGAGATTGAGGACAGCATGCACGACCTAGACCGGGCGAGACAGAATCTGAGAAACACTGCGGTGGGCCGCCGGTTGCCACACCACCTCGTTGCAAAATAAAAAAAGGGAAAGAAAACACAGAAATACACCCTGCGGAAATGTGAAAGAGCAGGATAATTAACAGTTCAAGAGTTCAAAGGCCTAAATTAGTGAGTTATATTGGGAGCACAAGACTTCTGGAACTGGACCGCCAAGACCCACAGTAGGAAACCCAAGCAGAGACAATGTTTGCAGTGTCAGTTCTAAGGCACTACGCCGCAACAAGTACGCCTGTGGAAAAGAAGGCGGTACCTGGAGAGCGGTGGGGCCCGAGCAGGGGCAGGGAGGCTGGGCGTTTGTTGTTGTTGTTTTCAGTAGTTTGGAGGCTAAGTTTGCGGGGAGAAGGCACGAGGAAAAGAGGACATAACGGACAACGAGGTCATGGCGGAAGCACAGAAGATGGACATATGGGACAGCGCCGGGGCGCTGGGGGCCAGCGGAGAGCACTGAAGGGAAACGCCGATATAAAACTGAAACCAAGGGCCGTAGGATCAACTATACCCTGGGAAAACGCAGGAGAAGGAGGACATGCAAATCATTTAAAGTGCTACTGTAACGCTCACCTGATTCCCGTAGAGGCGCCGGTCTTGACTGGGCGTATACCGTATCTTCAAAGGTGATGTGTAACACACGGCTGGCTCTTTGGGCTGGACCTCTGTGCACTGTATGTCTGACTTGAAGGGTAAGATGTCTGCAGATAGAAAATATGGGATTAATGAACTGGGTTATTGAATGTCTCTCTCTTCTTCCCTTTCTCTTCTCATGTAGAACCCCAAAGGTTAACGCTCTCACCTTAGGTAAGTGAACGCCGTGCTCTCCATCTGCCTCGGGGCAGGGTGCTGTAACCAGTTTCTTCACTGGATAAGGGGAGCAGGCCTCTTGACTTCAGAGGACTGCTGTCCGTCGTTTACTGCACGAACGGTAAGTTTCGAGTAATTCTAATGTCTTTAAAAGTCTTTAGTAATGATGTCTCTTGTTTTGCAGGGTTCCGGCGATGGTGGATGACGGGCTGAAGTGAGTTGAAGATGGAGCCCGTGTGATGAATAGAAGCGCCTGGAAGCACGTAAGTAAGCGCTTGTTGCCTGCTTCACGATGCGCTCTAACTGTCTTTTTATTTTGCAGGTACAAGTTCGGAGCGGCTGCAGGGTGCCAGAATACCCACTGGGTTAGATGTGGAAAGGAGTAATGGCAGGTGAGTATTAAAGTTCCCCAATGTCTTTAAACGCACCTTGTTTTGTCTTTCAGATGCGGGATGCAGCGCCGAAGGCATCCGGAGCGTGCAAAGAGTTGGTAAGCTTTTGTCTTTCAGATGCCGGAATGCAGTGCGAAGACCTCCGGAGCGCACGAAGAGTAGGTAAGCCTTTGTCTTTCAGATGCCGGAATGCAGCGCGAGGCGTTGGTGACAGCCGATGGACCAGGTAAGAGAAGCGCTGTCACTGAAGACTGTAATGCTAACCTGTTCTTTCTTGTCTTTATAGGTGTTGCTGAAGACTGGATTCAGGATGGTAAGCCTTTTTCCTTAGGTTCAGGTTCAGATGCAGAAGACACGATGAGCGTTCTGCTGCAGAGGATGCAGAATAACGCAAAGCAAGATTCATCCATCGGGTGTGGTTTAAATAGCCTCCTGTAGTGCTTAGATGTCTCCTTCCACAGCCACGCCTAGGTAAGAAAAGAGTTCCTGCTTTCCAGAAGAGTTCCAGTGTTCTGAACCTAGGGAGTGGCTCCTGCCCCACCCAACAGGAAAAGTAGTTCCAAACAGAAGAGGATCAGAGGCTCAACTGGCAGGCAAGTAAGCAGCATGGTCTGCTGCAGGTAAGTCCACCCAAGCATTATGAGCCCGGCGCTTCCAGCGCTGGGACTGGGCATATTTATGAGCCTGGTGCCACTGGCGCCAGGACTGGGTCCAAAAGGTCCCAATTGGGACTGGTTGGCACTCGGAACCTGGGTTATGGATCTGCTTCCAAGGGAGTTGGGAAAACCCTGACCTTTTGGAAGCAGAGATCATGACAGCTACAGGAGAGAGGCGGGACATCGATCCCCGAAAGAGGCACACCAGGAGGACATAAAAGTGAGCGGGCCCATGGGACGGAGCGGGCCACTAGCGTCTACCCCCACAAGAACCAAGATTACCTAAATATTGTCACATGGAATGTTAGAGGGCTAAATGCATATGTCAAGAGGCTAAGGGTCTACACCTGGTTAAATAAAGCGAGAACCCACATTGCAGTGCTGCAAGAGACGCATCTGACAGCTGGAAAACAAACCAAGGTGGCCAAGAAATGGGGAGGCCAGATGTACAGCTCAACATACTCCAACTACGCAAGGGGGGTGATGACCTGGATCGCTCCGAGCACCCCATTCCAGCTCATCAACCAGGAAAAGGACGTTGAGGGCAGGGTCCTGATCATCCACGGAATGTTGGAGGACCGGGAGGTGTGCCTGGTGAACACCTACGCCCCCAATCATGATGGAACAACTTTCTTTAAGTCACTCATACCCCGGCTGGCCCCGTACAGGAACGCCACGATTATCTGGGCCGGAGACCATAATTGCACATTGGACCCCCGACTGGATAGGTCGGACGACAAGCATAAACGAGCAGCGCCACCAGCACGAACGTTACGGAAGATTCTGGACCAGCTCGAACTGGAAGACATCTCGAAGAAGGTACATGAGGGGGAAAGGGGATACACACATTACAGTGCTCCGCATGGGACATTCACCCGGATAGATTACCTTTTCACGGGTAGAGAAACACTGGGTGAATTCACTGAGGCACATCTACACCCACGAACCCTGTCCGACCATGCCCCCTGAGAGTCACATGGGCACATACACATAGGGGAGCCCCCATACCCACATGGAAACTAAGGGCAGAAGCACTGCTGGATGGGGAATTCCAGGAACATATCCAAAGCACGATAGAAGACTACTTTGAGCATAACTCGGGTAGCGTGGACAGCACAGTGATGATCTGGGAGGCCCTTAAGGTGGTGGTCAGAGGTGCGGCAATGGGGAAGATGGGAGGACTCAGGCGGGAAACCCTGGCACAACTGGACGAGTTAGAAAGGAAGATTGAGAGGGCTGAGAAACGGGCGGGGGAGAATGGAGGAGAACATGACAATCTTACCACCCTGCGGCAACAATGCACAGTGACTTGGGAAAGACTGGGGCGCCTAGACTATGGGAAGTATATACAGAAGCTGCACTCAGAGGGAGATAAGCCCAGCAGACTCCTGGCCTGGCTAACCAAACAGGAGGCCAAGCGGGGAACCGATTAACGCAATTCAGAATAGCCAAGGGGAGGTGATAAGGTCCCAGGAGGGTGTAAATGCGGTATTCTCGCAATTCTACGAGAAACTGTACACTAAAGTCCAAGAAGCAGAGGAGGGGGACCTGGAGGATGCTTTCGCGGAAATCAGGCTCCCACAATTAACCGAGGAGCAGGCCCAAATGCTGGACGCTACCCTTACCGTAGAGGAACTGGCGGAAGTGATCGCCCAAATGCCGCCAGGGAAGTCCCCGGGGCCAGACAGGCTACCGGGGGAATTCTATAAAAAGTATTAAGACAGTTTGGCCCGCAGACTGCTAGAAACATTGGAGGAGGCATACGAGACAGGGAGGCTCCCGAATAGCATGTCAGAATCCATTATAGTACCAATACTTAAACCAGGGAAGCCACCCCTCGAGTGCGAGTCTTATAGACCAATTTCCCTGATAAACCAGGACTCTAAGATCCTGACAGCGGCGCCAGCTAACCGGCTCAAAAGAGTGATAACCACGCTGGTCCACACAGACCAGACAGGGTATGTACCAGAACGAAACACGACATGGAACCTCCGGAGACTCCATTACGTCATTGATAGGACTAACCAAGCAGAAGGGGAGTGCGCAGTAGCTTCACTAGATGCGATCAAAGCATTTGATTCGGTGAGCTGGGACTGGCTTCTGGGAGCGCTCGCCCATTTTGGGATAGGACAGGGGTTCCTTCGTTGGATAAAGCTACTCTACAAAGATCCGAGAGCAAGGGTCAAGACAGGTAGGCTTGTCTCCGGGGAATGGAGCATAGAGCGAGGTACGAAACAGGGGTGCTCGCTGTCTCCAATGTTATACATTTTAGCCCTGGAACCATTTGCGGCCTTCCTAAGAATGGATTACAAAGACACGGGCATAGCGATAGACGGGGAGACACACCAGATATCGATATACGCAGACGACATACTGCTCTACGTCCTGAACCCACGCACCCACCTGCAAGATTTACTTGAGGCACTGGGAGGGTTCGGTAGGCTATCGGGAATTACTGTTAACAGGGAGAAATCCTCACTGTTCCCCCTGGCTGGCCTGCGAACAGTTCCACCAGACCAGTTGCCACACCTGGGCCTCACATGGACCCCGACCACCTTCAGATACCTGGGGATAGACATTTACCATGATACCACTGACACACATATAGCCAACACGCAGACAGCCCTGGACAAGATTGAGAACGCCATGCAGTTCTGGAAGACCCTACCATTGGGGATGATAGGCCGAGCGGCCTTACTGAAGATGACGGTCCTACCCCGGCTCCTATATTATTTTACCAACATCCCTTACAATATCCCAGGGGCTTTCTTTAGACGCCTGCACACCATGGTGAGAACCTTCCTGTGGGGAGGGGGGAGAAACAGGGTAGCACTGAATACACTACAAAGGGGCTACGAGTGGGGGGGCATCAAACTCCCGGACTTCGAGCATTATTACCTAGCGGCACAACTCCAATTCGTGGTGCGATGGCTGGGGGAGGAAACCTCCATAGACGCATTACTTTTTCGGCCAGCACTCCGGCAATACTACTTGAGAGAACTCCTGTGGATAACTGCTGCCCAGGCTAAAGCCCTTCCCAATATGGCCCGGCTGGGCCGGACGCTATGGAAAAGAGCCTGGAAGACTCAAGGCACGCAAGACCCCTGCTCGAGACAGATCCCCTTGGCGGGTCTGGTAGACACTCGAATAACAAGCCTGGCCACGTATAGGGCACAATGGGAGGACAAGGGAGTAGCCCAAATAGGGGACTTGTGGCAAGATGGACAATGGGTCGGATTTCAGTCCCTGGTGGAGGAACAGGATGTACACAAAAGCCAATTCATCCTGTACAACATCTTAGTACAAACAATAAAGAAGAGATGGGAAACCATGCCAGAGGCAGAGGCAGAGGACACTGAGGGTGAGCTAGACACCTGGCATGATATTTCTGAAGGAGGACATACTGTGTCCAGGCTCTACGAACAACTATTAGGTACCACTAACAAAAGGACACTGAACGCGCGAGCAAAGTGGGAGGAGGAGCTCCAGCAGCCCTTCCAGGACGAAGAATGGAATAGAACCCTCCAGTATACGAAAAAGGTTTCTAGGAACGCCAGGTTTAGGCAGCTGCAAATCTATATTGTTCACAGAGCATACCTAACTCCCAAAAGAATGACAAAGATCGGAAACGGACAAGCTCTCAGCTGCCCACGCTGTCGGGAAGAACAAGCAGACATGGTGCACATGTTCTGGTCGTGCCCAAAAATAACAGACTTCTGGAATACAATAAGGGGCAAGGCGAGGACAGCGGGAATCCATATGCAAGCTTGGTCACCTAGGTCTTATATACTGGGCCTATTCCCGAGGGGAGACAGGCAGATGACACACGTGGCAAAGATGAAAGACCTGATGACAATACTGGCGAAACGCCGCATAGCAATGGCATGGAACACGAGTGAAGGACCCTCGACAGAGGGCTGGTGGGCAGATCTACAAAAGTGGGCAATAGCTGAAACGACAGTCTGGACGAGAGCTACGCAGAGGGGAGAAGGCAACAGCGGGGCCCGAATACTGGTGTGGAACACCCTGGTGCAAGACCTGTTCAGAGACGGAGAGGAAGACAACATGAGTGACGCGGCTCGGAAAGGGGGCAAGCTGACTCGCCCGCGCCCGGGAGCGAAACATAGACTAGAGGAATACATCAATTGGGAAGGAGGAGGCCTGGCCGTGGCCGGAACGAACGATGGATAAGATAGACCCAACCCCAAGGTGTCAGAATACGTGTTTATGGACAAGGAGGAGCCACTCCCAAGAGAGGGAAGGGGGTGGCCGGGGAAGATGGTCTCTCCGTTATGAACTTAACAACTTTTGGTGAGCGGTCCATGGCGATAATGGACCACGGACATAAAACAGCTGCCTTCAAGGGGAGGGAGAGTGTGGGGTTGGGGGGAGTTGGGAAATGCATTTTTTTTCTTTGTTGTAAAACCAATAAAAAGAAGTTAAAAAAAAAAAACACTGAGGAAGTGCAGGAGGCAATATCACGCCTTTCGAATAGAAAGGCGCCAGGGGAAGACGGGAATACTATTGGGTTCTATAAGAAATACGCATGGGTCCTGTCTCAACACATGGTCAAATTGTATAACCACATCCTATAAACAGGGGAGCCGCCAGCCACATTAATATCTGTCATTCTGAAGGAAGATAGGGACCTGACCCAACGTGCATCATATCGCCCCATTTCACTCCTGAATGTGGACAAGAAAATATTTACGTAAAGTCTGGTAACACATTTCGAAGAGAAACTGCCTCAAATCATCCACCCAGACCAGATGGGATTCATAGCAGGTAGACAGGGAACAGATGTGATCAGAAATACCCTGGACCTTATGGAGCATGTCTGGTGGGGAACCGGGGGACAGTATGCTACTGAGTATAGATGCAGAAAAAGCATTCGACGAGTAAAATGTTTTTTTTTATTCACAATAGTAAGGAAGATAGCAGTGGGAGACAGAATGGGCAGAGCCATCCGGGCAATCTACTCAGGTCCCATGGCGAGGGTGGTGGTGAATGGGACAAAGTCCAGGGAATTTGGACTTAGCAGAGGTACTAGGTGGGGTTGCCCACTGTTGCCCCTTCTCTTTGCCCTGACGATGGAGCCACTGGGGGAAAGGATACGCAGGGACGGTCAAACAAGAGGCATCGGAGTGGAAGCCGATAGCCACAAACTAAGCATGTATTTCAGATGATATAATGGTATGTCTTTCAGAGGTAAGGGAGACAGCCCCGAAGGTTCTCCGGGTATTGCAAGAGTATGGAAAAGTGTCAGGCTTTAAGGTAAATGTGAATATGTCGATGTGATGCTGGAAATGCATCGGAGGGACAGGGCCTCCGTATCCTTGTCCTTTACTGCTCTTTATTGGGTGTTCTGTCGTGTTTTCCGTGCAGGAGTGTATGTGGGACTCCTGGCGGTGCAGCTCTCTTCCTTTTGGTTTGGTGAACGGACCCGTGGGATACCCTTAAGGCACCCATGGGTGGGGTTACAATCCTGTGCCTCTAGTGTATGTTTTTGGGCACCTCTGGGTGGCCCACAGAGCAGGGTATGGACTGGTGGCAGCTCCATGCTGAATTTGACAGGTGCGCGCATTATCCTCCATTTTGGGATACCCCGGCCCTGCCATTGGGATCAGTTGATTCCTGATGGAAAACAAGATGGCCCTGGTGGCCTCTTGCTTTCTATTACCCATTACCTTGTTTTCCCAAAGTCCCGGGAAGCCCTGACTTTGTCCCTTCTCCCTGACTGGCTGTTGGGTGGAAATGCCATATATGGTGTTGTTGTGAAGGCCCGGCCAGACTAGCTGGAGCCTTCCCGGTGATGTATGTTGTGGGTACCTCCTGTGGGTGGGACCTGGGTGAATAGAGTGTGTGACGAAATATGCATTCTGTGTTGTGGGTGTCTAGTATCTGGTGGTTGACACAATGACTGAGACAACCCTGCCCGAAACCGGTATGAATGCGGCTTGAAGTGTTGAAAGGCTCGGTACTTGTCCCACTACACATAACTTGTTGTGAGTGTCTGGAGAGAAGTGAATGGCATGAATTCCTCATGTGCTTGATTGGCTGCCTGCCTGCATGAATGCCCGTAGTCGTGATTGGATTCTTGAGTGTGACCCAACGGAATGAATGGGAGATCAACAGTATATCTGGGGACCTCTCACTGCTAGGAATCGTGTTCAGAAGCTGAAGTCCACTACGACGAATAACTGGTGTAACTGACGCTTGACCTTGAAACCCCCACTGGACAAGAAGGAGTGCTGTGGCTCTCCCTTGCAATCTGAAGGCTGCTGTGTTTCCAAGGACTGACCCAGAGAGGTCCTGGTAAGGGGCCCTCTTCCCGTGCTACGAGGGACCATCGTGCACAGCTGATCTTTGCCAACGCTCCCTGGTAGACAGACCTTCGACAGGCTGCCGACCCGATACGGGGACTGCTGCGGAACTCCAAGGAGAAGCACCCGGACTGTTGTCCGCCACTGTCGACAACCGCCGTCGCCGTCCGGAGCCGCCGTGCTCCCGTTTGCCTAAGAACTTCAATTGATCATCGGACGCTCTCGTCTGCATCGTCACCCGCTTGTCTCCCGCTGGAGAAGGCCCGACCGTCGACGTGCCGAGGAGCATCCACCGGTAGGTTTCCCGCCACCTAAAGACCACAGAGACGCCGACGACTCGACGCCCTTGCTGGCCCACAGTTCTTCATCATCTCTTTGCGGTCCAGAACTATCGTCACCGAGGTGCCCCGCACGCCTCTTCCTTGCAGGAGGCCAACGCTCTGTCATCGACGAGCACCGCCAGGAACGAAGCTGCCACTTCCCTGCCGTAGTTCACCCTGTTCACCGTCAGACGTTCGACGACCCGTGACTCCTGCCTTAAAGGAAGGGCACTCAAGAAGGGCCGTCGATTCCCCGACACCGAACGCCAAGTTCCCCGACACCTCTCGACGCTCCGTGGCTCCCGCCTGAAAGGGAGGCACTCAAGAAGGATTGGTCGGCGCATCGTCGGAGAACTCTACTCCACCAGGTACATTGGGGGGGTAAAACCTTAATAGGAAGAAGTAAGACTATCGAACATTATATAGACTGGGCTTGTGCTATATATCTTTATTTACAGGTTGCCCAGGTGGGGGGATCTCCACTCAGAATTGCGCCTAGTGGTAGGGGTCAATGTTCTGCCGATTGTTACAACCATCTTACGTTCCTGCCTATCTCTAATGCTGGTTTCCTCGTTATTAATCTGTGTGACATTTTAACCATACAGTTGATGCACTTTAATGAGATTCGATAACACTAGTGGTACCACTTAAGAATTGTGTATATTTATCATTATTGACTTCCAAGTACAAAGTGCGTTATTGTGATTGTGTACATACCTTTGAATATTAATTATATAAAGACTGTTTTCAGTAATACAGTGTGTGGACATTCCTTTGTGGGGGTTCGGGGACTACACTGTACTTACGAACCAGCCTGCATCATCTCCTGAGAAGCTAGGCCTTGATTGCTCGACCACGTACCAATAATAGAGAATCTTGGCTGGGGTCCTCTGTGCCTCTCCTCTACCACATAGAGAGCGGAAGTACAGACACCCCCTACCAGTCTTTACAGTTGGTCCACCTTCCCCTGAGAGGGATGACTTAGGAGCAAAGAGTGGAATGGGAGAGGCTGGGGGTACTGGTAGAGGAGGACAGTATAAAGTACCTTGGGGTAAGAATACCCAGGGAACTTGATAAGTTATACATAAGTTATACAAGGAAAACTTCCCCCCCTACTGCACCAGCTCTTTGGGGAACTAGACACCTGGTCGAAACTGACCATCTCATGTTTTTGTTTTTTTTTTATAAACAATTTTTATTATTTTATAACAACACACCAAACATTACAAAACTTGGGACATCCATGCACAGTTCGACATCATAATGTTATGAAACAGCTTTCTTCAGTCCCGCACCCTCCCACCCCCCCCCCACCTGAGCAAATTTGTCCATGTCTTCAGTCTGTAATTCTTCAGGCGGGTTTGCCATTTCATTATCCGTCTCGACATCACTTAGATCGGACTGAGGTGGGCCCCTCATAGTGGCCACCAGCTGTCTCCATTTAATTAGGGGTCCTACCTCCTCCTCCCCTCCCCTACATACCATGTCAAACCAAACATACGTTTCTGCCTCTGCCCATTTCAGAAGGTCAGCCCACCACAGTTCTATCCTTGGTCTCTGGGACGCTTTCCAGCCCATTGCTATCCTCCGCTTAGCCAGGATATATGCCAGGTCCTTCAATTTGCTTATGTGCCTTAAGTTACGTGGTCTAGGGAAACCCCCCAACATGCATGCCCAGGCCGACTCCACCTCTATAGCTATACCGCATCCTGCTAAACATGTCTTTAATTCTGACCAAAACCTTCCCACCTCCGGGCAGGCACAGAACATGTGCAGTAGCCTGGCCTCCATCTCCCCGCACCTAGGGCATTTCTGGACCACCTGGCCAGCAAACCTGGCGATCTTACTAGGGGTGAGGTATGCTCTATGCGTGACGTACAGTTGAATTTGCTGAAGCCTCAATTGAGTCAATTCCTTCCCCACCTTGGTCCCCAGCAGCTCATATATACGAGAAATCTCATGCCCACCCTCCGAGACATCATATATCATCTCCATAGTGGCATCCGGTTGCACAGTGAGCACCGCCGGTGGCCACCTTGCTTGCACCCTTTTTAGCATTCTAGTGTAAGTTATATGCTGCCCCTCATGCAACCCCATATCCTCTATCAGTTTTGGAAACTCCAATGCCTCCCCCTCTAGCCATATGTCTCCCAAGGTGGCCAGGCCCACTGGTTCCCAGTACCTGCGGACCCCCTGTATCAGCTAGGGGTCCTCTCCGCATAGCGCCACCAGCGGCACCTGCGTGGAGTACAGAACCGGGTGTCCCGATATCTGCCACGCTCTATGCCACAACTCCCAGCCCAGTACTAGAAGCCCCGCCATCTCCCAGACCCTGGATTTGGACAGCCATGCCACTTCTCTGAGGAAAAAGGGGTCCGGTTCCCTGCACATCAGTCTAGATTCTGCCATCTCATCTTCAGACAGCCACCTCGCCACATATTACAGCCGCCAGGTAATACAGTTCAAAGTTCGGCAAGTTTATCCCCCCCCCGTCACACGAGTTTTGCAGCTTCTAGAGGGCCACTCTGTTCCTGGAGTTGTTCCAAATAAAGCCCCGGCACAAGCTGTGGAGCCCAGCGAAAAAGCACCTTGGGATCACGTGCGGAATGTTAACAAAGAAATGCAGCAATCTAGGCAAGACCACCATTTTGAGCAGAGCGGCTCTCCCCACCATAGCCAGGGGTAGTCTGGACCAAAATCCCATGCTATTTTTAATTCCTGCCATCGCCTTTACTATGCTATGCGCATGTTCTTCTCCTGCTGTATGATGTATGTCTATTCCGAGGTATCAGAACGACTTGTGCACCAGGGTATTGGCAATATTGGCATGTTCTCGGGTCGGACATGCCTATACCTCCCCAGGGGGAACGCGCTAGATTTTTTGGGGTTAACTGCTATACCAGAGAGGACAGCAAATTGCTACATCACATCCAGAATGTACTGCATGTTCTCCTCTGGGTAACTCAGATACAGCAATATATCATCAGCATATAAGGAAACGAGATGCATACCTCCCGCGGTGTGGATGCCTATCTCCACGTATTGCTGTCTCAGACAGATGGCCAGTGGATATATAACATGGGTGACCACGGGCAGCCCTGTCTAGTTCCCCTGCTTAGCTGCCATTTATCTGAAATGACGGAACCCGTTTTAACTCTAGCAATCGTGGAGCTGTATAACATTTTCACCCACCTAAGGTATCCTGGTCCTACTCCATAGCCCTCCAAGGTCGCGGTCAGCCAGGGCCATCTAACTGAATCAAAGGCCTTAACCGCATCCAATGAGGCAATATCTAGTTCCCCTGAGTCTTCTTGTGTTTGATCGATGACATGGTGCAACCTCCTGAGGTTATCAGTTATGTTCCTCCCCGGGACATAGCCCGTTTGGTCAGTGTGTATCAGTTTACCAATAACAGCCTTTAGCCTATTTGCTAAGACAGCAGTGAGGATCTTACTGTCCTGGTTAAGCATTGAAAGGGGTCTGTACGACCCACAGTTTGTGCTAGGCTTACCCGGCTTCAGAAGCGGAATGATCACTGCCTCCCGCAGGGACTCTGGTAGTCCGCCTCGCTCGTACGACTCATTCTACATGGCCAGCAGCGGGGGAAACAGCTCTTGTTTATAAGCTTTGTAAAATTCGCTCGGAAGCCCGTCCGACCCTGGAGCTTTACAGGTGGGCAAGTGCTGTACTACCAGCTCAAGTTCTTCTCAAGTTCTTCTATTGTAATAGGGGTGTCTAAGGCTGCACGTTCTGCATCGTCAAGGGAGGCTAGGTCCACGTCCTCCAGCATTTCCTGGATTGCCTGGTCCCTCAGGCCACCTGGGTCCTCATAGAGGTGCTTGTAATATTTCAGGAAGTCTTCGTTCACCCCCTCCTGGGTATTGTGGGTCCGCCCCCCATCCCCTTCGATTTCTCTGATCACCGATCGCGGTGTCTCGCTCTTGTATAGCCAGGCCAGCAGTCTGCCCGGGCTTATCTCCACCCGCATGCTGTCTTTCCACATATTTCTTGTAGCTTATGTTACATAATCTATCCCAGCAATCCCCTCTAGCTTGTTGTAACTGCCTCATCTTATCTCTATCTTCTCTAGAGGTTCCCCCTCTGCGTGTCATCTCCTCCAACTCCTCCTCAATTCCTCTCAACTCCTGCTCTAGGCCCCCTTGGAGTCCCTTAGATTTTGATATGGCAGCCCCCCGCATAACCACCTTGAACGCCTCCCACACGGTTCCCATGGAGCTAACGCTACCAGTGTTGATCTCAAAGTATTCAGTGACCGCCTCTCTTAAATCCTCCCGAAATCCTGGGTCCTGCAGGGCCTCGGCCCTGAGTCCCCAGGTGGGGATCCGCTCCCTAGGGGGCTGGTGTCGCCACTCCAGGACCAGGGGGGAATGGTCTGAGAGCACCATGGCCTTATATTCCGCGCCTACAATCTCATCCGTCAGCTCAGTGGAGGTGAACACGTAGTCCAGTCTCGTGTAGAGATCATGCGGTGCAGTATAGCGCGAATATTGCCTGTCTAAAGGATGCAGCAACCTCCAGACGTCGGCTAGGTCAAAGTCTCCCAAGAGAGCCTGTAGCACCCTTGCTGCTGGGGTGGGTTTGTCTATTTTGTCATCCGATCTGTCTACCCTAGGGTTAAGCACACAGTTAAAGTCTCCATCCCATAGGATGCCACCACCCAGCATGGGGCTAATTTTACCGTATAATGTACTGAAATAGGCCGCTGTGTCCTGGTTAGGGGCGTACATGTTCATAATACACACTTCCCGATTTTCTAGCATCCCGTTCATGACGAGCAGCCTGCCATCTGGGTCTGCCGTGACCTGGAGCATCTGGAATGGTACATGCGGTGCCACCCATGTAATAACCCCTCTGGCATAAGCCGAATATGTGGCTCCCCCATGTGCCCCCTCCATTTCTTCCTGACCACTTCTAGTTTCTCCATAGTAAGGTGGGTCTCCTGTAATAACTCTACATCAATCCTCATCCTGTTCAGATACATCATCACCTTGTTTCGTTTCAGATAGCTGTTTAGTCCCCTGTCGTTCCAGGTGACCACTCTAAGGCACCCAGGCTCCATAACTGCAGTGTCCCGCCATCCTTCTCCTCCTGTTATCCCGCCCGTCAAGATTCTCATTTTGGCTCATCACCCATTCCCTCCCATCCACCGCCCCCCCATCCCTATCCCAACTCCAAAATCCCGAACTACAAACCACTGCACACCCCCACAGCCCTCACCCTTCCCCCCAATCTCAACCCCAACCCCAACAAATGCCCAGCTCCATCCCTGGATCTCAGGCCCCCGTGCGTTTGGCTCTGCCCCAGAACCCAGGCCCAGAGCCCAACAGGGTGTCACCGGACTGCCAGTGACCTAACTAAACTTCTCTATATGGGGTTATGAGGTCAGGCTCCGTGTAGCTCCCCTATTAATATCAGAGTTTCCAGTACCCCCGGATCACATTTATAACTGTGGCTCCAGGCATGTTCCCCTGCCAGTTATATGCAAAGCTATATTCAAGTCCCAATGTCACTTGCCCCCACCAAGGAAGCTCCAGACTCATGTTACTCATCTTCGCCTTCATTTTCCTGGATATTCGATTCCTGGGGGCAGCTCTGCGCATCCAGCCATCCCATGGCGTCCTTAGGAGTGTAGAAAAACAAGGTCCTGCTCTTGTGGAATACCTTCAATTTAGCTGGGTAGAGCAGCATGTACTTGTGGCCGGCTTCCTGCAATCTTCTTTTCACCAACCCAAAGTTCATGCGGTTACGCTGTACCTGCAAGGTATAGTCCGGGTATGCCGTTATATGCGCAGCCCCCCTCTGTATCGTGCCTCCCTTCTGAAAGTGCTCGAGGATTTTCTCCCCGTCTCGGTAATTTAGGATCTTGGCAATCACCGGTATCGGGGGATTCCCCGGCGGCGGCCTCTTCGTCAGGGCCCTATGCGGCCTCTCTACGGCGAACCCCTGGGAAAGTGCTCCCCGGGTATCTCCTGCAATAGCATAGACTCGTCCTCTGCTCGGGGGGGCGTGGCCTGCGTGCATGCTGTGAAGACAGGCTCCCGCGGAGCTCCGTCCGTGATCCTTCCATATGACTAGAATATCGCTGTAAGGGGTCGGTAATCCAGGTACGGACCGGACAGAACGGAAGGGGAACCACTTCCCGACACTCACCCTGACTCCCGGCCCGAATCGGAGAAGCAAAGCCAGAAAATGGGAAGCCCAAACTCGAGCCCCTGGGGCCCGCAAGATGGCGGCACCCGTTGCGTGCCAAGACTAGAGCTGCGACCAAGTGCGACATACTCCAGGGCGAGACGCACGCTAGCACCGAGGCCACTGGGGCTAACTGATCACGCTCCGGCTCCGCCTCAACCCTGGTGACTGCGCGGAAGAGCGAAGAAGTCTGGGATTGCACCCCCCGGGCCTACGGAGCGATCGCGGTAGGAGTGGAGAAATTTGCCCCGAGCCGGGAAGAGCGTGGCTGGTGCAGCAGGTGAGGAGGAGGAAGCGGAGCCTGCCTGATAGACCCGTAAGTGGGAGCCCACGGGTCCTCCAGCGAAGCTCCTAGAAAAGAAGCGGACAATAAGCCCCTGGGAACTATCCCAACAGAGGGCCGGGAACACCGAACCCCGCATCTGGGATTCGAAACTCCCAGAACTAAATTCACTAACCGAGAGTCTGTAGACCGGCCCTAGGGAAGCTCCTTGCTAGACACAGTGGCAAAGGCGAGCCGAGACCCTGAAACTAACGGGCAGCAGGGGCCTACGCCCGGTCCGAACAGCGACAGCACCCCATCCAACTGCCCTGGAAGTGAGAGAGGGGTGTTCGCGAAACCACAACTGGGTCGCCGGATACGGAGCTGCTAGGGGCTACTCGATATCACATCAGCCGAGAAGAAGGGGCTAGGCCAATCTGCACAGTGCGCGGAAACGAACCCGCAGCCCCAAAATGTCTCCCCCCAAGGGCAAGCTGAAACTGGTCATGATGGATTCCTTCACGACAGTTAGGCCCCAGAGACAGTCACAACAAGACCCAGAACCTGTCGAGGAGCGGCCCCAACAAGGAGAGCATCTCAAACATGCACAAGTCCTCCAAGCAATAGCTGCCCTCCGCACTTCACTCGAAGGAAGACTGGAAGAGGTGAAATCGGACATTCAGCTCATGCGTCAGGACGCCCGCAACCTAACGGAAAGGGTCACATTGGCAGAGACTACCCTCCAGGAAAACGTAGAGGACACCCGAGACGTGAAGAGGACGGTCCAGGATCTGGAACAGAAAGTGGTTAGGCTGGAGGCCCGCTCCGAGGAGGCCGAAGGGCAAGCCCGCTGAAACAATATCCGCATACTAGGGGTCACTGAGGACTTGGAGGGCCCAGACCCGACAGACTTCATCGAAACACTGTTGCTACAAGAAATTGGACCGGGTAACCTCTCCCAAGGGTTCTCCGTGGCAAGGGCCCATAGATCCCTCCAGAAACGTCCTCCACCTGGATCCCATCCACGCCCAATTATAGCTAAGATCTTAAATTTCCGTGATCGAGAAACCATATTGAGATACTCCAGAGAAGGAGGGGAGATAAAGAGGAAAGATTCAACAATAGTTATATACCCCGACTATACCTCTGCAGTGCAACGTGCAAGGAACTCCTTTATCCCAATAAAAGCTCGGCTAAGGAATCTTAATTTAAAATACATGCTGCTCTACCCATCACGCCTCAAGGTTCTCTATAATGGAAAAGCGATATTTCTAGAGACTCCAGCCGCAGTCAACATGTGGCTTGAACATAACAACCTGGCAGATGATGGAACAGGACCATCAAAGTCGGACCGGGGCTGATTGGGAACCTGCCAGAAAGAGAAGGAAACGGTTACTCCACACATGGAGACCGACCCCAACCAAGCACCATCCGATGCAAGCCTTCAGTAAAGTAAGCTATACCGGACGAGAGCTCAAAGGACTAAACAAGTGAAGTTAGGCAACCCACCCCGCTGAAAACTGTGGGAGCAGCCTGCCCACACACAACCTGATCCGGAAGGCCAGGAGTGGCCTGGAAGGCTCGGGACCCCCTGAGCGTTGCAAGTTGGGAGCAACTGCTAGGGACTGTTCATCTTGTTTTGTTTGTTTTTCCCCATTCAAGGCAATGGGAGTTACTCAAGTTACTGAATCTCCTACGTGTGAAATGAGCGATGCTGGAGAAGGTGTACGGGAGGGGAGATGGCATGGATCGGGGGACGCCGCGGTGGTCACTGGTAGGTGCCGGACTGATTTACAGACAATTCGATTGATTCGACATGGCATCTAATACTAAAATAAAGATAATGGGCCACATTCCGAGTATGGCGGTAAGGGATAGCGGCCACCGGTAACGAGACCGGTGGCAGAGATCCCTTACCGCCATACTCCGAGTTCCCTTTGCGCCCTCGCCCTTAACGCCTGCTTTGAGCAGGTGTTAAAGTCGAGGGCGCAAAAGGGCCTCCAAGCCAATAACGGTGACCGTAATGAACGGTCACCGTTATTTGCATCTTCCCCATTCCCATTGAGCCCTATGGGGGCTCATTTGGGAATGGGGAAGAGCCTTGGCGAATGGGGAATTACCGCCCCGCCAACCTTGGAATGGGACAGTAATTCTGCCATCCACCAAGGCGCTGCCGGTCTGGGTACGGCGTCAACCAAGGCGTTAATAGCGCCATTGGTTAGCGCCGTACTCGGAATGAGGCCCAATGACTTGGAATGTGAGGGGCCTGGGAACCTACTTACGCCGAAATAGAATCAAGTCTTAATTGAACAGAAATAGAGTGCAGATAGCGCTCCTGCAGGAGACACACTGCACGGCTGTCTCCCTGGCTAGACTGCGAGAACATTGGGGGGGACAGGGCGTGGGCACTACCTACTCCAAATACGCAAGAGGTGTGTACACTTGCATCCATCCCCAACTCCCTTTCCACTTAACCAGGTCTGAGACAGACCCTGAGGGCAGATTTGTAATTCTCTGGGGCCGCTTGGAACAGGATGAAATATGCATAGTGAACTCTTATCTCCCCAATACTAACATTCCAACACACTTGAACTCCATGTATGCTAAAATCGCACCTTACAGACATGGTATTTTTTTCTGGGGGGGAGACTTTAATTGTGTCCATGATGTGAGCCTTGACAGGTCCCAGCCCCACCCGAAAGGGCCCTCAGCGGCAACCACAGCCTTGTCCTTATTGTCAGATAGATTGAACCTAGCCAACATTTGGAGAGAGCGCCATCCTGACTCTCGGGGGTACTCATACTTCTCCTCCCCTCATGATCTTCACACGAGGATAGACTACATCTTCATAGGCAAAGAACACCTGTCACAAATAGAAGAAGCGCATTATTTGGGAAGGACCATTTCAGAACACTCACCGCTCTTAATAGATTGGAATGAAACTGGCCCCAGAACCCCTATCCCTATGTGGAGAATGCCGATAGACGCCCTAAGTGACCCGGTGTTCAGGGAAGAACTGCATTAATTTATAGATAGTTTTATTGAGAGGAACACGGGAAGCGTTACCCACCTGAGCACGATGTGGGACGCTCTCAAAGTAGTGGCCAGGGGGAAAATCATCGCGAAAGCAGGGGCATCAGGAAACAATTGAGGGGCGAATTGGAGCAGTGGGAACGACAGATTGAGCAGCTCGAATCTACTCCGGTGAATACTCACCAAAGAGAAGATAACCTTAAGGAACTTAGAGTTAAATGTGCCCAGGCATGGGAAAGACTAGCCAAGTTTGATTATGCCACCAAAACAAACAGAACACACAGAGAAGCCGAAAGACCTAGCAGAATGCTGGCCTGGTTATGTAGGAAAGAACACCCCAAACACACGATCACCATGATACAGACTGAAGAAGGTAAGGTAGTGCAGACACAGCAAGATATAAACGAAATCTTTAAGGGCTTCTACGAACACCTTTACTCTCACAGGGATCAGGTTCCCCGAGAGCAAATCATAGACACCCTGGAGGAAATAGGGCTCCCCAAATTGACCCCTGAACAGGCTGAAGCTCTTGACGCAGATATCACAGTGGAGGACATAGCAGAGGCAATCAAGTCACTGACCACTGCTAAGACCCCCGGGAGTGACGGACTGCCCACTGAGTTTTATAAGGCATATGAGACCTCCCTAACACCCTTGTTACATGAGGTCTTCCAGGAGGCACATGAGAGAGGGATACTTCCTGACAGTATGAAGGAAACCTTGTTAATTCCAATCATCAAGCCTAATAAGCCCGCCGACAAATGTGACTCCTACCGCCCAATAGCCATGCTTAACTGCGATGTGAAAATATTGACCACGGTATTAGCAGACAGACTGGCCAGAATCATAGGGGACGTGGTACACAAGGATCAGTGTGGCTTCATACCACGCTGGAACACGACCATGAACTTACGTAGAGTGCAACAGGTTATTGCCCAGACACAGGCCAATACGGAGACATATGCGTTGCTGTCCCTTGATGCTATTAAGGCGTTCGATTCTATATTCTGGGAATGGCTAGTGGAGGTTCTTGTGGGTTTCGGCTTTGGCCCAAGGTTCATTAGATGCATCAAGATACTTTATAACAAACCTACGGCCAGAGTAAAAACAAGAAAACACATATCAGAGGCCTGGGACATACGCAGGGGCACTAGGCAGGGATGTCCGCTCTCCCCCATGCTTTACGTATTAGGACTGGAACCCATTGCTATATACTTCCGAAGACAATTCTTTGATGCCGGGATACGGCTGGGGGGTATCGACCATATTATTTCTCTCTACGCAGACAACGTACTATTGTACGTCAGAGACCCACAAAACAATGTGCCCACGATGTTAGACGTCTTGGACAACTTTGCAAGGTTTTCTGGTATACAATTTAGTAGGGCGAAGTACTGCCTGTTCCCTCTGGCAGGCCTCAAGGGGAAAGACATGGCAGAACCTCCGGCGGTAGGAATACACTGGGAGCTGACCTCATTTAAGTATTTAGGTATTCACATAATGCATTCCCCTACATTAATGCATGAGCACAACACGAAGACTGCAATCCCAGCCCTGAGAAAATCCATGCAATTTTGGGCGAAACTCCCCCTATCCATGATGGGAAGAGCGGCCATAATTAAAATGATTGTCCTTCCCAGATTCTTGTACGGGTTCCAGAATATACATTTTTACATCAATGCGCCTCTCTTCCGCTTGCTAGAAAGGATAACCCGGGACTTCTTGTGGGGGTCAGGGAGACACAAAATAGCATTTTCCACCCTGATGCTACCGTACACCCAAGGGGGAATCCAACTCCCGAACTTCGAAAAGTACTACCTACCAGCACAGCTTAGTTTTGTCACTAAATGGCTAGCAGATGAAGCCACATCCAAGACCCCCCTACTGCAGACCCTAGTATCCCCGTTGCATATGAAAGAACTCATCTGGGCTCCCTCCCACTTAATGCGAAATGCCCCTTTCATGGCCATCCTGGGACAAAAAGTATGGCGCAGGACAGTAACCCTCACCTGCTCTAAGCCCCACTACTCCCCGGACATACCACTACTCTCGGACCTATGTGGCTCAGTCACAGATTTGCACCACCTCAGACACTGGGAAAGGAACGGGATATACTCATGGGGGGGACCTGTTTGTGGATGGGGCTTTTAAAGACTTTGAAACACTTCAGGAAGTAGATGGAGTTCATACGGTCCAGTTCCTGTGGTATCAGAAGATAAGAACCATAGCAAGAACCAAATGGACGTCATGGCCGGAAGAACCGGAAATAAACCCACTGGTTACACTACTTTATGCTCTGGGCGAAGGCTGGAAGCCAGTGTCCCAGATCTATGCCCACCTAAGCGACGTCCCCAACCCACGGGGTGCCGTTTTGAGAGGCAAATGGGAAGCTGACATGGGCCGGGAACTGTCAGAAGGAGAATGGGAAAGGGCCTTGACGTTCCCCAAGTCTGTCTCCAGGAACCACAGATTCAGACAAATACAACTCAACCTGCTACACCGAACATACTTAACTCCATCCAGGCTGGCAAAAATCAATAATACGTCGCCCTCTAATTGCACAAGGTGTGGACAGAGCGATGCGGACTATAATACAAGTTTAAATATGCAAATCAGTTCACATAAAATAAGTACCAATCACCACTGGCGGCACCTAAAGGACAAAATGTGTCCTTGGGTTTATGGGTCTCTGTGTTTCCCCAAGAGCAAAGACAAGCACCAAAGTGTAAACATTATAAACTGAAACACAAGCACATGATGGGGGGAGGAGTATGGCTGGAAGCCCAGCACATGATGGGGGAGGAGATATGGTAAGTGGATTTCAAGCCACTTTATTAGTTTGTGATTGAGTGGCTTTGGGAGATATTTACTTACAGGCAGGAGAAGCAAACTAAAGAGACGAATAAGTGAACATGGCCTCCCGTTCAGCCAAGTGCGTGCTGTATGAGAAGGATTATAAAGTAGAACATTTTCTTGCAGCATATTATAATGAAGACTCTGAGTTTCTGGAAGATATCCAGGGGCTATTGACTCAGCTGTTTGGGTTCTTCTCTTCAGGTATGTACAGCTCAGGTTTGCATTTTTCGTTATTTGGTTATTTAATACTTGCAACAAAGACATTATTTCAATTAACGTTGAACTTTAAAAACAACGTACTATTGCAATTTTATATGTATTCATGTATAGTCACCTTCTCATCCAAAACGTGGGGCAAAACAATATTTATAACCAACAATTGCGTTAAAACAAATCACATTTTTTTTTTTTAAATGATGAAGGAGCGGGGACAGACAGCACGCTGTGCACTGTGCTGGGATGGCAGGAGTTGACTGTCGAGAGCAGGAATGCATGTGTCTGAAGGAATTCCTGTTCCAAACGCTCTCCGTGCTGCACAATGACGTGTTCCCTTCTCTTTAATTCTAACATTTCAGAAGTGTATTCCCCTGTCATGCTTCTTGGAAACAGAAGCCAACTTCTGCATTGGTACTGGGTCCCACTTGTTATGGGGTGGCTGGTCATGGACATCACACAAGCACCCTCCACCCCGAGGTGCTATGTGACACCAGCACCTATGAGGCCCGTGCCTGTAGGGGTGATAGGTCGAGACCTACAAGCACATGCAGACCCTGCATGCATCCCTGGCAAGGGGGCCCCATGGCAACCTGGCCTGCAGGCCCTGCTTGTACAGGGTGGGCCTGCAGGCCATAATGAGAGATGGACTCAAGTCATTCCATTTCGGAGTCTGCAGCCGTTCTGTTCCACGTGCCTGCAGGGCTCCCTTTTATTAGCTTGGGACATGACACAGTCATGGCCCATCTTAAAAGGGCAGTACACGTGGGAGAGACACATCCCCTTAAAGGGGCAACACACATGGGAGGGTAACTACCCAACACCACTGAGTTAGATATTGTCTGGTTTGTGCAAGCTGTTTATATCACATTTGCCTAGAAATAATCTCACTTGATGGAATGTCTCCATCTGCATTTCCTATGAAGCCTGCACTGCCTTGTTTGCTTGCCAGATGCCCAGAGGAGTCCTTTTGCTCAAAAGGTAGAAGGGGACGTGCAGAGCTATGCAGGAGTTGGTGATGCCCAGGGCAGCATGTGGGGTCATGTTCCCTTGCTATTTTCTGTCCTGTGCTAGTGGCACCACAAATAGGAGCTAGGAAAAGCTGTACCAGGAAACCTCTGTCCAAAAAGTAATCACAGTAAAGAAAAAGAATCCAGACAAGGAGCGTCCACCAAGCAAGAAGTAGTGCAGATGTATTGGACCCACACAGCTGGGAACTATGGTTCTGACAGCCGCATGGAACTGAACGGAATGAAATGAGCGCGACACCGCCCACAGCAGCTGAACATTTCATAAGCAAATTACAGAATTGCCATACAACATCTTAGTTACATATTTAGGGCGGGTCACAGATGCTGATTGGTGGAACTATGTCAGCAACCTATAGAATATGGTATCGTAAGTAACCGTAAATCATGTTAACACCTCTCGTGGCATCACAAGCCTTCCCACGCTGCCCCACAATGACATCATGTGCTAATCTGTCAAAAAGCATGTGTTTGCCATTGGTTGGCATTGCCCAATTTAAAAATGGATGAACTGCTTCATACTGATTGGTTCTAAGATTTTGAGATGGCTGGGGCAAAACATTTCTGACCAATGATGTGCCCTGCGGACAACGGCAAGGACACTTTACAATGTTGCACCCTGGGCACACCAACACCTCTCTCCACTGATTGGGTCCCTGTTGCACGTTCCATAACCCATACCCCATTGCTCTGCCCCCCCACCCCCAGGTCCTTTCTCACGCCTCGCTGCCAACTGTAGTGTGACAAAGTTATACCACACTGTGGCTGGATTATAAATATCTGAATTAAAATGTATATTTTTCTGCCAATTCATCTCATGCACCCAGGTGTCTAGTTCAATGGCCTCGAAAGTATCTCTTAGAGCGCCTTCGATGGGACTGTGTTCTCCTGGGAAACCTCTGTCTTGCAAAATTTCTGCTCACGGTTTTCTGCTGAATATTCAAAACTCACGCTGCTGTTACTACAGCCTGCAGCCCTTTTATTATGAGCGGACTGTGA
Source organism: Ambystoma mexicanum (assembly GCF_040938575.1). NCBI lineage: Eukaryota > Metazoa > Chordata > Amphibia > Caudata > Ambystomatidae > Ambystoma > Ambystoma mexicanum. The sequence goes on from NC_090941.1 coordinate 1,086,297,339, forward strand.
AAGTATTTTGCTAACATGGGCCTACAGCAAAATGGCATCTCTACTGTTTGCATATTGCTCAAAAGCCCCCCTAAGGCTTGCAACCCATCCTGCACCCATGCTGGTGACCTACCCCATTTACTTACAATAAACCCGCCACCCCTCATTGTGTTCCCCCTGCTTCTGTTTCCCAATGCACTCGCCACGTACAGTGATGTCTCCATCCCTGATGTCATCCTGCTACTTCTGTAGCTGGTACTTGCACCCCCCTACTTCTGTGGCTGGTATGTGCACTCCCCTACTTCTCTGACTGGTACCTGCACCCCTCTACTTCTGTAGCTGATACGTGCACTCCCCTACTTCTGTAGCTGGTATGTGCACCCCCCTACTTCTGTGGCTGGTATGTGCACTCCCCTACTTCTCTGACTGGTACCTGCACTCCCCTACTTCTGTGGCTGATAGGTGCATCCCCTACTTCTGTAGCTGGTATGTGCACTCCCCTACTTCTGTAGCTGGTATGTGCACTCCCCTACTTTTGTGGCTGGTACAGGCACCCCCTACTTCTCTAGCTGGTACGTGCACCCCTACTTCTGTGGCTGGTACGTGCACTCCCCTACTTCTCTAGCTGGTACATGCACCCCCTACTTCTCTAGCTGGTACCTGCACCCCCTACTTCTGTGGCTGGTACGTGCACTCCCCTACTTCTCTAGCTGCTACGTGCACCCCCTACTTCTCTAGCTGGTACCTGCACCCCCTACTTCTGTGGCTGGTACGTGCACACACATACTTCTGTAGCTGGTACGTGCACCCCCTTACTTCTGTGGCTGGTACGTGCACCCCCTACTTCTGTAGCTGGTATGTGCACTCCCCTACTTCTGTAGCTGGTACCTGCACTCCCCTACTTCTGTGGCTGGTACGTGCACCCCCCTACTTCTGTAGCTGGTACGTGCACTCCCCTACTTCTGTAGATGGTACGTGCACCCCCCTACTTCTGTGGGTGGTACGTGCACTCCCCTACGTCTGTAACTGGTACGTGCACCCCCCTACAACTGTGTCTGGTATGTGCACCCCCTACTTCTCTAGCTGATACGTGCACTCCCCTAATTCTGTGGCTGGTACATGCACCCCCTACTTCTCTAGCTGGTACATGCAGCCCCCTACTTCTGTGGCTGGTATGTGCACTCCCCTACTTCTCTAGCTGGTACATGCACCCCCTACTTCGGTGGCTGGAATGTGCACCCCTACTTCTCTAGCTGGTACCTGCACCCCCCTACTTCTGTGGCTGTTACGTGCACCCCCTACTTCTCTAGTTGGTACCTGCACCCCCCTACTTCTGTGGCTGGTACGTACACCCCCTACTTCTCTAGCTGGTACCTGCACCCCCCTACTTCTGTGGCTGGTACGTGCACCCCCCTACCTCTGTAGCTGGTATGTGCACCCCACTACTTCTGTGGCTGGTACATGCACCCGCCTAATTCTGTATCTGGTACATGCACCCCCCTACTTCTGTGGCTGGTACGTGCACTCCCCTACTTCTGTGGCTGGTACCTGCACTCCCCTACTTCTGTAGATGGTGCGTGCACTCCCCTACTTCTGTGGCTGGTACGTGCACCCCCTACTTCTGTAGCCGGTACGTGCAAACCCTTTAGCAATGTTGAACCTGGACCTTTACAACAAGCCTTCCCTTTTACTTCGTGTGGAGAGCGTAGATATTTTGATGTGGCCCTCTGGATGCAGCTTGGCTCAGCTACAAAATAGCTGTTAGTCCATTGAACTTACCATTAAAATGATTAGTAAATCTGGAGACTGAGCACAGCACTGTGCAAAGTTCATGCCATGGTGATCCAACATATGTCACCTTTCACCAGTGTCTAAGGTTATGCTCCTGTGTACACTCTAGTCCAATGGACTCTGTGCACATGGCAGGCAAGTGTGAGCTGATGTATGACATATTTATCACAAAAACCTCTGCTAGAAGCCTTCCTTATTTCATGTGTGTTTTGAATTTCCCTCAAAAATAGCTGGTATGTGCACTCCCCTACTTCTGTGGCTGGTACATGCACCCCCTACTTCTCTTGCTGGTACGTGCACTCCCCTACTTCTGTGGCTGGTACATGCACCCCCTACTTCTCTTGCTGGTACGTGCACCCCCCTACTTCTGTGGCTGGTACATGCACTCCCCTACTTCTCTAGATGCTACGTGCACCCCCTACTTTTGTGGCTGGTACATGCACCCCCTACTTCTCTAGCTGCTACGTGCACCCCCTACTTATGTGACTAGTACGTGCACCCCTACTTCTCTAGCTGGTACCTGCACCCCTACTTCTGTGGCTGTTACGTGCACTCCCCTACTTCTCTAGCTGCTACGTGCACTCCCCTACTTCTGTGGCTGGTACATGCACCCCCTACTTCTCTTGCTGGTACGTGCACCCCCCTACTTCTGTGGCTGGTACATGCACTCCCCTACTTCTCTAGATGCTACGTGCACCCCCTACTTTTGTGGCTGGTACATGCACCCCCTACTTCTCTTGCTGGTACGTGCACCCCCCTACTTCTGTGGCTGGTACATGCACTCCCCTACTTCTCTAGCTGCTACGTGCACCCCCTACTTATGTGACTAGTACGTGCACCCCTACTTCTCTAGCTGGTACCTGCACCCCTACTTCTGTGGCTGGTACGTGCACTCCACTACTTCTCTAGCTGCTACGTGCACTCCCCTACTTCTGTGGCTGCTACGTGCACCCCCTACTTCTGTTGCTGGTACGTGCACCCCCTACTTCTCTAGCTGGTACCTGCACCCCCCTACTTCTGTGGCTTGTACGTGCACACACCTACTTCTGTAGCTGGTATGTGCACCCCTCTACTTCTGTAGCTGGTACGTGCACCCCCCTACTTCTGTAGCTGGTACCTGCACTCCCCTACTTCTGTGGCTGGTACGTGCACCCCCCTACTTCTGTAGCTGGTACCTGCACTCCCCTACTTCTGTAGCTGGTACGTGCACTCCCCTACTTCTATAGCTGGTACGTGCACTCCCCTACTTCTGTAGATGGTACGTGCACCCCCCTACTTCTGTGGCTGGTACGTGCACTCCCCTACTTCTGTAGCTGGTACCTGCACCCCCCTACTTCTGTAGCTGGTACGTGCACCCCCCTACATCTGTGGCTGGTATGTGCACCCCCTACTTCTCTAGCTGATACGTGCACTCCCCTAATTCTGTGGCTGGTACGTGCACCCCCTACTTCTCTAGCTGGTACATGCACCCCCCTACTTCTGTGGCTGGTACGTGCACTCCCCTACTTCTCTAGCTGGTACGTGCACCCCCTACTTCTGTGGCTGGAATGTGCACCCCCTACTTCTCTAGCTGGTACCTGCACCCCCCTACTTCTGTGGCTGGTATGTGCACCCCCCTACCTCTGTAGCTGGTACGTGCACCCCCCTACTTCTGTGGCTGCTACATGCACCCCCCTAATTCTGCATCTGGTACGTGCACCTCCCTACTTCTGTGGCTGGTACGTGCACTCCCCTACTTCTGTAGATGGTGCGTGCACTCCTCTACTTCTGTGGCTGGTACGTGCACCCCCTACTTCTGTAGCTGGTACGTGCAACTCGTTTGGCAATGTTGAACCTGGACCTTTACAACAAGCCTTCCCTTTTACTTCGTGTGGAGAGCGTAGATATTTTGATGTGGCCCTCTGGATGCAGCTTGGCTCAGCTACAAAATAGCTGTTAGTCCATTGAACTTACCATTAAAATGATTAGTAAATCTGGAGACTGAGCACAGCACTGTGCAAAGTTCATGCCATGGTGATCCAACATATGTCATCTTTCACCAGTGTCTAAGGTTATGCTCCTGTGTACACTCTAGTCCAATGGACTCTGTGCACATGGCAGGCAAGTGTGAGCTGACGTATGACATATTCATCACAAAAACCTCTGCTAGAAGCCTTCCTTATTTCATGTGTGTTTTGAATTTCCCTCAAAAATGTACTAATGGAGAGCAGTGATTGTCATCATTGTGGTCATAGTCTGCGCAACAGGGGGTGCGAAATTAAGGTGACTTTAGCTGATTTTTCAGGGTTTTGTTGCATTAAGTCAACTATTTTGTTCCTTGAATTTCAAAGGTTTTATTACAAAGTTTTGCTCACCTTAACGTACCTGCAACTGAAGTTTTTTCATTGAATTTCAAGGATTTTGTTGTTGCGTAGATTTTAGAACGCTTCCAGACCACTAACATGGTCTTTGTTCATGGTCAGTGGGCATGGCCTTTGGCCGTGATATGATATGATATGCCATTTATAACGTGTCTATAAACTACAAGGCGCGACAACAGGCTGCCCACTGTCCATTTTAAAAATGCTTCTAGACCAGTAGCCATGGCCTTCGGATTGCAGGCTTTGAGAACTCACAATGTTTTTAGGCAATGCGCAGTGAGATTAAATTATTTGCCATGTAGCACACACTTTGGTTAAGCAGCGTTCTCCAAGCGGTACACCCGTTTGCGGCGCCATCGTTTTGGAACGGGCCGATTTAGCAATGCCATTCCCCAGCAGTGCCCATTTCGGCTTACCTTTTGTTGGTGCAAAAGCCATTCTGGCGCTATTATTTTGGCGCACGGGATGTTTGAAAGTAGCTGACATTGCAGCCACGTCTAAATTCCCTCATGATTAATAAGATCACAGGACTGCACTGCAACAAACCTCGCCACCTCCAACTTGCGTGGCGGCTTTTCTTTTAATTAAATTAAATTAGTTAAATAATTTAAAAAATACAGCCTTGAACCTTAGTCGGCCAGAGTTTGAAGCCCAGCATTTAAACACTAGGCCACAATGGTGTGGTGCTTCAAGGGGTGTACATTTCATAAGTAGCCAATCATTTAATATCATTGTAGCATAATGATGAAGTACTGTGTTTCAAACTCCTTAAGGCCAGGGTTCTCTGATAGCAGTGTTCAGAATAAATGTGATTTTCACAATTGAATTTGTTCTATTTTATGAGACTGTGGATGCCGTGTGTTATGAGATATTTGAAACTAAGAAATCACACGGCATTCAGGACAGTTTACTGTCTGACATCCATGCGGTAACCGGGACCGACCCTGCTTAGTCTCAAAGCGAGGAAGGATCCAGCCCCCTTAGGCCATGTTTCTCTAAGTGTTCTTCTAAGAGGTGGCCTCATATTTTAGACAATGTGGCCTTAGGGGGCTGACCCCTTTCTCACTTTGAAGCTAAGCAGGGTTTGTTGTATTTACCGCAGAGATGGAATGTTTTATTGTTGACTGGGAGACCTCAAATACCAGAATGCAATTCAGCAAAATGCAAAAATGGTCTCTGAGTGCAAGACCTTCAAGGACTGATAATAGCACGGTTTAAAAAAGTTAATAATTCAGATGTCCATTTGGTCACCCATCCTTGCAGTAACCGGGACTGACCCAGCTTACCTTCAAAACTGGGCTGACCCTGCTTAGCTTTAAAGCACGAAAAGGGATGGCCATTCCTCTAAGTAGTCTTATAAGTTTGGCAAATATCTCTCGCATCGAGAGAGAAACAAGATTGTGATCATTTCACGTCTGAAAACCATGATCCTGCAATGCACCATGAGACATATAACTATAATTTTTGGGGAAGGGGGAACCCCCTTCATCGTCAAATTCTAAAATAACTATGGCACGGAATAACCCTAAACCATGCATGGACCACGAGTCAACGCTTCGTGCCCAAGTTGTTTCAGACCTGGTCCCCATCCATCAAGTGGTTTAGGCAGCGTGCTTTGTTAAAATTTACCTTTCTTGTCTATAAGAAAATGAACAGGCAGTAGGCAGCACTTTTGGAAAAAAAATCTTTTTTTGATGCTTAATAACTTTTTAATTTTTTAACAAATCCTTATGAAACTTTGCAGTCTGTGCCCCCCTGCAGACTTTTAATCACTTTCGAAATTTCGACTACATCCGTTACTAGAATCAAAAGTTATTAATAATAGCATTTTGAGGGGGTTCCCATACGTCTCTGACTCACCTTAACTATAGGCCGGCGACCGGCTGTGATGCTGGAAATGCATTGGAGGGACAGGGCCTCCCTGTCCTTGTTCTGTAGTCCTTTTGCATGCATATTCTGTGTTATTTTCTGCCCAGGAGTCCATGTGGGACTCCTGGCAGTGCAGATCTTCCTCTTTTTAGTTTGGTGTACAGACCTTTGGGATACCTTTATGGCACACATCGGTGGGGGTACAACCCTGTACGCCTAGTGTATGTTTTTGGGCACCTCTGTGTGGCCGACAGAGCAAGGTCTGGGCTGGTGGCAGCTCCATGCTAAATTTGACAGGTGCTCTGAGCATCCTCCATTTTGGGATACCCAGGCCCTGCCATTGGAATCAGTTGATTCCTGATAGGAAACACGATGACCCCCTGTGGCCTCTTGCTTTCTATGGCCTGTTACCTTGTATTCCCAAAGTCCCTAGAAGCCTTGATTCGGTCCCTCCCGCCTGACTGGCTGTTCCCTTTGACGCAATCTGAAAGCTGCTGTACCTTCAAGAACTGATTCAAGAGAGGACCTTGCTATGAGACCTCTTCCCGAGCTACGAGGGACCATCGTGCACCAGCTGATCTTTACCAAAGCTCCCTGGACATCAGACCCACGAAAGGCTGCCGACCAGAGATGGGGACTGCCACAGAATCACAAAGCGAAGCTCCCAGACATTGAAGTCCATCACTGTCGCCGACCACCATCCCCGACCGGATCCACAGTGCTCCTTTGGCTAAGAAATGTGATCCAAGGACTCCCTTGCTCATCACCGTCGACCGATTTCATCCTGCCGGAGAAAGTCAAGGGCGCCGACTACCAAGGAGAATCCGCCAGTGGGTTTCCCGCTACCCAAAGACCACAGAGACACGGACGACCCGACGCCCTTGCTGGGCCAAAAGTTCTTCATCGACTCTTTGCGGCAACAAACAGTCGTCGTTGTGGTGCACAGCATGCCTCAGCTTGCAGGACATTTTCGACCGATCATCAACGTGCACCGCGAGAACCAAAGCTGCTGCCGCAACCACAGTGTTCACACTCTTCTTCACCAACTCTCGGCGACCCGTGGCTCCTGCCTTAAAGGGAGTGCAGTCAAGAAGGGCCCATCGACGATTCACCGAAGAACTCTACGAAACCAGGTACTTTAGGGTCGTAGAACCTTTGGAAGGAATCAAGACTATATTAAGCATAATTGGACTAGTCTTGTCAATACGTTTTATTTACAGGTTGCCCAGGTGGGGCGATCCTTGCACAGAACTGTCTCATGGTAGTGGGATAGACCGTTCTGCCATTGGTTGATTTAACTTGCTTTCTTTCTGTGTCTATCGTTGATTCATCTTAACCTTCTGATTTGTTTGTCATTTGAACTGTTAGCAGTTGATGCATTTCAAAGGAATCGATATATATGAGTGGTACCACGTAGATCTGTATATATTTGCCATTATAGTATTGCTAGAGTACAAAGTGTGTTATTGTGATTGTGTATATAATGTGAACCTTATTTATATAAAGACTGTGTTTTCACTAACATAGTGTGTGGACATTCCTTTGTGGGTGCTTGGGGACTACACTGTACTTAAGAATCAGCCTACAGCACCTCCTGAGAGGTAAGCCTTGATTGCTCGACTACGTTACCAATAATAGAGAATCTTGGCTGGGGTGCTCTGTGCCTCTCCTCTGCCATATAGAGAGCAGGAGTTCAGACACCCTCCTCTGTTGCACCGCTTATGTCCTCCAAGGCTGCTTGCAGGATGCGGTGGCCCACTGGAGAGTCCCTAGTGGTGGCAGGAGCAGGTGCAGAGGATGCTGTAGAGGACAATAACCTACCGCTTGCTTGGAAGGGGACAACCCTCTGAATAGCTAACTGTCCGGTGCCGCTGCATGGAGGTGGTGCCATAGCTGTACAAACCAGGTTTTCCGCGACTGAGTACTATGTTGCACTCAGTACACTGCACCTGGTTTGCACAAGATTTTGGCACATCTCGTAAATAGTTTACACACCCAGGATTGACGCTGGCTGTAGGCAATGGGGATTCCTTCTACTTTATTCTCGTTTCCTTTTTGATGTCCCTCCACATTAAGATGCCTGTTCTCTTGCTCAGGACGTTCATAAGGAGGTGTTGGTGGTGAGCCTGTGGGTGTTTCTGAGTCAGAGATAGAAGCAGAAGCTCTGGTGGCCATTACTTGCAGAAGTAGTTTGCAGGCACACAATTGGTGAGAAAGCAATTTCTACCCCAACCAATATGCACCAGTGCTCTTCTGTAGAAACACAAACAGAGCACTTGTGGGGTGTGCCCTTTTATAGGGCTGATGTGGAGCATGTGACCCCGCAAAGTTGCACTAACTCTTTTCCCTACAATATCTACATGTAGAAGGAAGAGAGGAGGATATCTGTAAGGGTGCATTATCACTGTAACACTCAATACATTGAAGCAAACTGTCTTCTTTCGATGTGTACGGATCTGGGTTGTGTCCGCCAAATAAGGGACCACGTGCACCATTGATCCGTTACCATGGTGACGTCGCCATTGTTCTCCATTTGCAAGCTTGTCTGACAGATGTATATTGGCCGGCATACTTCGTGGCCATGTGCATAGTTCTCCTACCGATACGCTTGCCATCCCTGGACTACTTAAACATATGGCAGATGCACATAGCATATTTCTACGTATGCTTGCTGTGAGCACGATACAGTAGGTGGAAAGGTTAAGTGCAAAAATACTTGCAGGACACGAGTGCACACTTCCAGCTAGTACAACTACATCACGCATTTATTGGCATATGTTCACCAGGGACAGTGTTACCAGGCGTCACAGGATGAAATATGCATGTGCACAGTTGTGCCACAGATAAACAGACGCTCCTGCAACTATTTACAGGTTGTTGTGTGCATGCAAACATGCAGCCCGTAATGGCGTCCTACGGGTGGTTTTATTGTGATTGCGCATAGGGCACCAAGGTGCGGCGCTCTTCAACCTACTCCATTTTTCTCACTTGCAATCATCCCCACTAGTGCTGTGCCCTTCACATTTACAATGGCCTTGTTAATGCCTTGTTAAAAAAAGGACATACACAATCAGTACAAATTAATCTATCATTCATTATTAGTAAACAATCATAGCGACTATTGGGAAAGGGAGGGGGGACAAGAAACAGATACATATATTGGGGATTTTCCCATTTCAACAAGTGGGGAAGACGGGATTGAGGTCTCATCGAAGCGTCTCTCATGACACTCAGGGAAGGGGGGCAGGGAAATGGGGAAGGCGGGCAATTGCAAGTTGGGCAGTGATATCTTATTTTCCCCAGTATATGTTCTTCTACAAAATTTCTAAAGGCAGAAAATTGGTGGAGCAACTGATCGATTTTGGCGTCCAGGTGGTCAACTTGTATATGCCCAGCGTTTACATCAGTTTCGGTGTCCTTATGTTCCTGTGGAAAAGGTACCGCTTCTGGTGTACTTCTTTGCATTCCAGTATGTTCTGTTAAAAGATAACAAATGTGGTTAATTCACATGAAGTATTACATTGTGATTGGGTTCATCTTGCCATCGCGTTACCTACCTATATGGTTACTATGCTCACTCATTTGGTCATGCAGGAAATTCTCCTCCAGCCATTCAAGGGTGCTTGCCCTTGCAGTAACTCTTTCCCTTTTCACAGTGCAGTGGGTAACAATGGGCGTATCGTCATCACTCATTTCTTCATGTGGAAAATTCTCCTCCAGCCATTCTAGGGTGGAAGCCATTGCTGCTCACAAACAGAAAACATCATGCTTTTCTACTATTGTACACTACCAGACCTGAGCAATTACAACATAAACTTTTATGTACTTACCACGTTGCTCTGACGTTCTGTTCTCTGTAGTTGTCGTCTGCTCGTCTTCCTCCTCGGTCTTTGTTTGTTTGTGCAGCAGTTGTGCGGTAACATTGATGAAGGAAAACGTCACTTCTCTTGTTGGTACTTTGCATTATGCTGCATACCCTATGTCTTTGAGAACTACAGATTTTGTACAGCTACAGCATGTTCCCTTCCTATTCACGGACTTGCTGCTGTTTGTATATTTTTTTTGTCTTTGCTGCATGTTACCACTTTTTATGACCACCCCTCCCTTTCTGGACTCCACCCAATCTCTGCAAACAGACGCAGTGTTCCCAACATGTGTGCCTATTACTATAGATCCACCGGCTTCAGTATGTTGTACAGTACATCTTTACAAACTAAGCGTATCCTGTAAAAAATATGATCACCTTTCCTGAAAAAACGATCATATACGACCGTTGTGGTTAAAGTGCCCTACTAAAAACCTATGAAATTCACTAACAAAAAATATTGTTAATGGGACATTATGGTTAAGTGGTGCTACTAAAAACATTTCCCCTTTGTTGAAAAAGCTCGCCTAACGCAACGTTACGGTTAAAGTGCCCTAGTAAAAACGGACAAAAAACATTGTTACAGGGACTTTATGGTTAAGTTTCACTACTAAAAAACCTATGAAATTCAATGGAAAAGAATTGCAACAGGGGCGTTATAGTTACAAGTAACAACTAAAACCCCCATAAATTCGCAAGTTATGGTAAAGTACGCAACCATAACTCGCGCTACCACTGTACACTGCAAGCACTAACACCCATGACATCAAAGATGGCATCAGAAATGTCATAGTGCTGGATACTGTTGTAAAGTAATTAGTGATGTCATCAGTGATGCCATCTGTGATGTTATCATTGTGATCATAGGCTGCACAACAGGGGGCACAAAGTTAAGGTGAGTTTTAGCTGATTTTTAGGGGCTTTGTTGCATTCAATTCTTTCCTTAACGTCCTTGCAACTAAAGTTTTTTCCTTGAATTTCGAGGGTTTTGCTATTCCATAGATTTTTCTGCGCATAGTAAGTAGCAAGGGCTTGCGGCTGTGCCTACTGTATATTTTAGAACACTACCAAACCACTACCCATGGGCTTCGTCCACAGCCAAGCACTACCAGACCACTAGCCATGGCCTTTGGCCATGCCCACTTTCCATTTTACAAAGACAAAAGTTTGTGGTCTTGTGAGTAGGGGTCTGCACTGGGAACATGACAACCTGAGTACAGTCCTGGTAGCCAAATACTTAAGCAAGCTTGCCAACCTCAAAAATCCCAAGGGGTTGCATCCGCCCTCTGAAAAAAAAGTAACGTTGTCCACTGACATGTGTCCTTTATTTGTAGCCTGAAAAGCAGCCACAATCTGCAGAAAATAACTGCACCAGTGTCCAGGATTGCAAACTCTCTTGTCACATCATGAGTAAATAGCCATGAATTACTTGCCCTCTCATCATTTCCCCTCCTCATCCCCAGGTCTGGCTTTCAACAATAGTTTGCTTTATAAAGATAACTTGAAAAGTACACATACCATAGTGTCACTCATATATATAAATCCTTATAGAACTATGTTAGGCAAAAAGTGTACAATTGTGGCCTTATTCCCCTTATCTTAACTGGGAGACTACACATACCAGAATGCAATTCAGCAAAAGGAAAAACAATGGTCTCTGAGTGAAAATGTTCAAACACTGACGGCAGAACAGTTTTAAACAAATGAATATGGTTCCATGTGTTATGATATATTTAAAACTAAGAAAACACACAGCATTCGGGACTGTGGACTGTCTCCCATCCATGCATTAACTGGAGCAGGTCCAGCTTAGTTTCAAAGCAAAGAAGAATTCAGCCACCTCAGACCATCTTGCTCTAAGTGGTATTGTAACATAGGCTCATTTATTAGGCAAAATGGCATGTGGGGGCTGGCCCATTCCTCGCGTTGATGCTAAGCATGCTTGGTCCCAGTTACTGCATGAATGGGAAACCTACTGTAGCTGTACAAATTACACAGCCACGCTAGTGGCTGTGTAGTTATGGTTAAGTTGCTAATACCATAGGAAGAGCACTTTTTGGGCGGCTTATAACTTCGCTCTCTCTGGACGAATCCTCACCAAACTTTGCAAAAAAAGTAAATGGCCTACTAGAATATTTTTGCAAAGTTTGGTGAGGTTTGGTCCACGGGGAGCAAAGTTATAGGGGGGTCCCAAAATTTATTTTTTTCACACTGAATGGGGAAAAACTTTGTGCACGCCTACAGCCCAAACCACTGGACGGATTTTCACCAAATTTGCGGCAGGAGCAGCGGCTTGGTCCCGAAAGTGTGCTTTTGTAAATTTGGTGAAAATCCATCCAGTAGTTCTTTTTAAAACGATGAAAAAGAAGGTCTAAAAAAATTAGTGATATCTATGTCCACTCCGCGGACACACTTCCCTGTTCGCTCTGCGAACAGGACACCGATTGGCTAATCGGCTTGCGTCATGTCCAAGGACATGTGACGCATTCGCTGATTGGATGGTGAAGAGCGTAAAGTGCGTCAGATTGTTCCGATGCACCCGACATCTTCGATCCGCCGACAGCACGGCGGCGAACAGAGGCGAAATGCAGTTTTGGGGAGTGCTTGGGGAGGTTTGGGGAGTAAGTAAATACTGTATTTGTTTAGGTGGAGGGTGCTACAGATGTATTCGCCATGCCTGCGCTGTCCGAGATGTCCGTGATTAGTGAGAATGAGGGGTGTCCTAAGGACAGTATTCCCGTCCGTGCTGTCCGCAGGCAAGTTGAAACTGTTCTAAGGACACGCGCAGTGTCCGCGGACATAAAAATTGCCCATATGCCACAGTTAAAATGTTTGATTCTATGGGTATGATATGCTGCAGTGGTTGTGGCCAGGGCCTAGAGTCTTGGATACATGGCCGAAGGCCATGCAACCAAGACCGAAGTTATAAGCACTGAAGTTATAAGCCACCATGCCACACCCAAACACTAGAGAGCTCATGAATCATTATGCACTTCCTGTTTGGCAACAGGAAGTGGTAACCAGGAAGTTGCTACAAACACTAGGAAGGAATTTGCTATGGGTTCTTTGTGTGCCTATGCCAGGCCTGCCAAGCCTCCACCCAGCTTGCCCCAATTACCTGCCTGATACCCATGACAGTCTTTCTCCTCAAGACCCCTCCCAATGGTGTGTATGAGGCCTTTGGTTTCTCAGGATGGTCCCGATGAAATTTCTGCTCCAATCGGGGGGCATGCACGTGTGTACTGGGTTCCCATGATCTTTCCTGGGTTCTGTACCCCTTCAAGTCAATCAAATAATACAGGGTCTTTCGTACTTGTTTGGAATCTAATATGTTCTTGACCTCATATTCTGGTGCTTCTTCACCCACTTGTATGGGTGCAGGAGGTGTGGAAGTTTGGGTTCCTGGGTGTGCTGATTTTAATAGTGACGCGTAAAATACGGGATGTATACAGTCTCATGGCTGCTGGATTAATTACTTTTTCAATTGTATACGGGCCGATGTATCTAGGCTGACATTTTTTGGGACCCTTTAAAGCAATGTGTCTAGTTGCCAGCCAGACCCAGTCTCCTACTTGATAATCTGGGGCTTTTTGTTGATGGCGATCAGCGTTTCTTTGCTGTGTTTCTTTGGCATGCTGTAGGTTCCTGCAGGCTTCTCTGGCTGTGTTCATGAGGCTGGTATGTAGATTCTTTACTGCAGGCATTTCAATGTTTTCTGGCGGATCGTAGACCGACGTTCTGGGGTTTCGACCATATATAGTAAAGAAGGGTGTTGCTTGGGTTGATGAATGTGTTGAGATGTTGTAAGCATACTCTGCCATCCATAGAATTTCTGTCCAGCTTTGGCTTGTTTGGTGTAATAGACAGCGCAAATACTGTTCCATGGTCTGGTTCATACGCTTGGTTTGGCCGTCCGTTTGAGGGTGGTGACTAGAAGACAGACGGACTTCTACTCTTGCCAGAGCACAACATTTTTTCCAAAAACGAGATACAAATCGGCTGCCTCTGTCAGAAATGATTACGTAGGGAATCAATTTAACTTGACGATTTGGTCTAGAAAAACCAGCACCAGGGTCTCAGCTGAAGGAATACCTTTTAGAGCTATGAAATGGGCCATTTTGGAGAAGAGGTCCACTAATACGAGGATGGTATTATAACCTGAGTTAGGAGGTAGGTCAGTGACGAAGTCCATTGATATTGTGTGCCAGGACGCTGGCGGAATGGAGATTGGCTGAAGGAGGCCGGCTGGCTTTTGCCTGGATGTGTTGTATTGTGCACATACCTCACAGGTGCCTATGTAGGTGGCACTATCCTCTTGCCAAGTCGGCCACCAATAAGATCTGCTTACTTTCTTCATGGTTTTGGCTATACCCGGATGGGCTTCTAACAGCGAGTCGTGGTAGTCTGATATGATTGCTTGTTGCAGATCCTTAGTTGGAACGTAGAGGCATTGTTGGTAGTATGGTAGTTTGTCTTGAATGGTGAACCGATCTCCCTTCGTGTCCCAAGCCAGTAGGTCTTCTTCAGACATATTTTCTTTTATTGCTTCCTGCAGTGTATTTTACTGAGATGGGCCGATTCAGAGGGTGAGAATTTTATGGCTGGGTATGATCTTCACCGGGTTAGGGGCATTGTAGACTTCATCTCCTGTGCCAATGCACGATAACGCTTCCACTTTCCCGTTCTTAACTCCGGGGCGGTAGGTGATTACAAAGTCGTATTCCATTAAGGATAGGGCCCAACAGAGCTGCCTAGAAGACTGAGCTTTTGCTGAGCGTTAGTATTGCAAGTTCCGATGATCTGTTATTATTGTGATGGTGTGTTTTGCTCCTAGTAAGTAATGTCGCCGTTCACACAGTGCGCTTTTGATTGCTAGGAGTTCTTTCTCAGAAATTGCATAGTTTAATTCTGCTGGGGAAAATTTCCTTGACCAAAAGGCAATGGGATGAAGGCATCCAGTTTCAGGATTTTGTTGAGACAATACGGCCCCCATGGCAATGCTTGAAGCATCCGTCTCCATGATGTACGGTAAATCGGGCTGTGGGTTTTGCAGTATTGGAGCTGAGGTGAATTTTTCCTTGCAAGCTCGGAAAGCTTCTTCCGCCGCTGGTGTCCATTCGAACTTTTGGTGTTTGCGCAGCAAGGACGTTATTGGATATACAATATGTGAGAATCCTGGTATGAAGCGTCGATAAAAGTTTGCAAACCCTAGGAAACTCTGTACTCCCTTTACAGAAGTGGGTGAGGACCAAGTGAGGATCGCCTCCACTTTTCTATTGTCCATCTTGATTCCCTGCAGTATCAGTACATATCCCAGAAACTCCACCTCGGCGATGTGGAAGGAGCATTTTTCTAGCTTTGCGTCGTACAGTTGGTTTTCACACAGTTTGTGGAGTACAGCTCGCACGTAGGTTACGTGTTCTTGGGGAGTGGTAGAGAAGATCATCGATGTAGACGACTGTGCAGACATCTAGGAGTTACCGTAACACATCATTCAAAAACTGCTTGAACGCAGCCGGGGCATTGCAAAGCCCAAAGGGCATGACCTGGTATTCATACAAGCCATAGCGGGTACAGAACGCAGTCTTCCACTCGTCCCCTTTCTTCATGCGTACCAGTTGATATGCGCCGCGTATGTCTAGTTTGATGAAAATCTTCGCTTGTCTCACCTGCTCTATGAGCACTGGTATCAGAGGAAACAGGTACTTATTTTTTTATGGTGACTTGATTTAGGGCCCGGCAATCAATACATGTTCTTAAGTCCCCTTCGTTCTTCGGTATGAAGAAAGTGGGGAGGCAGCGGGTGACTTAGATGGTCTAGTGAAGCCATTGGCCAGGTATTGATCCAAGTAGGTCCGTAGTTGAGCATTTTCTTCCTCGGTTAATGCATAAATGTGGCTGCACGGTACTTGTGACCCTGGTTGCAGGTCGATCTGGCAGTCGTAAACTCGATGTGGTGGTAGTATATTAGCTTGCTCCTTCGCGAACACATACTAGAACTCCTGGTATTCCTCTGGTAAAGTGCCCACCAAGCCTAAACCTGCTATCTTTTCCTGTGAATCTAACAATTTGCTTCCTTGGATCCCTTTGTTGTGGTAACAAGAGGCGCATTCCGTGGAAAAGAGTAAGGTTTAAGCTCACCAATCTATCTTTGGGTTATACGTCTCTAGCCACGATTGCCCAAGAATCAGCTGGAATTTGGGTGCAGAGATAAGGTTGAATCTAATACATTCCTTGTGGCCATCTTGGCAGATTAAGGTGATGGTGGAAGTACACTGTGCTACTGGTCCCGAAAGGAGTTGTGTGCCATCCACATCTTTCACGCTTTCTACAGTGTCCTTATGGTGGAATGCCAATCCAAAGGTCTTTGCAGTGTTCATTTCCAGGTAGTTCCCAATAGGCCCACTGTCTATGAAAGCCTTGAGGGCATGCATTCGGGTGGGCTGTGAAGAGTCTACCAAACCCACAGGAATACTGAAATGTGAGATCTTAGTGTTCCGTTCCTGGCTCGACAGACCGACCTCTACATCTGGCAGGTGTTGGAGTTTTCTGCTACCGCACCTGTGTCTTCCCCTGTGTTATCTAGTACCCCCATTGTCTTCTCTGGGGGTTTAACCATGCAGTTCTGGAGGAAGTGACCAGATTGGCTGCAATATAAGCAACGTTTTTCCTGACGCCCCCGTTCTCTCTCTGTCTTGGTGAGTGGTCCCTTGAGAACACCCACTTGCATGGGCTCTGAGTGTGTTTCTGTAGCCTGTCGATGGGACGCTTCCTTGGGTCAGACATACACTGGTCTATGCTCTGATCTGATTCGGTCGGTGGTCTAGTTGAGTAGTTAGGTCGATGTATTCACTGCAATCTTCGGGAGGATTAACTACTTGCGCCAAGACATCTTTTAATTCTCCTCTCAGTCCTTGATAAAATAACGTTATTCGTTTCTCTTCTGGCCAACCTGATTCGGCTATTAAGTGATTGAATGTGGTTACATATGAGATAAGATCCTGCCCACCCTGTCGCAGAGAGAGTAGCTCATCATCCAGGGCCTAACCTTGAGTCACATGGGCAAATAGTTTTTCCAGTTCACGCTGAAAACCTGGGTAATTTCTCAGTAAAGGGTCATCCCTAAGCACTAACGGGACAGACCAGTCCACCACATGCCCTCCTAAATAGTAGAGGACAAAAGCTACTTTAGCTTAGTCATTCAGACAAGTGTCTGGTTTGCATATCAAGTGAAGCCGGCATTGATTCATGAACGCTCTAAATTTCTTGGGATCCCCAGAGAAGCATTCCGGGGGTGCTAAAGGGATATTGCTTGGAAGCAATACCTGAATGGGTGTAGCTACAGGTGCCACGGTAGGCTGCCCCTGAGGAACTCCACCTGGTAGGGGTGCTAGACCAGCTTGGGTCTGTAAGAGCTGTATTGCCAAATCATCTGTTTGTCCCTGTTGACTACCAGTTTGCGCCGTAGGGCATTTGTCTCAGAGCGGGCTGCATGCACCTTGGCCCGTAGTTCACCTAACAATAGCGAAAGCTGGTCTACCTCAGAGGTTTCCATTGCTCGGGCAGAGGTATGGAGGATGGCTTCGTGTTCTGTCACACTCACCTGTGTCTCTGCAGGAGCGATAGACGAGCCTCCGTTTACCCCGAGTCTTCCCTTCCCCTGTTTCACCCAGAGGAATACCTGTCAAATACAAAGTGTACACTCAGACCTCAATTCACCAGATTCCCCTGGGCCCTTCCCTTCTCTTTACTGTGTGCTGTGATTTCCCCCTATGGGTTACCCTGATCTTTAGTATGGTGTGCACTCCATCCTGCATTCGCAGGGGCGCGATTCACTCATGTGATTGGTGCCAATGTCTGTAGGCTGAGTTCAGATGCCAAACGCTGTTTTATGCCTTCACAGTGAGTTGCCAAGTGTTCAAGGCGCCAGTTTCTTCACTGGGTAGGAAGTCCTTCCCACAAGTGAAGGTTGCGCTGAGAATCTTGAGTGTCCAAAATTGTCCGTATTGTCTTTGTTTGCTGGGATTTTCGTGGGTGAGTAGTGCTGCGTGTAGAAGCTAGATGCTGGTAGGTTTGCGCAGCGCCTTCAATTCGAACGCGCCTGGTAATGTCTCTCCCTTTCCCTTGCAGGAGAAATTATGTGGTATTAGCGCCACGAGTCCGGGTTTAGCGCTACTGGAGACTTGGTGGTTGGGTAAGTATTCACAGAGGCTTTTGGTAAGAATGCACCGCGAGTGCAGTGAAATAAGTGTCTGCGTTATTGGGACGAGCGCAATAAATAATGTCTCTTCTTTCTTTTGCAGTGGTTTGTGCGATCGCACAACTGATCTGGATTCCAGCATGACAGGAAGATTCGGTAAGTATGCGCAGCTTTACTGATGTGCGTATTTTAACGCAATTCTTCTTTGTTCTTACAGGTGCCACTGTAGAAGTCACCTCTTGACTGGAGATAGTTGCGGCGTGGAGTAAGAACAGAGGTTCTTCTGGAGCAGGTAAGCAGAAGCAGAATGATCCGGAGTGGGTAAGCAGAAGTAGGATGATCCGGAGCAGGTAAGCAGAAGCTGGCTGATCCAGAACACGTTAAGTTTGTTGCTGATACAGCTCACAGTAAGCAACACGAAGCACTGGAAGAATCTTGGGCGTGGCTTAGATAGCCAGCCACACCCATCACTAGAGAGCTCATGAATCATCATGCACTTCCTGTTTGGCAACAAGAAAGTGGTAAGCAGAAAGTTGCTACAAACACAAGGAAGGAATTAAAGGAGGCTTTTGCTATGGGTCCTTTGTGTGCCTATGCCAGGCCTGCCAAGCATCCACCCAGCTTGCCCCAACTACCTGCCTGATACCCATGACACTACCAAACGACAATATTTGCCACATTTGTGTCTTTGAAATTGTACAATTTGTGCATGAAGATCACTATTTGCTGCTTCCGTTGGAATTTCACAAGTGACATATTTTTCGATAAACTGCAAAACAGTGCCATCACTGTCTTGACCAAATTTAGGAGCGTCTTTAATCCATAAAAGCATGTGGATATGTGGTGCTCCTCTGGCTTGGTATTATTTTCTCCAAGGGGAGGAACAGTTTTATTACAAATAAAGTGTAGCATAGCAATGAAACGATGATGGAAATATATTGAAACATTAACAGGATCTAGAGAGCAAAGTTCTCCAGGTGTTAGTATATCTATGTTTGTTTTGTTTGATATGCGTAGGAAATCATGTAAATCTTCCCATGCATATTCTGCACAACTTAATGTAACAAACCAAGTGGGTGGGCTAAGGTTTCTTATCATACAACGTACATTTCTTTGACGTCAGAACCAGTACTCTTTCGTACCATGCATGTTTGCTAACAGATTTGTAATGCTTGATTGTAAAACCTCATCTTTTTCTTGCACTTTTTGTATTAATTGCGTAGCTAAAACAAAGAGGTGATAACTTGAAGGTTTAGAATGAATCTTAACCACTGGCAATGCTCTGGGCAACCCTCCAGACCACCGTTCTTTACCTGCTAAGCCATTACAGGAGGGGAAAGACCATATGCAAATCAGGCTTGGCCCTACCCCAAAAGGGCCAGTCCAGCCCGAACTGCTGCCACATCCCTTCTGCAACAGACCACAAGCATCCCCAAACATCCCCAAACATGGGGATGGGGCCAAGCCTGATTTGCATATGGTCTTTCCCCTTCTGAATAATGGTCTAAAATATTGGACACTGTAGCAGGATCTAGAAGTTCAAATTGACCCGTTTCTGGTGACTCTTGAATTATTTCAGTTGTTTCCATTAAGTTTTCTTCAATATTTATTTCTTTGTAGTATTCATTATTGTCTTTTAGATATTGCAAGGCGTGTCTAACTTTATGCAAGTCTACGAGTTGTTGCCAATTTTTTTTGTCTTTTGTTGATACACCATTTACTAAGACAATTAAAGATTGCTCTATTGAAGGTTGCACTCCAAGAGTGTGCACATTTCCTTTCAGATCTAATGGTAAATAAACTACTTTGCCACGAATGCCTTTCACCAATTCAGAGGGAGGTAATTTTGCTGTTTTTGGTTGAAGGCGTATTATTGCTTGAAATGGGTGCACTGTTTGAATTATGATGCTCTCATATAAATTGAGTTGTTGCAGGGGTTTTTTGTAGTGGGAATAATAGTTATGTGTGATAGCACGTGAAGGAGTTTGTTTGTTGTCAAGTTTTGAGTGCAGTAACTGCAAAGTATTAAGGGGTCAGTTATTTCATATTTGTTTTCTGCTATAAGGTAGAGAGCTAATTCAAACCATTTGGAATCTTCATTGTCTTCTATTTTGTATGTTACGTCTACAGTTTTTGTGTTACTTTTATAAAAAGTTCTGCAGCAACACACACACACATGTTTGGTACTTCATCTGATGTACTTTTAAATGTTAGTATTTCTTTTTTGTATGTGTGTAGTAGAAGGTTGCCATGTGCAGAATTGTTGCTAGTCTGTTGTAAAGCTATTGAATTTTGTAAGTGGCTTTCACTTCCAAAATATTTTCTCTGGATATGGTTGATTTCTTCAAGTAGGTCTTTGGGTGTACCATGTAGAAGAGTTTTATTTAAATTGGCTAGTGCTAAAGCAAGACTTTTGGCATAGTACAGTTTATAGACTAGATTTCTTATAGTTGAATGGTGTGTTGATATCATTTTGATATGATGGAAGGTGCTTTTGCAAATAGGTCCTGAAATGCAGGCTAATGAATGTGCCTGTAGTCCTGTGTATATGCGCACTGGACAGGTATCCATATTTTGCAGCACTTTCATTTTGATTTTGTCTTAGCATTTCACATACTGATTGAGGAACTGGCGTAAAGAATTGAAAGATTTTTTGGGAATGTTACACATTAACGTGCATGGCCATTTGTATACTGGACGTTCTGGTTCAGTCGAATGGAGAGGTAATTCTGAGTTTTCTGGGGATATTTTTGTAAGCAGTATTTCTTGTTCCACTATGTTATTATACATTTTTTCATAACCTTGTCCACTGCTATGTATGGCAATTGTGTTTGTTTGGTTTTGTTTGTATGCTTCTTCATTAAAATATGGTTCTGTGCTCGTGGTGTGACTCCATTCACCTCCACAGATATTTAAGAAGTTATTTTTGTTGACATCCCATTTATTGAAAAGATTTTTTTAAAATTTAGTAGTTAGATTTGTTAGTGCTTTCATTCTGTTTAACACTAAAATGAATAACTTTCTTTTAAGAAGGATTGCACTGTCTATTAAAGCTTCTAAGATTAATTTTCTATGATAGGTTTGAAGGGTTGTGCATGATTTGTCTGCTGTTTTTATAAGATTCTGAAGGACTCTGTGGCAGAACATTTTTGCTAAAATACTTATTTTGGTATGGTTACTTGCTAGTATATTAAGATTTATAGGAGCAGTTTCAGCAGTAGTGGTAGCCGAATTCTTGTTAATTATTTTCTGTTTCGTTTTACATTTTGATAGAGGAGGCAAAGTTTCTGTACTGGAAGCTTGTTTTGTTTCGCTAAATGACTGTATTAGCTGTTTTGTTTGAACTTTTTGTACAAACTCTGGTAGAGATGGATGCTTATTTTGGACACTTTTATTTTCATTTGCTCTATTTCTGCTTTGCTTACTATGGACTGGATTTTTGGTAGGCATTCTTTGGGGTCTGTTGAAAAAAGAAAGAAAGGTATGGGTTGGACCGTTCTGCAATGTATGTGTGCATGAGTGTCTGAGTATGATGGGAAAGATGTATGTGGTGGTGTGTGATTGTGCATGGGGCAGCTATAATTAGTTGGGAAGGCTATTCTACTATTTGTGTGTTACTAAACCGCGGTTCACATGAGAGTAGAAAGTGAGCTAGAGGTGAGGAGAAGCATTAATAGTAAACCTTATGGTATAAAATTAAAACAGTTCTTTGTTATGTAATACTAACATTCTAGGGATTCAGTATGTCATTTGTGTTTCAAAAAAACAGGGATTTGTGTGCCATTCTGCCTGCTAATCCCTGTTAAATAAATGGGGATTTGTGGGCAGAATGGTTCAGAAAACTCTGTTTTTTTGGTGCGCAAATTACATGAATGAACCACACGGTGTGTTTGAGGAACAGTAAGAATATTAAGGTAGTATTGTACTTTCTCTTTTTTTGTGGAATGAGCAGGTTTCTTCGGATATGTTGTTTGTAGTTCAGATGCTGCTGATTTTCAGGAGAGTGGTCTTCACTGCAATTGTAAAAGAAAGAAGTTAGTAATTTTGTGTGTTTATAGCACTGATGTTAATAGAGACATTGATTTTTATGTTTTTGTAGTAGTATTCTGGTTTGATATCTGAACATAGTGTATGCATGCATTTCATTTGACTATGTGCAGGCTTTATATTTAATTTACAATATGTTAGTTCAACATGCTTTGCAAATGAGTCTAATTTTAAGTGTATGAAATTCACTTGGTTTTTTAAAGCTGTGTTGTAGATAGCAGACAGGTTTGGAAGTGACAGTTGATTATAGTAGATGGGAAAACATTTAAATATGTTAATTATATAGGCAGACATGCCAACAATCGGGAGCACCTGAGAGGGAGATTTCACCACAGCAATCGGGAACATTTATTTTTCACATACGATTGCATTCGGATTAGCATTAATTTAGGCGGGCGACAGTAAAAAATAGTGCAATATTTCAATGAAAAATCAGGAGTCTCGCACCTAAATCGGGAGGGTTGGCATGTATGTATAAGTTATGCGGAAGACAGCAAAAAATAGTACGATTTTGCAAGGAAAAATCAGGAGTCTCGCGGCTAAATTGGGAGGGTTGGCATTTATGTATAGGTTATGCAGGTTTAGTGACATTACTCTGTTTATATGGATTCATAAAAGTTGTACATGTACTGTGAATAAAATAGGCATAACTGTAGTTTGGATTCATGCATGTGGATATGAATGCAGTTGTAAGTAGAAATCTTGGAGACTTGTAGAGTAGTTTTTGTAGTAGGTGCTTTCCAATGATATGAGACTTGTACTCACAGTGATCAACAGTACATTTGAAGTGTGGTACTCTACTGATGGAGTTAGATGTAGAGGTCTTGGATGTGATTGGTGGATGGTTGTGTGACTGCTTAGCTGTATCCAATGAGGGAATGGCACCAAGAGTGATGTGGAAAGGGTAGAAGGGCTGGCTAAGAGTTTGCGCAGAAACCGCCGCTGTCCGCGGATAGGGCGTTGTCAGGAAAGATTTCCTAATTGTAGGTAATTTTCCTTCCATGTGGCAACCCCCAAACGTTTTGCTATTGTTTTACATCCTGATCTAGACTTTGCTGGAGAAGCGCAGCCTTCCGCCGCACTCCCCTGGGCTTTCGCTCCATTCTTATGGGGAAACTGACATGCCCCTAAGATAGTCAGTACCGGGAGACTTTGTTTCCCTTAGTCCTTTCCTCATGTTGCAGCTTTTGAGCAACATGAAACAAGAGTGCACCATAACTTACATTACCGCGCTCTTCGGTCTCTAGTCATTCCAATGGCCCTAGAAACTCTCGCTGGACTTATCATGAAATGTGCAAGTGTGTCACGGATGGGACTGGTGGCAGCTATCGTTTCTTTGTGTTTTGAACCCCTTTTTGCCATGTTAACCGCGCTTCCCGCGTTTGGCCCAAATGGGTGGCCTGGCCTCCAAAATGGCATTGCCACAAGGTTCTTTGTCCTGTCCGCTGACCGTCTTGCCCCTTCACCTTCCCCCAGGTCGAGCCGACCCGGGGCAGTCCTTATTTGGTCATGCACTTTCCCGCGAAACACAACACTTTCGCGGGCTTCTGCATGCCTTGTGTTTGCCTCCAGGATGTGGGCTGGGATGTCTGTTCCCAAAACACATCCTGGGTGCCAGAGAGTCTAGAGTGTCTTGAATGCCTGGGACCACCGTGGTAAATGATAGGTCCACGTATGGTCTGAGTGTTTTGTGAGCAGATCTCCCATTGGGTCCTCTCCGTTTTGGCGCGAAGGGAACTCTGGATAAGAGGAGGCTGGAAACACCACTACCATGTCGATCTCCTGAGTTCTCACAAACAAAGGATAAGGAGACAAGTATCCTGCAACTAAGAAGCTGAGTCGAGGAATCGCTGGTGACCCGCTGAAGGTTTGGCACCCTGCACTGCTGTTGTCCTGTGAGACCCCTCTGCCTCTGATCGAACGAGAAGGCCTGTACTGGCGCTTCGACCCTTTAGAATAGTGGGAACAACTATTCTCGGCATCTTCACCAAATCCTGTATGTAAGCCTTCGGAAGTGTCCCTGGGCCATCCAGTGGACTGACCAGCCTACACAGGTACCTTGCTCTGTCAACGCTGTCTGGCTTACTGCTAATCCTGTGTCCTTCGGCACTCTCACACGATTCGTACACTTGGCATTCCCAGGTCTGAAGTGAGATGTGTGCTTTGGGACCGGAATACCTGCGGTTGCCGAGTGGTCCTGCTGTGGTAACAAACCTGTGCGTGTTCGCTACATTAGGGACACCCTCGACCCTGACTCCTGCTGTCGCGGAATCTACCCGGCATTGAGACATCCTGCTGATCGAATCTGAACCTGCCAGTACCGAAACGGAACCGGAGAAGCCTGGGTCTGCCTGCATCAGGGACCGGTGAGTAGTCAATACCCTAGCCGGTCACCCACCCGCAGGAGCCCGTGGCTCTCCACCGCTGTCGTAAACAGCAACCCTTTTCTGCACTCGCGCCCTGCTTCTGCCCACAAGTGTAGGCCGCGCTTGAGTAGCAGAGAACTGTTCATCATCGTTTTGTTCACCTCTCTGAACTGCCTGAACTCCCTGAAGAGACTCTGCTTTGCCCGTTGGCACCCGCGTGTGCAGGTACTTTTGAGCACAAGGCTCCACTCTTCGTAGGGCTCGGACTTCCTTCTAGTTAGGTGGCCTCTGATGTCGAACTGGGTCTAACGATTACTTGCACCGCCTGTTTTCCTCCCCATCTAGGTGGTCTGCATATTTCGTGCTTCTAACTCTTTAGACCCCTTGGTCTTGTATATATATTGTATTGCTTGTGATGTGTTGGTTTATTGGAGTTTTACCGTGATTCTTTACTATGGTCGATGTTACAAAGGCCTTGTAATAAATGTGTCTATATTTTTAATATAACACCTGTCTGGAGTAATTTGTAAGTGTCCTTGCTTTGTGTGCTCATTGCGGGCTTTCAGTCGCCCTCACCCCTCTTGAGACCTAGTCTTGACCGCCGCCATCGCTACCCTGATTGGTCTGGCTTGTCCAGAGGTTACCCTGTTCCAAGAAACTAGGCTGGCCTTCTGAACCTCTGCCCCTGCAGGACAGAGTTCAGAAATCCATCTTAACGGGCGTGCCACATGCAGGGTTTTCCAGCAAATCCAGTATGGAAAGGGGACTGTAGGGATCAGCCAATCATATGTTGACGTTGTGGATTTGTGTAGAAAGAGACTGGGCCTCATTACGACCCAGGCGTTAAGGGTTAACTGCTCTTAGCAGCCGTTAAAATCCATGGCGCTAAACTGCCATGATGCTAATTACTCCACCGTAATTTACGGTGGCGTAATTAGCACCTTCCCCACTCCCATTATGCCCTATGGGGCAAAAATGGGAATGGGGAAGGGAAAATGGGAAATGGGGATTTACCGCCCCACTCACCTTGGGATGGGGCGGTAAATCCGCCATCCACCATGGTGTAAACGTAGTTTACACCATGGTGGTAAAGTTGGCGCAATTAGCGCCTGGGTTGTAATGACCCCCACTGTGTGTAGTGAAGATGGCAAAGGTGGAGAAAGTCTGGGTGTTGGTGCTCGGAGATATGTTTGTGCATGGATTACAGCAGTATGCTCAATGCAGGCATGTGGTGAACAATTTCGATGTTAAAGGAGTGGCGGTGATGTGGAGCACTGTGCCTGATTGCAATGTTGAGCGAATTCTACAAGTTTGTGAAGATATGGGCAGGATGAACAGTCCCAATCTGGTAGTTTTGCACTATGGTGCTTTCCTTTGTTGGCAGATTTGGAACAGTTGGTTCAAGCAGTAATGAACATCCATCCAAATGCGAAAGTAATTTTTTCTGGATTACTAGGTAGGGCAATATGGGACAATAGTTCTGCTTTTTGTCCTCAGCAAAGCATTGCTAGGTGTGCAATCAACCGAGGCATGTGTGCTTTCATGCTTAGAGCTGGTATGTTTTTCTGTAATAATGAGAATATTGATTCGAGCAATGCTGTTTATTTTGAAGAAGATGGCATTTCCTTATCTTTTTTGGGAAATGCCGTGCTTTTTTGGAAGGGTTGCTTTGGAGAAGGTTATGTTAAGATTTTAGTAGTAAAGTAAGAAGAAAAAAAAATACAAAACAACAGTTGTCTGTAAGTCATCCACAAAAAAAACAAAAAAAACGGCTCTTTTCAGAGCCAACCTCAAAGGGGAAATGGGGCACACTATTTAAGTTTACATTCACCACTCTCAGATTTTTGATATGTCCACGGACATGAGGACACCGTGTATTACATACTGGCATTCTGGGGTGGAGAGGCATGCAAATGAGAATGAGTGCAGCTTAGGATTGGTCAGTAAAGTTTACTGGGTATGTTGTGTAAGGAGAGATTTTGTCAGAACATCTTTTTCCTGATAGAAGAACAGATTGCTATGGCTGTGTGTTTCCGAAAACAGATTATCTGGATTTTGGGAGACTCATGGAAACATTGGTTGGAGGTGCATGCAGAATGTTGTGGAGTAGCTGCAGATCTTGGATTCCCTCATGTGGAAGTGCACTGGCATGGAGTGCGTGGAATGAAGTGTCTGGACTTGGTACCTCTCTGTTCCACGTTAGAGACAGAGCATCATCCAGAAAAAAATATAATTCATTATGGAGGGAACAGTTTAGGACATGTGTCTGGATTTTCTTTGCAATTTGCAATGAAAGAAGGACTTGGGAAGGTCATGGACATGTTTCAAATTCCCAAGTAATCTTTTCTCGTATTGCGCAAAGACAAATGTGGCTGCGTTCTTTTTCATTTGGTTCACAAATGGAGAAAGCGAGGCACAATCTCAATAAGGCTCAATAGCACATACATTTTTCGCAGAGATGGAGTCCATTTTACTTATGCTGGCAATCAGATTTTTCGGGGAAATGTACTAAATGCATTGCAACCTTTTTTGGAATTACAGTCATCTATTTTGCAGTAGATGTTGACGATTTCAAGTTTTTCAAACACACAAAAACACCACCAAAAGGCTCTTTTCAGAGCCACCACTTCCTCCCAGAGAAAAGTGCATTGGTTTTGCTAGGGCAGTAGCCTAAAACTCTATATGTCTTAGGACTGTCCGCGGACTTCCAAAAAAAAATGCACAGGGCCCTGCACTGTTTATTTGCCACTTCTATTTTTAAACTGTGAAAGGTGTCTCTGAAAAGAGCCTTTTTTTTATTTGTGTTGTTTTATATTTTTTTTTTTTTTTTTTTTTACACACGACACACTAGGAGAGGAATGGAATGGAGGGTAAGGAAGGGACACCAACCACGGGGATAAGAAAGGGCAGGTAGAGAGAGGACGATGTAGGGTGGGCCTTACTTAGGTAGGTAGCAGGTCTTCTGGTGCTCTGTGACCGTAGTCTCAAAAGCACTTCGAAGACTCTCCCCCCTGCAGAGTACTGCGTCGCAGTACATACACAAAATTGTGACCCTCGAAAGGTAAGGGTCAACAGCATCGTGAATGGCTTGTGAAGCAGCTGGAGGGATGCGCTCTCCCACAGGAGTTTCTCTTGTGGTGAGAGGAGCGGAAACGAAGGATGCTGTAGAGTAACTCAACCTACTACGTTTATCACAAGGTACAACCTTGCGAATGTCCCCACTGTGGAACGACGTTAGGTGTTGCTTCTTGGATGTCTTACCAAAGCTGTACGAAACCAGGTCTCCCATGACTCAGCACCATTTTGCACTGTTTGCAGGTGACCTTGTTCGCACATGCTTTTGGTACGTTACAATAAATGGTAAACAACCGCCACACCCAAGACTCCCTGCGAGTGCTGGTAGTAGGGAGTTCCTCTACTTCATTCTCTTCATCCTCTTCATCCTTGTTCTCTGCATCCTCATGCCTGTTCCGCTCTGCAGGCCCTTGGGGAGGTGGTCATGGTGGAGGGTTAGTGGGTGGTGTTGAGGCAGATGTAGCAACAGCAGCATGGATGCCATCAGGGTTGATGAGATAATCTCAGCAAGAGCAGCAAAGGCAGCAAAAGTCAATCTGCAATAGCCAGAAGTGCAATGAAGATCAGCTCTGGGGTGTGGCCTTTTATAGGGGTGGAGGGGTGCGCTTCGCAAACAGATTGAACACCCAAAAAGGTTCAAAAGGTTCCAAAAAGTATATGGAAAGCCATGGTCATTGTCTGGGACATGTGCAATGGTGAATTTTTACTGTAAAATAATTTGGATTGTCTGAAAAAGTTATTTTAAAATGTTGGGGAACGGGACAGTGTCTGCAAATTAGGACACACGCTCAGCGTGGGTGCAGTCACATGATGACGTCGGGAACACGTCTGTGAAGGGAACAGGTGTCTGCAGGTCACCAAATGCACAGGAACAGTTGTGCGCATGCGCGCGGGTGTTCTACGGACAGTGTTCGGGTCCTTAAACAAATTAAAAGTGCGACACAAGTGAGATGGACAATTACGGACAGGCGCAATATTCGCAGAACTTACGGGTGTGGTGCGCATGTGCTTAGATGGTCTGCAGACTGTACGGACAGGTATAGTGTCCTTAGGACACCTCCATTTTGTTTGACTACGGACATCACGGACACCGTGCGTGTTCTTAGGACAGTTTGAACTTGGCTGTGGACGGTACGGACAGGTATAGTGTCCTTAGGACACCACCATTTTGTTCATTTACAGACATCCCGGACACCGAATGTGTTCTAGAAACAGTTCCATCTTTGCTTGTAAATGGTACAGACAAGTATAGTGTCCTTAGGACATCCCCCAGTTTGTTAATTATGGACATTCCAGACAGGTGCTCTGTCTGCGGACATTTTAACTGCTTTTTAAAAAAATAAGACAGAAAGGATTTCATTAAAAGAAACATATT
Organism: Ambystoma mexicanum; assembly: GCF_040938575.1. NCBI lineage: Eukaryota > Metazoa > Chordata > Amphibia > Caudata > Ambystomatidae > Ambystoma > Ambystoma mexicanum. The sequence continues at coordinate 1,086,326,266 of NC_090941.1, forward strand.
TTTTTTTATTATATACATATGCACAATTTATGAAAGAGAGAGGGCAGCAGAAACGGACACAAATAGAGGGGAATTAGGGGTTTGGAGAGGATGGATGGGAGGGGATGAAGGGATGGAAGTCTCATCAAAAGGTTTTTCTTGGTGTTGAGGGTTTGGAGATAGTTGACTGGGACATGGAGAGGGGAACAGGTACATGTGGGACAATAGTATTTATTTTTTTTCTTTTATGTGGTCCTCCACAAACTGTTTCAAAATATTGCAATTTTCCTTGAGCATGTCTATTTTCTGTTCCATGCGTTGCAGAGTCTTTTCCAATGTGTCTTTTGGTGTATTATTTTCAATGTTTGTATGGTCTGTTAAAAATAAATATATAGATGTTAAGTACACATAAAGTAATGATTATTAATTTGGTTATATAGAGAAGTGTCTACCATTAGTATCACTGTTTTCAGACATATCCTCACATGGAAAATGTTCCTCAAGCCATCCCAAAGTACTGTACATTTCTGTGTAAAAAACAAAAATATATTAATTTTAGTTTACCTAATACAACAAATTTAGAAATATATAAGAAAAATTAAGTTTACTTACTAGTTTCTGGTAAGTTGTATTCATACTGTTGTGTAGGTGTACTGTTGCTTCTTGCTCTGCAGTTTCTGTGAGGTAATTATGTTGGAGGCATATCTTTTTTGTTTTGGTATATTCCATTTTACTACATATGGTATTTAAATGGATGGTTGATGTGTTAGATGTATAGGTTTCACTTCATTTATTATTGCATATAATGTGTTTATGTGCTGCTTTTTTAACGTGTGCATTGTTTATAAGGCATGATAGAACAATTTAAGATACCCCCTGAGTTTTTGGGTAGTGTTGAAGCTGTCTGTGCCCGTTCGCGGACATATGCACAGTCCGCAGACATCAAAATCATTAGCAGGGGCTTCATTATGTTCTATGTTACATGTACAAGGGAATCCTAGTAAACATCTATCAAATTCACACTATGAAAATGTATATTCAGTGAAAAAAACTTTGATAAAGGGAGGTTATGGTTAAGTTGTGCTACTAAAAATCTATGAAATTCAGTAAAAAAATGTTGGTAAAGGGACGTTATGGTTCCAAGTAAAACCAAAAAACCCCTGAAATTCACCAGTTATGATAAGCTAAGCAACCATAACTTGTGCCACCACCGTGCACTGCTAAGACTCACACTCAGGATGTAGGCACAGGGCTTGGGTATGGGAAATACTGAAGCATTGCCATATTGGATGTGAGGCCTAGCATTTTGTATTCTCTGTTGGAGGTGTAGCAGCATGGCATAATGAAGAGTTGGAATCATTTTCCCTTTCCAGAGACACAAGAGTGAAGGTGAGAATAGTGGTGTTATTTAATTGTATCAAGCTGTAGGCAAGCGGAACTAGAATGGAATGTGAACGGAAGAGCGAGGGTAGGGCTGCGCACATCGCAAATGACAAATCCATGGGAGCCAGGTTAAATGTCTCAAGCTGCCAAAATGTTCCGTTTAGATTTAGGGCACTAGTGCCCCCCAGGACAATGACCGTCCCATTTGAACTGGAAAATAGAGCACATAAATCCATTAGAATTGGTCCGATTAATGTGGTCCTCAAAAGCGCAAGGAGGTGTACTGCGGGTGGGCAACTAATAAGGGCGAGCAATGAACAGAGCATCCTGTGATTTTCAATGTGAAGTGCAATAGGTGATGCCAACACATCTAGCCCAAAGCTGGCGAGGCATGCCTGGAGTGCCTGCATGGCTGGAATTAGAAGGAGCACACTTTTATTTCAAAGGGCCTATTTGACATCGGAATTCTGCACAGAAAGTGTGGCAAGGAGAAGCCAGCACACGCCCAGCTTGGTGGATCAAACCACGGTCATGCCTGTAGAACACTCTGTAAACCTACCAAGACACGAGAGACCCAAGCAGTAGAGAAGACCAATGCGGAGAATAAGTAGTGTAACAAGGAACCAATGACAAAGCCCCACCAGAAGACAGTGGAAATGGAGTACCAGCTCCATAAAACATGAAACAGTGGAAAGGAGCCAGAACAGAAAAGCAGTATTATTAGTCTACTGGAACAACAGCTTGGAGGAGCACCACATGGAGATAGAAGGTACACAGTCACTCCAGGGTACCAGGAGGAGGGTGGAAAGGGCCAGCCAGACCCCAATATGGGGTGAGAGACTAGAAACCCTTAGCCGGGGGAAAGTGCAACAAAGAAGGTTGGGTAGAAGAGAGATACCAAAGGGTCCAAGGTGGGTTAAGCAAATTGAAACCCCAAGGCATGGTGAGAGAAACCAATGCCCAAGATGGTGTGAGAGATGTAAGATCTCAGGGGAGGGTGACAGAAACCAGACCCTAAGGCAGAGTGACAGAAACCAGACTCCAAAGTTGGGTGACAGAAACATAACATAACATAACAGGTTCATTTGTAAAGGGGCATCTTGGTGCTAATAACAGATGCTTATTGTTACCAAACTTAATGGTACACATTTTATCAAACTCAGAAGGATGAATGGCTGAGTGGACCTACTGGGATTCAAACATGTGACCATGAGGCGAAACACAGGTCCCTGTAGTGTATTAATTAGTCCACTGAGCCACAGACCGGGCTAGAAACTACAATCCAATGCATGGTGAGAGAAATCTGTCCCCAAGTTAGGGTGACAGAAACCAAAACCCAAAGCGGGGAAAGAGAAACCAGACTCCAAGGTGTTGTGAGTGAAAGCGGACCCGAAGTTGGGGTGAAATCAACCAAGCCCATGGTGGGTTCAGAGAAAGCAGACCTCAAGGCAGGGTGAGCGCAATGAGACCCCAATGTGGGCTGGCAGGAATCAGACTCCAAGGCCGGGAGAGATAAATCCAACCCCAACACGAGGTGAAAGAAATGAGACCCCAATGTGGGCTGAGAGACACCAAACCCCAAGGCGAGTTGTCAGACCTGAGGCCCCTGGAGGGATAAAACCAATGAGGTAATACACTGGAGACAGTATCCTGAAGTGCCTTGTTGGAAAAACCAAGATGGATACCTAGTGTGGACTTAGGAACCAATCGGCTCCCAAGACTAGAAGGCAACCAGAGACTGAGACAAATTGCCTGGCAAAAACCAAGGAGAAAGAGAAAAATCTAAGACTGACCACAACCCAAGGAAGGGACTTTCGAAGAGACATTTGGTGATTTGAACTGAGCCACGGGTAAAGGAGCACCTTTGTTTTGATCACGTCAAATCTTGGTGGCGATGGAAACCTGTCACCATTCTTTCTTTTTGGGCAGAGGCTCTTATTTGACTGTTGTTAAAGTTAGGCTTTTTTTTTGTTGTTTTCAATGGTAGGGGCAATAATCAAGTTAGAGAAGGCTTTATGGACAGTGGGCTTTGCAGGGTGAAGAATATTAGGGACATCTTAGGTTTTGGGTGTTCTACTAAAAAACGTTTTAAATCAAAATGCCACTTTGTCCATCTCCTGATTCTAATTTTCCACAGACCACTTTGAGTTGTACATGGTTTTCTGCTCCCTGTAGGTGCAGGACCATCCACCAGCATTGTGTGAGCAGGAACTGCTTTTGATATGGGAGCGGGGTGTCAAGACGAAGGCAGCGGAAAAGGCATATGTCTGCAAGAAAAAATATGGTGATTGCAGCTACAGGGTCTTTGAAGAAAAGTCCTGAGACACTGTATCTGGGATGGCCATGTGGCCAAAGGGCATTGGAAGTAAGACCTCTTTGAGTTATACATTGTGTTCGGAACCTGGATTGTACTGGACAACCCACCCCCATTGTGACCTCCGGTCAGAAATGGGAACTGCCTTTGATAAGGGAGTGGGGGATCAGGATGAAGTCAGCAGCAACATTCTACACCTGATTGAACTGTGACATAAATATCTTGTTTTCCGGGAGAGGACCTCCAAAGAAAGTCTGGGGACACCATTCTGGCATGGCCATGTGGTGAGTTGGCACCTGGGATGTGCATGCCCATCATTGTTTAGAGCAGGCCAAAGTGATAACAGACTTTGATGAAGTCAACAGAAAAGGTCCAAGCCGTCAAAGCAGGCCCTGTGACCTGTGATTCAGATTATAGAGCATAGCTTTTTTTTACACACTTTGGGCCTCATCACAAGTTGGGCGGTAACGCCGGCGCTAATAGCGCTGGCGTTAATAGCCCTACCACCAAACCTACCGGCGCTATTAGCGCTGGATCATGGGTTTGGTGGAACGGGTATTGCCTATTCCCCATTGAGCCCATTCGGGAATTCCCCATTGGGCTCAATGGGGAATTTTCACGCTCTCCAGCGGATTTCCTGCTCAGAGCTGGGTGGATATCAGCCAAAGCCATGATTTGGCAGACCCTTAAATGTGGCGGTAACAGCGCTACCACCACATTTAAGGGCTACCGCCAAACTCGTGATGAGGCCCTTTGTATTTATGGGCTATGTTTTTGGTGACTTAGACAATAACTATAATTTCATTTCACTTTATTAGAACACCACTTTCTCTAAAATCACCCCAAAAGGGTCATGGTTGATCACTTAGATATTTCCAAATCTTTAAGTGTTCATGAAGGTGACCCATGGAAATGTACAGTAAGTGATGCCAAGAAAACCGTTGACAAGCAAGGTTAAGAAGAAGCATTGTGAACGCTTGTAAGGTGGATTTCATTAGTGTTAGTCCTGTCACATGTCTATTTATAATTTTGTGTATGATGTGAAACATAACTAAACAACATACATGTGTACTTGTGGATTCAGATTAACACATTAAGGGGCTGATTCATGGAACAAATATGTGCCAGAAATCGTGTGCAAGCTGGCGAAAGAGTGAAAAAGCAAGCGCACGTGCACGCGTGCTATTCATAGACGGGCCTACGCAAATCCGAACGTGGCACATAGGGGTGCACAAGTCACAGCAACATCCTGAACGCAGCGTTCAGGATTTACTATCCAGCATCAACAACAATCTACTTCTGTATGTAATCCTGCCCTATTTGAGCGAGTTTCTACTTTTAGGGAATTGGGCCACATTTATACTATAATTTATATAATTTCTAATATTGAAAGAATGTAAGTAAATTAATTTACGTTACTTTAAGAAATATTTGAGGGTTATACCCCAGAAGAGTGCAGACAGGGACGCTGGTCGTCACCAATCAGCTTTTGTATTGCTTACCATTTTCAGTACACAATATATAATGAGGATGCAACAACTGATGGGTAGTGTCACAGCTCCGGTCTCCAGGCGCAGGAGTGGCAGGAACCAACCACCCCCTCCGTGGTCTGGGCGCCTGCAAGGTAAAACTTACACAGGCCTCCGGGACCCCAGCGGGGAAAGCGGATCAGGGATCCGTTGATTGGATAGGCATTGGTATTCAGGATAACCGGAAAGAGGGGCAGGAGAGGGGAGTTGGATGGGCAAGGGAAAGTAGGCAAAATACAAAACACAACTATTGACAATAACACATACTCCATCAGAGAAACCATGTTCTTCATGCACATTGTACAAAATGGGTCAAATTCAAGCCAAAGAAAGACTTATCTCTGGGGTGAGTGCTGGCCTCCTGCCTGCGCACTCTCAGGTCCGGTAACAGGAGCAGTTCAATGCTGCAAAGAGAGCGTGAGTTACTAATCTGTGTGTGTTTTCAACACACACACAACACCATTCATGCCTCAAACTAAGTGACTTCTCCACAAACAAACACTCTTTTCTGCTGCTTTGTTCGTACACTTTAGCTTGCCCCCGTGATGGTTCATACACTGTCAATGCAGTAAGCAGGTGCACGTGGCCGTGCGGTAAATGGAAGGCCAATGTGTCAAGAATCACACATGATAGAATGGTCCCTGGGTGAGCTGCAAGACGCGTATGGCGAGGTGCGACTTCAGTACAAGTTGTGTTCTGCCAGCCGCAGATTTCAATAGGTAGCGCACGTGGCAATTTGCACATGCAAATGATATGCACTGCACTCGAGTCTGTGCCTTGCTGGGTGCCCCAGTGTGCTGTATTAGTTTCTGGCTAGGAACGCTACTGCGCTAATAACTCAGCTTCTATGGAGCAGGGAGGACTCGAGGAAATGTGTGACGGCCTTTGCGTGTGCTCCTGACAACTTGTAAAGCTACTTGGCATATGTTCCTCAACGCGTCTTAGCTGTACTGTGCACTTCTTCCCCAATGCCTGGCCAAACTCCCCAGCACTGGCGCTACTTAGCATGTATGTGCAAGGGGCCTGGTGGATGGTTGGCTGGGGTGTGGCCCCCTGTGCTGCTCACATTGCTTGGAGCTCCTGGAAACACGTCTGCTTCTGTCGGACGTCTGAGCACAAGCCATGTGCTTCTGCTTGCGCACACATGCGCACGTCTGCACCACCCAATGTGGCCAGGTTTCAGTAGTTCCTGGCCCTGTGTCTGTTGGCAAAGGTAGTCTGGAGGCTCATTTTCCTGCAGAAAGGGCATAAAAGATATTAATAAGGCTGGAAAGTTCCTCTGTGTGTGTCTTCATGCTGGCTGTCGCTGGGCCAAGTTTGAGACCTACATTCAAACTCCTCCCACCCTCAGTGTGACTTTGACAGTCAAAGGGTGCAGGCTACTGTCTACAGCTTGAAGTGCATCAAGCACATATACAGGCAAGAAAAGAACATACTTCACAATCAACATCAATGAATGGACATATCAATCATGTACTCACCAAAATTGCTTGCAGACATGCCGTGGAGAAAACCTACTTAATCCCCACTAGGGGTGTTAACACAAGTAGCACAGTAGCAGAAAAGCCACAGATATGACGAAAGTCCAATGCCCTTGTGTAAATGGTTGTAACACTGAACCATCCTTGCGAGCCCATGGATAGGGGAAGCAGAAGTGGCATATGTGAGTCAGGACCCCAAGCTGCAAACACATACACGAGACAAGCTTGAAGGGCCCAGCTGGAACAGATAGTGGATGCTTTCAAAAGCCACAAAGTACCACACCGTCACATGAATGCACAATAAGCAAGCAATTTTAAACTATATTAACTAATTAAACTAACTATAAAAAAGCGATATTAACTAATTAAACTAACTATAAAAAAATGAAATGAACTAATTAAACTAACTATAAAAATAAAAAATGGGCACATATGACCTAGGGGGGAGATTCCAGGAGGAGGGTGGTACAGGGTGCACCTCAACACCCACATGCAATGATGTTGAGATCAACAAAAAAAACCCTCCATGGGCTCAACGCCTGCACAGCCCAACATGTGTGGGAGATAAGTCGTCATCCTCCTCACCCTCTGGCTCAAAAGGTTGACATGGCACAGTACCCTGACCACACCTATGCGCAGCTTGCCCCTCGTCGGCAGCAAGTCTGTGGGACGGGTGAGCCTGGTTCTGTGCGGCAATGACACGTAGGTCATCATGCAGAACCTTGCGTGATACGCATGCTTCCTCTTGCAAGGTAACACGTGTCACACGGTGTTCTTCCTGCATGGCCTGGCTGGACATCTGGTACACCTCCCGGCAAGCACATAGCTCAGCCAAGATGGTATTTTCCAGCTGCTACAACCACTCCTCTGGGACATCAAGAGCACACCCAGAGTAGCTCGGAGGGAAGCATGGTCTTCCCTCAGAGCCTCCCTGTGTGCCTCTGCGTGAGCAGCAATTTGCTTGACACAGAGACACCATCTCAGCCCGGCGTGCCCTGTCTGAGGCCGCCATGCCCAGCCTGAGCGAGCGGGCCGTGGACTGTGCTGCCCGCTGCTGGAGATCAAATTGGGCCACACGCTCCATACTCTGAGCAATATTATCAATTGCTGCCCCCTGTTGTTCGGAATTGCCAACCATGGCTTGTTCCCACTCAGTATACCCCATTGGCGCACTGCCACTGCGTTGCTGGGCTTGACACCTGTGGGGCCCGAGGAGCCGCTGTCCTTGTTGGGTTGGCACCGCCCGCAGCTGCAGGACTACATTCCTCCATTGACGTGATGCCCCAGGCACATCAGCAACTGGTGGGGAGTGTGCCCCAGCATCCCGATCCACCACAGGCAGAGGTCCCACCACCGTCTGGCCCCTCATTGCAGGTGTCGCGGACAGAGGAGCGTCCACATCAGAATCACTCACCAATAACGAATGGACCCGACGCACATCCAACTCGACATTGTCGTCAGAGTGATCATCCGGTTTAGACTCATTGCCAGCCCTAGACACGATGGTCTGGAACACAAGTGGGTTCTCGTGGTCTACCACCCCACAACCCCACCTGGCATGACAACACCATCCTCTGGCTCCATTGCGTCATTATCTGAAAAGGGGAAAAAACAAACATGAGTACACATGTCAGAAGCACCTAATCCACACACACATAGACATCACATTGACAGCCAACACATGAAGCAGACATGTCACACACAAATGAGAACCTGGCATGCATCCAGTGGCCTTGATATGCAAAGATATCCCAAAAGCAGAAATGGATGTGTATGAATAGCAAAGCCTACACAAGTACAAAAAGCAGTATATGAACTCCATCAGACACCACCTCGGTCAGGCACTTGTCACAGGCGGAAAAGACAGATGGCAACAAAGAGATGGCACATACCATAAGCATGTCTGAACTGCAAATGGACCACTGCTGCAAGTGAATCCAAACACACAATGACATTTGTAATATGCATGTACACATGCATCACTAAACCATCATCACCAAATTAGCTCCATCCATCTGCAGCTCGGCCCATACCGGTGGCATGGGCCATGTAGATATAGTGATAGTCCCAAGCAAAGCAAGGGCCTGCTACCAGGCATGAAGGACCATAACGCCCAGTACGGTCCGAGCTGCAGGACATGAAGCCTCCACAACACCCCTCAGGGCATAATTGAGCACATTGTCCTAAGAATGTGCCCTATTCCATCATTCCTTGTGTAAAATCTCCACGGCCAGGCACCACCATATTAGCCAAGAGGGCCTGGGCGTACACATACTGCACAACAGGGGACCTTCAGGATTATGCCAGTTGAACATAACGTGCGCAATGCAGAAATCTCACCAGCATGAACGTCAATCAACTACATATTAGTCAGTCAACAAAAAAGCTACGGAATACACATGTGTAAATGAACACTTTCACACACACATAAGTGAGTAGTCGCAATGTTGCACTACGCAACGTTGAAGATGCTTGCATATGTACATGTGAAAGCATTTGAAAACACCCGTTTCCCAATACACCTGTATTGTGAACATGAACAGCATCGAATACAGCAAAGCAAGCAACTACAACGCTGCTTGCTTTGATGTATGCGGAAGTGTACACATACACACGTGAAGGCAGCTCCAGAGTCATTACAACCTGATTGGCAGGCTACATTCAATCTGCGCCCTATGCCTGTTGGTATAGGCCACAGATTGACCAATCAACTTTGCTAAACAACCACTAGGGAGTTCCATTACTGAGTACATGTGTCACAGGATGCACCTGTGCCCGTGGCATTCATGACAGAGAAGGGATGAAAATCTGACCATACATGCCAGGTCACTTTGACATTGCATCAGTGAGTAGGGATGTAGAACGGTATAACACGGCTCAGAATTGGGTTGATACAGTGCAGAACATGTGCACATTACCAACTATCTACATGAACTAGTACATTATGATGTCTATCAATAAACGTGAAGGAAGTGTAAGGGCAAGTTCAGGCTACAAGCAACCCCCCCCAAGTGAAAATGCAGGGAGGCATTGCATGGCAGCAAAGGGGTGACCAGAGACCTGTGTATTGGCAGACAGTGTTGACTAGCGTCAATAGCATCATCTGAGTCAACTGACAACATAGCAGATGATAATGGGACAGTAAGCAGGACACATGATGAACTCTCAGTAGTACACCCATGTGTGCAGAAGCCACTACACCAGTTGAACAGAGTCAGGGGGCCTGAAACAGGGGGGGTTGTGCCCCACACAGATTGTGACACCCTAAACATGTGTGTGATTCAGGGCTGAGCCAGAGTGTGCTTGGAATGGATGATCAAATGCCATGAAATGTAGGTCATCCTGGACACGTACTACAATGATCATCCAGTCAAGGACACATAGGGGCATGCATGGAATGCACGTGGAGCATGAATGGGCACTCATTTCCCTGCGGAGCATCTGCCATCTGCACAGTCCAAGTGAGACACCCTGCATCAAGGACAAAGGATGTAGACCACTGTATGTGACTGGCAGGTTGGCTGGGGGAAGTGTGCATGTACACAGGAGCCTTGAACAGGCCATTGCAGTACGCCAACATGATACACACCAGTGCCATGGTGAAATTGGGTTGCAGGGGGGTGGAGGGGCAAGGGAGCATGCCTACGTGGAGTACCCGCATGCAGGCAGAAGACAGATGCACGTCAGTCATGCAATGACATAGTCCCAGTGCAGAGAGGAAAGACACCCCAGGCTACATAAAGAAGGGCCAGTGAGCTGGAACATGGACCGGAGGGGCAGCTGGGTGACTAGCATGTGAGTATAGTGCAAGTGTGGTGATGAGGACAGTCCCCGTCTGCTCTACATGTCCAGCATCCTGCACAGCAGGAACGCATCAGTGAAGCATTGCATGACTTGCACATGAGAACCATGTACACATGACATGTAGTGGCAGTCAAGCACAACACATCACACAAGCAAACGAAACATGGCCTGGACAAACACGCAACAACACAAGTCCAGCATCTCTCCCACTCCTTCGACCAATCCTGCCGGTGTGAACCCCGAAACGACTGACTTGTGCGAAGTGAGGTCTTCCTCCTGAGCTGGTGACCCACCGCCAGTCAACTCAGTCACGGCATAATTGGAGGCACGCTTCGCTTTAGCACTGCGTCGGAGGTCACCCCAATGATTTTTGCACTCTTGAGCTGTGCGCACCTCATGTCCGAATGCACTCACACAATCCGCAACTTGCTTCCAGTGGGACATACGATGGACAGCCGTAGTGTCACAATTCGGCCCCACTAGCATATCACGGTTGTGGTCCTGCATGTAGTCCACAAGGAAGTCCAGTTCCTGCACGCAGAAAGGCTTCTTCCTTGACGTGCCGGAGGCCGGAGCTGTGTCTGGGGTCCCAGCCTCTACTGCAGGTACAACCTTCCTCCTCTTGGACAGTGGTCCGGACCCTGACTGGAAAATGCCGCCCTGATCAGTATGGGCAGTGGCGCTGGTGGATTGAACCGAGGGAGTGGCAGGTGGAACAAGGATTGAAGCCTTGACTTGCCTCGGTGGCTGCTGGGTGCTCCTGACTTGACCCTGCGCAGCAACATGTGCTGTGCTAAGATCACTGACCGGGATTGTCCTGATTACCTAGTGATGCATCCCAAATTAAATCACTCAAACAGGCATTTGAAAAACTGGAAGCCCTATCGAAGAAAGAACTCTCTCGCTGGTGGGAAATAACCACCATGGAAAAATATCTAAATGTGGGAAGAATACCACGAGGACTTCGGATTTGCATCTTCCCATCGTTTGAAGAGGAAGATGTTGAAGACCTCAGAGATTGGGAAGAACTTCTCAAAACAACATCAAAAGAGATGATCCATAGAATCATCATGTACACTAAAAAAATACATGCTAAACTTCTTGAAGAGATAGAAGCAATCAAACAGATTATTGAAGACCTAAATCTACCCGAAGCCACCTTCAAAAATTATCAAATCATGGATGAATATTTAAGCAATTATGAAAAAGAAATCGAATTAAAAAAACAACAGGCATTTCAACGTGACAAACTAGACTACAAATTTAAACGAGTATACACATTTCAAAACAAATTCAGAACACGAACAACAAGTAAAACACAATTTAGGAAATCAGCAGCTTCACAACATTCAAAAAAACTACAAGAAACTAATTCGGAATCATTAGAGCCAGACAGTGACATTGACAAATCTATAGAATCCCAGGAAACCAGAACAGGGGACATTACCCCATACTCTTTTTTAGAGGAATTTCAGAAACACAGACAAGCAAGATCCTACCATTGCACCAAAGTACACAACAATTAAGAAATCAATATATGCAGCAGGAAGACACAAATGGTGGCCAACCAAAAGGGGCAAGAGGGGGAGTAAAAGAAACAATAAGAGACAACTCAAGAGGAATGTGGACAAGATAAAATAAACTCAAATCAGAAAATAATTTAGTCCTCAATCTCTCAGACATGGAACTTACACAAGAACTTTCTTCAGCACTGAACAAAGGGTTGTCCTTTAGTCCAACCAACAAACTGGACTTTTTCTCAACATATGTGGATCTCTACAAATTCAGTAGACATTTGAAACTCAAAAGATTTTATGCAAACATAGTAATCGATAAGAAAATTGGAATCCCAAAACCGCCAATATCGGAATTGACGATACAAGACACAGAACACACTGTTAATCTGCTCAACATAGGAGATATCAAAGAAAGACATACAATGGAAACATTCACAACAGATCTTGATATAGATACAGGACAAACAGCAACATCCAAACTTAAAACCAAATCCTCTTTTACACCGCACACTACAATGGAAAATATAGTGGACATCTTCACACTGGCAGTAGAAAAAGATCTCAGAAAAGTCTATACTCAAAATCTAAGTATCACAAGGAAACAATTCAATCTCACAAAAGAAGAAAGAGATGCAATTCAAGCCCTCAGCAAGAATAGTGACATCGTAACCAAAGAGGCCGATAAAGGCGGAAAAATAGTCCTGCTCAATACTACATCAAAATGGCGGAACAACATTTGAAAGACTCAACATGTTATAAAAAACTAAAAGACAATCCTCTACTTCAACTTATGACAGAATGGAATCAGATGATTACTGATTGGTATGAGACCGGCCTCCTATCTGATGATGAATTAGAATATCTAAAGCCCAAACATCCGGTACTTGCCACAATCTACTTTCTACCAAAAATACACAAAAAATACACAAAAATACCGCCAAGCAGACCAATCATCAATGGAATAGGTGCATTAACAGAACCCATCTCGGCATACATCGATCAGTTTCTTCAACCGCTGGCAGCCAACCTAGCATCGTATATACAGGACACAAAACATATTATAGAACAACTAGAACACATCGAATGGGAAGCCAACTATAGGCTAGTAACGTTTGATGTCACATCATTATACACAAGCATACCAAATCTCAAAGGAATGGAAACTACAGAATACTTTCTGAAGGCAAGATCTATATCCTATTTAAATCAGAACAACATGATCTTGGAAATGCTCAATTTTGCTCTCCAAAACAATATATTTCTTTTCAACAACATGATCTATCTACAATGCCAAGGCACAGCCATGGGCGCAAATTTTGCACCTTCAAATGCCAATCTGTACATGGGCAGCTTTGAACTCAAACATGCATGGTCACACAAAGCATTAACAGAAAACAATCAGATCATTTTTTGGGGCAGGTATATTGACGATATACTAGTGATATGCAATGGTAATGAAAAATCTCTGCAAGACTATCAAAAACACCTCAACAACAACAATTATAATCTAAAACTTACTATGGAAGAAAGTCCAGACCGGATTCATTTTCTTGATTTAGAACTGTATATAGAAGACAACAAGATTCAAACTACTCTCTATACAAAACCTACTTCTGGCAATAGTATCTTACATGCCGACAGTAATCATCCACCACATACAATAAAAAATATACCCTATGGAGAATTTACAAGAATTAAACGGAACTGTACCAAAGACAGTGAAATGTACAAACATTTGGAAACATCAACGGACACATTTCGAAAAAGAGGCTATCACGACAAACTTTTAAGAGAGTCACTAACAAAAGTTCAACAACGGAATCGCCAAGATCTTCTACATACAACAACACAACAAAAACAAGCAGACAAAAAAGCCAACAAAATAAGATTTGTTACTACCTTCAATTCAGACAACAAAATTCTAAGGAAAATCTTAAATAAACACTGGAATATGCTTACATTGGATGAAGAGTTGAAGGGTCACATTGATGACCACCCTCTGATCACATATCGCAAAGCAAGAAATCTCAACCAAACTCTATGCCCATCGCATTTTACACAAGATTTATCAAAACAAGGACAAACACAATTATGGTCAACAGAAAAACTAGTAGGATTTTACAAGTGTGGTCAATGTAACTATTGCAAATTTGCAGAAAATGGCAAAAAATCTATAACTTTACCCAATGGAAAAACGCACAATATAATGGACCTCATGAACTGCAACACGAGCAACATAGTATATACCATCATCTGTATATGCAATAAACAATACATAGGCAGCACAACAAGACCTCTTAAAATAAGGATTGCTGAACATTTACGCACAATCAAGAACAAAGACAATAGATACCCACTGGGAAAACACTTTGTAATGGAACACTCTGAAGAGAGTATGGATGCAATAAGATACTTTGACATTGAACAAGTCAAGATCGGACAGAGAGGTGGCAATAAAGAAAAGAAACTTCGGCAACATGAAGCAAAATGGATTTGTTTAATGGACTGTTGCAACAAAGGTCTAAACACTGATACGGAAATGGGACACTTTTTGTAAAATATGTAAAATATGTCTAAACAAATTGCAAAAAATGTAAAAAAAATGCAAAATATTATGTCAATTTATAATTCATAGTGATAACTTACAAACCGGTTTCTCCAGAAGGTATAGACAGTTCCCTATGTTCGACTCAATGTAAACCGGCAGAGACTAAGTTCTCTCCTCCGGCACAAATACGTTTTCTGCCGATCCAAAATGGCGGTCAGAACAACTACGCGACACACGGTGCGTAGTGACGTCAGTTTGCGTCCACGGCGAGGTGACGTGATCATGTTGCGACGCCATGGACTCACCATAAAAAGCAGCGGCTCTCGAGGGGTGCAGCGGACAACCGTATTCGATGCACACCCTCGAAAGCGACCGCCAAGATGATCTAAGACCAAACAACACTTCCAGGTAAGCCCAATAACAGCAACCTAGCATATTCTAAATGGCAGAACTTATTTTTGTTAAAGAAGATGTTACTTTTCAACTGTAATAGGCAAACAGCCACGCTAACATCAACCACACATTTAAAAGTTATATATTTTTTTTGTAGATTGTTCAGAAAACTTTGGATATAGACAATGAATTGGTGTTAAAAAATTAGACGATGAAGGAAATTGATGTAATATCAGAAGCTAGCACTAACAAGGAAATCCCAATATGTGTAAGTAGGTACCGTATATAAATAAACTTGAATAGGGTGAACCTGATGATGATCTGCTCTATAAAGCATTGATTTGCTGCTTTTTTCTTTCTGTTCCTTTTTTCTCTTTAGCTCCAATCAGCATAACTATACGTTAAAAATCCCTCCTGAAGATCCTTGCCAACACAAGCAAGGTGAAACACGTGTAGAGGGTGAACCTTATAACCCTCACAACTGAGAAACAATGTATTGAATCAACTGAGGGTGAACCTTATAACCTTCACAACAGAGAAACAATGTATTGAATCAACTGTGTAATCAATCAAATAAAATTTATATTTGGAGCGCAAAAGTGGAAGTCTGGTATTTTTCCAAGGAATTCATTCATGACATTGGGCAGCCGCAATGTCCCAAGCTCCACATGCAGCAAACAAATAGCACAATATCAGTGCAGTGACCTCTCACAAAACAGCATCAAGGTAGCTCGCAACAGCTGTTCAGGCTGAACGCAATCTCAACTGTCCTGGATGGTAGACTCACAGCTGGGGTGGTGTCGGCAGCATCTGCCAATGCACTTGCCGACACCCTGCTGCTCGGGGCAGCAGATGACAATACTGCCCCAGGGACATGTGCCACGGTCAGGCAGCCCTGCGTGCACTTACCATGTGCCTCCTGAACTCCTGGAAATCATCCAGGGCCTCTTTTTTCTGGTGCCAACACAGCATGCACTGGCCCACCCTGAGCCTGGGTGGTGGTGTCCACAGCTGCACCTGCAGCTACCACTAGCCTTGGGGCCATGGCAGTCGATGAAACCGACTGCCGGGTCACATGGGCACCAGTGCCAGATGCAAGAGCTGCATCTCCCATAATCACTGGGGGTGGTGGCATGACTGCACCAACATGTGGCACAACATCGTGCCAAGCTGGCGCACCCCTGCCTCTTCCCCCTCTGCGGCCAACCTGGACACCCTGGAGTCCCCCTACTCCCTGGTCATCCCGGCCATGTCCCTGACCATGCCTGCCACGTGGAGTATGCCCAGCTGAGGCGCCCCTCACCTTTCGTGCCCTCCCAACCATGGCACAGATGGAGTAGTGCCAATGGGAGGTGTACACAACAATTGTCCTGGGCAATTGGCGTGAAGGGGGTGGGGTACTAGATGTTAACAGCACCCCTGCACCTGCAAGGCTGTATGTGACCCCGGTGATAAAGTGAAGGGTCACGCAACGCTGAGGCACCCCAAAACTGCAGTAAAACCATGCATGCAACCCCCGGTAACCAACGTGTGTGGAATTAACCTCCCGCAGTACGCGGTGGCACCCAGGGACACGAAAAACACATACGCGTGGGACATGCAGGCTACTATGACCTCGAAAAGGGGTAAGCGATACACAGGGGCAGCCAGAGTGGGAAAAATAGCGTGTGGCTCACCGTCAGACTAGCGTGATAATGAAAAACATGCGTAGCCAATACCCCCGCCAAAAGAAGAGATACGTCCTTGATCCGCTGTGAAGTTGTGATGGCACGCGAAACAACACGAAGTAGCAACACACACGTCAGTCTCCATGAAAGGCACGTACAGCGAACTGCAGGCCCCGCCCACCTTTAACCCGTGCTGAGGGAAAACGCCCTTTCACGTCACTTCTCTTACGCGCTTAGGCCCTTTCCTCGGATTACACGCATTAACACACGGACGTGCTGTTTTTTCACGTGCTGAATCACTATGCACCTGTCATGAGGGAAACGCCCACGCATGTTACATCACAGACGCGCTTACGCGCTAAGGGCCTTTCCTCGAATTACACGCTGATGTGCTGTATTTTCACGTGCCAAATCACTCCGTATCAAGCTGGCCATGCGACAACCGACAACACACGGAAGACCATGCTCCTGCCCAGAAAACCGAATTACTGCCCCCCAGAGCCCCGAGCCCGCAACCACCTGCCATCTGCTGCTGCCTACCTGCCTGCTGGCCACCTGCCCTGCTATTTGATGCCTGCACATCAGCCATCTGCAGGGGTCCAGTTGCTGTGAGCACCCCTGCTGGAACAGAAGACTCCCGACTGACGTTCGATCGCTCCACAGACCAGCACCAGTATACAGTTGCCCACCCACACCTGTAGGGAATTGGCATGTCGGGGGAAACACCATCGGAGACCACTAGCAACCCCCACCCAGAGAGGCAGAGGGCTACCGGCTTCAGTGCCACAGAAGTTGGTATCCTAGTGGAGCAAGTCCTGGTGCATTATGATGTCCTCTTAGGAAGGCGACGTGCCGACAATGAAGGACGGAAGAGGATCTGGAAGGACATTGTGGCTGCCATCAACATGGACGTGGTGGCAGCCCACGACATGCAACACGTCCTGGAGTGCTGGGAGGACTTCAGGTCCAGGACCCTCAGCAAGGCCTGCCGCCTCTTGAAGGCAGCGCATGCAGAGGGGTGCCGGGTCCACCTTACCAACATCCAGATGAGGGTCCTGGAATGTATACATCCAGCGCTCCACCTCCAGGTCCTTGAGAGGCAGATCCGTCTGGAGTCGAGCGGTAAGTGTCCATGCGTACTGATTGGACGCAGTGCATTTTGAGGTGTGCCAGGAGTGTGCAGGTTGGACATATGTCTTGAAAGGCCCATGTATGGATGTGTATGTATAGGGACATGAGCCTGCCGCATGTGAGTCCAGTCATGTGTGAGGCCCATCAATGGTGTATGTGTTCAAATGCATGATGCCCAAATGCATGTGGGGGTGCACACATGTTTACATTTCTGTCTATGTACTATGGCATGGTTGGGGTGTGACACATGGATGCTGGTTCCACCTTCATGTGCGTGCATGGTGTACATGTGCGTGTGTATGTATTTCACATGTGTGCCACTGTGATACACCATGGATGCATGTGACACCGACATGTAGGAGGCTGATTGGCAGATGTGAAATAGTTGCAGATGATTTCACTGTGACAGGCGGTGGAGATTTAAAGATGCATCTATGTCTGGTGGCGTGTGTGCATGTGTTCGGCACTCCCCGTATTGCATGTGACGTCAGGCTGACCTTCGGATGCTCATGCTGTTATGTGTATGGATGGTGCTGCCTGATGCATCATTCCTGTTAATTTGCGCATGTGTGTGGGTTCAAATGATATGTGTGTTGGGGAGTGTGATGCCATCTGTGAAGTTTGACACAGCCACTCATGTGCAACTGTCATGTGTGTATCAGACCATTGTACAGTGCCCTGATGAATGTGCTCTGTCTCTCCCTGTCTGCAGCGTCAACTGATGAAGAGGGCGGAGACGGTTCTGTGAAGCACAGCGGCAGATATCCCTCCGCCAGCCGGAGACGCAAGGCCCAGCTCCCCTCGCATGTTGTCATCTCTTCGGGGAGTGAGGAGTCTGGTGCCGCGTCAGCGGTCGCAGTTGCTGAGGGTAGATCCAAGAGGCGGAGATCGGAGGTGGACTCCTCGGCAGCAGAAGGGGCAGCTGAGACTCCACAGGGGCCTATGTGGGAAGATGGCACGAAGTCATCCAGGTTGATGGGGGGTTTAGTTGAGGAGGAGGCTGTGGAAAGGCCACGCATGGGGCCTGGAAGGGGGATTCCACTTGTGCTACTGGTGCAGTCCAGGGTCAGGGGCAGGAGGCAGCACAGGCGGCCGCGGAGGTGCCTGTATGTAATCCTGTCCCCGATCATGTGACTGCATCATCCGGCACCAGCAGGGATGCCTCCGTCCAGACCGGTTATCAGGGAGGGGATGCGCACACAACAACTGGCCTTCCTCTCCCTGCGGACATGGCAATCCGGGACCATGTTGAGCCTGTCCTCGCTGGGGTGGCGTTGCGTCAATGTGGCATTCGGGATGACGTGCAGGGTTCTCGTGAGGACAATGCATGTTATTTCGATAGCTCGTTGACCGTGTCGACCTACTAGGACGGGTCACCAGTGCTGGGTTCCTCCGTGTTCTGGAACTTCTACCAACCCGCTCCTCAACTGAACACCCTATGCACCAGTCGTCCTCTGTGCCATCTTCTTGCCCACGTAACACCTGGGCACCCTGTGCAGCTGCCCTTGACCCAGCAGCCAGGCTGGTGGAGGGCACATCCCTGCCACAGTTGGGAGTCGGCAGTCCAGCAGGGGTGGCCACCCCAACAACTGGCAGGGTGTTTGGCAGAATCCTGTGCAGTTCCCTTAGGGAGCACTACAGAAGATTAAGACTACAGGTGAGAGCAATAAATCCCCTTCGGTATCAGTCTGTACCACAAGAGGGAGATGAGCAGTATTCAGGGTTTACACAATATGCCTTCAGTACTATGACACAAGGAAACACTGACCAAAGCTTTGTATTAAAAAGAATATATATTTATTTTACACACTTCTAGTAAATACATTTATCACAGTTATTAAGCAAGTTAAATTCAGTCAAAGAAAGTATACATAACTGTCTAGTTAAATTGTTTGAGCAAGAGTGAAAACTGAGCAAAACTGCACAGTGAAAACCAAACACAAATGGCACTCTTACAATTTCTCACAAGGGAGGGAAAGCACAAGTTATACAGAAATATCTTCTTACACACCCTAGCATCACTTCCCATAAGTTTGTGAACAAGTTTAGGCAAGGCAGTACTTTAGCATAAAGAATACTGAAATGAAAACCGAGCAAAATGGCACTTCCCAGGTTATAAAAGTGGGAAGGAAAAGGTGGTTATAAGTAGTAGGTGCACCAACACGGTTCTAGTTGAGAAGCAATCTAGAAAAGGCAGTTCTCACAAATTTAGCCAGATTCAATAGGCCTGTGCCAGAGTCAGTGGTACAGGGCAAGGGCCCAGGAGCAAAATGTTCAAGTCTTTGGTTAACGATTTGAAAAGGTGGATGCAGAAGGTGAAGGACAATGTTAAGAGAGAGGGGCGGCCAACTGTTACGCTCACCTGACTCCCACGGAGGCGCTGGCCTGGTTCGCGCTGCTGTGACCTCTTCTAAGGTGATGCGCAGGGTTCGGAAGACGAACTGGAGCGGGCCCCCAAATCTGTCTTGTCTGGTTCGCAGAAGTATCCTTCTGTAGGCGAAAATAGGGGATTAACTGTCTGCGGGGTAATGCAATCGGCCTCCCACTTTCCCCTCTCACCCTCCTTGAAACCCTTCTGTGATTTCTCGTAGCATCTCACCTTAGGGTCTGGAAGGACGAGCTCTCCATCCTGCTGCTGATGCAGGGGCGCGTTGGTATCCAGTTACTTCACTGGATTTTCGGATTGGTGAGAACCAAACTTGCTTGGCTTCCAGGTAAGTTTTTTGATAAGAGGATCCCCTTGTGTCCATGCATTAATGTACTAATGCTAGTGTCTTTTTCCCCATAGGGGCCGGGGTACGGAATGCCGGGGAACAGGCACCGACCCGAGATGAGAGGTGAAATCCTTGTAGAAATCAGGTAAGTCTTTAATGAGCGTTTTTTGGTAATGTCTTTTCATTCGCTCATTAACGCTGATGTCTCTTTTTCCCCTTAGGGGCCGGGGTCCGGAAATGCCAGGATGCGTCGCGGACCCAAAATGAAGAGGGAATGAATCAACAGGTAAGTCTTAACATGGAGATTTAGCTTTCCTTATTCCCCTTCTCTCTCTCACCTTTTGTTCTGGTCTTTTTCTCCCTAGGCGCTGGAGCGTGACTGCGAATCCGGATGATCGCTGCTGAACATGGAGGCGCCCTGTAAAGGTGAGTAGAATGCGGCGCTGCAGCGATCGACGCGATGAGCTTTTAAATTAAAGTCTTCCTTTTCAGGATTGTCGGCGAGATGTCTCCGGGATGCGGGTTTAGCAGGTAAGGACTTTTCCTTCTTCTGTTCTCTTCTTCTCTTCCTTTGCAGGTGATCCAGGATGCTGGCAGGAGTGGCAGAAGTCAGGAGCAGACACGGTGAGTGTCCGGCTGCTAGATGCAGAACAACGCAAA
The DNA here is from genome assembly GCF_040938575.1 of Ambystoma mexicanum. Lineage (NCBI taxonomy): Eukaryota > Metazoa > Chordata > Amphibia > Caudata > Ambystomatidae > Ambystoma > Ambystoma mexicanum. The sequence continues at coordinate 1,086,347,386 of NC_090941.1, forward strand.
GCACGTGTGGCTGTTCGGGTGGGGTTTAAATAGCCTTGGAAGAAGTTCCAGGTATGTATCCTTCCTCCAATCAGGTATGTATCCTTCCCCGACCACGCCCGGATGGTAAATTAGTCCCACAGGTAAAGTAGTTCCTTTCAGGCCTCAAGGAGGCCGTGATCCTGCAGCATGGTCTGCATCAGGTAAGTGCACCCAAGCATTCCCATAATGAGCCTGGCGGCGCCAGGACTGATGTCTTTTATGAGCCTGGCGCCACAGGCGCCAGGACACTGTCCAAAGGGCCCCTATAATGGGTTGCTGGGTCCTTCCTTGGGGACTGGATGTCCGCTTTCGGGGACGCCGGGCTTGAACCGGCTCCCCGGGAGCGGGCATCATGACACCAACCCAACAGGTAGGTAAAGGATTTAAAACACCTTTAGCACTACCACGCAGGAAGGGCGGCCTGGTGGAACAATGTAACTTATAAATGAAGAAGTGTCTCCTGTGGTGGCGGTTGTTCCTGGTAGTTCCTGCAGTTCGGGGGATCCAGCAGAGGAAGAGAGGCTCTGGTCGTGAAGGAAGGTTCCAGTTACTGCACTACCCAGGGATGAAATCAGCCGCTGTGCTGTCCGACGAATAAAAGGTATGCTCCTTTAAATCGCGGTCTGGGTGGACTGGTGCCTGGCTATCCGGTCTCCGAGTACAGGGTACTGGCGATTCGACCAAGACAGGTCCGGGAAGGCGATTGGCAAACTGGTTGGCCCCACCAGCTTAAGGGAAGAAGGCTCTTGCAGATCAAGATCTTCCCTCGTTGTGTGGAAAAAAGTGGTGAGATGCTGCATCAGGGCTTCACCAGTGGTTCAGTCGTTGCAGATGTATTTGGCTTCTCTCCTCTTTGGCTTCTTAGTTCCAGTGGCAACGTCTTGCTCTTCCATTCTTCAGGACCCTGCTTTTATGCACAAAGATCCCCATTCGTACAGCCTAGCTGTCACTCACACAGTGAAGTGGTCATCTTGGAGGGAGACCCTCCAGCCTATCAGGATAGAGTGCGACATAGGTTGTTGAGGCAACCATGTCCAGGGGTCCTACTCCCCCTCCCACACAATGGACCCACCCCAGACTCAGTGGTGCTGAAAGGAGGGCTTCTTGGCAGAAGCCCGCCAAAAGGACGAACAAAGGATCCCCGACCTGGGTTCGGAGTTTAGAGAAAGACACAAGATGGAAGTTATATTAAAGTCCTGGCAAATAAAACCTACTGGAGTAAAATTAATATTCAAATACACCGGCGGTATGTTAAAGTCTGTCAGAAAATGTGGTCGCCTCGAACAATGGGAAAATCCCATAGGAAAATATTTGCGGTCGAATATTGTCTTGATATGGGCCAAATCGTCCTCGGGACCAGCCCTCGGGAGCAATAATTACCCAATTCAGCCCAAAATACAGGTTCTATTGTGCTGAGCAGTGATCTCATGCTAGTGACAAATGACACCTTCAATAAGTTCTAGTATTTATTCTAAACAGTGAATTTCATATACATTTGGGATTCAAGTTAGAGAAGATTACAAAGCACAAAACTTAGCAAAATATAGAGAAACATAGAACTTAGATAAACATAGAGAAACATAGAGAAACATAGAGAAACACAGTCTTACGCCCCTTCAATCAGCACTGGGAGACCCTGGCCCTCATAAGCTAGCTGTAACAAGCCCCGCTCAGAGGACAGCGCTGCTGAGTGCCGTCAGAGCTCCAATTCCGGGCACTTGATCTTGCTCGAACCAAGTCCACAGGACGATCTCCCACCGAGTCATGTGAGCCTGCATATTTTATAATCTCGTGCTGCCCGTCCATGACGCACAGTTCCAGAACTTTCCCTGTGCAAAATATAGGCTGGCTCATGGAAAAAACCCAACTCTGTTAATTTCCACTGCTCCTTCTTCTGAGCCCCTCCCTGGCTCCCATCTGCGCGAAAGCTCAGGAATGTCTTATCAGTGCCTTCCCAGAGAAAAGGAGATTAGCTTGGGGCCATGCAGGGCTACCGTTAGTGAGGCAGAATATTCTAAGGGAAGCAGGGATGTATTAACCCCATCTGCAAGCTCTAAAAGGCATGCACTCATAGCTTAGTGTTCATAGCGCTTAAGACTGGCTATCTAAGCGCTATATAGGTGCCATAATGTTCCAAACACTCCAAAAATGTCCATTAGCTTACAGAGCTGGGGCCTTCGCCCTGCCTGTCTATCAACAATGCATAATGTGACCTATCACTCATACTAGGCCTGCATATTCCTTGTAGCTCACTACTGCATAATGGAAGTGCTACTGTCAGCATTTTGGCACATACTTTGAATACACTATTAGCTTTCAGCGGCTAATGCTGTCATCTAAAGCCCTGATTGGCAAGGTTGCAATTTTGTGTATCACTACAAATATTTATGGTAGTAACCACTGCCACCAGCCAGAAACCTTTGAGAGAGGGACTGTACGGTACCCTCTCGAAAATGAACATAAGGGAAAAACGATTAACCCTTCCCAGTACCCCCATAGTAAGATGGGTTGTACTGGTTTAGTTCATAAACATTGACTAGTAAAGTCAATGTGGACTTTACATGCCCTGGGAGACAGTAGTGAGTCCCACGCTAAGGTGTCTATGTTGGGGGGTCGCTACGACACACCTGTGTCACTGCACGGAGGGTGCTGTGTAACACATGTGAATAAAGATGGTTCCGATGGGGGTGAGAAAAACGCCATAGACATTAAACACAAAAATAGCCTACAACATACATAGCAAAAATGTCTAAGAGTGGGAAAAAGAGTCTCACTCTTAGCAGGAGAAAAAAACAAACCCTTCAAATCCAGCAAATCTGCTGGGGGACTCTATAGGTAAGGGAAATTAGCTATTATATGAGAATTATCCCTAACACAAGGCACATGCATGGCGGCAGCAGGTTCAAGGTGGGAGCAATGATGGTTCAGGGCCATCGACATCACAGGGGCAGGCATCGGCCAGAGGGCAGGAGGGCCCTGGATTGGGAGTGTCTTCCGTGTGGCAGCGGTTGGCCTGGCAAATAGATGCGGAGCGGCGGTGGACGGAAGCTGCACGGCTCACTATGTTCAGGACGGAGAACTCCATGCGCAGGGCGTTGAGGCGGGCTGAGTGCCTTTAAGCAACTCACAGGGAGTTGGAGGAGCCCATGGCTGCATCGCTGCGAGACCTCGGGACCAGGGAAGAGGCCCACCTCCAGGACGTTGAAGAGGAGTTTGATGATGTCCTGGCCCGGGACATCAATAAGTGAGCCGTCAACCTTTGTACATAGTTCTTTAGGGTTAGGTTTCCTTTGTTTTTTCTTTATTTTTGAGTCCATGGACTTTTCTCCACTTTATGTACATAGTTATTTTTATAGGATTTTTGGTAGGTTTCATTTTGTTTGGGCATCATGGACCCTTCTGACTTTCACAGACTTGTACATACTTTAGTTATTTTGTCATCCCATGGATCAATGGATTTTTTTTATTTTTTCATGTACTTTATTTGGACATTTGAAATGGACCACTTCCTTTTTTTCCTCTTGTGGATTTTTGGCTTACATTGGATTTTTTTTTTATTGGATTTGCTCATTTCTTAATGTGCAAGTTTGATATTTCTTTATGCTTTTTCATTACGTATTTTAATACAAATCATATTTCTTCATTATTGGTGTTGTGTACTCTCATTGGTTTTGTGCATGTCTCAATGCGCATTGCCTCAGTCATGTGTTGCCACTGTGTTGCTCTGTTGTACATTTATGCATGACTATGGTGGTTCCTTTGAGGCTCTCATGGCATGGGTAATTTGGGAGTGGGGGCAGTGGATGCTTGCGTGCTTGTACTGGGGGTAGGAGGGATTTGTGTAGGCATTAGGCCCATGGGTCTCTTTTGTTAGATCATGGTGTTTGGTGGCCCATGTATCAGAGCCTACTGGCAGGTGCCCGTAAATGTTGGGTGGGTGGGTGGGGGACATGAGTCGCGACCTGCTGGCAGGTGCCCGTCAATATAACTTGGGAGGGTGGGCGACATGAGTCGGGGCTCACAAGTGCATGGTGCTATGTGGGCTGCCTATAGGGCATGGTCAGGGGTGTAGGGTAGTCCCTTGTGGTGTGGGCTGCCTACAGGGCATAGTCAGGGGTGTAGGGTAGTCTCCTGTGGTGTGGGCTGCCTGCAGGGCATGGGGAGGGGGAAAGGGCACACCCAGGAGGGCCCACAATGTCAAATTGCGTGTAAAACTCCCCGCGCACCCCCAAAATACACGTACCCCGCTCGCGCCCGGCCTATCGCATGTAAAACTACCCCTGCACTCCTGAAATACACGTACCCTGCTCGCTCCCGGCCGATCGCGTGTTAAACTCCATGCGCACCGCCAAAATACACGTACCCCGCTCGCGCCAGGCCGATCGCGTGTAAAACTCCCCGTGCACCCCGGAAATACACCTACCCCACTCACGCCAGGCTGATCGTGTGTTAAACTCCACGCGCACCACTGAAATACACGTATCCCGCTCGCGCCAGGCCGATCACGTGTTAAACTCCACCCACACTTCCGAAATACACATACCCCGCTCGCGCCAGGCCGATCGCGTGTTAAACTCCATGCACACCCCCAAAATACACATACCCTGCTCGCGCCAGGCCTATCGTGTGTAAAACTCCCTGTGCACCCCCGGAATACATGCTGCAGGCAGCCCATCCACCCACCCAATGCCCTGCAGGCAGCCCAGTCACCCTCCCCATGCCCCGCAGTCAGCACATCCACCCTGGGCATGCCCCACAAGCAGCCCACACCACAGGGGGGACTTTTTCCATGCAATTTACCTGGCGCGAGCAGTGTACGTGTATTCCATGGGGTATGCAGGGAGTTTTACACACGGTAGGCCTGGCGCGAACGGGGTACGTGTATTCTGGGGGGGTGCGTGGGGACTTTTACATGCGTTTTCGTGGTTGGGGGGCTGCATGTTGGTCCACTGGCCTTTGTGCCATTTACTGGATTTGTGCAATGTTTTTAGTGCACGGGCGGGTTGGGGGCATAACTGGCGCTGCTGCAGGGTCGCTGCTCCACTCTGCGCCACGGCTGCTTATGGATGTATAAATCCATGAATACGCTGTGCGCCTAAATGGGTTTTGGCGCACACGGCTGGCGCAGACTTCCGCACGCGCACTCTGTGCACCAGCCGCGTGCGGCACTTGTGCACCAAATTCTATTAATTACCCCCTAATTTGGAAGAAAACAAAGGAATATCGAAGACTGAGAAACAACATAATTTAACGTTATTATATGTATAACACATGTATTCAATTTTAAAATTTGTCAGAAGTCTTGCTTTAAAAAGAAAAATCGAATGATACTAAAAACTATCGGTTATATAGATTCAGATTCGGCATTACCTGCACAAATCCATAGTATTCCACAGAATGACTTGGAAATTCCCCTCAGATGACGTACGACATAGGCAGGAATGACTCGAAAAACCCAGAACCCCATTTGTTCGTGAATCCACCATGTAGGCCACACGCCTGCACCATCTGTGTGAATAAGAGAAAGTATTTTGTGGAACTAATTGGAAAACTATACTGCACATTTTTGGCATAACTTTGAAAAAAGTAGGCATAGATAGGAAAGTCAAAACATGAAAGTGGTTTAAAAGAGTTCAATAACAAACAGTTTGTCAGTCAGTCAATAAAACTTTATTCAGATATAAATATCTATAAAAGTAACAACAATCACAAAATATTCAACACAGCTAGCTTAAAATCAGACACGAAAAGACCCAAGTGGGGCCATGACATAAAAATCCCACTCAGAGACGTTTTTATGGGAGGGCAAAAGGGGCCCCACAAGGCTAGCTGATCTGAAGAAGTAAGATTCCATTGTTCACTAGTCTTAAAAAGCACACACCAGGATATTTTATGGGGTGCTGCTGAGGCTCTAAAGTCATCGCCTTTCTGTTTTGGCAAATGCATTCTGCCTTCATCAATTCATCATGTATTACTTTCTATATTCACTGTGGTATACATAGTTTGTGTGTTCCTTATGGCAGAACTCTGTAGCATTCTTTCCCTCCTGTGGGAATTATGTTGATCATGTGCAATAGGCAATGGTGAAATGCACATTTATTAATTGAGTGCCACAATGGTTAGCTCAGTGTGTGAAGCAACCATTGAAGCGATATGCGTTAATATGCAAAATTAGAATATCACATTCCAGCAAGGTTGGCTGAGCCTTTCTTATGTCTGAAGTTTATCAACCTGCCTGCATATGTACTTGGTTTTGCAGAACAACATCTGCTATTATCAACAATGTACCTGTACCAGATAGGGGTTGCTATAAAAACTAACATATCAACTGTATTGCGAAGGTCTAGAAATTGGTTTGTTTAGATGGGGTGTTGTAAAACCTAGGCAATCGTCTCCAACAATGGCATAAACTGTCAGTCCAAGAGGTGAATAAGTATCCAAATTCAAGACTATGGAACAACAGCGTTCATGTTTGTATCTTGGATTTGCCAGCAGACGATACAGTGATCCTGGTCAAATCACGTAATATATCTTACATTACTGTGCTGTGTTCTGTGAGATTTGCCTTTTTGCATGCTGCTGGTATTGTTTAGCCATTACTTGATCTTTCTTCTTATGTAGGCCATTTGGGTGGAAGGGTTGGTTGACGAGGGAGCGGACCAGATGTTGCAGGCCTCAGGCAAGCATATTTTATGCACGTTTATAAATGAAAATGTCACAAGCCATTGTTTTGGAAGTATTTAAAGCTTTAAAATACAAAAGACAAACCCAGATTATATTTGTTAAATCACATTGATTGGTATACTGATTCTTACATATTTCCCATGATGATGGAGAGAATGAACCTAGAATAATCCCCATTTTGCATAATTCCCTTCTATAATATTTTGTTTAAAAATTGGCATGTTTAGTAATGTGATTTGTGTACTTTCCAAGTCTGTTTTTATGGAAAATTAGATTGTTTTAGTTCATGGTAAGAATTGGAAAAGAAAGTGATCAAATGCAGAAACTGGCACAACTCCCAGCTTCACCCCTTTACCCCATAACCAATGTGTGATCCTCGGCATCTCATTTAATCTTTTATTGCCTTCAGTGCTGGACTGCCCATGTTGGCCGGGACAAAGACTGACATGCAAATGGATATTTCCCATCTGTGAAAGGTACAGTGAGCTAAATTGTGGCTGCGGACTCTAGAGTGGGTACCATGAAATAGAACAGGCAATTTTTGCCGTGTTCATTCTCATAGGGGGACGCCCAGGACAATTTTTTTGATTTTATCAATGGCCTTAGCTTTAGTCACCCTAAGTGTCCTAGGGTCATCCAGACGTGAACCTCTTGCTCACTGTGCTCAGAGAGGCACAGCTCCACCTCACTGATGATGCCTAACAAGGCTGAAACACGTGTATAGGGTTGCTGTTGGTACTTTTGTTCAGAGGGGAATTTCCCTAGCATTTCAGTGCTGGACTGCCCATGTTGGGCGGGACAAAGACTGACATGCAAACGGATATTTCCCATCTGTGAAAGGTACAGTGAGCTAAATTGTGGCTGCAGACTCTAGAGTGGGTACCATCCAATAGAACAGGCCATTTTTCCCATGTTCGTTCTCATAGAGGGGTGTCCATGACACATTTTTTACCTTTAAAAAAGTATTTTCACTGAATTTGATAGGTTTTTATTAGCGCAACTTAACCATTATGTCCCTTTAACAAAGTGTTTTCATTGAATTTTATAGGTATTTACCAGGGTACCCTTAATGTGTATACAAGTACCATACAACATACTGAACCCCCTGATGCAATGCTGATAACCATAGGGACAGTGGACTATGCAATGTTTGCAGATATCGGCTAGCATCCACACTCCCCAATAGCTCGGGGGTTGTTTCACATAATGGTAGCATAAAGCAAAGAAACTGAACATCTTTTAAGACCAACAGATAAGTGAATTGTAAGGAAAAATTAAATAGGTCTACAAACTCTGTACTTATAAAAGCAGCAATGCAATTGCATAGAGTTTGCAACATAATGGAATGCACCAAGCAGGAAAATAACCTGCGCTTCCAACAGTATTACCTTAGTGCTGCTTTACATACAAACTGAGAAGCAACTGTCAGCAGGACAAGTGCAAAGTAGTGACAGCAGAACCATACTACAAAGTGGTAAGTACACTATATTTTTTCCTATAACTGTGCAGTTTGATCTGTGTACAATACTAGTAAAACTAATTTCTATTTTTTTACATAGAAATGGCAAGCACCCTGGAGGGGATTGAGGAGAATGTCCCTCGTGGTGGTACACAGTGCAGTTTGAAAAGTAAGAGAATTAATGCTCATTGCTTCACAAGTACCTGAAACATGTTGTTTTCTTTAACAGTACATATGGGAAATGGAGGGGATGGCCCAGAAGCAGCAGCTCTTCGGCAAGTGCATGGACACAAAGAAAACCAAAGTAACAGTGTGCAAAATAAACTAGTGAGCCTGGAGGCAAAAATCGACCAATTAATGAACAGTTTGGGCGACTTAAAATAATTTGTACAGAGACATATAATGGACAATATTAAATACCACTGCCCCACCTGCACCTGTACCCCTTCCCCCTGTCCCAGCCAAACTTCCCCACAAATACCCTGTAGGCAAAGACGTTATGATGAGACATCAATCCCTTCCTCCCCTGATGACCAGCCTCTAGAAACACCCAATTCACCTGTATATGTTTCCATTTCTGCTACCCCTTCCCTTTCCTAATTGTGTGTATTTATGTGTGTAAAAAAAGTTCTATGTATATACTATTGCTTTGCGTGTGTGTTTTCTTTTTTAAAAGCCCTGCTAGGAGTCAGCGGAGCGCGGGACTGTCCGGTATGTCTGCAATTAATCAAAATGGAGGTATCCTCCGGACACTGCGCCTATCCGCAATCAAAATGGATGTGTCCATAGAACACTGCGCCTGTGCGGATATATCCGCAAAGATTTGAAGGATTGTTTTTGTACGTTACACATTGAGGTGCACGGCCATTTGGAGACGGGATGGATTGGTTCGGTGGAATGGAGAGTTGATTGTAAGTTTGTTGGGGATATTCTTTCAATCAGCGCTTCTTCTGCCATAATGGTACTGTCTACCTTTTCATACCCTCGGCCACTGCTATGTATGGCACTTTTCTTTTGCTCTTGTTTGTATTCCTCCTCATTGAAATATGGCTCTGAGCTGGTTGTGTGAATCCACTCACCTGCACAGAAGTTTGCAAAGATATCTATGTTGATATTGCATATGTTGCAAAGTACTTTTTGTAGATTACTAATTAATTATGTTAGTGGTTTCATTCTGTTTAAAATTAATATAAACACTTCTAGGATCAGTTTTCTGCTGTAAGTCTTAAGGTTTGAGCATGATTTCTACATACGCTGTTTTTATAAGGTTCAGAAGGGCTCCATGGATTTTTTTGTAAAATGAATTTTTTGGAATGCTTACCTGTGGCTATGTTAACATTGGTAGATGCAGTGCTAGGACTACTGGTAGTTGGATTCTTCTTAATACATTTCTTTTTAGTTTTACATTTTGGAATAGGGGTCACACTTTATTTCCTGCTACCTGGTTCTGTTTTGCTCAGTGACTGGATTAGCTGTTTTGTTTTAACTTTTCGTACAAAGTCTGCTATAGGTGGGTGGTTATTTTGCATGCTTTGAGTTTTATCTGCTCTTTTTCTGCCTTGTTTACTATGGAGTGCTTTTTGGTAGGCATTCTCTTGTGTCTGTTGGACAAAAAAGGAAATTGTGGGTTTGGAAGTTGTGCAATGTATTTGTGTGCACTGTGCATGAGTGTCTGAATATGAGGGTAGGTGTCATGAACCGAGGCTTCCTCCCCCAACTCCTCACCTGGATCTTCTGGGAAGGATTCTTTAGGGTTGGCCTCGGGCTTCTTCTGATCCTTTCTCCTTGAGGGAGTCTTGTCCTTTGGAGTTCGGACCTTCTTATCGTGTAGGTAGGGTCTGGCCCCTCCGGAGGCCACCTTGGCAGAGATGTAACTCTGACCTCGGGGATCCCCAGAGGGCCAGTCCTAATTTCCAGGGAAAAAGCACAAATGCAGAAAAAACCCTGTTTCCGGATGGGTTCAGATGGGGGTAGTCGGTTCCTCTCGATCGAAAAGTAAGGCGTAGCTTCTCCACACCAAAGAGGAATACTTGTAGAATAGAAGTCAGATTCCTCAATTGTTCAGACTGCTGGGAGTATAAACTGCATAGAACTCCCGAAGTTCTCCTAATAGAATGCAGATAAGAGTAAAGGATATAAGGTGAAAAAGGCAACACCACGTGATAAGAAGAAATTATGACAAAAAGAATATCCTAAACAGATTAGGCAAGGCTGACCGAAAAGAAAAATAGAAAAGTATACGGATCTAGTCTGATTGAGTAAAGGCAAAGTTTCCCAGGGTGAAGTCAGAGCAACAGGGACCCAAACCTGTGAAGGGCTAGGCAGCGCCGATAGAAGTAAGGATACCGGCACCCACAGTTCAAAATAAAATAAAAAAGGATAGGCTGAGTGGCGATAGCAACAGGAGCAAATAGGACTAACTAAAGGCAAAAGCACTGAACAGGTGGCGCCGAGACACCAGGAGTGGAAAGATGAAGAATTATAAGGCGGGAGAGAAATTAGAGCAAGCAAACAAAAGAGGCACGGCAGGTAGGAGGAGGGTGACTAGAGCAGGAATCAAGGCGGTAAGTAGATTCGCTGAAGGCACAGAAGGATCCAAGAGGAAACTCCAACACACGAACCGAGCGTTGACAAACAGATACAATGCACCGGCTTGTGGGAGGAGCCAGCCTCTTAAAGGTATGGCGGCCATCTTGGGTGAGGACTGGAGCGCGCGCTGATCATAGCCTCCAGCGCTTCCACAATCTCCAGTTCCTGACAGTAGGCATACATGAAGAGGTGTGTGATTGTGGAATGGATTGTTACTTCTAGTTGGGAAGGCTACACTGGTATGTGTGTCTATTGATGTGTGCAAGGTTTGCGTCAGTTTGTATGACAGTGTACTGTGCATGCATGAGTAAGGACATTATGATGGTTTCACAAAAGTAGTGGGTGTTACGATACTGGTGTCCAGATGACAATACAAAGAATGCACCTGCTTAGGTGCAATGAATAAGAGTGAAGCAAATGCTGTTGGGTTTGACAGAATTGTGTAGGCTACAATACAACAACACTGCACTGTTCGAGTGACAGGCAGAACACTAGTACAGTACTACACTTACTTTGTTGGATGTGAAGAGTAGGTTTCTTCTGGATTTTATGTTCCACTGGAAACATGATTTTCCAGTGTCACTAGCTTTCAGGAGGTGGTTCTTCACTGCAATTGCGAAAGAAGGAAGTTAGTGGGTATGTGTGTTAACGGCGCAGTAATTGTACTTGGAGAACACATTAACATAGATTGTAGGAGGATTTGTTGGCAGGAAGAGTCAGTGTGTGTGTTCCATTGTACAGCACTATATAGCAATGGGGGCTGGGAGCATCAGCATTGTTGCTATTGGGCAGTGGTGTATTGATAAGTGTGCCCTATGGGGCTGCACTTTTGCAAGTGTGTGAGTTGCTGTTGTACTACTTGTTTTGGAAATGGATTAGTGCAAGTCCTAGTAGGGCGAGAAAAAGGCTCAGAAAGATGTAAAGATTAGAAAGAAGAATATTACTGTGTGTGGAATTTTATTAACTTTCCCACACAGGTAGATGTGTACTACATGAGTGCAGAAATCCTTTCCTGTTGTTTCAGTTATGTATCCAAATTTACAGATATCACTGTTTCCAATGCACACATGCATGTCTTTGCTTTCCTTCCAATGGTGCATTTTGTCAATTGTGCAATGTATGTACTTGCCATGCTTTCCTATCATACATGCAGTTTCCCTTTTCTGTGTGCATTCTGGGCTTTTCACATAGGATCTGGCACTTGAACTTGCTGTGCAAAAGTTCCCAATGTGGATTTTTACCAAGAATTCACAGAGAGTGCTGCTAAAATTTAAATAAGTGGGTTGCAGCTGGGCAGTTAAAGAAAACTTTGAAAGCACGCATTCTACGTAACTGCCACTTGATGAAGGGAGATGAGACACATGAGAGTATGATTATTGATTACGTTATGCAGGATAAGTGGCAGGCACCCTGTTCATATGCATGCAATCTAAGTACTTGCTATGATTTGGTACCATACATGCAGTTGTTGGTTTCTGTGTGCATTACAAAATATATTCATACCTGTAATCTGTGTTGATGGATGTAGATGTGGATGAATCTGGAAGTAGAAATCATGGAGAGTTTTACAGTACTTTTGGATGCAGGTGCTTGGGAATCACAGGAGACTTTTATTCTGAGTGTTGAACAGTACATTTGCAGTGTTGTACTGAGATGACAGAGTTAGATGTAGAGATTTTGGATGTGATTGGTGGATGGGTGTGTGACTGCTTAACAGTAGCCAATGAGGGAGTGATGCAAAGAGTGAACTGGAAAGGGAAGAAAAGCTGCCCCTGTGTTACGGGGTCTGCGGACACCACGGTAGTTCATGGCTCGCACGTGTCACATCCAGGGCTTCTCAGCACTCCTGGCATGGATATGGGACTGTGGGGATTAGCCAATCAGGTGTGCAGGTTATGCTTTACAGGAAGGGAGGGTAATACTTCTTTCATTGCTGTGTTGGTTGTGTAGTGAAGATGGCTGGGGTTACTGTATGGATAGTGGAAGATTCCTTTGTATGTGACATGGAGAGTTATGCAAAGGCAAGAGGAGTTTCTGCTGAACTTGGTTTTCCAGACCTGCAGGCTTTGTGGTACAGTGTGCCTGGCCGGAATTTGCAGGCACTGCTTGCTCTTTACAGAGACATGGGTACTGTTGCAGTCCTGATGTTTTGGTGGTGCACTGTGGAGGACAGCATTTGGGCTACATTAGTGCTGCAATTTTGGTTCCTGTACTGAAGTTGTTGGTGGAAGAACTGATGCTGCTTTTCCCTACTGCAAAGGTGTTTTTTCCCTAAATACCACCTAGAGCACAATGGAACAACCCCAATGTCTTTAATCCCCAGCAAAATGCTGGAGGTGCCTCGTTAATAGAGGCATGGGTGTAGTTTTGCGATGTGCTGAGATGTCTGTTTTTCCTAATGACAACAATGACTCCCTTAGTGTGCACTATTTACCCAAGACGGCATTTTGCGTTATCCATTTTGTAATTTAAGGAATGCTTTGCAGAGGTTAATGTAAGGCAGTAAGGAGGAAAAGAAGAGAAAAAACACAGAAAAAAATAGAAAACAAAAGGTGTTTGTTTACTAGCATCTAAATAAAACCAGAAAATAAATTTGAGGAAATCTCCTACCCTGGGTTGAAGTTCTCTCGCCACCCCCTTGATTTTACTGATTTATCCGTGACCCCTGCAGTTGGTCGCTGATTGCACATGACACATCCGGGACGTTTAAGGATGGTAGGCATGGAAATGGGACTGTGGAGGCCAGGGGATTGGCCAATAAGGTTCCTTGGGTGTGGTGTGCAAGGAGAGAGTGTGGCAGAGGCTATGTTTACTGAGAGGAGTGCAGATGGCTATGGCTGTGTGTTTTAGGAGGCACAGTGTCTGGATTTTGGGGGACTCCTGGATACATTGGTTTCAGGTGCATGAAGAGCGCTGTGTAGTGGCTGCACACCTTGGATTCCCTCATGTGGATGTGCACTGGTATGGAGTGCGTAGCATGACGTAACTGGATTTGGTTCCCCTTTGTGCCACTTTGGTGACTCTGCATCATCCAGCCATTATTATTGTTAATTGTGGAAGGAACAGTTTAGGCCACGTTAATCGCATTTCTCTACAGTTTGTGATGAATGAGGCACTTGGGAAAGCCATGGACATGTTTCCAAACGGCCAAGTAATTCTTTTGCGCATTGCCCAGAGACAGATGTTGCTATGCTCTTCTTTATTTGCTCCGCAAATGGAGAAAGCGAGGCGCAATGTTAACAAGGATGTTTGCACATTTTTGGAAGATGTTGGCATGTCGTCCTTCCACAGTGAAAACATTACCTTTCGTAGCACCAACAGTTTTTGCAAAGATGGCATTTATCTTACTGATGCTGGCAGTCAGCTTTTTTTGCAAGACAACCAAAATGCTTTGCTGCCCTTTTTGCAACCATAGCAAACATATTTGCAATCAGTGTTGGCTTTTTCAAACCTTCAAAAACAAAAAAACAACACAAAATGTCTCTTTTTAGAGTCACCACTTTTTCCTGGAACAGAGTGCAATGTTTTTGATTGTGCCACCACCTACATTTGTTAAAAGTCTGTGGAATACCGTGCTGTCCGTGGAATTTGCAGAAAGCACAGGGGTCTGCACCATTTCTTTGCTACTTATATTTTTAAACTGTGAAAGGTGGCTCTGAAAAGAGCCATTTTTTGTGTGTGTTTTCTTCCCTTCATGACACACAAGAAGGGAAGGGAGCGGAAGGGAGTGTACGGAAGAAGTAGGTGGAGAGAGGAAGATGTTGGGTGAGCGTCAAACCCAAGTAGGAGGTACTTTCCCTTGTAATCTCAGACCATAGCCTCGAATGCCCCTTCGGAATTGCTCACCCCTTCAGAATACTGCATTGCAGTGCACACACAATACAGTGACGTTTGAAAGGTAAGGGTCTACTGTGGTGCGTATGGCCTGCGAGGCTGGCTCAAGGATCCGCTGTCCCACAGGAGTGTCCCTTGTCTTGTAGTGACAGGAGCAGATGTGGAGCGTACTATAGAGGCACTCAGCTACTACCTTGCTCGAAGGGGATGACCCTCCGAACTGCTGCTTAGTGGCTCGCCCTCAGGTGTTACCACATGGAGGTGGTGCTATAACTGTACAGCCCAGGTTTGCCACAGCTGAGTACCATCCTTGCAACGAACCTTGGCTGCATGAGACTTGGCTACCCCCCAATGGTGGTAAATATCTTCCATACCGAAGACTCACGTTGGCAGCTGGTAGTGAGGACCTTCACTAGCTCATCCTCCTCTTCTTCTAGCTCCCCCTCTGCATGATCACGCCTGTTCCCCTTCCCAGGCCCTCTAGAAAATGGTGGTGGTGGTGGGGGTGGGGGTGATGGTGAGGAGTTAGCAGCAGCAAAAGCTGCAGAATCAGCAAAGGATGCCATTATTAAGCTAATGATGTTAGGAAACTAGGAAGCAGCAAGCAGCAATCTGGCTCAGCAAGCAGCAATTTGGCTCAGTACTCTGTCCAGGGTATCCAAAAACAAAATGAGGAGTAGCTCTGGGGTTTGGCCTTTTATAGGGTCTCCAGATCGACCAGGGCATGGTCTGGGACCTCTTCAATGGTGAAGTTTCAGCTCAAAACACCTTCAATTGTCCAAAAAAGCACTTTTTTACTGTTCAGGGACCCATACCCTGTTTGCGAATAATCACATGGTGACATTGCAAACGCCTGCGAATGGGACAGCTGTCTGTAGGGCACCTAATGCGTGGGATCTATTGTGCGCATGCACCATGGTGTTCCATGGACAGGGTTGGTCTCCGCGAACTGATAAAAATGTGACATATGTGCAGCAGACAGTTCCAAAAAGGCATGGGGCCTCATTACACGGAAGGCGGTAAGGGTTTACCGGTACCGGTAAGGGCACCGGTACCGGTAAACCCTTACCGCCTTACTACGAGGTCCCTTTGCGGGTCCTCCCTTAACGCCTGGTTTTTACAGGCGTTAAGTACGGGACCCGCAAAGGGACCTTGGTGCTAATTACGGTACCGCAATTTGCGGTACCGTAATTAGCACCTTCACCATTAACATGGAGCCCTATGGGGCTGACTGGCAATGGTGAAGGGGCAATGGTGGATGGCAGAATTAGCGCCCCCACACACCTTGGAATATGGCGCTAATTCCGCCATCCACCAAGGCGGACCCGGTAAGGTACTGGCGGCAGCCATGGCTTACCGCCTTCCGTGTAATGAGGCCCATGGTGTTGGTAGGACCCTGGGGTGCGATGCGCATGTGCCCAGGTGTCCGTCGGACATGGGAGGGCTCCCCGAACTAATTAAAGTACGTCACTGCTTTGTAGACATGCCAGACATGCACAGTGTTTGTAGGACCCAGGAGATGAGATGCACATGCACCCAGGTGTCCGCCGGACAGGGGTGAGCTGCCCGAACCAATTGAAAGTACGCCACAACTTTGCAAACATGCAGGACAGGCGTGTTGTCCGTAGGATACAGGGAATGCGATGCGCATGCACCCTGGTGTCTGCAGGAGAGGGATCGGCTCCCCAAACTAATTAGAAGTATGTCACACCTTTGCGGACATGTCCGTGCAAGCGCTGTGTCCGTAGGGCACCTCCATTTTGATTACGGACAGGCCAGACAGAGGCCCGCTTTGCAGATTCCTAACAGGGCTTTTAAAAAAGAAATCACGCACACAGCAAAAGTATACACATTGAACTTTATTTAAACACACAAATACACACAATTAGGAAAGGGAAGGTGTAGCAGAAATGGAAGCATATACAGGGGAATTGGGGGTTTGCACAGGCTGGTCATCAGGGGAGGAAGGGATTGAGGTCTCATCATAACGTCTTTGTTTACAGGGAATTTGTGGAGCTTGTTGGCGGGGACAGGGGGAAGGGGCAGAGGTACAAGTGGGGCAGTGGTACTTTATATTTTCCATTATATGCCTTTGAACAAGTAGTTTTAAGGCTGCAAAACTGTTATTAAATTGGTCAATGTTTGCCCCCACACTTCAGAAGTTCATTTTCCACACTGTCAGTTTGGGTTTGTATGTGATCATGCACTTGTGTAGCAGCTGCTGCGTCCTGGCCATTCCCTTAATTTCCAGTATATACTGTTAAACAAAACAGTTGCTTCTCAGTTTGTATGTAAAGCAGCACTGAGGTAATACTGTTGGAAGCACAGGTTATTTGCCTGTTTGGTGCATTCCATTATGTTGCACACACTGTGCAATTGTACTGCTGCTTTTATAAGTACACAGTTTATAGACCTACTTCATTTTTCATTATAATACACTTACGTGTTGCTCTTCACTTTCTTCGCTGCATGCTACGATAATATAAGACAACCCCTGAGCTTTTGGGCAGTGTGGATGCTACCCGACATCCGCGGACAGTCACATAGTCTGTGGAACCTGTATTTATCAGAATTGGGCCAAGGGGTTCAGTATGTTGTATGGTACATCTACACAAATGAAGGGTATATTGGTAAACACCTGTGAAATTCAGTGAAAAAACAGTGTTAAAGGGACATTATTGTTAAGTTGTGCTAATAAAAACCTATCAAATTCAGTGAAAAAACATTGTTAAAATGACGTTATGGTTTAGATACTCTAATAAAAACCTATTAAATTCAGTGCAAATACCTTGTTAAAGACTCTGTCTTAGTTCATCTGGCAACTTTTTAGAACTTGTTAAACTCTATTTGTGGCTCGATAGTCCGCGGACAGTCGCGCCGACCGCGGACAGCCCTTCTAAAAGGACCCACCCATTAATGCTCCACAGTCTGAATATGGCTGTCCGAGAGAGAGCATCTGCTGGTTTTTCTGTGATTGTTGGAGACCACAATGGCATCCCCTATGGCCACTGCAGCTGCCCCCCTGTAGAGGGGAACAGGCGTGGTGATACAGAAGTGGATGAAGAGGAAGATGAGGATGAGGTACTAGAAATCCCTCGATCCAGCTCCCATCGTAAATCCCGGGCGTGTCAGCTTTTTTACCACTGTTGGGGGTGTACCAAAGGCTCAGGCAGACAAGGTTCGATGCACTGAGTGCAAGGTTGTACTCAGTCATATAAAATCAGGTCTGTACTCCTATGGGACCACCGCCGTGCAGTGCCACCTCATGTCCAATCACAAGGCAGCAGTTCCAAAGGTTGTACCTTTCAAAGGGACGAGTAGGCTGACGGCCACTACCTTACCCTCATCATTCACTCCTGTCACCGCAAGGGACACTTCTGTCGGGCAGAGGATCCCAGCGGAAGCCTTGAAAGCCATCCATAACACAGTCAACCCTTCCCATCGAGGGTGACAGTTCTGTGCATGTACTGTGACACACTGCTCTGTAGGGGGGACAAGTTTCAGAGTGCTTTGAAGGCTGTGACCAAGGAGCACGAGAAACACTGTCCCCTACCTGATTAAAGCCCATCCAACATCTTCCTCTCTCCACCTGCCCATTAGTCCCTGTGGTTGGTGCCCCTTCTCTCCATAAAAAGCCAAAAAATATACAACACAAAAATATTTGTAAAAAAAGGTTCTTTTCAGAGCCACCTTTTACAGGTGAAAAATAGAAGCACCCCAAAATGTTGCAAGCCCCCACGTGGCTTTTGGAGTCCGCCAACAGCATGGCAGTCCGCGGACATCAACAAAATGTGTGTGGTGGTGGCATCAAACAAATTTAACTCTTTTGGGGGAAAGCAGTGGCTCTGAAAAGAACCTTCCTTTTTACAACAACATTTTATTGGGTTTTACAGCTCTGAACAACATGCACAACAATGCATTAAATTGTTCATTGCAACACTGTATAGGGTCTATCACAGTGTTTGATGGGTGAGGGGACTGTCAGTGCTCTTGCGTCCATTGTCTATGGTCTGTTCCATTAGTGAGTGGAAACGGGTTCTGTTCCTGAGGTGTTTTGCCTGGGGATTGATGTCTAATAGAGTGGGATGCATTGACGCCATCTGGTGAGTGGAGGTCTCTTGGTAAGGGTTGGGAATTTGGCTGTGTAGTCCATGAATGGGTCCCATATGTTCATGGTTCTATTCAGGGAGCCCGTTCTTATTGCAGTGATTTTTTCGGCCACTGCTATGTCCCAGCATTTAGACCACCATAGAGCTATGGAAGGACCACTTTTGTGTTTCCATAGTCGGGCCATTGCTATTTTTGCTGCCAGGAGAAGGTGTGTGCATAGACGGGGGATTTGACTGGAGATTGAAAATGCGCCGTCTCCTGTTTCACCCAGCAAAATTATTCCTGGGTCCCAAGGTATCGAGGGACCGGAGATTTCTTTGATGTGTTTTAATATTTCTCTCCAGTATGTCTCAGCCTTCTGGCATGTCCAACCCATATGGAATAATGAGCCAGGGACTGGGCACCCTCGCCAGCAAGTTCCAGGGATCTTCGGAATGGCTTTATGGATTTGAGCTGGGGTGACATATTACCAATAGCAGAGTTTATATCCCCCTTCCCTATTTGAAATGCATTGAGAGCTTTTGTGTAATCTTGCCCATATTTTCCCCCACTCCTCCACCTCGATCTCTCGTCCCAGATCCTTTTCCCACTCCAGCATATATCTTTCTTTTTTCCAGAGTCTGCCCTGTCTAGTAGACGATAGATGGTTGAAATCCTACCTCTCTTAGTTGGTGTTGTCAATGAGAGCTCCAACGCTGTTAGCTCTCTGGAGCATTTCTCTCGGGTTACCATGAGGGACATCCAATGCCTGATTTGGGTATAGCGGAATCTCTCATGCTACCCTACCCCAAATTTTGTTTTACATCTCTGAAACGAGATGGGGGCTCCTTCTTCTAGGAACTCGCTAGTTTTACCCAGCCCACCCTCCATCCAAGCCTGAAAGCAAGACGGGGACATTCCTGGTGAGAAGTCGGGATTATTCCAGGTGGAGGTCAGGGGACCAAGAGAACCCTGGAAGCCTCATTTGTATTTTTTTGTTTTTACATTTTTTTCTGATTTTGAAAGTAAACTAAAGAACATTCTACTAAACTAAACTTTTTATTTAAACTTGCAGAAAAGTAGGCATTTTGTTTTCCTCGTATTTCCATGTTTTTTCTTTACCTACTGGAAAGTGCTTTCTATAGTTACAAAAAGTGCTTCAAAGCATTTTGAATGTTTTGCAGAAAAAGCTGATTACTGGCATTGGTAAGATATCCTCCATCTCAGCGGAAAATATTGGCAATGTCAAATTTAATATTTTCCTTATGGAAAGACATCATGCCGACATCTCCCAAAAATGCACACACAGTATTGTTAACATTGTGCCTCGCTTTCTCCATTTGTGGACCAAATGAATTCGAGTGCATCCACATCTGGCTCTGGGCAACGCGAAAAAAATCAGTCTAGAATTTGTGAACATTTCCTTCAATTTGGCAAATGTCTGCTTCATTGCAAACTGCAGTGAAATTCCAGTGACATACCCTAAACTGTTCCTTACACAATGAAAAATGATAATGTCCGGATGTTGCAGTGTGAGCATATGTACAGAAAATGGGAGCAAGTCCACCCACTTCATGCTGCACACTGCATACCATTGCACATAAACATCATCAAATCCAAGATTTTCAGCCACTCCACAGTGTTCTGCATACACCTTCAGCCAATGGATCCACGTGTCCCTCAAGATAAATATCATCAAATCCAAGATTTTCAGCCACTCCACAGTGCTCTGCATACACCTTCAGCCAATGGATCCATGTGTTCCAACACTTCAGATGTACTGTTGAACTCTCACAGTACATGTGTCCTGTTACTCACAAGCACCTGGAGCAAAAACTAAAATCTCCAAAAAAAGATTTCTATTTGCAGATTCAACCACAGCTTCATCTAGCAACAGAAAGTACAGGTATGCTTATACTTTTTGAAATGCATATAAACAGGGGGCATGCCACTTACACTGCATTAACCTACTCAATAATCATACCCTTTTTTGTCCCACCCCCTGACATCAAACGGCACATACTTACATGTTTAAAAATACATATTTGCAATTGCAGCAGCACTTTCTGTGTCTTTTTTTGTGACAGAAAAGAAAACCACATTGACAACATGTCTACAGCATGTTTAAGTGACAGATACTGTATGAAAGCTCAATATATTAACAGTACATGTATGGCCAATTATAATCTACCAAGTGTTATTTTCTTCTTTCATTCTATCACTTTTAATACCAATTCTCCCACTAACAAAGTTACACTAAAACAAAATCTGCATATATGTCACTAAAGCATGGCATGTACATGGAATGTAAAATGGCAAAATGCAATGCGTTTAAAAATATTCATTTCAGCATCATTTCAAGTCAAACAAATGTATGTATACATTTACAACAGTACTGTGTGTAATTTGTAAAAATGAAATGAAAGAATATGGAAATGATTTCTCCAACATTTTGAAATAACACTCAGTGTGTGCAATTTTATTAACTTTCACGCACTGGAATACTTGCTAACATTCCCTTTTTCTAATCTGTACCTGTTTATTAGCTCCTCAATTTTTCTCTGCATTCTAAGACTTGTAGTGCACCTTTTCTAATGCCAATAGTGCAACCACAACTACCACAATACAAACAAAAAAAACAAAATTTGATAAGAAACTACACATTAGAATGCATCACATTCTCAAGTATGCATGTACTGACAACATAATAAACCTACACACAAGTGCCACTTAAAAGTGTTCTACAAATATTTTCCATCTCCATTTGTTTTTTTTAATAAAAAAGTTACACACAGTGCTACTATACATCCACAAAACAATTGTTTTACTTTTATGTACAGCCTGCCAAAAAGGACAGCTTTTTAAATGCTCAGCATTTTCCATTTTGCGTTGTATAAAAATGTCACACTTTCTTGCTGCAGCCCCGTTAGGCATACTTATCACTGGACCACCAGCCTCATTAGTAATGGTGCCAGTGCTCCTGTATACCCATTCCCGTACAATCCTATGCAACTCCACGGGAATAGGGACTAACATTTTCCAGCACCTGACTTTCTGGGCCAACAGGACTTGTAATGCCCTGTTGGCACCAGGAAGCTAGGTGCCGAAAAGTTATTAGGAATCTGGTGGCAACCTGCATGCAGCACCGGCAGGGTTACCACCATACTCGCAATGAGGCCCAATGTTATTAACTCTTCTTCCCAACAACTCCTCCTACATTCATAAATAATGTCTTCTTGTACTAAAATTCCTTCACCATTACTATACATTCCCACTAATGATCTTCTTTAACAATTGCAGTGAACAACAACCTCTGGGAAGACAACAACCTGAAGACAACTACTCTTCACATCCTACACAGTAAGTGCATTGGAGTAGTAGTATTCTTTCTGGTACTCGTACAGTATATTTAAGCCGCATAGTAGCCTACAAAATTCCTTTCAAATCAACATGTATTTCACTCTTATTCATTACACCTCAACATGTACACTCTTTGTATTCTCATCTAAACAGCATTATTATAACACCACTATTATCCTGAAAACATCAAAATTTCCTTACTTATTCATTGGCACTGCCACTCTCTTACGCACTAACCCAAGCCCTTCACAAATCTACACACACGGCTACTCTAACCTTCCCAACCACAACTAGCAGCCCATTGCACAATCACACAGCCCTCTATTTATGTCTGCCATCATATTTACAAACTAATTCACAATACATGCACATATATTACAATTTTCAAACCCACACTTTCCTTTTTCCTCCAATAGACAGAACAGAATGCTTACTAAGTAGCAACTCCATAGAAAACAAAAAATAAATAGAGCAGATACAAATAAAGGCATGCAAATACTCATCCACCCCTAGCAGAATGTATAACAAACATTAAAAGAAAATGCTTATACAGTTAGTCAACAAAACTAAACCAGCAACCACTAAATAAACTAGGGCTCCTCTTCCGGAAACTCAAAATAAAACAAAATGTATAAAGAACAAGAAAACTGCTAGTGACCCTACCACTATATCTAACAATGTTAACGTAGCGACAGTTAAGCGTTCAAAAAAAAAAATTGTACAAAAAAAATCTACCATAGAGTACTTCACAATCTTATGAAAACAGCAAAAAAGTCAATAGTATACTGATCCTGGAAGCTCTATTAGACAGGGCAATTCTGCTTAAAAGAAAATTGTTTATATTAATTTTAAACAGAATGAAACCACTAACAAAATTAATCCGTAAATTACAAGAGTACTTCTAAACATGCGCAATATCAACATAGATAACTTTTCAAAATTCTGTGAAGGTGAATGGATTCACACAAGAAGCACAGAACCATATTCCAATGAAGAAGCTTATAAACAAGAACAGAAAAACCCAATAGCCATGCATAGTAATGGCTGAAGGTATGAAATGCTAGAAAATATAATGATGGCACAAGAAACCCCTATCGAAAAAACGTCCCCAACAAACTTTCAGTCAACTGTTCCTTTCACCCAACCAGTCTACAACTGGCCATGCAGCCCAATGTTTAACATATGATCACAATCCTTCAAGTATTTACAACAATTCCTCAATCACTAAGTGAAAGTAAAATACAAAATTAGATTTAAAAAACTTTACAAACTATGCACTGCTGCCCAGTGCGCAACTACACTGACTGCAAGGACATTCATTAGCCTGCATTTCGGGAACTATTTGCAAAAGCACCTTCCACCACATCAAAATGTTAGGAACACACCAGTTCACGATAAGGAATCTTCTGCAGAGACTGTACTACGCGAAAAGTCATGGTTTCCAACTGCAGCATTTCAATAACATTCTCCTACATAGAACAGCCAAATAACTCCTTCAACAAATAGAACACACCCAAAGTACATATTTTGGAAGTGAAGATGACTTAGAAAATTCAACAACTTCAGAGAACATTAGAAAAAAAACTTACAAACACCAATCTAATGAACACATGCAAAAAAGAATTAGCAAAGTTTAAAAGCACATCTGCTGAGGTACCAAAGCAAGGATGTGGGTGTTGTCGCAGAACTTTTTATAAAAAGAGCACAAAGATTGTAGATATGAGTTACAAAATATAGACCATTTTATTTATTTATGTATTTATTTATTTATTTTTATTTAGTTTGAATTAACTTTTACAAAATCAATAAATACACAAATTCATAGGCACAATTTTAACTTAACTTACAAATAAAGTAAAAAAACAATACAATAAAATCCGGTAACTATACAAAGTTCATGAGATGAGCAAAATAAATGAATATCCACATAAATAAGTAAGCAAATTCATGCTAATACTAATAAAACTACATCTCATTCATTTTCCAATTCAATTCAATTGATCTTTCCTTAGTATGTACAATCACTCTTGCATCGTAATTAATGATAAGAGATTTAGGGATGACGCTCTACATTTCTCTATCTAGAATCATTATAGGGTCATCTTGGCCAGCAAATTCTTCAATGAGTATTACCCAACCGATTTCTGGCTAGGCACCATACTTTATATAGGGTAATATGCACATTTTTGTATTCTGTATTCAAACAGTATGTCCAGAATTCAACAGTTTTTATAAAGTTCTAGTCATGAGTGAGGTTACCCAGAATGATCATATAAAGATGGCACAGTTTTATACATCCAGTCAACAAGTGTCTGTCCGTTTGCATGCATTCTGCTATCTCATTGCGCTATATAAATAATACATAATTATCATAATTATCACAAATTCTACAATATTTGCAATCCCTAAGAATATTCCATTGGCCACCCTGGATTGATCTCACCGGGAGTTGATTTGTGCGTAATAGTAATCTAAACCCTTGCATGTCCTGGTCAGGGCATCGTAGGAGGTAGTGCTGGGGTTTCATGAACTTATGACTTACGAGTGCAGCTTGACTATAATTCTATAACTTCTGTAAATACTCATAATTCATAATCCAATCTCACTTGATCAACCGTTGAGAAAAGGCGTCTTTTATGATTTTAAAATTAGAGCATCTCTGGAAGTCTGGAGTCCAATTAAGGTTGTGGAACAGGTTTTTTACCAATCGGATAAACCCACATTAATTTCGATTAGCATGTATTAAACAGTAGTTGGCTCCCAGCTTACTCAGTAAGGGGCAAATAGTTGAGGTTTTAGCCTTAATGAATGAGCCAGATGCTAAGAGAACACATCCTAGAATACTGGGCCATTAACGGAACAAATATGGATACACTATGGGACGCCCACAAGGCGGTCATTAGGGGACATCTCATAGCGCTTAAAACACAGAAAGAGAAGACGCACCGCCAGAAAAAAAAAGAATTAGAAGAGCAAATAGGGGCGATACAAGCAGAACTAATTCAGACGCCGACCAGAAAACTCATGCGCACGATGAGACATGTTCAGGGGCAATTGGAAACGCTCAGAACGAAAAAAGCAGAAAGGGCATTACTCTACACGAAACACTGGTACTATGTAAAGGCAAACAAAGCAGATAGACTCCTGGCAAGACAGCTGAGGGGGAAGCAGCAGGCCCAGACAATACGAGCAATGAAAGAAGAATCAGGCCAACTTAGAACACAGACGGAAGAAATATGAAGGATACTAGGCAGATATTACCAAAAATTGTACTCCTCCGACCATCCGAAGGAGGACCTGCAAGAAGCCTTCTTGGCCGGGGTTCACCTCCCCGGATTGACGGAAGACGATAGATAGGCCTTAGATAGGGACATCACCAAAGAAGAAGTACATGCAGCAATACAGTCCCTCCCGAATAACAAAGCCCCGGGCCCGGGCGGGTACACCGCCATATACTACAAGACATATAGGGACATCCTCGCCCCGATACTCACATCCCTGAACAATAAATTTGGGGAGAAGGGGGATCTGACACGGTCTATGAACGAGGCAAAAGTGCTGGTCTTTCATAAAAAGGGAAAAGAAGAGCAACTCCCTACCTCTTACCGCCCTATACCTTTAATCAACCTGGATGCTAAACTGTACACGAAGATCTTAGCGACCAGACTGGCCATAGTACTTCCGAGGTTAATCCACCAAGACCAGTCAGGATTTGTTCCAAACCGCCAGACACACGATAACATCAGAAGAGTCCTACACCTAGTTGAAAAGATAGGCATCAAACAAACCCCTGCAGCACTGGTAGCCTTAGACGCCGAAAAGGCGTTTGATCGAGTAGAATTGTCTTACCTTTTTCGGTTTCTGCAAAAGATGGGAATGGGCAAGGGTTTTATAGATAAGGTTAGTGCCAACTACAACTCCCCGTCCATAAGGATAGCGGTGAATGGAGGGTTATCGGACATAGTGTACCTAGGAAGAGGGACGAAGCAAGGGTGCCCGCTTTCCCCCCTTCTATACCCCATATACTTGGAACCTCTCTTGGCAAAAATAAGGGATTTGCCGGAGGTGGAGGGAATAGAGATGGCGGGGCGGACCCATAAAGCGGTGGCCTATGCTGACGATATGTTGGTGGCCCTAGGAAACCCAGAGAAGTCCCTCCCACACTTAATGGAAACCATAGACCGATTTGGAGAGATTTCAGGGCTGAAAATAAATAGGCAAAAATCGGAGGTGTTGATTCTGGCGGGGTATAGAGAAAAAATCGTCACAGCGGCCACAGACTGTCAACTGAAAATTGCCACCTCAGGCATCAGATATCTAGGAATCACCCTCACAGACCACATAGACAAATTGTATTCCCACAATTACCCGCAAATCCTAGAAAAAGTCAAAAGTGACCTGCTAAAATGGAACCCGTTAGCGATTTCCTAGTGGGGGAGAATCACGGCAGTGAAAATGACAATCCTCCCCAAACTAATGTATATGTTTCAGGCCCTCCGGATAAAGCCCCCACAGGCCTTTTTCAAAGCACATAGGAAGGCGGTTTCCAAATATGTCTGGCAGAACAAGACCCCAAGAATTTCTAATGCGGTATTGACAGCTCATAGGAAGGAGGGGGGGATGTGCTATGCCACACTTCAAAAAATACTACGAAGCGGCCCAGCTGTGGTTCATGAGGGATTGGATATCGGAACAGGGGGAGAAAATCTGGGAGATGCAGGGCAGTAGCGACAACATCTGCCAGGCACATGCTATGGATCAATAAACGATTCCGACATGCAAACACCCGCATTAGCGAAATAATGAAGACGGCATTGGGGGTATGGGACGCCTCCACGACAAACGAAACCCTGACCAAGGATCCCGCCCCGTTCATGCCAATATTTGGAAGCCCCGAATTCCCCCCTGGAATGGACAAGGGAGCGTTTCGCAAGTGGGAGGAAGGGGGGTGCAAGATGGTGGGAGATATGCAACAGAATCAACAGATCAGATCCTTCGAGGATTGCAAAACTCTTTTGAATCTGACACCAAAAGATAGATATAAATATGATCAGATACATCATCGGCTGAGCACTCCACGTATAAAAGAAGCACTGACTAGGGACTTGACCCCCTTTGAGAACTACATCATGATGCACTCTGGATCTCGTAAATTTGTTTCCAACACTTACAAATTTATTAATGCACTGAAGGAACCTACCACATGGCTATAGGTATTACCCAAATTGTTCGAACACAATTGTTCGAATGACCCAATTGATCGAAAGTCAAGGGTCCGAATTGACCTTTGCACAATTGACCGCATATATATATATATATATATATATATATATATATATATATATATATATATATATATACATATATATATATATATATATTTTTTTTTTTTCTTTGGTTATATATATATAAAGGGGGGCTGCGGGGGGTTTCCACCCGCAGATATGTAACAATTGACCTTCACAACAATTGTAGTTCGAACAATTCTTATACATCCTGGCTATATATGAAGAAATGGGAGAAAACCCTGGGCTACGCACTCTCCAAAGAGAGGTGGGAATACTTGTGGGGCTTGATGCCAAAACTGACAAGAGCCATTCAAACGAGAGAAATGTGGGTGAGGATGATGGTGCAATGGCACTATGCACCGGAGAAACTGAATAAGATGTATGCTACCTCCCCGAATAACTGTTGGAGAAAGTGTGGCGGGCTGGGAGATTGGAAACATATCTGGTGGGACTGCCCGAGGATAAGACCATTCTGGGGAGAGATAAAAAATAATGGGAATGTTCCAGGGAACAGAACACCTGGGAGAAGAAATATGGCTAGGGGTCTTTTGGGACCCAAAAGACAAAACGCTAACTACCCCACAGAAAATAAAGTTTATGGGCCTTCTAATAGGAGCATGGTTGGAAATTGCTAGAAACTGGAAACACAAATCCCCACCATTGGTTGTTGTTTGGACGCGAAGGGTCTGGTCACATCTGGCTCTAGAACTAATAACTTATAACATCCAAGGGGATCATGGAAAATTCCGAGAGGACTGGGGAGGTGTACTGGAATTCCTTCAAAAAGAATACAAAGAACAATGGTGCCCACACAATATAAGACTATTGGACTTATTCCCGTGAACGAGGAAAAGATCTTCCGATATAAAACATATACAGACTGAGCTATGCAGGTGCGGGAGGGGGGGAGGGAGGGATTTCTTTGTTTTCTTTGCATGAAGTTTGATGTTTGATCCTTGTATGGTAGAACATTGTTCCAATAGAAACTTAATAAAAACATGTTTTTAAAATTTTTTAAAAAAGAATAGCTCCCCTCTACGTTTCAGTGCTAATGATCTCAACAACAGTAATCCTAGTTCCAGGCGGATGTATTCTATGTATGTAGATGAAGGAAGATACAACACACATCTCCACAAAAAAGCTCTAGAACCTTTACCCCATCTAAATCATATAACTCCAAAGCCTCAAGTCCATGTAAGACTAGTGGACAGAACCACTGTCTATACAGATTCAGAATACCTCCCAATAAAAATCCTGCATGCAAACAGACAAACCTTCGCACCACTAGCCATATATGTTTTGCTTTTTGTGTCTTTAGATTAATCAGCTCCCGGTAGCTCTTAGACACCGACATCTCCACTCCCAGGTGCTTGTATAGCTGGATATATATTCCATGTGTCCCAGCACAGTATTAAGGGGCTGTGTCTAAATAGGATGGACACTGATCAGCATGAATTTTGTTTTCTTAAGTTTAATAGTTTACCCATTTTCCTCTGCATAACTCGCAAGCACAGACAGCATAGCTTTCATTCCGAGGAATATCTGGTCACATAGCACCAGATCATCCACGTAAAACATAGCCGTAATAATGCACTTGCCAATTGTGGGTGGACATTTAGCGTGTGTCATCATTCTCAGTGGAAAGTCAGCAATATAGATATTGAACAACACGGCCACAA
Organism: Ambystoma mexicanum; assembly: GCF_040938575.1. Taxonomy (NCBI): domain Eukaryota; kingdom Metazoa; phylum Chordata; class Amphibia; order Caudata; family Ambystomatidae; genus Ambystoma; species Ambystoma mexicanum. Next base: position 1,086,376,389 of record NC_090941.1, read on the forward strand.
GCATGCAGCCCTGTTTGCCCCTCTATCTATAGGGATTTCTCCAGATAAGAACGCACTATTGTTCATTCGTACCTGAGCTGTGGTTCCAGTGTGTAGGGCAATTAATATTTCAAGGAGTCATTCAGGACATCCAAGTGTCTGAAGTTTCCTCCATAGCAAACCACGCTTAACCTGACCAAAAGCTGCACTGAAGTCAATGTAGGTTATGTAAACTGATGGACTACTATTCATTTTTGCTTTTGCCACCACTGCATCTAGCAGGCGCACATTGGGCCTCATTACGACCCTGGCGGTAAGGGGTTTACGCCAGCGTTAGCTGCGTCGACCCCTTACCGCCAATTACGAGGTCCCCTAGCGCCATGGTGCTTTTAACACCTGCTTTTAGCAGGTGTTAAAATCCATGGCGCTAAGGGACCATGGAGTTAATTACGCCACCGTAATTTACGGTGGCGTAATTAACGCCTTCCCCACTCCCATTATGCCCTATGGGGCAAAAATGGGAATGGGGAAGGGTAAATGGGGATTGGGGACTTACCGCCCCGCCAAGGTCGGAATGGGGCGGTAAGTCCGCCAACCACCATGGCGTAAACGTAGTTTACGCCATGGTGGTAAAGTCACGGCCCAGGCGGTAACTTACCGCCTGGGTCGTAATGAGGCCCATTGTGTATAGTACAAGAGCCCTTACTGAAACCCGTTTGGGGTGCATGTAAAATAGTGTGTTCTGTTACATCTGGTAAATATGTCAACACAAAACCTGCAAAGATTTTACCTGTGGTATGAAGAAGAGATAACAATCGGTAATTCTCTGGGAGTAAACGGTTTCCGCTTTTGCACACTGGGACGTAGATCGCCTTGGTGCATGATCCAGGAATGCGCCTATCCTTACATACTTTTTCAAGTTGCACAAAACTATGGCCCATATTTCCCAGTTTCCCTTAATCACTGCTGAGGAAAGTCCATTAGGTCCAGGGGCTCGCGAGTTGTTTAATTTAGTAAGGTGAGTCACCATATCAGCCATTGAAACAGTCATTGGCCATTTTACATCTTTGAAAATAATGGGGTCTTCATTAAGATCTTCCTGCTTCATTTTTCAATGAATGATCACCAGACATTTTCAGCAATTGGGTTAATGATGGTGTATATAGTAGAAGGTCTTGCCAAGTTTGGAATTCGTCATCATTTTTTGTACCGTTACCTTTGAGTGCAATTATCATTTTTTGCCAATTAGTCGTCAAATTCGACTTGTTCCTTTGCTTCGACCAATTATCATATTATTATTTTTTAGTCTATGAATTCCAACATGGGTTTCAGAACTTGGTATACCTTCCTTTTTTAATTGGCGAATACCAATACGAAGACATCACTTTTTGCTTTGCATTTCAATATCAAATGGCCTAGTGTACTTTTTTATGTTTGTTTATTTATTTATAATGCACACCAGACCTGAAGGCATCAGGGCACAGAAGAAACAAGAAGACTTTCAGCTTAGGTTACATAGTGGCATATAAAATACAGGTCAGAATATACAGATGCATAATGTACACGATATTGCAGAAGCATAGATACATATGATACAAGAATAACACTATACAAACGGGACATACATACACAGAGCACTCTGAAATCTATTTGCATTGCGGGTGAAATGAGGGCGGGTGCATTTCTGGTCATTATCTTTGAGCCATTTGATAAGATTCTGTCTGAAATTAACGTATGTTTGGTCAGCTCTCAAGGTAGGCGGCAAGGAGTTCCACAGCTGTGCTGCTTTAACTGGAAAACTGCTCCCCCCGACTTTAGATAGTTTGAATCTTGGCAGTTAGGCAATTGGTATTAGTTGTTCTAGTAGGCCTACTAGAGGATTTTCTGTTGACTCTCTCAGTAAGGAAGCTAGGTGCCGCATTGTTTAAGCATTTGTAGGTGAGTGAGGCAGTTTTCAGTCGGATTTTATCGCTAGTGGATAGCCAGTTGTACTGCCTCCTAATGACGGAGATGTGCTCTTTCCTAGCTATTAGGCAGCTCTAAGGGCTTTATTCTGGAGTGTTTGAATTCTCCTGATAATGTATTTATTGGCACCAATGTAGAGGGAGTTACAGTAGTCCAATTTTGACAAAATTAGGGCTCTGGCTAGGATAAGATGGCTATTCGTGGATAAGAATGGTTTACTCACTCTAATTAATTTGCATGTGTAAGCAGTGGCAGATGCCATAGAGTTTACTTGTTTGGTAAATGTGATGGTGGAATCAAGGTAAAAATCTAGCGTTTTTACCTCTTTGGCAACTTTGATGCCATTAATGTTAAAGGATATGTATTCAGGGCCAAGTCTTTTGAGGTTGGATGTTATGCCCAGGATAATGAGCTTGGTTTTGTCATCATTCAGGCATAGGCCATGGCCAGCCATCCATGCCTGAATGATGATGTAAACTCTATTTACCAAGGCCAAATCCTTATCATAATCCCCAGAAAGTGGTAGGAGAATCTGGATATCATCTGCATAGTTAGGGTAAGATTGTATCCAGACTACGGCCTTGTTTGAAAAATGTGCTGCTGAGTCCAGATGGTTACATAAGACCTTATGATCCACCAGGTCAAATGCAGCCGAGAGGTCGAGAAGCAGAAGCAAGGCTGATTTACCGTTGTCCATGAACTTATAAATTTGGACGTTGAGATCAATTAGTGCCGTTTCCGTGCCATGTTGTGGCCAAAAACCTGATTGGCGGGCTCCTAGTAGTTGGTTGAACTCAAGGTACTTCTGTATTTGAAAGTATTCCACCTCATCTAAAATTTTGAGGAGGAATGGCACTGTAGTGATAGACCTATAGTTAGTCGGTATAGTTGGGTCTAATGTCTGTTTTTTAACGAGAGGGAGTACCCAAGACTCTTTAAGGTTACTTGGGATGGCATCTGAGGAAAAAGAGTAATTGATTAGCTTCGTTATGAAAGGTGCTAAATCTCTTGCAGCATCCTTCATTAGTTAGGTAGGGCATTGGTCGCCCTGACAGTTCAAAGGTTTGAGGGAAAGTATAACTTTTTCAATTTCGAGTATAGACATTTTGGAGAAACTAAACAGAGTGAAGGTTTGTGGGAGGGCATGGGTGTATTATTGAATGTAGTCGTAGTGGATATGGAGGCTTTATTTTTTTTATTTTTATTTAAAATTTTGTTTTTGATGCATACGCATCTTTACAAAATATTGATGCAGTTCTTATATACTTCCGTAAATTACATCATAATGTAAGAAAATATTTCAGACTTCCAATATTAAAAGAACAAATAAATACAGTTACTGTCCGTGCATCATAAAGAAACAATAAATGAAAAGTGTCTCTAATTCTAGAGAAATACATACATTAATAAAATCTTACGCAGCAAAACAATATAATTCCATGATTCGCTAACATGATGAATTATAACATATAGATTTAAAATACAAACAAATATGTAAATACGCAAACTTTATGTCACGATATACACATTTAAAGCTGATTCAATAATTTTCACTAAGCGCACAGTTGCAAAGATAATGGAATTGCAAGATCCCCACATGCACCGAGACCATATTAGCTCTCTTCCAACTTCTGAATGTGTGAAAGTGAAGGACTTAAGATTTAACATCCTATCTGTTTCAAAAAAAGGACATGTCAGAAAGAGATGTTTTAAGGTTTCTAAAACATTAGTGTTGTTACAAAATCTACAAGAAAAATCTTGAGCATTATAAGCAGTTTTAACCCAGTGTTTTGTTCTTACTTTTGTTGGTAAAAGATCTAAGCGAAAGCGCAAATAATGTATCTGAGTTTCAGCACTCGGGCATAACAAAAGATATTGTAAGCGTGGAGATTGTTTGTGTCTAAAGGATGCGTATTCCGAAAAGGATGCGTAATGTGAGATTTGATCACACGTAGCTGCCCAGTCATTCCAAAATAACCGTTTATGTGCAGTGGATAATTTATCCTCTAACTCGTGAGTAGATATATTTATTGCAGATAAAATAGAGGAAATTTGCTTTTGAAAATTTCTTATCGATCTCGGATGTAGAGTTTGTAACATGATGTACAAGTCTTCATAAAGCGAATTTTCAATCGGAAAGTTCATCTTTGCAAAGGTTTTAATTATGACGCACTGCCAACGAGTTTAAGCCTAGTTTGTGACGAAGGATGGCATTTGGACGATAAGTTGGTAATCCTAAGGTTGCCTTCCATAATTTAGCCTGAAGTTTGTTTAAGAAAATGGATACGTCTAAAAGACAGAGATCAAGACCATATAAAATAATTGCTTCCACCTTCTTTGAATAGAATTCAAATAATGGTACTAGAGAAAACATACAATATTTTCGAAAAATAATTTTCATTTGATTTTGTAAAGGAATAATTTTTTCACTCAATGCTTTATACCAGAAGGTAGCAGAGGAATTATTGGCAAGATTATATCCCAAGTATGTAGTTTGTGTAACAATTTGAAGATGATTTAAGTCGATATGCCAACTAAATTTCTGCACTTTTTTTTTGGAAGATAAAACTAAGATGTTAGATTTGGAGAAATTTATCGTAAGATTGTTTAATACGCAGAAATGATTGAAGATTTCAAGTTTCTTCTGAAGGCCGGAATGCGTGCTATCAAATAGAAGCACATCATCAGCATATGCTAACCAAGATGTTTTAAGTTTGCCAAGCCGAACCGCGTTAATTTGTGAAGACTCACAGAAATCTTCAATGTCCGATAGATAGAGATTAAATAGTACTGCTGCGAGGTTACATCCTTGTTTCACGCCAATTGCTGTCGGAATGGCGTCAGTTAGCAACCCGCTATTAGAAATACGGACTCTAATAGAAGTGTGGTGATGCAACAAGGCGATAAGTGCAACTAAAGATGTTGGAAAATTTAATTTTAGCATCTTATCCCATAATTTACTGCGAATGACGCAGTCAAATGCGGACGAAAGGTCCAGTGAGGCAATAAAAGCAGGTCCGCTAAGGGGGCTATGTGCTCCCGCTGTAAGATGTGCTAGAATGGTTGCATTTAGATGTGTTCCCATGTTTTTTCTGAAGCCAGTCTGTGCTTTATTTAAAATGCGTTTTTCCACAATGTGTTTTTCAACCTCTTTCAAGTGAAGAAGAGCGAAAACTTTGGCTGCAACATCGATAAGTGCAATGGGCCTAACATGTAATGGATTATTTAAAGGCCCTTTTTTATGCAGCGGGATGATAATGGAAGTTGTCCAGGATGCAGGAAGACTTTTTGAAACAAAAATAGATTGATAGATCCTCAAAAATAATGTAGCCCAAAAAAGGGAGTCGTCCTTTATGACACACGGCGGAAGGCCATCAGGGCCTGCGCATTTTGAGCTTTTCAACTTAGATATAGCGCAGAGGACATCTTCTGTGGACCATGGACAAGTCAAAGGAATCTGTAAAGCTAGGGCCAAAATATCAACCTGTTTAAAACTTTCTGGTAGGAGATATTTTTGTTTAAAAAAAGCAGCCCAAGAAATGCCATCCACGGCAGATTCAAAAGAGGGCTGAGTACTGTTATTCGCTCTCCTAAGAATTTTCCATATATCACGGATATTACGATTACAAATTAACCTCACCAAGTTTTGATTCCCAGTTATTTGGAATGAAAAACGTGCTGCCTTTAGTTTGTTTTTGTAATTCCTTAAGAGACATTTTTTGTAGCCGTATATCTAGTGCTATCCATTGAGGCAAATTGTTTTTTCAATGTTCTTAATGCATTATTTCTTTCATACTTTAAATTGCCTAGCGTGTTTGCTAAAAGACTTTCAATGCGACATGTATTGTGTTGTTTTATCGATGACTTAGCAATGGCAATTAGATGCAGTTTTATCATTTGAAGATTCCAGGATAAGATAGTCTGTGAATTCCTAGCTTCATATTTGGAAAGGGGCCACCAATCACGATTTACAAGAAAGGTTATTTGGCGGCAGGTTGAAGTATTCCACCTAATTGATAGATCTGGCGATCGCTATGAACTAGGGATAGTATTTGGGAGGTGGTAAAAGACGCTAATTCAACAATCATAGTGCTTGACAATATAGCGTGATCTCCGTAAGAAGGGAAATTCGCGCTGATCGGAGAAATAAGTCCTGAAAGAAGATTAGAGACCACAATGTAGTCGATAGAGGAGCGGAGGTTATCCCGCTGCCAAGTAGAAAAGGATGTATGACAATGTGGTTGAGTCACAACAAGATCCCAATGTGACAAGAACTGAACCCATTTTTTACCATTTGCACAGGCAATCCTAAAGTGTTTAGATGGAGTGTTGTGTAACGAGGAAGCTAAGGGTGCATATAGGAGTGCATTAAAATCACCACCAATAATGACCATAATGTCAGGGTATTTGCAAATAGCGTCCATCAACAAATCGTTCAAGATGCAAATAGCATTGTCTATGCAAAGAGAACTTGGATTCCAATATAAGGAAATTAGCATGACTCTTTTCTTTTCAGATAGATTGATGTCAACGATAAGGGCTAAACATAATTGATTGGAGATCGTATGAATTATTGTAAATAAAAGATTGTTATTGAGTAAAAGAGTAATGCCGCCACTTGGACGACCAACTAAAGGAAGAGTGGCAGCATTGTGGACAGCAGTAAACCAATCAAATTGAAAATCATAACAATGCGTAGTTTCTTGTAAAAAGAAAAGTGAAGGCAAATCAACAAGACTCTTATTGTTGTACCATGTTGACAAATTGTTAAAACCACAGCAATTCCAAGATTGAGTAAGGAATTGGTTACATTATGACTTAGAATTAGAACTGGGATTGGAGGACACAACTTGACCAGATGATGATGCTGATGGTAAAATCCCTAGCAAACCATTTAGGGCAGATGTAAGGAGAGCTAGGTTGGAGAGAATTTTTTCATTATCCGGGGATAGAGATGAAGCATTGTCAACAATGGAATTAATTTGAGGTAACGAAGGGGGTTTATATTCTAAAAATTGCATCCCTTCTCCAATGATGGAAATGCTTGTACTTCAAGCCCCAGAAAAATTAGATCAGTTTTATGTTCCCAAATTACTTTCGCAATGATAGGTGACAAGGCTTTGCACAACATCCTGTTATTGTTCAACAAAGGGAGCTTTATCCATTCAACATCTTGTGAAATCAAATTACGCAAAGCAGGAACTTTATAGAGAGTATTCATAAAAAATGATCGATTAATTGGCACTAGGCCATTTATTTGTGGGTGACTGGACCATCCAATTAGTGTTTGCGTTTCTTCAGGAATGTCATTGAAGGAACAAAGCTCCCCATTGATTATACATGAGGTGGAAGGAGGATGAATGAGAGGCGGTTGTGCATCTAAATTCTTTAGTTCACCATGAGTGCGATTAGCCATCATTGCTACTGTAGATTCCAGAAAAGGAGAGGAGTTTGACTTCAACTGAACAATGAGGGGAATAGACATTTGTGAAGGTCTGAGTGGGACTGATATGTAAGGAGCAGAATTCTGCAAGTGCGGAGTATTCGATACGTGTAAAGCAACAGATGGTGCCAATTGATGAATCAATGCATGCACATTCAGAAGCTCTGGAGCAGACGATATAGTACTCACATTTATAGAGTTACGTGAATTGCAACTACTAGTTGTTTTTTTATTCTCTATTGAGGGAAAAAATGAGTTGAGATTTGCTTGAGACATAGCAATACCGGGAACAAGGCCTTCAGCACAAGAAGTTAGTATTGATTCCTTTTCATTGCTGGTTAGTGATTCGGCAATCGGTTTGAGAGAAGGAGCGCAAGCAACTTTCTTTGCACCTTTTGTCAATTTTTTAGATGATTTCAATTGAAGTGCACATAAACTCTCTTTATTTAATTGGCTGACATTGAGTTGAAGGTCTTCCTTACCCAATGAAGTAGAATTAAGTGTGTCATCAGTATTGACTTGATTCCCAATTAAATTGTGTGCAGGAACATTGCCCTTATTAATAATGACCATAGAGGCTTTATTTGCCTTGGATTTGTTTCTGCGTTTTAATGCCCTTTGGTAAGATTTTTTCATTCTACGAGAAGCATGATACAAATTTGGCAAAGTCTCAATGACTTCTGGCCTCTCCTGAGCATCCTCTTCATCAAATAAATTGGTAAGAGCTGAAGGACTATTCAAAGAGGTTTCCAGGGGCGCGTTTAGTTGCGCTGTTTTATCAGTTTGAAATAAGTCAACAGAGAATAACTGAGATTTATATAATAATTGTTCAATTTGCCGAATTTTTTCATGTTGAAGTTGAATCACTTCTAGCAAGTCAATAGGGGAAGCAGAGGCATCAGGCAATACAAGATTGCTTGGTAATGTGACAACATCCGCAAATGAGGTTGGCTTACCCTTTAGGAGAAAGGTCATATCAGATGTTTGGGTACTTTGAGAGGATTTGATTGGAGTTGGGATTATAGATTGTAAACTCTTCCTTACAAGCTCAGCCCTTTGTTCTGCGCAATTGTTATGAGAAGTGTGACAGGCTTCTTGAGCGAGCATAAATCCTTCAATTTTAGAAAGTTGCAAAGAGTTAGTAAGTGTGTGAGATTGTGACCTTTATCCAACAAGTTTAATATACGTGTAAGAACGGGAAAGGAGTGTAATTCTTGTTCCAAGTTTTCAGTTTGAGGAATAGGCGACAATTGAGAATGTGGTACAAAAGAATTAGAACGAGGCTCTTGAGGCAGCTGTTTATTGTAAGAATCTAAATATGGGAGATCATCTAAATGGGTTTTCTTCAGAGGATCAAATTCACTATTTGGTCAGCTGCCTAATTCGTTTAGCGCGAAAAAGTCAGTAGTGGGTTTAAACAAAGTAGAGGGATGAGCAAATGTAGGGGATGTAATAGATGTAGCAGATGGAATGGGGTGAAAGTGGACCTGTTCACGCAAACCACGAGACGCTGCTGCTGGAGTGGAAGGGCCTAAGGAAAGGCTAATACGTCTTTCTAAAGCGGCTATAATCCCGGGTGCGAGCATCGAAGTATCAGAGACTGGGTCAGAAGTTTTGTCCAAAGACTTAGGGAACATATCAAAGTTATTATCTATATCATTGGCCATTTTAAGTGAAAAAGAGGCGTCTGCTTTTATTTCTGAAGCGGCAACAGAGGGGAATGGTTCAGAGTGTGTATCAGTGAGAAAGTGGGGTATCATAAATTCCTCTGCATTTACTGTGGAACTTTCCTGAAGGGGAATAGGAAAAGGGGAATTCTGCCCTTCCTCTAATGGCTGAGATATCTCCATTTTTGTTTTATAGGTTTAATAGATAAGTACTTTTTACTGGAGTCTTTCAGTCTCTTCCCGTTCCTTAAAGTTAGGGAAGAAGTATCCTTAGAGAATAGCACACTGATTAACGTGAAACTATTATAGTAAATCCTCTCCACATATAAAGATTAACATCATGTTTAAGCACAGTTGTACCTTCAATAGTGTCATACGGCAGTTATAGGGAAATCCAGAAAGGGCAATGCCCTGTGCGCACACCACTGAAGAATCAAGCCACCACACGCCTCGCACCGCGAACAGCAAACAGTCCTTTGCGGTGCGCAGCGCGGGTGCGCTGAAGGTCAGGGCTTATGAGGTGACGCAGTAGGCGTTTCCAAGTGCGTGAACAACATGGAGGCGGGACACCTTTGAAATAATAAAATGAATAAGAATTAAAAAAAGTTCTTAAAGAAATAAGGGAAACAATTCAATAGTTCACTTCTTTTAGGCACGAGCACAATGGCACGAGCACATGCACGAGCAAAAGGCAGTCCACCAATCACCTAGATTCCAATCAAGCGTAGGTCAGGCAGAGTGGTGTTACCGCTAATGACTTCCTCCAGGAAGAGCGGAAACCCGCCGGCAGAAAGCAAAGGGACCCGTCCAGAGAGTCTAGCTTTTTTTGTGATCTTGTCCTGAAGGGTGGAGACTTTATTGACTAGTCCGTGCTGAATATTGGAGCACCACGTTTTGGAGTTTCCAATTCTTTTAAAATTACAAACAGTTCCTTCATACTTGAGTTTGCTTGCAAGATTCTATTGTTAGAGGTTTCTTGTTTAGCAAATAGTATTTCTTTCTTGTATTGAGAAGATATATTGATTAGGTTGGTTACGCCGAAGGAAGTAACCTCCATGAGACATCACACTTTCTCTTTTCTTTTCTCAGAGTTTTCATGTGTGGGGTAAACCAAGAGTTTAGGTGGACTTTAGGCTTACTTTGTCTCAATTTTAGGAGGGCAATGGCGTGAGGACCTGTGGTCATAATTTTGTTGTATTCGTCAACTAATAGATTGGTCGTCATAATGTCTGTTAAGGAGTTGAGGGTAGGTAGAATAAAGGGTAAAAGTTTATCAACCGTGATATTCTTTTTGTTCCTTGTTAGTGTAGGTGGAAGGGATAAAGTAAGCTTAGTGGTGGGCCTTTTGGTTGCTAGAGTGAATGACAGAAGGTGGTGGTCTGTCCAAGCCTAAGGGGTAATGGTAGTGATCAATGCGTTGCAGTTGTGGTCTGCCACCCAGTCAAGTATTCTCCCCTTATTGTGTCTTGGTAAGTTCACTCTCTGGGTGAGGCCTAGTTCTATCATGATATTGGCCACGTTAGTTGCCCTAGCAATAGTACTCACAAGGTATTTTTTAGATTGTCTGATAGAATGGATTAGATATCCTCATCAAAAGAGCCAATAGGTCCTGGAGGTCTCTATATAAGGTGAATGGTAAGTGTTTGGGAGTTAGCGATAGGTAGTTTGGCTGTAAGGGATTCACACGATTTGATGTCTGGGGAGGGGGCTAATCTCATGGATAGATTAGATTTGGCAATGAGGGCTATACCTCCTCCTCGTGCTTCACATCTGTCTGCTCTTAGGATGGTATATTCATCAGGGACTGCTAGCATAAAGGCAGGACCAGCTGCAGCATGGAGCCAGGATTCGGTGATGGCAAGAAAGTCATAGTTTTCTGCCAAGAGAAGGTCAGCTATCTCTGTTGCATGCACAACTAATGATCTTGCGTTTATTAATGCCCCCTTGAGGCCTGGGGCAGAACTGTCTAAGAATGGGATGGATGGGGTACTAATAGAAGCTTCAGCGGCCTGTGATCCGATATTGGGCTTGATCTGTTGGGATTCTTTATGCGAGAGGCTATACGATGTGAGAGAGAATGAGATAGTAGGAGTGGGCTTTTTTGTTGTAGCGGTTTGTCTATTGGGTGTTTTTTTTCTCTTGCAGTCTATGTTAGTCATGGAACTGGCAAGAGGTTCGAATAGTTTGGGCCACCGAGCATGTAGCCTGATGTTTCTGGAGGCAGTGTTACACGGTCTGTTAAAGTTGGGTGGTCCCCAGAGGGAGTTCAAGTTGCTTGATAGTTGTCCATAGGCTAGGTTATTAGGTAAGGTTGAGGTGGGCATAGTACCCAAGGACAATGTCATGTTAAATAGAGTATTGCATATTGGTGGTGTGGTAGATGGTCTTGTGCGGCTAGTTGATAAGCTTAGTGCTAGAAGAGTGGCTAAAGAGACTAGGTTTAACATCTTTATAGGCTCCATAAAACATTTCTTTATTCATTTTGCCTTTTCACTTATTAATCTGGATAGCCATACCTCAATCTCATCCCCTGGGTGTAGCCCCATACAATCATAAAGAGTGCAAGTCCACTTTTTACATATCCTACTGATGTTATGGTTAGTCCATTTCACCTGATTAAATTGCTGATTTACGTCCAAGTCACTGATGGTATATTTTCGTTCAGTTATCACATTCCTATTTATGCAAGGCACAAATATGCATGATCGCTAAATTCACTTTTTGTGATATGTAAGTTTTTAGCACAATTGACTAATTGTGAATTTCCACAAAGGTAGTCGAGAAAGACCTCTTTCTTCCCACATTTCCAGGTGGTTTGGCCAGGAATGTCACGTAATTTTTGACCATTAAATATTAGAAAGTTCAATAGTTCACAAACCTTGGGGATCAAAACATTAATGAGGAGCATTTGCTGATTTTGAAACCTGTCATTGCACTTCCATTCGACAGCCAATACATAGTCATTAGCACCAGGGTTTTCAAGTCTTACTAATTGGATCTCTTGTTTTACTCCAATCATCAAACCACCAAAAGGGCGACCTTTAGTAACCTTTTTCGCAAGTGATTGGCATATCACAAACCCATCAATTGTTAACGGTTTGGACAACCATGTCTCCTGGAGCATGAACACTGATGACCCGCATAACACTTCTAGGGAGGGAGTCTCATGAGTAAAATGGGAATGGCCACGGGTATTCCAACATAGAATCTCTATACATAACTTCTGGTGCTGATGAATCCCAGGGATCATTTTCTTTAGCCATAGCCACCCCCTTGAATCATAAAATTCTAATGAGAGAAGCTGTCATGAGTAATATACAATGCACACTTGCCATACATCCAGCCCTCCCTCACTCAGGCGCTATAAACTCAAAATCACAGGATTTCAGAATTCGAAGACAAGGAATTGTTGCTAAAATATTAAGTAGGTTAAGCCTATTTATGTGTGTCCTAGATCCCGCATTTTCTTTATGTTTTATAGTTAGAATACGTGCATCTAGATCTCTTCTCAGTAGCGCATTGACTGCTAATACATGATTGACTAGTGCATGGGCAAGCAACTAACCCTCCACTCTCTGCAATCTCTTTATTAATCTGTGGTGGGTCATTTTTGATATTTGTATTCCCTGGAGTCACTATCGGTACCATATCTAGTGTTTTACTATAATTAGACAGTGAGACGTTAGTCTCATTTCCTTGCAGAAGCCAGCTAGCAAGCATACCAGCTCCTTGTTGCCGCCTCTTTTTTCTCCTCATTACTTTTTTTTTGCCTTTTCAGTCAACTGACTCTTGGTGACTACCATCACAATTGTGGAATTCATGGGATCAGTTGTACCATCATCAATCAATTCTATAGCAGATTCAACTCGATATTTGTGAACACTTGTTTATTTAACTTAAAGTTTTTGCATCTTTGTTTATGAGTAGGGTAATTAAGAGGTGAGTCCACTACCTCATGTTCAATAGGAATACTCTCTACATTAATATCATTAAGCAAAATATTTACTATATCACATTTATTTCCATCACTGGCCTTAGTATTATCATTACAATTGACTGGGTGGCTGTTAGTCACCAAGTGATCAATTAGTGAGCCCTGTTTCTTAACATCTTGGTCACAACCAAGTAAAGATTTGACAGTTGACTGTGTATTAGAGTCCTCAACATGAGTTTCAGAAACAACATGAATTAATGATTCATTTTCAGTACAATTAGGCAAAAACATCCTAGGTGAAGCAGACAGTCTTGGGTTTAAACGTGTTTCTCTGTCAGTCTGAGTACTATTCTCAGTTCTGAAGTTAGGACTGGCTTCCTGTTGCTCCATCGCAGCACCTGAATTGCCCTGGCACATGGAATAGCACAGTTCGAGTAATGAGTTGTTATCAATATTATCAAGATCCTCTCGGGTAAAATTAAGGTCACCTTCAGTTGTCGGTACACTTATCACTTCAGTAGGCTTCTCCATCTCCCTTGTCCCATTTTCCAAGGACTTATTGATCGTGCTCCCTTTATTATTCACTTTAAAATAAGTAGTGATATTGCCACATCCAGGTTCAACCAGTGGCGAGACCCCAGGCTCATTCTGTAGTGTGGAGTCATCTACTCTACATCCAGATCATGAATTAGTTGCACCGGCTCTTTCATAGCCCTGTGCATTGACTAAAGGTTTATTGTTCCTTAAGTTGCAAGTGGCTTTTCCTTTAGTTTTCCAGGCATGATGGTCAGTGTCAAAAGCCGATACCTCTGTATAGAGATGTTGAAAACAGTCACAAGTCAACCTCCTACACTTATACTTTAATTCCACTAACAAGAGAAAGGGTTGACTGGCAGCTGAGGTATGTATTGGGATGGCAATCCAGCAGTGAAGTCTGGTGGTTGCTTTAAGTTTAAGTCCCTGTATAGTACATAATGCTGACTTCACTATGCAGAGTCTGTTTTCCCATGCTAGGGATAAAGGGGCACAGTGTTTTCAGCAATAGGTAAATTGCGTCTTTCAATAGGCTTTATATCCTCCAAGGAAATACATGTTAGCTAGTCAATATCGCTGTTTATAAAGCAGCAGTAGCACAGAGTCGTGATTTACTTGGTTCAGGATGCAGCAGAATATTACAAACGGAAAGCCTTTACCATGAGGCGTAGGAGGGCGCAAGTGGCTTTACCTTCATGCCGGCTTTCGTCCTTTTGTCCTGCACTGACTGCCACTGACTGCAAAAACACTCACCTTACACTGCGTGTCTTGCGTCTGAGTATTTCAGTGTGCACACAGATTACCTACTCCTTCAGGTAACGAGAAATGGCAATCAAACTGCCACTGCCACTGACTGCAAAAACACCCAGCTTACACCCCACATCCCGCTTCGGGTTGTGTCTGAGTCGTTCAGTGTGCACACAGATTAGCTCCTCCTCCAGATAACGAGAAGTGGCAAACAGACTGCCACTGACTGCAAAAACACTCAGCTTACACTCCACATCCCGCTTCGGGTTGTGTCTGAGTCGTTCAGTGTGCACACAGATTAGCTCCTCCTCCAGATAACGAGAAGTAGCAAACAGACTGCCACTGACTGCAAAAACACTCAGCTCACACTCCACTTCCCACTTCGGGTTGTGTCTGAGTCGTACAGTGTGCACACAGATCAGCTCCTCTTCCAGGTAACGAGAAATGGCAAACAGACTGCCACTGACTGCAAAAACAATCAGTTTACACTCTGAGACACGCTTCGCTTTCTGTCTGAGTCTTTCAGTGTGCAGAGGACAATGATGATTCATAATGGTTCCAATTAGCTTTATATTTTATAACAGAAAATAAGTACTAAATATGTGACCCCTCAATACTGTGCACATACTGCAATAGAAAGCTTGCTGCCAGAACGTGCTGTCACTAATAACTTGAAATATTCCCACTTCCAAAACCTCTCCAACAGCTTAATTTGTATGAGAGCATTATAATCCAAAAAGAACACCCATTTCAAGCTATAATACGCCTTCAACCCAAAACAGCCAGATTGCCTCCTTCTGAATAATTAGAAGGCATTTGTGGGAAAGTAGTATATTTG
Source organism: Ambystoma mexicanum (assembly GCF_040938575.1). Classification (NCBI taxonomy): domain Eukaryota; kingdom Metazoa; phylum Chordata; class Amphibia; order Caudata; family Ambystomatidae; genus Ambystoma; species Ambystoma mexicanum. Next base: position 1,086,391,496 of record NC_090941.1, read on the forward strand.
CTTTTAGATCTTAACATAAATGTAGTAACTCTACGAGTGCAACGGCCAATAGATCAATCTTTGCTTATCCTAGTTAATGGTGTACCAACAAAAGACAAAAAAAAAGTGGACACAACTAGTAGACTTAAACAAAGTTACAAAAACACTACAATATCTAAAAGAAAACAATGAGTACTACAAAGATATAAACATTGAACAGAACTTAAAAGAAACCACCCAAATAATTCAGGATTCATCACCAATTGGCCAATTTGAACTTGTAGATCCTATTATGGCATCCACTTTTTTAGACCAGCATACAATTCACCAAATGTCCTCCAAAGACACCATAGACGATGCATTAGAAACATATCAAATGCGTCAAGCCAAAGGATCTCCAATCAGCATATGGGAGAAAAGTGTGGAAGCACATTCCTTTCCTCTACTCTTTCCTACACGAAAATGGGGAAGATATGATGAAAGGTCCACACAAATAACAGCATCAGAATATCGCTGTTTACGAATGTATTCTGAAGACCCCAGATTCAGACAAAATGTAGAATACATATTCCACCTCCTGTTCGAAAGTGAACTAGCAACGTTATGTTACAGAGTTGCACACACATTAAAAACAGCCTCCAATTTTTTAAACATGTCTGCTATCCAAAGACTTCAAAAGATAAAAGACAAAGATGACGTTTTGCAGTCAAGTATCACAAATCTCTTGGCGAACATGCGTGGTACAAAAGAATAACGCTTCCGGCATCATGCTGATGTATGGTGTATGCAAAGGAACCTCAGCCCACCCACATGGTTTGTTACTTTAAGTTGTGCAGAATATGCATGTGATGACTTGCATGCCTTCTTACCCATAGAAAACCAAAACAAAGAAGGAATAGACATAAAAACACCTGCAGAACGCTGTTCTCTTGACCCTGTAAATGTATCAAGATACTTTCACCATCGCTTTATTGCCAGGCTGCACTTCATCTGTAATAAAAATATCCCTCCCTGTCGGAGAAGCAGAACACTTCTTTTGGAGAAAAGAATATCAATCCAGATGAGCACCACACATCCACATGCTGTTGTGGATAAAATATGCTCCTAAAACTGGTCATGACAGTGATGCCACTGTTTTGCAGTTTATTCACAAATACATTTCCTGTGACATAACTTCAGAAACCACACATACTGAGATATGTACACATATTTAGCGCTTCCAAAAACATAAGTGTGGCAAATACTGCTGACTAAGATATAAAAGCAAAGGTAAATACTACAGTAAATGCTGCTTTGGTTTCCCCGGACCAGTTTCAGCAACAGGACAAGTAAACAGCTTCCTGTCTTCTGTTAGACACAGTGTGAATGGCAAATCACCTAAAAATGCATACAGTATTAAAAGAAACGAAGCTTCAAAGTACATCAATGATTACAATGCAATCATTGCCCTCTTGTGGAATGCAAATATAGATATCCAATATATTGCAAACAATTCCACTGTTGTTGCAAGATATGTCATAGCCTACCTAACCAGAGCTGAGAAAACAGCTAAAAGACCTGTGGGATTACATATCATCTGACAAAACACTGTCACAAAAATTGTACAGCTTTGGCATAAAAATGCTATTCCATAGAGAATGTGGATGCTACGGAGCTGCAGACCGTTTAAAAGGCACAGTGTTACAAGGCAAATCTGAAAAACATAGGGCCGGTGGTATCTGTGCCAGTAATACAGGCAGGTAGCCTCCGGACCCGTAATGAATTACTACCGGCGCCTGACTTCCTGATGCCACTGGGCTATTCCAAGTCCAGTGGCCGGTAATTTTGCTAGTCCCCATTGCCATGGAGTCCAATGGGGACACAGGATCACTGGCACCATTAAAAACAGTGCCGGTCCTCCCGTGAGAACTCTGCGAGTAGGTGCCGTTCTGCCCAGCAGGTCTGACCATGGCGTGCCTACTAGACCCTGGCAAGATTCTTGGGTTCATGGCCTATGGCCTGTGGCCTATGGCCATGCACCCAAGAATCTAGCCACAACCACCACAGCATAATACGGCCATGCACCCAAGAATTTGGCCACTGGCCACAACCACCACACCACAACTTGCTTGAGGAATTATTTTCTGTTGTTGTAATGTGAACCATTAACTTACCCTGAACCTCCCAATTCAAATGACATCTGCAAACATTGAATTGGCCACCAACCCTATTCTTCACCTATGAAAACATCCCCATATCATCTAGATTCCACTCCCCTACCCTAACCAAGCCATCTTTCAGTCACAAAATAACCTCAAATGTGTGTCTCAAGCTGTCCACCCAAGCCCGCTTTCAGTCACCAAATAATCCCAAATGTGAGTCTCAAGCTGTCCGTCCACATCTCTGCCCGTGGACTACTGCAGTGTCCGCGGACTACCGTGCCTCCCGTAGGCTCTTCTTCCACCTAAACAAAGAGCCCCATATCATCTTTTTTCCACTCCCCCACCCTTCGCAGCCCCTACTTCCAGCACCAGAAAGATCCAATATGTGTTTTCCAGACTTTTTCCCCACCAATCCGTTCGTGGTCAGTTGCGGCAGTCCGCGGATCCAAATGGCGGGCATTTCGGAAAATAGGATGCACCTCATGCTTTTCACCATCCAATCAATTATTAATCTTGTTGTTTTGATTTTACATCAACATTATTGAATCTTTAAAGGTTATACTGATAATACCGTGTTGGTGGATTGCCAGGATGATATAGTATTGCTTTTGCATATTCTGTTTAATGTTGTTTAGTTGCTTTTCTTTTATGTTCCCATTCCCTCCATTTTGTTCTTCCCTATTCCCCATATTTGTCTGATTGTGTGTGATGTTATGTCTATTGATTTCATTTCACATCCCAATATGTCCTGTACTCAAGGAAGATATATGTTACATAAATTATATTTTTTAATCCAGTAATGTTTGGTGTATATACATGGCATGTTTGTAATTGTGCATGTTATTTATCTATAAAGCAGTTTTGGTTATAAATATATCATATAAAATGAATTACAGGTGATCGTTTTGTGTTATAAATATTTCATGTGTTTTTTGCATAGATTATTTGATATAATATAATATATATCAAGGATATTATGTTGTGTGTTTTACATGTGTTATTGAAATTGATTGTAATTTGCTGAAACTGAATATAATTACTAAATGAAAAAACAAACAAATATGTCCTGTTCTTGTGTAATGGCAGCTTATGCATAGACCGTAGCTTCTACACGCTCTTAAGTGACATACTAGCACATTTGCACTGCAGCCAGATAACTTGTTAAACCAATCTCAGCCAACACAGAGGCCATCTCCATGTAATAATTATGGATTCCTCTCGACCATCATACCCGCTCCATTCACGTAGACGTTGTTGCTCAGGTAAATGAATTTGGACAGATCATCTGTGCTTCCCACAGGGCACAGAATACAATGGCTTCAGGGGCAGGATCACTGGTCAAGGAGTGAATTTAGTGTCAATCTCCATCTGCTTGTTTCTCATTTTTAGGGAGAATTCTCCAGAATGGCTAATTTCCCTTACCTACTGAGTCCCTCAGCAGCTTTGCTGGATTTCTATGATTTATTGTTTTCACCTGGTAAGAGTGTGAGCCTTTGTTCCCACTCTTACATGTGTGTTTGCTGTGTGTTTCACATTTTTGTGGTCATAGACTGTGGATATCGCCTACTCCATAGGCATCATGTTTTTACTGTGTGTCACACAGCATCTTTAGTGCAGTGACACAGGGTTGTATTTTTCAGACTTCCCACTTTGAACTCCATTTTCTGGGACTGACTACTGTCTCCCACAACATGTAAAATTGCCATTGACTTTATTAGTCTTTTTAAATTCACAGACCCAGTACAAACTATCTTCAATAGAGTACTGGAAATGGTTAATAGTTATCCCTTTTTGTCTGTCTCTCAAGGAACATTATTTCGTTCCCCTTTCTTTAAGATTTGGCTGGTGGCAGTGGTATCGACCATATTTTTCCTACCGCGGTCTATGAAAATACCCTTGCTACTGTTTTAGGCTAAGTTAGTAGCCTCAAACTTTAAACCGCTGGACCCATTTACTTTTATTTGGTTCCAGCTGGGTTTATTCACCATTTCTTTTTTTAAAGGTCTTTCTCGTGTTTTACCCTGCGTGCCAAACCAGGCTTGGTTCCTTTGTTTGCCATCCTTTGGCGAGCTTCTGCACAGAAGCCCTCCTTAGGCGCCTGAGATTCTAGGCAAACAGGATGTGAGGGAGGGGTTTTAGGCCCCCTGACATGGTCTCCTTGGAGACCCAAGTTGCACTCTTGTTGGATTGTCTAGGTGACTGTCCTGCCAGGACAGCCACCCTGCTGTGTGATTGACAGCCAGGCTGTATGAATGGGGGAAAACTGCATAAAATGCAGGTCTCAGGGACTTGGAAGGCAGGGTCGCCACTGGATCGAGAGAATCAAAGAGAAGCTGAAGGAAGAGGACTGCTGCAACTACTGAACCTCCTGGTGAAGCCCTGCTGTGGGTCTGAATCTCCTAAACTTCGACGACAGAGAAGATCTGCAAGGAATCTTCTTCCCTTGAGCCGGTGGGATCAACCAGTTCGCCAAACACCAAGCAAGGCCTCCCTCCCCTGGTCGAATTTGCTGTGCATCGCTGCAGTGAACCAGATAGCCACGAGGACCGGACCCTGTTTGGGTTTTAAGGAGCGCACATTTTATTTGTTGCTTTGCTCTGCTGCTGGTTTCTTCCCTGGGCAGTGCAGGACCCTCCAGTATTCCTCCTTCGTGTCAGTCCGGCAGTCGCTTCAGGAACCGTGAGCCTGCAGGATCTACCAGGAACTTCTGCCTCAGCTACAGCATTCTTCTTCTTCTAAGGTACTGTTCAAACCCGGGTTCTTCTTTTCGTCTGACCACATTGAAAGTATTTTAAATCTTTCGCCAATCCGAGGGCTTGTCCTGCTCTACTCTTTTAAGTAACTTTTATTCCGACCAACTTCGTTTTGAACTCTTGACCAAGACTTAACCACAAACTACTCTGAACTGTGTGATCCTCTGCAAAGACTCTGAACCATTAACACTGGCCCATGCCTATTGACTTGAATCCTCATTGTAGTAAGCCTTTTCTAGATTACCCTGCCTACTGCTGCTTAATTTTGTATAAACTTGTCTTTCCCTCCCTTTTTAAATTGCTGGAGTACCATTTTGCTCACACTTAATTTTGAGCTTAACTTGTCCAAAATTGATTGGGTGTTGTGCAGTATATTAAGATTGTGATTTTCTGCTGCTTTACTTAGTGAACTGTTTTACAAATGATTGTGTAAATAAATGTATATTCTTTTACTCATAAAACTTGAGTCAGTGTTTGTTTGAATCATAGTAATTGCTGTCCTTTGTGTAACTTCTGATACTGCTCACTTTACTCTTGAGATAAGTCTGGCTGCTCAGCCATCACTACCACTTTCTGTGTAGTACAGGCTTGTACCAAAGGTGAATTTGTACTGTCACTTGTAGTGTTAATTGTGTGTGGTGTTCCCAAAGGGTACTGCATATGATTCTGCCTAACACTCGTTGTCACTCCCCTACCCCCATATTTTCCTCTTAGTTTCCCCCCTCCCATTCACCTTTTGTTTTGAGCACCCTGAAGTAGAATGTTACACCAATGGCGGATAGACGGATGGTGACAGGTTTCTGCCCTGGTATTTTATAGTTAGAAAATCCGTAAAAAAGATAGAGTATTGAAATGTCAGCTGAAAACACACAGGCAAGCCGATTATTGCACAAGCACCATTGTGAATATCTTATTTTTGTTGGTTTTTTAGTCACTGTCACCCATCCTATGTCTCATTTTACCATCATTAAAGCAACTGGTGGACTCCCAGCACATAATGTCTGCACACAGTAAAGCTACCCACCCAGGGATTTCTTTTGTGATCTGCAAATATATCCTTTGTAAGATGTTTCTGTTTGTAGTGACATCCGTATCGTTCAACTAATACAATATACAGATGCAATTTACATTCCGTTGATAATGGAGGACATCACGACTTGTAGAAAACAGTAAGTAAGGTTTTCTACAAGGTTTTCTGAGGTTGAGGCTTTGGGGGTCAATATTACTGTTTAATCACAGCTTGCTGAGGCATATTAGGACAGGCAGGATATTCTAGGTCACACCTGCAGCCCTACAAGTGTCCGGGCTTCAGAGCCCAGCTGACACTGTTGTGGACGTCCCAATGTAACAAAGATTGGAAATCCTAGGCACATCATCAGCAACCTCAGTGAGTAGCCAATGAAAGGGAGTGGGGGAAGCAGGGGTGAGTGGGGTTGAGCCCCACAAACAAAAAATATCACAGTACCATTAGTACTACACCTTAGCAAAGGTCTCCTTATTTTTGACATGGGTCTACATAGAGTTCAGCTAAAGGACCCTATGGATGATCAACAGCAATCAATTTCTGGCCTCACTAGTATATCAGGCAGTACCTCATCGCAACATGGAGGAAGCTGAGTACAATGCATAAAGCTTCTCAGCATGACATCGTGCCTGACATTGCTACATTGCAGAACACTATTGTGGATCCAGTTCAAAAGGCCAATGGAGAGCATAGCAGGCTTGATTGCCTTGGCTGATGCCTCTACTTTTACTATGACTTTTGGGATGGGACCAAGCCTGATTTGAATCTGGTCTTTCCCCTTTTGTAATGGGTTGGCAGGAGCAGAGTGATGGTCTGGAGGGTTGCCCACAGTGTCGAATGGGAAATCATATTATACCCTCTAGATCGTTTGTATATATATTGGCCTAGGCCAAGCCGCTCTGCGAGGAAATCCGTGTTACAAGGTCCTGACCTCAGATCTGTGTTAGCTGCCATTTTAGGTTCATCTGCCATTTTAGATTCTCACTCTAAAGTCACCCTGTGTTCTAAGATGGTGGACAGTGTCGTTTTGAATGTAACATGGCTGTCTTGACTTCTGTGTACAAGTTAATGTTTAAACTGCCCGCAGGCCAATTGTTAGGGTCATGTACTGAGACCTTGTCCTTCGTTGACCTGTGTATAGAGGATTACCTGTGCCAACGATACTAATCCATGAACATATATTGTGCACAATACTGTTCGAGCATCTAATGTGAACACTTGTTTAACTATATTGTATAAATGTGTACGAAGGCTCAATATGAAATCCAAAAACACACTGTTGCTATTGTAACTTGTTGGAGAATGTATTAAGGATAATCTGTAAATGTATAGATGCATAAATTAAAAGTTAACTCGGCAAAAACCCTAGATCCAAGATTCATTAACTTACAAGTGGGTTAGGACATCATGTTTTGGATTGTATAAAAAGTGCGACTATTCTGATGTACAGCCCACTCACTGCACATACCGAACAGGGCTGGTATTCGCTGTGTTGTACTGAGGGCCTGATAGCTATCTGTTGCTTTGTCCTTTGAAACTGTTCAGTTGTAGAATAAAGATCTGTGTATCTTTTGAACCCGCGTTTGGTGTATTTCCTTTCGGGGAACTCAGCCTCAATATCTTCTTCTTGCTTTCACAAAAGCAATGCCAGAGGTCAGCTTAATTATAAACCTTCCAGCCATCACCTATTTTGTTTTGCTTTCCTATGACTTCAATCCCTGTATCCATCTGCAATGACATCCTTCTCCGTCATGAGGGTCCTCGTCCAACTGCTGGCAAGAAGGTTTGCTGTTTCATAAGACCCTACCCTTCCTACAAGAAGAGGGACTCTGGACATAGTTTAGAGGCTTCAAGCTGTATACCCTAAAGAATAATCATATCAAATGTAATATGCAAGAAACCTGATTTGGATATATTGTGTTAACTCCCACATGTGTAGATGAATGGCAGGCTTTTAAATGGCTGTTTCTCATCACATGGTAACCTTTTTATTACCTCCCACTCCCTCCTTGAGGCCAGGGAGTAATCAGTGAATATGATTATTTATTTAATTTAATGGAGGTCACAGAATTTACTGTCTCCCAATTAAAGCCACATTTTGAGGCACACAAAGGATTGCATGTAGTGATCACATCACAGTTACCTTAAAACATGTTAGGTTATGCTATAGGTGAACTTATGATACACAAAATATTGGTGGATGTGTGTGCACACATTTTGTTTTACCTAATCACATAAATATGAGTTCCTCCTTTTCAAATGTTCTGTAGAGCCTTAGACAGAAGTGAGCATACCATTACATTTATATAAATACAGGAGCCATAGGGATTTACCGTCTCCGGACTAGCCGGACTTACTGGGGCATTCAAGCCCCGGTGGTCCAGCAATTCCGGAGCTGGTGTTAGGCAGAATCCTGTGCAGTGCCCTAAGGGACCAGTACACACAATTAAGACTACAGGTGGCAATACAAGTTTTACCTTTGGTACAAGCCTGTACTACTATGTCAGAGTGGTAGCAGTGGCGGAGCAGCCAGGCTTATCTCAAGAGTATATGAGCAGTAGCAGAGATTACACAAAGGGACCACAATTACTGTGACTCAAGCAAACACTGACTCAAGGTTTCAGGTAGAAAAATATAAGTACATTTATTTTTAAACCATTCGTTATAAAAACAACACTTCTATTAAACTCAAACAAAAACCACACGTTAAATATACTACAACTAACCAATTCAAGCTTTCGAAATGAAGAAAAAGGGATTCACCCAGTTTCCTCAGCAGAACACAGTACCTTGTTCCAATGCTGTAGCTGGTGCCCTGGCAGTTGTTCCTGTTGGTTTCCCGCAGATCCACGATTCCTGAAGCTTCGTCGAGAAGGAGGACATCTGAAGGGGGTCTTCACCAACAGGGATGAGGCTGGCAGCAGTGACACGGAAAAAGAAGGTGCGCCCCTTAAAATCGGGAGAGGCTCTTCAGGTGGCTATCCGGACCACTACAGCAGCGTTCAGCGATTTCAACCAAGGAAGAGGATCCTCTGGCTGTAGAAGAAGAGCTGGTTATCCCCACTAAGTTCAAGGGAAGAAGACTCTGGACTGGAAGTCGTTGAAGGGCAGATAGCTCAGGACTGCAGCAGGGATTCACCATGTCGGGGTAGTTGCAGCAGCCGTCGTTCTATCCACTTCTCTTCGGTTCCTTGTAGTTCCAGTGGCGACTCTCTGACTTCTAGCCCAAGAGACCTGCCTTTTATGCGAAAAAACCCCATTCACACAGCCTGGCTGTCAATCACCCAGCAGGGGGGTTGTCCAGCCCGGACAACTACCCTGGCCAATCATGACAAAGTGTGACTTGGGTTTCCTAGGATACCCTGTGCCGGGGGTGACTACACCCCTCCCTCACAATCAGCCCACCTAGACACCCAGGCGCCTTGAGGAGGGTTTCTAAGCAGAAGCCCGCCAAAAGACAGTGAACAAAGAAGGCGCACCTAGTTTGCCGCGCAAAGTAAAACACAAGAAGGACTTTAACAAAAAGAAAGGCGAATAAACCCAACCGGAGCCAAAAGAAAGACTATTTGGTCAAGCGGGTTTATGTTCGAGGCTAATATAATAGCCAAGAACAGTACCACGTTTATCTAATATAATCGCGGTAGAAAAGGTAGGGTAGATACCACTGCCACCAGCCAAGTCTAAATGTTAAAAGAGCGAAACTATTCCCTAGGAGGTACAGATAAAAAGGGATACGAATTAACCCTTTCCAGTACTCCATGGAAGATGGGGTGAACTGGATCTGTGGTAGATTGACTAAGTAAAGTTAATGGGAACTTTACCCTTTTCTGGAGACAGTAGTCGCCTCAGAAATGGAGTCGAGGGAAGTCTCAAAGAAAAACCTGTGCCACGGCACTGAAGGTGCTGTGTGACACACAAAAAGAAGGGGGCTACTGAAGTGGTGTACTTCAGAGTCCACAATCACAAATACATATAGAAACACATAGCAAAATACAGGTAAGAGTGGGGGAAAAGCTCTCACTCTTACTAAGTGGAAAAAAATAAACTCCAGAAGTCCAGCAAAGCTGCTGGGGGACTCACTTGGTGAGGGAAATTAGCCATAGATGAGCATCCTCCCTAACAGCCGGCATTCCATTACTCGCCATTCCCGTCGAGTGCTATAGGACTCCACGGGAAGGGTGCGTGGTCTGGTGCTCATGGAGTGAGGAGGCTGAAGTTCCGAGCTCCGGCCGAGCCCGTAATCCGATCCTGACTGGCGAGCCTATTCACTAGCAACATTGAAATTCAAGCTGACCCACTCGAAGCCGGGACGACCCCCCCTCTTTGGCAGCTTACCCCGACGAAAATCGGACAGCGGGGACCGAGCAGGAGCTCTGGCCCGGCGTCCCCCCCGACCCTGAGCGAGACGCGCAAGATGGCGGCCGAGGCGCGCTGACGCTGCGGACCCGAGCGGCGAAGGCGGAGCGCCAACAGCAGCTACTGCCTCCCCTGCCGCCTGGAGGAGTTCGGTGGACCGGTGGAGGCGAAATCCGGCGAGACCCAGCGCAGACCTCCTGGAGCCCTCGGCGGCGCTGAGCGCTGGGGACCGTGCGAACCAGCTGCCCACACCCGGGCGGCCTCGGCGGAGGAACCCCTAGCGCCGCCAGCGCCCTGCAACCCGGCCCATCCAGGCCGCGCAACAGCGGGCGGGACTCCCCCCGCGGAGCCTCCGGAGGAAGTCAATCGGAGAAGCGGCCGAGACCTGGGGCCCGCGACACACGCTGGCCTCCGGAGGCGGTGAGACGCGTCACTGGACCGCGTGGAGCGCGCCTCAAGAACTGCGGCCACCGGCCAGAGCCCCGGGCCCACCTGGGTTGCTGCCTCCCCCGCCCGGGGGGCCCGCGGTTGACTGTGCGCCCCCCACCACCAGCCTCCACAACCAACTGGGGTGACTCTGAGCGGCCTGCCCACCCGGACATACTGCGACGCCGCCCCCAGCCCGCCATCCCTGCGGCGAACAGGCCCTAGGGCGAGGCCTTCCTGGGGGCCGCATCACGCCCCCACACACCCGGGCAGGACACGGCTCTGTCCCCGGCGCCACTAAGCTCATAACACCTGGGACCCTGAGGCAGCACGTACCCCCCAGACCCAGTGGAGCACACTGCAGACACTCTTTACCATGACATCTCGGAACACCGCAGGTGGGGCCACCGGCGATACAGACTGGTGGGGCCCACGCAGCAACCCAGTTCGAAGAGACGTAACAGCCGAGCAAATAACACCACAATGTCCACCCTGAGGAGCAAGCCCAAATCGGCTACAATGGACCCCTTCCTCACGACCAAGGCTCACCCAACCGTCCAATCTACCCCAAAGGGGGCGGCGCCGCAGGACACTCAGGGGGAGAGCCCCGCAAACAGCCAAGTACTTGAAGCAATAGTGGCCCTAAAGGAATTTATAGACACTAAGATAGGGGAGGTAAAAACCGATATCCAGCTCATCCGTCAAGATGTTCGCAACCTGACAGAGCGTGTCACCAACATAGAATCCGCCCAGAAAGACACCATGGAGGACACGAAAGATCTTAAAGCCGAGGTGGCAGATCTCAGGAGGAAGGTGGGCATCCTAGAGGCAAGGTCGGAGGAGGCGGAGGGACGAGCCAGGCGAAATAACATCAGGATCATTGGCGTCCCTGAGGGGACAGAGACTTCCGACCCAACCGCATATGTAGAATCCCTAATCCAGCAGGAGATCGGGGCTGAGAAGCTGTCACAGGGTTTTGCCATAGAGAGAGCCCATAGATCACTCCAGAAGAAGCCTCCCCCAGGCTCGTATCCCCGACCCATCATAGCGAAGGTTCTCAACTTCCGAGACAGGGAAGTGATCCTGAGATTCTCCAGGGAGGGTGGAGCGATTGATAGAAACAACTCCAAAATCACCATATACCCGGACTATACACAATCGGTACAGAGGGCAAGGAACTCCTTTGTCCCAATCAAGGCCAGACTGAGGCAACTAAACCTGAAGTACATGCTGCTGTACCCATCCAGACTAAAGGTGATCTATAAAGGGAGAGCGATATTTCTTGAAACCCCGGACGCGGCCACCATGTGGATGGAACATAACAATCTGGCCGTGGTCCCTGAGGAGCCCATCCCTGAGAACAGCGTCGCAGCTCGCAAAGCACGATAGCCTGGAGCCAGAGCCTTTTTCTCCCGATCCGCACATTGAACCTCAACCTAGCACAATACAACGAGCATGCTGGACACCAGCATGACATGAGAATGCAACATGATTACGGGGCTGGCCGGGCCTCCCACACATGAGCACGCAACGACGACCCCCGAAAGATCAGTGCAGGCCCGCTGCCAGCACGACCCTGCTCGCGCCGGAAACCCTGATGGGGCCAGATAGCGCGAGAGCACCTGAGCACTGCACTTCACCGGCAGGAGCTGGGCGCACCAGTTATAGTTATTCTGTATGTGTTACTGTTGAGACCGCTCCGCTACCCGAAACAACCCAAGTAACGAATGAGTACCTGACACCGAGAGAAGCATGTGGCCGACCCGCAGAACTAGAGCAAGTAACGGCACCCAGCAACACGAGATCAAGTGTTGGAGAGGCAAGGGGCCGCCCAAGACAGAAACTGTATTCAAGCAATGGCACCACAACTTAACATAATCACATGGAACATCAGGGGGATGGGATCCTATGTAAGGAAGAACCGCGTCCACTCCTACCTGAGGCGCAAGAAGGTATCGATTGCACTGCTCCAGGAGACACACCTCCTGGTGGAAGCCACACACAAACTAGCAGACTACTGGGGGGGGCAGGGCAGTGGCGCATCCTACTCCAAATATGCACGGGGTGTATACACATGGATAAGCCCAGACACACCATTCCACCAAATGGGAACAGAAGTAGATAAGGACGGAAGATATGTAGTGGTGAGGGGCGCGATAGAGAACACACGGATATGTATTGTAAACTCATACTTCCCTCAGCACGGGGTCCCCTCCCACCTGAAACAACTATGCACTAGAATAGTGCACCACAGAGATGACACCTTCCTGTGGGGAGGCGACTTCAACTGTGTCATGAATGTAGAGATGGACAGGTCCAGGACGCCACAAACCACCAACAACTCTGTCTCAAGGGCACTTCGCAACGCAGTAGAAAACCTGGACCTGGTCGACATTTGGAGAGACCTTCATCCAGCCGATAGGTCCTATTCATTCTTCTCATCCCCGCATGGCCTCCACACCAGGATAGATTACTTCTTCATCAACGGCGAACTTATCCCACAGGTGCACTCCGCGGATTACCTGGGCAGGTCGATCTCGGACCACTCTCCTCTGCTCATGCAACTACGCCTGAAGGGCCCCAGGCCCCCCATCCCGATGTGGCGTATGCCCATGGAGACCCTGATGGATCCTTCTTTCAAGGGCACCCTAGGAGAAAAACTGGAAGAATACGTAAGAATCAACACGGGTTCAGTCGAGAAATGGAGCACGCTCTGGGAGGCAATGAAGGTAGTAACCAGAGGCGAGGTGATAGCAGAAGCAGGCGGAATCAGGAAGCAACTGAAAAGGGAACTTGAGGCCAAGGAAGAGGAGATCAGGCGACTGGAGAATAGCCCGACCCCACCCAGTGAGAGGGAACCCAAGCTAGCAAAAATCAGGGACGAATGCTGACTCGCCTGGGACAGGCTGTCCAAATTCGACTTCTCCACACGCACCGCTAAGGCACACAAGGAGGCAGACAAACCGGGCAGGATACTGGCCTGGCTGTGCAGGAAAGAGCAACCAAGACAAGCCCCCAAAGAAATCAAGGACGAACACGGAGTGACCCAGAGGACACAACAGGCAATCAACGATGTCTTCTCAAACTTCTATGCCAAGCTCTATGCTCACGATGAGCTGGTCCCAATAGAGGACATCCGAGACACCCTGGACGAAGTGGGTCTCCCCAAACTGAGCTCGGAGCAGCGAGAGATGCTGGGAGAAGCCATCACGAAGGAGGACATCTCGGAGGCAATCAGGTCCCTCTCTACATGCAAGACTCCCGGAACCGACGGTCTCACACCAGAATTTTATAAAGCCTACGAGGAGATCTTAGCCACGGTGTTTCACGGAGTATATGTAGAGGCATATGAGACCGGCATATTACCTGGCAGCATGAGAGAGACACTCATAATACCAATGCTTAAACCTGGCAAACCCATCGAGGAGTGCGACTCGTACCGCCCCCTAGCAATGCTGAACTACGATAGCAAAATCCTTACAACCATCCTGGCTGAGAAGACTCCAGCACGTCATAGCACAATCCGCAGGGAGCAATGAAGATCTGGCTGTGCTCTCACTGGACGCCACAAAGGCGTTCGACTCAATATTCTGGGAATGGTTGATTGAGACCCTGAGGGAGTTCGGACTAGGCGAGCGCTTTATACGATGGATCAAGGTGCTCTACAACACCCCAGTGGCGAGGGTAAAGACAGGGGGTGTGGTGTCTGGATCCTGGGACATCCAAAGGGGAACAAGGCAGGGATGCCCACTGTCACCAATGCTGTACGTCCTCGGCCTGGAACCAGTAGCGATCTACTTCAGGAAGCAGCTCTTCGACGCAGGGATCAAAACGGGCGAGACGGACAACATCGTCTCGCTGTATGCAGACGATGTCCTCCTCTACCTGCGCAACCCCCGAATGAATGCACCCACAGCGCTAGACATCCTCGACAACTTCGCGAAATACTCCGGGATAAAGTTCAGCAGGCAGAAATCATGCTCCTTCCCCCTGGCCGGGCTTCAAGGGAAGGAAACAGAAGAGCTACCAGACATTGGGATTCAGTGGCAGACGGCAGCGTTCCGCTACCTCGGACTCACCATCATGCACACGCCTGCTTCCACACACGAAAGCAACACGGAAGCAGCAATGCAAGGGGTACGCAAATCCACCAAATTCTGGTCCCGACTCCCACTCTCTGTGATGGGCAGAGCGGCCATCACTAAGATGATAATACTACCGAGATTCCTGTACTACTTCACCAACATAACGCACTATATACCCCCCCTTCTTCAGAAAACTGGAATCTCTCCTCAGAGACTTCCTGTGGGGCCCGGCCAGACATAGGCTTTCGCTGCACACCCTCACTCTCCCGTACAAAGAGGGTGGAATCCAGTTGCCTGAATTCCAAAAGTACTACCTCGCAGCGCAACTGACACACGTTGTTAGTGGTTGTCCGACGAACCAACAGCTGAGACAGGCCTTCTTCGCCAACTGATAGCCCCAATGCACCCTAAAGAAATAGTATGGAGCTCACGGGTTGGGCCTCCCGACCCGCCCATGCTGGTGAGGCTGGGGAGACAAGTCTGGAACAAGGCACGCACGTCGCTCGGCCTGGGCCAACCATACATGCCTGAAATCCCCATGCTCGCTGACGTCTGTAAGACACCCACCGATTTACCAGCAATGAGGAAATGGGAGAACTTTGGCCTATACACCTGGGGGGACATGTATGAAGATGGAAGCTTCAGAGAATTTGAATCACTACAGATGAAAGAAGGGCTTGCTGCTGGGCAATTCCTATGGTACCAAAGGGTGAAACAGGTCGCTAAGAAGACATGGCGCACATGGCCAGAGGAACCGGAAACCCACCCCCTCGTGCAAGAGATGCACAACTTAAGCGACGGCTGGAAACCCACGGCGAGACTGTATGCCCAACTGAACGACAGGCGCAACCCGAGGAGTGCATTCCTGAAGGAAAGGTGGGAGGCGGACCTGGAGACTGACATCACGGAGAGCGAGTGGGACAGGGCCCTGATGTACCCGAAGGAAGTGTCCCGCAACGCCAGGTTCAGGCTCATCCAGCTGAATGTCCTATACAGGACCTACATGACCCCCCAAAGGGTATCCACATTCAGCAGGAAAACCCCACCAGTGTGCCCATGGTGCACCAGCGAGTACGCAGACCTAATCCACTTGTTCTGGACCTGCCCCAAAACCAAGAAACTCTGGTCCGCTGTTGAAAGGACTTGTAGGGGAGCCGGATTGGAAAGGTACGAGTGGACGCCCAAGGAGTGCCTCCTGGGCACATACCCTAGACTGAGTAAAATCAAGCATTTAGTGAAACTAATGGACATGGCGTGCATTCTAACGAAGAGAACGATAGCAATGGCCTGGAAATCCCCAGGAGGCCCCAGATACGAACCGTGGAGCAGGGAAATGGAGAGATGGACCAGCGCTGAAACCAAAGCCTGGGAGGAGGGGAACAACCGAGGAGGCGAAGATGTGAGTGCAACACTGGAGTCCTGGAAGACCCTCCTGAAGGACATGGTCTTCCTGACGGACTTTAAGCCCCCTTGAGTGCATCCTCTGCCACGAACTGTCGACCTGAAGCAGACTTAACAGTTACATCCACAACAACCCTGACCCTGTGACTTTAAGAGACAACCGGATGGTGTCTGGAGTGAGGCCCGAAGCGGGGCCGGCAGGTACTCACGCGGTGGGGGGAGGCGGGACGGTCAAGTTATTGTTTTTTTTTTTTGTTTTTTGTTTTTCTGTTACTGTTCTGTAATGTTCATCGGGCGACCTCGTGACAAAACGGATGTTGCTATGCATCCATGTTTAACTGTTCTTTGTCGATATAAATACCAATAAAAACATTTAAAAATAAAATAGGACTCCACGGGAATGGGGGCAGTGGAAAAAACGGCACCATGCGGTAATGGTGCCGTTGTTTGCACATCTGTGTGCGGCCGGTGGCTTTATGCCCTCCAGGTCAGGCCTGACGGGTGTAACGCCACACGGCCACATAACTCAGAGTTAGCCAGTCCGGAAACTGGTGCTGGTAAGGTTTTAGCGGCACTGTTAAATCCGGACCTGCTAACTCATAATGAGGGCCAATGTGTTTTTCGAATTTGTTCACACATCTTCAATACATAAAATCCACCAGTAATGTAAATTATGTCCTAATTGTGTGGGCTAGATACACATTTTTTCATTTTTTTAATAATGCTGGCCTTGTATGTGAACCACATTTATTTATTGGTCTAGTCGTGAATAAAGAATACATACACAACCAATATGATAAGCACATTCTCTTTTGTTCCCTTTAAACCAGGTGAAGTGAAGGGAGACACCTTAATTCATTATGGAGGATGCCACGCTCTAAGTTTCCTTTTCCCGGCATGTGGATTCTTCAAAGAAATCATTTTGGCAGAATTCCTTGAGTCCAGGCTACAGGCGGCTAGAACATGGATTAATGAGGAACCTGGAGCGTTTGACTGGAGACTGGCTGCAAAGATTGTCTGTGAACTGGAAGGAAACAGGTAAGGATGGCATAAGTGGGCAGTGGGCAAAGCCAAACACATGTCCTTTCCATTTCAAGCTAATGTGACTTTTCATTGGATCTAAATAAAGGTTTGAAACATTAGTCATGATGGAATGAACATCTACAGTATGACAAAATGAGCAAGGAATGACAAAAGCCATTGCAAAACCAGAAGAAGGTGTATTAAGGAAATTAGCTTTCTGGGGCTGCTCTAAGAACTCTGTGGGGTGCACTTGGCTGGGAGGCACAGCCAGACTGTGAGAGATGCAGCACAGGGATTTGTACCCCTTTTTCCAAAAGAAAATCAGTTCCGGTGCACACGGGCAATACTCAGGTGCAATATTTTGTAATGCTGACCCCAGGACCTTGAAAGTGAAAACAAACACTTTATTACAGATGAAGGAAAACACCATTTATAAAGTGATTTATTTCAATGTTGGCAATGTGTAGACCTAGATTACATTTCTCATAGAAACCTTGAATCACCTGAATTTCAAGTGATTGAACTAACCTTTGTAAAATGTCATCAGAGGTTCAACCACATGGCTTAAAGGGGGAAACAAGATTTTAACTTTTTACAGTGTAAGCCAACTTTCATAGAGTAGTAAGAAGCAGGGGGAGTGGTAGTGCATGACTGGGGCCCAGTCAAAGAGTTCGATTTATGGATGGTTAGGTTTACTTGACACTGTGTGACACAGTCAGCGATTTAAAATGGGCAAACAACACATGTGTCATATGGAGTGGGTTAAAGGAGGGGGAATCCCTGAAAAGAGGTGAGGTTGGGTGACTGCAAAAGACTCACGCATGTGACCTCTTATTTTAAATACACCTGCAAGGAGGAGCAAGGGCAGCAAGGAATCCTTGAGGGCAGGTTGTGGCAGAGTGAATCTTGCCTTATATTTCTGGGATGAATGTCCGTCTCATAAAGTGAATTGGTGGGACATGGCCATCCCTGATTCCGGGAGCAAGCGAGACATGTGCCATTGGGTGGCACTTTTTCAGACGTGGAACAGCCTGCAACCTTGCAGACAGTTGTTGAAAAGTTAAATTCACCTGATTTTGGTGAGAGCGAGCAGCAGAAAATCTGAGAGTTGGGCAACAGAGCAGCCAGAGTCTGTTTCTTCAAGTGAGTGGAAGAACCATGTGCCATCAGGTGACACCTAGGGGGTATAGCTGGCAATCCCGAAAGGAAGATTGTGGAGGAGCCATGCTTGTCTGATTTGCTAGGGGGGAGCAGCAAAGATTTGGGGATGCTGGTCACACACCAGTCACTCCTATCTCTCGACATAAGTGGACTAGACACCTGCCATTGGGTTACACTTGTGAGGAGAAGCTAATGGAGCCAAGAATCTCTAAGGTCAGCTTGTGGGAGAGTCTCACTGATGTAAATTTGCTGGGAGTCAGCAGAAGTGATTCAGGGATGTGGGCGACTCAGAGAGGATTGATGATTATTGAAGAATAATTCCAAAAAAGCACACAGACAAAAATGTATGACATGGATTGTGGAAATGCCCTTTTGGAAGGCCTTCTGGCGACTACTCTGGCACCCCTGAGATGTGCCCTGCATGTACCAGCACAACTCATCGAAATGAGACGAAATCACCCAGATGATCATCGAACTGCACTGGCTCCTGCTGCAAGCCTGTATCCTCTTCAGATCATCTTCTATACTTGTTGCATCATCTATATGGCTGTCACCCTGAAGCCCTCAAGTTACCTCACAGAAGAAACCCAGAATCTCCTGAGTAGTGTGATGAACTAGAATTAAGGACATGTGCAGACTTGAAGTCTGCCAGTGCAAGAAGGAAATAACCAGAAGTCAGGCCTTCTCTGTGTATATCCAAGACTGTAGAACCTCCTTCTATGCTTCCCTCACTGTGTTCTGTAAAGCACTTTGTTAAGCACTTTGCTGTGTCCATAAGCTAGGTACACACTCAGTTAATAGCATAATAATAATAATAACAATAATAATATCAATGATAATAAAAATACCATATCTTTATAATTCACAATAACTAAATTATTCCATATGATAGACCATACATTAATCAAACATAAGATATCACTTCACATCACAAGTAAATCTTAATGGTCTAGTCATTATAAACTCTATGCTTGCTAATGACTTTTGAGCTGTAGGATGGATTTGACCGTATTATTGTAATCAATTAAAGAAGTGCTGCCCCCCCCCCCAGACTGCAACATTTGGTAAAGATGTGTTAATAAATAGAAAGGTTATTGAGAGAGCAAAACAAAGAGAAAAAAAAAAGTTGAATCCTACTTCACATTCATTTTCCCATACACAAACATGGTCAGTTTTTCACAGACTGCATGCATAGCCCAAGCCACTGGACGGATTTGGACCAGGTCTGAAACAACTCGGGCATGAAGCATTTACTGGAGTCCTTTTTGTGGTTTGGGGCTATTCTGTGCAATAGTCTTTTAAATGTTTGACAGAGAAGTGGGTGCCCCCTTCTCCAAAATAGATAGATCAGGGAAATTGCCAAAACCAGGGGTTTTTAGAAATGATACAGCCGCCATCTTTGTTTTTGCTGAATATGAGAGATAACCAAGGATATAGCAGAGGATATAGTAAAATGAAACACAGGAAAGAGGGTGGGATTGGGGAAAGAAGACACCAAGTGTAATATGGTAGTTGGAAGGGGTCTACAGACAGAGTTTGCAACACAGAGCTTTTCTGTAGCCTCGGCTAGGGACAGAATACCTGTGAATTGCTGACATTTGTAAGAAAACTGCACCATGGAGGCAACATGCGCAATGGGGGAATGGGAGAGGGAAGGGGAGATAAGGACGCCATCATTGGTGTGTGGGGAGCAGGCACAGAGGAGGGGGACACTCAGTGAGGGCCTGGAGAGGCAGGAGCACATTTTTTTTTTTGGTCATCTTTCCTGTTATTCACGGCTATAATATGACTACAGATAACCACGGGTATGATATGATATGATATGATATGTTAGTTTATTTACATATCGCCTATATGAAGTGTGTTTCAAAGCACTTCAAGGCACTGGAGGGAGCAAGGGAAAATGCAATGACATTCTTAGAGGCCATGAACAGTAAGGATGTGAAATTAACTATCGTACTTGGCCTGACGATATTTCAGATAGTGCAAGAGCTAAGACATAGATAAGGAAGGGAGGGGGGGTGGGAAGAAAATGGAAACAGACAGACGACTACTGTACTAGGCCTGACGACATTTCTGCTAGAACTGGAAAAAAAGAAAAGGTGAGGGAGAGGGGTGCTCAAAGGGAGGGGAGGAACAAAACAAGCGACTATCGTATTAGGTCTGACGCCATTTCAGATAGTGCTGGAGGGGATTGGGGAGGAAAAAAACAAGTAAGGGGAGGGGGGAGTAGGCATACGAGGTTGCTATCATACTAGGTCCAGGGACAATTCTGATAGAGTAAGTGCATACAAGAAAGAAAGGTGCGGAGGGAAGGAAATAGGAAAAGGGATAAAGGGAGAGGAGGAGAGAACAGAGAGTAAGCAGTCAACAAGAGTGGAGAAGCAAGAGGGGAGAGCGAATGCAACTGCAGATATTGGTAGTAACGCATAATTTGCAAGCCAGGATACAAGATGAAGATGGGAACAGCATGATTCAGGGCCACCATGAGTACAAGATGCAGTGGAAGTCCAGCATGAGAGTTGAGAAAGAGTGACGCTTCGTGAATCAATGAAGTCCATATAAGTCAAATCCAGCATTAGCCACAAGACGGTGATGAAGAAAACAGAATGTATCAGGACAGACTCCTGCAGAAGTAGACTGGAGGGGGGAGGGGGAGCAGGGTAGACGAATCAAGCAAAACATGCAACACCTGTGTGCGAGAAGGGTGGAGGGCACAAGAGAACATCACGGGGGGCCAGAGGGGACAGAGGGGGTAAACACATGTTGGTGCATGCTTACCTGCTGTGTGAGTAGGGGGTCGGGCCCTGAGATTTCCTGGGCCGAACAGGTTTAAACAGGAATTGACCTTTTCTTTATCAGCCCTTCGCTTTGGACGCCCGGGCAAGAGACGCCCTTGATCTAAGAGTTAAGAGCAGGAAGGAAAGGGCAGGGCTAAGAAGGTGGGTGGGGCTTAGGCCAGGTGACCTAGATCCACTTGCACCTGCTCCCCATCTGCAAAGGAAAAGAGGCTGGAGGGCTCCTTAAGTAGGGAAAACGAGTGGCAACCAGGAAGGCACCAAGGTGGGTGGGGCTTGCTAAGTGGGGAAAAAGAGCTGCAACCTGGGAGGTGCCAGGTGGCCGGGGGTTAGGCCAGGTGACCTAGATCCACTTGCACCTGCTCCGCATCTGCAAAGGAAAAGAGGCTGGAGGGCTCCTTAAGTCGGGAACAAGAGCGGCAACCAGGAAGGCACCAGGTGGGCGGGTCTTGCTAAGTGGGGAAAAAAAACAGCAACCTGGAAGGTGCCAGGTTGGCAGGGCTTAGGCCATGTGACCTAGATCCACTTGCACCTGCTCCCTATCTGCAAAGGAAAAGAGGCTGGAGCACTGCTTAAGTAGGGAAAAAAAACAGCAACCAGGAAGCAACGAGGTGGGCGGGGCTTGCTAAGAGGGGAAAAAGAGTGGCAAGCTGGGAGCAACCAGGTAGGCGATACTTAGGCCAGGTGACCTAGGGCCACTTGCACCTGCTCCCTATCTGCAAAGGAAAAGAGGCTGGAGCACTCCTTAAGTAGGGAAAAAGAGTGGCAACCAGGAAGGCACCAGGTGGGAGGGGCTTGCTAAGTGGGGGAAATGAGCAGTAACTTGGACGGCGCCAGGTGGGTGGGGCTTAGGCCATGTGACCTAGATCCACTTGCACCTGCTCCCTATCTGCAAAGGAAATGAGGCTGGAGGGCTCCTTAAGTAGGGAAAAAGAACGGCAAGCAGGAAGGCACCAGGTGGCCGGGGCTTGATAAGAGAGGAAATGAGCAGCAACCTGGAAGGCACCAGGTGGGTGTGGCTTAGGCCATGTGACCTAGCTATTGATAAAAAGGTCTGCAGCTATTGATAAAAAAGTAAAAAATATAAATAAATTATGTTATAGCTACAGTGACGTTGGGGGTGAAAAATCACTGGCTGTGGCCTCCCATCCATGCAGTAACACAGATGTTTAGATTCAAAGCGGCCCCCACAGGCCCTGTTGCTATGAGCCCAATTTACAAGACCACTTGGAGCAATATGGCCTGAGGAGGCAGGCCCCTTCCTCACTTAAGCAGGGTTGGTCCAGGTTACTGCATGGATTGGCGAAAGTCCATAGTCCAACACACAGCATACGTGTTATTTTTGTTTAAACTGTGTGACTGTCAGTCCTTGAAGGTTTGGCACTCAGCGACCATATTTTGCCTTTTGCTGAATTGCATTCTGGTATTTGTCTCCCAGTCAAGATGAGGGGAATAATTGCAACAATTGTACACTTTTTTGCCTAACGTAGTTCTGTAAAGATTTATATATTTGAGTAACACTATGGTTTGAAGAGGGGAACTGATGAGAGGGAAACTAAGTCATGAGTATTTGCCCACGATGTGGCAAGAGAGTTTGCAATCCTGGGCACTGGTGCAATTTTTTGTCCCTGATTGTGGCTGATTTTCAGGGCACAAGTAAAGGACACATGTGGGTGGACAGCGGAGCTATTTTCCAGAGCAAGGACGCCATCCCTTGTTTTTTTTTGAGGTTGGCAAGCTTGCTCACGTATTTGGATACCAGGATTTTACTCAGATTGTTATGTTTCCAGTGCAGACACTTACCCACAAGACCACAAACACTTGTTTGTTATTTTTTTTGCCTGGGAATAATTCATGACAGATTGCTGGGTTTAAAAGGCAAGCACCTTATACACTTTGTCAGCATATTTATTGGAACATTTGCTCTCTCAGGTAATTTTTCTGGTGTTTTACTTTTTTTTAAAAATCCAATGCTATTCTGTCTTACGCATGTTTTTATGAGGGGAAGGACAATTGAACTACATTTGTAAATTTCACTTTAAGATATATGTTCACTTACAGTGGGTATATTCATGGGTGCCAGCATTTGATTTTCGCTATGGGGCAAAGGTAGCTTGACATGTGTTATTCTTGCAGCTGGGTAATTTTTTTACCTTTTCTGTGCTGCTTAAATGCAGTTAGTTGGGGTCTTCAATCAATCACGATAGTCACCAAGAGCTGGTCATGAAACAAGGGGTATGGAGCATGCTGCTTAACCAAAGTGTATGATCCCTGACAAATCATTTAATCTCACTGTGCATTGTCTAAACACATTGTGTGTTCTCAAAGACCCTGGTAATTTTATATACATTAAAAAAATGTTTTACAGCTACAGTCAGTCTTTAATCCATGTATTCACAAGGACCGACCCGGGACTGACCCTGCTTAGCTTCGAAGCGTGGAAAGGCCAGCCCCCTCAAGCTAAATTCCCTAATAAATGAGCCCAAGTTATAAGCTGACTTAAAGCAACATGGCCTGAGGGGGCTGGCCCCTGCCTCCCTATGGAGCTAAGCAGGGTTGGTCCCGGTTACTTCATGGATGGGAGAAAGTCCCGGATGCTGTAAAGACAATTCTTTCTTTCCATCATTGTGTGAAGCCTTTCTGTCCAACCCACATCAGGGAAGGGCATGTGAGAAACCTGAGGGTGTTCTCACTCTTATTCCCCCTGGATCCTCTTCTCAGGTGGCCAGGGGACAGATGCCGCTGTTGCATCCACAACCTGGGGGTGGACAAGTGGGGTAGGATCACCTCGGTGGATGGTCCATGGGGATTGGGAGTGAGCTATCCATGGGTGAGATATGGTATCCCCTTTTCCTACTGATGGCCAATCTACCCTTACCCCTCCCACAACCTCTTTAGGTTACGATAAAACATCTTCCCTAGTTTTTACCATATGTAACATCTACTGGAACATAGATGCAGTATTCCCCCCCTTCCCTGCTATACATCATCACAATTTACTTCAGCCTTTATGGGGTATTTTTCAGTCTCATCCCGTTTTCCCCTCCCCATTTCCAACATGTACTGGGACGAGGAAGAGGTGACCGGGAGTTATAAGGAATACCCATAGGAACAACACTGAGCAGGGAGAGGCCTACTACACTCCACCATTAGGCTGTCCCATTAATAGAGTCCGGCAAGGTGAGGCACTTGACAGCAATCCTACACACCTGCACTCTATTAAACACCACTTGGGCATGTGTTATTAATTGGCCCAATGAAGGCCAGGCAAGGCAGGCCAAGGACTCACAGCTGAAGCCCCTTAACAGGCCTCAGGTGTATAAAAGGTGGGGCATTCAACAATGCAGTGAGAAGCAGCTGGGAGAGCAGAAGGGAGGCTGCGTGGCTGAGTCCCTTCTCAGTCCCAAGCCAGATCTTGAGAGGAAATCTGAGTGAGCTGGGTTTACTGGTTAGAATGTGGAGGCTGCAGCACAAGAAGCATGGGAAGTCGAGAGAAGGGATGCCTGGAAGCTGACTGGCTGGCAGGTTGCATCATGGCGAGGGAGCTGTGTCTCCAGAGAGCCGGTGTGAGGCGAATTTCTAATTGTTGACCATATCCATGCCAGTGCCTATTCCCTTGACCCTGGCCTGCAGATCCCAAGAAGCTGCTCCCCAACACCACGCTATCTGATTGTGTTCCGTAGAAGGCGAGAGAGAGAGAAACCCAGTGGCGCGCATGTGGCTGGAGTGGGAGCAGAGATGTAAAACCTGAAAGTGGCACAGAAAAGGAAAGCAATGGAAACAAGTTGCGTGAGAGGTGCCAACATATAAAAAGAAAGTGTGCAAGCGACCCGAAAGCAGAAGAGAGGGAGCAAGTGACCCAAAAGATAGAAACCGTGACACTGAAAGTCAAAGGTGCGAGTGACCTGAAATTAAGGAAAGGAGGTGCAAGGCTGCATGGTGAAGTGGAAAGAGTATGCCAGGGGCACGATAAAGTAAGAGGAATGTTCAAGAGGCACAATACAGAGAAAAAAAGAAAGAAAGAAATACAAAATGCGAAAAGAGGGGTTACTAGTCAGAGTGGTCACTCAGTAGTGTAGCAAAAGCCCAGCATTTTTTCAAAAGTCTATGACACTGCCCCATGAAAGGAACTGTGTGAACTTTTGTTTGAGAAAAAGGGGCTTGAGAAGGGCCTAAGCTTGGAGAAGGGAACCCTTAGAGGCCCGTACAGACATTTTTAACTTGTGTAGGAGAGGCCTAGACTTGTGGAAGGGATCCCTGACAGGCCTGACAAGAACAATGTCTTTTTCTTTGGAACTGGAAGGAGTAAACCTTGGGGAAGAGAACCCCAGGCAACTGAAAGACTTTGTGAACTTTATTTGCTGTAAAAGCCATATGTAGAAGGTACCAAGGGCAACCCTTTTTGTGTTGAACTATATATTTTTTTTAAACTGGCAGAACTGCTCTGATGCTAATGCCACCTGAAACTAATAGTGATTTCTTTTTGGGTCGCCATTTTTCTTTAAGAAGACCACAGATTACATTTTGTCTAAGAGTGAGGTCAAGCATGGGTTGTGACATACACAGATTTTGGTTTTGGACTTACGGACCTTGATGGCCCTTAGAAACATCCCTTGAGGGAACAACCCCCTTAGAGTTTGGGCCAGTTAGGCATTACATCAGCCCAACAAAGTTCTTCAATAACTGTTTTCGAACTGTTTCTTTTGAGTCTGTCTCTCTCTTGATACCATGCGGTCTCATATATGGTGTCAGTGATGGGATGCGGCTCAACTGATAAAGGCTGGGGACCACACCAGATTAGAGAACAACATCCTTTAAAACCGCGTCCACTGACAAACTTAGACCCCAGGAAAACAGACAATATCCTCTTCTCCACAAGCAGGTCATTTCCCCCTGAAGCAGAAAAACCAAAACTCCTAAGGTATTCCAAAATTGGGATGGGGTCACCTTCTATCTTCTAACCCCACAAGCCCTTTCTCCCACGAGAAAAATAGTAGAGAGAAACACTTAGCATCTGTTTTGTTCCAGGGATTATATGGTGCCAGGAAGAGATAAAGTGATCATCTCTGTAGACTTACAAATCCACATTCCTATTGAATGGCACATATTTATAGTACCTCGTAGGAAAAGACATTTTGAGATGTTACCCCTATTGTCATGTGGAAATAAATTGAAATGTATCTGTTTGAATTTTGTTCCACACTCCCAGAAAGATCAAAAAGTGTGTGATAGTAGGGAACCTTGCGCATACAAACTCAGGGATGTCCCTTTTCACCTATGACCTCAGGAGGGGAAGTGATGAAAGCCCCGATAAACAATCCAGTGGAACAGGGGATCCTGAAAAGAATGTAATGAAAAAAATACTGAGTGGCATCACGCTGACAAGCAATGACATTGTCGGGGAAACCCAACCCAGTCCGTATCGTCAGGCTATGAAACCCAGTAGGGGAAAACTCTTTTGTCCCACTTTACCACAGTCTTCCATCTCCTCCAATGAGACACCTCTCTTCAATCCCATTAAGAAAGGAAGAAATATAGAATTGTTATTATTTTCCTTAGGACCAGAGGCAATCACCCCTTTAAAAAGGGTACCCATGACAGATCCAAAGATACTACATCACAGCCCCACATCTAAATTTCTCTGGGGGGAGCAAGAAAGAAGAGGATCACTCTCTGGGTCCCTTGTTACCTCCACAAATTAGTCAGAATCCCCCTACTCAGAGCAAAGCCTATTCTATGGAGTTTTGGGCCATGACATGATACCTCCACCGGAACATAGAAGACCCTACCATTCCATTTGATAAAGATAACTTCATTTGTGAGCCCATTCTGACCACTATACCATCAAGTCTTACCGGAAATAGATAAGATTCTTTCTAGGAAGAAGTGGAAGATCTCTTGAGCCAGTGTTCCCTAGACTGGGAAAAGCAGAGACCATCCTCTGCAGGGATACCTTTCCAGGATTCACCAATTGCATCATGGGTTGATCCTGGGAACCGGGCACAGCAGTGAGTGGTGATGAGTTTGGCATCACAGGTGACCTGGACATTCAGTCAATGGAATTGCTTCCAGTTCCTGTAGACCTCCTCTGAGGCCTAGGGGGCCACCAGCTCCACATGTCTACAATCCAGGGCTGCCACCGACTTGGGCATTCCTGCAATTGTGGATAACCATGCCTTAGTTGCATTCACCTGTACCTGGGTGGTGGGGAGGACAACCTGCTGGCCCACATGGTTCAGGAGTGGATCCAGCACCTGGCCGAGCACTCTGGAGAAGGCAGACTGCAGAATGCGATGCAGTTAGCTCACTGAGTGTTGGAATGTGCCTTTGGCCAATAAGTGCAGGACCGTCACCAGTTTAACCAACGGTGGTATGGCTGTCTTGATGCCGATCCTGCTCCCTATGTCCTCCTAGAGGTGGGTGTGGAAGTCGTTATCGTCTCCCTGTACAGGCGGCACAGGGTGAAGATTTGTGTGTCTTTGAGGGTACATGGTGTGTCCCTTTCATAGGGTATGGCTGCACACCTTGGTGTAGAGGAGTAGACCAAAAGCAACTACCCCTCCCCCTCTGGTGAAGGACAGGTGAACATGTCACTCAGGGCCCATGCTCTGCCCCCCTCGCCAACATTGTAAAAGTGAGAAACATTATTCATTGAGGCGGCCATACCTCTCTTATCCCAGGCAAGTGCATTAGGGAATGAATACAATGTAAATTGAAAGTGGCAATAATACATGACAGGGGGTTATGGGCATGTTCAAAAGACATGAAGCAAATTACATTCTTCATTAAGCTACATGAACAATAAGCTAAAAGAGTGAAGAATATTACACTGCACCCATTCATGTAGGAAACACATATATAAAGAAATGCACACATTTGCACACAACATGAATAACATGGATATATTTCATTAACATAGAAATGTGATAGCAAAAGGTATCCATCTAATTTAAAATGGATGCCATAAGCATGCATTATAAATAAATACAGGCTTTAAGCCTTAGGAAAGTTAGCATTGCTTAAGCCAAAGAAATATTGGTCCAGGCAGGGCTGAGAAAGTAGAAAAATGAGTGTCTGCTCAAGCAGAGCCAGGTGCATGAACTTGGCAGCATTAAATAGTAGAAGGGGCAGTTTTTAGCAATGTTTCTCAAGAGCTATTTATTGAGGAAATTGCCAGTAAGATCGAAATAGATAAAATAGACAATGAGCCAATGGGACTGAGACAGCAAGTTTGTGTCCATGGCATGTTGGCTAGAACCTACGCCATCTCAAATCCGCTTCCATTCAGCCACTGAGTTGCAAAACATGTCTTGTGTGCATTAAAATGAGAATAACTTGTTTTATGCTGTTCAGTGGGAGAGGAAATAATGATGCATTTCAGGAAGCATGTGTACCCAATAAAAGAGGGCAATTTACTTTATTCATAGAAATTAGACAAATTAGATTGTAGGATTCATTGTAGAACAAGACTGATGTATGTTGATGTTTTTGCTATAAATAAATGTTGGAAATAGAGGATTTGAGACGTTCTTCTTTTCATCTTAAACACAATGGTTGACAGAACAAATTCGCCCCCCTGCTGTTGGTGAAATAAAGGTATCTGTACCTTGCACAATTGTGTATTTCTATCCTTGGATGGCTGTATTGGGCCATGTCCGAGAAATGGCCCCATCTACATTGGTTTTTCATTTCAAGCAACATCTTCCTCCTCCTCTCCAATGCCTCCTGCTGCCTCTGGTGGTCCTTCAGTCCCTACAGCTCTAGGTTGGCCTGGAGCAGCTCCATGTCCATGTAGACTGTGATGAGTGGCAGCATGGTTGTGTAGGGAAGCATTTTTGGGTAATGGCTGTCCCTTTTGTACTATTCCTGTCTGCATTGGTTGCACCTGGATGAATTGTGTGCACCAGTGGCATCATTTCCATCACCTGTGTGCTTTTACGGTCGGCTTAGAGGTATAGGTATCTCTGCCTTGATTTTGCCAGTATTACTGGCAAAAAAAACGGTATTACCTGCGTTTCACTTCTCGTAATCAGCTGGTAATAACGCTGTACCGGTAATATCGGGGCTGATGGTTACGACATCGGTAACACTGTTGCCGATATTACCGGCGCTGGTAATACCAGCAACGCAGTTACTGCTGACTCGTAATGGGGCAAAATGGTAAAAGTGCTGGTAACCGGAATTAGCAGCACTTTTACTGTATACTGGCAATCTTGTTATGAGCCCCAAAGTCTTTATGCTTGTACTAAACACAATGTGCATCTTTCTTTATAAAAAAGTGTTAATTATTAAAATGTTTACCAATGCAATTCTGTATTCACTTTGTAGAGTAATTCTAATTAACTGATACAATTTAAACAAGAACTAGTTTGGACATTTGTAGTTTTTCATTGCACTTTGCATTCATAGGCATGCATTTGTGTTGGCCCCATAAAGAAGAGGTCCAGATCACAGATCATGCAAGATACTGCTCAGGTCATCACATGGCTATTGGTTACTGGAGCTGTTACACTCTGCTGGTTGACTAATTAATCCATTTGCGACCGAGGCACAAAACCCAAAGTTTACACAGCCTGTGGTGAAGGTCCTCTTTCCAATCTGACTTGTAATCATCAATACTGTTTTTAAAAAAACAGCTTAATGCCTCAGTTACCAAGGGCCATAACTATGTCCAAAGGAATGAGGTAAATCATAATTATCCATATGTTACAAATATGACAGCCCTACTCCAAAAAATAATGCAGGGAGCCGAGCATGTGTAATTGTTTGCATCAAGATGACATGTTTGTGATGTAACATGTCCCAGCACAGCACCAGAAGTGTCCATCAGACATGATGAACTTGGTGTAGTAAGAAGGACTGTGATGAGGAAGGGGAAGGGGAAGAGGAAGAGGCGCAGGTATTTAGCAAGAGGGATTGGGACAAGAAAGAGGGAATAACACCTAGAATGAGGAATGGGGACTAGAATTAAAAGAGTAACTGAAAAGAGTGGGATTAGGAAGAGGATGAGAAATGGGATGAGAAAGAGGGATTTGGAACAGAAAGAAGAAAAGGGAGTGTGCAGGTGATAAGGAATAGGCAGAAGAAGGATGAAGAGGAAAACACATAGATGGACTGACAATGAAGTAAAATGGAATATGATGAGGAGAAGTGACTGGGCAAAGAAGAGGGACCGGGACTATTAAGTGAAAAATGTACTTGGTTTCTGGGAGAGGTATGGGAAGTCGGAGGGGGTCAGAGAGAAGACAGGGGAATGGGGAATAAGGAAAAGAAGAGGGACAGTGATGAATGGAGGGACATCTGCAGAAGAGGAAGGGGTCATTGGTGCAGAAGAGGGACTGGGATGAGCAATAAGAGGGATTGGAATGAGAAAGTGGGTCTAGGTCACGGACAATAACGTGGGGCTGTGATGAGTGACATAAATAGAGTGTGAAAGAAGGAAGGTGTAGGGGGCAGAGAGGCTGGTTACAGGGAGATCAATGTGATGGGATGCAGGGATTAGGATGTGAAAGAGGGTCTAGGCAAAAATAGGAAGAGGGATTGGTATGAGCAATAGCGACAATGAAGATGAATTGGGAAAATGAAGGTATGCAGCCGACAAAGAGAGTCTTGGGTATGGAAGAGAAAGATGGACACAGGGCCTCATTACACGGATGGCGGTAAGGATTTACCGGTACCGGTAAAATACTGGTACCGGTAAATCCTTACCGCCTTACTACGAGGTCCCTTTGCGGGTTGGGGGATTTAACTCCTGCTTTTTTCAGTCGTTAAAATCCAACCCGCTAAGGGACCTCAGAGCTAATTACGGCACCGCAAAATTGCGGTGCCGTAATTAGCGCCTTCCCCATTCCCATAGAGCCCTATGAGGCAGAAATGGGAATGGGGAAGGGCAATGGTGGAAGGGGATTTACCGCCCCTCCAACCTTGGAATGGGGCGGTAAATCCCCTTTCCGCCAAGGCGGTGCCGGTATTTTACCGGCATGAGCCATGGCGCTAATAGCGCCATGGCTCACCGCCTACCGGGTAATGAGGCCCTTAATGTGTGGACAAGAGAAAAAGACGAGGTGCTGTGATGAGGAGGATGGACTGGGACAAGAAAGAAGATAATGAAAGAGGACGAGAGAGCTGGGTGATGAAGATGGACTAGGAAGGTAAAGAGGGACATGGATGAGGAAGAAGTAAGGGAGTTGAGGGAGAAGACAAATGAGATGAGCAAACAGTAGAGGGAATGGACTACAGAAGAGGGCAGGTTTGAAGAAGAGGAAGTAGGAATGGGGCAAGCATAAGACAAGAGGACATAGATGAGAAGGAGGGTCATAGATGAGGAATAGGGATTGGTTTGGGGAAAAAGGTGACTGACTGGGAAGTGAACGTGGGAGAGAAAGAAGGAAGAAGGAAGAGGGACTTGCACATGTAGGAGAGACCTGGATAACAAAGATGAAGAGAGACTGGTCCCAGGATTAGATAGAAGATTGGAATTAGGAGGAAAAATATGGACTGTGAGGAGGAAGGAGGAGTTTGTACTGGGACGATCAAAAGATGGACTAGGACAAGGAAGAGGGACAAGGGTGAGGAAGAAGAAGAGGGACTGGGACAAGAAACAGGGATTGGGAGAAGGGGGCAAGTCTGCCGAGCAGCAAGAGGGAACTGGGGTGTTGAAGAATGACTGGACCAATGAAGAGGGAAGGAGAAGAGGGAGAGGAACTTGGTGGAGGAAAAAGGAAGACGGTAGAGAAAGAGAGACAAGTATGAGGAAGACAGAATGGGACAAGGAAGAGGAAGGGGGACTGTGATAAGGACAAGGACTGAGAAGAGGGATAGGAATGAGGATATAAATGAGGGAAAGGAATGCGATTGTGGCACTGAAGAGAGGAAATTGAAAAAGGAATGTGATGAGAAAGAGCTATAGGAATTGGAACGTGGAAGGCAGTGAGGGACTGGCCAATGAATGGGGGTGAGTTGAGTAAGTGGGTATATGATGAGGAAACATGACCTCTCTGCTGGCTGTGCCACTTAGAGTGAAGGGCGATAGCTCACAGATTGCAACCCCTGCTTATACCTGATGTCCTGTGCATCCTCGACTGGGAATGATGAAGGAGAGGTCTGTGAGTCCTGTGTCAGGTTTTGGGAGCCTGTGGATATCAGGGGAAGCCTCCCAACAGCAACATGATGGGGCTACTGCTGCTTCCTCCAAACACCAGAACTTTGAGTAATGGCTTGCCCACAGGTTCTCCTGATTACTTAAGCTGCTGCTCAATCTAGCAGTTTGCGTTGAAGTCCCTGCAATTGAAAGGTGATATTTAAACCTAAATGGGTCTTATTATAAGTTTAGTGGTATCACCAAACTGTATTAGCATTACTAACACTTTATCAGCAGTATTAGTCCCCATTAATTGGAGTCCTTAGGACTCCATGTGGAATTTTGGTTGTATTACCACCAGGGGTAGTACTGCTGAATTTGCTGATTTGGGGCAGTAAGGTGGTAGAACTTATCGTGGCACTAGGTTTTACCAATACATTTCTATTCCATTTTTTTCATTTTTTTATGTTTTCGTTTTTTTCTGTCCATAATAGATATAAACATTTGAGTTATCCTTTGGTTTCTCTTTTGAACCGTTTCCTTATATGGGTCTGACTGCCATCCCCTTTATGGCTACAACACTTTATTTTCTTGACACACTTGGGTATATCTGCCCTATTCTTTGACATTTCCAAGATGGCTGACTCAGTCACCATCGTGACTTTGAATAGTCCTTCTTACATTGTTCCGCTTACAGACTCTCTTTGAGTCTGCTGTCGTGGCACAGTCTGTATCCTTGGCATCTGAATCCATGGACGCCTTCGATGCTGTGCGACCGCACTCATCATCCACAAGTATGCTATACAGACGTACTGACCGCCCCTCTCTCTTTTGTAAGGATCTAGGCTTTTTTACACTAGTGACTTACATTTCTACCATTTATATTTAATTATTGCAGTCGCTGTGTGACTATTGTTTGTCGCGCCCCGGCAGCCACTGATTTGCAGATTCACCTTGAGCCATGGTGTTTAGGACAACACCTCCAACTAACCGCATGCAACAGTTTCCAAGACATTTCTGTCTGCATTCCTTGATCTAGATTTCTTCACTTACCCAGCAGGACTTCTGCTGTTGGTGAGTACAGTTCTGTTCTCCATTGTATATAAATATCTGTGTACCCTAATTTTCGAGATACATGTTTTGTTCACATAAGTCACCGCGACCATTTTCTGTTTTTTCTGCAGCACCTGTATTACTATGCACGCAACCGTGAATATCTATCTGGCTTAGACTACTATCATGGGCACCACTTGCCATCAATTACAGGCTGCTTTAAACTAAGTTAAAGCTGAAGATATCATGTGGAAGTACCTTTAGATGTGTATATAGTCTATGCTCTCGGCTATATCTCTCCTCCCTCTTTCCTAATAGGGATCTGAATTTGAGTTAGCAGCCCACCCCGGCACGTTGTGAGACCACATGTCCCGACTTTGGTCCGTTTTAAAACACATGAGCATTATTGCATATAGAGGTGAGTTACCTTGAATACTATTCTTCTTATGCATTACATATCTGACCCTGGCTCAATGTATGGGCTACTTATGTATCTATTGTCCTGGTTCTACCGCACGAAATAGATATACATCAGAATCTCAAGACTCCCTTCTTAATGTAGTCCATGAAATTGGCAACATGATTCAGATGGAACAGAATAGTAATATCTAGGGATTTCTCCTTAGCTTTTAGGTCATTTAGTGACATACCTCTCAGACATTATACCACGATGTAGCTCCATTTTGAAAGTGAGCGGTTTAGGCACTGTCTTTGTTCGAAATGTTGAAGTGTATGGATCTACTTCCACGCTAGACTTACTAGAAATGGCTAAATGTGTATTCTTTGGATCTACTTGTATATACGTCCAATTAGAACAAGTATATAATCACGTCCCATAACGTTTAGAATTATTCAAACTATCATGTGGGTATAGCTTTGGAACTACGTGCAAATGAAATTCTTCAGTCGAACGCTGATTGATCATGTCTGTATATTGAATTCAACCATATGTAATTGACTATTTAACAGTCACTCTAGTAGATATTCCCTGTTCATCTATAACTTTGTGTTCCTTTGTACTTTTTCTTTTTCACTGTTACCAACCATCAACTACCAACAGTTCAATATAGGCTTCTGATGAAGAGGAACATTCCTTGAAACGCGTAAAGCCACATTGTGTTGGACTTGAGAAATGTGTTTTTGCTCGCTATCATATTTTTTGTTTATATGTGATTAAAATACTTGTCATTTTTACACAGTCTGTGTTTCTAGAACATTTTTGTGAATGCATTTTCCTATAATTATTTTCAGAGAATTCAGATATGTAACCTTTATGAATCAACATTCATGACTAGTTACCGCCTATTTGGTGGATTATAGATAGTGTGCAAGGGACAGGAGGGTTCCTACTTTGGATCCTCTTCTTCCTTTCATTTGCATAGTGGGACCTTGTGCCAAGGTCTTTTTTTCCTCCCTTGCACCTTTATATTTTGAAGCCAGTTTATCTGGACTCAGCTACTAAATTGAATTTGTTACGATATATGCTGTGCACCATCTACCTTATCTTCTCTACAGTTGTTTTTCACGGGTTGTTTCCAGTGTGGCACATTGTGTAGGTAGCACCCTTTCCCAGACGGCATTAATTAAACAATGTCATTTTCACACATCAATGAACTCACCGACAAACATGCAACTACAGTAGCATTTGATGCCGAGGAGGCAAAACGCATTCTCTCCTTAATTAAAAACACTGATAGATCACTGCAGAGTACAAACAACCCAGAGAGACTTATCTTTCAACTTGAAAAACTCATCAGAAGGGAAATTTCACAGAAACCTCATGCCTCAACCCTTGTAGAATATTACAAATCTCAGAGGATCCCCCGTGGACTTAGGGTATATCGTAGGCCTTCCCTATGTAGTGAGAATAAGGCGTTTGTGGGTAAATGGGACCAAATTCTAAATAAACTGTCCAAATCTTTAACATCAATAGATACTGAGATATCATCCTTGAAACCCCAACTATCTGAATTTAAATCAGCACAAGAGCTAACAGAACTCCTAGAAGACATCACCCATAAATTGAGTGGATACAAATCCGACATCGAACAAAGAAAGCTGAGGAAATTCAAATGTGACACATTCAACTATTTGAATGAGATCGTTTATAGTTGGTAAGAATACTATCAACATCGGAACCAGAATAGGAATAGGCCCTGCAAACCTAATACACCTGATTCGGGTAGTGATAGCAGCAGCGGAAGTATAGGTGAACCAATTATACCAGACAAAACACATCCACATCCCTCTAACCAAGGTGAGTCATGCGAGACGCCTGGATTCAGATCAACTGAACCCCACCCTAGTGGATCAACTGATACCAAAGGTGCTTTTTTTAGGCCTGCGAGACAGACAAAAAGAAAAACCAGGAGAGGGAAGAAAAGTCCAAAAAGGAAGGAGCAAGTGATTGAGAACCTTGTGGTCAACATTTAGAGTAAAACATTGACAAGTGGGCAACTTAACATCCTTAATCGTGGGTTCTCCTTCGTGCCAACAAGCAATACCTCACTTTTCGAAGAAACGATTTGTCTCCATAGACTTTTGAGAACATTGAGATTGAAAATATTCTTTGAAACCGATATTGATGAACAGGTCATGATGCAATTGGATGATACTCTGGAGATGCGCCCTAAAAGCTTGTTTGATCCTCATATTCAAAATTCAATTGTAGACCTATTTGAAAGGAATGTCTTGAATGACCTCAAGAGTATTAACTGTCAAAGAAACACTCCTACTAACATCAAGAATAGTCAACTTGAACATGTGGAGCTACTGGCGAAAGACGAGGAAACACGAAAGACGCCCCGGCATGTTATTTATTTATTAGCATTTATAGAGCGCACAGCAGCCCTTAGGCATCGTGGCGCTGTTATGAAGACTTGTTTGTTACAATGAAAGTGTTAAGCATATTGGTTACAGGCAAAATCTGGCATATTGGTTATAAGCAAAGCTGGCATAATGGTTACAGGACAGCTGCGTTGTGAGACCACATGTCCCGACTTTGGTCCGTTTTAAAATACATGAGCATTATTGCATATAGAGGTGAGTGACCTTGAAAATTATTCTTCTTATGCATTACATATTTGACCCTGGCTCAATTTACGGGCTACTTATGTATCTATTGTCCTGGTTCTACCGCACAAAATATATATACATCAGAATCTCAAGGAGAGTCCATGAAATTGGCAACGTGATTCAGATGGAACAGAATAGTAATATCCCTTAGCTTTTAGGCCATTTAGTGACATACCTCTCAGACATTATACCACGATGTAGCTCCATTTCGAAAGTGAACAGTTTAGGCACTGTCTTTGTTCGAAGTGTTAAAGTGTATGGATCTACTTCCACGCTAGACTTACTAGAAATGGCTAAATGTATATTCTTTGGATCTACTTGTATATATGTCCAATTAGAACAAGTATATAATCATGTCCCATAACGTTTAGAATTATTCAAACTATCATGTGGCTATAGCTTTGGAACTATGTACAAATATAATTCTTCATTTGCACGCTGATTGATCATGTCAGGCATTTTGATTCCCTCTATTGCCAGGCCCATGCTGAAGGATTTCTCCAAAGACGTTGATTACTTTCACTGTTGTTCCCTGAAGAAAACATCTGTTCTATCATTGAAAAACATCTAAAAATGCACACACAAGAGAAACAGCGTTCTGGCATATCATATACACAAAGAAGTTGGGCAAGCACAGGATATTGTTTTTGACCTATTACGATTTTGGTGATATCTGGGTGGTAAATCTGCTCAGATACCACGAAACTGTATTACCGTTATCGTCACCTGTTCTGGCGGTATTGCCACTGGATTACCAGTGCCGACAACAGTTGTAAATCCCCATTCCATGATTTGCCGGTATTGCCGGCACTGGTAATACCTGTCCTAGTAAAACATGATTTTTGCTGGTAAGTCACCTGACTTACCTCCAGTTCTTAGTAGTTCTATGCTTGAGGTAAATCAGGTTCCCCAATGGCAACCTTGCACTTTGCTGGTGCAGTAACATGCCGGTAAATGAAATTACTGGCACATTATTACTGCACCAGCAAAGTCATAATGATATTTCACACTGACTGGAAAGTGAAATGCAAAGTCATTGCTAATGCAGACGCATCACAGGGAGCTCTACGTGTATGATAAGAAGAAGGGAGACCCCATCCTTTGTAGAAGCTGATTTTACTGTATGTTAAGTAAATATTGACTCGTCTACATATCTGCCAAATTATATATTGCATTTGTTTCCACAGAGAAATAGGGATTGAGAAAGAAGAAACCCTGAGAGGGAAGATTACAAAGCTTATAAAATGTCAAGCCAATGAACATCATCCAGTTGCTCCGAAGCTTCAGACTCAAGCTGACTGCGTCCTCTCAACAATGTTCCTGGAATTTCTTTGCACAGACGTGGATGGCTTCTGCAACGCTCTGAAAGATATGTCATCGCTCGTGAAAATAGGTGGACACCTTGTGTTGGTGCTACTCCTGGGATGCACGTTCGAGATGTGCGGCACATTCAAGTTTCCTATCTTATGCCTAGACGAGGAATGTGTGAAAGCAGCTGTGATTGACGCAGGCTTTGTAATTAAAGAATCAAAAAATAATAAGAGAGTTAATCAAACCAAATATTCTGTTTTGGATCATGATAGTGTATTCTGCCTTGTTGCATGCAAAGAAAAGAATGTGCAATAACCACATACTTTGGCCATGTAAAAGACAAGGTGTAACACCTGCATGTTGATTCCTCAGTGTTCTCTGGTCATGTTGCCATGTCCATATCGCTTCAGGATTGATACTTAACATTGATTGTTTGATTGCAGATATTTGCATATTGATTTGTTCGAAGGCGATTAAAAACATTACAAAGGGTTCACTTTCGATGTATAACTCATATTGCCCTTAAAAGACAAACTATAATAAAACTCTTCCCAATATGAGATCATGTAATGACTGCATGTCATGATGTTTTCAATTATTTTTGTGAACATTTCGCTACTCATTTTGCACCAAACGAAGTGTTAAATATGATCATAAAACCAAAGCATAATTCTTTTACGTTCCCATTTTGCGGTTTGATTTTAT
The DNA here is from genome assembly GCF_040938575.1 of Ambystoma mexicanum. Lineage (NCBI taxonomy): Eukaryota > Metazoa > Chordata > Amphibia > Caudata > Ambystomatidae > Ambystoma > Ambystoma mexicanum. The sequence goes on from NC_090941.1 coordinate 1,086,429,867, forward strand.
TTTATTTTATTTATAAAGCGCAAAAAACCAGGCCCGGGGCAACCGGGCGCATACTCTTAAACATGTTACAAAAAGCAGTAGTTACAGTAAGTTACAAAAATATACAGCATGTATACATGTACAGAAGGGTACCATTAACAGCGTATAATACAGGGACAGAGCAGAGAGAAAATGTATATACAGTCCTGTACCCCACATGGAGTCTGGACTGTGTCAGGGTCTCATGAGTCTTGGGAGAGCAGCCATGTTTTAGCATTGTTCTTGAAGGAGTGGAATGATGGTTCAATTATGTGGTCCTTGCCTTATCCAGCTTTCTTTAAGAGACGTGCCCCGTGGTGTTGTTTTGTAAGTATTTCTCATGTGGTTCATGGCCACCAGATGGGATGGGGGCGGCATGATCAGTGGTGTGTCCAGAAGTTGTATTTATGAGGGTGGGAGCACTACATTTCTCTGATAACATCAACAAGCCAATATATATATATATATATATATATATATATATATATATATATATATATATATATATATATATAAAACGGTTAAGTGTTTCCATAGGAAGAGCACTTTTTGGGCGGCTTATAACTTCGCTCTCCCTGGACGAATCCTCACCAAACTTTGCAAAAAGAGTATATGGGTCACTCTGAATTTTCTTGCAAAGTTTGGTGAGGTTTGGTCCAGGGGGACAAAGTTATAGGGGGGTCCCAAAACTTATTTTTTTTCCCATAGACTGAATGGGGAAAAAACTTTGCTCACACCAACAGCCCAAACCGCTGGACGGATTTTCACCAAATTTGGACCAGGAGCAGCGGCTTGGTCCCGAAAGCATGCTTTTGTAAATTTGGTGAAAATCCGTCCAGTAGTTTTTTAAAAAATGACCAAAAAGTAGGTCACAAAAAATGAGTGATATCTATGTTCGGTCCGCGGACAGACTTCCCTGTTTGTTCCGCGGACAGGCTCATGATTGGCCAACCGGCTTGCATCATGTCCGCGGACATGCAACGTGTTCACTGATTGGATGGTGAAGAGCGTGAAGCGCATCAGATTTTTGTGAACGCCCGCCATCTTGGATTCGCGGACATCTGCGGAGAGCATGGTGAAACTTGGTGGAAAAAATACTATTTAGTAGAGTGTCTTGGTGTGTAAAAGTGTTTGGGGAGGGTGGGGGAGTAAGAGATGGGTTAAATGTTGTATTTATTTAGGTGGTAGATCCCCCTGTTGTGTTCACTTTGTTCGCGGACAACGTGGATGTTCTGAACTGTTCTAAATAAACGAAATGGGGGTATTCTGAGGACGCTACACCTGTATGTATTGTTCGCAAGCAAGCTGAAAGTGTTTTAAGATTACTCGCTGTGTCCTGAAATGTTCGAAAATAAATGAAATGTGTGTGTTCTGAGGACTTAAGCCTGTCCTTTTTGTTCGCAGGCAAGTTGAATCTGTTCTAAGAACACATCATGTGTCCCGGGATGTTCGTCAATAAACAAAATGGGGGTGTCCTGAGGACGGTATGCCTGTCCGTACTGTTCGCAAGCAAGTTCAAATTGTTCTAAGAACATGTGAAGTATCTCGGGATGTTTGTAAATAAACGAAATGGGGGTGTTCTGAGGACACTACGCCTGTACGTATTGTTCGCAAGCAAGTTGAAACTGTTCTAAGAACACTTGCGGTGTCCTGAAATGTTCAAAAATAAACGAAATGGGTGTGTCCTGAGGATGGTATACCTGTCCGTTTTGTTCGCAGGCAAGTTGAAACTGTTTTAATAACACATGTAGTGTCCTGAAATGTTCATCAATGGACGAAATGGGGATGCCTTGAGGACGCTGTCCGTATTGTTCGCTGGCAAGATGAAAGTGTTCTTAGAACACATTATTTGTCCTGGGATGTTGGTAAATAAACAAAATGGGGGTGTCCTGAGAACGCTATGCCTGTCCATACTGTTCATAGGCAAGTTGAAACTGTTCTAAGAACAATCATCATGTCCGCGGACATTAAAAGTGTAAAAATAATGCATAGGTAAAATGTTTGACTCTATGGGTGCGATATGCTGCGGTCGTTGTGGCCAGGGCATAGAGTCTTGGGAGCATGGCCATGTGGCCATGCTCCAAAGACTTTATGCCCTAGCCACAACCACCGCAGCATATTGCACCCATAGTGGCTTATAACTTTGGGATCCAAGAACAAATTTATAAGCAACGAAGTTATAAGCCACTATGGGTGTGATATGCTGTGGTGGTTGTGGGCAGGGCCTATAGTCTTGGGTGCATGGAAAATACCAAATTTATAAGCACCAACGTTATAAGTCACTATGGCTGTGATTTGCTGTGATGGTTGTACTTAATATAGTATACTTACTGTTTGGTTTAGTAACTGGAGTACATGTATTTCTTGTTTAGTTCTGTGATAAAAGAAAAGATCATGTTAGTATTGGTATTTTGTAATGACTTTTAACATTGAATAATCAACATTTTTTGTTTTACCCTCATATTTAGTAGATTACTAATGTACTGTAAAATGTTCTCAGTTTCTGTGTTTGTTGCTAAAATCATTGGGTCTGTGGGAAAAACATTTTTTGTTATGCTACAGTCTATTTGTTTGTTTTCAGTGTTCACTTGTTGTTTCTGGCTAATGCTCTATATATTGGCTTGTTGCAGATATTTGAAGCAGTTAGCTACCTGTTGACATATTCTAACTGTCTATTTGTTGTTACAATGTAGTGGTTTTGATTTATCAGTTTAGTTATTGAAAATCTTGGGTTAGTTAGATACCAGTTGGCGTATTCTAACTGTTTATTGTTTGATATAATTTAGTGGTATTCATTTATCTGTTTAGTTGTTGTAGAATCTTGGGGCAGTTATATAGCTGTTGGCATATTGTAACAGTTTATAGTTTTTTTAATAGAAGTTTAGTTAATGTTTAAGTACAGTTTAGTTAATAAATTCGGGTATTAAGAACATTAAATAAGAGTTTGTAAGATTTGCAGGTAATCTTTGCTTTAGAGTAATGGTACTATCATTACATTCGAACCATCCACATTCTTTTTATATATATGCAGTATAATGACCTGCATTGGTTGTGGCTCCTGTGTGGTAGATTATACCAATTGTTGTGAAGGTTTTCTTACCCATTGATACTTGAGCATGTGTGAATCCAGTCAGCTTGCAGTTGTTTTTGGTACCATCTGCATTGTAACGTAGAAGCATTAGTATTACGTATTTACTATGTGTTTGTATTAGTAAGGTGAAGCGATTATCCGAACTGCAGGTAGTACATAATCCACCATGGTTTGCATTTTGTACAAGTTGCTGAAATGGAACGGATTCACAATTAGGTATTGATACATACACAAAGTGCTCATTGGGGATCTGTTCTTGTGTCACATTGTTGCACAGAGTGCATGTATGTTTCCACATGTATGAAATCTGGAAGAGTTCATTTATAGGTATGTTTTTGTTTTCTAGTGCTTGTAGTAAGTACATTAGAAATTCTTGTGGATCTTCCTGTGATTTTATAGTGAATTTCACCATTCCAGCACAGTAGTCCAATTGTTGTCTTATTCCATAAACACTATACGTGTTGTCAGGATTGTTTGCTGCATTTCTGTGAAGTACTAACATTTGCATACACAATGGGTCTGTACTGTCTAAGTAAATGTTGTCAACAATTGGTGGTAATTGAAATAGAATATTCATCGCTACATTTATGTAGCAACTTACACCAACTATATTTGAGAGTTTAAATGGACCAGGTAGTTCTGTATCTGACTGCTTTTTTTGGAGTTTGTCTTCCTTCTTTGAAGAAGTACCTGGTTTACTTTCCACAATTGATTCTTTTTTGCTTGTGGTACTTGATGAAGTATAAGTTTCTTTTAATCTCTTTGGAGGATTTGCAGTGACATCCTGTTGCATTTCTGTTTGATTTAGTTTTCTTTTAGAACATTTTACTTTTTGTGGAATAGGATATGTTTTTAGATGGGGGGTGTATAGTGAACAAAGTCTATTGTGTTCTGAAATGCAAGGAATATCAGCGTTTACTTTACTTGCATCAAAGTTGATTAGAAATAGACTGTCAAGTGTATATAAGCGTGATAGTGCTACGTAGCTCATGCCTTCTTTAAAGACTGTGTAACCAATGTCTATCAATGCTTTGTCTAGGGTAAGACTTTGTGATTAATGAATGGTGACTGTGTATGCAAGAGTTAGAGAAAATTGTTCTCTGCGTACATGCATGTCTTTGAAGAGAAGGAATCGAGCTGTTGAGCATCCTACTCTTTTCACTTCTGAAAGTTTGTCAAAGAGAATATTGACAAACTGAATGTTGTCGTCACATGGGCATGTTTGAAAGCCAACAACTGTACCCAGTGCTCCATTAACTAGTCATTGATCCACGTCAAGGTTACGTTTAAGCATTACTCTGCAATTTAAGGATAATTTTAATATTTTTTCCAATCCAGCTGTGATGGAGATTGAATTTTCTAAACTATTTAGTCTCGTTGTGGCTTGTTCACACATGGGGAGTGTCATACCATGTATGTCTAGTTTGTCTGTGGCGCTATTTTCAATTATTGGTTGCATTTCTTTTTTTAACATTGTTTCATTGAATTTGAAACAGCTTGCAAGAGTTGGCATTAAGGCCATACAATTGACATTTTGTGGGCTAATTGTTCCATAACATCCGTAGCACATGCATTATCGCCATAAAGTGCATGAATGTGCCAGGTTTTCAATATTGCTTGTGCTTCTTGAGATAATATACCAATAAATATATAAGTGAGATCTGCAGATTGCCGCATGTTTTCTGTTAATTCTCTGTATTGGAAATGTTGCCAAAGGTTGACATTTCCAATGCTGCCAACAGTTTTACAGCAGAGGTTGTGTCCTAAGGTTTTAAAAATAGGCTCACCTTTCACTGGTGTCAATTGAAGAAGATCTCTGAAAACAATAATGTGTTTTCCTCCAAAGAGCTCTTCGTAGTTTGTTTTGAGTACTTCTTGTAATCTGAGGTGAATCAAGGCCAACATTAGGTTGGAGACCATACACACTTCCTCTATTAGTAGCATTTTCATTTGTTTTAATACTCTGCGTAGTTCCATTGCAGCTTCTGTAGAAAGTTTGTAATAGTCTAATTTGTTTTGGTGTTCTACTGGCAGGAGTAGTAATCGTTGTAAAGTGACACCGCCTATTTTGTAGGCAGCTAAACCTGTGGGGGCAGTGACAACAGCTGACAGTTTGTTGTTTGTCAATTGTTGAAGGAATTTACTGATGATTTTGATTAAGAATGTTTTGCCAGAACCAGCTTCACCACTGCAGTACAGTAGTATAGGTTTGTAATTTTGGCAGGTGCATTCTTTGTTTTCATGTTGTACACCATGTGCAATTTCTTTTGTTACTTCTTCAAAAATGCCATGTTGCTCATTGTTTAGTTTTGATTGTAGTATAGTTAAGTCTTCTTTATCTTCATACTGACACATGGTGTTTTCTACTTCGGTCATAGCTAATTCTGCCTCTTTTGTTATTACTGGCTCTCCCAGTGGTTCTTGGCTTCCTGTTACAGAAGGTTGACTACTGTCAGGAGTGTCCTTATCTAGTTGGGCCTGGAGTTCTTCTTCGTGTTGCTGTTCATTGTGCAACATTGTTTTGTACTGTGTAAAGTTTACATCAGTTATAGTGCTTTCATTTGCTTTGAAAGCGTCTTCATAGGAGTCATAGTTATCTAGTATTTCTTCTTCTTTTCTCCATGGTTTAAAGAGTTGTAGCAGGGACTTGTAATATAGTTCTTTATTTTGAGGAGTCTTTAATGACAATTTGATATGATTAATTAAATTTGGTTTGGTGAGTTTTACTAAGCTGCCTTCACAATGTGTCACTCTGTATTTACCTTTTTTATCATTGGGTTTTATATTATTTTTGTATGTGAAGTTTTGGGCTATGTAGTATAGACAAATGGTTTCCAAAGTGGTACTTCTGTTTGGGTGGTATGTGTCCAGAAAATTGTTTTTTAAAATGTCTTGGCTGTTGGGATCATGTTTGGCTATTGTGTCTATATCTTCATATGTTTTTAGAACTATTTTTCTAGATTTAGCAGGACCAAGACTTAGCCATACTATATTTTCAGATTTTGCATACAAAGCAGTACCAGTTAAACAATCTGCTGCTTCATAGGAGCCACATTCTCTATGGGAGAGCATTTTTATGCCCAAACTGTATAATTTCTGAGACAGTGCTTTGTCTGATGACAGGTCATTCCAGGGTCTTGGAGTTCTGTTTTTCTGCTTTGGTTAAGTATGCTGTAACATATCGTACAACTGCAGTGGAATTGTCTGCAATGTACTGCACATCTATGTTTGCATTCCATAAGTGGGCAATGATTGCATTGTAATCATTGATATATTTTTCTTCTTCTGTTCTTTTTATGTAGTATATATTTTTAGGTGATTTACCTTTAACACTATGTCTAACTGAAGACATGAAGTTGTTCACTTGACCTGTTTTTGTAACCGGTCTAGGGAAACCAAAGCAGCATTTGGTGTAGTATTTCCCTTTGTTTTTGTATTTGCAACGACAATATTTGCCACATTTGTGTCTTTGAAATTGTAAAATGTGTGCATGAAGATCACTATTTGGTGCTTCTGATGGAATTTCACAAGTGACATCTTTTTCAATAAACTGTAACACAGTGGCCTCATTGTCTTGACCAAATGAAGGAGCATATTTAATCCATAAAAGCATGTGGATATGTGGTGCTTCTCTGGCTTGGTATTCTTTTCTCCAAAAGAAGTGTTGCACTTCTCCGAGGGGAGGAGCAGTTTTATTACAAACAAAGTGTAGCATAGCAATGAAGCGATGATGAAAATATCTTGAAACATTAACAGGATCTAGAGAACAAAGTTCTCCAGGTGTTAGTATATCTATGTTTGTTTTGTTTTTGTTTGATATGCGTAGGAAATCATGTAAATCTTCCCATTCATATTCTACACAAAGTAATGAAACAAACCGAGATGGTGGGCCAAGGTTTCTTATCATACAACGTACATCTCCATGACGTTGAAACCAGTACTCTTTTGTACCATGCATGTTTGCTAATAGATTTATAATATTTGATTGTAAAACCTCATCTTTTCGTTGCACTTTTTGTAATAATTGTGTAGCCGACATATTTTGAAAGTGGGATCCTAGTTTTAATGTGTGTGCAACTCCATAACATAAAGTTGCTAGTTCACTTTCAAAGAGTAGGTGGAATATGTATTCCACATTTTGCCTAAATCTGGGATCTTCAGAATATATCCATAATGAGTGGTAGTCTGATGCTGTTATTTGAATAGGTCTATCATCGTACCTTCCTCCTTTGCCAGTAGGAAAGAGTAGAGGAAAAGCATGTGCTTCTATACTTTTTTCCCATATGCTGATTGGTGATCCTTTTGTTTGACGCATTTGGTACGTTTCTAGTGCATCTTCTACGGTGTCATTAGAGTGCAATGGATGAATTGTATAATGGTCTAAAGTATTGGATATTGTAGCAGGATCTAGGAGCTCAAATTGACCAGCTTCTTGTGTCTCTTGAATTATTTCCGTGGTATCCTTCAAGTTTTATTCAATATTAATTTCCTTGTAGATATTGCAAGGATTCTCTAACATTATGTAAGTCCACCAGTTGTTGCCATATTTTGTTGTCTTTTGTAGGTACACCATTTACTAAGATAATTAAAGATTGCTCCTTGGGACGTTGCACTCCTAGAGTGTGCACATTTTGTTTTAGATCTAATGGTAAATACACTGCTTTTCCACGAATACCTTTCACTAATTAATAGGGAGGTAATTTTGCTGTTTTTGATTGAAGGCGTATTATTGCTTGAAATGGATGCACTGTTTGAATTATGATGCTCTCATATAAATTAAGTTGTTGTAGGGGTTTTAGTAGTGGATATAATTCCAAATTATTTGTGATAGCACGTGAAGGAGTTTGGTTGTTGTCAAGTTTTGTAGTGCAGTAACTGCAAAGTATTAAGGGGTCAGTTATTTGGTATTTGTTTTCTGCTTAAGGTAGAGAGCTGATTCAAACCATTTAGAATCTTCATTGTCTTCTATTTTGTATGATAGGTCTACAGTTTTTGTGTTACTTTTATAAAAAGTTCTGCAGCAACCTACACACACATGGTTTGGTACTTCAGCTGATATACTTTTAAATTTTAGTATTTCTTTTTTGTATGTGTATAGTAAAAGGTTGCCATGCATATAATTGTTGCTAATTTACTTTAAAGATATTTCATTCTGTAAGTGGCTTTCACTTCCAAAATATTTTTTCTGGATAAAGTCGATTTCTTCAAGTAGGTCTTTTGCTGTACCATGTAGAAGAATGTTATTTAAATTGGCTAGTGCTAAAGCAGGACTTGTAGCATAGTACAGTTTATAGACTAGATTTCTTATAGTTGAATGATGTGTTGATATCCTTTAGATATCATGGAAGGTGGTTTTGCAAGTAGGTCCTGTAATGCAAGCCAATGAATGTCCTTGTAGTCCTGTGTACTTGCACACTGGAAAGGTATCCATATTTTGCAATAGTTTAATTTTGATTTTGTCTTTGCCTTTCACATATTGATTGAAGAATTGGCGTAAAGACTCGAAACATTTTTTGGGAATGTTACACATTGACGTGCATGGCCATTTGCATACTAGACGTTCTGATTCAGTTGAATGGAGAGGTAATTCTAAGTTTTCTGGCCATATTTTTGTAAGCAGTATTTCTTGTTCCATTATGGTATTATTAACTTTTTCATAACCTCGTCCACTGTTATGTATGGCAATTGTATTTGTTTGCTTTTGTTTGTATGCTTCTTCATTAAAGGTAATGAAGAAGCATACAAACAAAAGCAAACAAATGCTTTTATTTGTATGGTTCTGTGCTTGTAGTGTGACTCCACTCACCTCCACAGATACTTAAGAAGTTATTTCTGTTGACATTTCATTTATTGAGAAGTCTTTTTTGTAATTTAGTCATTAGTTTTGTTAGTGGTTTCATTTTGTTTAACACTACAATAAATAATTTTCTTCTGAGAAGGATTGCACTGTCTATCAAAGCTTCTAAGATTAATTTCCTACGATAGGTTTTAAGGGTTGTGCCCGATTTCTCTCCTGTTTTCCTAAGATTTTGAAGGACTCTGTGACGGAACATTTTTGATAAAATACTTTTTTTGGTATGCTTACTTTGCACTATATCAAGAATTATAGAAGCAGTTTTATCTGTAGTGGCAGCTGAATTTTGGTTCGTTTTACATTTTGATAGAGGAGGCAAAGTTTCTGTACTTGAAGCTTGTTTTGTTTCGCTAAATGACTGTATTAGCTGTTTTGTTTGAACTTTTTTTACAAATTCTGCTAGAGATGGATGCTTATTTTGGACACTTCTATTTTCATTTACTCTGCTTCTGCGTTGCTTTCTACGGACTTGATTTTTGGTAGCCATTCTTCAGGGTCTGTTGAAAAAAATAAAGAAGGTATGGGTTGGGGTGTTATGCAATGTATGTGTGCTGTGTGCATGAGTGTCTGAGTAAGATGATAAAGATGTATGTGATGGTGTGTGATTATGTATTGGGCAACTACACTGTAGAAAGTAAGCTAGTGGTGTGGAGAAGTACGAATAGTAAATCTAATGATATACAATCAAAACAGTCATTTGTTCTATAATATCAAAATTCTAAGGGCTGAGTTGGGTCATTTGTGTGCGGAAAAATAGGAATTTGTGTGCCATTCTGCTTGTAAATCTCTGTTTAAGAAATGGGGATTTGTGGACAGAATGTTGCACAATCTCTATTTCTAGGGGCAGAAATAGCATGAATTAACCTTACAGTGTGTTTGAGTAATTGTACAAATATTATGGTGGTATTCAATTTACTTTTTTCTGGAATGAGCAGGTTTCTTCTTAGTTGTTCTTTGTACTTCAAATTCAGCTGGTTCTTTTCAGGAGAATGGTCTTCACTGCAATTGTAAAGGATCCAAATTAGCAATTTTGTTTGTATATAGCAGTGTATTTAATTTAGACATTGATTTTTTAAAATTGTCATTGACCCTCAGCGCCTTCCGCAAAACCATGAAAACTATCTTATTCACATAAGATGCGTTGCACCAGTTGAATACATATCATATGTTCTTAATGCATAAGCTGTATTGTAATGACTAACTGGACCAACCAAAATATCAGTTCTATGCCTTGTGGCATTCATCATGTACCACTGAATGCCACTATTCCTGTAAGTAAGCTCTTGCAAGTAACAGCGCCTCAATGCCCATGGGCTGCCTGTGCGCTATATAAATATAAATAAATAAATACATTTTCATGTTTTGTACAAGTATTGTTGTTTGATATTTGAACATACTGTGTGCATGCAATTTTGTTAGAGTATGTTAACTCTTTATATAGTACTTTAAATATGTTAGTTCAACATGTTTTGCAAATGTGTGTGTAAAAAGAAATTAAATAGCAGATAGGTTCGGAAGTGCCAGTTGATTATAGGAGATGGAAAAAATGACAGTAAGTTCATTTTATAGATTATACAGGCTAAAAGTCAGTTAATCTGTTTATATGAATCTATAAGAATTGTACATGCACTATACAGAAATATGCATACCTGTAGTTTGTGTTCATGCATATGGATATGCATGCAGCTGCAAGTAGAAATCTTGGAGACTTGTACAGTATTTCTTGTAGAAGGTGCTTTCCAATGATATGACACTTGTACTCAGAGAGATTAACAGTACATTTGAAGTGCTGATCTATGATGATGTAGTTAGATGTAGAGGTCTTGGATGTGATTGGTGGATGGTCGTGTGACTTCTTAGCTGTATCCAATGAGGGAATAGCACTGATAGTGAAATGAAAATGGTAGAAGGACTGTCCATGTTACGATATGTCCGCAGACATGGCGGTAGTCCGTGGACATCGGGTGTTACATCCGGGGATTTTGGGGTGGGGAGGCATGCAAATGAGAATGAGCAGACCAAGGGATTGGTCAGTAAAATTTAGTGGGTGTGTTGTGCCAGGAGAGAGTTTCTCAGATACTCTTTTTGCTGAGAGAAGAACAGATAGCTATGACTGTGTGTTTCAGAAAACAGATTGTTTGGATTTTGGGAGACTCGTGGATACATTGGTTGAAGGTGAATGCAGAAAGCTGTGGAGTAGCTGTAGATCTTGGATTCCCACATGTGGAAGTGCACTGGCATGGAGTACATGGAATGAAGTCGTTGGACTTGCTACCTCTCTGTGATACTTTGGAGACAGAGCAATATCCAGACATAATTGTAATTCATTGCGGAGGGAACAGTTTAGGACATGTGTCTGGAATGTCTTTACAATTTGCAATGAAAGAAGGACCTGGGAAGGTCATGGACATGTTTCCAAATTCTCAAGTAATTTTTTCACGGATTGCGCAGAAACAAATGTGGCTTCGTTCTTCTTCATTTGGTCCACAAATGGAGAAAGCAAGGTGCAATATCAATAAGGCTGTTTGTGCCTTTCTAAGAGATTTTGGCATGTCCTCTTTTCACAATGAAAATATTATGTTTCGTAGCACATACATTTTTCACCGAGATAGAGTCCATCTGACTTATGCTGGCAATAAGATTTTTTTTAGAAATGTACAAAATGCATTGCGACCTTTTTTGGAATTACAGCATCCATTTTGTAGTAGGTGTTGAGCATTTCAAATTTTTCAAACACAAACAAACACCACCAAAAGGCTCTTTCCAGAGCCACCACTTCCTCTCAAACAAAACTGCAATGGTTATGATAGGGCAGCACCCCAAAATTTTAGATGTTCGCGGACTGTCCGCAGACTTCTAGAAAATACACAGGGCCCTGATTCATTTATTTTCACTTCTATTTTTAAACTGTGAAAGGTGTCTCTGAAAAGAGCCTTTTTTTATTGTTGTTTTATATTTTTTTTGTTTTTTATACACAACACACTAGGAGAGGAGAGAAAAGGAGGGTAAGCGGGGGACACCAACCACGGGGATAAGAAAGTGCGGGTGGAGAGAGGAAGATGTAGAGTGGGTTTTACTTGGGTAGTGAGCAGATCTTCTCGTGCTCTGAGACCAGAGCCTCAAAAGCACTTCGAAGTCTCTCCCCCCTGCAGAGTACTGCGTCGCAGTACATACACACAACTGTGACCCTCGAAAGGTAAGGGTCATCAGTATTGCGTATGGCCTGTGAGGCAGTTTGAGGAATACGTTGTCCCACAGGAGTGTTCCTTGTGGTCACAGGATCAGAAACGGAGGATGAAGTAGAGGAAGTCAACCTACTACGCTCCTCGCAAGGTACAAACTTGCGAATGGCCCCAGTGTGGAATGACTTTAGGTGTCGCTTCATGGTAGTTGTCCCAAAGCTGTATGAACCAGGCCTCCTGCGACTGAGTACCATTTTGCACTCTTTGCAGGTGACTCGGTTCGCACGCGCCTTAGGATCATTACCATTGGTAAATAAGCGCCACACCCAAGACTCACGCCGAGTGCTGGTAGTAGGGAGTTCCTCTACCTCATTCTCTTCATCCTCTTCATCCTCTTCTGCATCCTTACTCCTGTTCCCATCTTCAGGCCCTTGGGGAGGTGGTGGTGGTGGAGGGGGTGGGGGTGGTGCTGTGGCAGATGTAGCACCAGGTGGCAGTACTGCAGCCATGGATGCCATCAGGTTTCCGATTCAAATCTGGAAAGTTGGCTGGAAAATGCACTGTGTTCTGTAAGATAGCCAGAAACACAATGAGAATGAGCTCTCGGATGTGGCCTTTTATAGGGGTGCTTGTGTGCGGTTCGCGAACATGCGCGCTGTCCGCGGACAGATCGAACACCAAAAAAAGGTTGAAAAAGTCCCAAAAAGTATGTAGAAACTCAGAATTACTATGTGGGACTTGTGCTATGGTGAGTTATTATTGAAAAATATTGTGGATTGCTTGAAAAGGTAGACAGACCGACCGAACACATGCTCAGCGTGGGTGCGGTCATATGATAGCTTTGCGAACATGTCCGCGAAGGGAGCGGGTGTCCGCAGGACATCAAATGCACTGAAACTGTTTTGCGCATGTGCGTTGGTGTTCTACGGACACTGTTCGGGTCCTGAAACGAATTAAAAGTGTGTCACAAGTGAAACGAACAATTACGGACAGGCATTTGTTCTTAGAACAGTTTTAACTCGCTTGCGAACATTACGGACAGGCAGAGAATCCTCAGGACACCCCATTGTGTTTATTTGCGAACATCCTGGGACACTTGATGTGTTCTGAGAACAGTTTGAACATGCTTACGAACAGCACAAACAGGTCTAACGTCCTTAGGACACCCCGATTTTGTTTATTTACGAATATTTTAGGACACTGTGTGTGTTCTAAGGACAGTTTTAGCTTGGCTCCTAATAATACGGACAGGTATAGCGTCCTTAGGACACCCCCATTTTGTTTATTTACAAACATTTCAGGATACTGCCTGTGTTCTTAGAACAGTTTCAACTCGCCCTCTAAGAATACAGACAGATCTAGCGTCCTCAGGACACCCCCATTTTGTTCATTTACGAACATTTCAGGTCACAGCGTTTGTTCTTAGGACAGTTTCAGTTTGCCTCTGGACAGTACGGACAGGCATAGCGTCCTCAGGACACACCCCTTTTGGTTATTTACGAACTTTTCAGGACACCGCTTGTGTTGCTAGAACAGTTTCAGCTCGCCTGCGAACAATTCGCACAGGTCTAGCGTCCTCAGGACACCCCCATTTTGTTTATTGACACACATTTCAGGACATCGTGTGTGTTCTTAGGACAGTTTCAGCTTGCCTCCGATCAATACGGACAAGTATACCGTCCTTAGGACACCACTATTTAGTTTATTTAAGAACATTTCAGGATACTGCCTGTGTTTCAACTCGCCTGCGATCAATACGGACAGGTCTAGCGTCCTCAGGACACCTCCATTTTGTTTACTGACGAACATTTCAGGACATCGCATGTGGTAGTTTGATTGCGGACATTCCGAACACCAGCTCTGTTCTTAGAACAGTTTCAACTTGCATGCGAACATTACAGACAGATACAGTGTCCTTAGGACGCTCCCATTTTCATTTCTTTACGGACATTCCGGACACCCGCGCTGTCCGCGGACACCTGAACTGCTTTTTAAAAAAAGACAAGAAATGAATTAGGACACAATATAATAATTTTATTTTATTTTATGTAGATGTTAAATTTATGACAGAGAAGGTGAGGCGGAAACTGAAACAAAAACAGGAGAATTGGGGATTTCAATATGATTAATATGAGGTGAAAAAGGGATGGAAGTCTCATCAAAACGTTTTGGTTCATGGAGAGGGTTTGGGGATAACTGACTGGGATATGGTGAGGGGGACAGGTACATGTGGGACAATGGCATGTAGTTGTTTGTTTCAAGTGATCCTCCACAAAGTTTTTTAAATTGTTAAAATTTGCCATGAGTAGGTGAATTTTTTCTTCTATGTGCTGAAGAGTCTTATCCAATACTTCTTTTTCTTTAATATTTTCAATTTTTGTATGGTCTGTACAAAATAAATGTATATGTTAAATGTATATAAAATAATATGTATTAATTGGTTTATATAGTAAAGTATCTACCATTAGGTTCACTATCTTCAGACGTTTCCTCATGTGGGAAATGCTCCTCTAGCCACTCCAGAGTACTAGACATTTCTGTGAGAAAAAAAACATAATATCACTTTTTTTGTGTCTAATACAGAAAGTTTACAAATATGTGAGTAAAATGCAGTACACTTACTAGCTTCTGGTAAGGTGTGTCCTTACTGGTCTGTAGATCTGCTGTTGCTCTTAGTTGTGGAGTTCTGTGAGGTAAGCATGGTGGAAGACTATCTTTCTTCTTTTGGTATAATCCATTTTAGAACATATTGTATTTAAATGAATGGTTAATGTGTTATATATATATGGGTTACACTTCCTATTTATTACTACAGAAAGTGAACGTGTACAGTCTTTAGCTGATTCTGGCACTGCTCTTGTGAGATAGTTGGATGCGTAAAAGCCACAGGCTCAAGGTCTATACCTCTCAGACTGTAGAGAGAACAAAAACTAAAAAAACTTGAACTAGACCTTAATGGAGTCTGCGCTTAAACAAAAAAACTTTCAAAGGATGCCTTGCTTTGTGTGTAAGCAATGTGTGCAAAATCACTGTTAGATAAGACAGTTAGTTTGGTTTTCTTAGCCTTGATTTATTGGTTTTCTTGTTTGAAATAATATCTTCAATTTGAATTATAGAGGCATTCAAATTTAAACATCAATAATATTCTTGATGGAATGAAAAATTTGTATTTTGTAACAGACTTTTATTTAGTGTCCAATCCGTTCCCAAAGGTTGAATAGTATTGTATTGTAACAAATTATACTTTATAATGTCCAGCCCGTTCCCGACACGGGTTTCCCCGCCTATTTCCTGGCGGTTCCTCAGGGGTTTAATGGCTGATAAGTATCACAAAATGATAAACATTGGTCCCATAATTCATAATCACCATTCAAACATTTGTTTCATGTTTAATCTGTAAATCGGTTCGTAAATTTAAAGGATCCCCAGTTGGAGTGAGCAAAATTGTCTCTTGGATGGAGTTTGTGATGGCAATTCGGAAGTTGCCGCGCTGTAAGCAGAAAGAAATGCTCCGAGCGGTTCGATTGCCGGGAGCTGAATGTTACGCGCGGTCGCGTTTGAATCAGTATTACAAACAAATGTTTGTGAACGCGAATGTCACGTGATGTATTACTACATATAATGTGTATTTGTGTTGGTTTGTGAATTTGTAAAATGTGTATATGTCATGATACAACAATTAAACATACCCCCCAGACTTTTTGGGTAGTGGTGCTGTTGTCCGCATATGCCCGCGGACATTAGAAGAGTTTGCGGACATCAAATTCAGTAGAGCGGGTTCAGTATGTTCTATGTTACTTGTACATAAAGTCAGAGATATTATTGTTAAGTTGTGCTACTAAAAACCTATGAAATTCAGTAAAAAAAACTTTGTTAAAGGGACATCACTGATGACATCACATGTGTATTTACTTTTCATGTAATGTGTGTACAAGGGATTCTTATTATAATGTTGAGAAAAAACTGTCAAGGATCAAATCATGAGTTAATTAGCGCATTAAGCAATGCATTAATATAAATAGCATTCTATTATGAAGTTCTATCCAGTATACTAAGCTACTCATGCAGAAACATAGGCATTGTGTGCAGCATAGATGATGAAGGTACAATATTCATAATGTTGATATGTTGAATAATGAAATGATAACTGTATTCTTATTAGAGTTTTGCGTACTGTGAAATATGTAATAAATAGCTAATAAAACACACGTATTACATAATTGCATTATTACAAACAGAACACAAAGAGACAAGAACACATACAAATATGGGTATATACAGGGAAAGTGAAGTAGAAGTAGTAGCATAAACAATTCATAACCTAACTGATTATCTTTATGCAAATAAATGATTGCTCTATTTGAAAGCTGCTGTTTACCCTATGTATATGTATCACATTATGTGACTGGACCCTAAGGAAAGTAATGTGAGTACAATATATACGAATATGAGCATATACAGGGAAAGTACAGTAATAAAAAAAAAACAGAACTATCAGAAAGTGCTGATAACTCTACTATTATCTTCATGCACAGAAAAGATTGCTTTGTTTAAAGCTTGTGTCTTACCCTATGTATATGTTTCATATGATATGACTGGACCCTAAGGGAATTACTATAAGAACATACTTGAAGGATAAGTCTACAAATATAGTACGTTTACAATTGTTTAGTCCCTGACTGTTACTGAAGAAAACCATGTGGCCTAGATGTATCAGCAAAGGAAAAAAAAGGGAGACAGACATGTGATGTCATCAGTGATGTCATCAATGACATTTTTGATGTCATCTTTGATGTCGTGGGTGTTAGTCTTAGCAGTGCACGGTGATGGCGCGAGTTATGGTTGCTTATCTTACCATAACTGGCGAATTTCAAGGGTTTTTCGGTTTTACTTGGAACCACAACGTCGCTTTAACAATGTTTGTTAACTGAATTTCATAGGTTTTTAGTGGTGCAACTTAACCATAACATCCCTTTAACAAAGTTTTTATATATATATATATATATATATATATATATATATATATATATATATATATATATATATATATATATATATATATATTATAGTGTATAGTTAAGGTGTGTATCTTGTGCCATAGGAAACTGGAAAATTTAATTGCTAATAACTTTTGACTTGCAGGACGGATTTAGCTGATATTTTGCAAACAGAGAATGTGTGAATTAAAAGGTCTTCCACAACCTCACATGCACTCAACATGTGCCCCCCTTTTCCAGGTCCCCTCCGTCCAGGCAATTGTTTTTTCCCTAACTAATCCTCTCCCGTTACCCCTTCGCTTTGTGTGACGCAAAAACAATTCTGAGCATTTCTGCAGCTTTGCCGCTGTAATCTCATGCGATCTCAAATGATAAACCAAACATTTTCTACCTGTAACTTGGCTCCCCAACCCACCCCCAAATCCAATCTTCTATTGGCATTTTCTTTCCCACTCCCAACCTCTACCCTGATGTGATTGCTATTGCTATTGCTATTGGTATTTATATAGTGCCTACTCCAGGTCATCGCAGTGCTGTGGTTCAAAACAATTAGTGTTCCCATAGGAGGGACTACATAAACAGAAGAGTTTTGAGTCTCTTTCTGAAGTCAGGAACGTTATTAGATTCTGTGAGGTTGTGGGGGAATACATTTCAAAGTTTGATGGCATCCTTTTTCCTCCTCTAAATAGTTTGAGTTATTTTATTTGCAGCTTCTCTCAGTCATATCACGGAAATCATTCAAATCAAGCAACCACAAAAAAGGCAGGTTTTCATTTCTGAAAAGCCTCTAAGCCTCTATGTTGTAAAGCACCAATGTCAATATATAAAGGTTTTAAGGAACACAAGGCACCCCATGTCTCTATAAAATATTTTTAAACTACTGGCTGAATTTACCACAAACAGTCAAGGAAATTAAGTCAATGTTTTGTTCCCAAAATGTTTCAAATTTGTTCCAAATCTGCCTAGCAGTTTTCACGTTACGGTTGTTCATAAACTGCATTTTGACTACCTCGTCCTCTTTACAGTGTTTTCTTTCATGGCAAATCGATTTTCTTGCATGCGCATATAAAGCTCCTTGTTGCCCAACTCTCAGGCACTACGTGGCATACCATACCTACTATGTCGCATCAGCAGTTTTGACGTTTATGTTGCTGTGTTGTGTGATTCTAAAATGTATCAACTTAAACACAAAGTAACCTTAAAAGTAACACATATTGCTTTCTTAACTACACTAGATACATATAAAATTGCAGCATCGCATCAATATCGCCAATCTCCTAGTCACCAATATGGTGCATGCAATGTGAAGCCCTCTTTCTCATTGGAACCTTTATTGACTGTGCCGACATTTTTACCCTTTAGTTAATACTTTGACTAATAAACACATTTCTTGTTCCTTTAAACCATCTTCTCCAAGAAATAAAACCCTACAACAACCCTCACATCGGTCCCTATATGGGCATACTCCTCCCCTGAACAGACCCAATTCGTACCCCCATCCCATTTTTGCAATCAACCCGCTGCTCTCACAATGATCCCACTTTTGTGGAGGACACAAGGCAGCTTTAGTCTGAGTTATATGAAATGTTAGTGCGTCTAGCTTTGTACAGAGACAGAGTCATCATGGCAGCTGGGTTTGGTATGTGGGAAGAACAACATCATAAGAGCATATGACAGGAGCTTGTGCAAAGCAGCAATTGTCTGAGTTAGAATTCCATTCTCCAAATCCTTTGGAGGCACAAATGTGCAGCAAGAACCCCCAATCATCTGACACCCCCCCCTACATAGCTGTTAGGAGGTCGAGGATGTATCTATTCTGCAAGGCGAAGAGCCTCATGGCTGTAGTTCTTATTTAATTGGACAGAAATCGGACTCAGAGGAATTTATAAACAGCAAATGTTTGTAGAGATTCACCTGGAGCCACTTTGCATTTGCAAAAGCTTGGATAGCGGTGGTCAGGAGTGAGGAAAAACATTTATGTCTGACTGAACGGACGATACTGCTCAAGAATGTCCATCAGAGCTTTTTAAGATGTCGCCAAAATATCGTTGGGCCGCTTGGTCCGTTGTAATGGTTCCTCTTCTTTACAATCAGGCAAAGTCAATGAGTTGTCCATGCATGAGGACACAGGGGACGCAAGGGGCAAAGGGGACAAAGAGGGCACATATGTGTCTTTGGGCATCGAGCAGGCAAGTACTAAATGTTTCTCATGAATAACAAGGACATGCACATGTAGTGTAGTGAGACTGCAAACACCTCGCCATGCGGGAAGCAATAGTCTGTAACTGAATTCTTTGCAAGACCAAAACACATCAAGAAGAGAATCTGTACCTCCAGTCAGATCAGTTCTGTGAAGCGTGTAACTGCAGTTCTCATTTGTGCCAACAGGCACCGTGCCATCATCCTTAAAACACAGAGAAAAGTGTGTGATTAGCTGAAGCTTAAAAGGTTTCTCTGGCTCCTTCATCCATGTCAAATACTTCAGATATTTCTTCCATACATTTCCACACTCTTGATTTACTTGTTGCACCCCCCATCCCTCCAGCTCTGCAACTCTTGACCCCTTGCTCCCATTGGTTGTTCGTTATGATGGTCCGTTTTAAATGTAACTGGAATGTCTGCGTACAACGCACATTCTTCTGCTCCTTATGATATGTAATTGAACATTCTTCATCAAAAGGTAAAATAGATGCAGTGACTGATTGCCCTTGAAACTGCCCTGGGACCCTGCACAAATCTAGACACACTAGGCACCGTGCCTACACTAATCCTATATTGTCTGGAATAAATATCTTAGGGACACCAGAAGCATGGTGGATACGAGAGCAGATGTAGCAAAATCCTGTATATCTCTCTCTCCACGCTTTGCTCATGTGGCTGTACGATACATTATCTGCTGCAAAACCATATGCATCTACTATTGGATATGAATTTACATCATCATTGTTGCTCATGAAGTCGGAGTAAACACTTTTTGCGATTTCAATAGTATTTTGTCAACTCCTACAATACTAGACAAGTTAAAAACATTCACATTCATATTGTCAACAGCACCTGAACACAATAACAAGGAGAATGGGAAAAACAAATAATCAGCCCTCCTAACATTCAATTTAAGCCCAAATGTTCCCTTTATCCGTAGAAAATACCAATCACTAGTCTTCGTTCGCTTCCCCCTTTTCTACTGGAACGAACAGGGAATCCTTAGAGCAGACTTAACTATGAGCCTACTCCTGTTCTTGTGCCGGTAGAGGGGTGCCAGTATCCCTTTGTACATCACTGAGGGGGACCCAGCTCTTATTGCCCTCCGTCTTCACAGCAAACGAAGTTGAGAAAATCACACAGTGCGGCCTGTGGAAGCTCATTCCAGTGTCGAATACAAGTGAAGACGTACACCAGATCCACGGAGAGCAACTGTGGCTGATGTAGATCATTGGATTATTTGCCGCTTTCGCCTGTACATTGTCGATGAGAAGATACCACCTGTGAAGATATAAGGCTGACACTTTAGGTTTAAGCTCTAAGGAATTCCCTAAACTCCTCACCAAGAATCTCTACTGATGTATGTGCATCTGATGCCATGCGCGCAGGTGAGAGCACTGAGTTTAGCCTATGCCTAGTCAGAATCTCATGTGGGCTGAGATGGTGATCTTTTCCTGTGTTGATTTCTCAAATAAAACAGAAAAATAGGTAAACAATAGTGCCAATATGTATTCAAATGATGACATAACGTTGATAATCAAACTTTAAGAACACCATTTAATATTTTCACTATTCCATTGGCCTGCGGTGGTACACTGAACACAACCTCTGCTTAATCCCCAAGAACAAAGTAATATCTGTGAACACGGCATTAAAGAAGGCGGCCCCATTGTCAGACTTGAGGACCTCACAAGTGACCCACTGTGGAACTACCTCTCTCACCAAATCACCCAAAATGTTGCTGTAGACTTAGCATCAGGGTGTACGCAGGGAGAAACTCGAGCCAATGGGAAAATTGGTAAACCACCACAATAAGATAGCAGAAATTGTTGCATCTTTGCATCATGTCTATAAAGTCTAGGTGGAGCTCCCCAAATGGCTGAAGGCATGGGCAAAACTCATCTTATCGTCCTCATGGTATTACCAGGATTCCATTCTCTGCAAACTAGTCAATTTTCTACAAATATACTTACCTGTTCTTGTAGGTTTGGTATGAACGAATCCTCCTGGAGCTATGCTGCAAGAAAGGTAATGTATTTGCTCTAGAGCCACAAGCAACAGCTCTAGAGGGATTACTACCTTTCCCGAAAGCTCCTGTATTCACAGCAAATTCGTGGGTGAGAGGGCACATCCCTTCTTTTCCCAGAGCTCCTTTTCATCCTTAGGTGCTCTCTCCTGCATCATTATAATTTGAAGCAAAGGGACCGCAGTGTACGGGGCTAGCAACTGTACCTGCTTGGACACAGTTTCCATTTTCTGGGGATCTGTGAATGGTAAATATGTGGCTTCTTTTGCTGCTCTGTCTGCAGCATTGTTTTCAAGCACTATTGGTTTAGTATGGTTAGTTTGCACTGCACATTTAACAATCCCTACCTCTGTGAACAGAGTTACTGCTTTTAATATTCTAGATAGCAGCACAGCATGCTGGACCTGGGTCCTGTCAGACCTCCTAAACCTTCTTCTCTGCCACCTTGAGAAGCCTGAATGTACAGTGGAGGTTAAATATGCAGAGTCAGAATAAATTGTGACTGCCTTTCCCTTACTAATTTCCAACGCCTCTATAAGTGCCACTAGCTCTGCCGCTTGCGCAGAGTAATGCGAAGGCAACCTTTTCTTCAATCTGACCTGCTGTTCCCCATCCACAAGACCCACAACAGTTGCACCTGTATGCCTCTCACCAGTGTCCTGATTAATTATCAAGGACCAATCACCAAAGAGTACCTCACCTCCCTCCAAGGCATCCTCCTTAACATTCGTCCTTTCTTCCTCTTCTCCCTCATAAGTATTACAATAGTGGACAATGTCCTCAGGTTTCACTGCCTCGGCTGCAAATGTCACAGGATTAACTAGGTGACACTGAATCGGATGTATGGATGCATTTGATAGGATAACCTCATACCCAGATACTCTCTGGGTCGTCAAAGTCGACTTGGTTTTTCCAAGATTGCAAATACACATGCTCCACATACAATGTCACCGGGCAAGCCATAGTAATGGTTGAAGAATTTTGAATTGCAAAAATTCAGGCTATATAGCCTGTTCACAATGGAACTGTCTTGCATCACTAGGTCTAGGAGTCTGCTATAATATAATAAAGGTTTATGGCCTTGCAGTGTTTGCTGGCCCAAGACCACTGTCATCACTCAAGACCAGAGCATTGCTGATTGCAGCCTTCAGCTCCTGAAAGCAGGTCACCATCTTTAGGGATCATTCTATCGGACCTTGCACCTTCTGTGCTCCCTTAAGCCCCTGCAGTAAGGGCCTCTTGTAACTAGAGTAGTCAAAGATCCATGATCTACAATAGTTACAGAGTCCCTTACTGCTGCATTTGTTTCACCGTGACTTGCTGGTGCGTGTTCTCAACTGCGCAGGTTCTCTCTGGCATTACCTTCTTTCCTGCGGGTGATATCACTTGCCCAAAAAACACTAACTCTGTCTGGCAGTATTGCAATTTTTCTTTGTCCACTTTGTACCCTTCTCCTCAAGCAGGGTGAGGAGCGTTATTGAATCTCCACAACACTGATCTTCTCAAGTGATACAGACTAGCAAATCATAAACATACTGGACTACTAATAATAAATAATAAATAATAATTATAATGTTAATAATAATTAAAATATAATGGAGACATGTAAATTCCCAAATGTATCTGAACCATACTGTTGTAAACCCTCTGAGATTCACAGTACCCCTGGGGCAACCTTGTGTGCTTGAATCTCTGACCACAACACATCAACACTCTAAGGTACTGAGAATCAGGGTGCAAGGGGAGCTAGACAAAAGCATTCTCTAAATCAATCACAGTGAAGCGGGTTGACTCAGTAGAGATATTACAGAGAATGGTAGCAGGGTTCTATACCACTGGGAACTCCGCCTGAAAAATGTTATTGAGAAGTGACAAATCCTGGACCATCCTCCAAATGGACCCTTCACTTTCTTCACAGGGTAGATGGTCGTGTTACATGGAGACACAAGAAGGTTATATTATGCCTAGCTTCAACAACACCATATTTGTCTCATATACCCCTTTGTCAACCTCTCTAGACATGGGTAGTACTTAACCCATGATAGTATAGCACCAGATTTCAATTTTATCTGCACTGTTCCAACACTCGTTAACAGCCCCACATCATAAGGATTTCTGGTCTATAAATGGTCTGCCACTTTCTTCAAATCCTCCGTCCAATATGGCAATGTATTTCTAAAAATGAGCATGGTCTGTGGTACTTCCCTTTGCTCTGTTTCTGCACTGTCTTCAAGCAACTGATCATCAGACATGTCCCGTAGTGATAAGGTCAGACTGATGCACAAGACTGTGGCTACTGTCCACCTTCCTCATCAGAGAACCACCCTCTCCATTATCACTGCTGCTTCTAAGAGGGTTGTGACAATAGTGCATGGTGTTATCTCCTGTGGATTTGCAGGCCGAAACAAGAATTCAATCAGTATACTGCATGTCTGATTTCTGATTCCCGGTACCCAACTCAACTCAACCATTCCTCCATAGAGAAACGGAGCTGAAAGCACAGGTATCCCCTTTATCGCGCTAAATACTACAGTATGCATGTAAACGTGCTGCTGCTCTTACTGGATATAAATCTGGAGTCGAGCATACTATACCTTCCTCCGTGAAAACAATTGACATGTTGAGCTTACTTAGGATGTCTATGCCCAAGAGATTTGCTGGGGTGTCTGTGCAGTACAGCAAGGGAGCCGATTTATTTGGTGTACCTGCCTTAATACGTAGATCCTCTGTGTAAGGACATGACATGATAGCAAAAGAGAATCCCTGTGTGTCCATTGTTTTGCCTGACAAGGGAACTCACCTTCCTTGGTGCAAGATGCCGTAGCCCCTGTATCGACCATACCTGAAAATGTTCAGTCACCTACCTGTACACCTATCTGGGAATCCTCTTCTGTATCGGCAGTAACAGACAGGACTGGACACATCAGAGATCCCTGTGGGCTGTCTGTTAGCCATGCTACTGAATTCTGGGAGGAAATGTTTTTCTCCTAGATGCATGTTACTGGGCAGACATTGCATTGCATTTTAGTTGTATTTTGCAGGATAGGAAATGTGTTGCACCCAGATGTACTTTGGGGTCAGGAAATATGTTGTACTTAGAGTCATAGTGGGGGCAGGAAACATGCTACAATACACATATTGGGAAGAAAAGCCATGCATCATATTAGATAGAATTGAGAAGATCAGCCATGCGTCACACTGAGATAGATTTGTGAAGATTAGCCATGTGTCACATCTAGACAGAATTGCCAAGATTAGCCATGCGTCATGTTAGGTAGAATTGTGAAGATTATATACAGAACAAGAATGAGCAAGGTCATGTGAACCTTACTGCTGAAAGAGGAATGAACAGACTCCTGAATGAGTTGTACCTTGTTGTGGTGGACACAGTGTAATACACATAAATTCAGTGGAATCTCCACTGTGAGCCATTCTGGATTACGCGACCACCGACTTCAGATACACATAAGCAGTTCACTGCACCTACGAGCGAGTCGTGAACCTTCTCGGAAAACAAGCCGGTGTCTAGAACTCCCTCTGAGCAATAGGCTCCCTATAGGAATGGCCACACCAAGGACTTTGAAATCCGCCCAGTGTACATTGACACTGAGTCCCTTCGAGCCACTGCGCTCCTCAGATCCGACCTCATGGGATACTTCTATCATTGGAATATCCCGTCCTGATGAAGGCCACACCACCCAAGCTCATTTCCCTTACCCTTTGGCCGAAAACACTGTCGTGTTGACTTGTTTTATTGTGTGTGTTCTTGTTGTTCAACCCTACATTGTTTCTATGCATTTGTGCTGTTTATTATGCAACTACTTCACTACGTTCTCTAGTCTCCTTCCCAAGGATTCCATAGAGGATGTAGAAGCAATAGAATGGTGCTACAAATATTCAACATTTGTTCCATGTAATCTGGGTACTATACCATGAAAATGTATAAATGTTGAGGTATCTTATGTTCTACTAAATCAAGTGTATCTGAAACACTCACTGCAAACAAATTAAATCTGAATTGCAGTGCACAGAATTGTCCTGTCAAAAACGTGTCAGAACTTATGTGTATTACACTGTGTCCACCACGACAAGGTGTGACTAATTCAGGAGTCTGTTCATTCCTCTTTCAGCAGTAAGGTTCACATGACCTTGCTCATTCATGTTCTATATATGATACTACCCACCTGGGCAGAGCAACCAGGTGCCCTTTTTTGAAAATTGAATTGTCAAGATTAGCCATGCCTCACATTTAGATAGATTACATTAGCCAGTTGTCACTTTGATAGAATTATAAAGAATTGTGAGGGCCAGCCATGCATCACATTCAGACTTATTGTGAAGGTTAGCCATGCGTCACATTCAGACTTATTGTGAAGGTTAGCCAAGCATCACATTCAGCCTTATTGTGAGGGCCAGCCATGCATCACATTCAGACTTATTGTGAGGGCCAGCCATGCATCACATTCAGACTTATTGTGAGGGCCAGCCATGCATCACATTCAGACTTATTGTGAGGGCCAGCCATGCATCACATTCAGACTTATTGTGAAGGTTAGCCATGCGTCACATTCAGACTTATTGTGAAGGTTAGCCATGCGTCACATTCAGACTTATTGTGAAGGTTAGCCATGCGTCACATTCAGACTTATTGTGAAGGTTAGCCATGCGTCACTTTAGATAGATTGTTAAGATAGCCACGCGTTATATTTAGATAGAAATGGGAAGATTAGCCACCTAAAATAACTTTGAGAGTTCCCAATGTACTAACCACACTGCTCCTGCTCCCCTCCAACACACCTCCCAAGTACTATACACTCCCCATGGGCTAGCCAAACTACACACATCCACACACCCAACATAAGTAACACTTGCATACAACCAACAGCCCTAGGCACTGGATCTTACCCCTATGGATACATCAAGCCTGTGTACACAACCACAACCTTAAATACCAGCCAATCTACCCACAAAACACACAAACACGCACCCAACAATCTAACCAGACATTCAGATACAATAAACAATGACTCAACCTTATGGATACAACAAGCCAGTGCCCACAATCAACCCATCTGCAATCCAACATGCCAGCTCTGCTGGTTCTGGACCTATCCTATCATTCTATCCCCACTAAACCACCTCATCCACTTCTTGCAGAGCCATGTGAGCAGCATAACATAACATAACCTTGGATGCAACCGGACTCAGTGAGCAAGTGTCTTATCACTGTTTATGGTGGCCGTGAGAGATGAAGAGAATTGACTGTGATGGTGGAAAAGGTGTATGTATTAAGTAGAGAGCTGACGTGCAGAGGGTATAGAAGGGATAGATGCAGGCAGTAAAAAGGGATAGGTGCAGTGGATGAGCAGTAACAATGAGGATGGGGAATAGGATAGACATATCTGTGTGTGGAAATGGCACTTGTGTAACAAGAGAGCTGGCAGTTCCATCTAAACACAAGGTCTTTACTGTGTATTCTAGCCCGGCTTTGGAGAGAACTGATTGGCTGGCTCCCTTGCTCTGTGTGCAAATGTGATTTCCTAATATTTTATGGCTTTTGTACCTCAAATGAAAGTATGATAATATTCCTAGAATCATAGTTTAAGACTTTTCTACATGCACAGGGTGCCCTTAATTTCATGATCATCATATTCTCTTCATTAGGAAAGAATTAAAACATAACCAGCAAATAAAGTAACGATGTTGAATGATAAAAATTAAAAGAAAACACATTTGCAGAGTCTGTGAAAAGGCTCAATATGGCAAGAGGAAATCAAGAGAGAGTACCTGTATCAGACTAGCCCCAGACCCATCAGTACAATAAACAAGTCTAGAGGGAAATGCAAAATGGCTATTTGTATACATTGTGAGTATATTTATTAAAAAGGCATATTCTAGCAGTGCAGAATTGGTGAAAGTGGTGGGTAATCACTCAGATATATTTATATGTTGAGTAAATGATATCCCATCAAAAAAATACAAACATTAACGGATTATGTGCTTTGTGCATCTTTTTCGCCGGTCATATGCCCCTTTTACTTTGGGGATTTTGTTTGTGCACCTTGTGAACTCCCTCTTTGCAATTTATAAATAAGACAAACCATTTTGCTATTTGATGGACATGATGAGAAGCAGCCATAGCTGAGTGCTGCATATTTTATCACCACTGACATACTTGTGTACCTGTGATGTAGTCTGATTCCGGTGACCTCCTAATGATCTGCACATTAGGTGTTGTTGATCAACAGGACATTGCTTCCCCAGAGTTATGTGACTGTGTGGATGTAACATGGGGTTCCTATGAGGACCCCACACCTCATAGAAATTAAGTACACTAGTTTTTTATTTATTTATTTTTTATTTTATTTGAATTTGTAAAGTGCACTAGCAGCCCACGAGCATCAAGGCGCTGTTGCAAGAGATTGTCTTAGTTACATAGGGATACTTGGCTCATGGTTAGTGAGCATGTTACACTTACAATGCAGTCTACAAAACAGTCAAACTGGCGAATGCAGTCTTCATAGGGCAATGGCGCAAAAGAAACTTAGTTAGATGAACAGCATGGTTTTAATTGTTTTCCTGAAGGCTAGGTGTGACTCAACATTTCTAATTTGTTGGGTTAAAGAGTTCCAATGTGTCACAGCCATAACTGGGAAACTGTATCCTCCTGCACACATTCTCAAAGTCTTGGGAACAGATATCCTATTGGTATAGGCTATTCCTGTGGGTCTGGTAGAGACAGGCTTGACAAATCTTTGAGCCAGGTACAGTGGTGCCTGGTTATGGACACATTAATGTGTTAAGGTGAGAGCTTTAAAGATTATCCTCTCTTTAATGGGGAGCCAGTGAACCTGTTTCCTAGTTTCCGAAATATGTTCCCTTTTGGAGATAGCAGTGGCAGCCCTTAGGGCATTATTCTTGACAGTCTGGAGTTTGGTGAGGTTTTTAGTTGACCTCCCCAGAAAGAGAGGATTGCAATAGTCCTGCCGAGATCAAATCATTGCTCTTGAGACGGTAAGACAGTTCTGTTCTGACAGAAAGGGTCTGGCTGCATTAATCAATTTTGAGTGGTAGGCTGAGGTAGATGTGATACAGGGATTGACGATTTGTCAATTGCAAAAGAGCTGTATTGTTTGTCCAGTTTCCTAAGGGTGGCAGGAGATCCAATTAGAAGAAGTTCGGTTTTGTCACCGTTTAGGCATAACCAGTTTTCTGCCATCCAGGTTTGGATGGTGGAATATTTGGATTTAAGGGTGGCCATATCGGCTTCATAGTCATCCGTAAGGGGGATAAGGACCTGTGTAAGTGATGCCCAAGGCATCCAGGATGTGGAACAATGGCTTGGTAAACAGGTGGTACAGGGTGGGTGAGATGCATGAGCCCTGTGAGACTCTGCATTTAATGAAGCTTGGGTGGGCACAGGCTGAGTCAGAGAAGACTTTCATGACCCTTTCCTGGAGAAAGAAGGTGATCCAAGCAATGGCCATAAGGGAGAAATTGGCAGCAGAGGAGAGATGGTGACAAAGGGTATTATGATCCACCAAATGAAACGATGCAGACAAATCAAGGAGCAGAAGGAGTGTGGGTTTGCGCACACCTCTGAAATCGTCCATTTGATTTTTAAGTCTAGGAGTGCAGTTTCGGTACCGTGCCCTGATGGAATCCCAACTGCCGGAGGCCGAGCAGCTTGTCTGCCTCGAGGAATTTTTAGAATTACAAGTAAACTGCCTTATCTAGAATTTCTAAAAGGAATGGGAATGTCGTAATGGGTCTATAGTTCCCTGGGACAGATGGGTCTAGTGTTGGCTTTTTGAGAAGGGGACGTACCTATGCTTCCTTGAGACCAGTCGGGACGTGGCCTGACTGGAAGGAGGCATTAATGAAAGTTGTAAGGAACGGGGCCAGGGCAAGGGCACAATCTTTGATAAATTGAGCCGGCCATACATCCCCTTTACAAAGGGAAGGTTTAATTGATCTCAGGAGGGCAATAACTTCTTGTTTGCTCATTTCCTTGAAAGCGAAGGGGGGGGGGGTTACTGGCACTACTATTTTGTAGTTGCGCTATTTGGTGGCTAAGGGCCTGTTGATTGGCTAGGATTTTATTCTGGATCATGTTGAGTTTGGCCAACATAGCAGATTGGATAGAGTTACACTAGTGTTCATCTTTTGTCAGCTTTGTGTTGCCACCCAAACCATTGACATGTAAATGTGCTGTTCACCAGATTAAATTATAAATTATGTAGAGATCTTATGTGGAAGATGCCAATACTAATGTTTTGCTTTGGTTTTTTACATACAAGGGCATACTTAATTACCATTCTTGTTCCCATGTTCATCATTTAATGGGTACCATGGACATAGAGGTTATTTAGTAGGTCTGTGTTATATATAAGTAGTGGGTGTTTCATTGACTGAGACTACACACTTGCAATCAACATTCAATTATAGATGTGATACTCAACCAAGACTCCTGGACTACCTCAAGCACCATTACAATGCAATCTTCCAATTATGCTAGAAGTATAACATTCATGCAGCAACACACACATACCTATGCATGGCGGATTCTGAGGTGAACACTCTCACATTGTGGCTACAACCTGATGGTTGCAAATGCCCGTATGTATGCGACCAATATCATTGCCAAAGCAAACAAAAACAGCTCATGTTTTGTCCTATTTTTAATATTTGAATTAATCCCGTACTTGGAAGTCCTGTACAAAGTCCTAACTCATCTTATAGCAAGAGGAGTGACTCGGCAGAAGTGATCCATACAAAGTGAAGATTCCCAAGATCAGAAATCACACAAAAGAAGGTCAGACACACTTCTTCAAATCCTGTGTAGAGTGCAGTGGATGTTGCTTGGCACCCTCACCCCCAGTGCTATTGCAACAAAGAAGGGGGTAGCCAAATACTTACTTCATTTGTGCCTAACAAGTGATGACTTAACAGGTGAAGAAAGAACTATGGTATTGAAAAGGTTGCTTCATCGTCTATGTGATAACTTGAGGAAGAAGGGGTTTTATTAGGTGGTGAACAACGAGAAAAACGTGGACGCACAGTGACTGTTAAAAACAAAAAGATAGAGGGCCTCATTACGATTATGGCAGTAAGTGGTAAAACTGGAGTTAACTGAGTTACCGCCAATTATACCACTATGCTTAATTATGAGTTTTGGTTTTCAGTGGAGGATTTATCGGCAGTCAAACCCTGGATGTAAATCTTCCCACTCAACGCCAAAAAAATCGGCAAAATGGATGGAATTACTGCAGTCGTAATTCCACTACGGTAATTCTGCAAAATAAAAAAAACATTGGGTCCAATGGACCCAAAATAAATGGGGAATTAATCAGGTGGAAATTCCGTCTGATCAAGTGGTGGTAACGGTTATTCCTCAGGGATATTTTTTGGAGGATTTACCTCCAAATCTCGTAATGAGGCCCAGAGTTTCTTCACAATCTTAAATGTATAACATTTGGATATGAATAGAGTGTGGCAAGTAAGGATACAGTATAAAATACCACCTCACATGAAAGCAAGCGGGAAAAAGAAATCAACAAAAGTGAGTGGCACGGAGCAGTAAGAATTAATTGCTTGTCTAAATTCTAGAAAATTTTGGATATCTCCAAATGCAATAAAGAGGTGGATGGCCACGTCATGATAAATGTCTCAGTGGTAATTGGGTAATATTTGTTACATACCAATATGCAAAAAATATATATGTTTTGTACCAGGTTTTGATGGTGATGGAACCCTAGTGAAGGGAGTTATGTATGGGTTTCAAATTCCAAACATTTTGTGGGAAGAGTTTGATAAGGCTCTAGGGTCTCAACATTGGCATAAAGCAGGTGGAATTGAAAGGTTCTTATAAAGGAACCTGTCCTATGGGTACCTGAACCTACTATTTAATTAATGCTTGAAAGTTGAAAGATTCCATAACCTTGGAAAATGTGAGTTATCAGGTCTCTTTATGAAAAGGAAATAGAGGACTCCCTGAATCCTGAAGGTACTTCCAAATGTTGTATTGCTTTGTCTGGCTAGAAGAGGGACAAAGCGTATGTGATTCTAATCTGGGCCTTCATGAAACCATTGGAACGGTGCACCAGGCATTTAATTGGCTATTGTCTCAGGAGGATAGCTCAGGGGCAACATGCTCCACTTGGAAGCAAGACGACACGGAGCAACACACTTTAGATCCCCGGGTCTGCGCCTAGAAACCTCTGGGTATTAAGCGCGTTGTAAATAACTTTTCATATCAAATCATAACAGCTATGTATATATGTTGCTTAAATACCTTGCTCTTTGTTGCTTTCGTGGACCTTACGACAACCTTAGTCCATATCGATAGAGCTTTGCTGTGGGACTCGTTAAGAAACCTATGGATCCCTACTAGACATTTAATCATCCTAAAAGGGCTACATACAAATAATAATTCCTAAGTGAGATATGGCATAACAGGTGCATTAACTAAAGAGTTCCCATTACATAATTGAGTGTGCCAGGGCTATGTACTGGTGTCACCTTTGATTTCTATGCCGATATCTTATACCAGTGTTTGGGGGAAGGGACTGCCTATGATTCAAGAATAGGGAGCAAGCAGGGACCCATACTCAGCTGTGTAATTGATGGTATTTTATGGCAAGAACACCATTGGTTTTAGTCGAATTGATGAAGAGCACCTAAATGGAAGAAAAATACTTTATTGATAATACATTTTTTTTAACATAAGGCAATTTCAGAGAAATGTTTTACCGTAAAAGCTATTAAAGTGGGACGTTATCAACGGGCCATGTAATAGCTTTCAATAGCTTTCACTATCTAGGAATTTACTTTGCATTGTTTGACGTCATGTATCTCAAGAAGCAAATAAAATGATACAAGATAATCCAGAGATATTATGCTTTCAGTGGACCATCAGTTTCCATGTGTTAGGCCCACTTTTTACGATCTATAGATGGAAGAGTGTCTCTGTTGGGCTGGATGGAGCCGTAGTGTGGGGTTACCAAGAGGCAACGATATTTCAAGGTGGTCTTAATAATATTTGCAATGTTCTCCTCTGCGGCCACAAATCTACACACACATTTACATAACACAGCATGATATCTGTAAGGAACAGCTTAAAGAATCAGCAGCTATTGCACTGATTTTATTTTGGGTGATTTTGGATCAATTTTTAGTAGTCCATGGCTGGGAT
Source organism: Ambystoma mexicanum (assembly GCF_040938575.1). Taxonomy (NCBI): domain Eukaryota; kingdom Metazoa; phylum Chordata; class Amphibia; order Caudata; family Ambystomatidae; genus Ambystoma; species Ambystoma mexicanum. The sequence goes on from NC_090941.1 coordinate 1,086,462,431, forward strand.
ATGTGCATAATTCAGGCAGGTGGTTTACTATTCCTGAAGGCATTCTTTCTTGAGCTCAGTGACTTGTTAAACAATGCATGAAAAGAAAGAGCTGCACCCCTTCTTCTGAGAATTGCCTCATCCCTCTAGCTCTGCAACTCTTGACCCCTTGCTCCCATTGGTTGTTCGTTATGATGGTCCGTTTTAAATGTAACTGGAATGTCTGCGTACAACGCACATTCTTCTGCTCCTTATGATATGTAATTGAACATTCTTCATCAAAAGGTAAAATAGATGCAGTGACTGATTGCCCTTGAAACTGCCCTAGGACCCTGCACAAATCTAGACACACTAGGCACCGTGCCTACACTAATTCTATATTGTCTGGAATAAATATCTTAGGGACACCAGAAGCATGGTGGATACGAGAGCAGATGTAGCAAAATCTTATATATCTCTCTCTCCACACTTTCCTCATGTGGCTGTATTGTACAATATTTGCTGCAAAACCATATGCATCTACTATTGGATATGAATTTACATCATCATTGTTGCTCATGAAGTCGGAGTAAACACTTTTTGTGATTTCAATAGTATTTTGTCAACTCCTACAATACTAGACAAGTTAAAAACATTCACATTCATATTGTCAACAGCACCTGAACACAATAACAAGGAGAATGGGAAAAACAAATAATCAGCCCTCCTAATATTCAATTTAAGCCCAAATGTTCCCTTTATCCGTAGAAAATACCAATCACTAGTCTTCGTTCGCTTCCCCCTTTTCTACTGGAACGAACAGGGAATCCTTAGAGCAGACTTAACTATGAGCCTACTCCTGTTCTTGTGCCGGTAGAGGGGTGCCAGTATCCCTTTGTACATCACTGAGGGGGACCCAGCTCTTATTTCCCTCCGTCTTCACAGCAAACGAAGTTGAGAAAATCACACAGTGCGGCCTGTGGAAGCTCATTCCAGTGTCGAATACAAGTGAAGACGTACACCAGATCCACGGAGAGCAACTGTGGCTGATGTAGATCATTGGATTATTTGCCGCTTTCGCCTGTACATTGTCGATGAGAAGATACCACCTGTGAAGATATAAGGCTGACACTTTAGGTTTAAGCTCTAAGGAATTCCCTAAACTCCTCACCAAGAATCTCTACTGATGTATGTGCATCTGATGCCATACTTGCAGGTGAGAGCACTGAGTTTAGCCTATGCCTAGTCAGAATCTCATGTGGGCTGAGATGGTGATCTTTTCCTGTGTTGATTTCTCAAATAAAACAGAAAAATAGGTAAACAATAGTGCCAATATGTATTCAAATGATGACATAACTTTGATAATCAAACTTTAAGAACACCATTTAATATTTTCACTATTCCATTGGCCTGCGGTGGTACACTGAACACAACCTGTGCTTAATCCCCAAGAACAAAGTAATATATGTGAACACGGCATTAAAGAAGGCGGTCCCATTGTCAGACTTGAGGACCTCACAAGTGACCCACTGTGGAACTACCTCTCTCACCAAATCACCCAAAATGTTGCTGTAGACTTAGCATCAGGGTGTACGCAGGGAGAAACTCGAGCCAATGGGAAAATTGGTAAACCACCACAATAAGATAGCAGAAATTGTTGCATCTTTGCATCATGTCTATAAAGTCTAGGTGGAGCTCCCCAAATGGCTGAAGGCATGGGCAAAACTCATCTTATCGTCCTCATGGTATTACCAGGATTCCATTCTCTGCAAACTATTCAATTTTCTACAAATATACTTACCTGTTCTTGGAGGCTTGGTATGAACCAATCCTCCTGGAGCTATGCTGCAAGAAAGGTAATGTATTTGCTCTAGAGCCACAAGCAACAGCTCTAGAGGGATTACTACCTTTCCCGAAAGCTCCTGTATTCACAGCAAATTCGTGGGTGAGAGGGCACATCCCTTCTTTTCCCAGAGCTCCTTTTCATCCTTAGGTGCTCTCTCCTGCATCATTATAATTTGAAGCAAAGGGACCGCAGTGTACGGGGCTAGCAACTGTACCTGCTTGGACACGGTTTCCATTTTCTGGGGATCTGTGAATGGTAAATATGTGGCTTCTTTTGCTGCTCTGTCTGCAGCATTGTTTTCAAGCACTATTGGTTTAGTATGGTTAGTTTGCACTGCACATTTAACAATCCCTACCTCTGTGAACAGAGTTACTGCTTTTAATATTCTAGATAGCAGCACAGCATGCTGGACCTGGGTCCTGTCAGACCTCCTAAACCTTCTTCTCTGCCACCTTGAGAAGCCTGAATGTACAGTGGAGGTTAAGAATAAATTGTGACTGCCTTTCCCTTACTAATTTCCAACGCCTCTGTAAGTGCCACTAGCTCTGCCGCTTGCGCGGAGTAATGCGAAGGCAACCGTTTCTTCAATCTGACCTGCTGTTCCCCATCCACAAGACCCACAACAGTTGCACCTGTATGCCTCTCACCAGTGTCCTGATTAATTATCAAGGACCAATCACCAAAGAGTACATCACCTCCCTCCAAGGCATCCTCCTTAACATTCCTCCTTTCTTCCTCTTCTCCCTCATAAGTATTACAATAGTGGACAATGTCCTCAGGTTTCACTGGCTCGGCTGCAAATCTCACAGGATTAGCTAGGTGACACTGAATCGGATGTATGGATGCATTTGATAGGATAACCTCATACCCAGATACTCTCTGGGTCGTCAAAGTCGACTTGGCTTTTCCAAGATTGCAAATACACATGCTCCACATACAATGTCACCGGGCAAGCCATAGTAATGGTTGAAGAATTTTGAATTGCAAAAATTCAGGCTATATAGCCTGTTCACAATGGAACTGTCTTGCATCACTAGGTCTAGGAGTCTGCTATAATATAATAAAGGTTTATGGCCTTGCAGTGTTTGCTGGCCCAAGACCACTGTCATCACTCAAGACCAGAGCATTGCTGATTGCAGCCTTCAGCTCCTGAAAGCAGGTCACCATCTTTAGGGATCATTCTATCGGACCTTGCACCTTCTGTGCTCCCTTAAGCCCCTGCAGTAAGGGCCTCTTGTAACTAGAGTAGTCAAAGATCCATGATCTACAATAGTTACAGAGTCCCTTACTGCTGCATTTGTTTCACCGTGACTTGCTGGTGCGTGTTCTCAACTGCGCAGGTTCTCTCTGGCATTACCTTCTTTCCTGCGGGTGATATCACTTGCCCCAGACACACTAACTCTGTCTGGCAGTATTGCAATTTTTCTTTGTCCACTTTGTACCCTTCTCCTCAAGCAGGGTGAGGAGCGTTATTGAATCTCCACAACACTGATCTTCTCAAGTGATACAGACTAGCAAATCATAAACATACTGGACTACTAATAATAAATAATAAATAATAATTATAATGTTAATAATAATTAAAATATAATGGAGACATGTAAATTCCCAAATGTATCTGAACCATACTGTTGTAAACCCTCTGAGATTCACAGTACCCCTGGGGCAACCTTGTGTGCTTGAATCTCTGACCACAACACATCAACACTCTAAGGTACTGAGAATCAGGGTGCAAGGGGAGCTAGACAAAAGCATTCTCCAGATCAATCACAGTGAAGCGGGTTGACTCAGTAGGGATATTACAGAGAATGGTAGCAGGGTTCTATACCACTGGGAACTCCGCCTGAAAAATGTTATTGAGAAGTGACAAATCCTGGACCATCCTCCAAATGGACCCTTCACTTTCTTCACAGGGTAGATGGTCGTGTTACATGGAGACACAAGAAGGTTATATTATGCCTAGCTTCAACAACACCATATTTGTCTCATATACCCCTTTGTCAACCTCTCTAGACATGGGTAGTACTTAACCCATGATAGTATAGCACCAGATTTCAATTTTATCTGCACTGTTCCAACACTCGTTAACAGCCCCACATCATAAGGATTTCTGGTCTATAAATGGTCTGCCACTTTCTTCAAATCCTCCGTCCAATATGGCGGTGTATTTCTAAAAATGAGCATGGTCTGTGGTACTTCCCTTTGCTCTGTTTCTGCACTGTCTTCAAGCAACTGATCATCAGACATGTCCCGTAGTGATAAGGTCAGACTGATGCACAAGACTGTGGCTACTGTCCACCTTCCTCATCAGAGAACCACCCTCTCCATTATCACTGCTGCTTCTAAGAGGGTTGTGACAATAGTGCATGGTGTTATCTCCTGTGGATTTGCAGGCCGAAACAAGAATTCAATCAGTATACTGCATGTCTGATTTCTGATTCCCGGTACCCAACTCAACTCAACCATTCCTCCATAGAGAAACGGAGCTGAAAGCACAGGTATCCCCTTTATCGCGCTAAATACTACAGTATGCATGTAAAAGTGCTGCTGCTCTTACTGGATATAAATCTGGAGTCGAGCATACTATACCTTCCTCCGCGAAAACAATTGACATGTTGAGCTTACTTAGGATGTCTATGCCCAAGAGATTTGCTGGGGTGTCTGTGCAGTACAGCAAGGGAGCCGATTTATTTGGTGTACCTGCCTTAATACGTAGATCCTCTGTGTAAGGACATGACATGATAGCCAAAGAGAATCCCTGTGTGTCCATTGTGTTGCCTGACAAGGGAACTCACCTTCCTTGGTGCAAGATGCCGTAGCCCCTGTATCGACCATACCTGAAAATGTTCAGTCACCTACCTGTACACCTATCTGGGAATCCTCTTCTGTATCGGCAGTAACAGACAGGACTGGACACATCAGAGATCCCTGTGGGCTGTCTGTTAGCCATGCTACTGAATTCTGGGAGGAAATGTTTTTCTCCTAGATGCATGTTACTGGGCAGACATTGCATTGCATTTTAGTTGTATTTTGCAGGATAGGAAATGTGTTGCACCCAGATGTACTTTGGGGTCAGGAAATATGTTGTACTTAGAGTCATAGTGGGGGCAGGAAACATGCTACAATACACATATTGGGAAGAAAAGCCATGCATCATATTAGATAGAATTGAGAAGATCAGCCATGCCTCACACTGAGATAGATTTGTGAAGATTAGCCATGTGTCACATCTAGACAGAATTGCCAAGATTAGCCATGCGTCATGTTAGGTAGAATTGTGAAGATTATATACAGAACAAGAATGAGCAAGGTCATGTGAACCTTACTGCTGAAAGAGGAATGAACAGACTCCTGAATGAGTTGTACCTTGTCGTGGTGGACACAGTGTAATACACATAAATTCAGTGGAATCTCCACTGTGAGCCATTCTGGATTGCGCGACCACCGACTTCAGATACACATAAGCAGTTCACTGCACCTACGAGCGAGTCGTGAACCTTCTCGGAAAACAAGCCGGTGTCTAGAACTCCCTCTGAGCAATAGGCTCCCTATAGGAACGGCCACACCAAGGACTTTGAAATCCGCCCAGTGTACATTGACACTGAGTCCCTTCGAGCCACTGCGCTCCTCAGATCCGACCTCATCGGATACTTCTATCATTGGAATATCCCATCCTGATGAAGGCCACACCACCCAAGCTCATTTCCCTTACCCTTTGGCCGAAACACTGTCGTGTTGACTTGTTTTATTGTGTGTGTTGTTGTTGTTCAACCCTACATTGTTTCTATGCATTTGTGCTGTTTATTATGCAACTACTTCACTACGTTCTCTAGTCTCCTTCCCAAGGATTCCATAGAGGATGTAGAAGCAATAGAATGGTGCTACAAATATTCAACATTTGTTCCATGTAATCTGGGTACTATACCATGAAAATGTATAAATGTTGAGGTATCTTATGTTCTACTAAATCAAGTGTATCTGAAACACTCACTGCAAACAAATTAAATCTGAATTGCAGTGCACAGAATTGTCCTGTCAAAAATGTGTCAGAACTTATGTGTATTACACTGTGTCCACCACGACAAGGTGCGACTAATTCAGGAGTCTGTTCATTCCTCTTTCAGCAGTAAGGTTCACATGACCTTGCTCATTCATGTTCTATATATGATACTACCCACCTGGGCAGAGCAACCAGGTGCCCTTTTTTGAAAATTGAATTGTCAAGATTAGCCATGCCTCACATTTAGATAGATTACATTAGCCAGTTGTCACTTTGATAGAATTATAAAGATTAGCCATGTGTCACATTCAGACTTATTGTGAGGGCCAGCCATGCATCACATTCAGACTTATTGTGAAGGTTAGCCATGCGTCACATTCAGACTTATTGTGAAGGTTAGCCATGCATCACATTCAGACTTATTGTGAAGGTTAGCCATGCATCACATTCAGCCTTATTGTGAGGGCCAGCCATGCATCACATTCAGACTTATTGTGAGGGCCAGCCATGCATCACATTCAGACTTATTGTGAAGGTTAGCCATGCGTCACATTCAGACTTATTGTGAAGGTTAGCCATGCATCACATTCAGACTTATTGTGAAGGTTAGCCATGCGTCACATTCAGACTTATTGTGAAGGTTAGCCATGCATCACATTCAGCCTTATTGTGAGGGCCAGCCATGCATCACATTCAGACTTATTGTGAGGGCCAGCCATGCATCACATTCAGACTTATTGTGAAGGTTAGCCATGCGTCACATTCAGACTTATTGTGAAGGTTAGCCATGCATCACATTCAGACTTATTGTGAAGGTTAGCCATGCGTCACATTCAGACTTATTGTGAAGGTTAGCCATGCATCACATTCAGCCTTATTGTGAGGGCCAGCCATGCATCACATTCAGACTTATTGTGAGGGCCAGCCATGCATCACATTCAGACTTATTGTGAAGGTTAGCCATGCGTCACATTCAGACTTATTGTGAAGGTTAGCCATGCATCACATTCAGACTTATTGTGAAGGTTAGCCATGCGTCACATTCAGACTTATTGTGAAGGTTAGCCATGCATCACATTCAGCCTTATTGTGAAGGTTAGCCATGCGTCACTTTAGACAGATTGTTAAGATAGCCACGCGTTATATTTAGATAGAAATGGGAAGATTAGCCACCTAAAATAACTTTGAGAGTTCCCAATGTACTAACCACACTGCTCCTGCTCCCCTCCAACACACCTCCCAAGTACTATACACTCCCTATGGGCTAGCCAAACTACACACATCCACACACCCAACATAAGTAACACTTGCATACAACCAACAGCCCTAGGCACTGGATCTTACCCCTATGGATACATCAAGCCTGTGTGCACAACCACAACCTTAAATACCAGCCAATCTACCCACAAAACACACAAACACGCACCCAACAATCTAACCAGACATTCACATACAATAAACAATGACTCAACCTTATGGATACAACAAGCCAGTGCCCGCAACCAACCCATCTGCAATCCAACATGACAGCTCTGCTGGTTCTGGACCTATCCTATCATTCTATCCCCACTAAACCACCTCATCCACTTCTTGCAGAGCCATGTGAGCAGCATAACATAACATAACCTTGGATGCAACCAGACTCAGGGAGCAAGTGTCTTATCACTGTTTGTGGTGGCCGTGAGAGATGGAGAGAATTGGCTGCGATGGTGGAAAAGGTGTATGTATTAAGTAGAGAGCTGACGTGCAGAGGGTATAGAAGGGATGGATGCAGGCAGTAAAAAGGGATAGCTGCAGTGGATGAGCAGTAACAATGAGGATGGGGAATAGGATAGACATATCTGTGTGTGGAAATGGCACTTGTGTAACAAGAGAGCTGGCAGTTCCATCTAAATACAAGGTCTTTACTGTGTATTCTAGCCCGGCTTTGGAGAGAATTATTTGGCTGGCTCCCTTGCTCTGTGTGCGAATGTGATTTCCTTATATTTTATGGCTTTTGTACCTAAAATGAAAGTATGATAATATTCATAGAATCATAGTTTAAGACTTTTATACATCCACAGGGTGCCCTTAATTTCATGATCATCATATTCTCTTCATTAGGAAAGAATTAAAACATAACCAGCAAATAAAGTAACAATGTTGAATGATAAAAATTAAAAGAAAACACATTTGCAGAGTCTGTGAAAAGGCTCAATATGGCAAGAGGAAATCAAGAGAGCTTACCTGTATCAGACTAGCCCCAGTCCCATCACTACAATAAACAAGTCTAGAGGGAAATGCAAAATGGCTATTTGTATACATTGTGAGTATATTTATTAAAAAGGCATATTCTAGCAGTGCAGAATTGGTGAAAGTGGTGGGTAATCACTCAGATATATTTATATGTTGAGTAAATGATATCCCATCAAAGAAATATAAACATTAACAGATTATGTGCTTTGTGCATCTTTTTAGCCGGTCTGCCCCTTTTACTTTGGGGATTTTGTTTGTGCACCTTGTGAACTCCCTCTTTGCAATTTATAAATAAGACAAACCATTTTGCTATTTGATGGACATGATGAGAAGCAGCCATAGCTGAGTGCTGCATATTTTATCACCACTGACATGCTTGTGTACCTGTGATGTAGTCTGATTCCGGTGACCTCCTAATGATCTGCACATTAGCTGTTGCTGATGAACAGGACATTGCTTCCCCAGAGTTATGTGACTGTGTGGATGTAACATGGGGTTCCCATGAGGACCCCACACCTCATAGAAATTAAGTACACTAGTTTTTTATTTATTTATTTGTTTATTTTATTTGAATTTGTTAAGTGCACTAGCAGCCCACGGGCATCAAGGCGCTGTTGCAAGAGATTGTATTAGTTACATAGGGATACTTGGCTCATGGTTAGTGAGCATGTTACAGTTACAATGCAGTCTACAAAACAGTCAAACTGGCGAATGCAGTCTTCATAGGGCAATGGCGCAAAAGATACTTAGTTAGATGAACAGCATGGTTTTAATTGTTTTCCTGAAGGCTAAGTGTGACTCAACATTTCTAACTTGGGGGGGCAAATAGTAACAATGTGTCGCAGCCAGAACTGGGAAACTGGATCCTCCTGCACACATTCTCAAAGTCTTGGGAACAGATATCCTGTTGGTATTAGGGGTGTCACAGTATTAGTTTTATGACGGTACGATAACCTTCTTGCCAAATGACGGTATATCATGGTTATTGCGGTATAGCAGGTGGAGTTAACTAATCTTAACAAATATTTTCTAAAAGGTCATAAATTGACAGATTTAGCATCACAAACAAAACCAGGCACCCAGGGCCAGAATTGGGCTTTTCAACATACTTTCCACTGAAATGCCTTGCTTCCACCAAACACAAACACACGTGTAGAGAGGAGTAGGGGGGAGCCCTGCTGCAACTGGCAAAGCAAACTGAATAGCTTTACTTAAGTGGTCATTTAGGCTTTATGCTCCCCCACTGGCTACTGGTGAAGATGCACATGTTGCCATCGTGATAACCTGCATGCCACCGATCAAAGGAGGCTGATGGTAGTATACGCTTGTGCGCATATACACACACAGACACACAGACACACACACACACAGACGCACTCTCTTTACGTTACAGCCTTTAGTTTACTTGCGGGCCAAAAGGTGTTCAGTAATCACGGACATGTTACCCTTTGGTATGGCAGCAGGGAATACCCACAGAGATGAGTAAATTTCGCAGTGTGACTTATTATATGTAAATTCAATGATAGAACCAGGGAAATCCCCCATTGCCATATGTTTAGAGAACATTATCCATTATAAATATATAAACCCCAAAGCCGCCAACCCAAAGTAAACCCTTTTCCTTCTTGGCACTGTATCTATTCTTCCTATTCCTAACATATTGATTTTGTGTCATGCACGTGTGGTTTATGGAATGGCATTAAAAACTGCTCCAACTGAAACTACTTGGCAGACGGCACATCCAACAGTGCAAGACCAAGACTGCGCAGCACTTGCTTACTGCAGCCTTTCCAAATCAGATTGAAAAGCACACTTTACGGTATGAACGGTATAACGGTATAAACAATGTGACGGTTATTATTGTTCAATTAAGTGGTTCACAGTATCTTTAACGGTATACCGTTATACCGTTACATCCCTAGTTGGTATAGGCTATTCCTGTGGGTCTGGTAGAGACAGGCTTGACAAATCTTTGAGCCAGGTACTGTGGTGCCTGGTTATGGACACATTAATGTGTTAAGGTGAGAGCTTTAAAGATTATCCTCTCTTTAATGGGGAGCCAGTGAACCTGTTTCCTAGTTTCCGAAATATGTTCCCTTTTGGAGATAGCAGTGGCAGCCCTTAGGGCATTATTCTTGACAGTCTGGAGTTTGGTGAGGTTTTTAGTTGACCTCCCCAGAAAGAGAGGATTGCAATAGTCCTGCCAAGATCAAATTATTGCTCTTGAGACGGTAAGACAGTTCTGTTCTGACAGAAAGGGTCTGGCTGCATTAATCAATTTTGAGTGGTAGGCTGAGGTAGATGTGATACAGGGATTGACTATTTGTCAATTGCAAACTAGCTGTATTGTTTGTCCAGTTTCCTAAGGGTGGCAGGAGATCCAATTAGAAAAAGTTTGGTTTTGTCACCGTTTAGGCATAACCAGTTTTCTGCCATCCAGGTTTGGATGGTGGAATATTTGGATTTAAGGGTGGCCATATCGGCTTCATAGTCATCCGTAAGGGGGATAAGGACCTGTGTAAGTGATGCCCAAGGCATCCAGGATGTGGCACAATGGCTTGGTAAACAGGTGGCACAGGGTGGGTGAGATGCATGAGCCCTGTGAGACTCTGCATTTAATGAAGCTTGGGTGGGCACAGGCTGAGTCAGAGAAGACTTTCATGACCCTTTCCTGAAGAAACAAGGTGATCCAAGCAATGGCCATAAGGGAGAAATTGGCAGCGGAGGAGAGATGGTGACAAAGGGTATTATGATCCACCATATCAAACGATGCAGTCAAATCAAGGAGCAGAAGGAGGGTGGGTTTGCCCACACCTCTGAAATCGTCCATTTGATTTTTAAGTCTAGCAGTGCAGTTTCGGTACCGTGCCCCGATGGAATCCCAACTGCCAGAGGCCGAGCAGATTGTTTGCCTCGAGGAATTTTTAGAATTACAGGTAAACTGCCTTGTCTAGAATTTCTAAAAGGAATGGGAATGTCGTAATGGGTCTATAGTTCCCTGGGACAGATGGGTCTAGTGTTGGCTTTTTGAGAAGAGGACGTAACCATGCTTCCTTGGGACCAGTCGGGACGTGGCCTGACTGGAAGGAGGCATTAATGAAAGTTGTAAGGAACGGGGCCAGGGGAAGGGCACAATCTTTGATAAATTGAGCCGGCCATACATCCCCTTTACAAAGGGAAGGTTTAATTGATCTCAGGAGGGCAATAACTTCTTGTTTGCTCATTTCCTTGAAAGCGAAGGGGGGGGGGGTTACTGGCACTACTATTTTGTAGTTGCGCTATTTGGTGGCTAAGGGCCTGTTGATTGGCTAGGATTTTATTCTGGATCATGTTGAGTTTGGCCAACATAGCAGATTGGATAGAGTTACACTAGTGTTCATCTTTTGTCAGCTTTGTGTTGCCACCCAAACCATTGACATGTAAATGTGCTGTTCACCAGATTAAATTATAAATTATGTAGAGATCTTATGTGGAAGATGCCAATACTAATGTTTTGCTTTGGTTTTTTACATACAAGGGCATACTTAATTACCATTCTTGTTCCCATGTTCATCATGTAATGGGTACCATGGACATAGAGGTTATTTAGTAGGTCTGTGTTATATATAAGTAGTGGGTGTTTCATTGACTGTGACTACACACTTGCAATCAACATTCAATTATAGATGTGATACTCAACCAAGACTCCTGGACTACCTCAAGCACCATTACAATGCAAGCTTCCAATTATGCTAGAAGTATAACATTCATGCAGCAACACACACATACCTATGCATGGCGGATTCTGAGGTGAACACTCTCACATTGTGGCTACAACCTGATGGTTGCAAATGCCCGTATGTATGCGACCAATATCATTGCCAAAGCAAACAAAAACAGCTCATGTTTTGTCCTGTTTTTAATATTTGAATTAATCCCGTACTTGGAAGTCCTGTACAAAGTCCTAACTCATCTTATAGCAAGAGGAGTGACTCAGCAGAAGTGATCCATACAAAGTGAAGATTCCCAAGATCAGAAATCACACAAAAGAAGGTCAGACACACTTCTTCAAATCCTGTGTAGAGTGCAGTGGATGTTACTTGGCACCCTCACCCCCAGTGCTATTGCAACAAAGAAGGGGGTAGCCAAATACTTACTTCATTTGTGCCTAACAAGTGATGACTTAACAGATGAAGAAAGAACTATGGTATTGAAAAGGTTGCTTCATCGTCTATGTGATAACTTGAGGAAGAAGGGGTTTTATTAGGTGGTGAACAACGAGAAAAACGTGGACGCACAGTGACTGTTAAAAACAAAAAGATAGAGGGCCTCATTACGATTATGGCAGTAAGTGGTAAAACTGGAGTTAACTGAGTTACCGCCAATTATACCACTATGCTTAATTATGAGTTTTGGTTTTCAGTGGAGGATTTATCGGCAGTCAAACCCTGGATGTAAATCTTCCCACTCAACGCCAAAAAAATCGGCAAAATGGATGGAATTACTGCAGTCGTAATTCCACTACGGTAATTCTGCAAAATAAAAAAAACATTGGGTCCAATGGACCCAAAATAAATGGGGAATTAATCAGGTGGAAATTCCGTCTGATCAAGTGGTGGTAACGGTTATTCCTCAGGGATATTTTTTGGAGGATTTACCTCCAAATCTCGTAATGAGGCCCAGAGTTTCTTCACAATCTTAAATGTATAACATTTGGATATGAATAGAGTGTGGCAAGTAAGGATACAGTATAAAATACCACCTCACATGAAAGCAAGCGGGAAAAAGAAATCAACAAAAGTGAGTGGCACGGAGCAGTAAGAATTAATTGCTTGTCTAAATTCTAGAAAATTTTGGATATCTCCAAATGCAATAAAGAGGTGGATGGCCACGTCATGATAAATGTCTCAGTGGTAATTGGGTAATATTTGTTACATACCAATATGCAAAAAATATATATGTTTTGTACCAGGTTTTGATGGTGATGGAACCCTAGTGAAGGGAGTTATGTATGGGTTTCAAATTCCAAACATTTTGTGGGAAGAGTTTGATAAGGCTCTAGGGTCTCAACATTGGCATAAAGCAGGTGGAATTGAAAGGTTCTTATAAAGGAACCTGTCCTATGGGTACCTGAACCTACTATTTAATTAATGCTTGAAAGTTGAAAGATTCCATAACCTTGGAAAATGTGAGTTATCAGGTCTCTTTATGAAAAGGAAATAGAGGACTCCCTGAATCCTGAAGGTACTTCCAAATGTTGTATTGCTTTGTCTGGCTAGAAGAGGGACAAAGCGTATGTGATTCTAATCTGGGCCTTCATGAAACCATTGGAACGGTGCACCAGGCATTTAATTGGCTATTGTCTCAGGAGGATAGCTCAGGGGCAACATGCTCCACTTGGAAGCAAGACGACACGGAGCAACACACTTTAGATCCCCGGGTCTGCGCCTAGAAACCTCTGGGTATTAAGCGCGTTGTAAATAACTTTTCATATCAAATCATAACAGCTATGTATATATGTTGCTTAAATACCTTGCTCTTTGTTGCTTTCGTGGACCTTACGACAACCTTAGTCCATATCGATAGAGCTTTGCTGTGGGACTCGTTAAGAAACCTATGGATCCCTACTAGACATTTAATCATCCTAAAAGGGCTACATACAAATAATAATTCCTAAGTGAGATATGGCATAACAGGTGCATTAACTAAAGAGTTCCCATTACATAATTGAGTGTGCCAGGGCTATGTACTGGTGTCACCTTTGATTTCTATGCCGATATCTTATACCAGTGTTTGGGGGAAGGGACTGCCTATGATTCAAGAATAGGGAGCAAGCAGGGACCCATACTCAGCTGTGTAATTGATGGTATTTTATGGCAAGAACACCATTGGTTTTAGTCGAATTGATGAAGAGCACCTAAATGGAAGAAAAATACTTTATTGATAATACATTTTTTTTAACATAAGGCAATTTCAGAGAAATGTTTTACTGTAAAAGCTATTAAAGTGGGACGTTATCAACGGGCCATGTAATAGCTTTCAATAGCTTTCACTATCTAGGAATTTACTTTGCATTGTTTGACGTCATGTATCTCAAGAAGCAAATAAAATGATACAAGATAATCCAGAGATATTATGCTTTCAGTGGACCATCAGTTTCCATGTGTTAGGCCCACTTTTTACGATCTATAGATGGAAGAGTGTCTCTGTTGGGCTGGATGGAGCCGTAGTGTGGGGTTACCAAGAGGCAACGATATTTCAAGGTGGTCTTAATAATATTTGCAATGTTCTCCTCTGCGGCCACAAATCTACACACACATTTACATAACACAGCATGATATCTGTAAGGAACAGCTTAAAGAATCAGCAGCTATTGCACTGATTTTATTTTGGGTGATTTTGGATCAATTTTTAGTAGTCCATGGCTGGGATATGTGCATAATTCAGGCAGGTGGTTTACTATTCCTGAAGGCATTCTTTCTTGAGCTCAGTGACTTGTTAAACAATGCATGAAAAGAAAGAGCTGCACCCCTTCTTCTGAGAATTGCCTCATCCCTCTAGCTCTGCAACTCTTGACCCCTTGCTCCCATTGGTTGTTCGTTATGATGGTCCGTTTTAAATGTAACTGGAATGTCTGCGTACAACGCACATTCTTCTGCTCCTTATGATATGTAATTGAACATTCTTCATCAAAAGGTAAAATAGATGCAGTGACTGATTGCCCTTGAAACTGCCCTAGGACCCTGCACAAATCTAGACACACTAGGCACCGTGCCTACACTAATTCTATATTGTCTGGAATAAATATCTTAGGGACACCAGAAGCATGGTGGATACGAGAGCAGATGTAGCAAAATCTTATATATCTCTCTCTCCACACTTTCCTCATGTGGCTGTATTGTACAATATTTGCTGCAAAACCATATGCATCTACTATTGGATATGAATTTACATCATCATTGTTGCTCATGAAGTCGGAGTAAACACTTTTTGTGATTTCAATAGTATTTTGTCAACTCCTACAATACTAGACAAGTTAAAAACATTCACATTCATATTGTCAACAGCACCTGAACACAATAACAAGGAGAATGGGAAAAACAAATAATCAGCCCTCCTAATATTCAATTTAAGCCCAAATGTTCCCTTTATCCGTAGAAAATACCAATCACTAGTCTTCGTTCGCTTCCCCCTTTTCTACTGGAACGAACAGGGAATCCTTAGAGCAGACTTAACTATGAGCCTACTCCTGTTCTTGTGCCGGTAGAGGGGTGCCAGTATCCCTTTGTACATCACTGAGGGGGACCCAGCTCTTATTTCCCTCCGTCTTCACAGCAAACGAAGTTGAGAAAATCACACAGTGCGGCCTGTGGAAGCTCATTCCAGTGTCGAATACAAGTGAAGACGTACACCAGATCCACGGAGAGCAACTGTGGCTGATGTAGATCATTGGATTATTTGCCGCTTTCGCCTGTACATTGTCGATGAGAAGATACCACCTGTGAAGATATAAGGCTGACACTTTAGGTTTAAGCTCTAAGGAATTCCCTAAACTCCTCACCAAGAATCTCTACTGATGTATGTGCATCTGATGCCATACTTGCAGGTGAGAGCACTGAGTTTAGCCTATGCCTAGTCAGAATCTCATGTGGGCTGAGATGGTGATCTTTTCCTGTGTTGATTTCTCAAATAAAACAGAAAAATAGGTAAACAATAGTGCCAATATGTATTCAAATGATGACATAACTTTGATAATCAAACTTTAAGAACACCATTTAATATTTTCACTATTCCATTGGCCTGCGGTGGTACACTGAACACAACCTGTGCTTAATCCCCAAGAACAAAGTAATATATGTGAACACGGCATTAAAGAAGGCGGTCCCATTGTCAGACTTGAGGACCTCACAAGTGACCCACTGTGGAACTACCTCTCTCACCAAATCACCCAAAATGTTGCTGTAGACTTAGCATCAGGGTGTACGCAGGGAGAAACTCGAGCCAATGGGAAAATTGGTAAACCACCACAATAAGATAGCAGAAATTGTTGCATCTTTGCATCATGTCTATAAAGTCTAGGTGGAGCTCCCCAAATGGCTGAAGGCATGGGCAAAACTCATCTTATCGTCCTCATGGTATTACCAGGATTCCATTCTCTGCAAACTATTCAATTTTCTACAAATATACTTACCTGTTCTTGGAGGCTTGGTATGAACCAATCCTCCTGGAGCTATGCTGCAAGAAAGGTAATGTATTTGCTCTAGAGCCACAAGCAACAGCTCTAGAGGGATTACTACCTTTCCCGAAAGCTCCTGTATTCACAGCAAATTCGTGGGTGAGAGGGCACATCCCTTCTTTTCCCAGAGCTCCTTTTCATCCTTAGGTGCTCTCTCCTGCATCATTATAATTTGAAGCAAAGGGACCGCAGTGTACGGGGCTAGCAACTGTACCTGCTTGGACACGGTTTCCATTTTCTGGGGATCTGTGAATGGTAAATATGTGGCTTCTTTTGCTGCTCTGTCTGCAGCATTGTTTTCAAGCACTATTGGTTTAGTATGGTTAGTTTGCACTGCACATTTAACAATCCCTACCTCTGTGAACAGAGTTACTGCTTTTAATATTCTAGATAGCAGCACAGCATGCTGGACCTGGGTCCTGTCAGACCTCCTAAACCTTCTTCTCTGCCACCTTGAGAAGCCTGAATGTACAGTGGAGGTTAAGAATAAATTGTGACTGCCTTTCCCTTACTAATTTCCAACGCCTCTGTAAGTGCCACTAGCTCTGCCGCTTGCGCGGAGTAATGCGAAGGCAACCGTTTCTTCAATCTGACCTGCTGTTCCCCATCCACAAGACCCACAACAGTTGCACCTGTATGCCTCTCACCAGTGTCCTGATTAATTATCAAGGACCAATCACCAAAGAGTACATCACCTCCCTCCAAGGCATCCTCCTTAACATTCCTCCTTTCTTCCTCTTCTCCCTCATAAGTATTACAATAGTGGACAATGTCCTCAGGTTTCACTGGCTCGGCTGCAAATCTCACAGGATTAGCTAGGTGACACTGAATCGGATGTATGGATGCATTTGATAGGATAACCTCATACCCAGATACTCTCTGGGTCGTCAAAGTCGACTTGGCTTTTCCAAGATTGCAAATACACATGCTCCACATACAATGTCACCGGGCAAGCCATAGTAATGGTTGAAGAATTTTGAATTGCAAAAATTCAGGCTATATAGCCTGTTCACAATGGAACTGTCTTGCATCACTAGGTCTAGGAGTCTGCTATAATATAATAAAGGTTTATGGCCTTGCAGTGTTTGCTGGCCCAAGACCACTGTCATCACTCAAGACCAGAGCATTGCTGATTGCAGCCTTCAGCTCCTGAAAGCAGGTCACCATCTTTAGGGATCATTCTATCGGACCTTGCACCTTCTGTGCTCCCTTAAGCCCCTGCAGTAAGGGCCTCTTGTAACTAGAGTAGTCAAAGATCCATGATCTACAATAGTTACAGAGTCCCTTACTGCTGCATTTGTTTCACCGTGACTTGCTGGTGCGTGTTCTCAACTGCGCAGGTTCTCTCTGGCATTACCTTCTTTCCTGCGGGTGATATCACTTGCCCCAGACACACTAACTCTGTCTGGCAGTATTGCAATTTTTCTTTGTCCACTTTGTACCCTTCTCCTCAAGCAGGGTGAGGAGCGTTATTGAATCTCCACAACACTGATCTTCTCAAGTGATACAGACTAGCAAATCATAAACATACTGGACTACTAATAATAAATAATAAATAATAATTATAATGTTAATAATAATTAAAATATAATGGAGACATGTAAATTCCCAAATGTATCTGAACCATACTGTTGTAAACCCTCTGAGATTCACAGTACCCCTGGGGCAACCTTGTGTGCTTGAATCTCTGACCACAACACATCAACACTCTAAGGTACTGAGAATCAGGGTGCAAGGGGAGCTAGACAAAAGCATTCTCCAGATCAATCACAGTGAAGCGGGTTGACTCAGTAGGGATATTACAGAGAATGGTAGCAGGGTTCTATACCACTGGGAACTCCGCCTGAAAAATGTTATTGAGAAGTGACAAATCCTGGACCATCCTCCAAATGGACCCTTCACTTTCTTCACAGGGTAGATGGTCGTGTTACATGGAGACACAAGAAGGTTATATTATGCCTAGCTTCAACAACACCATATTTGTCTCATATACCCCTTTGTCAACCTCTCTAGACATGGGTAGTACTTAACCCATGATAGTATAGCACCAGATTTCAATTTTATCTGCACTGTTCCAACACTCGTTAACAGCCCCACATCATAAGGATTTCTGGTCTATAAATGGTCTGCCACTTTCTTCAAATCCTCCGTCCAATATGGCGGTGTATTTCTAAAAATGAGCATGGTCTGTGGTACTTCCCTTTGCTCTGTTTCTGCACTGTCTTCAAGCAACTGATCATCAGACATGTCCCGTAGTGATAAGGTCAGACTGATGCACAAGACTGTGGCTACTGTCCACCTTCCTCATCAGAGAACCACCCTCTCCATTATCACTGCTGCTTCTAAGAGGGTTGTGACAATAGTGCATGGTGTTATCTCCTGTGGATTTGCAGGCCGAAACAAGAATTCAATCAGTATACTGCATGTCTGATTTCTGATTCCCGGTACCCAACTCAACTCAACCATTCCTCCATAGAGAAACGGAGCTGAAAGCACAGGTATCCCCTTTATCGCGCTAAATACTACAGTATGCATGTAAAAGTGCTGCTGCTCTTACTGGATATAAATCTGGAGTCGAGCATACTATACCTTCCTCCGCGAAAACAATTGACATGTTGAGCTTACTTAGGATGTCTATGCCCAAGAGATTTGCTGGGGTGTCTGTGCAGTACAGCAAGGGAGCCGATTTATTTGGTGTACCTGCCTTAATACGTAGATCCTCTGTGTAAGGACATGACATGATAGCCAAAGAGAATCCCTGTGTGTCCATTGTGTTGCCTGACAAGGGAACTCACCTTCCTTGGTGCAAGATGCCGTAGCCCCTGTATCGACCATACCTGAAAATGTTCAGTCACCTACCTGTACACCTATCTGGGAATCCTCTTCTGTATCGGCAGTAACAGACAGGACTGGACACATCAGAGATCCCTGTGGGCTGTCTGTTAGCCATGCTACTGAATTCTGGGAGGAAATGTTTTTCTCCTAGATGCATGTTACTGGGCAGACATTGCATTGCATTTTAGTTGTATTTTGCAGGATAGGAAATGTGTTGCACCCAGATGTACTTTGGGGTCAGGAAATATGTTGTACTTAGAGTCATAGTGGGGGCAGGAAACATGCTACAATACACATATTGGGAAGAAAAGCCATGCATCATATTAGATAGAATTGAGAAGATCAGCCATGCCTCACACTGAGATAGATTTGTGAAGATTAGCCATGTGTCACATCTAGACAGAATTGCCAAGATTAGCCATGCGTCATGTTAGGTAGAATTGTGAAGATTATATACAGAACAAGAATGAGCAAGGTCATGTGAACCTTACTGCTGAAAGAGGAATGAACAGACTCCTGAATGAGTTGTACCTTGTCGTGGTGGACACAGTGTAATACACATAAATTCAGTGGAATCTCCACTGTGAGCCATTCTGGATTGCGCGACCACCGACTTCAGATACACATAAGCAGTTCACTGCACCTACGAGCGAGTCGTGAACCTTCTCGGAAAACAAGCCGGTGTCTAGAACTCCCTCTGAGCAATAGGCTCCCTATAGGAACGGCCACACCAAGGACTTTGAAATCCGCCCAGTGTACATTGACACTGAGTCCCTTCGAGCCACTGCGCTCCTCAGATCCGACCTCATCGGATACTTCTATCATTGGAATATCCCATCCTGATGAAGGCCACACCACCCAAGCTCATTTCCCTTACCCTTTGGCCGAAACACTGTCGTGTTGACTTGTTTTATTGTGTGTGTTGTTGTTGTTCAACCCTACATTGTTTCTATGCATTTGTGCTGTTTATTATGCAACTACTTCACTACGTTCTCTAGTCTCCTTCCCAAGGATTCCATAGAGGATGTAGAAGCAATAGAATGGTGCTACAAATATTCAACATTTGTTCCATGTAATCTGGGTACTATACCATGAAAATGTATAAATGTTGAGGTATCTTATGTTCTACTAAATCAAGTGTATCTGAAACACTCACTGCAAACAAATTAAATCTGAATTGCAGTGCACAGAATTGTCCTGTCAAAAATGTGTCAGAACTTATGTGTATTACACTGTGTCCACCACGACAAGGTGCGACTAATTCAGGAGTCTGTTCATTCCTCTTTCAGCAGTAAGGTTCACATGACCTTGCTCATTCATGTTCTATATATGATACTACCCACCTGGGCAGAGCAACCAGGTGCCCTTTTTTGAAAATTGAATTGTCAAGATTAGCCATGCCTCACATTTAGATAGATTACATTAGCCAGTTGTCACTTTGATAGAATTATAAAGATTAGCCATGTGTCACATTCAGACTTATTGTGAGGGCCAGCCATGCATCACATTCAGACTTATTGTGAAGGTTAGCCATGCGTCACATTCAGACTTATTGTGAAGGTTAGCCATGCATCACATTCAGACTTATTGTGAAGGTTAGCCATGCATCACATTCAGCCTTATTGTGAGGGCCAGCCATGCATCACATTCAGACTTATTGTGAGGGCCAGCCATGCATCACATTCAGACTTATTGTGAAGGTTAGCCATGCGTCACATTCAGACTTATTGTGAAGGTTAGCCATGCATCACATTCAGACTTATTGTGAAGGTTAGCCATGCGTCACATTCAGACTTATTGTGAAGGTTAGCCATGCATCACATTCAGCCTTATTGTGAGGGCCAGCCATGCATCACATTCAGACTTATTGTGAGGGCCAGCCATGCATCACATTCAGACTTATTGTGAAGGTTAGCCATGCGTCACATTCAGACTTATTGTGAAGGTTAGCCATGCATCACATTCAGACTTATTGTGAAGGTTAGCCATGCGTCACATTCAGACTTATTGTGAAGGTTAGCCATGCATCACATTCAGCCTTATTGTGAGGGCCAGCCATGCATCACATTCAGACTTATTGTGA
Organism: Ambystoma mexicanum; assembly: GCF_040938575.1. Lineage (NCBI taxonomy): Eukaryota > Metazoa > Chordata > Amphibia > Caudata > Ambystomatidae > Ambystoma > Ambystoma mexicanum. Next base: position 1,086,483,603 of record NC_090941.1, read on the forward strand.
GGGCCAGCCATGCATCACATTCAGACTTATTGTGAAGGTTAGCCATGCGTCACATTCAGACTTATTGTGAAGGTTAGCCATGCATCACATTCAGACTTATTGTGAAGGTTAGCCATGCGTCACATTCAGACTTATTGTGAAGGTTAGCCATGCATCACATTCAGCCTTATTGTGAAGGTTAGCCATGCGTCACTTTAGACAGATTGTTAAGATAGCCACGCGTTATATTTAGATAGAAATGGGAAGATTAGCCACCTAAAATAACTTTGAGAGTTCCCAATGTACTAACCACACTGCTCCTGCTCCCCTCCAACACACCTCCCAAGTACTATACACTCCCTATGGGCTAGCCAAACTACACACATCCACACACCCAACATAAGTAACACTTGCATACAACCAACAGCCCTAGGCACTGGATCTTACCCCTATGGATACATCAAGCCTGTGTGCACAACCACAACCTTAAATACCAGCCAATCTACCCACAAAACACACAAACACGCACCCAACAATCTAACCAGACATTCACATACAATAAACAATGACTCAACCTTATGGATACAACAAGCCAGTGCCCGCAACCAACCCATCTGCAATCCAACATGACAGCTCTGCTGGTTCTGGACCTATCCTATCATTCTATCCCCACTAAACCACCTCATCCACTTCTTGCAGAGCCATGTGAGCAGCATAACATAACATAACCTTGGATGCAACCAGACTCAGGGAGCAAGTGTCTTATCACTGTTTGTGGTGGCCGTGAGAGATGGAGAGAATTGGCTGCGATGGTGGAAAAGGTGTATGTATTAAGTAGAGAGCTGACGTGCAGAGGGTATAGAAGGGATGGATGCAGGCAGTAAAAAGGGATAGCTGCAGTGGATGAGCAGTAACAATGAGGATGGGGAATAGGATAGACATATCTGTGTGTGGAAATGGCACTTGTGTAACAAGAGAGCTGGCAGTTCCATCTAAATACAAGGTCTTTACTGTGTATTCTAGCCCGGCTTTGGAGAGAATTATTTGGCTGGCTCCCTTGCTCTGTGTGCGAATGTGATTTCCTTATATTTTATGGCTTTTGTACCTAAAATGAAAGTATGATAATATTCATAGAATCATAGTTTAAGACTTTTATACATCCACAGGGTGCCCTTAATTTCATGATCATCATATTCTCTTCATTAGGAAAGAATTAAAACATAACCAGCAAATAAAGTAACAATGTTGAATGATAAAAATTAAAAGAAAACACATTTGCAGAGTCTGTGAAAAGGCTCAATATGGCAAGAGGAAATCAAGAGAGCTTACCTGTATCAGACTAGCCCCAGTCCCATCACTACAATAAACAAGTCTAGAGGGAAATGCAAAATGGCTATTTGTATACATTGTGAGTATATTTATTAAAAAGGCATATTCTAGCAGTGCAGAATTGGTGAAAGTGGTGGGTAATCACTCAGATATATTTATATGTTGAGTAAATGATATCCCATCAAAGAAATATAAACATTAACAGATTATGTGCTTTGTGCATCTTTTTAGCCGGTCTGCCCCTTTTACTTTGGGGATTTTGTTTGTGCACCTTGTGAACTCCCTCTTTGCAATTTATAAATAAGACAAACCATTTTGCTATTTGATGGACATGATGAGAAGCAGCCATAGCTGAGTGCTGCATATTTTATCACCACTGACATGCTTGTGTACCTGTGATGTAGTCTGATTCCGGTGACCTCCTAATGATCTGCACATTAGCTGTTGCTGATGAACAGGACATTGCTTCCCCAGAGTTATGTGACTGTGTGGATGTAACATGGGGTTCCCATGAGGACCCCACACCTCATAGAAATTAAGTACACTAGTTTTTTATTTATTTATTTGTTTATTTTATTTGAATTTGTTAAGTGCACTAGCAGCCCACGGGCATCAAGGCGCTGTTGCAAGAGATTGTATTAGTTACATAGGGATACTTGGCTCATGGTTAGTGAGCATGTTACAGTTACAATGCAGTCTACAAAACAGTCAAACTGGCGAATGCAGTCTTCATAGGGCAATGGCGCAAAAGATACTTAGTTAGATGAACAGCATGGTTTTAATTGTTTTCCTGAAGGCTAAGTGTGACTCAACATTTCTAACTTGGGGGGGCAAATAGTAACAATGTGTCGCAGCCAGAACTGGGAAACTGGATCCTCCTGCACACATTCTCAAAGTCTTGGGAACAGATATCCTGTTGGTATTAGGGGTGTCACAGTATTAGTTTTATGACGGTACGATAACCTTCTTGCCAAATGACGGTATATCATGGTTATTGCGGTATAGCAGGTGGAGTTAACTAATCTTAACAAATATTTTCTAAAAGGTCATAAATTGACAGATTTAGCATCACAAACAAAACCAGGCACCCAGGGCCAGAATTGGGCTTTTCAACATACTTTCCACTGAAATGCCTTGCTTCCACCAAACACAAACACACGTGTAGAGAGGAGTAGGGGGGAGCCCTGCTGCAACTGGCAAAGCAAACTGAATAGCTTTACTTAAGTGGTCATTTAGGCTTTATGCTCCCCCACTGGCTACTGGTGAAGATGCACATGTTGCCATCGTGATAACCTGCATGCCACCGATCAAAGGAGGCTGATGGTAGTATACGCTTGTGCGCATATACACACACAGACACACAGACACACACACACACAGACGCACTCTCTTTACGTTACAGCCTTTAGTTTACTTGCGGGCCAAAAGGTGTTCAGTAATCACGGACATGTTACCCTTTGGTATGGCAGCAGGGAATACCCACAGAGATGAGTAAATTTCGCAGTGTGACTTATTATATGTAAATTCAATGATAGAACCAGGGAAATCCCCCATTGCCATATGTTTAGAGAACATTATCCATTATAAATATATAAACCCCAAAGCCGCCAACCCAAAGTAAACCCTTTTCCTTCTTGGCACTGTATCTATTCTTCCTATTCCTAACATATTGATTTTGTGTCATGCACGTGTGGTTTATGGAATGGCATTAAAAACTGCTCCAACTGAAACTACTTGGCAGACGGCACATCCAACAGTGCAAGACCAAGACTGCGCAGCACTTGCTTACTGCAGCCTTTCCAAATCAGATTGAAAAGCACACTTTACGGTATGAACGGTATAACGGTATAAACAATGTGACGGTTATTATTGTTCAATTAAGTGGTTCACAGTATCTTTAACGGTATACCGTTATACCGTTACATCCCTAGTTGGTATAGGCTATTCCTGTGGGTCTGGTAGAGACAGGCTTGACAAATCTTTGAGCCAGGTACTGTGGTGCCTGGTTATGGACACATTAATGTGTTAAGGTGAGAGCTTTAAAGATTATCCTCTCTTTAATGGGGAGCCAGTGAACCTGTTTCCTAGTTTCCGAAATATGTTCCCTTTTGGAGATAGCAGTGGCAGCCCTTAGGGCATTATTCTTGACAGTCTGGAGTTTGGTGAGGTTTTTAGTTGACCTCCCCAGAAAGAGAGGATTGCAATAGTCCTGCCAAGATCAAATTATTGCTCTTGAGACGGTAAGACAGTTCTGTTCTGACAGAAAGGGTCTGGCTGCATTAATCAATTTTGAGTGGTAGGCTGAGGTAGATGTGATACAGGGATTGACTATTTGTCAATTGCAAACTAGCTGTATTGTTTGTCCAGTTTCCTAAGGGTGGCAGGAGATCCAATTAGAAAAAGTTTGGTTTTGTCACCGTTTAGGCATAACCAGTTTTCTGCCATCCAGGTTTGGATGGTGGAATATTTGGATTTAAGGGTGGCCATATCGGCTTCATAGTCATCCGTAAGGGGGATAAGGACCTGTGTAAGTGATGCCCAAGGCATCCAGGATGTGGCACAATGGCTTGGTAAACAGGTGGCACAGGGTGGGTGAGATGCATGAGCCCTGTGAGACTCTGCATTTAATGAAGCTTGGGTGGGCACAGGCTGAGTCAGAGAAGACTTTCATGACCCTTTCCTGAAGAAACAAGGTGATCCAAGCAATGGCCATAAGGGAGAAATTGGCAGCGGAGGAGAGATGGTGACAAAGGGTATTATGATCCACCATATCAAACGATGCAGTCAAATCAAGGAGCAGAAGGAGGGTGGGTTTGCCCACACCTCTGAAATCGTCCATTTGATTTTTAAGTCTAGCAGTGCAGTTTCGGTACCGTGCCCCGATGGAATCCCAACTGCCAGAGGCCGAGCAGATTGTTTGCCTCGAGGAATTTTTAGAATTACAGGTAAACTGCCTTGTCTAGAATTTCTAAAAGGAATGGGAATGTCGTAATGGGTCTATAGTTCCCTGGGACAGATGGGTCTAGTGTTGGCTTTTTGAGAAGAGGACGTAACCATGCTTCCTTGGGACCAGTCGGGACGTGGCCTGACTGGAAGGAGGCATTAATGAAAGTTGTAAGGAACGGGGCCAGGGGAAGGGCACAATCTTTGATAAGTTGAGCCGGCCATACATCCCCTTTACAAAAGGAAGGTTTAATTGTTCTCAGTAGGGCAATAACTTCTTGTTTGCTTATTTTCTAGAAAGCGAAAGGGGGGGGCGGCTACTGGCACTACTATTTTGTAGTTGCGCTATTTGGTGGCTAAGGGCCTGTTGATTGGCTAGGATTTTATTCTGGATCATGTTGAGTTTCTCCAACATAGCAGAATGGATAGAGTTACACTAGTGTTCATCTTTTGTCAGCTTTGTGTTGCCACCCAAACCATTGACATGTAAATGTGCTGTTCACCAGATTAAATTATAAATTATGTAGAGATCTTATGTGGAAGATGCCAATACTAATGTTTGGCTTTGGTTTTTTACATACAAGGGCATACTTAATTACCATTCTTGTTCCCATGTTCATCATGTAATGGGTACCATGGACATAGAGGTTATTTAGTAGGTCTGTGTTATATATAAGTAGTGGGTGTTTCATTGACTGTGACTACACACTTGCAATCAACATTCAATTATAGATGTGATACTCAACCAAGACTCCTGGACTACCTCAAGCACCATTACAATGCAATCTTCCAATTATGCTAGAAGTATAACATTCATGCAGCAACACACACATACCTATGCATGGCGGATTCTGAGGTGAACACTCTCACATTGTGGCTACAACCTGATGGTTGCAAATGCCCGTATGTATGCGACCAATATCATTGCCAAAGCAAACAAAAACAGCTCATGTTTTGTCCTGTTTTTAATATTTGCATTAATCCCGTACTTGGAAGTCCTGTACAAAGTCCTAACTCATCTTGTAGCAAGAGGAGTGACTCAGCAGAAGTGATCCATACAAAGTGAAGATTCCCAAGATCAGAAATCACACAAAAGAAGGTCAGACACACTTCTTCAAATCCTGTGTAGAGTGCAGTGGATGTTGCTTGGCACCCTCACCCCCAGTGCTATTGCAACAAAGAAGGGGGTAGCCAAATACTTACTTCATTTGTGCCTAACAAGTGATGACTTAACAGGTGAAGAAAGAACTATGGTATTGAAAAGGTTGCTTCATCGTCTATGTGATAACTTGAGGAAGAAGGGGTTTTATTAGGTGGTGAACAACGAGAAAAACGTGGACGCACAGTGACTGTTAAAAACAAATTTAGAGGGCCTCATTACGATTATGGCAGTAAGTGGTAAAACTGGAGTTAACTGAGTTACCGCCAATTATACCACTATGCTTAATTATGAGTTTTGGTTTTCAGTGGAGGATTTATCGGCAGCCAAACCCTGGATGTAAATCTTCCCACTCAACGCCAAAAAAATCGGCAAAATGGATGGAATTACTGCAGTCGTAATTCCACCACAGTAATTCTGCAAAAAAAAAAAACATTGGGTCCAATGGACCCAAAATAAATGGGGAATTATTACCGCCACCAAAACTTGTAATCAGGTGGAAATTCCGTCTGATCAAGTGGTGGTAACGGTTATTCCTCAGGGATATTTTTTGGAGGATTTACCTCCAAATCTCGTAATGAGGCCCAGAGTTTCTTCACAATCTTAAATGTATAACATTTGGATATGAATAGAGTGTGGCAAGTAAGGATACAGTATAAAATACCACCTCACATGAAAGCAAGCGGGAAAAAGAAATCAACAAAAGTGAGTGGCACGGAGCAGTAAGAATTAATTGCTTGTCTAAATTCTAAAACATTTTGGATATCTCCAAATGCAATAAAGAGGTGGATGGCCACGTCATGATAAATGTCTCAGTGGTAATTGGGTAATATTTGTTACATACCAATATGCAAAAAAATATATATGTTTTGTACCAGGTTTTGATGGTGATGGAACCCTAGTGAAGGGAGTTATGTATGGGTTTCAAATTCCAAACATTTTGTGGGAAGAGTTTGATAAGGCTCTAGGGTCTCAACATTGGCATAAAGCAGGTGGAATTGAAAGGTTCTTATAAAGGAACCTGTCCTATGGGTACCTGAACCTACTATTTAATTAATGCTTGAAAGTTGAAAGATTCCATAACCTTGGAAAATGTGAGTTATCAGGTCTCTTTATGAAAAGGAAATAGAGGACTCCCTGAATCCTGAAGGTACTTCCAAATGTTGTATTGCTTTGTCTGGCTAGAAGAGGGACAAAGCGTATGTGATTCTAATCTGGGCCTTCATGAAACCATTGGAACGGTGCACCAGGCATTTAATTGGCTATTGTCTCAGGAGGATAGCTCAGGGGCAACATGCTCCACTTGGAAGCAAGACGACACGGAGCAACACACTTTAGATCCCCGGGTCTGCGCCTAGAAACCTCTGGGTATTAAGCGCGTTGTAAATAACTTTTCATATCAAATCATAACAGCTATGTATATATGTTGCTTAAATACCTTGCTCTTTGTTGCTTTCGTGGACCTTACGACAACCTTAGTCCATATCGATAGAGCTTTGCTGTGGGACTCGTTAAGAAACCTATGGATCCCTACTAGACATTTAATCATCCTAAAAGGGCTACATACAAATAATAATTCCTAAGTGAGATATGGCATAACAGGTGCATTAACTAAAGAGTTCCCATTACATAATTGAGTGTGCCAGGGCTATGTACTGGTGTCACCTTTGATTGATTTCTATGCCGATATCTTATACCAGTGTTTGGGGGAAGGGACTGCCTATGATTCAAGAATAGGGAGCAAGCAGGGACCCATACTCAGCTGTGTAACTGATGGTATTTTATGGCAAGAACACCATTGGTTTTAGTCGAATTGATGAAGAGCACCTAAATGGAAGAAAAATACTTTATTGATAATACATTTTTTTTACATAAGGCAATTTCAGAGAAATGTTTCACCGTAAAAGCTATTAAAGTGGGACGTTATCAACGGGCCATGTAATAGCTTTCAATAGCTTTCACTATCTAGGAATTTACTTTGCATTGTTTGACGTCATGTATCTCAAGAAGCAAATAAAATGATACAAGATAATCCAGAGATATTATGCTTTCAGTGGACCATCAGTTTCCATGTGTTAGGCCCACTTTTTACGATCTATAGATGGAAGAGTGTCTCTGTTGGGCTGGATGGAGCCGTAGTGTGGGGTTACCAAGAGGCAACGATATTTCAAGGTGGTCTTAATAATATTTGCAATGTTCTCCTCTGCGGCCACAAATCTACACACACATTTACATAACACAGCATGATATCTGTAAGGAACAGCTTAAAGAATCAGCAGCTATTGCACTGATTTTATTTTGGGTGATTTTTGATCAATTTTTAGTAGTCCATGGCTGGGATATGTGCATAATTCAGGCAGGTGGTTTACTATTCCTGAAGGCATTCTTTCTTGAGCTCAGTGACTTGTTAAACAATGCATGAAAAGAAAGAGCTAAGAAGGGTCGCAGAGACTAAGATGGCTCTTCTTGTATCTAAGTATGTATCTTCTTTACACATAACCAAGTGGAGTAGCCAGCTACACAGTGGGTTGATGTTTTAGTATGAGTTAGATTAAGCTTACTACCAATTAAAGCAGAATAAGGCAGGTGGAGGGCAGGATAGCAAAATTGGTTATTGAGCCCATGCATGGAAGGATAAAAAACTGTGCCGCTCGTTATGGTTTTTTGTAGGTTATTTATGGGTATTCAGATGGACCTGGTCATAATCCTGTGGAGCGCGTTGAACATGGGATATGAGGTAGAAGCAATGGATAGTTGCACAAACCTAAGTAGTTCTTTTGCATGTCAGATGTTGGCATGATATCTGGAACTGGCATTACCAAAAGGACACTTTTACTGAGCAACCAATTGCAGCCCTAAGTGGATACATGAGAAAACCTGTTTATCAAGATAGCATTAAGAATACTACAGTGGCATATAGAATGCCCTAGGGAAATGCTTCCAGGAACTTGTGTATCTTTTGAAATGACTGTGTAAATAATGGAATGTACTTTTAGACGGTGAGTAGGAATGATCTAGTCTACGCACCTCTGCCACATCAATCCACTATTCCCCAAACAGGTAAAGGGGCAAATAAAAGCCTTGCTTGTTTCCTGAGAAGCAATTCTCTAAAGGACATATGGCTTTAGGAGGCTCCTAAGATGTGGCCTTCATTTACACAGCTGAAAATGTTCTACGGCAGATAATATTGAAAGGTCCCTATGACTGCGACCCTCCTACATCTGATGGCCACTGCATCGAAAGAGGAAAAGGCAAATACAATAATAGGAATGAAGTATATTTCTAAAGAGACACAGGCATAAGGTAGCAGAAATCATCCCCGCACAACTTTTACACATCATTTCTGGAAAAGAAAAATTTCTATAAGAGTGTGAATGGTGTCTTCATGAACAAAGATTTCAAAATTAACAATACATTAAGGTTTCACGTTTCAATGATATACAGTTAAAACACGCTGATGCCCTCATTATAAGTTTGCCGGTCCGGAAAAAGGTGCCGGTAAGTTTGTTACCGGCACCTTTTCCGGACCGGCATACTTCAAGTCTGCCGACTGCCGGTCTTAAGATGAATGGATTCCAAAGGACTACGCCATGCATGCGCGTCTGCTAATGATCATGCAGACGCCATTGGAATCCATTGTAATACGCTGCCTGTAAAGCGTAAGGACTATACCTTGCATCCGTGTCTGCTAATGACCATGCGGATGCCATTGGAATCCATTATAATACACCACCTGAACAGTATAAGGACTACACGTTGCATCTGTGTCTACTAACAACCATGCGGACACCATTGGAATCCATTATAATACGCCGCCAAGCACTAAGCCTTGCGTTCAAGTCAGTAGTAAAGGATGATACCTTTAATCATCAAAATAAGCTTGGCCGGTTTCCACACCTCTTTAACCTGGATGTTCTGTCCTAGCAGAGGTACCGGGCCGCAAGTGACATCATGTGAGGTGACCCAGAAGTTCTGCCGTAGCGGAAAGCCCATCCCGGAAGTAATGTAGGGTTGTTTAACCAGAACTTAGGCCCTAGTGGGGGTGTTCCTCCGAATGTGACATCATAGTTGTTAGCTGGGCGGCCCCCCCCAAAGCCTGGAGCCCCTAGGGGCACCACTGGGTATTCCCCGGATGTCAACCACAAAGACCCGGAAGTGTGTCACCGTGTTTTGCACGGTGGGGCGCCTGGAGATGATGTCTGCGCAGGGGCCATTTTTAGGGGTGTGGTATCCAGGGTGTATATATACAGCTGGTGTTTCGGAGGGAGGTACACGCCGCTCCTCAAGACCGGGGAAAATCTGATAGCTCAGCGACCGTGACACCGGGAATTATGAAGCGCTACAGCCACTACTCTAAGAATAATACAGAGGCTGACGATTTGAACACCCTTCAAAAATACTACAGCCATGAAAGGCCGCTGGCAACAACGACAACCGGTGAAGGGGAACCTGATTATAACGATGCTATGGATAAGATGTGTGAACGCCACAGGCAGTGATGACTTTGATTACTTGACAGAGACTGTCTCTACTATCAAGACCTCTGATGCATGTGGGGATGGTGTAGATGCCAGTGTAAAGGATGCCCCCTACACAGGTACACACTACATAGGTATGGATAATGGATAAAGGCCATCTTTTAGAAAATATTGATTCTGGGTCTGTTTTTATTTTCGCTTGCCCTGTCTGTTCTTTGTCATGCGTTTTCTCTTCTGAGCGGCTCTAGTTGTTGATCCTCATTTTTTATGCAGCTTTATCCGTCTGTTCGTAGCTCTCCTTTTTCTTTTTGCCGGGCTTTTACCCACTTAAACCAGGCCAGAACCCTCTTGTGTTAGTTGGTTTAAACGATTTGCGATGGACGCTGTTGCAGTAGACACCACATCCATACCAATGTTTGTAGTAGCAGGTTTTCATATGCGGCTTGGCTAATTCAAATTTGCCCAGGAACGGCATGGCTCTCCGAAAAAGACTTCTGAAAATACTTCCTAGATCCTCACCATACATAACAGGTGCTCCTTGGAAGTAGGGTGGATCACCATATCCACCCTGTCTACAGTAATAATCCCTATAAACGTGCGGCTCCCCGTAATTCTTCTAGATTACCATGTTCTAGCTGTCTTTCTCATGTCTAGGGCACACGTGTAGTTTCACTAGGACCTTCCTGTATTTAAATGAGACTAGCTCCCCCATATCGTCTCTTATCTGTATGTTGATGGTGTCAAAATGACACTTAGAAACAGGAATATAATCAGGTTTCATGTGTTGTATATTGACAATGACGTTCTTTTCACCCTTGACTTGTGCGGTTCTCATCAGGGGGCATATGAGTTGCCAACCCATTGGTATTCTACTATATCAGTGTGATAATGAGGCTGTAAAATCCACCATCAATATCAGCACAGGTTTTGTCTAGAGCTTTATTACTTTTTACATGTTGAACGGTCCCCAGGACCATAGCAAGTTTCCTGCTACACATAAACTATTTGGTAAGTTCTTAGAAATACTTTCCGCCGTGAGCTATTCAGAAACAGCTGTATATCTGAATAGCGCTCAAAGCTTGAGATCGATTTGTTGATAGTATTTAGCAGCGCTTGTATTGTGGAGTAAAAGCCGTGAGAAAAACCCACGTGTAACAATTCAGCAGGTTCTCCATGCTTAATGGTATACCAGGCCTTTTCTTTGTCCAGGGTGTGCGACGTATGGGGATACTGACTCTCCATCAGCCCTGCTTCCCACAGTCCTTGTAAATTAACAGGCTTAGCCAACTTAACAGAATCATTTGATATTTTGTTGTTGAGGAATGTATCTAAAGAGGCGTTACTGGGCAAGTTGATATAAAAGTCGCTGTTTTCCATCTTCTTCTCAGGGAGCTCCTCTGCTTTTTAGATCCGATAGAGATGCTGCGTTGACCAAACTGTTGAATTTCTCAGGCCAGCCCATCCATGTTACCAGATGCTGTTTCTTAGACCCCTTACCTTTACTCTGAATAATTGTCTCAACTTCATAAAGATGCTGGGTATCGTCGCCAACCTTTTGTAACTGCTCTGTATAGAAATTACCGCTTACAACTTCACCAGCATCATCGGTCAACTGGTATATGTATACCCCTTGTTTCACGGATGCTTTTGCCACTATGAAAATGTAATCGGTAAAGGATTGATGGTAACCTTTTGTAAAGACACCTTTTAACTTGGACACTTGGATGTGGTCCCTTATGCGTAAGGTTGTTTTCTTGAACTTCTCCGATAACCTTTCAGCATACAGGTTTCTCCACGCATCTAATGAGTTTTCAGACGTTACAGACTTTGGAGTCATTTTAATAGAGCAGTGAAAGCTGTCATTATACACATCTATAAAAGACTGTAATATATCCCCATAGCATTGTGTATTATAGGCTGTGAAATATCTCCATAGTTTAGATTTCAAGGTTCTATTAAAACATTCAACAATCGCTGCTTTAATAAGCTCAGTGTGTGTTATGAAATGATGCACGTTGTGTTGTTTTTCAAGGTTTTGGAGAAGTCTATTTAAAACCCCCTTACCAGCATCAATTTGTAATTTTACAGGTACTCGTCCCTTGCTGAGATATGATTGAAAGCCGCTGTCACTCTTGAACCAATCATCTCCCTCAAGACCTCTGCAAAAGCGTATTTTGATAAAACATCTATCACCATAAAGATATACTGTGCACCATCGTTCAGCTTTTCAAAAGGAGAAACATCCACTAAATCAGACTGCCACTGATGGTCTCTGGAAGATGCCACGGTCTCTCTTCTTTTAAAACATTTTCTAGCATTTTTATGAAGGGTATATATCTCCTGAGCAGATAGCCAGGCCTTAACAGCTCCACGTGTGACGGGGTATTGTAATTTTCGATATAGAGCATCAACACCCCCGAAACTACCAGCACTGTTTTTATCATAATAGCTTTTATGCAATCTTGAACATGTGCTGTTATCCATTGAAGCACTACAGAAAAACACCCCGAGACCAGACCGGTGTAAGACGTTTTATTTTTTATAATGGGTATTATACATGTAGGGCATGACGAAGTGTTACCATCTCTGATATTTTCATGGACACCTTTTAAAGCACGCTATATACGTCCATCCTGGCGCCACGTCTTTAACTCTGCAGATACCAGATACTCGTAACATTTAACAGTTCAGCTAGTTCAGAGGTTTGTAAAACATGACCTTTAAGGTCAGAAGTATCATGCATACCATTCATCCATGTGTTGCTGCAACTCTGTTCTAGGACATAGGTATAAAGATCCCATATTGTATTGGAATACATAACAGTATTCATCCCCTGCCGGCATCTTGATGATGGTACAGATGCCCCTTATTCAGATTGCCCTTTTACAAATTGGCTCATGTCGGAGTATCGGTATCAAAAGATATTTCAACATGTGTTGGATGTTTACAACTATTCTCTCTTTCAGCATAGATTATAACAGTTTTTCCACACACATACCTCCAGGCTTCAGGTCACGCTCCACACGCCCAGCTTGTCCTCCAGAAATGCTACCCTAGAAAGAAAGGTATACGTATAAGGAGCAGGTTTATTGTATTTTTATCTTTAAAAAAGCTTTTGACGTCCGGACACTCCTTATGGTTCTTCCTAAAACTGTATAGGTTAGAAAAGTCTTTATGCTTTAAACAGGCTATACAGTTTCTAAAACCCACAGGCCCTGCCATCTATAAAGATCTCATTTTTTTATCCGGATTGTGACATGTGTATATTTCTAGGAATGTGTTTGCTAGTACACCCTCCACACTAGCATGTACTCGCATACCGATGGCTTTATAAACACCTTTAAGCATCTGAAAAACTTTATATTAATTCAATATAAAACATATCCACTGTATTGCTCTAGCATGATAATGCAGGAGTAAACAATCATGAGTATCCTGCTGCGGGTCTTCGAATTTATGTCCGTAGCAACACCGATAATAGTCACGCTTCAAACATATTTTCACAACACACGCCGCAAAAGCTTGAACGGTTAAGGACGTAAAAGGGTCATAGTTTAATTTTCTTCTTCATCAGAACTTTCAAAGCATTTTAAAACATCACATGTCCTACACATAGCACGACCTTGGGTTGCTGTACTTTCGATCATTTTTTAACAGCACGCACAATACAAATTGACTGTATCGAATGAGGAGCTCTGGTTCTCAGCTCCGTCAAGTTTATCTGGCATTTTCTGCAATTTAAAAAAAAAGAAGTTTAACTCTTGAAAATGTGTTTTTTTACAGTTTTTCTTCACACACACACTCACCCCCATACAGCCAGACATACTTTATTACATACGATAGTACACATTTCAGAACCAGCATCTACCATTTCACAGGCGCTAGCGATGTCCATAAACAACTTGTCTTCATCAGAAGCTGGTGCTAACTCCAGTGTCATGTTGGCCTCTGGAAACAGTTCCTCTAAAAAACCTAGGTCCTCATACACGGGCTCTTTAAGAGACTTAATAGCCTCATTCATATCTACGTAGTCTGTATCTGTGTAGTGGGCCTCCATTATAATGGCATCTACACCATCCCCGCTTTCATCAGAGACCTTGGTAGTAGAAACAGCCTGTGACAAGTCACCAAAAGTCATCACATCATGATGTTCACACATCTTATCCATAGCTGCAGAGTAATCAGGTTCCTCTTTGACGGATGTAGTTGTTGCTGGCGGACTTTCAGGGCTGTAGTATTTTTGAAGGGTGTTCAAATCATCGGCCTCTGTATTATTCTTAGAGTAGTAGTTGTAGCGCTTCATAATTCCCGGTATTGCGGGCGCTGCACAAGTGGTATTTTCCCAGGTCTTCAGGAGCGGCGTGTACCTCCTGTCCAAACACCAGATGTTTATATACACCCTTCATGCCACACCCCTAAAGGTGGCACCTCACATAAATCATCCTCAGAGCGCCCCACCATGCAAACACTGTGACACACTTCGGGGTTTTTGTGGGGGACATCCAGGGCCTAATGGTCAACACACATTCCCATAACCTCAACAAGGTGAGTTTTTCAGGTGAACCCCACTAGGACATTTCTGGGTTAGGTCACCCATCATGTTTGGACTTCAGGGGAACCCCATTGGGGGCCCTAGGGACTCCATGCTTTGGGCATCTCCCTGATAGCACCTATGATGTCACATCTGGAGTAACACCCACCCCACTAGGAACTAAGTTCCGGTTAAACATCACTACATCACTACCGGGATGGGCTTTTCTCTAGGGCGGGCCTTCCGGGTCACCTGTATGATGTCACTTCCAGAGCAGGACTTCCGCTAGGGTGGGAAATCCGGGTTAAAGGGGCGTGGAAACCTGTCAAGTTTATATGATGATTAAAGGTATCATCTCCCTCTACCAAGTGCATTATGTTATACTGCACCAGGTCATGTTTAAGCTAAGTGGACATGTTGTGAAGTGTTGGTCTGTTAGGACGATGAGGTTTGTTCCAAAATTAATTTTTGGCAGAAAGTTTAACTAGTAATTCTAGTGTTGATGTATACGTTCATTTTGCATATAGTTCCCCCACTACACACACCAGTATTGTCTTACACTTCTTCCCTCATTTCATCTAACCCAGATTAGGCTGCACCCTTAAACTTTCCCCTTTTTAATTGTTCTTTGCTAGTTGCAAGCATGTAGCCTAAGTATACTTGAGTGGTGTGGTTTAATGGATTTTTGCTCAGGGGCATCTGCCAGTTGCGGCCCAGTAACGATTTTAGTGGCAGGAAATGGGAGGAGAGTCATGAAGTTCGGGGTTGCATCTGTCAGGTGCATCTGGGGTGAGACTCAATGGTGTCGGCAGGCAGTCTGCTCCTGTGATGAGAGGGAGGCCACTTTGAGAGACCTGCCGGCAGTTGTGATCTTATTGTCCAATTTCCAATGTATAAGCCATACTGTTTTTTTTTTTGGTCCAGCCATTGGCCAATGTGGCAGTGCCACTTCATGGACATAATATTCATTAATGCTCAAAATTCTTTGATTAAATATCTTTTAACCCACATATTGGGTGTACAGAAAGGAGAGACTAGGATGAAGTTTACACTTTGTAAATGAAAAAGGCATCATCTTTACCTCGTGGCATGCTTATTAGAAATATTATTCTCTAAAAGGTGCTGGTTAATCATTAAACAAAAAAAGTATGGCTTTATTTATAATTCACTCATGCTTTGGTTAGTATTAATATCTTTGGTTATATGATGGCATATTATTTTATTTTTTTTAAACTCTTTTTATTAAGTTTTACAACATATTTCAACCATTCTTCCAACACTACCCTCCCTCCCTTCCCTCCCCCGTAAGGCAACTTCCATTCCATCCCGAATTATTTCCTTTCTTGTCCATTCACTGTTTCTCATTGCAGTTCAAGCAGTCTTAAGCGCTGTGGACACCACATTATTCTGAAATCATCCCGAAGGAAGGTTAGTATGTCCCCCCAGTCTGCAGCAAAGTTTTGAACCTTATTGTCCATGGCATATGTCGCCCATTCAAGAGATACTATTTCCCAAAAGTTTCGCAGCCAGTCTTGTATCATGGGGGGTTCCGAGCTCTTCCATCTTTGCGCTATTACCATCATAGCCGCTAAAGTTAGTATCAATCTTGCTTTTTCCCTCGTTTTAGGCTCCTCCTCACACCGGGCTCTTCCAATTCCCATGAGAATCTGAACAAGCGTTCTATCATCCCCCAGACCATAAACTTGCTCCTGTGCCCTCTGAATCTCCCTCCAAAATGGTACCATTTTTTGGGCATACCCAACAGATATGATCTGCTGTGCCCTCCAGCCCCCATCCTTCCAGCACCTTCCCAAAGTTCCTGGGTAAATTCAATGAAGACGAGCTGGAGTATAATGCCATCCAACCAGAATTTTGTACCAAGCTTCCTGCAGTTGGGAAGCTTTCACCAGCTAGGGAGCCCTCCTCCATAACCTTTCCTATTCCTCCCTTTCTAATTCTCTTCCCAAGACACAATCCCATTTTTGCATATACCCCCACCATTGACCTGCATTATCACTGCCCAAGATCTTATAAAGGTTTGAGATCAGACTCTTCACCCCAGCATTGGATAGGAGAAAGACTTCAAGTTTTGTTAGCTCCCTGGTTGCCGCTTTCCTGTTTACCGGATACAACACCCAGTGCCTTATTTGCGCGTATCTTAACCTTTCGCCTTCTTGTATCGCAAACTCCCTTTTACAGTCCTCAAAAGTCAATAATTCCCCCTTCAAGACATATCACATAACTTCCTGCAGCATCCAGCCTGCCACTGCTGAAACGCCCCTTTCTCCATTCCTGGAGTGAAGTCCCTATTACCAAAAATCGGCGTGAATGGGGAGGGGAATGTAGTTAGCCCTTTGGACCCCGAGAGTTTATCCCAAGTGTCCGCCATAAGTTTAATTATTGAACTCTCAAATAGATGTGTAGGCCTCTGAGACTTAGGCAACCAAAGAACTTCTGCCAAATTACGGTGTGCAACCGCCCCATCCATCTTTACCCACAGCTTGTCTTGCGACCCCTCCTCCCCTTTCAACCATTCCCTGATCACTCTCAACTGGGCTGCTTCAAAATACCTCCTGAAATTCAGTAGTCCCAGTCCTCCTTCCTTTCTGGGTGCCATTAACAGGCGCTTGCTAACTCTAGCTTTCTTTCCTTCCCATAGGAATTTGTTGGTCAGTGTCCCCAAAGCCCCAAAGAACCCCGAAGGTCCTGTCTGCGGAATCGCCTGAAATAAGTAGAGGAGTCTTGGGAGCATGACCATCTTGGCTGCTGCAATCTGCCCCAGCCATGAAACCCTGAGATGTCTCCACCTTTGAAAATCCCTCTTAATTTCTTTCTGGAGAGGGGGGTAGTTAGCCGAATACCAGCCCGCAAGGGATGCCGTAATCCTCACGCCCAAATACCCAATGCCCCCCGGGCTCCACAGAAAGGGAGTACTCACCCTTGACGTATCCCGCTGTCCTCCCCTAAGCGTAAGGTTCAAAATTTCAAACTTGCCACTATTGATTTTTAATCCCGAAACCTCCCCGAACTCCTCTAGCAGGTTCACACTAGCCTGTATTGAATTAATTGGATCTGTCAGGTTAAGCAGCATATCATCAGCAAATGCTGCTACCTTCTGTTGCCTCACCCCGAAAGGTATACCCTGTATCTCCCCCGCTTCCCTTATCACCTAGAGGAGAGGCTGCAAATAAATTGCATTAAGCATTGGGGAGAGGGGGCAGCCTTGTTTCGTACCCCTATGCAATCCGACGATTCTGGACATCACTCCGTTTACCGCTATCCTTATGGACGGGGCCTGATAATTGGCTTGTATCATCGTTAAGAATTCCTCTCCAAATCCCATCTGGGACCCGAAACAGAAAGGACCACTCCATGCGCTCAAATGCTTTTTCTGCGTCCAAAGCAAGAAGGTCCGCGGGAGTGTCCGTTTTCTGCAACTTTTCTATTAAATGGGCGACCCGCCTTATATTGTCCGCTGTTTGCCTGCCCCTTACAAAGCCCGCCTGATCCAGGTGTATCAAATCCGGCAGACAATTCTCAAGCCTATTCGCCAAAACCTTAGTAAAAAACTTGGCGTCAGTGTTTATCAACGCGATAGGCCTATAGGACGTTCTTTCCTCTGGGTTCTTATTAGGCTTGAGAATAAGGGTTAACTTAACCTCCTCCATGGAAGGAGTTATTCTGCCTGTCTGCCTAAATGTATTGAAGAGTGAGGTCAGCTGCGGGATCAATAGTGTGCTGAATGTTTTATGAAAGGCTCCCGTATACCCATCTGGACGTGGAGCTTTATTAGCCTGCATTCCCCCAATCACTTTCCCTACTCCTTCCTCCGTAATCTCCTGATTTAGGGACTCCCGTACTTCTCTCCCTATTCTCCCCAACTGCACCTTCCCCAAAAACCTCTCCTGTAGGTCAGCCCGAGAGTTATGCGAAGCGTAGAGTGATTCGTAGTACTCTACAAGTGTTTCTTGTAGTTCCTCTAGACGTGTCACCCTTTCCCCTGCTCCCGTTTTTAATGCCGTAATTGCATTCCTCGATCTCACTCCTCTAAGGAGGTGTGCTAGCAGCGCATCAGCGTTATCTGCCTTTGCATAGTATTTCTGGCACACCGCAGCAGAGCTCCCTCTGCTTTTTTGGTCTGGAGAACCTCTAATTGCCCCACCGCCCTCCTGAATTCCCTCATAGCAGTCCTGGACGGAGTCACACCCATTTGTTGTCTAGCTGCCTCTACCTCCGCTTCCAGCTGTGATTCAAGCGTCTTAAGTTGCCTTGTCCGAAGGGTGGCCGCCGCTATTAATTCCCCCCTGAGAGTAGCCTTAAATGCATCACATCTGACCTCTTCACTCGTATCTCCCTGCCTGTTAAGAGCAAAAAAATGTTTGATCTTTTCTTCCATTTCTTCCCTAATCACCATATCCCTTAATAAGGCTCTAAGGTATTTCCATCCCCACACCCTTCTTTCTTTTCGCCCTAAATCCAAAATAATGGAGACTGTCTTGTGGTCTGCTATTCCTATAGGGCCCGTATTCACCTCCCGAATCCTACTCACCAGACACGCAGAGACCCAGGTGTAGTCAACTCTGGACTGCGACCCATGGACCCCCGACAGAAACGTGAATCCCTCCTCCTCCCCCCTCAACTCCCGCCACATGTCTCGCAATCCCATCCTCTCAATCCTATCCTTCAAAGCCGCTGACATCACCGCCCCCCTCCTCTTACCTGGCCCCCAAGTCTATCCCGTTCCTTGTGCCATGCAATTTTAAGATCAACCATCACGATCACTTGGCCCCAAGCCCTCTCCTCCAATACCCCCAGCACTCGCTGTAGAAACTGCTCCTGACCCAAGTTTGGTGCATACACTACTGCTATGGTATAGGGGATATCCTGAAACTTCCCCCTGACTATTATATACCTCCCCTCCTGTCTCGTAGACATCCCCAATCCTAAAGTCCACCGTATTTCTAAAAGCCAGAGCCACTCCCTTCGTTTTGCTGTTACTAGTTGCATGAAGGATCCGATCAAACCCCCGCAATTTCAACCGCCCCATATCCAGCCCCTCTTTCCTTGGGAACTGTTCCAACTTCTTCCTTTTAAGAGGGGTGTTCAGCCCTCGTACATTATGTGTTAACCACTTGAAGGATCACCAACCCATTTCTGTTTCCCGGCTGTTCGTCCCTCTTTTTTACCTTCTTTTCTGGAAGAGTTGCCCCGTCTTGCCCTCTTTGCCCCCCCTCCTGCTCCCCTTCCCCCCTCTTCCCCTATGCCCTCCCCTCCTCCCCTCTGGAAGAACTTTTCCTTCCTGCTTCTCCTCCACTCCTAACTCGGGCAGTCTCGCCCATTCTGATTTGAAATGGTTGCTCCCCACCAAGCCCAAAAATCTCATTACTCCTTTTAGAGGCCCACCACCCCTTATACCACCATATAACATCAGGGGCTCTCTTGCATTCCTTTCGCCATTCCTTTGGTGTTTTCCTTCCATTTTGGTCCTCTCTCCTGCAGAGCCCTTCTCTTTTTCTCCCTGGCCATTGACCATTCCCTTGGTTTCGGTCTAGGCTGGTTGCTCACACTCTGGTAGCCGGATCCTGAGGCGTCACCTTCTAGCTCTATGCGCAAGAAGTCCGCTCCTTCCTGCACCGAGGTAATGCACTTTTGACTCCACATCCAATCACAAGCCACTCCAAATGGGAAAGTCCATTTGTACCGGATGCCTTTCACCTTCAACGCTCTCAGCACTGGGCTCATTTGCCTCCTCTTTGTGAGTGTAATACTCGCCAGATCTTGATACAATGCAATCTGTTGCCCCTTATACTCAATGGGTTCTTGTTTTCTTGCCGTCAGAAGGACTGCTTCCTTCTGGGCATATCTGGTGATCTCGCTGCCCGTCCCTTAACCAGTCTCCCCACTCTGTGTACTCTATCCAGTTCAATCCTGCTTGAATTCTCTTTCTTCAATATCTCTGCCAACACTTCCTGGACCACTATCTTTAGATCTTTATCCATCACTGATTCCGGCAGCAGATTAATCCTTATATTTGCCCTTCGGGATCTGTTTTCCAGATCTTCCACTTGTATTTCCAGGTTTCGTGTTGCTACATCGAGCCTTTCAATAGCTTTGCTATTCGCAGTGGTTTCCTTATCCACTTCTTGAAGGCCCTTTCCCAAGAGATCAGTTCTCTCATCTCTTGTCTGATCCCTCCAAGGGCCTCGTTAAGATCAGCTCGCATAAGTTGAAATTGGTCTTGGAATGTTTTTGTCAAATTAGCCTGCAACGCCTGGAATTCACCCAAGAGATCCTGTCGGGACATCAGGGTCAAACCTTCCGTAACTACAGGAAAGTGCCCTCCCCGGCCTCCTCCTGGCTGTTGCCAGCTCCATCCCTGGTGTTCTGCACTGACCACATTGCGTGGAGGGTGCCCGATGTGTCTCCTGAAACTTGGGAAGACTTTCCTCCTCTTCCGTCTCCTCCCGCACTATTCCTCTGCCCGCCGGAGCTTCCTGAGCCTCCTCTCCCTCCTTCAACCTTTCCTTGCACTCCGACGTGGGAAAATTTCCTCCCCGTATCCAACTGGTCTGGTCAGCCTTTACTGGGGCGACATGCACAAAAGAAGAACTGGTGCTGACTCCCAGGGGGCCCGGGCCGACCGCCCAGTTCAAGAACTGGTGCTGACTCCCAGGGGGCCCGGGCCGACCGCCCAGTTCACAGGGCCCCCAGGGGCCCGGCTGCAAAGAGACTGCACACGTCAGAGCCCTGCTCAGGCCCCCAGCTCCGGCTTCTTAGTTCATGGAGGGGCCTCCTGACTCAGTCCAAATGTGATGCAGGCCCGGGTCTGCCCGCAACCTTCCTCCTCCCACCGGGGGGAATGAAGACCTCCTTTCTCTTCCCTTCCTCCTCCATGGGGGCACCGTAGCTGATGTTTCCTTCCCCCTTGCCTCCCACTGCCAAGGCGCCTTAGTTTTATGCGCTGGGATCAGCCACCTCCTACCTAAGGCAGTAACGGTGGGGGCCTTCCCTCCGGTCTTCTTGGGGCAACCCTTACCTCCTCTTCTCAGGGACTCCTCCCGTCTCTCTCTCTCCGTGGGCCCTTCCAGCCAGTCTTAGCTTAAAAAAGGGAAATTGAGATTCAGGTGGCAATAGCTCTTAGAATCAGGTGTTTAAGACCTTATGTTGCAATACCTGGGGCTTCAATCACCTCTTTGACCTTCACGAGAGTGTGCATCATCTAAGTCATTATGATACTATCATTTTGCAAGTGGTTTTGTTGAAATAAATAAATATGACCCCACCTCGCCTAGGTGGTGTGTATGTGCTTACACAACCATCTCGCAAGAGTGTAAGGGGTCACCCCTTTGGGGGTTTTATTACTGCCATAAGGCATTACCTGGGTATTATTTACCTCACACAACCTCTTGGTTGTTGACGCATGGCTATACCCTAATTATAATATACAGGGTTGCTAAACCTATGCGCTGGAAGGGCTAGGGTGGATCCAGGCTAAATGGTGGTAGGCATTTGGTCCAGGCATTAGCCCGGGCCCTAATTCAAGTTGTTCAGGAACGCAGGCACATAGAATTGTCAGGTGTAGCGTACAGTTGGGAATATCACAATGCAAATCGTAGAACAATACAGGCAGATTACCAATAAAGTAGATATGAGATCGATAATAGACAATGGTTGCTAGTATTAATTTCCCTAATATGGGTTCTGTGAGTTAATCTAAGTAGTCACGTGCAGAAGCTAAATAACTAGTGGTAGTTGGATCGCCATTTCTTACAGGTTATTGATGCAGCTTGTTGTGAGATCGGACCTGCAGGAGTAATGCAGGGCTAATACAATATGACAGGAATGCCCCCCAAGGTGCAGAAAGCAATGACGGTAATGTTGCAGACAGCTTGCATAAAGGTAAAGGTAGGAATGTATTGTGGACCTTACAGTGAGTGGTTATTGCAGTGAGAATAAAAAATACAATAGTCATGAATATATTAATCATGGCTTATTAAAGGACATAAGAGCACCAAGCATATATTATATTAGCCTGGCAACTAACCGTATAGGCGATCAAAGTGGCTACAACGCAATAGCAAATAGTCAATTGTCAGTTAGGGCAGCCATAGTACTGGAAACAGGTGACTTTGGAAAGGACTGATGGTGCTCACCCTTCACAAGAGTCTAGGGACGAGTTAGGTACGTTATGCAGAGGTGCCCGGCCCGTTACGGCATGGACAGGCACAGACAGGTTGTTAGTCTTCACAAATTAATTGATGGTTCCACACTACGTTCGCCTAAATCCAAATCTAATCTACAACAATGTGAACAATTGGCTCTTTAGGGGCTGGCCAATAACAGCAATCTAATAATTAAGCCAATAACAGCAATCTAATAATTAAAGAAGCAGATAAGGGCAGCAACTTAGTTCTGATGAATAAATCTGATTATATCACCATGGGTCACTGTCATTTAAACCAAGAGGGCTGTTATCAGATCTTACCCTCTAATCCGTCAAATCAAATTAAATTGGCAATGAACAAAATGATTCAAGAATGGCACAAGAAAGGTATTCTTACTGCCACAGAAAGGGAATTCTTATTGGTTGAAGGCCCCACAATGTCGACGGTGTATT
The DNA here is from genome assembly GCF_040938575.1 of Ambystoma mexicanum. Classification (NCBI taxonomy): domain Eukaryota; kingdom Metazoa; phylum Chordata; class Amphibia; order Caudata; family Ambystomatidae; genus Ambystoma; species Ambystoma mexicanum. The sequence continues at coordinate 1,086,506,639 of NC_090941.1, forward strand.
TTTTGCCTAAGATAAACAAAGCATTTACTAAGATCCTTGAAGGTAGACCTATCGTTAGTGGTAGGGGTGGCATTCGGGAAACTGTCTCTATTTACGTTAACAAATGTTTGTTGCCTGTGGTACTAAAAACACCCACATACATATGTGACACAATGCATATTCTACACATTTTGGATCATGTACCATTTATTCAAAATCACTGGTTTCTACCCAAGAGTGGCGCTCTACCGATGGGGGAAAACTACCAACCCACACTGTCTACATTGCAAGAAGGAAAAGGGCACTTTCTTTCATATACTGTGGAAGTGTGATTGCATTCAACCATATTGGCAGCAGCGTTGTGACAAACTCTCAAGAGTGTTTGGGAAGGAGATACATAGAGACCCAAAGCTGATTCTACTTGGCGTGGAGGAGGATGGAGAATTGTCCAAATATGAGAAACTGTTCTTATCAACAACTACAGCACTAATTGAGAGGAACATTGCGAAACTGTGGGGTGCCGAATTGACGCCACAATATGAACAGTGGATCATGGATGTAAACATATGTATCACAATGGAACGAACAGTATACACAGCTAGAGGATTCCCCAAAAAAGCAGACAAGATCTGGAACAGATGGGAAGAAATGCAGTAACTAGCTCAAGCTATGCAAACTGAGAATGAATAGGTAGCGCACAAACGAATGCGAGACAAACCTATTGTGGGAAGCACAGTGGACAACTCTGGACCCAAACTTGTTCTGTATGAGAAAATGTTTTTTGAATGTGCCCCCGGGCCAAATGTTATTGAGTTTGATGTAATGTTCGTATTTAAATGACAAAATAATAATAATAATAAAAATGATGTTAGTAAAAAAAAAATCTGTTACTGGTTACCCTAGATGTGAAGTCACTTTATACTTCGATCAAACATGACAAAGCGATAGACAGTGTTGATTATATTTTTTACCAATCATCAGCCTCAGGCTTTGATCATATTGAGATGCTCAAACAATGTGCTGTTCACATTGCAGAATAATGTATTTTTGTTTAATGATAGCTATTATAAACAAATCATAGGTATTGCTGTGGGAGCCAGTTTTGCGACTGCCTTGGCCAACATATTCAGGCACCATTTCGAACATACATTTGCACTTACGAATCGTCATTTCAAGTCTTCCATTTATTTATGGAAGCGATACATAGATGATGTCATTCTAATTTGGTCATGCAGTGCAGAGGAGCTATCACAATGGCCCTCATTACGACCCTGGCGGAAATCGGAAAACGATGGCGGAAATGCAATACCGCCATCGAATAGCGCTCGGTGCGACTATGACCCGTCACCGCAAAGTACGAAGCCATTAGCGACACCGTAGTGAACGCCAACGCTAACTGCACCAAGCACGCGCGCGCGCGCCATGCGAAACCGCAAACACCACCATGGCGCAAGGGTACGCCAATTCCGACCCTAGCGGACATGTACCTAACGCCATCAGGCATGGCGTAATGTACCATTCCGCCATGGTGAGAAGTACAGCATCGCGAATCAACCGTAAACGGCCCCACTGAGTGCCTGTACACCGCTCCCTGCCCACAAAGTACAACTCCCCGTAGGTGCAATGAAGTCACAATGCAACCATTGAAATGTACAAGTCACCCATGCATGGCAACGAAGAAAAGAAACACAAGAGGGGCCAATGGGAGCTGCAGGGCACAGATGGCACGGATACAGAAGCCATCCCAATGGACATGACCACAGTCCCCCACCAAGAAACGCACGCAAACACAGGCACCTGTGACCAGCAATATTCCGAGATTCACATCATTCCACCAGTCCACCTGGCTGACCGGCATCTGTTACACAAAACCCAATCCCCCGCCCCTGAGCATGACAACATTCAAACTGTCATATTGGCAGCCCCCATCCCTGACCTCACGGGCCTAGTAGGCAAACGCGCCCAGTACAGTACCACGCAACTAAACTCCGAAGCTGGAACCCAATGCAGATCTCCTCACAATACATCGCCCCCCAAATAGGCATATGCCACATCACTTGCAAAGAAAAACGCTACACGGGCCAAATCAGAATAGAAATTTAATGCACATCAAAGTCACCAAGCCCATACAGCCATCAGGCCATGAACTCCAAAACACTAATCACCATTGTGGGCTGCATCCGCAAGAAATGACCAGCCACTACTTGTGTGTCGCCCTGTTCCCCCATGGTACACAGAGCCACATTCACGTACGAAAAGGCAACATGGAAGCGCACAGAACCGCAGCGCCGTCCCAATGGGGAGGCACTAGTCCAGCTGAAAGGCCGAAATGTTGCTCCGAGCCACCAGTACTGCGTAAGGGCATGTGGGCCATTGGCGATCGTCCCATAAGATCGTAATGCTGCTCCACTGATTAACACGAAGCAGCAGGTGTCGGGAGTAAAACCCATCTGCAGGAGTGGCATACAGATGGCAGTGGCAAAAGGGGAGGAGATACCTGTCAACCAAAAGAAAAGAAAAAGAACAGAATGGCCATCAGAACTACATTCCAACAACTCACTTCAATGATCACACGAAGTCCACAGCGATATGCATGCTAGCCCACTCCAAAGGATCATCACCACCCCAAAACCACTTGCGACTCATAACCATCTATATCGAGGTGCAAACACCATCACAAACGAGTGTACCTGTGCATGCGTCTGTCAAAACAGAATCCATCAGATGGGAATGTTAACGTGCATGGACACAAGTGTCTGAGGGCGCGTCGAGACAGGGAGGGCTCAACAAGGCCAGATAGACGATGGTCCCACTATGGCAGCCCTGCATCACATAGCGCAGGGGAGGCGGATAGATCCCAAGAAGCCCTGTACATGGCAAACTCTGTATCAAATCACCTGCCCATGCATCCATTCATCATTCCCTCATCCCGGGATCAAAACGCCTGAATAATTACTCACATAACATTAGAAACATCCATTGAGTCTGTGCGTTATGCAGCCTGCAAAATCCACAGTGCCCCAGCCCGTAATTCCAGTGTTGTGAAGTAACATGTATTTGGGAACGGCCGGCCTCATCGCCCACGTAGCTATTGCGCATCCCAAACTATTCATATCAATCATTGCTTCCTCGCCATGGGCCCTGTCTCAAGGACATTGAACAATAGAACATTATATTTGCAGTCAGACCTGTGGGCATCTCCTCACCGCTAGCTGGAAACCGAAAGCGCCGCCCTTCGAATTCCTCATTTGCAACATCACGTCGAAAAGACATCTGTGGCCGTTTGAAATCACTAATTATTCCATCGAGTGCGGCTGTGTGTGAAAATGGCAACTGCCTTCACCCACAAATGGGACGCCCCGCCCGTCGTTGCAACTCGGTACAGTGATGCATGAGGGCCCACCGTTACTCGAGTACTACGTTCCACTGACCCTTCACAAGTCTGTTCGCGACTGCACAGATAGTATGTGAAACAATGGGACCACAGCAGAATGAACATATCAACCAATCTTACACGGCCATCGGGTACAAATACATGATTGCAATAGCAAGATGCAATTCCCCGAATTGCAGCGTTGTGCGCGGGACGTGCTCGGCCAAAGGGGAGAGCAGTTTGCACAGGCGGAATTAATCACCACAGGTGGAGGCCATACAGCCTGAAAACACATAAATTGCACAGCCAGTCTCCTCCCACAACCACACCGAAATGCTACCGGCAGGACTCGCGATGTTGGCCCTGGGGGACCTGATAGCACTGCAAGTGCTCCAACTCCAAGAAGAAGACGAACACCAACTACAACCAGCCGCACGGAGGAGACGCAGGAGGAGGAGGAGGCCAAGGCAGGGCCAGCAAGGCCCACCAGCACAGCCACTACCACCACGCAGGCAGCCCGCAATCCCACGCCTCCGAGCACATCCGTTCAACCTCACTGATGAGCAGATCCACACCCTCTACCGTCTGGACCGGGACACCATAGCCGCCATTGTGGACATGACACAGGCTGACCTTGTCAGCATGATAGATAGCCCAACCGCCATCCCACCCCTACTGAAGGTGGTGTCTGTACTCCACTTCCTGGTCACAGGCACCTACCAGCACACAGTCGGACAGTTGCATGGCATTTCTTAGCCACTGTTCTCACGGACACTGTTTCAAGTGCTCGATGCCCTCCTGCAGCACGCAGACGACTACATCTCTCTACCACGCTCGGAGCAGGAAATTACCAACACAAAAGTGGGATTCCATGCACTTGCCGGCATACCGGGTTGCATTGGTGCCATCGACTGCACCCATGTGGAATTGGTCGTCCCACATGCCATGGAGGCCCAGTACCGCAACCGAAAACAATTTCATTCCCTGAATGTACAAATGGTGTGTGACTCCAACAGGATCATTACACATTGTTGTGCCCGATTCCCTGGATCAACCCATGATTCTATGGTCTTGAGGAACTCCACAATACCACGCTACATGGAGCGACACGCAGGGAACAGATCCTGGCTACTCGGTGAGTCTCATTACATGCACGATTATGTGGGGTATGTGATTTGGCAATGACCTGGCAGGAAGGGGGGGGGTGTGCATACGTATCAATGGCATTCCACATCATACGTTTCTCGTCCACATACAGGTGATGCTGGATATCCACTGAAGAGATGGCTCCTCACACCAGTCCGGAACCCACGGGACCAGCATGAGGAGGACTACAACCATGCCCACTCACGTACCCGTGTAGTCATTGAACAGGCATTCGGCCTACTGAAGACTCGTTTCCGCTGCCTCAGCAGGTCTGGCGGGGCACTCCTGTACCGCCATGAGAAGGTTGCAAAGATGGTCATGGCATGTGTCATGCTCCACAACATGTGCGTACGTAGAAATGTGCCCATGCCCCCTGACGCAGAACTGCAAGCACCTGATGATGGTCATGATGGGGGTGGGGATGTGGCTGCACCTCATGGAGTCTGCGAGGCACCGGAGGCCCGTGACATTCGTCAGCATCTCATTGATGCATGCTTCTAGTACTCACGCCTGGTGGCTGATACATGGACACGGGACTCGTGGCACTGCGTGTGTCTGGGACATGCACAATATGGACTGTACGCCTATGATGGCCTAGTACACAAAGATCAATGTCCACACATCTCATTGGTTGATCGTGCACTTTTTATGGCATATGTGATGTCATGTTGAACATACTATCGACCCGCCACCCAAGTGAGCCCAACACACCCCCTCCACCCTCCTACCTCCCCCCCGAACACCAGTGTCCAAAGATGCTCATTGTCAGTGGGCTGTCGCTATTGCAAGCCCCCTCTGCGGGTATCAGGGGCACCCCTGCCTGTGGAGCGCAGGTTCCTTCCAGATCTACGTTGGGGGCTGCCCTGGACGGAACTTGCAACGGATGATGTGTCTGCCTGCTCACGTCCATGCATGTCCCTAAGGGTTTGCGAGAGCTCAGTGAGCACACGGCGCACTGCGGCAAGTTCGGCACATACGTCTTTGGACGTCGCATGCAGTTCCCCCCTCAGGCTCTCGGTGCTTCTCTCCATTTGGACTCTCAGGCTCTCGGTGCTACTCTCCATTTGGACTCTCAGGCTCTCGGTGCTACTCTCCATTTGGACTCTCAGGCTCTCAGTGCTACTCTCCATTTGTGCCATTAGCGTCTCTGTACCTCTCTCCATTTCTGCCCTAAGTGTCTCAGTTGATGTTTCTATGTCTGCCTTAGTGGCCCCACATTCATCGGCATGGTCCTTGAGGAGTGTGGCCAGTTGCTGCTGTTGTACGATTAACTGGTCGAGGGACTGTTGCCTCTGCTGGGCCATGGCCATTTGCGGGGGTGTCACAGAGGGGCTGTTGTCCTCATGTTGCCTTGCCACAGGGCTTGTGGGGGATGGCCAGTCGTCGTCTTGTGGGTGCCCCTGCGTGGTATCCTCATGTTGTACGGGATGGGACAGACAGGGGGATTGGGACAGGTCATGGATGGATCTGACTTCGACATCCCCGTTTTCTGTGTCCGAGCATGCTGCCATCAATGGGGTGTCACCTATGGTGCTGCTGCCACCAGAGGCAGTGCCTTCTGTGGCATCCATTGGGGGGACCTGTGGTGGTGGTGTTGTGGGCATGCTGGCTACTGGGGTGCCTGTTGATGTTCCCTCCTCTGTGCTGCCACCTGATTTGTGCTGCTGCCGTGTCTTGATGCGTGCAGCTGAGGTGGAGGGTCTCTGGCCGTTGGTCTTGGCCCTCTTTGCAGGTGTGCTGGTAGGGGTGTCCTGTAGCTCGTCGTTTGGATCGGACCCTGTGGTGGATTAAAGGAGGGCGAGGGTTATTGATGGGTCTGTGGGAATTGGAATGGCATTGTATCACATGCTTTGGGGTGGTACCTGAGGGTGATTTGGGTCGGGGCCTTGGAGGTGCTTTAATTTGTGTGTGGAGTGAGGGTGCAGTTGTTTGGCAGCCTGCAGTTAGGGTGTGCCTGCTGCACGTGTAGTGCGTGTATTAGGGGTTTTTAATTATTTATATATTTATTGTGGGTTTTAACGTGCGCTATCAGGCCGATGTGTGTGGACGTTCTCCTGGACATGTGTTTCTGTTGCACTATGTGGACGCATGGTACTTCACATGGATGGACTGTGTGGATTTGGCATTGTTTTATCTGGCCCACCTACCTGTATCTTCGGATGTCTGCACTCCTTTCTCCATCCCTCCGACTCCCTCTATGCTCTCCATTCCGATGGTGGAGGCACAGATTTCTTCCCAGGGGGTCAACTTGATGGGTGATTCAGGACCTCCCCCGGTGGCTGTGGCAATGTTGCGGTTGGCAGAGAGTATGCTGCGGACGCGTATCCGCAGGTCGTCCCATCGCTTGCGGCATTGCTGTGGGGTGCGGGGTGCGGTCCCCACCGCACTTACCCGCTGTGCCACCAGAGCCCATATGGTCTTCTTGTTTGCAAGTGCCGTTCTGGTCATTTGCGTGGAGAAGACGACGGCAGCATTCTCCTGGAGGGTCTCTGTTAGCACGGTGAGTTCCTCACGGGAGAAGTGGACCTGCCGCTTGCGGTCGCACGCTTTCTTCGCTACTTTTCCCATTTTTCTTGGTTTCGCTAGGGTGGGTGACGGGTTGGGGTGTGTTTCAGGGTAGTGATTTTAGTGGTTGTGTGGTTTTAGTGGTTTTATAGGTGTACGGCGGGATGTTTCCCGTTCCGGGCCCATGTTTTTACTTCCGTTTCCGTATATTTCCGGTCACCGTACTTTCCGGTAGGCGCACACTGCGGTGACCGCTAAGAGGGGTGGCGGTATAGCACCTAGGGCGCCGTACGGCGGCGGTGTGGGCCGTTTTGGGGTCATTTCCGCCATCGCGTACTTTGCACTTCCGCCGTGGCGTGGTGCTCGTGCCCGATGGGTCGGAATGGGCCGCACTTTGCTCCTTCGTGCAATGGCGGAAACGCTATTTACGCTGTGGCGCTCCGGTCAGTCACTTTCCGCCAGGGTCGTAATGAGGGCCAATGTGTTGAATTTCTCAACTCCAATACATGGGGCATCCAATTTACACATACCTATAGTCAAAACAGTATTGACTTTTTGGACCTGTCCATATCAATGACAAATCAAGGGTTTGTAACCAAAACCTTTTGGAAAAGTACTTCTGTGAACGCCCTACTTCATGCTACAAGTTGTCACAAGAAACAAGTTATTTTGAACATAACGAAGGGTGAATTAATCAGAGCCCAGAGGAATTGCTCCGGCATGGCCGACTTCTTATCAGAAATTCATCTCATTCATGCTAGGTTTATGCAAAGAGGTTATGATGGTACTCACTGTGAGCTACAAGCCAAAGAAGTTAGTCCAATTAGGAGAGCTGACTTGCTTACACCTAAAAGTGGTGTTCCGACAGCTGCAGCTAACAAGATTAAGTTAATCACTAGATATAATGCAGACAGTCATAAACTGCATACTACTATTCCGACCAGTAACTGATTTAATAATATGCAGCACCTTTGTATTTAATTTCCTATATCAGTTACCTTGGTCAAATACTGATTCAAGATGGCGGTGTTGCCTTGCCACTTGAACTCTCTGTTGTATGCAGGCTAGTCAGTTCTTTCTTATACTGCAAGCACGAGTGACTCACGTTCAGTGAGGGATTGCACTCCTGTTTTAGCAGACCAACACGGTAAGCTCATTTGCACACGGTCCCTAAAACCACTGCTCATTCTTAGCCGATTCGTTGAATGTGAATAAGCTGAGATGTGACAATGAGCAATGGATAGGCGCTTATATATTTCTTACCCATTCTCTCCCCCGTTTTTCACTGGACCACAATTGTTTACATCCACAAACTTTCATCACAAACATAATGGGTTACTTTTCATCGTTCATGCAGTCATATTTTGCAACTGCAAAGCTATAAGAGGTACGATTTTGTAAGTTTTTCCGATTGATCTTCTGTTCCTGTCTAAGTGATAAGATAAATTAGTTAGCATTAGACTTTGATGCTAATGCATACCTGGGTTATTAGTTGTACACCAATAAAAGGAATTTCCTTTCCTCCTCTCTCTTATTATCTTTGGATACAGTATCGCACATACCCGACAGGGCTCTCAGGTTGGCATACCTGTCTCACACACTTAACGATCTGGGAAGATCATTCTACACTTAAGGTATTTCATGCAAATATTTTTTTTGCTTTTTTCCTTCCTTGTTGTATTTTCCCCCATCCCTACTTGTCTCTTTCATTGCGTTCTTGTATCAGGGTAATACTGTGTTGTTCACACACTATTCAATCACGACTTTTTGATTTGTTTTGGGTTTTGGTAACAGAACCATAACTTGATTTCTATTGGTTGTTATGGAATTGTTTGGAACTGTTTGACTTGATTACCCGACCACTCCACCCGCCCTGTTTGCCTGTGGTTCTTGGTACCATAAACAAAATGTTCACCGTAATTGTTGCAATACATTATCAGCCTCAGAAGGAGAGCAAGGTTAAGCTCGAAACACGTGTCAGGCTGAATCTGTTGAATACATTTTGTTGCAACTGAAGGATTTCAGAATATTATCCTTTGGCACTGTGTGACTGGAATTCTTGTCAATTCCTGTAAACTTTTTTTTGTGTACACAGGCAATGTACCCACATTCGGGTTGGGCCAAAATACCTTCAACTCTCTCTTCCTAAATATCTTCCTTCTCGTGCTCTTCACACATCCGCCTCCAACTCCCTCAGGGTCAGGCGCTTCTCCAAACAACGAGTTGGGGGCAGATCTCTCTCCGCTGCTGGGACCTGCTTCTGGAACAGCCTTCCTGCCTCCCTGAAACTTGAGGAGAACCATCTCCGGTTCCGGAAGCACCTCAAAACCTTCCTCTTTGCCTCCGCTTTCTCTCTCCCTCTCCCCTGCTAATACTACTGAAACTGCACTGAATCTGCAACTGGGCAACTCACCGTTCTCGGTCCTTGGCCCAGCCACTCTCCCCTGCACTGCCTCCCTGGCAACCCCTGCACTGCGGGACTGTGTCTGTATCCCTACAGCCCCCCTTCCCAGCACTTGTCTGCACTTACCTCGCACTTGCCACCAGCTGGCCCTTGTTATTTATCCTGTATGCTACAACCCTGTACTGCACTTTTCCCTCTACCTTTCCCCCCCCTGCACTTTTCCCTTCCCCCCTATCCTTGCACGTGCGCAATCTGAATGACACCTGGCCTAGTAGGATCGTTGTCTGTCTCCTCTTGTTCCCACTCGTCGCGCCTTGAAACACTTGTGGATAGGCGCGTTACAAATGCCATATCGTATCATATCATTCACCAGTTTCCTGCAGCCTGGATTACCTTCCATAAACAGTTTGCAAGCGAAGTGGACTCATAGGACTTTATTGCAATTTGAATTGTAGTCTAGTCTTAAGAGGTGCCCTTTAGAGGAAGGGCCGGCTAGCGCTTTCCGGTGGCGGCGGACGGATGATGTAGGTGGCAGAGCCCAATCGAGGCACGCAGCTCTGCAAGTACTGTTGCTTAGAAACAGGTCAACAAGACATGGCGGCAGCCATTTTAAATGCTGTCCTCGTGGTACGGGTGCACAGCAAGTACTGGGAAACGGCAACAATCTGCAGTATTAAGATAATGGACTCATGGAGAATAGTCCTGCTGGATATTTAAATGCTGATCCAAGAATATATGACGAAACTGATTTGCTTATCCAAGCGAGTGAGGAGCCAGCAGTGAGAGCGTGCTTCTCCTGAAGTTGGCGCTCGGTGAGGAGGGATGGGCTCCTGCCCTCCCTGTGTCAGTGTTGCAGGCTTCTAAACAGGCATAGACAGATTATTAGCCTTAAGAGGTGGCCTTTAGAGGAAGGGCCAGCAGGCAGCACATTCAATTTTAAGCTGCCTGTTAGTTCACTAGGCTTTTTATGGACACAGGGTGGAATACCTGCAGGGTAAATTCCACCCATATGTTCCAGGGCGAGCACTCCGGTCTGCAGATGCCTGTCTCCTCTCGGTGCCTAGGGTTAATCTTACTTAGATTGGGGGCCAGGCCTTTTCTGTTGAGGCGGCTAACTTCTGGAACTCTCTCCCCCGTCTCGCCTAACTACTTTGCTTTTCGTCGGGTTTTGAAGACTTATTTGTTTTAAATCAGCCCTTTTTTCTTCTGTTCTGTTGCGCAATGCCAATATGCCTCTGTGGTGAACGTGCGCTATACAAATAACATAACATAACGGAGCTTCAGCCTGTATTCCCTGCTCCTTTGCTTCTGTGCTCCTATACAGCTCCTTCTATGCATGGTACCGTTTCCATTGCCTCTTGTCCACCTACGCAGAACTCATGACTCACCTTGCGATTCACATAGCTCTCAACCATTTGTCTTGCAAAGGCGGGTGAAATCACCCGATTTTGTTTCTGGCGGTGAGACGCCCATTGGAATGAATGGGCGTGCAGGAGGCCTGGCGGGTGAGTCAGCCCTTTGCAAGGCGGGTGACACCCGCCAAAAGCGGGTGAGTTGAGAGCTATGGATTCACATAATAGGAGAAACTTATAGGGAGATTCAGGAAGGTGAGTACTTCTCCCAAACATGCAGTCGTCTGCCAAGGAAAGAGGGTTCCAACATAAGAGCACTGGCATGGAGGGGAGGAATAGGAAGGGTGGGAAATGGAGGATAAAAAGGGGGGAGACTATGTAGGCAATCAAACATGCAGGCGCATAAAAAAGAGGAGACGTTGGTATTTGTGACAGTACGACGGGTGTATGAGCAGGGGTAGGCGGAGGCCCATGTCTCCTCAGAAAGTTCTAAAGCGTCTGCCTTGGTAAAACAGGTGTTCCCTTTGTAAAGGAAGAATACAGACTAAAGGCGACCTTGAACTGGCACGAGTCTGTCTCTGAAAGAGCAGTTCCAACGATGTCTTCTCTCTACTGGCATTTCATTGGAGACACCCGGATATTAGATTCTATGACAAGACAGGAGGCTCATATTATGCATTACAATCTTTACCCTGAAACCACAGCAGCAAAGAAAAAACTTTTACAAACAAAAAAGTTGTAAAGAACAGAACTAAATAGAGTTCAATGGCAATGTATGGGAGCTCCCCAATCCATCATGGAGGACAGGTCATGCCCTGCGGGCGACCAATGAGCAGGGACCCTTCCCCATATAAGTCCATTACTCCAATCCCAACCCCTCTTTCTTTGCTGCTGACACCACAGTTAAGTACACTCCTTTCAGTTTGTGTCTTACATGTTGTCAGTAGAAGTTAAACCTTAATTGGTTATATTATGGGAAAAATATTGTATGCTTGTAGCATTTCTTTGTGATACATTTAAGATATATATTAGTCCTTTATATTTTAAAGTACTGTTTGTTTAACTTTCCAACGCTCGCCACCGTGCTGGTTTGCCTCTGGGCATTATGTTTAAGTGTGTACTGTTTTCTTTATCCCGTGCGCACTGGTCTGAATGGAAGCTTTCTTTATGTAAAGATGTATTGGCTAACAGAAGCTAATGCTTTGTGCAGGTGTGCGCGCATGCGAGCAGTCTTGTGTTTATTTATGGTTTATTGCCAGACTGAAGCTGATAAGCTTCAAGACCAGGGCACGCAAGCCTCTCTTTTGTTTGTTTAAGCCCTCCGTGTTTGTTACATTAGCTTATTCAGGGCCTGCACTGCTGGCGACCTGTGTACAAAGCCCTTTGGGGGGCTGCAGTGTTCCTTTGAATAACACAGCCTCCAGTGGCTCAACAGCTAAGTGCTTGGTGTTGGGGGAGGCTGGGTGCCAGGGTTCTAATACAAGGTCCCGAACATCATGGATATTTTAAAAAATGTATGTATGGTTAATTTGCCTCTTTTTTTCTTTGAATTACACCTGGGACTGCCAGGTGCTGCAGGTGTGCTTGGTCCTATATATTTCCTATGTTTCCTTCTTTTCTATTATTTTGAAGCCAGTCTATGTACCGCCCAACCATGCAAATCCCAGAGGGGTTTCTCAAATGGAATCCGGGTTGCCTGTTCACCCTAGTTATGCGAGACCACTTGAGACAGCCCAGTCTGCATTTTTCCACTTTAACAAGATTATATGTCATTTTAATTACTTTTGAATATGAATGTTTATGTATATATATATTAAAAAATTGATATTTTATTTTGTGTTTATATTGATATTTCAACTTATATTAACACTGGTTTGCCTACTGCAGAGCCTCATACACTGCCAATTCTGCAGTTTTTATTTTATTGTTTATTTATTTATTTATTTCTTAAGTTAGGTGATTTGCCTTCACTGAGGTGCCATCTGTTCGGTTTCAGGTTCAGCCTGAATTCTCGTGTACTGCAGATTATCACGCCCTGCTCGGGCGAGCAGTTGGAGGTGCACTTGCTCAGTGTTTCCTACCTTAAGCTTGACAGTTTTCTTTTGTTTGGGGGCTGCTGGTGGCATATTGTCATTATCTTCCCTGGAAAGGTGCAGCCAACTGCTCGGTGGCAAGGTTGCCTGTGTTTTCTGCGAGGGGTCCCCTCATATACTGCTGGGTCTACGCCCTGCTAGGGTGAGCAGTTTGAGGTACACTTGCTCAGTGTTTCCTCCCTTAAAGTCGGCAACTTGGGTAATTACCTTAACTGGCATGCACCATAACCTGCTTGGTTTCAGGCTCTGCCTGAGTTCTAATGCGAGGTTACCCCCTCGTATACTGCTGATTATCACGCCCTGCTCGGGCGAGCAGTTGGAGATGCACTTGCTCAGTGTATTACTCCCTTGAGGTCGGCAGCTTTGTTTAAGTGCTGCATATGGCTGACGCCATTGTTTGTTCTGGTAGGCGTGCAGTAACCGTTGGTTTCAGGCTTCGCCTGGTTTATACTGCAAGGTGCTCCCTCGTGTACTATTAGTTGCCACACCCTGCTGGGGTCAGCAGTTGAGGTGCACTTGCTCAGTGTACGCTTTTGATAAACAATATGTTTAAGTGTTGACTGGAGCACATTTGCGTTTTTCAGAATTGTCAGTGGCCCAGATAGCTCTGTGAGTATCAGCTTATATAAGGGCCTGGGGTTCGGACCCCTGTGAGGGCGTAACCCCTCTTCGTTGGATATATTATATATTATTTATTTATTAAGTACTTTGAAGAAAAGAGAGTGTGGAAGTGGTTGTAAACAGACCCATATGGAGGGCCTGTACCTTCCTCTCTAACCATCTCTCTGGTATTATCCTTCGTCTTTTAGTTAAAAATTCTGTCGCCCTTTACCTTAGTTAGTTCAGGACAACTCAGTCCTTTCCTTAGGTTTGCTTCCCCGACCTCAATTGCTCCACCCAGTACCCGTGCTGATTAAGCTACAGTATTTTCTCTCAACATGAGGAGAAAAAAGTGTCTCTAGTGAGGTCTGCAGGGCTTAAGGCTCTTTAGTGGGGAAATGTTTTTCTCCCCTACTTTTGTTCCATTGGACATTTATTATTATATTGGATTTTGGTGGAGACAGGGTCAGCTCGAGGGGACATGTTTTTCTCCCCTACTTTTGTTCCATTGGACATTCATTATTCTATTGGATTTTGGTGGAGACAGGGTCAGCTCGAGGGTAACTGTTCAGTTTTTGTTGCATGACAATTTGAGCAACCATGTTTTACTTGGATGGAATGTTTGGAAACACTTGATGGAAACACTTGATGGTATCTGATAGATGAGTTGCCAAGTAATAACTTTATGGCGCTTGCCCCATGGTTTTCCCCCCAAAGCTTGGCCTATGGTTCAGCTTGCTGTCTAATAGTATATTGCAACTTCTCCTCTGCTCGAGGAGTACAAGTAGGCTTCTGTACCCTCATGAGTGTTGCTTAACCTCTTTATACATATATATTTTTCTATAGTGCACCAAATAGAGTGCTGTTTTCATATCTGTGCTGACCCTACTGATGCAGGTTCCTAAATTTGGAAAGGTCTAAATCTGTCTTTTATCCTGCTGAGATCGATAAGTAAGCACCTCTCGTATACCTGAGGGTTCGTCGTACTGTATAGGTACTGGTTTGCTATGGACAATGTGCTTAGTTTTTCATTCCCTGATTCCTTTAGTGGCCAGTCAGCCTCACATGCATACAGTGATTCAGTCCTCAGGGTTTGAGGGGACAGTGGTCCCAGTTTCTTTCTCAACCTTACATTTACAGGGCATTGATAATTATCCAGAGTCCTTTCCCCCTCATTCCCTTCCCGCCATCCTTGGGGGAGATTGCATCATATTATTACACCTATGGGGGTAACACCAGATGGTTTTCCTTTTTTACAGGAGTTCTGACGCGTGACCAGTGCAGACTCGCACTGAGCATTTCCCTCCCATCAGTTACTTTCCTTTCTGCTAATATCTGGTATTTCAAGAAGTTAAGCTGATCCTGTCCACAGTCAGGGGTTGGTTAGAGGTGCTATAGTGTATTTATTTCTCTTAAGGGTGTAAAGCGGTGCTTTAATGGGGTCCTCAGGGTAGCTTTCTTCTGGGTTGCAAGGTTTCCCTTGGATAAGTGGGGGAGGTTTCTCCTCTTTTGGGAGGACTCAATATCCTTTGGTGGGATAGAGGGGTCTGGGAGTGATGCTAATTCCCCATCCACGTTCTCATGACCCTCTATTGATGTGTTCTAGCGTCTATACATTCACTATCAGAAGGTGTCTGCCGCTACGATTCCCAGAGGGCTGAGATATTTATATTTAGTTACTGACATAGTTCTCATAGTCGCCTGCATGGCAGGTGGTCCTTTGGGTTCTTTCACAAGAGTTTGTTTTTACAGTAAGGTGCCAGCTCAAGGCGCTGTGAGCTTCAAGGATCTGCAAGTTGGCTGAAATATTTGCTGGACCTATTCTGGTGTGCAACTTCAGTTTAACTGTTTAGTGATTAGTTCTTTGCAGTTTAGAGTCTTGCTAAGACTTTGGAATTTTGGTGTCCTCCTTCGGTTAGTTTTGATCCTCCAGGGGTTTATCTCCAGGGAGGAGGGATCAAGGTTCAAACACCGGGAATATCTACAAGGGGCTTTACATATCACTATAATGGTGGCGATTGGATGTCAGATACATCTTTTCTCCTTGCCAAGTTTGCCCTCTTAAGGATCAGGTTTGTTAATATCTGCCTTTTGTCATGTAGCAGAGTCCTTCTGCAAGAGTTAGGGAGGTCTGAAGGTCTCCGTGTTGGCGTTTTGATGGGTTTAGCTTCTCAGGTGGGGCTCCTGTCTTCCATTCTGTTTCTGCCTCCAGAAGACATCCCTCCTTAGTAGACATATATGTCTGAAGACAATTGTGGGTTCATTCCATTGCTTTTCCGCTCTGCTCAGGATGGGTCGTCCTATTACAAAATGTACTCCCATTTTACCTTTTGAAGATTTGTCTTTCCCTCTTGGTTCCCAGTGTAGTTCTGCGACATGCCCTATTTCTAATGCGATATCTTCCTTTAGTGCATGGGATGGAACCTACAAGACTTTCACCCCTTTGGGGTACTTTTCTTTTCTTTATCTCCAGGAGAGCTAGGTGCTTATTTTCTTTGGTTTGCTTTCTAGGTTCCCAAAAAGGGTATGAATTTAAGTGTTTTAAATGTTTGATTGGACAACAGAGGTGTTTATTTCAGATGAGTTTTGTCCTAACCTATTAGTATAGGAGAACTTTGTTCAATGTTTTCCCCTCTTTTAACCAGTTGGTTTTGGCGGCTGGTAAGGAACACAGGAATTGACACATTTTCCTGTTTTCTTGCAGTGGATTTGTCTATGCCTTATAAGACAGTTTTTCAGGTATCCTAGTCTTGGGCAATTCTCTTGCGGTCAGCTGATTATTTAATGAAAACATTTAAGGTTTCCTTTCCTATTATTATATTATTCATTATATTGGCTCTATTATGGATCATGTTGTACTAATGAGATGCAAGGGCTTTGAACTTGCATAATATGAGCCTCCTGTCTTGTCATAGGATGACTAATCCCCCACACTGACGTGATATGGGGGTTTAGATTCTATTAAAGACAAGGAGGCGATTATTATCCCACCCTCCCACCCTGGATATGATATGATGTCAATTGTGATATGCATGTACATAGGTGGTTCAAGTGAAAACATTCTTTGGTTTGTTGTTCTGCCCAACCACCCACCCTTCTTGCTTGTTGTTTTTTTTACAGCTATGGTTTAAGGTCCTGATCAGGAGTGTGGCTCGCAGTTACAAGTTATGGAGTGCGTGGTACGAGAGCTTCACTGGATTGGCCTTCATCGTTTATCGTCTGATCTGTGCAGTGGACGTCTGGTTCAAGACAGCTACAGAAAGAGGGGTTGGGATTGGAGTAATGGACTTATATGGGGAAGGGTCCCTGCTCATTGGTCGCCCGCAGGGCATGACCTGTCCTCCATGATGGATTGGGGAGCTCCCATACATTGCCATTGAACTCTATTTAGTTCTGTTCTTTACAACTTTTTTGTTTGTAAAAGTTTTTTCTTTGCTGCTGTGGTTTCAGAGTAAAGATTGTAATGCATAATAATTGCCTCCTTGTCTTTAATAGAATCTAAACCCCCATCTCACGTTAGTGTGGGGGATTAGTCATTCATCTATTTCCGGGTCATAAAGCAACACGTGTATAATCACATAGCAACGCAGCGTTTGTGTTTGCAGACAATGCCCATGACACTAGAGCGGCCTCGAACCTCCCTTCTTTTTAAGGCATGCACAGTAGCCGTCCAATACCCATTGCAGTGGGGTTTCCGGTTTAGACCATTGTGCCGACATGGAGCCCTGCACCCCATCTCATGACGCTTTATAAATAAAATTAAAACTACCCATAAATGAAAGCTATGGAGGGGCTATTGCAGATCCAGCCAGTTGTTGATCTCACCAGACTACACGGAAATTCTTGCCCACGTTGGGTCTGACACACACTGTCCCATTTTGCAGAAACAACATTTGTACCACTACCCCACCCCCCACAAGCCAACCGCTGCCATGTTATGCACTGATCTGTGTATCGCGCAGGGGCTGCTTAGTTGTAAGCAAACAGCAGTTCTTTATTCATTTGAGCAAAGAAAGGAAGAAATACACAGGAATGACACATTCATGAATTGCTAAACGGCTTACTTGGTATGGTATGGTGATGTTTATTTGTAAAGCGCCTATACACAAGGCAAGTGTTTCAAAGCGCTCAAGGAGGGAAGGGACGGGGTAAAAAACAGTCATTCAGAGCCCTTGGATTTCTGAATGATACATGTCTGCACAGGCAGAGTAAGTGCATGTGATACAATTAACAGTGTAGATAACAGCAAATAGGTCTGGCAACGATTCTGAAGTTTTTCCAAGTGCATTGAGGCGCCACCATGAAAAGAGGGGAGACAAGGGAAGATAGATAGACTAGTATCTTCAAGGCATGCTGGATGGCTCACTTACTCAGTTCATTGAGTGCCTGCAGCTTTCCTCTATCACTGCGCGCGCTGGTTTCAGTCCTCGGAGCAGTGAGGCAGTGGCAGCTCACTTGCCTTCGGCAGCGCCTTCTTCATCTGGGTAAACAAACTACGGGAGTCAGTAACTAGAAAGGTTTAGGAGTTCCCATCCGCTCCTACTCGCTTTGACCACTTCTAACATCAGTTAAGCTCCCTCAAATATGTATTTTACCCCTTCTTCCCAACAACCTATCCCTACCCGCACAACTCGTCACCGACCACGCGCTCACCAGCAACATCATGGACACTCCGTTGCAAGGGGTGGACTGGGAACCAAAAGAAGCCCGGCAAATAATTTTCAAAGTGGCCCCATATTACATAATTTCAGCAAGCCACACCCTTTTCCTATGGGAAAATGGGAAAATAACATAGTTCACCACACAAAAGAGGCCCAGGCTCCAGAGAACTACCGGGAAATTTCCAGATTTCCCTATAGACCACTCCATCCCCTGTGCGTCCCAGCAATCTCACTCACATCACTGTAGACCCCATCATCACTCGTTCATCCAGAACTACAAGGTAACTGATGCTCACCAATGTCCGCTCAGCAATCAGCCATGCAGAGACATCTCCGACCTCATCAGCACACATGACTTAGACGCCATCTTCATTACTGAGGCCTGGATGACATCCACCTCCACCCCATCCTAGATGTCCTCATCCCCAATGACTACAGAATTCTACAAGACCGTCCAACAAGGTCGACGGAGGCCTCGCCATCATTCACATGGCATCATGGCCATGCACCCAACTGGACCTCACCACCTTCGGCTCTTGTGAAAGTCTTTCCTGCCACTGCCCACTCTCTCCAATGGACAGTGTCACTGTTCACCTCATGTACAGACCAGACAAGCCAACACCTCCTTCTTTAAAGACTTCGAAGACTTGGTCACCACCATGTCCCTCATAACTGCCAACAACATCTCCCTCTGCAACGTCAACACCTCTGGCAACCCAGCAATCAAGTCAATGAGCAAAAATCTCCACTGACTACTCAACACTCTGAACCTCATGAAGTACACCAAAGACCCAACCCACAGGAAAGGGAATATCCTTGACCTCATCAGCAATACCATGCTCTCCATCCATCACGGCTCTCCAATCCCACCCCAATCCCACTCAACTGGTCACACCATCTATCAATCCCCTTTGACATTCGGCACACCGCACCAGTCAAGCAAACCCATCGGAAACCCTGAAAACAAGCCTTCCATTCATTCATGACTTTCCCAGTATATGCTATCATGGAAGACATCACCAACACTTCACATGGGCTTATTTACCTCTGACTAACCATGACTGTGTCTCCCTCCTCCAAGAACTCAACAGCACCCTCACAACCAACATCATCCACCATGCCACAGTGAAACAACACACACTGAAGCCTAAACCTTCTGCACACTGTACACTCACAAACTCAACTTAAACTGCTCAAGAATCTCTGTGCTACAGGGAGACGACTGATCACCAATGCCAAGGCTAACTATTACCAAAACACCATTGCCAAGCCCAACAATGAAAGCAGAGCACTCTTCAAAGCCATCAAGCACTGCAGCAACCCTCTGCCCAGCCCACCCGTACTGCACTCCATCCAAAAAGCCACTGCCATCAACTTTTTCTTCATCAATAAGATCAGCATGATATACCAACACTACAACTGTCAGCACACTACACATCGCATCTCGCAAAACCACAACCACCTGGACAACTTTCAAGACCCTCAATAAATAATAACAATAATATTATGAATAATAACACATAATAATAACCACTACCTAGACGTGTCTCTTTTTCTTTTCATGCAGGGAATATGAGGATGAACATGCACCTGACCCCTCAGAAACCTGACATGGATCATTTATCTTGAGATACAATACAAAAGAAAGGACACATAGAACCACATCTGCCACAACGTACCTGGGCCCAACAAACATACCCAGCCTGTAGAGGTGGGGCAAACTAATTTCTCGAATAGGAGTGGACTGGACTGTTCCCTTCCTTAGATTAATCGAACACCAAACACCAAACTCATCACTTTCAGACAGACTACAGGTGAGGCATGGGGAAAAAGCAGAAAAACAGGAACTTGCTGCAGACTACACAGGAGCAGGGAAGGATGAAAGTTTCTCCCTATATATCAGCATAATTAAACTAAATTAAGATTCCCTATTAAATAGTCTTAAAGATGTAGATTAAGCCTGGTCCCCACTAATGATGTTATCAACAATCATTCTATACTTCCTGCAGATGTTCTCCATCCCTTTACCTGCTTCCATTTTGAAATCCATAAATTATATTCTTTTGAACTTCTTGGCGGGTACTGGGAAAAGTAGAAGAATTGCTATATGTAATTTGAAAGCCCCGGGGGGGCATGGCCAGCAGCCATGCGAGGCAGGCTTGCTCACTTGAGACTTCTGATATGATATGATATGATGTGGCATTTATAACGCGTCTAAACACAAGTGTTTCAAGGCGCGACGAGGCAAGGGAGGGGAACAAAGGGAGGACGGACAACGATCCTACTAGGCCAGGTGTCATTCACATCACGCAAGTGTGTGGGAAGGGGACAGGGACAGTGCAGTGCATGGGAATAGATAAAACAGTAAGTAAGTGACGGCCAGCAAGTGGCAAGTGCAAGGGTAAGTGCAGACATCAGGTGTTAAGGGCTGGTAGGGGGACTGTAGGGATACAGAACAGTCCACAAGGGCGGGGTATGCCAGGTAGCTAGTGCAGGAGTGTATCGCTGGCGGAAGGGGATCTGGGCCTGAGGTCAGAGGGTGTCCAGGTAGCCAGTGCAGTTCTGGCTGCAGCCAGGAGGTCAGCAAAGTAGAGAAGGGGAAAAAGCAGAAACAAAGAGAAAGGTTTTGAGGTGCTTCCAGGGAGGCAGGGAGGCTGTTCCAGAGGGAGGCACCAGCCGACAAAAGAGATCTACTACAACTCGTTGCTTGGAGAAGCGACTGACCCTGAGGGAGTTGGAGCCGGATGAGCGAAGAGCTCGAGAGGGAAGATATTTAGGAAGAGAGAGTTGAAGGTATTGAGGCCCCATTTCCCAGAAGGTCTTGTGGATGATGCAGAGAGTTTTTAACTTAAACCTCGCAGCCAATGGGAGCCAGTGCAGAGATTTCAGTCCTGGAGAGATACAATCTCTGGGCTTGAGGCCAAGGACAAGTCTTGCAGTCCTGTTCTGGATAAGTTGCAGAGGGTGGAGAATAGAAGCAGACAGATTTAGAAAGAGGATGTTGCAATAGTCCAGCCTAGAGAGAACCAGAGCTCTAGAGACAGTGAGCTTCTGGAAGAAGGAGAGGAAAGGAAGAATACTTCTGAGGAGGTGCAGCTGGTAGTGTGACTTCTTAGAGATGTCAGAGAGGCGAGGAGAAAAGGAGAGTGTGGAGTCGAAGATGACCCCACAGTTTTTTGCCTTGCAGGTGGGAGCAGGAAGAGGACCAAGAGAGGCCGGCCAGAGAGCTACAGGAAAGGAGGGACTGGGTGTACCGATGAGGAGAATCTCCGTCTTACTGGCATTAAGGCAGAGGTCATTGGCGGCACACCACTCCTGGATAGCAGACAGACAGTCAGAGATGAGGGAAGGAGAGCAGGAGGCTGAGGGTAGCCTGAAAATGAGCTGGGTATCATCCGCATAGCACTGAAAGTTGGGGCAGAGAGCAGCGTTGCGGTGGGCAAGGCGTACCAAGTATTGGTTGAAAAGCCAGGGAGAGAGGTTAGACTCCTGGGGGACACCACAGTGATCTGTGTCTGCAGATCAGACAATTGATAACCTCCATACAGCATGTTTTTTGACTAAAAAAGACAAAGCGTCAGTTGTTGAAGTCTGGGATGCTTGCGTTCAGGCGGCGAACTTCAAGAGAAAGCAGATAGATAGAGTAGTCGTGTGCACGATGCGCCGCACAATGCTGGCTGAAAATGGCAGCAGAAGGAGATTGACAAAAAGCTGTGTCGCAATACGCCACGGGAGGGAGAGTGAAGACCTCCACAAGAACATGGATACTTGCAACTCTGTGCAGCGCTGGTGCGGGGTAACTGCGCAATACTTTAAACAGGTGTGTCCCGGGAACCGCGACAGAAACATGTGAGCAGCGGGCAAGCAGGCGTCAGATTCGATCATTAGTCGCCGGGAGCTGTGGTGGGCAGCCAGATCGCCGGTGAGAAGACCAGCAGTGGAGACTGCAACACCGTTGGTGGAAGAGGAGGTGTCAGGCAGTCACTAGAAGTGATCCAGGCTGTTACACCAGGAGGCTGCAATACTCAACGCAGCGGCAGAAGCAGACAGCCGAAGGTGCGGCTGCCGAAGCTGCCGCCAACAGGAAATCAACCATTGTTGATGAAGGACCGTGAGGTGCAGAAAGTCGGAGGAAGTAGGAGGCCGTACACAGAGCACAGCGGTAAGAAGCACGGGACGTGGGGGGGTGCCTTAGGCACACACCACTGTATTGGAACTGCCCCATATAGCTCAGCCTCATAAAGATCTGCTACCCGCTCCCACTAGAACCATATGGTGGCAGCACACAGGCGCTACAGCAGCATAGACCTGGCACCTCGGAAGAGACCCAAGCTCCCCCCACGACGAATCAGGTGTGAGAGCAAAATTAGCCTGACAGAGCCCACACACTCCGGAACGGGCCAGTTGACGATAAATAGACACGCAACAAGAATGCTCCCAGCTCAACTACACCCTGGAGCAAGCATGCTGGAGTGGCAACCAAGAAAAGTGCACATGCCAAGCCAAAGAGACAGTTATGAGGTCAGACCTCACGCAGCAAAGCCAGCACTGAGTCACTATAGTGCCTTAGCCCGAGCGCTCCAACCTGAGGCACTAGAGGTCAAATTTGGAGGGACATACATGCTCTAAGGCAGGTGAAGCCCCTATGCAGAAATGACAGTGTGTGACATCAAGGTAAATGGGGTGGCAAAATGCTGCGTAGCTGGCATTGAACTATATTGTCAATACAGACAAGAAACTGGGGATTTCTCCCGCAACAGGACGCTAACCACAAGTAGTAAAGGAGACATAGCCACAAACGACCTACAACGAAGGCAGGCACGCATGCCGGCACCATAGCTGCAGCCTGTGTAGGACAGTTGATTGGATGTCAAATAGGGTGGCAAAACGCTGCGTAGCTGCCATTGAACTATATTGTCAATACAGACAAGAAACTGGGGATTTCACCCGCAGCAGGACGCTAACCACAAGTAGTAAAGTAGACATAGCCACAAACGACCTACAACGAAGGCAGGCATGCATGCCAGCACCATAGCTGCAGCCTGTGTAGGTCAGTTGATTGGATGTCAACAAAAGTGCCTTTGAGATAAGATTGGAAAGGCAAACGTGGCGCATGGCTACTTAACAGCTCAGAATTAACAGCTCAGACCATCAAGGCGAGCCTTTGTCACCTCTCCGGACCTAGCACACGACAGTATAGTGAACTCTGTTGGGAAGTGCAGAATCGACAAACGCTCTCTCTTGATACAATCGGTGCTGTCCAGACAACGCAAAGGACTGTCGGGGGGAAATTCTGCCGGGGTCGGCCGGGCCGTCCGTAGACCTCCGGGCAGGGAGGCCCCAACTCCTCCTGTATATCCCAAAACAGATAGAGTATGAGACACACGCAAGAAGCAAGGTGACTCTGCTGTTTATTATACAAAACGGCAGGGATGGGTCAAGGACCGTACGCGTCCGTCCTGACACACACACAATCGTGGGGCTCGCAGGCCCTTTTTACCTTAGTATGACGCGCTACTTGCGTCACCTTAGAAAGTTTAGCAAAAAACCTATTTCCACTCTGGATTGGTTACTCGAGTGGTAGGATTAGTATAGCATACATATAGAGAACGGTGTTAGTGGTTGAGGGTTAGTCAGGTGATATACTTGGGCTGTCCCTTCAATTTGATACATGAAAATTGTTACATGAAGACCTCTGAGGATTGGTCAATGTTAATGGCGTCAGTGATAAGAACCCCATGTTCTGATTGGTCCGCTCGCGAGCCTCCCAGTCTGGGACTATCGCTGTTCCCAGCTCGCGGTGCACCTGTCATTTGCAACAATGTTTTACTATGGGTAGGTGTAAACAATGTGAGGATTTATTCATATGATGGGAGGTCGACTACTCCCACTGCTGCAGATGTCCAATGGGTCTTTTAATTGTATCTGCCTGTGTCTTGAAACGTGGGATTCAGGCGTCTCCTTCCTCCTGGGCTTGGCATCCTGTCAGGTTTGGCTTTGTCACGTGAGGTGGGACCGTGTTTGAGGCAAAATTCAGCGCAATTAATATTGTTTTTCCCACTGTGTGCCTGGTTTATCTTGCAGGTGCGACCTTGGCGTTGGCTTGCGGCATGCAAGATTGTAACATCGTGCCCTTGGCTGTGTGCTTTCGCCGGGCTCATTCTGCAGGGTCAGCAACCGAGCTCTTGCTCATTCAATGTTCATGGAAGCTTTTGCTTGCGGCCTACTTGGGCCTGGTGCATAGGTGGAACCGTTTGATGCAGAGCGCTTTAGGTTACGGTTTCATATTGCTCTATCCTCAGTATCGTGTCTCCGTTATATTCTTCATTATGGTACATGGTTCTTAGAAGAAGCGTGAGCAAGCCTTTTTAGATAAGTTCATTATGCGTCTTGCGTTTCTGTATTTTGAGAGCCTATGTGGAAAATAATAAAGATGCACGTCCGTGGGTATGTCTGTCGCCTACGTCATAGCACTGAGTATGTTCTTCATGTGGATTGGTATGGGAGTGTCCGGTGTGCATGTTTGCACAGGTGTGCTGACCGTTGGCTAGGTCGTCATGGCATCTCTAACGACGTGTAGGTTTAGTCGAGTTGATCCATGCCGCAGGTGTCGGCATGGGCAGGGCGGGCTGCTGGGCAGGTAGGTGGGCACATCCGTATGTTCCTGTACCAGGGTATTTGGTCGTCTGGTAGATAGGCAAACTCCTCTCGTGGCGGTTGTCTAGGCCGTGATCCTCTAGGCCAAGCGCGAGAGGGGAATGGCGGAAGTCTGTTCTTCCATTCTCCCACTTCAGTCCCCCCTCTGGTCGACTTGTCGACCACAAACATATCCTTTTCTTTATCTCCTCTTACTCTCCATATTTTAGTTATTCCTCCCAAATGTCCATAGTGGTTAACATGGTCTTCAAATGACCAATACATATATGCACAGGTTCCTCCAGGAGTGCAGTATACCCATTTCCCTATGTAGCTCCTTGGGTTTCTTGGGTTTTCGAGCTTCACAGATGGTGGGTCCAGGTGGTTGGTGATGATCTGGTTGCGCAACTTCTCTCTCTCCTTTATGATTGTGCCTGTGTGTTGGCCGTCATCTGTTGGCATCAAGAGGTGCATACCAACCATTTCGATCATCTCGTCTGTGGTGCGTGCCTTCCGGGCCTTCTAAAATCTTATTATGATCAGTGTAGCCCCAGCCAAAATAGTACATCCAACTATAATCTTCAGTCCATCTGACAGCCAAGATGGCATCCATGACCATAATATTGAAAACCAGCTCTCATCCTTTTTCACGCCTTTACTTTCATCCATCATTTTTGAGTGCATCTGGGCCAATTGTAAAACTGCTTCTGTCAGTGTACCATTGTCAGCATCGTTGGCAGGGATGAATGTGCAGCATGATTGTCCTATCTTAGCGCAAACTCCTCCTTCCATTGCTGTGAGGAGGTCCAGTACATATCTGTTCTGAAGTGCTACCATCCTCACAGCTCGCAGTTCCTCTTTTATTGCGTTGAATCCATTTACCGTAGAATTAATAGTCATCATTAGTTCCCATCGAGTTATCTGGAGCCATTTTGCGTTTGCGTAAGCCTGTAGTCCTGGATGTATTATTGAGGAGAAGAACATTGCTGCTCTGCTGAATAGTCTGTGTTCTGGTGGAATTGAAGTGAGTGCTGTTTCCGACCTTCCCCATAGGTATTTTCCTGTCAGAGGTTCTCCTTGTCTTTTCTTTCTCTTCAGGACAGTATTATTGCCGTCGGTTTTGCTCTCTGGCCTCTTCTGAGGTTGTACATATCTCTTCTTCCTCTTGTTCCCTTCATCCATTTTGGGGAAGTTCGCCACATTGACATGTTTCTGGGGTACCACTAGTGATGGTACATTAACGTGCACCATTGTGCATATACCATTCCACAGAGGGGGCAGTGTGTGGTATGCCTTTTTCCCACAGGCCCAGTAATGGTCCATTACTACTGCTGTTCCTGCTCCCCCCTCAGGTAACTCCATCACACTTTCACAGTTGGTGTTGTATCCTACGTCCACCTCCCCTTTATGTTGGTAGCATACCTTAGGCGCAGTTAGCGGCAGTATTGTTATTGGGTCTTCATCCTTCTCCATCCACGTGAGCATGGGTACGTACTTGACCCAGGTCGTCCAACATCTATGGTTGTGTCCATCAATAGTTGAAATATTTTCTCTTGTTACCATGTTGCTGCCAACCACTCCTATGTCCCATTTGTTGTACATGTACACCTTCCCTGTTATTATCACCAGTGGTCTTTCCCAGCATCCGTTTTTACCAGGGACTTCAGTGGCGTACCAATCACATGGTAGGTACTGTTGTGTTACTTTCTTTGTTTCTCCTTTTTCAGGACCACTTGTTATGTATCTGAATCCTTCAGCATGTAAACTGCTCTTGTGGTAACTCAAATAAGTCTTGAGGAAGTTGTTTTCATATGGATATGTATCTCGTGTTTTCCACACCAGTTGCACCACTGTCCCTTGAAATCTTCCTTTCATCTGGAACAGTGCCAGGTATATTATACATCGTGATATTTTTTCATCTATCTCTGTGGCAACAAATGTTCGAGAAGTGCTCATGGCGTATGGGATTAATGAGCAAACGTATCAGCTGTCTTCTGTTGTCTGCTTGCCTATGCGGGTCATGTGTTGGTACCATATGTTGTTTGAGATGTGTGCTGAATCTTGTATGTAGTTGTCAATACCTTTATTATCTGAGTATGTGCTGCGTTTAACTCTATTTTCCTTGTGTGGGATATTACTAGTACCACCTGACGTAACACCTGTTGCAGCTGGGGGTGGGGGTGTATTAGGTTTGGGTACAGCAATAATATTGATAGCATAGCTGTACTGCCATACAGAGGCAGCCAAGAATCCAGTGATCATTAAAATCCCTATCAATTTTATTACAAATGCTAATTTCACCGGCATTTTGCTCTTACCTTGCTGCAGTCCGGCAGCTTATTCTTGCGACGTTACAGTTGCCCGCCTGAAAATTCTTAATATGCTTGTTATTAGTGTTAGTTTAAGCTCTCCCTATCAAATAGTCATTCAGTGCCCAGGCGAAGAGCTGTTCCCACGCCAATCTAAGCGATCTATCTCTTAGGGCAGGCAAGTATGGTTGGAGGTGGGGCATTGAATGTTCTATGGCCAAGAGGAATGCTATGTAGTAGACACGTACCCTCCTTCTTTTCAGGTACGTTGGCCTTTTTATTTCATATACAAATTGGTGTGACAATTCTTCCGGGTAATTATCGTCTGAGGGTACCATCTACTCCTGGGCAGTGAATTTGTTAGTTATTTACTTTCTTAGTAGTACAATAATACGCTGTACCTGCATGTGCGAGAGAAAAGAAAGAGAACATTCATGTGTTTACATGTGTATATGTGCAAGACAATGTCCTTTAGTTCAGTTATTACTGCAGTGGGTAGGGGGTCAATGGGCAGAGGGTTTGGGGCTCAACTGGTGGAAGTCTCTTTACTCTTTAATCATGTAACCATGCGGTGGGCGGTATGGGGATCACCCCTTTCTTTTCTGGTAGTTGTCTCTGGGGAATCTGAGGGGTGTCAGGGTATGGGGACACTTAGGCCGTTAGTTGTGGTAGAAGTCTCTTCCTCCGTTGGTGACGCTGTTGTTGTTCTTCCAGTGGCCCTGTCGGTGGCGCTGGGGCGGGTCTGGAGTTTGTAGATCTTTACGTCGTGTAGGTGGTTCCAGGCACGTTTGTCCTGTAGCTTTACTGCTCTCGTTGATACCTCCTCTACCAGATGGGGGCCAGTGAAGCGTGGGCTGTTCCACTTTCTGTTGAAATTGCGAAGTAATACGTGGTCACCTTTAGCAACTTTGCACAGTCTTTCCTTTTCCAATTCTTTATCCGCGTCTTCTTGTTGATCGCTGTTAGACCCGCCCCGCGTGCGCTCGAGCTGTTGAGACACAAACACTACACTAGTAATCAAAGAAGACACATATTGGTACATTTCATCACCAAGGACATTTGCAGTACTCTCGTGATCGGTAAATGCTCTTGATGTTGGCGTTAGGGGAAGGCGCATTTGACGTCCGGTAACCACCTCGTGAGGGGTGAGGTGGTGGTCGGAACCTGGTCTATTCCTTAGCTCAAATAGGGCTAGTGGAAGGCAATACAACCAACTCTTCTTTGTTGTTTGCTGTATTTTTGCAATTGCCTCCTTTAATAGGCCATTCAGGCGTTCACATATACCGTTAGCCTGTGGGTGGTATGCACATGCAAATGTATGCTTGATGTTCAGTAAGGATGTGATGTGCTGGAACATTTCGTTTGCGAAATGTGGGCCATTATCTGACCGCAGTACCTCGCACACTCCCCACCTGGGGAAGACCTCCCTCACTAGGAATTTAGCTGCTCTGAATGCATCTGGGTGTGAACAGGGCCCTGCTTCAATCCACCTCGAGAATGGGCATACTACTACAATCATATACCTATTTCCTTGACATACGTTGATCATATCAACATAGTCAATATGGAGATGTCGGAAGGGTCCCTCTGGCCGGGGTATAGTACCTCTTATCACCTTCAGAGTGTGACCGGCCGTAAACTGTTGACATGTGAGACAATTGCTGATAAAATTTGACACATGAGAATTTAACTCGGGGCAGAACCAGTCTTCTCTAATTCGTGCTGCAATTACTTCCTTGCCTGTGTGGGCTGGGTGGTGTAGTTGGCTCAGGGCGGTGTTCAATAGTGCCAGTGGCATTACAATCTTTCCAGTGTCACCCTGGCGCCATAGTGCGTCAGTTGGTGACATTGTGCATCCTCTTTTTACCCATATTTCTTTTTCTGCCATTGGTGCAGCTGCTTGTAGCTCCATTATCTGTGTGGCTGGGAGATGGGTGTACCCTTATCTTATCAACCTCTCCTTAGCCATTCCCCTCCCTCTCCCTCTCTTTGACTTTGGGGGGTTCCATATCTCACCAAAATATGCAGCATACTTCGCATGTGCGTCTGCTGCTGCATTCCCTTTTGAAATGTGGTCTTCACCATTGGTGTGTGCGGTGCATTTGACCAAAGCTAATTCTTGGGGGTCATTTATTGCTTCAATTAATTCAGCCAATAGGAGGGCATGTTGCACTGGAGTGCCATCAGCTCTCCTAAACCCTCTTCTTCTCCATTTCGACAGCCCTGAGTGGACAGTGGACGTAACATATGCGCTGTCGGAATATATGGTCACTCGTTTGTCAAAGCTTTCCTTCAACGCCAAGATTAGTGCAATTAATTCTGCTGCTTGAGCGGAATAATGCTGTGGTAGTTGTACACACTTCATTGCCACACACACCGGTACCTCCATCATTTTTACCACTGCTGCCGCAGTCCTCCTTATACCATCCCTTTGGTCGATAGTTGATGACCCATCAATGAACAGGAGCTCAACTCCCTCTAGTGCGTTCTCTTCAATCTTTCTAGTACATGAGTACATTTCAGTGATTTGCGTACAATCGTGTGCATAATCTCCTTCCTCAATTACTTCTGTTAGGAACCTCGCAGGGTTGACCGTGCTACATCTAACAATTGATAGTTCAGCTCTGGATAAGATGATCTCATAACCTGATGCCCTTTGCGTGGTTAGGGTGGACTTAGGTTTATTCAATATTGCAAATAGTGCATGTTCCACAAA
This sequence comes from Ambystoma mexicanum, assembly GCF_040938575.1. Classification (NCBI taxonomy): domain Eukaryota; kingdom Metazoa; phylum Chordata; class Amphibia; order Caudata; family Ambystomatidae; genus Ambystoma; species Ambystoma mexicanum. The sequence goes on from NC_090941.1 coordinate 1,086,536,413, forward strand.
CAGTGTAGTTGGGCACCCCATGGTGATTGCTGATGCTTTCTCTACCGCAAACGCAGCTGCGGCGAGACCTTGTTCGCAAGGGAAATGACCTAACATCACAGGATCTAAGTGGCCGCTGTAAAATGCTACTGGTTTGTAGCCCATGCTTGTTTTTTGAGCCAACACTGCTTTCATTACTGCTGAGTCGCAATGTGAAAATATAAAGAATTGTCGCTCAGTCTGGGGTTGCCAGTACCGGAGCAGTTGATATCGCATCTTTTAGTTCATCAAAAGCCTCTTTCATTTCCATTGTCCACCCCAACTTTTTCTCCCCTTTATTAGCTTCATTTAACGCCTCAAGCAGGGGTCCTATGTATGAGCTGTAATCAAATACCCATGCTCTACAGTACTTGCACAGACCCAGGAACTGCTGCAGTTCCCTCACTGTTTGTGGCACTGGCGTTTTTGAAATGGCCTGTGCTCTTTGTGGTGCAATCTTTCTTCCATGTTGGGATATGAGCTGACCAATGTAAAGTACCTGTTCTTGACAGTACTGTAACTTTTCCATGTCTACCTTGTAACCTTTTTCAGCCAATATTGTCAGCATCTTTAATGAGTCCTCTCTGCATATTCTTTCGTTTGTACTGCAAATTATTATGTCGTCGACATACTGCAACACTGTGCTTTCCACTTCAATGTTACCCAAATCCATCTGTATTATTCTGTTGAAGATTGAGGGTGACTCGCAGTACCCTTGTGGCAATCTGGTTTGTTTCCACTTTGTGTTTCTGTAAGTGAAGCTTGTCAGATCTTGTGAGTCTGGGTGCAATGGTATTGAGAAAAAAGCATTTTTAAGGTCGATCACTGTAAATCGTGATGCTTCTGCTGGAATGCCACACAATATTGTGGCCGGGTTTGCGGCTATGGGGTATTCTACTTCTACTATGTTGTTCAAGGGCCTGAGATCCTGTATGAAGCGCCAAGACCCCCCTCTAGCCTTGCGCACTGGGTATACAGCCGTGTTACATGGTGATTCTGAGGGGACCAATATGCCATTATCTATAAGGGCCGTTATGGTTTCATATATGCCCTCATCTGCCTCTTTTGATAGTGGGTACTGTTTTACTCTGGGGAGTATTGCACCTTTTTTCAATTTTATCCTTACTCCCCCTATGCTTTTTATGCACCCCACGTCAAAGGGGCTAGTAGTCCATAATGACGTGGGTACTTTTGTCATATCCTCCTCAAAGAAGGGAACTGGGGTGGATGTGGGTGCCTCAAGTGCCATTGCAATTTTCTGCGCCACTTGTTTGTACGCCACTCTTAGCCATATTTCCACACTCATCATAAACACCATTTCACCTTCCTCCTTTTCTTCTGAGAACAGCTCCTCATCTGACACCTGGGTGAGTCTACATCCTTCTGCTAGTGCTATTACTGCCCTCCATGCTCTTCCTTCTCTGTCTTGGGCATGTACCGCAATGTAATCAGCTGTTGCTATAATGCTCTCAATGTCCACTGGAACCACCTTTCCTTCTGGTTCATTGGCTGGTGTTTCTGGTCTGAACAAATAGGCTGCCGGCCTCCTCCAGATCTTTCCCTCTATCCCTGGCATCCATGCAAATGCCATGTCTGTCCCGTACTGGAATAGTTCGCCATCTACTGGCTCAGCCCTAATCGCTGTCTGTCAGCAGTATGCTTGCATAATCTGTCGTGCTGTGAGCATGTTAATTCCTGGAGTACAGCAAATTATGCCGTCCTCCGTAAAGGAGATCGTCATATTCAACCTGTTCATGATGTCTCTCCCCAGTATATTTACTGGTGAGGCACTATAATATAAAAGTGGGACTGACATGTCATAATCTCCTATAGATAAGGGAATGTTATCAGTAAAGGGAACCAACCCTCTAGCCCCAGAGAATCCTTGGGTGTTCATGGCTTCGCCCGACATCTTAAATTTACCTTCCCTTATGCAAGACCGGGTCGCCCCGGTGTCAACAAGGAATGATAATTTTTTGTCACCTATCGTTACCTCTATGCGTGGTTCCTCCGCACTATTAGGTGTTACTGACAGGATGGAACACACCAAGGTCGTCTGTGGGCTGTCCTATTGAGGGTACAACGATTGACCATTTCCTGTGTAAGGGTTGTGTCCCAGGACCGTCACCCTACCCAGTTGTGTTTGTTGTACTTGGGGTTGTTGTGTTATCGCTACCTGTTGTTGTGGCAGTGAATACGTCTGTGGCTGTTGTTGTGTTATTAGTTGTTGCTGTTCATTTCCCTGTTGCAACGTCTGCTGTTGCTGTATGCCCTGCTGTTCCTGTGTGGGCCTTGGTTGTCCCTGTTCGCTCCATGATGGTGTTCCTGGTCTTACTCTACACGTGCGTGACATGTGCCCCACTAATCCACAACTCCAACACACCGGTGGTTCCCTACTCTGCCATGGAAAGCTTCCTGTGTTGTCCTGGTATACTGGTTGCCCGGTGGGGTAGGAATTCCTAAGTCCTCCCACCTGCTGTTGTGTGTTATATCCGTACCCTCTCCCTCTCATAGTTCCTCCTCTTCCCCTGTTATAATTATAATACCCAGCTCCTGGCATTGAGTATCCTCCTCCCATGTTGGTCGTGTATGGTTGGAGTGGCGGCACCTGTTGTGTTATAGTCTGTGAGGGTGGTATTTGGGAGGGATTTTGTGCAGCCACTACTTGTGTGGGGCTTTGGGTTATTGTTGTAGGTGTAGTTATTAGTGCCCCTTCCATTGTGTATTTAGTAAGTTTTTTCTGTACTAGTTTAGCCTCTTCCGTTTTCCTGTCCTCTTCCTTTTGTTTCATTTTTCCTTGCCATGTCCTGCAATGATGCACTATTGTCAGTTGTATTTCTGGCCATGCTTTTGCTTCCATTCCCACTACTTTCTTCAGTTGTTTCTGAACTCCCTCTGGGAGCCCTTGTACTAGTATATGATAAAATATTGCTGGTGTTTTGTCCCATTGTTCTCTAGTTTCTATGCGCCACTTCTCTTGTATTTCCTGGATATAATCAACAGGATCTTCGTCCTCACGCATCTTGCGTGAGGTAATTGCTCCTATGTCTGATGTGTCTGGGTACTGTACCCTCAGTGCCTGCCATAGTGCATGTCTGCAGTTTGCGAATGGTGCCCCATCGTGCGATGTGTTTGCTATTGTTACCCCAGTAAATCCCGCTCTCTTCCAAATGTCATCCGCTGCATCCCCTAATATTGATATTAGAAGGCCCTTTACATCTCCTACTGCCAGTTTCTGTCCTGCGGTGTGTTTTTCCATTTCATATATCCATTTACCCGCACCTCCACTTAATGATGGGAGCCTGCACTTTATATTTTCTTTGTCTGTATGCTTCCAAGGGACGTATTGTGGTCTAACCCCTCCCCTCTCCAGAAGTGGCATTAAGTTGTGTCTCGTTTTACCCCTTGGGTTCCATAAAATCGAGTCCTCACACCCCTCCTCTTCGTCCCTCTCTCCTACATCGTCAATTTCGTCCGTATTTCCCCTGCTCGTAACTCTTTCCTCTCCATCTTTTCCCCTTCTTCCATCATTTCCTGTATTTAATGTGGGCGTGTGTATTCGTCCTTCCAGCCTGCGTCTAGGGAGGTCTCTAAGCCTACCTGCATAGGGTGTCAGTTCGTTTGTGAAGGGCGCGAGTTTGATTGTACGTAATGAGCGTGAGGTAGTTGAGCATGTAGGGTGGGATGGGAGAGGGTGTGATGGTGACGGTGTGGCTTCAAGTGTCTGTCTTTCCGCTATTCCTTGCTCTTCCTCCTCACTTCTCTCCAGTTCATCCTTTCTCCTACAGATCCAGGGTGAGTCTGTATTGGTCCGGGTGGTGTATAGTTTATCTAGGCTTTCCCTTTCACTGTTTCTTCCTTCCTTCTCCGTTCCTTCTTCTTCCTCACTACAAAAGTCATTTGTAAATGGCAGCCCCCACTCTGTCTTTTTCCCCTTGATTGTTACTGTTTTTAAGTCTATTAGGTCCGGTTCTCCCTTTTCTCCTTTACCAACCGCTCCCCTTTGCGCTGATGTTGTTGCTACCTCTGTGCCTCTATATACATACCCCCTTACTTCACTATCCCCTCTCCTACTTTCTCTTTCCCCTTCATTTCTCTCCTCCATCTCTCTACCAATTTCCTCCCTTTTCCTTTTTAATTCCTCCATTACTTCACTACTCATCTTTTCCAATATCCTTTCATCCTCTTTCTTCCTTTCCCATCTCACCCTCTCCCTTTCTAATATACTCTTTATCACCCTCCCTTCTTCGTATTTCTTAGTCGTTTCTGATAGTAATCTCTTCTTCCATATTGCCATTTCTTTTTCTTTCTCTTCCTCTTCCTTTTTCCTCTCTCGTAGTACTGCTCTTGATACCCTTTCTGCTGCTGCTTTTACCCTTTCAGCTTCTCTCCTTTGCTCCTCAGTTCGTTCCCTTATTTTTTCCAATTCGTTCTTACCTTCTTTCCTTTCCCTCGCTCTCTCTCTTTCCTCCCTCTCGAGCTGTTTGATCAGTTCATTCTGCTCATCCCTTAACTCTGCTAGTCGTTCCTCCAAAATCTCTTCCTTTTGTCGTAACAGCTCTTCCCCTCTCATTCCACTCTCCCTGGTATTATCCTCGTCTATTTTCCTCACTACCTCCTTCTCTTCTCCTGTTAATGAACCTCGTAATTTTAATAGTATCTGCGCAGCCAACCACTCATCATGTCCTATTTCCACAGTTTGTTCTTCTCCAGTCCTCCCCTCCCCTGCTGGCATCTTCCTGTGGGCCACATATGGTGGCGGGCTGTATGCCGGGTTCGAGTACCCCTCAGCCGCCCGTAACTGTCCTCTTTCAATTTCTCCTAATTCTCTTAAAGGGTACAACCCCCCTCCCTCTGTTTTCACTACCTTTGCTAGGGGTATATCGTTGCTCTGTTCCTTTTTTATTTCATTTTCTTTTGGGTTATTATTCTTTTCTCCTCCCTCTTGTCCGTTCCCCGTGTTCTTTGGGTCTTCACTCCCCTTTTCCCCATTCACTCCTTCCTCCTTAATCTCTTTTTCTTCCGGTATTTCCCCCACAGTGAACATTCCATTTGGTCCTGGTCGGGACCCTTGGAACATCCTCCATAAGTTAAACACCTCCACGTGGTGTGTCAACTTCTTCCCTTTGTATGTATTATGCAGATGGTTTAATAGTGAATGTTGGGTATATGGATCGAAGCTACCATTAGGCGGCCATGGTGTTATCATTTTGTTGTCCGTCCCCTGTGTCCATTCTATACTATACTTGATCAGTTTCTCCCTATGGGGTGACAGTGTTGTACATATGTGTTGCAGTGGGGTAGTGAGGGTGTTCCCCCACCCTCCCGATCCTGTCCCATATGACATAGTAGCGCTTCACTTGTTATCCTTCCCCTATTTGGTAGCTATTATCTTACTAACACTTACAATACACAGCCTTATACCTTTACCTGGCCCCGTAAATTTGGGGACTTGCGATAGTCCGCTAAGGAAAATTATTAAAATATAGTATTTACATTTGTATATTTTCTTCTTTCCTTCTTCCTTTACACAACACCCTTACGGCCCCCTGCGGCCGAGGCGCACGTAGCCCCCTGCGGCTGCGTACCCCTTGTGACGTTCTTATACAGCCGTCCTATTTTCACTTGCTCCTCCTCCCTCTTCTACACTTGCCGTGGCCGGCGTTCTCCGTGCGCAGCCACGTCCCCCGTTTCGCCTTTCCCCGATCAACTCATTACCGTTTATCTCCGTTTCCACTCCCTTACCACAGTTCTCTTCCCCACCACTCTCAGAAAGAAAGATGCCTTGTACTTGGGATATCCTATGAAAGCCCTACTGGTGACGTCACCGATCTCTTCGAACTACTGGTAAGTTCTTCTTATATTTTTTAAGTCCAAAATATCTTGTAATCTACCCCCGTTAACCTCACAGCTGTCTTCCTGTCACTCCTGGAACAAGGTAATCAATAATATAATCGGACTGCGCACGCTGCGTCGCCTCGCGTGTGATACGCCCCTCGACAGCAGGGCTTAACCAGCCAATTATCTTCCGTATTGAGCAACTAACTAGCTACCGCCTACAGGGAAACGTCATCTACCTATCGAGTTTCTTGCTCGAACAATAGGGATCGTCATCTACTCATTGATCAATAAATGCCAAATTGTAGGAAACCACACACACACACCCTTACGCATAGTCGCGACCTAGGCCAATCAGTGTCTACGAGCGGCCGCACGTGATGTTTTCGTGCTCCCCCCCCTCTCTCGCGTAACGTAGCCGACTGCTCTCGCACTCGTTCAGCTACCATTCATTTCATTGCCAACACTAAATTGTCAAACCTTCGCCGCGCACCTGTGCAACACCTCCCACCTCCCGTATTTAATTCCTCCCCCCTCCCTCACAATTTCACATTGCTTGTTGTGCGTGGCATGCTCACCAAGTTCTCTTGATGCGGGGCCGCTCGACTGCGTGCACCCCTCCAAGCGGCTCGCCACCTCCCCTCGTCTGGACCACGTCTGGACACACGCCAACCGCGGGTGGGATACTTCTCAACCGGCTCCCAAAGGCCAATATCCGGATTGCGCTGTCCGGTCTTCTCGCAGTTCCGCGATGGTCATGTAGTCCTCAGAAGGGGGCAACGGCAGAGGGGGCCGCACCGCTGGGCCTCCTCGCAACGGGAGTACCTGGAAAAATAAAAAAAATGAAAAGCAGATCTTAAACAGATCTCAGCAGTGCCTCCAACTTGTCGGGGGGAAATTCTGCCGGGGTCGGCCGGGCCATCCGTAGACCTCCAGGCAGGGAGGCCCCAACTCCTCCCGTATATCCCAAAACAGATAGAGTATGAGACACACGCAAGAAGCAAGGTGACTCTGCTGTTTATTATACAAAACGGCAGGGATGGGTCAAGGACCGTACGCGTCCGTCCTGACACACAGACAATCGAGGGGCTTGCAGGCCCTTTTTACCTTAGTATGACGCGCTACTTGCGTCACCTTAGAAAGTTTAGCAAAAAACCTATTTCCACTCTGGATTGGTTACTCGAGTGGTAGGGTTAGTATAGCATACATATAGAGAACGGTGTTAGTGGTTGAGGGTTAGTCAGGTGATATACTTGGGCTGTCCCTTCAATTTGATACATGAAAATTGTTACATGAAGACCTCTGAGGATTGGTCAATGTTAATGGCGTCAGTGATAAGAACCCCATGTTCTGATTGGTCCGCTCGCGAGCCTCCCAGTCTGGGACTATCGCTGTTCCCAGCTCGCGGTGCACCTGTCATTTGCAACAATGTTTTACTATGGGTAGGTGTAAACAATGTGAGGATTTATTCATATGATGGGAGGTCGACTACTCCCACTGCTGCAGATGTCCAATGAGTCTTTCAATTGTATCTGCCTGTGTCTTGAAACGTGGGATTCAGGCGTCTCCTTCCTCCTGGGCTTGGCATCCTGTCAGGTTTGGCTTTGTCACGTGAGGTGGGACCGTGTTTGAGGCAAAATTCAGCGCAATTAATATTGTTTTTCCCACTGTGTGCCTGGTTTATCTTGCAGGTGCGACCTTGGCGTCGGCTTGCGGCATGCGAGATTGTAACATCGTGCCCTTGGCTGTGTGCTTTCGCCGGACTCATTCTGCAGGGTCAGCAACCGAGCTCTTGCTCATTCAATGTTCATGGAAGCTTTTGCTTGCGGCCTACTTGGGCCTGGTGCATAGGTGGAACCGTTTGATTCAGAGCGCTTTAGGTTACGGTATCATATTGCTCTATCCTCAGTATCGTGTCTCCGTTATATTCTTCATTATGGTACATGGTTCTTAGAAGAAGCGTGAGCAAGCCTTTTTAGATAAGTTCATTATGCGTCTTGCGTTTCTGCATTTTGAGAGCCTATGTGGAAAATAATAAAGATGCACGTCCGTGGGTATGTCTGTCACCTACGTCATAGCACTGAGTATGTTATTCGTGTGGATTGGTATGGGAGTGTCCGGTGTGCATGTTTGCACAGGTGTGCTGACCGTTGGCTAGGTCGTCATGGCATCTCTAACGACGTGTAGGTTTAGTCGAGTTGATCCATGCCGCAGGTGTCGGCATGGGCAGGGCGGGCTGCTGGGCAGGTAGGTGGGCACATCCGTATGTTCCTGTACCAGGGTATTTGGTCGTCTGGTAGATAGGCAAACTCCTCTCGTGGCGGGTGTCTAGGCCGTGATCCTCTAGGCCAAGCGCAAGAGGGGAAGGGCGGGAGTCTGTTCTTCCATTCTCCCACTTCAGGACGGTGAGCCTTTACCACGTAGCAAGGCTGAGACGCAGGCTTGCAGGCGGCAGAGGAAGACAGAACAGTGGATTTCAGCAAACTGTATGCTGTATCACACACAGGGCCAAGAGCCCCAAGCTTGGCAAAAAGTAAGGAAATAGACTTCAGCTGTTGGAACCAAGCACGGCCAACGACAAAGGTGGTCCCAAACCAACCACACAAGAACATAAGTACAAGTACAAACATCCCAAAGCCAGTCTAAATCCTGTGGTACAGTGATCACAAGGCAAGACAGTCCCCTCAGAGCCAAGGATACAAGCGGCCCAAATACAGTGGAGCTACAAAGAGGTGACGGGCATTGCCCTTGGCAGGCATGACTGATTTTTGTAATCAACAGATCCTGGAGGCGATTGCAGCGCTACAAGCAACATTGGAAGTTAAGATAGATGCCATGGGAATTGATTTTGGACTATTACAACAAGACGTCAAGGCCATAGCAGAACGCACAGGAAAACTAGAAGAACAGGTCCATGAAAACACGATGGTCAGGGTTCAAAAAACTAAAGACATCAACATCCTCCTACAGAAAGTTAAACTGCTAGATGACAGAGCTGAGGACGTGGAGAGTCGGGCACGTTCGAACAATATAAGAATTGTTGGGCTACCTGAGGGAATGGAAGGATCTGACCCCACCATGTATGTCGAGAACCTACTGCTACAGGAAATAGGAGCATGGGAACTAACACAAGTCAACATACTCAGATATGAGACAATGGACCCTGTGTAGACCTATATTGTGAAAAGAATATGCATTGATATGAACATTAGAGAGACGTGAAGTTTAAACTTTTTGGGGTGAGCCGCATCTAGGACGAAGGGAAACGATATACACTTCAAAGCAATAGCAGGAGCAACATAGTGTAACCACAGAAACCCGGTAGGGGAGCGGTAAGCGCAGTTCTGCTACTCCCACAAAGTTAATCTCAGGGTTACTGGACAGTGCCCACCCATTGGGCACTAGGAGGCTAGTCTCTCGACCAGGTTGCATGGCACAGAAACAGGGTAATCCTAGCATGCTTTGCACAGCTGGACGTGTTAAGTTTGTTTATGGTTTGTTGTTAGTTGGGGGAAGAGGGGAGCCGGACAGGGGAGAATTGCCTGGCAGAGTTGGAAACGCACTGCACAAAATGTTTGCTAAAGCTTACCTCAGACGTAAGGCCCCAAAGACACTCTGGATATGGAAATACAATGGCTGGAACAGTTAAAATCATGACATGGAGTGTCCGGGGACTAAATAATGATGTTAAACACTGTAGAGTAAGCATGTACATAAAGAGGAATACAATCGGGATAGCGTTATTGCAAGAAACCCATCTAGATGCACAGAAACAAAAAAACCTGGCAGGTACATAGTGGGGTGCTAGTGGGCTCCACCTGTTCAACATATGCAAGGGGAGTCCTAATTTGGGTAGACCCAACCATACCATTCAAGTACTGACCACTAGAACGGATGATGAAGGTAGAATGGCTATGATACATGGTGGAGAACCGAGAAATATGCATTGTGAACACCTATGCAGCAAATCATGATGCCACCGTCTTCTTTAGGTTGCTGTATACGAGGCTGGGTCCTTATACGGATGGAATAATGATATGGGGCAGCGATTTTAATTGCACTCTAGATCCCATCATGGACAGGTCTGACACAAAACATAGCACAGCCAAAAAGTTATGCTTGCTCCTGAAGCATTGCCTATTAAGAGATTTATGGAGAGCACAACATGGAGATAATAGACAATATTCTCACTACTATTTGTTTTCAGGGGTGGAACGTGTGTCAGAATTCTCAGAGGCGGGATACTTAGCTGGGGTCCTGTCAGACCACTCCCCACTCTCGATACAATGGAGGGTGTTTGCCCCAAGACCACCCATACCCACCTGGAGATTGAGAAGTGAAGCATTAGTAGACATGGCATTTAATGAGCACATCAGGAAAAGTACTGTGGATTTTATTGCGGTAAATGAGGGAAGTGTACAACAGGTGGGCACGGTCTGGGAAGCGAACAAAGTGCTCATCAAGGGTGAAATCATGGCAGTGGCAGGGGGAGTCCAAAAGACCATTGTAGACGACATAAAAAGAATAGAAGAGGATATACTGTAACTGGAAAAGAAGGCTAAAACAGACGTAGAACGCGTGAAATGGGAAATAGGGTTGAGGCAAGCAGGATTGTGGAGTGGGACAGGCTGGGGAAATGGTAATCATGCTAAATACCTAGAGAGGAGCCACGCACAGGGAGATAAACCCGGTAGAATGCTAGCCTGGCTGTATAATCAAAAAGATAAAAGATCCCCAATATGCTCCATCCAAAACACAGAACAAGAAGTGGTAAACATGCAGGCAGGAATAAATTAAGTCTTTTCAAAGTATTATAGCGCATTATAAGCAGACCCCCAGACAGATATGAAGAGCGAAATACAAGACGCCCTAGACCTTATAGTCCTGCCACATCTGAATGCACAACAATTAGATATACTAGAAGAGCCCATAACCCCTGAGGAGGTCATAGCTACTATTAGAACATTGCCCTCGGGGAAAGCCCCGGGCACAGATGGGCTTACAGGAGAATTCTACAAGGACTACGCGGACACGTTGGCGCCACTCCTTGCCAAGGCGTATAATGAAGCAGACAAAATAGGAATCCTCCCTGATAGCATGAGGGAAGCCATGATAATCCTGCTACTAAAACCAAACAAAGTGGACACAGACTGTGTCTCTGTCATGATCTCTGCTTCCAAAAGATCAGGACTTGCCCGACTCCCTTGGAAGCAGACCCATAACCCCGGTTCCGAGTGCCAGCCAGTCCCAATTGGGACCTTTTGGACCCTGTCCTGGCGCCAGTGGCACCAGGCTCATAAAGATGCCCAGTCCCAGCGCTGGAAGGGCCGGGCTCATAATGCTTGGGTGGACTTACCTGCAGCAGACCATGCTGCTTACTTACCTGCCAGTTGAGCCCCTGATCCTCTTCTGTTTGGGACTACTTTTCCTGTTGGGTGGGGCAGGAGCCACTCCCTAGGTTCAGAACACTGGAACTCTTCTGGAAAGCAGGAACTCTTTTCTTACCTAGGCGAGGCTGTGGAAGGAGACACCTAAGCACTACAGGAGGCTATTTAAACCACACCCGATGGATGAATCTTGCTTTGCGTTATTCTGCATTCTCTGCAGCAGAACGCTCATCGTGTCTTCTGCTTCTGATCCTGGGCCTAATGGAACAAAGGCTTACCATCCTGGAATCCAGTCTTCAGCAGCACCTGTAAAGACAAAGAAAGAACAGGTTAACACTACGGTCTTCAGTGGCAGCGCATCTCTTACCTGGTCCATCGGCTGTCACCAACGCCTCTCGCTGCATTCCGGCATCTGAAAGACAAAGGCTTACCTACTCTTTGCATGCTCCGGAGGTCTTCGCACTGCATTCCGGCATCTGAAAGACAAAAGTTTACCAGCTCTTCGCATGCTCCGGAGGTCTTCGGCGCTGCATCCCGCATCTGAAAGACAAAAGAAGGTGCGTTTAAAGACATTGGGCAACTTTATTACTCACGTGCCCTTACTCCTTCCCACGCCGAATCCAGTGGGTATTCCAGCACCCTTCAGCTTCTCTAAAGCTCTGAACTTGTACCTGCAAGATAAAAGGGACAGTTCGTGCGCATCGTGAAGCAGGCTACAAGCGCTTACTTACGTGCTTCCAGGCGCTTCTATTCCTCACGCGGGTTCGATCCTCAACTCTCATCAGCCCGCCATCTGCCATCGCCGGAACCCTGCAAAACAAGAGATATCATTACAAAAGACTTTTAAGACATTTGAAGTGCCCAGAACTTACCGTTCGTGCAGTTAACGACGGACAGCAGTCCTCTGAGGTCAAGAGGCCTGCACCCTTATCCAGTGAAGAAACTGGTTACGGCACCCTGCCCCGAGGCAGATGGAGAGCTCGGCGTTCACTTACCTAAGGTGAGGGCGTTAACCTTTGGGGTTCTACAGTAGAAGAGAAAGGGAAGAGGAGAGAGGCACCCAATAACCCCAGTTCATTAATCCCATATTTTCTATCTGCAGACATCTTACTCTTCGTGTCAGACATACAGTGCACAGAGGTCCAGCCCAAAGAGCCAACCGTGTGTTACACATCACCTTTGAAGATACGGCATTCACCCAGTCAAGACCGGCGCCTCTGCGGGAATCAGGTGAGCGTTACAGAACGCAAAGCCTACCGCAAAACACCCACCCAGGCGCTATGGAAACCTCGGATACCGACCAGCTAGCCCAGTTACTTGGGGAACTAACTGTGCAAATTTATTGACGTATTTCTGAAACCTATTAGCGTAAAAACTGAGACATACCTCAGAGATACGACTGACACTATTACTATCTTTGAAAATCTTGAATTTGACAACACTACTCAATTACTGGTGACAATGGACATTCAATCCCTCTATACTAGCATTCCACAAGATCAAGCGATAGAATGCATGCGAGAAGTTCTCCTGGAATATGATTCTCAGGATCGCGTTCCACATAACTTCATCTTGGAACTTATGGCCATAGCTCTCAACAAAAATTATTTTGAATTTAATGGCCAGTTTTTCTTACAAGTAAAAGGTACGGCCATGGGGGCTGCTTTTGTGCCGAGCCTAGCGATTCTCTTTATGTTCAAATTTGAAACTCGTCACATTCTATCTTCCACCAATCCCTTCCGCTATTCTATAACCAAATGGAAGAGATATATCGATGACATCATATTTATTTGGACAGGCACTAAAGCCGAGCTAATACTCTTCTTTGATTGGTTGAATAACGTTGATCCTAATATCAAGTTCACCATGGAGTCTAGCAATATTCAGATCCCTTTTCTAGACTTAATAATTAAAGATGATTTTGGAAAATTGAAGTGTTCGCTTTTCCGTAAAACCACAGCCCGTAATACTCTCCTACATTACTCCAGCAATCACCCTCGGCATATTAGGGATAATCTACCCTATGGCCAGTTTCTCCGGATCCGGCGAAACTGTTCCGAGTTATTTGATTATTATGAACAAGCAGATAAGCTTAGTAGTCGCCTTAGAGACAGAGGTTATCCTAAACGATTGATCACACAAGCGTACAAAAGGGCTCGGTTTACTGACCGTGACAATTTGCTCACGCCCAAACAAAATTCCAATTCAGTACTGGATAAGAACAATTCACAGATGACATGTGTATTGACCCATGGGCCTCAGACCTTCGAGATTAAAAAACTCATCTCAAAATACTGGCCCATTGTCAAAATAAATCTGCCAGACACACCTCCTCCCCGCTTTGCTTTCAAGAGGGGCAGCAATATTCGTGACAAACTTGTGCACTCTTCCCTTAAGAAAGCCGCCCCCAGAATAGGTCTGTGGGACCTGAGGACCACCACAGGGCATTTCCCTTGTGGATCTTGCTCTGTCTGTCAATTCACCAGGAAAATGAAGGAGTTCAAAATTGTGCCAAAAACATGGACATTTACCACTATGACAAACTGCAAAACCGCACATGTGGTATACTGCACCCAATGCCCGTGTGGCCTTCGGTATGTTGGTCAAACTTCACGACCGGTACATATTAGAATATCAGAACATCGATCTAGAATCAGGTGTAAAACACTTACCGCACCCCTAGTAAGTCACTACATTGAGCTACAGCACTCTGCTAATGACATATTATGGTGGATTCTGGATGTGGTCAAAAATACGCCCAACATAACCCACTGCCTCCTACAGAAGGAGGCTCGATGGATCCATCGTTTATCCACTCACATTAATGGACTTAATGAGGATTTCAGTCCAATTTAACATGTTTTGGCTTCCATCCCACACCTGGGTTTTGCCTTGCGGGCGGCTGCCTCCTTCCAGCAGCATGTGTTCTGCTCCCCAGCCGGACGCTTCTCCGCAGGCTTCTGTCTGCTTTCCGGCGTGGCAGCTTCTCTTAGTTGACGTTACAGAGGCCGCTGTCATGGCGCCCTTTTGTATCCACCCAAGTGAGTGACATGCAGGTGGGGCAGCTCTCAGCCTATCCACACATCTTGTTTTTAGGCCCAATGAAATGGCGAGTTAGGCCTCCTGCCCTCTTTAGGCTATATGAACATTCGTGCTCGCTTTGCAGAGTGTTGCGAGAGGGTTTCAAGAAAGGCTGTTCCCCTCGTACATCTGCATTATACTTTGGTCAAGTCGTTATAGGTAAGACGCGATTTTTTCGTGGGTTCTTTCTTAAACACAGTTTAGTGTTTACTGTATATATCCGTCCATTCTTCTAACACGATTTCTCGTGGGTTCTTTCTTAAACACAGTTTAGTGTTTACAGTATATATCTGTCCATTCTTCTAACACTATTCATCATTTTCTATTTTTCAGAGGCTGTACACCTTCTATGCCAGTGATATGGGACCACACTAGGCTACCCGACGCATGTGCTCTCCGCACTATATACTCCACAGACTGCACCTTTCAACTGTGCATGCTATCTAGTTACAGGATTTAATCCACATGTGAGTACATACCTCTACACTCCTCTCCCCATTTGGATAACCTCTATTTGTACTTTTCTTCACTTTTATTCTGATAAGTTCCCCCTTCCATTTCAGTTGTTGTTTTTTTCCAATGTGAGTCCTAACTCGATGCAGTTACACCAAGGGCCCTGTTGGTTCCACTCTTCAGGCATTACTGTTGTGGGCCCCTGAGCCCGTTTTCACGCCTGTTTTTCTAACTTATCCACAGCCTACAAAATTGAGGTAATTTATTTCCTAATTTATTCTCTTTTAAACAACAAGGGCAACTTTACTCAAATTTTGGAGTTCGCTCCCATTATGCTTTTAAATTTAATTTCATTTTCTTTCATGTCTGCTTCCCCACAGGGTTAAACTGTTGTGAGGTTCTTTCGCCCTGAGGAAGGCAACTTTCAACTATGTAAAGAAACTATGGCCAGACAGGCGGCATTTCAGCCGAAACGTTGTTGTGATGATGTCAACCTTGATTTTTCTTGAAATATTTTTTTGACACCTACACGTAGGCAGACCTGTCATTAGGAATATTGGAGTTAGAGTTTGAGAGGATACGGTTGTTCTGTGTAGAGAAGGAAGAACTGTTTACCTTAAGAACCGTCCATATATCTTCTCTCCACTAGTACTCCATTCCTTTTTTACTTCTTCTTTGTGACTTTACAACAAAGAAGAACCTATTTTAAAAAATATTTTTTTCTGCTTCTCAAAAAAAGAATAATTGATTGTTTTCTGTTCTTTAAACAAAATTGTGAATTACAACTGTGAGTGTTTTAACAATTTCTGTTATACTTCTTTGTTATTACAACCTTTATGCTCATCAGGATTTTCTTTGTCTAAATAATAAACTTTTCAAATAACTTTCTAGAAATTTGCCCTTTTTGTTTTCAGAGAATTTCTTAAAAATGCATGATACCAGAGTTTGGTACTTTTTTGAACAATTTAATCATGTTGATTTTGATACATAGCAGTAAGGGATCTACGGTGTTAACTTGGGGAACTAAGAGCAGAAGTGCATGCAGCCCGTCAGGAAACGAATGCACTAAGAAGGGAACTGATTATTTCCAAGGAGCAAACAGACGATCTCGCTAGACAATTGCTACAGTCACAAGCCGGACAAACTCTGTTACCCGCATCAGGGGCAAATCTTCCTTCAACATCCTCTACGAACCCAGTGCAGATCAACCTACCTGGGAATGTACCTCTGGCTCCGCCCGAACGATTTTCTGGTGACCCAAAGAGGTTTGCAGTATTTATTAATCAGTGCCGGTTGCACTTCTTATGCCGGCCAGCAGCCTTTCCCACTGATCAAGCTAAGGTAGCTTTCGTGCTTTCGTACCTTAGTGGCAATGCGGCAGACTGGTCGATCCCTCTAGTTAATCAAGATGATCCGGTTCTCCATGATTTTCAAGCTTTTCAGCTCAGTATGGAAAAACTGTTTGCAAGACATTCACAGGGGCAGGCCTTGGACAATGAGCTCCTCTCATTGCGACAGGGTAATCAAGACCTTTTGGCTTATAATGCGTCTTTCAACAGACTGATAGTGGAAACTCGATGGCCTGAGGACAAAAGGATTACGCTGTTTTATAGAGGTCTACGTGGAGAGCTCAAAGATGTGTTAGCCCAAGTAGTGAATCCCCCGCAAGACTGTTCGGACTATATTGACTTAGTCGTTCAAATTGACCACAGACTGCAGAACAGGAAGGCCGATCGTTCCAAGTTTGATGCTCGAGTATTTTCCAAACCACCAACTCCTACCAAAGGAGTAGACTCCGGGGAACCCATGCAAATAGGGGGCCTGAAAGGACCACTAACACAAAAGGAGCGGGAAAGGAGAAAACAGCTGCAATTATGCCTCTATTGCGGAAACTCGGGGCACTTTCTTCGAGACTGTCCGGTGAAACCAGCCAAGAAGGCAGTAGGAGCTGCAGTTACCAGGGTCACAAACTCTGAGCAGGGAAACGACCTCGCCCGACAAGAATAGAGGTCCGCTTGCCGAGCGTTAAAACCAGTTCCGTGACCTCGCATTTCGTGATACCTATGGTCCTCATTAGCCCTGAACATCCGGATCGATTACATGCGATTGAATCTTACGTCGACAGCGGTGCCATCGGCAATTATGTGGATCATGAAATGGTTTTGAGGATGAATCTGACTCTTTGTCCAAAGGCTGTAAAGGACGTCATTACTACGGTGGATGGTACGGAGATAGCCTCCGGACCAGTAACGCATACCACCCAAGAAGTGACGCTAGTAAGTCAAGATGGACACCATGAGAAGATCGTGTTCGATGTGATCAAGGCCCCTCAGTTCCAGATTATTCTAGGAATTCCTTGGTTAGAGAAGCACAATCCTCAGATCGATTGGCGAGCAAGAACGGTTCAGTTTCCAGAATATGTCTCTACTTGTCACCCTCGACCTGGTGTTGCACTGGCAGCAATTTCCTCGGAGGCTCCCCAGTTACCTCCTGAATACCTAGAATTCCAAGATGTTTTCCGGAAGGATCAGGCTAACTCTCTACCTCCTCATAGGTCTTATGACTGCCAGATAGACCTGATACCTGGATCTACTCCTCCTTGTAGTAGAATTTATGCCCTCACCGAGCCTGAGAATCTTCACCTCCGACAATACCTGGATCAATACCTAGCGAATGGGTTTATTCGTCCTTCCAAGGCCCCTGCTTCCTCAGCTTTGTTCTTCGTTCCAAAAAAAGAAGTGGACCTTAGAACTTGTATAGATTATCGCGCCCTGAACCAGATCACTGTTAAGAATAGATATCCGTTACCTTTGATCCCTGAACTCCTGGACCAAGTCAGAAAAGCATGCATATATACAAAGCTGGATCTTAGAGGAGCCTACCACTTGGTACGAGTAAAAGAGGGCGATGAATGGAAGACGGCCTTCCGCACCAAGTATGGGCTATTTGAATATCAGGTCATGCCCTTCGGACTTTGCAATGCCCCGGCCGCCTTTCAATATTTTATGAACGATGTCCTCAGAGAGCTCATAGATGTGTGTGTTGTTGTTTACATTGACGACATCCTCGTTTATTCTTCATCGGAAACTGAACATCGGAAACACGTGAAAATGGTCCTCGAGAGATTGCGTCAACACAAACTTTTCGCTAAGTTGGAAAAATGTGTTTTCAACGTGACTGAAGTTGAATTCTTGAGATTTATATTATCACCTAGCGGAGTGCGTATGGATTCAAAGAAGGTCGATGCAATTCTCAAATGGCCATCGCCATCCTCCGTAAAAGGTGTTCAAAGCATGTTAGGCTTCGGTAACTTTTACCGCAGGTTTATCCCCGAATTCTCTCGAATAGTCCAGCCCATCACCGCCTTGTTAAAGAAAAACAAACGTTTTGAATGGTCTACCGAGGCGGAACAAGCTTTCCAGAATTTGAAGACTAGATTTATCTCTGCACCGATCTTAAAACATCCTCGCCCAGAACTCCCCTACATCGTTGAAACTGATGCTTCGAGCCTTGCCATGGGGGCAGTTCTATCACAAAAGGACCCAGTAACCAATCAGTTGCATCCCGTGGCATTTTGGTCCCGCAAATTCTCGCCTCCTGAAATCAATTACACTATTACTGATAAGGAACTTCTAGCTATCAAGTCCGCCTTTAAGGCTTGGCGGCATTATCTTCTGGGGGCCCGACACACCGTTACTGTGATTACAGATCACCGAAACCTGCAATATTTGAAAACCG
The DNA here is from genome assembly GCF_040938575.1 of Ambystoma mexicanum. Taxonomy (NCBI): domain Eukaryota; kingdom Metazoa; phylum Chordata; class Amphibia; order Caudata; family Ambystomatidae; genus Ambystoma; species Ambystoma mexicanum. The sequence goes on from NC_090941.1 coordinate 1,086,554,928, forward strand.
CAAAAGCTCAATCCTCTAGGCAACTCCGTTGGGCACTATTCTTTGCCGAGTTTGACTTCATAATTACCTATCGACCTGGTACAAAAAACGGTAAAGCTGATGCCCTTTCTCGGATTGGAGTGGAAGAACATTTGATCAATCCTAAACCTGTACCTATCATTCCCGAACAAAGAATTCTAGGTGTAATCGCCACACAATCCATAGAGGAAGTTAAGGATAAAGCCAGGCTACTGGTAACTCCAGCAGACATACAGAATTGGCATCTGCAGGGAAAGGACTTTACGGTGAAGGACAACCTATTATATTTCCAAGAACGGTTATACCTGCCCAGCACAGATTTACAGAAAAAGGTAATCTCTTGTTATCACGATTCTTTAATGGAAGGACATCCCGGTATGACCAAGACCTCGGAAAAGATCAAGCGCTACTTCTGGTGGCCGTCTTGGAAAAAAGATATCGGAGACTTTATAATGTCCTGTGGAGTATGCGCCCAAAACAAGAGTCAAAAGGAAAAACCAGCCAGCCTCTTACGCCCTATTGACATCCCACCTCGCCCTTCGCATACGCTTTCTATGGACTTCATCACCGATCTACCTCCATGCTCCGGATACAATACGATCCTAGTAATCGTGGACCTATTCTCCAAGATGGCGCATTTCATTCCACTCAAAGGCTTACCAACAGCAACAACTCTGGCCCGAGAATTCCTCGAAAACATCGTCCGACTGCACGGTTTTCCTTCAGTTCTCATTTCGGATCGAGGTAGTCAATTTATTTCTCATTTTTGGCGAAGTTGCTGTCGGTCGGCTCAAATTGATGTGAGACTTTCGACCAGCCACCACCCTCAAACCGACGGACAAACCGAGAGGACCAATCAAACTCTGGAACAGTATTTGCGCTGCATGCTACAACAAACTGAAAAAACTTGGAAAGATATCCTTTGGATAGACGAATATGCCTACAATAACTCTGTCCACTCGGGAACTGGGAAGACTCCGTTTTTTCTTTTATACGGCCACCCTCGAACCTCGGAGTTGGATCCACTCCAAGATCTTGGAACACCAGCAGTAGACCACCTGCATTCTACAATCACCCAAGCCTTTAAGGAAGCCGTTTCTCACCTTCAAAGGGCTAAAGAACAATACAAGAAAGGAGCAGACCAACATCGGAAGGAAGCCCCCCAATATCAAGTAGGAGATCAAGTCTGGTTATCCACCAAATATCTACCTCTAAAAGGACCACGCACATTCAACCCAAGATACCTTGGTCCCTATTCCATCACTACCATAGTAAATCCAGTAGCGGTCAAGTTGGACTTGCCCCCGCACATGAAGATACATCCGGTCTTCCACGTCTCTCTATTAAAACCCGTGCAACCTCAAACCCGACTAACTAAATCTCCAAAACCTATTCTAGTTGATGGAGAACTCGAGTTTGAAGTCAAAAGCATCCTGGATTCCAAGATCTCCAAATCTAAACTATTTTACCTGATTGACTGGAAAGGCTACGGTCCCCAAGAAAGATCCTGGGAACCTGCAGAATATGTCCACGCCCCTCGTCTAATCAAAAGATTTCATCAAACATTTCCTAACAAGCCCAAACCCCCGGAGAAGCCCGGTTTGGGAGGGGCCTTGAGGGGGGGTGTGTAACGCTCACCTGAATCCCTCGGAGGCGCGGGTCTGGTCTGGGCGTTCTCCGAACCTTCCAAAGTCACTCGCAGGTCTTTGGCACCACCCTGGAAGGGCCCCCTCCTTACTGTGATCTTAATCTGGAGAGTGAGATGTCTGCGGACAGAGAAGAAACAGGGGTTAACGTCTGCCTGACGGGGTTTCGGCCCTTTCCCCTTCCTGACACTCCTACAACTCTCCTAGGCCGCACGTGCTCACCTTAGGTAGGTAAAAGTGGCGCTCTCCATCCTGCGTCTGTGCAGGGGCGCTGTAGCCAGTTACTTCACTGGACGATAGTTCAGCCTTTTATTGCGGAGGTAGAGTCCAGAAGGCAAGACCGTCGTTAGCTGCACGAACGGTGAGTGCCTTATATGAGTCTTTTAATTGTCCTTTCAGAATCTTGCCTCTTTGCAGGTCCGGTATGCTGATCCGGTAAGTGGAGAAGTCCGGAGTTTTTGCAGGCAAGCAAAAAGTTCATCTGAAGTTAAATGCACTTTTAAAAGTCTTTTTCCCCTTTCTTTCAGGTCGCGGTGCAATCGACGATGAAGACTGATGCCGAAGGATCGTGCCGGAGGATGGACAGGTATCACCACTTAAGGCACATGCGTAGAAATGGAGTCCTGAGCTCTAATAATGTCCGTCTTGTATTTTACAGGTGCGGACAAATGGCGCTGAACGGAGCTCGCAGAGACCGTGGCACAGGTAAGCAGATATCACAGAGTTATCGCTAACCTGTATTCTTTGTAGTTGCAGATGGCTGGAGAACGAAGAATCGCGGCACGAGGCCTTGGAAGGCGCCGGAAGGTGGTAAGAGCAGCTGTGGTACTGTCTCGTGCTACTCTAATGTTCTCGTTTTCCTTTTCAGATGTCGCGGAAGGCTGGAGCTGGATTCAGGAAGGTAAGTTGAAGATTTTCCTGTTTTCAGGTGCAGAAGAAGAAGATCAGCTGGAGCCGACACGGTGAGCGTCCTGCTGCTATTGCAGAATAACGCGAAGCACGTGAAACCAATCGGGTGTGGTTTAAATAGCCTTCAGTAGTGCTTAGGCGTCTTCTTCCACAGCTTTCAGAGGTAAGAAAAGAGTTCCAGTATGTAATTCTTGGGAGTGGTGCTGGCCCCACCCAGCAGTTAAAGTAGTCCCAGCAGGATTGGATGAAGAGTTCATCCTGCAGGTAGGAAAGCAGCATGGTCTGCAGGAGGTAAGTCCACCCAAGCACAATCCATTTTATATGAGCCCGGCGCTTCCAGTGCCGGGACTGGGTCCCTTTATGAGCATGAGCCTGGCGCCGCTGGCGCCAGGACAAGGTCCAAAAGGCCCCTACAGGGGCCGGCTTGTGCCTGGAATAAGGGTCATGACCCTGCTTCCAAGGATGTTGGGCTAGGTCTGACACCTTGGAGGCAGTGGTCATGACAGCACCCCCCCTCAAGGCCCCTCCCAAATTGGTCTTCCCCAGAGGCTTTGGTTTGTTGGGGAAGGTCCGATGAAATTTTCTGATTAGACGAGAAGCATGGGCATTTTCTGAAGGTTCCCAAGATCTCTCCTGGGGGCCATACCCTTTCCAATCAATCAGGTAATACAGTTTTGACTTGAAAAACTTAGAATCCAAGATGTTCCGAACCTCCTATTCGTTTTCTCCGTCTACTTGGATTGGCTCTGGAGGTTTAGTCAGACTGGTTCCGGGTTGCATAGGTTTCAGGAGTGAAACATGGAAAACAGGATGTATTTTCATTCGTGTGGGCAATTCTTATTTAACCGCCACAGGATTTATCACAGCCGTGATCGTGTAAGGTCCTAAGTACTTTGGATTGAAGGTGCGTGGTCCTTTTAGAGACAGATGTTTAGTAGACAGCCAGACTTGGTCTCCTACTTGGTACTGAGGGGCCTCTTTCCGATGTTGATCAGCACCTTTCTTCTAAGATTCTTTGGCTCGTTGAAGGTGTGCGACGGCTTCCTTAAATGTTTGAGTTATGGTCGCATGAAGATGGTCCACAGCGGGTGTTCCGAGATCTTGAGGCGGATCTAAATTAGAGGTCCGAGGGTGAACCCCATACAACAGGAAGAAAGGGGTTTTACCTGTTCCGGTATGTATTGAGTTGTTGTACGCATATTCAGCAATCCAAAGAATGTCCCTCCAAGTACCCTCTGATTGTTGTAACATGCAACGAAGATACTGTTCCAGAGTTTGGTTAGTCCTCTCAGTCTGCCCGTCAGTTTGAGGGTGGTGGCTGGTAGAGAGTCGCACGTCAATTTGTGCAAGACGACAACAACTTCTCCAGAAATGGGAAATAAATTGGCTCCCTCGATCAGAGATTAGGACTGAAGGGAACCCGTGCAAGCGAACGATGTTTTCAAGGAATTCTCGGGCTAGAATGGAAGCTGTGGGTAATCCTTTCAGTGGAACAAAATGAGCCATCTTTGAAAAAAGATCAACAATTACTAGAATTGTATTATATCCGGAACAAGGGGGTAAATCCGTGATAAAATCCATTGAGAGGGTGTGCCAAGGGCACGGTGGAATGTCTATCGGATGCAGTAGCCCGGCTGGTTTTTCTCTCTGGCTCTTGTTTTGTGCACAGATGCCGCATGAGGCCACAAATTCTTTGATATCCTTTCTCCAGGACGGCCACCAGAAATGTCTTTTAATTTTTTCGGAGGTTTTGGCTACACCCGGATGTCCCTCTATTAAGGAATCATGATAGCAGGTGATGACCTGTTTCTGTAAGTCATCACACGGTAAATAAAGTCTGCCTTGGAAGTATAATAGATCTTGATCTATCGTAAAATCCTTTCCTTTCTGCAGCCAAGTCAAGGAATCTTCGGGAGTTATTATTTGCTTGATCTTCCTTTTTATGTCGTCAAGAGACATTGTGTTGATGACTCCCAAAATCTTTTGTTCGGGGATTATGGGTACTGGTTCTGGATTAGCTGCGAGTTCGTTAACGCCTATTCGTGAAAGGGCATCAGCTTTTCCGTTTTTGACGCCCGGCCGAAACGTAATCACAAAATCAAATTCTGCGAAAAATAAAGCCCAACGGAGTTGTCTTGAAGATTGGGCCTTGGCTGACTTCAAATATTGGAGGTTACGATGATCAGTAATTACAGTGACAGTGTGCCGGGCTCCTAGGAGATAATGCCGCCAGGCCTTAAAGGCGGACTTGATTGCCAGAAGTTCCTTGTCCGTGATTGTGTAGTTGATTTCCGGGGCCGAAAATTTGCGGGACCAAAACGCCACAGGGTGTAATTGGTGTGTTTCAGGATCTCTTTGTGACAAAACTGCCCCCATTGCAAGGCTAGATGCGTCGGTCTCGACGATATAAGGAAGTTCTGGACGAGGATGTTTCAGGACTGGAGCAGAAATAAATTTGGCTTTCAAATCTTGGAAGGCTTGATCGGCCTCTGGAGTCCACTCGAATTTTTTGTTCTTTTTTAGGAGAGCCGTGATAGGTTGGACTATTCGAGAGAATTCGGGGATAAACCTTCGGTAAAAATTAGCGAAGCCCAACATGCTCTGTACTCCTTTTACCGAAGTCGGAGACGGCCATTTGGTGATAGTATCCACTTTTCCAACTTAGCAAATAAACGATGGTGGCGAAGCCTCTGCAAAACTGCGGTGACATGTCGTCGGTGTTCAGCTTCTGAGGAGGAGTATACCAGGATGTCATCAATGTAGACGACTACACAAACATCAATAAGCTCTCAGAGAACGTCATTCATAAAGGACTGGAAGGCGGCCGGTTCATTACATAGTCCAAAAGGCATTACTTGATACTCGAATAATCCGTATTTTGTGCGAAAGGCCGTCTTCCATTCGTCACCCTCCCTGATTCGTACCAAGTGGTAAGCTCCTCTGAGATCTAGTTTTGTGTAAATGCAGGCGCCTTTTACTTGGTCCAATAGTTCGGGAATCAGAGGCAGCGGGTACCTGTTTTTGACTGTAATCTGGTTCAGGGCGCGGTAATCTATACACGTTCTCAGGTCACCTTCCTTTTTCGGGACGAAGAACAAAGCTGAAGAAGCTGGAGATTTTGAGGGACGAATAAATCCGTTAGCCAGGTACTGGTCTAAGTATTGTCTGAGGTGAAGATTTTCTGGCTCAGTAAGAGCATATATTCTACTGCACGGTGGAGTGGATCCGGGTATCAGGTCTATCTGGCAGTCGTATGATCTGTGCGGGGGCAAGGTGTTGGCCTGATCTTTCTGGAAGACATCACTAAACTCTTGGTATTCAGGAGGCAATTGGAGGTTCTCGGAAGCGATGGCTGCCAGCCTGATGTCGGGCCGAGAATAACAAGTTTGGGCGCACTCTGGAAACCGGATTACCTTGGCTCGCCAGTCGATCTGAGGATTGTGTTTTTCCAACCAAGGAACTCCTAGAATTACTTGAAACTGCGGGGCCTTGATTACATCAAACACGATTCCTTCCCGATGTCTGTCCTGGCAGAGCAGCGTCACTTCCACGGTGGTGTGAGAGACTGGTCCGGAAACTATTTCTGTACCATCCACTGTAGTGATTACATCTTTTACCAATTTAGGACATAAAGGAAGATTCATCCTAGCTGCCATATCTTGATCCACGTAGTTACCGATTGATCCGCTATCAATGAATGCCTTAATAGCATGCATACGATTTGGTTGGTAGGGGCTTATGAGGACCATGGGCAGTACGAAATGCGAGGTCAAGGAACTGGTTTTTATGCTCGGCAAGCGGACCTCTACGCTTGCCGGGCGAGGTCGTTTCCCGATTCTTGTTGTTTTGCATCCTTATCGGAAGCTCCCAAGGCTTTCTTGACCGGTTTCACTGAACAATCTCGAAGGAAGTGTCCAGACTTCCCACAGTAGAGGCACAGCTGTAACTGTCTTCGCCTTTCTCGTTCCTTTTGAGTTAAAGGTCCTTTCACGATGCCTATCTGCATGGGTTCCACGGAGTCATTTCCTTTAGCAGGGTTTTGAGTCTTTGAGAACGTCCGGGTTTCAAATCTGGAGCGATCGGCCTTTCTGTTCTGTAGTTGATGATCTAATTGAACTACTAGGTCGATATAATCGGAGCACTCTTGCGGAGGATTTACCACCTGTGCTAAGACATCTTTAAGTTCTCCACGTAGCCCCCTGTGGAAAAGCGTGATCCTCTTGTCTTCTGGCCACCTGGTTTCAACCACCAGTCTGTTAAAAGATGCTATGTACGCCAGGAGATCTTGGTTACCTTGTCTTAGCGATAGGAGTTCATTGTCCAAGGCCTGCCCTTGTGAGTGTCGTGCGAACAACTTTTCCATACTGGCCTGAAAGTCTTGGAAGTTTTGGAGGACCGGATCATCCTGTGTCACTAAAGGAATGGACCAATCAGCCGCATTGCCACTAAGATAGGAAAGTACAAACGCTACTTTAGCTTGGTCAGTCGGGAATGCAGCGGGTCTACACAAAAAGTGCAAGCGGCATTGGTTGATGAATACTGCGTAGCGTTTAGGATCACCTGAGAAACGTTCTGGTGGAGCCAGGGGCACATTCCCTGGCAGATTAATCTGCACCGGATTGCTTGAGGTTGTAAGTGGATAATTCCCTCCCGAGGTAGGCAAAGGTGCTTGCCCAGCTTGAATTTGTAGCAATTGCCTGGCCAGGTCGTCCGCTCGCTCTTTGGAAACGATCAATTCCCTTCGTAAGGCATTTGTTTCTTGACGAGATGCATGTACCTCGGCCCTCAGCTCCCCAAGCAATTGGGCCAATTGGTCTGTATCCGAGGTTTCCATTGCGCCTGGGTGGGATATTTGTGGTAGGCTTCGCGTTCTGTAACGCTCACCTGAATCCCTCGGAGGCGCGGGTCTGGTCTGGGCGTTCTCCAAACCTTCCAAAGTCACTCGCAGGTCTTTGGCACCACCCTGGAAGGGCCCCCTCCTTACTGTGATCTTAATCTGGAGAGTGAGATGTCTGCGGACAGAGAAGAAACAGGGGTTAACGTCTGCCTGACGGGGTTTCGGCCCTTTCCCCTTCCTGACACTCCTACAACTCTCCTAGGCCGCACGTGCTCACCTTAGGTAGGTAAAAGCGGTGCTCTCCATCCTGCGTCTGTGCAGGGGCGCTGTAGCCAGTTACTTCACTGGACGATAGTTCAGCCTTTTATTGCGGAGGTAGAGTCCAGAAGGCAAGACCGTCGTTAGCTGCACGAACGGTGAGTGCCTTATATGAGTCTTTTTATTGTCCTTTCAGAATCTTGCCTCTTTGCAGGTCCGGTATGCTGATCCGGTAAGTGGAGAAGTCCGGAGTTTTTGCAGGCAAGCAAAAAGTTCATCTGAAGTTAAATGCACTTTTAAAAGTCTTTTTCCCCTTTCTTTCAGGTCGCGGTGCAATCGACGATGAAGACTGATGCTGAAGGATCGTGCCGGAGGATGGACAGGTATCACCACTTAAGGCACATGAGTAGAAATGGAGTCCTGAGCTCTAATAATGTCCTTCTTGTATTTTACAGGTGCGGACAAATGGCGCTGAACGGAGCTCGCGGAGACCGTGGCACAGGTAAGCAGATATCACAGAGTTATCGCTAACCTGTATTCTTTGTAGTTGCAGATGGCTGGAGAACGAAGAATCGCGGCACGAGGCCTTGGAAGGCGCCGGAAGGTGGTAAGAGCAGCTCTGGTACTGTCTCGTGCTACTCTAATGTTCTCGTTTTCCTTTTCAGATGTCGCGGAAGGCTGGAGCTGGATTCAGGAAGGTAAGTTGAAGATTTTCCTGTTTTCAGGTGCAGAAGAAGAAGATCAGCTGGAGCCGACACGGTGAGCGTCCTGCTGCTATTGCAGAATAACTTGAAGCACGTGAAACCAATCGGGTGTGGTTTAAATAGCCTTCAGTAGTGCTTAGGCGTCTTCTTCCACAGCTTTCAGAGGTAAGAAAAGAGTTCCAGTATGTAATTCTTGGGAGTGGTGCTGGCCCCACCCAGCAGTTAAAGTAGTCCCAGCAGGATTGGATGAAGAGTTCATCCTGCAGGTAGGAAAGCAGCATGGTCTGCAGGAGGTAAGGCCACCCAAGCACCAATCCTTTTTATATGAGCCCGGCGCATCCAGTGCCGGGACTGGGTCCCTTTATGAGCATGAGCCTGGCGCCGCTGGCGCCAGGACAAGGTCCAAAAGGCCCCTACGGGGGCCGGCTTGTGCCTGGAATAAGGGTCATGACCCTGCTTTCAAGGATGTTGGGCTAGGTCTGACACCTTGGAGGCAGTGGTCATGACAGCGTGCTGTCATGATCTCTGCTTCCAAAAGATCAGGACTTGCCCGACTCCCTTGGAAGCAGACCCATAACCCCGGTTCCTAGTGCCAGCCAGTCCCAATTGGGACCTTTTGGACCCTGTCCTGGCGCCAGTGGCACCAGGCTCATAAAGATGCCCAGTCCCAGCGCTGGAAGCGCCGGGCTCATAATGCTTGGGTGGACTTACCTGCAGCAGACCATGCTGCTTACTTACCTGCCAGTTGAGCCCCTGATCCTCTTCTGTTTGGGACTACTTTTCCTGTTGGGTGGGGCAGGAGCCACTCCCTAGGTTCAGAACACTGGAACTCTTCTGGAAAGCAGGAACTCTTTTCTTACCTAGGCGAGGCTGTGGAAGGAAACACCTAAGCACTACAGGAGGCTATTTAAACCACACTCGATGGATGAATCTTGCTTTGCGTTATTCTGCATTCTCTGCAGCAGAACGCTCATCGTGTCTTCTGCTTCTGATCCTGGGCCTAATGGAACAAAGGCTTACAATCCTGGAATCCAGTCTTCAGCAGCACCTGCAAAGACAAAGAAAGAACAGGTTAACACTACGGTCTTCAGTGGCAGCGCATCTCTTACCTGGTCCATCGGCTGTCACCAACGCCTCGCGCTGCATTCCGGCATCTGAAAGACAAAGGCTTACCTACTCTTCGCATGCTCCGGAGGTCTTCGCACTGCATTCCGGCATCTGAAAGACAAAAGCTTACCAGCTCTTCGCACGCTCCGGAGGTCTTCGGCGCTGCATCCCGCATCTGAAAGACAAAAGAAGGTGCGTTTAAAGACCTTGGGCAACTTTATTACTCACGTGCCCTTACTCCTTCCCACGCCGAATCCAGTGGGTATTCCAGCACCCTTCAGCTTCTCTAAAGCTCCGAACTTGTACCTGCAAGATAAAAGGGACAGTTAGTGCGCATCGTGAAGCAGGCTACAAGCGCTTACTTACGTGCTTCCAGGCGCTTCTATTCCTCACGCGGGTTCGATCCTCAACTCTCATCAGCCTGCCATCTGCCATCGCCGGAACCCTGCAAAACAAGAGATATCATTACAAAAGACTTTTAAGACATTTGAAGTGCCCAGAACTTACCGTTCGTGCAGTTAACGACGGACAGCAGTCCTCTGAGGTCAAGAGGCCTGCACCCTTATCCAGTGAAGAAACTGGTTATGGCACTCTGCCCCGAGGCAGATGGAGAGCTCGGCGTTCACTTACCTAAGGTGAGGGCGTTAACCTTTGGGGTTCTACAGGAGAAGAGAAAGGGAAGAGGAGAGAGGCACCCAATAACCCCAGTTCATTAATCCCATATTTTCTATCTGCAGACATCTTACTCTTCGAGTCAGACATACAGTGCACAGAGGTCCAGCCCAAAGAGCCAACCGTGTGTTACACATCACCTTTGAAGATACGGCATTCACCCAGTCAAGACCGGCGCCTCTGCGGGAATCAGGTGAGCGTTACAGAACGCAAAGCCTACCGCAAAACACCCACCCAGGCGCTATGGAAACCTCGGATACCGACCAGCTAGCCCAGTTACTTGGGGAACTAAGAGCAGAAGTGCATGCAGCCCGTCAGGAAACGAATGCACTAAGAAGGGAACTGATTATTTCCAAGGAGCGAACAGACAATCTCGCTAGACAATTGCTACAGTCACAAGCCGGACAAACTCCGTTACCCGCATCAGGGGCAAATCTTCCTTCAACATCCTCTACGAACCCAGTGCAGATCACCCTACCTGGGAATGTACCTCTGGCTCCGCCCGAACGATTTTCTGGTGACCCAAAGAGGTTTGCAGTATTTATTAATCAGTGCCGGTTGCACTTCTTATGCCGGCCAGCAGCCTTTCCAACTGATCAAGCTAAGGTAGCTTTCGTGCTTTCGTACCTTAGTGGCAATGCGGCAGACTGGTCGATCCCTCTAGTTAATCAAGATTATCCGGTTCTCCATGATTTTCAAGCTTTTCAGCTCAGTATGGAAAAACTGTTTGCAAGACATTCACAGGGGCAGGCCTTGGACAATGAGCTCCTCTCATTGCGACAGGGTAATCAAGACCTTTTGGCTTATAATGCGTCTTTCAACAGACTGATAGTGGAAACTCGATGGCCTGAGGACAAAAGGATTACGCTGTTTTATAGAGGTCTACGTGGAGAGCTCAAAGATGTGTTAGCCCAAGTAGTGAATCCCCCGCAAGACTGTTCGGACTATATTGACTTAGTCGTTCAAATTGACCACAGACTGCAGAACAGGAAGGCCGATCGTTCCAAATTTGATGCTCGAGTATTTTCCAAACCACCAACTCCTACCAAAGGAGTAGACTCCGGGGAACCCATGCAAATAGGGGGCCTGAAAGGACCACTAACACAAAAGGAGCGGGAAAGGAGAAAACAGCTGCAATTATGCCTCTATTGTGGAAACTCGGGGCACTTTCTTCGAGACTGTCCGGTGAAACCAGCCAAGAAGGCAGTAGGAGCTGCAGTTACCAGGGTCACAAACTCTGAGCAGGGAAACGACCTCGCCCGACAAGAATAGAGGTCCGCTTGCCGAGCATTAAAACCAGTTCCGTGACCTCGCATTTCGTGATACCTATGGTCCTCATTAGCCCTGAACATCCGGATCGATTACATGCGATTGAATTTTACGTCGACAGCGGTGCCATCGGCAATTATGTGGATCATGTAATAGTTTTGAGGATGAATCTGACTCTTTGTCCAAAGGCTGTAAAGGACGTCATTACTACGGTGGATGGTACGGAGATAGCCTCCGGACCAGTAACGCATACCACCCAAGAAGTGACGCTAGTAAGTCAAGATGGATACCATGAGAAGATCGTGTTCGATGTGATCAAGGCCCCTCAGTTCCAGATTATTCTAGGAATTCCTTGGTTAGAGAAGCACAATCCTCAGATCGATTGGCGAGCAAGAACGGTTCAGTTTCCAGAATATGTCTCTACTTGTCACCCTCGACCTGGTGTTGCACTGGCAGCAATTTCCTCGGAGGCTCCCCAGTTACCTCCTGAATACCTAGAATTCCAAGATGTTTTCCGGAAGGATCAGGCTAACTCTCTACCTCCTCATAGGTCTTATGACTGCCAGATAGACCTGATACCTGGATCTACTCCTCCTTGTAGTAGAATTTATGCCCTCACCGAGCCTGAGAATCTTCACCTCCGACAATACCTGGATCAATACCTAGCGAATGGGTTTATTCGTCCTTCCAAGTCCCCTGCTTCCTCAGCTTTGTTCTTCGTTCCAAAAAAAGAAGGGGACCTTAGAACTTGTATAGATTATCGTGCCCTCAACCAGATCACTGTTAAGAATAGATATCCGTTACCTTTGATCCCTGAACTCCTGGACCAAGTCAGAAAAGCATGCATATATACAAAGCTGGATCTTAGAGGAGCCTACCACTTGGTACGAGTAAAAGAGGGCGATGAATGGAAGACGGCCTTCCGCACCAAGTATGGGCTATTTGAATATCAGGTCATGCCCTTCGGACTTTGCAATGCCCCGGCCGCCTTTCAATATTTTATGAACGATGTCCTCAGAGAGCTCATAGATGTGTGTGTTGTTGTTTACATTGACGACATCCTCGTTTATTCTTCATCGGAAACTGAACATCGGAAACACGTGAAAATGGTCCTCGAGAGATTGCGTCAACACAAACTTTTCGCTAAGTTGGAAAAATGTGTTTTCAACGTAACTGAAGTTGAATTCTTGGGATTCATATTATCACCTAGCGGAGTGCGTATGGATTCAAAGAAGGTCGATGCAATTCTCAAATGGCCATCGCCATCCTCCGTAAAAGGTGTTCAAAGCATGTTAGGCTTCGGTAACTTTTACCGCAGGTTTATCCCCGAATTCTCTCGAATAGTCCAGCCCATCACCGCCTTGTTAAAGAAAAACAAACGTTTTGAATGGTCTACCGAGGCGGAACAAGCTTTCCAGAATTTGAAGACTAGATTTATCTCTGCACCGATCTTAAAACATCCTCGCCCAGAACTCCCCTACATCGTTGAAACTGATGCTTCGAGCCTTGCCATGGGGGCAGTTCTATCACAAAAGGACCCAGTAACCAATCAGTTGCATCCCGTGGCATTTTGGTCCCGCAAATTCTCGCCTCCTGAAATCAATTACACTATTACTGATAAGGAACTTCTAGCTATCAAGTCCGCCTTTAAGGCTTGGCGGCATTATCTTCTGGGGGCCCGACACACCGTTACTGTGATTACAGATCACCGAAACCTGCAATATTTGAAAACCGCAAAAGCTCAATCCTCTAGGCAACTCCGTTGGGCACTATTCTTTGCCGAGTTTGACTTCATAATTACCTATCGACCTGGTACAAAAAACGGTAAAGCTGATGCCCTTTCTCGGATGGGAGTGGAAGAACATTTGATCAATCCTAAACCTGTACCTATCATTCCCGAACAAAGTATTCTAGGTGTAATCGCCACACAATCCATAGAGGAAGTTAAGGATAAAGCCAGGCTACTGGTAACTCCAGCAGACATACAGAATTGGCATCTGCAGGGAAAGGACTTTACGGTGAAGGACAACCTATTATATTTCCAAGAACGGTTATACCTGCCCAGCACAGATTTACAGAAAAAGGTAATCTCTTGTTATCACGATTCTTTAATGGAAGGACATCCCGGTATGACCAAGACCTCGGAAAAGATCAAGCGCTACTTCTGGTGGCCGTCTTGGAAAAAAGATATCAGAGACTTTATAATGTCCTGTGGAGTATGCGCCCAAAACAAGAGTCAAAAGGAAAAACCAGCCAGCCTCTTACGCCCTATTGACATCCCACCTCGCCCTTGGCATACGCTTTCTATGGACTTCATCACCGATCTACCTCCATGCTCCGGATACAATACGATCCTAGTAATCGTGGACCTATTCTCCAAGATGGCGCATTTCATTCCACTCAAAGGCTTACCAACAGCAACAACTCTGGCCCGAGAATTCCTCGAAAACATAGTCCGACTGCACGGTTTTCCTTCAGTTCTCATTTCGGATCGAGGTAGTCAATTTATTTCTCATTTTTGGCGAAGTTGCTGTCGGTCGGCTCAAATTGATGTGAGACTTTCGACCAGCCACCACCCTCAAACCGACGGACAAACCGAGAGGACCAATCAAACTCTGGAACAGTATTTGCGCTGCATGCTACAACAAACTGAAAAAACTTGGAAAGATATCCTTTGGATAGCCGAATATGCCTACAATAACTCTGTCCACTCAGGAACTGGGAAGACTCCGTTTTTTCTTTTATACGGTAGTCACCCTCGAACCTCGGAGTTGGATCCACTCCAAGATCTTGGAACACCAGCAGTAGACCACCTGCATTCTACAATCACCCAAGCCTTTAAGGAAGCCGTTTCTCACCTTCAAAGGGCTAAAGAACAATACAAGAAAGGAGCAGACCAACATCGGAAGGAAGCCCCCCAATATCAAGTAGGAGATCAAGTCTGGTTATCCACCAAATATCTACCTCTAAAAGGACCACGCACATTCAACCCAAGATACCTTGGTCCCTATTCCATCACTACCATAGTAAATCCAGTAGCGGTCAAGTTGGACTTGCCCCCTCACATGAAGATACATCCGGTCTTCCACGTCTCTCTATTAAAACCAGTGCAACCTCAAACCCGACTAACTAAATCTCCAAAACCTATTCTAGTTGATGGAGAACTCGAGTTTGAAGTCAAAAGCATCCTGGATTCCAAGATCTCCAAATCTAAACTATTTTACCTGATTGACTGGAAAGGCTACGGTCCCCAAGAAAGATCCTGGGAACCTGCAGAATATGTCCACGCCCCTCGTCTAATCAAAAGATTTCATCAAACATTTCCTAACAAGCCCAAACCCCCGGAGAAGCCCGGTTTGGGAGGGGCCTTGAGGGGGGGTGCTGTCATGATCTCTGCTTCCAAAAGATCAGGACTTGCCCGACTCCCTTGGAAGCAGACCCATAACCCCCGTTCCGAGTGCCAGCCAGTCCCAATTGGGACCTTTTGGACCCTGTCCTGGCGCCAGTGGCACCAGGCTCATAAAGATGCCCAGTCCCAGCGCTGGAAGCGCCGGGCTCATAATGCTTGGGTGGACTTACCTGCAGCAGACCATGCTGCTTACTTACCTGCCAGTTGAGCCCCTGATCCTCTTCTGTTTGGGACTACTTTTCCTGTTGGGTGGGGCAGGAGCCACTCCCTAGGTTCAGAACACTGGAACTCTTCTGGAAAGCAGGAACTCTTTTCTTACCTAGGCGAGGCTGTGGAAGGAGACACCTAAGCACTACAGGAGGCTATTTAAACCACACTCGATGGATGAATCTTGCTTTGCGTTATTCTGCATTCTCTGCAGCAGAACGCTCATCGTGTCTTCTGCTTCTGATCCTGGGCCTAATGGAACAAAGGCTTACCATCCTGGAATCCAGTCTTCAGCAGCACCTGTAAAGACAAAGAAAGAACAGGTTAACACTACGGTCTTCAGTGGCAGCGCATCTCTTACCTGGTCCATCGGCTGTCACCAACGCCTCGCGCTGCATTCCGGCATCTGAAAGACAAAAGCTTACCAGCTCTTCGCACGCTCCGGAGGTCTTCGGCGCTGCATTCCGCATCTGAAAGACAAAATAAGGTGCGTTTAAAGACATTGGGCAACTTTATTACTCACGTGCCCTTACTCCTTCCCACGCCGAATCCAGTGGGTATTCCAGCACCCTTCAGCTTCTCTAAAGCTCCGAACTTGTACCTGCAAGATAAAAGGGACAGTTAGTGCGCATCGTGAAGCAGGCTACAAGCGCTTACTTACGTGCTTCCAGGCGCTTCTATTCCTCACGCGGGTTCGATCCTCAACTCTCATCAGCCCGCCATCTGCCATCGCCGGAACCCTGCAAAACAAGAGATATCATTACAAAAGACTTTTAAGACATTTGAAGTGCCCAGAACTTACCGTTCGTGCAGTTAACGACGGACAGCAGTCCTCTGAGGTCAAGAGGCCTGCACCCTTATCCAGTGAAGAAACTGGTTACGGCACCCTGCCCCGAGGCAGATGGAGAGCTCAGCGTTCACTTACCTAAGGTGAGGGCGTTAACCTTTGGGGTTCTACAGGAGATGAGAAAGGGAAGAGGAGAGAGGCACCCAATAACCCCAGTTCATTAATCCCATATTTTCTATCTGCAGACATCTTACTCTTCGAGTCAGACATACAGTGCACAGAGGTCCAGCCCAAAGAGCCAACCGTGTGTTACACATCACCTTTGAAGATACGGCATTCACCCAGTCAAGACCGGCGCCTCTGCGGGAATCAGGTGAGCGTTACAGTCTCCTACAAAACACTGTCCCTGCTGAACCAAGACAGTAAGATCCTCACAGCAATCTTGGCAAACAGACCCAGGAAAGTTATTCCCACACTGATCAATCAAGACCAGATAGGGTATGTATCAGGGAGGAATATTGCAGAGAGCCTGCGCAGACTACACCACTTCATTTATAGTATGGAAGACAACGCAGCATAGTGCGCAGTAGCTTCACAGGATGTGACTAAGGCATTCGATTACATCCACTTGATTTGGTTGTATGCCACCATGGTCATGATGAGTATAGGGCCACAGTACACACAATGGATCTAGGTCACCTGGCCCAAGCCCCGCCCACCAGGTGCCTTCCTGGTTGCCGCTTTTTTTCACCACTTAGCAAGCCCCGCCCACCTGGTACCTTCCTGCTTGCCGCTCTTTTCCCTACTTAAGGAGCCCTCCAGCCTCTTTTCATTTGCAGATGGGGAGCAGATGCAAGTGGATCTAGGCCACCTGGCCTAAGCCCTGCCCACCTGGTGACTTCCTGGTTGCCACTCTTTTTCACCACTTTGCAAGTCCCGCCCACCTGGTGCCTTCCTGATTGCCACTCTTTTTCACCACTTAGCAAGCCCCGGCCACCTGGTGCCTTCCTGGTTGCCGCTCTTTTTCACCACTTAGCAAGCCCCGCCCACCTGGTGCCTTCCTGCTTACTGCTCTTTTCCCTACTTAAGGAGCCCTCCAGCCTCTTTTCCTTTGCAGCTGGGGAGTAGGTTCAAGTGGATCTAGGTCACCTGGCCTAAGCCCTGCCCACCTGGTGCCTTCCTGGTTGGCGCTCTTTTTCACCACTTAACAAGCCCCGCCCACCTGGTGCCTTCCTGTTTGCTGCTCTTTTTCACCACTTAGCAAGCCCCGCCCACCCAGTGCCTTCCTGCTTGCCGCTCTTTTTCCTACTTAAGGAGCCCTCCAGCTTCTTTTCCTTTGCAGCTGGGGAGCAGGTGCAAGTGGATCTAGGTCACTTGACCTAATCCCTGCCCACCTGGTGCCTTCCTGGTTGCTGCTCTTTTTCACCACTTTGCAAGCCCTGCCCACCTGGTGCCTTCCTGCTTGCCGCTCTTTTCCCTATTTAAGGAGCCCTCCAGCCTCTTTTCCTTTGCAGATGGGGAGCAGGTGCAAGTGGATCTTGGTCACCTGGCCTAAGCGCCACCCACCTGGTGCATTCCTGGTTGCCGCTCTTTTTCCCTACTTAAGGAGCCCTCCAGCTTCTTTTCCTTTGCAGCTGGGGAGCAGGTGCAAGTGGATCTAGGTCACTTGACCTAATCCCTGCCCACCTGGTGCCTTCCTGGTTGCTGCTCTTTTTCACCACTTTGCAAGCCCTGCCCACCTGGTGCCTTCCTGCTTGCCGCTCTTTTCCCTATTTAAGGAGCCCTCCAGCCTCTTTTCCTTTGTAGATGGGGAGCAGGTGCAAGTGGATCTTGGTCACCTGGCCTAAGCACCACCCACCTTCTTAGCCCTGCCTCTTCCTTCCTGCTCTTAACTCTTAGATCAAGGGCGTCTGAAGCGAAGGGCAAACAAAGTAAAGGGCAATTCCTGTTTGGACCTGTTCAGACCAGGAGGACCCAGAGGTCGACCCCCTGCTCAGACAGCAGGTTAGCATGCACCAACAGGTGTTTACACGCTCTGTCCCCACAGGCCATCCCCACCCCATCTGGTCCCCCCGTGATGTTCCCTTGTGCCCCCCATTCTCACACACAGGTGTTGCCTGTTTTGCTTGATTCTTCTACCCTGCTCCCCAGCCCCCATCCTACTTCTGCAGCAGTCTGTCCTGATATATTCTAGTTTCACCATCACCGACTTGTGGCCAATGCTGGATTTGACTTTTATGGACTTAATTGATTCACGGTGCGTCACCCTTTCTCGACTCTCATGTTGGACTTCCTTTGCACCTTGTACTCATGGTGGCCCTGAAACATGCTGCTCCCATCTTCATCTTGTATCCTGGCTTGCAACATTATGTGTTACTACTGACTTCTGTAATTGTATTCACTCTCCCCTCTCGCTTCTCCACTCTTTTGACTGTTAACTATCTGTTCTCTCCTCCTTTCCCTTCTCCCTTTTCCTAACTCTTCCACTCCTCACCTTACTTTCTTCTATGCAGTTACTCTATCAGAATTGTCCCTGCACCTAGCATGATAGCAACCTCGTCTGTCTCCTACCTACCCCCCTTACTTCTCCCCCCCCGCCGCCAGCAATATCTGAAATGTCGTCAGGCCTAGTACGATAGTCGCTTGTTTTGTTCCTGCCCTCCCTTTCTGCACCCCTCTCCCTCACCTTTTGTTTTTCTCCGGCTCTACCAGAAATGTTGTCAGGCCTAGTACAGTAGTCGCCTATCTGTTTCCATTTCCTTCCCACTCTCCCCTCCCTTCCTTATCTATGTCTTACCTCTTGCACTATCTGAAATGTTGTCAGGCCGAGTACAATAGTTAATTTCACATCCTTACTGTTCATGGCCTGTAAGAATGTCATTGTATTTTCCCTTTGAAACACATTGCGTATAGGTGCAATATAAAGAAACTATCATATCATATCATACATGAAGTGGGTACAGCTAATATACACTAAACTGATGGCCAGGGTCAAGACAGGGGCATGCATTCAGACAAATGACAACTGTATAGGGGTACTAGACAGGGATGCCACCTGTCCCCTATGCTGTACATTATCGCTGCGGAACCAATAGCTGCCTATCTAAGACAAGAATATAGTGACGCTGGAATTGAAATAGATGGGGTAAAGCATATAGTGTCCATCTATGCCGATGATACGTTACTGTACCTGTGCAACCATGTGGTCAACCTACCATACATACTAGAGGTGCTTGCTAATTTTGGTGCATTGACAGGGATTAAAATAAACAAGTAATGTCTAAGTAATAAGTAATGTCTATTCCGGGGGGCGTGGCTTTGTGGCCATGTAGAGGGACGTGCCTTTGGGGAGCTCCCGTGATCCGTTCATGATCCTGCTGTATAAGAGCACCTACTGACGCCGGCGGCTGCTGAAAATATGTATAGCTGCTCATGAAGGTGCCTGGAGCGCCTTCAGAACTTTTGAGACGTTTTTAACAAATAGAAACGAAGTTTCACCCGTTACCAGATTACGGATGCCGGAGGGAGAAAGAGATACAAAATGGCCGGCTTGGCCCGAGAACAAAGGACTTTGTCCGCTTCATGACGGAATCGCTACAATTGCAGGAGGAGAGTGATCCGGCTGAAAGGCACACTGCGACGCTTTTGCAACGAGACACGCATGCTTGCGGTGTCTGAAGATCTGTGGCCCTGTGTGACCAGGCGTGTGTTGTGCCTGATGCACGCTGGAGGGACCCCTGGACTCGTTGATGCAGCGGAAGACTGGAGTAAGAAGGTGCCACCTGGGAGACGGACCGTGGCCTTGGAGGCGTTACCGAGACGCTCCGTGTGCAATGACACGGGGGCCGGTAGGCTTATAAGCCAGCCGGAGTAGGCGCGTGCGGTGCCTGGCGCATGCGGCAGGGGCCCCTGGACTGGGGGTCGGTTAGGGCTGTGTGCGGCCGAAGCGGCAGAGTGGTGAGCTGCGGTGAGACCTCCCAAGCTGGAGACTGCGGTCGCATGGGGCTGCATGCGTGTGAAATGGTGGCGATTCTCCTCCCAGCGGGACACATATAACAAAACTGGGCAGGATCGTTCCGTGTGTACGGCGGGACCCAGCGAGGCGCAGTGAACGGAGGATGGTAGCCCGATCTGGATGAAAGCCGAGAAGCAGCTGGGCAGCACACGCACATGGTCCGCTAAATGCGTTAAGCTCGCAGTCAGCTGTGCCTACGAGAAGCGCACATGGACATTAACAGTGAACCGAAATAAGCAAATGCACGAGCTAGGTGCATGGAGGATGTGAACAGATGTGCGCAGTGAGTTCGGTCGCGTGCAACGACGCGCAGAGCACGGTGCAAGTCGCAGTTGAGGGACAATACTGGTGGATGAGTGTGCGAGAGGTCACAACCCTGGTGATACTGGACTGGTGAGCAGTGACCCCAGGAGCCAGTGCCAGGCCCCTGAGGCCCATTACAGGAGTGTACACGGTAGGAAGTGACAAGGCGCTGGAGGTCGCTTGGTGCAGGGTATACCCAGCCTGTATTGTAAAAGAAGGTGGGGGTCACCGGTGTGGTGGGTCCTCCCTTAGTACCTTGATGTGGATAGGATACCGCCCCTAGCCGAAGAAATGTCCAGTAAGCCCCTGAGGGCGAAGGCCAAACAGTCCACGCTTGACGAATATACCAGGACACCGACTGGCCCGGATGGGGCCAGGAATAAGGACAAGACCTCAGCAGGGGGAATGGCCGCGGCGGGCACAAACCAGGAGGTCCTTGAGGCGATCGCGGACCTGAAAGCGGCCTGGGAAACCAAACTCCAGTTGGCTGTGACAGAACTGAAGACGGCGATGGAACTCCAAGTGGGCGCAGTACAGGAAGATGTGAATCTCCTTAGGCAGGATGTAAGGACCTTAGAGGAACGTACGGAGACTCTGGAAAGAGAGATGAGTCTAACCGTTGCGGACTATGCGACACACAAACGGGAGCTACACGCCCTGGTGCAACGGGTGGGCAATTTGGAGAATAGAGCGGAGGAGGCGGAGGGGCGTGCCCGGAGGAATAACATTCGAATTGTTGGACTGCCGGAGGGGACCGAGGGCCACAACCCTACGTAATTCATCGAAACCATGTTGTTACAAGAAATCACTGGGGGAATCCTGTCCCGGGATTTGCGGTGGAGAGAGCGAACAGGGCCCTGACAAGGAAGCCGCCGCTGGAAAATCCGCCCAGGCCACTGATTGCCAAGATCCCCAATTATCAAGACCGAGAGAAAATTCTTGAACACTTGCGTAAAGGAGGAACAATAAAGCGAGGAGCTGCAAGCATTACTGCCTACCCGGACTACACCCTTCATGTACAGCGGAGCCGTATGAACTTTGGATCGGTCAAGAGAAGATTGCAGAAAGCTGGGCACAAATATATGTTGCTCTACCCGGCCAGGCTAAAGGTTTTCCACAAGAGTAAGATGCTGTTCTTCGAGACCCCGGAAGAGTCCATGGGGTGGCTGGACACGCAATGCTGCCCCCAGGAGCCAGATGTTCAAGAAGGAGATGGAGAAGGACGAGATAAGTAAAGCTGAGAATCTGGTGGGACCTTGTTTTGTGGGACTTGAATATAGTCGATGATGTAACTGGATGGCAAGCCCGCTCTAGCTGGCAGGAAACATGATCCGGTAGCACTATAACGGTTGCACGTGGAGAGAGCCCCTCTGGGCCGATCTTTATATCCCCATTTAGAGTTTAGTTAGGTCACTGATAGTTAGGTGACACCCTGCTGGGTTCTTAATTTGGGTTTCCAAGATAGAACCAAACGCGGGGATGCCTGAGATCCAGGGATGGAGCTGGACAGTTGTTTGGGTGTGGGGTTTGGGGGGGTTTAGTTTAAATATGAGCCATGAAGGTAGACTTAGAATCAGTTATCCACTGTTGTTCGAAAGTGGGAGGGAATACTATTGATGTACCATGGGAGACCTTAAGATATTAACGTGGAATGTTAGAGGGCTCAACAGTTACCTGAAGCGTAATAAGGTTATGCTGTATTTGAAGCGACAGAAGATATACGTCGCCTTGCTGCAAGAGACACATCTGACGAGAGAGAAAATGGAATTGGTGGGGAGGAAATGGAAAGGGATAACGGTGGGTTCATCGTACTCTGCCTATGAAAGAGGGGTACTTAACTGGGTGGCGCCACATGTCCCATTTAAGTTGACTGTAAAGGTTGTGGATGCAGAGGGGAGGTTGGTTATATTGAGGGGGTTGATAGAGAACAGGGAAGTATGTATCGTTAATACATATGCCCCTAACCAAAACACAGTAGCACACTTCAGGACGTTGTGTACCAAGCTAAGTGCAAGTGTAGGGGGAGCGGTGATCTGGGGTGGGGATTTCAATTGTGTATTGAACCCAAAAGTAGACAGGTTGGATGATAAGACGGCCAAGCCCAGTCCAGCGGCCAAGGTATTGCAGACGCTGCTGACGAACATTGGCCTAGTGGATGTGTGGAGAGTGAAGCACCCTGATGAAAGGCAGTACTCACATTATTCAACCCCGCTCCAGCTGCACACGAGCTTGATTATATCTTTGCCGCTTCAGATATGGTGGCTGAGAGTATTTATGTAGACTATAGAGCCAGAGTCCTCTCGGATCACTCACCCCTGGTCCTGGGGTGGCAGTACTGCCCCCCTAGGGCGCGAATACCTACATGGCGCCTCTGGGCAGAGGCGCTCAAAGACATAGCCTTCAGGGAGGACATGAGAGATGAGATTGTTGCTTATTTTGAGGTGAACAATGGTAGTGTGAAGTCAGCGGGTACTGTATGGGAGGCCTTTAAGGTGGTGATGCGTGGGATCGCCATTGCTAAGTCTAAGGGATTACTGGGGGGAGTTTTTGCTGACCTACACAGAGTTGAGACTGAGCTGGAAAGAGAACTGGGAAGGGGCGGGGCTGATGCGGAGGCAGTAAGCAAATTGCAACAACAGTGTGTGGAATACTGGGATAGGCTCTGTAACTTGAATTACAAAAAGTACATAGAAAGGCAGCATGCAGGAGGGGACAAAACGGGCCGGCTTCTGGCGTGGTTGTACAAGAACGAAACCCCTAGGTCCCCGATTCGGACTATAATCGATGAAGAGGGTGAGACAGTAGACACCCAAGAAGGTGTAAATAAGGCATTTGCAAAATACTATAAGGCATTATATGAGGATGAGGTGGGAAGTAGTCGGGAGGAGATAGACGGAGTACTGGAGGACATAGGCCTGCCTAAGGTCAGTGAGGAGGAGAGAGAGGAGCTGGATGCACCGATCACTTTAGAGGAATTGAAAGAGATTGTAAGGCAGCTACCTACTAGCAAGGCTCCAGGAGCAGACGGGCTTCCTAGCTAATTTTATAAGGTGTATGGGGAGGAGGTGCTCCCATCCATGCTAGCTATGCTCAACGAGGCGTTTGAGGTGGGGCGGTTGCCGGAGTCGCTCAGGGAGGCGATCATAGTGCCACTCCCCAAGGCCAACAAACCGGAGCAAAGCTTCGGCTCTTACAGGCCATTGTCGATGTTGAACCAGGACAGTAAGATTTTGACAGCTGTCCTGGCCAACAGAATGCTGAGGGTAATTGGCAAATTAATTCACCCAGACCAAACGGGCTATGTCCCGAGCAGGAACATCACTCACAACCATAGACGACTCCATCGAGTGGTCGAATGGGGGTGTAGTACTGAGGATGAAATGGCAGTCGTGGCACTGGATGCAGTTAAAGCGTTTGACTCTGTCAAGTGGCCGTGGTTGTTGGCGGCTCTAGAGTGGTATGGATTGGGGCCAGGCTATATTAAATGGGCTAGGATGTTATACAGTGAACCGCTGGCCAGGGTTCGTACGGGTTCAGTAGTGTCTGGGAGGTGGCGGCTGGGCAAAGGTACGAGGCAGGGGTGCCCTTGGTCCCCGATGCTATACATCTTGGCCCTGGAGCCATTGGCAATCTACCTCAGGCATCAATATGACCCGATTGGTATTGGGGTGGGAGGGGAGACTCACCTTATATCCTTGTATGCGGATGACTTGTTACTATATTTGAAATACCCTGAAGAAAATCTTCGATATGTCCTGGAGGTAATGGAGAGGTATGCCAAGCTGTCGGGTATAGCGGTGAACCCCCAGAAATCCAGTTTGTTCCCGCTGGGTAGATACATAGGTATTCCAGTAGAAAGATTGCCGGTGCTACAGATTCCGTGGGCAGTTAGCTCTTTCCCCTACCTCGGAATAGATGTGTATCACACGACAGAGGAAGAACACAAGTGCAACACTGAAATGGCTGTCAGGAAAATCGAGAATTGCATGAGGTTTTGGGAAAGGTTGCCTTTAACAATGATGGGCCGAAGTGCTATGCTCAAAATGGTGGTTCTGCCTAAGCTTCTACCCTATTTCAACAATATCCCACACATGATACCCAAGAAGTTTTTCACTAAACTGCACAGTATGTGCAGAGAATTTTTGTGGCACGGCACCCGAAATAGAGTTGCATTATGGAAGCTGCAGAACTTCTACGAGAAAGGCGGTATTAAACTGCCCAATTTTGAAGCCTACTATGTAGCTGCGCAATTACAATACGTGGCTCAATGGCTCTCTGATGAAGAGACCCCCGAGCACAGGTTGTTCAGAGGGAACTGCACTCCTTTTTACTTGCGTGAAATTATCTGGGTGGCTGCCTTGGACATGAGGGAGCGCCCTAGAATGTTGTTGTTGGGGTGGAACATGTGGCGCCGAGCTTGCCGGATGATGGGCGATCCGTTCCCGTGTGTTCCACAGATACCGTTGGTCGCATTGACAGGGAGAGATGGGCAGCTGAGGGCAAGCATTAGGACCTATTGGGAATCAATGGGGCTAGTCACGTTGGGAGATATTTGGCAAGATGGAACTATTTTGGAGCTGGGAGAACTCGAGGAAGTGACCGGGTTACACAGAGGCCAATATGTCACTTATCCTAGGATAATACATGAGATTCGGAGCATATGGCCTGAAACTGTGCTGGCAGAAGAACCGGATGCCACTGTGGGGTTAATATATGACGCATCGGAAGGGGGGCATGAGGTCTCCAGACTGTATGAGATGTTGATGTCTAAGATTGGTAAAGACCTGGCGCACTTGCGATTAGAGTGGGAAACAGAGATGGGAGTCCCGATAGAAGATGGGGCGTGGGAACGAGCTCTGGGATATCATAAGAAGGTGTCGAGAAATGCCAGGTTCAAACAAATACAGCTATATATAACGCACAGGGCATACATGACCCCTCTCAGAATATCGAAGTTCCGAAATGTGGGGCGCCAAGCGTGCCCTAAGTGTAACGAGGAGAATGCTGACATGATACATATGTTCTGGGCGTGCCCGATTATTGAATGTTTCTGGGGAGAAGTGGCACGGAAACTGGCAGAGAGGGGGGTCACGCTCGTAATAGACTCGGCCTGGGCCTGCTTGTTGGGAGGATACCCTAGAGCCCGAAAACTTACACATGTAGCGAAATTGAAGGATTTGGCGTATGTGCTCATGAAACGACGGATCGCCATAGGATGGAAGGAATGTCATAAGCCTAGAGTGGAGGTCTGGTGGAAGGACCTACAAAAATGGGCGGAGGCTGAAACAGTGGGGTGGCAAGAGGCCATTAACACTAGTGGGGATGAGGAATTGGGCTCCCTCATGGCATGGAAATCATTAATAGCGGAAATGTTTGGGGCAGGAGTGGCTCCAGCTGAATCTGTGGACAGCGATACCCTGACACACGAGGAGGATATTGAATGTGAAGAACAGACAGGCTCATAAGGGGAGGGGGGAAGGGGAGTGCAGTGTTTATGGTTAAAATTTGTTGAGTATGTTAAATTGTGTTGATTATGTTTTGCTGGTTTGTTGTGTGGTTTGTATAAAACAAAAAAAAAAAATTAACAAAAAAAAAAGTAATGTCTATTCCCACTAGCTAAGGCAGCTACTGTGGTGGGGGAGGACCTGCCAGTCCTTCCCCTGCCATGGAGCAAGAACTCCTTCAGATACTGAGGAGTAAACATATATCACAACCCTAAACAGGAGCACAAATTTAACACAGTGAGGGCCAAAGAAGGGTTAGCGAAATCTATGTAGTTTTGGAGCAAGCTACCCCTGTCAATGGTGGGAAGGTCGGCATTACCAAAAATTGGGACACTGCCAAGAATCATGCATTGCTTCGGAAATGTCCCGAATAACATTCCAAGGCAATTCTTTCAAGGATTAGAGAAGTTATGCAGAGGCTTGTTAGGGTTAGGTTTGGGGTTAGGGTGGGGTTGGGGTTAGGGTGGGGGCTTGGGGTTAGGGTTAGGGTTGGGGCTAGGGTTAGAATAAGGGTTACATTAGGGTTAGGGTTGAGGCTAAGGGTTAGATTAAGGGTTACATTAGGGTTAGGGTTAGGGTGGGGGTGGAGGTTGGGGTTGGGGTTGGGGTTGGGGCTAGGGTTAGATTAAAGGTTACATTAGGGTTAGGGCTAGGGTTAGGGTTAGAAATAGCATGTTTTGACCACTAAAACAAAATGTAATGGAAACAATAAATGTCTTCTGGCATCCCATCTGAAATGGTATTTTTTACACAAACTTTCTTTTTTCAGTCTGAAACTTTTTGTGGCCATCAAAAAACAAAATTCCCATAAAAAACAGAATTTCAGGGAGAATGAGCCAGAATATGGCAATTTCGCTCTGTAAGCGGAGCAGGAAGTGGCAGAATTTTGCAATTTTTCGGCTGAGCAAATTATCGGCCATTTCGACCACCTCTAGTCAAGGCCATGTCATCTATGGACTTCAAAGGGAAGACGCCTGCAGCGCACAATCATCATCGTTCTAACACCTTCTCTATTTCCATTGACTTCATTGGGATCACCCACCCAAATACACAGCTCTTGCCGACTGGGAGACTCAACAGGATGAAATGTGTAAACCAAATGGTAGTGCGTTAAAAGGGCCAACGAAGGACGTATTTCTCTTGTAATGTAAAGTGGATAAAACAAAGGTGAAGGTGTCCCTTGGTTTTGTAGACAGTAGGGGAATAATTCTATTTTGATATTAGTGTTTGTACCATGCTCCGCTGCCACCATTTACAGGGTCTCTACGCACTCTGCAAGTCCTGAAAGAGAGGATGGTGGGTGAAATTAGTGGAGAGAGTGGTGAAGATGCAAGATAACTTTGCTCTTGTGTTGATGGGTGCAGGGGAGTGCTTGAGGGGATCAGGCCCGGCTCCAGGAATTTTCATCTGGGTGGGCCAGGGTTGTGATCATGGGGGCCCACAATCCATTGGGCATGGGTCTAAGAGTACCCTAAACAAAGTGCTGGCGTTGACCCAGATTTCCCAAAACCGTGATCCAGAAAAAAATGTCTTCCCAATCTGCAAAAATACATGTACACCCCGCTATAAAAAAATTCTACATAGCAAAAGAGAAGCAAGGAAAATAGATCTTCCCTTCCCATGTGCTCTCCCCTTTCTGTTATATCTGATCCTCCTTCACCTTTCACCGTCCAGTCACCTTCCTTCAGCTGCCCTAACCACCATTCCCATTTACCTCCCCTGCCACCTATTCACCCCAGAACCCAGCATGCCTTTCCTGGACTGGGTTGAGAGAATTGAGGGTGATGTCTCCTCCTCTGAAAGGGCTGAGCAGTGAGGACCCCAGTCTTTGTACCATCTCAGATGGTGTCGGGCCAACAATACCTTCCTGAGCCCTGGGGCTACTTCCAGCAGGCCCCGGAGGAGATGCTTGTGCTCCCTTCATCTTGTTATGAAAGATAGACCCCCCCACCCACCCAGAATACTTATTTCATACAAAATTACATTTTTTTTCAAACTTCTTTAAATTTCAAGAACATATATACCATGTCCAATCAATACAGGTAGTCTTGTTGATCTTAACAATATTTCGAGCACAACAACATATCCTCCAATAACATACACATGTATACAATCCTCCCTTCACCCACCCATTCCACAGCCTCCTACCTACCTCCTTTCCAAATAAACCCCCACAGTAGTCCCATTCTGAATGTCTCCCATCAATGTCATTTTAAACACAAAATTACATTTTTGTTTCATTTTTGCAGCATATTTTAAATGATTTAAGCGTTCAAGGGAGTGCTAAGGCTGTAAGTGCTGCATCAGGAGTCAGACAGTGCTGGTTGAGGGGTCTGTGGCCTCCTGGTATCGCTCCTGGTGGGGTGTGCCCCTGTACATCATTGTCTGGCGCATGCTGTTTACATAGTGGTTAAAATATGATTTGCTATTGAATAACACACTGTGGTCAATACATGTAGCCTGGATATTTTCAAAGTTAGATGTGTGTGCGTCCTAATCCCTGTGCTGCCCATCTATTAAACCATGAGTGAGGCTTTTTGGAACAGCTTATAATGCAAACTGAATCATTTCTAGGGGCGCCTACTTTTAACAGTTAAGGCATAGTGAAGTTTGAAAATATGCCAGGATCACACACTTTGGTCAAGTGGTAAAGCCATCATTTGAGCCTAGCCTGAAATGTATTAACTGGACCACACATCTTACAAGCTCAAGTTGGTACAAGTATGTGTTGTAGTTTGGCCTGGAATACCTAAAATAATACTACATTTTATACAGATTACTTTAAAAATGCACAAGTCAAATGATAAACCAACCTGACAATGCAGTCATCATTGTAGAAATATGTTGATGAAAAGATTAAGGGGGGAATTTTGTTTTGAATCCTAAATTGCACAGATCGGAATTCTCTTGTTTGCACTTTTTTGCAAAAGGGGCCATTCATAAATTTTAATTGTTTCCACCAAGTACTGGAAAAGTAAAGAGTAAAATACAGGCGAAAATCGCCTTTGCTCTTTACTTTACCACTATGGGCCTCATTACGACCCTGGCGGAAAGTGACTGACCGGACCGCAACAGCGTAAATAGCGTTTCCGCCATTGCACGAAGGAGCAAAGTGCGGCCAATCACGACCCATCGGGCACGAGCATTACGCCATGGCGGAATCCGAAAGGCTGCGATGGCGGAAATGACCCCAAAACGGCCCTTACCGCCGCCGTACGCTGCACCAGGTGCAATACCGCCACCCATCTTAGCGGTCACCGTAATGAGCGGTCACCGTAACGAGCGTGCACCGCAAATTACGGCCACCGTAAATATACGGAAACGGAAGTAAAAGCATGTGGCCGGAACGGGAAACAGCACGCCGCACAACTATAAAATCCGAATCCCAACACAACCATAAAAAATCCGACCCTGACACACATCCCAACCCGTTAGCAACCCCAGTTAAAAAAATAAATATGGGAAAGGTAGCCAAGAAAGCGTGTGACCGCAAGCGGCAGGTACACTTCTCCCGAGAGGAACTGACCGTGCTCACCGAGACCCTCCAGGAAAATTCCGCCGTCGTCTTCTCCAGTCAAATGACCAGGACGGCCCTTGCCAACAAGAAGGCCATATGGGCCCTGGTGGCACAGCGCGTAAGTGCGGTGGGGACAACACCCCGCACGCCACAGCAATGTCGCAAGCGGTGGGACGACCTGCGGATCCGCGTACGCAGCATACTTTCTGCGAACAGGAACATCGCCACAGCTACCGGGGGGGGTTCAGAGTCGCCCATCAAGTTGACCCCCTGGGAGGAAATCTGCGCCTCCACCATAGGAATGGAGAGCATAGAGGGAGTCGGAGGGATGGAGAAAGGAGTGCCGACATCCGGAGAATCAGGTAGGTTGGCCAAGAGAAACAATGCGAAATCCACAAACCACGAACATGTGCAGTACCATGTGACCCCATAGTGCAATACATACTTTGCCCTGACAGCGCCCTCTAAAAGTCAGAATGAACAAACAAATCAATCAAGAAGCCATAAACAACCCCTACATGTGCAGCATGCACCCCCTAACTGCAGGCAGCCAAATGAATGCATCCTCAATCCACACGAAAATGAGACCACCTCCAAGGCCCAGTCCCAAATCAGCCACATGTACCACCCCAATGCATTTGATACGTTGCCATTCCAAATCCGACAGACCCATAACTAACGCTCGCCCCTCTTTACTCCACCACAGGGTCCGATACCAACGACGAGCTGCAGGACACCCCTACCAGCACGCCTGCAAAGAGGGCCAGGACCAACGTCCCAAGAGCCTCCACCTCAGGTGCAAGGATCAAGACACGGCAGCAGCAGGAATCAAGTGGCAGCACACTGGAGGGGACTGCAACAGGCACCCCAGCAGCCAGCAAGTCCACAACCCCAGCACCACAGGTCCCCCCAAAGAACGTATCTGATGGCACTGCCTCTGGTGGTAGCAGCACCATAGGTGACACAGCTGTCATGCCAGCATGCTCCGACACGGAAAACAGTGCTGGCGACGTAGGTACCATCCATGACCTTTCCCAATCCCCCTGCATGTTCCATCCCCTACACCATGACGAAACCACGCAGGGGCACCCTGAAGACGACGACTGGCCAACCCCCACAAGTCCTGTGCCAAGGCAACATGTGTTGAGCAGCCCCCCTGTCACACCACCGCAAATGTCCATGGCCCAGCAGAGGCAACAGTCCCTCGACCTGCTGATCGAGCAACAGCAGGAAGCGTCCACGCTACTCAAGGACCATGCAAATGAATGCGGGGGTTCCAGGGCAGCCATGGAAACATCCACCGAGACACTCAGGGCACAAATAGAGAAAAGTAGTGAGAGCCTCAGGGGAGAAATGGAGAGAAGCACCGAGAGCCTGAGAGCACAAATGGAGAAAAGCACCGAGAGCCTGAGGGGGGAACTGCATGCGACGTCCAAAGACGTTTGTGCTGAACTTGCTGCTGTGCGCCGTGTGCTCTCGGAGCTCTCACAAACCCTCAGAGACATGCATGGACGCGAGCAGGCAGAGACATCATCCGTGGCAAGTTCCGTCCAGGGCAGCCCCCAACGCAGATCTGGCAGGAACCTGCGCTCCACGGGCAGGGGTGCCCCTGATACCCGTAGAGGGGGCTTGCAATAGCGTCTACCCACGGACAGCATGCATATTTGGACACTGGTGTTGGGGGGGGAGGTAGTAGGGTGGAGGGGGTGTGTTGGGCTTCACTGGGTGGCGGGTCCATAGGGTGTATAAATCAAATCACATTAACAATACAGCACCTCATTATCATCCAATGACATGTGTGGACATTGATATTTGCGTACGAGGCCTTCATAGGCGTACAGTCCACAATGTGCCTGTACTACACACACACAGTGCCACAGGTCCCCTTTCCGTGTAATAGGCACCATGCGTGGTTGCTAGAAGCATGCATCTATGATGCTCTGTCGGATTGCACGTACATCCTGTGCCTCATGGACTCCTTGAGGTGCCTCCACATCCCCACCCTCATCACCATCATCATCTTCAGGTGCATGCAGTACAGCGTCAGGGGGCATGGGCACATTCCTACGTATGCACATGTTGTGCAGCATGACACATGCCATGACCATCTTAGAAACCTTCTCATGGCTGTACATGAGTGCCCCGCCAGACCTGCTGAGGCTGCGGAAACGAGCCTTCAGTAGGCCGAATGCCTGTTCAATGACCACACGGGTACGTGAGTGGGCATGGTTGTAGTCCTCCTCATGCTCGTTCTGTGGGTTCCGGATTGGTGTAAGGAGCCATCTCTTCAGTGGATACCCGGCATCACCTGTATGAGACGAATTAAGGGTGTCAGTGGAATGATAGTGCTAAGTAGCCCCCCCCCCCCCCTGCAAGGTCATTGACGCATCAAATGGGCCACGATGTCATGCATGGAATGAGACTCACCGAGTAGCCAGGATCTGTGCCCTGCGTGTCGCTCCATGTAGCGTGGTATTCTTGTGTTCCTCAGGACCATAGAATCATGGGTAGATCCTGGAAATCTGGCACAACAATGCGTAAAGATCTTGTTGGAGTCACACACCATTTGCACATTGATTGAATGAAATTGTTTCCGGTTGCGGTACTGGACCTCCATGGCATGTGGGACAACCAATTCAACATGGGTGCAGTCGATGGCACCAATGCAACCCGGGATGCCGCCAAGTGCATGGAATCCCACTTTAGCGTTGGTAATCTCCTGGTACGTGCGTGGTAGTGTGATGTGGTCGTCGGCGTGCTTCAGGAGGGCATCGTGCACTTGGAAGAGTGTCCGTGAGAACAGTGGCTGTGAAATGCCATGCAACTGTCCCACTGTGTGCTGGTAGGTGCCTGTGGCCAGGAAGTGGAGTGCAGACACCACCTTCAGTAGGGGTGGGATGGCGGTTGGGCTATCTATCATGCTCACGAGGTCAGCATGTGTCATGTCCACAATGGCGATTATGGTGTCCCGGTCCAAACGGTAGAGGGTGTGGATCTGCTCAGCAGTGAGGTTGAACGGATCGGCTCGGAGGCGTGGGATTGCGGGCCGCCTGCGTGGTGGTAGTGGCAGTGCTTGTGGGCCTTGCTGACCCTGCCTTGCCCTCCTCCTCCTCCTTCTCCTCCGTCTCCCCTGTGCGCCCGGTTGTTGTACCTGTTGTTGTTCGTCGTCTTCTTGTAGTTGTAGCACTTGCAGTGCTATCTGGTACCCCAGGCCCAACATCGCTAGTCCTGCCGGTAGCATTTTGGAGTGGGAGTGGTTGTGGGAGGGGTTTGGGTCTGCAATATATGTGCTGTCGGCCTGTATGGCCTCCACCTGTGCTGATTGAATGAATCTGTGGCAGATGCAATCCCTTCTGGCCGAGCACGTCCCGCACGTAAGGCTGAATTTGGCCGCATGGCATCTTGGGATTTGAATCATGTATCAAATCCCGATGGCAGTGTGATGTACTTTGACTGATTTTCATGCTATGCTCCCATTGTTACACATGCTATGATTGCAGCCGCTTCCATACCTGTGAAGAGTCAGTGGTATGTAGGGCTCGATCGATGGCCGACCCTCATGCAGCACAGTAACGTACTTCACCGACGGGCGTGGCGTGCCATTTGTGATTGCAGCCAGTTAGCATCATGACACACAGCCGCACTACATTGATGTAATTGTGAATGCAAGCGTTCACAGAAGCCTTTTCGACGTAATGTTGCAAGTGAGGAATTCGAAGGCCAGCATTTTGGGTTTTGAAGTAGCGGCGAGGATACGCCCACAGGTCTGGCTGGAAATGTAACGTTCTATTGTAGTATGTCCTTGGGACATGGCCCATAACGAGCAGGCAATGAATGATATGAATTGAATGGGATGCGCAACAGCGTAGTGGACGATAAGGCAGGACGTTCCCAAATCCATCTTGCTTCACAACACTACAGATCCGGCCAGGGGCACAGTGGTTTTTGCGGACTGCATTACGCACAGACGCGATGGAAGTTTCACATATTATGTGAGTGAATATTCATGCATTTTCATTGCGGGATGAGGGAATGATGTGTGGATGCATGGACTGATGATTCCGTTTAGGGTCTGCCATGTACATGGGTTTTTTGATTCACTCCCCTTCCCCTGCGTTATGTGATGCAAGGCTGCCATAGTGGGACATACGTCTATCTGCCCTTGTCGGATCCTCCCTGTCTCGACGCGCCTTCATACACTTGTGTCTAGGCACGTTACTAATCCCATGTCATGGGTTCTATCTTGACGGACGCATGCACAGTAACCGACGTTGACAATGGTGTATTTAGCTCGATTGGTTTCGTTATGATTCGATACTGATTTAGGGGTGTGTATATTCCTTTGGAGTGGGCTAGCATGCATATGGGTGTGGATTTGGTGTGTTGAATGAAGATTGTAATGCATCATGAGTCCCGTAATGCAATCGGTTGATTTGTGTTTCTTTTGGGTGACAGGTATCTCCTGCCCTATTGCAGATGCCATCTCTACGCCACTCCTCCAGATGGTTTTTACTCTCGACTCCTGCAGCTTCGGGTGAATCAGTGGAGCACCATTTCGATCATATGGGACGATCGCCAATGGGCCACATGCCCTTACGCTGTACTGGTGGCTAGGTGCAACATTTCGGCCTTTCAGCTCGACTAGTGCCTGCCTCATGGGACGGACCTGCGGTTCTTGCCGCTTCCATGGTGCCTTTTGGAACGTTGATGTAGGCCCTGTGTGCCATGATGGTACAGGGCGTCACACAAGTGGAAGCCGGTCAATTATTGCAGATGCAGCCCTCGGTGATGATGGTTGTTTTGGTGGTATTTTGCAAATTGCTGTGGGGCCTTTGTCATTTGGATGTGCATTTAAATTGTATTCCGATATTTGTCGTGTTGCGTTGTTCTTTGCAGGTGATGTGGCGAATTTCGCTTTGTGGCGGTATGTATTGCGTGATGATCTGCATTGTGTTCCGCCTTCTGAGTTGAGTTGTGTGGTACAGTACTGGCCGCGTTTGCCTACGTAGCACAGTATGGTCACGGATAGGGGCTGCCATTGTGACTGTTTACATGATGTGCTGTTCAGGGGCGGGGGATTGGCTTTTGGCCGACTGGTGCCTGTCAGCCAGGTCGATTGGTGGAATGATGGGTTGTTCAGAATGTGGCTGGTCACAGGTGACTGTGTTTGCGTGCGTTTGTTGGAGGGGGACTGGGGTCATGTCCATTGGAATAGCTTCTGTATTGGTGCCATCTGTGCCCTGCAGCTCCCATCGGCCCCTCTTGGGATGAGCCTGGCTGCTCAGTCACTCTGCCGACTTGTGTGGTACATGCTTCTGCTGATGGTTGGTTTGTTTACTGGCATGAGTACAGGGCTGGTGCAATCCCCCTCAGGATGCTGTTTTGGATGTTGCCTTGCGCTGGTGGCAAGCGATGGGGGACTACTGTTGTTTTGTGTCATGTGTTCTTGATTTTCATTTTGATGTATTGTACCTTCACATGCCTGTGCTGCGTCAGTACGGCTATGGTGACATGCCGTACATGGATGCCCACTCACGGGGCGCTTTGAGCCCCTGCATGCTTTTCTACGTTGGCATGCATGGGTGAATTGTGGATTTCACTGGTTGCATAGTGTGAGTACATTGCGCCTGCCAGGAGTTGTGCAATGAGGCCAGGGAGTGGAGTACAGGCACTCAGTGGGCCATTTACGGTTGGTTCGCGTTGCCGTATTTCTCGCCATGGCGGAATGGTACTTTACGACGTGCTTGATGGCGTTCAGTACATGTCCGCTAGGGTCAGAATTCGCGTACCGTTGCGCCATGGCGGTGATTCCGGTTTTGCAAGGCGCGCGTGCGCGTACTTGGTGCAGTTAGCGTTGCCGTTCACTGCGGTGTCGCTAATGGCATCGTACTTTACGGTGACGGGTCATGATCGCAACGAGCGGTGTTCGATGGCGGTATTGCATTTCCGCCATCATTTTTCCATTTCCGCAAGGGTCGTAATGAGGCCCTATGTGTCTGGAAAAGTGTAAATCACTTCCACAATGAACAATTGTGGGAGCCATCCACAATGGATTCCTTTGGACTCAGCCCGCTTTTTCCAGGTGTAGAAGTCAGGCAGGTCCCTTAGGAATCTATTAGTTTTCCGCCAACGTAATAATACACGCTGGTGGAATACCAATTGGATTTAGCAGGGGGACCATTTTCACCTGTGAAATCATACAAAATCCTGCAGCTCATAAAAAGTGGATCTATGTGCATTTAGCGTGACTTCTTTCACTCCGCTTGACCTGGAAAATGAACCCCTATGACTGTAGCTTTATTTTCCCTATCCTGAATGGAAGCCTACAAGCTCCAGCATAGCCATTAATGAGAACTTACAAAAAATCTCATACAGACACAAAGTGAAATGAAATGCATTAATATTGATATTGATATTTTATTTGTATAACACCCGTACACACATGTTTCAGAGCGTGACAAGGCAATGGAGGGGAACATGGGAGAACAAAAACTATCTTACATGGCCAAGTGACATTGAGAACGCGCAAGTGCATGATAAGTGCATGACACGGGTTAATATTTTACGGGTGCTCATGTTTCATTTCCAGCACTGCCTAAACACCCAGCACCCAGGATTTACATCATGCTTTCCAAACAAATCCCACAACACACATGACATATTCTGTTTACATGCAAACCCTGTAAAGTTACTCAAACAGAATGAGGTTATCAAGTCAGTACTTATCAGTTTGAATCATGAAACATTCTGTCAGAGTAGACAAGGCTTCCAAACAAAGATACATTCTATTTAGGTCGGAGCCCCACTGGTAAGTATGCATGAGAAGATCTGAAACTGGTCAATATTTGCCAACCTAACCGTATCATTTTCAGGTAGGGCCTTGTTGAACCAGCTCAGTGATGTGCAACTTGATTTCCTAGGAGTAGCAAGCAAGATTCCCACATCTGGGCATATACACATTCACTTAGGGATGCACATGGAAGCCAACATGCGTTGGCAAAGCTAACAGCTTTGGCTTTTCATTAGGCATGTAAAGGCATTTGCCAGGCACTGCCATTAGGGTAGCACCTGGTCATAAGATGGGAACAGCTGGAAAATGGTGCCAGTAACTGGGCATATGATGGCATTGCCTGGCAAATGTCTGCTAATACCTATACGCAACCTAAAACTGCTGGCATTGTGATTGCTTGTTTAAGACAGGACTTCAGTGCAAGTCACAGAGGCATTGACAAATATATTGCTTATATAATCAACTGGCTGAAGACACACATGAAGAGAAGTGCACTACACTAGGAGCTCATTTACAGAGGCAATTAAAGGCATGGTCTAGTAAAAATATTTATTGTCCCTACGGGTCGGCCATGTTTTTTTAAGCCTAAGTGGCTCGATTTTAGAAAACTTTCCTATGGACCTTACCCGAGTTTTCGTCCATTAAACGCACGCGAAAACAAGCACCAGGAAGCCGCCATTTTGTGATAATCCTATCACTTGCCGCATCGCCCTGGCTGACCTGCTTTTGCGGCACTAAATCAATTCCCCCGCCCCTGAGCCTGTCATCAGCAGACTCGTACAACCCATTTCCCAACGCCAAAGCACGTCTCATGTCAACAATCGCTGCGCCTCAGCTAATGACGTGTCGCCATGGAAATGGCAGGACGCCTCTTTCCTCAATAAGTATAAACAGACCGTTTCACAACACACAGCAGCAGATTTTCGATTCCATTCCTCTCTCTGTGTTACTTTGAGTATTCTGTGACTCGTTTCAGTGCTCTGGTCAGCTACCTTTGTTGCTTGTAGCCCGTGTGAACAGATACCAGTACCACCGCTATAAATTATTTTAGTTTGTTTAACTCACAATGGCTACTATAATGCCCTACATGTACGAGCCCGAGTATACCGAGGAGGAACTACTGGAAAGGGAAGCACGCGAAAACGATGGGGATTCGGACGGCAGTTGGCAGGACGAATCAACAGATGAAGAGCCTGGGCCTAGTCGCATGGACGGCGTCTCCACCTGGTGCACATGCAATCGGTGCAAGCTAATGCCGACCGAGGAGGAGAACTGCTGCTGCCGAGAAAACTCGGGATGCCTGGCCTACATTTCGGAAGGCGAGCCACGACCGCAATGCATCACCGAGCTGCCAGACTTCAGGGCAGCCTGCCTCACACTGGCCGTGTTGAGGATAATGATGGTGCTTATGCACGAACTTCGCGCAACTGTTCGTCCTCGTAATCCGAGTAACGAGTAAGTATACTCTGCTTGTCATGCCACTCCTATTTCATGTTCTTCTACTATATCCAAAATTACATCTACATATCATTGTAACGCATGTAAGTCGTTCAATAGTGTGCATTGTCTAGATAGCATTTGTCCGTGCAGAATGCCATTAGTTACAAGAATTGTCATTGACAACAAACGTTTATTAAACTTATCTTGGTCATTTAAAAACAGTTTGTTTCATTCATTTTCACAGGTGGTACAGGCCGGTGGCCTATCGTTCCTTTACATGGTGGCTCCACAGGAGGCGTGGACACCGCGTTCGAAGAGTGATACCCGCCTGTGCCGTTCGTGCTATTAGAGAAACGTTCCCGAGTGACAGCGGTCAGTACAGGAGATTTTCTCTCGCTGTGCTGCAACCTGACCTTTATAATCTTTAAAGTCTTGTATTTTTGTGTCATTAAAATAAGATACAAAATAAAACACCACATATATTTTAACAATGGTTGTTTCGATTTTTTAAATGAATCAAGTGTGTCTCCATTCAAGGATGGACGTCAGACATCTGTGCTCCGAATGGGTGAAGGTCTGGTCGCTGTGAAGCAGGGTGGTCCCTATCTATCTAAGCTAATATAACATATTCTCAATAATGCATGCACTAAATAACACTTGTTCAAAGTCTTTCAGTAGGTTATGTCTCTATAAAAGTCACACATATATCTATACTAACAATTACCATTGGATTATACAGGCCTTAGGTCCTTGACCACTATAATACACCGGTTGAAGTGTGGGTCTGTGCTCACAAGAATCTCTGGTATGTGGCATTTGTTATTGATAAGCAACGATATACTATCATTGATATAAAGGCGATATACTATATATTGATATAAAGGCGGTTCGTGCCAGTGGATGATCGCTGGCATGGGGGGCTGTCAGGGGCGCGAAAGGCCAAGGTGCCAAAGTACATGTACACTTCAAAAGGTATCCCACACCAAGGGGCCATCGGTCACATTGCCTCCTCAGACCCCGTGTCTCCAGTCAAGCCTCCCCTTGAAGCAGGCCGCCCCCTGCAATCCACATAAGTGTGTCTCCATTCAGCAGTCTTCCTGTGCCTTATCTTCACGCCCCAGGCCCATCCAACCCACCCCCCTCTATCAAAGGCGGTTCGCGCCAGTGGATGAGCGCTGGCATGGGGGGCTGTCAGGGGCGCGAAAGGTCAAGGTGCCAAAGTACATGTTTACTTCAAA
Source organism: Ambystoma mexicanum (assembly GCF_040938575.1). Classification (NCBI taxonomy): domain Eukaryota; kingdom Metazoa; phylum Chordata; class Amphibia; order Caudata; family Ambystomatidae; genus Ambystoma; species Ambystoma mexicanum. The sequence goes on from NC_090941.1 coordinate 1,086,593,558, forward strand.
AGGTATCCCACGCCAAGGGGCCATCGGTCACATGGCCTCCTCAGACCCCGTGTCTCCAGCCAGGCCTCCCCTTGAAGCAGGCCGCCCCCTGCAATCCACATAAGTGTGTCTCCATTCAGCAGTCTTCCTGTGCCTTATCTGCACGCCCCAGGCCCATCCATCCCACCCACCCTCTATCAAAGGCGGTTCGCGCCAGTGGATGCGCGCTGTCAGGGGCGCGAAAGGCCAAGGTGCCAAACTACATGTACACTTCAAAAGGTATCCCACGCCAAGGGGCCATCGGTCACATGGCCTCCTCAGACCCCGTGTCTCCAGCCAGGCCTCCCCTTGAAGCAGGCCGCCCCCCTGCAATCCACATAAGTGTGTCTCCATTCAGCAGTCTTCCTGTGTCTTATCTGCACGCCCCAGGCCCATCCATTCCACCCACCCTCTATCAAAGGCGGTTCACGCCAGTGGATGCGCGCTGTCAGGGTCGCGAAAGGCCAAGGTGCCAAACTACATGTACACTTCAAAAGGTATCAAATGCCAAGGGGCCATCGGTCACATGGCCTCCTCAGACCCTGTGTCTCCAGCAAGGCCTCCCCTGGAAGCAGGCCGCCCCCCCCTGCAATCCACATAAGTGTGTCTCCATTCAGCAGTCTTCCTGTGCCTTATCTGCACGCCCCAGGCCCATCCATCCCACCCCCCTCTATAAAAGGCGGTTCGCGCCAGTGGATGTGCGCTGTCAGGGGCGCGAAAGGCCAGGGTGCCAAACTACATGTACACTTCAAAAGGTATCAAACGCCAAGGGGCCATCGGTCACATGGCCTCCTCAGACCCCGTGTCTCCAGCCAGGCCTCCCCTTGAAGCAGGCCGCCCCCCTAAAACCATGACATACATACGTCATTCATTCACAAACACACCCCTGTTTCTAATACTTTATAAACTACTTGATATGTCTCATGAGAACATCTTTGTGCTTTGCAAGTCAACTCCTGAACGTGCTACCTGGCAACCACTGAGATCTACGCTAATCTGCTCGTCGTCGTGCTATCCGTGAACTTCTGTGACCGCTTAGAGCAAACCCATCAGTGTGCTACCTGTGGCCACCCACCTATTCTCCTGCAACATACTGCTCTGCTTGCTGAATCCGACTGTTTGTTGGTCAAGGTAAGGCCATGTATCCTAGTCATATTTCGCAGATTTTTAAATTTCTATCTATTTGCGAGTAGAGTACACAATAGTGCTATGTTTATTGGTCTCATTGCTATTGACTTGAGTTTCCATTTGCCCACCCCTAGCCTTGACTAGGGGACTGAAAATGAATCTACAGGGACTGGCCACAAAGTCCAGATGAGGGTGTATTAAGAGCTATGCTTTTTCCTTTCTTATTGGTGCTTTTGTTTTCACACCTTAACCTACCTTTCTTCAGTGCAGTGTCTGGGACCTGTTTTTCACATGTTCTGTTTTTGAGCCCAGTCACAGGCCTCAGAGAAGGCCGGTGCCCTTTGAGGCCTGAATGCTTCCTCCGCCAGTAGCAGGGCCCCAGGGCTTCTGACAGCAGCAGAGGCCCTGTGAGGAGTGGCCTCGAGCGATCAGGTGGGCTCAGCTGAGCCACCTCCACTGGCCTGGGTCCTGTTCCTGGGGCTCCCAGCTCTGTCTGCCTTGACCTCTCCATGCCCCCTGATCCAGGGCTCAACTGCTGCCGTCGCCGTGCCAACGGAACCCTCAGGCTGGGCAGAGCATTGTGAAATGACAGCCTCCCCTCCCCCGCCGCTGGGGCCTGGGCCCAGGGCTGGGAGCTTGCAAGGCAAAGACACACCTCAGCTCAGCTTCTCCTGAGCTGCTCCAGAGCTCGACCCCCCGGGGCCCCGGGGCCCCAGGGCTGGGGCTCAGAGCAGGGAAGGGCGTTTTATTGGAATGTCCTTTCCTTCTTGATGATTCCTACAAACCATTTTAAGCTCTGTACATCGACAAGAGCAACATGTGTCATGCCATTTGGGACATGCTGTTTGCATGTCTAGCTCCACAAAAACCCTCCTCAGCATATTTCCGAGGCATCAAGGATGAACCAAGAAAAGTGCAGGGCCCTGACAAATCTGCTTCACTGTCCCAGCTTTAACAGACATCTGAGTGTCACACTACATGGCCGGTCCTGCCAGGGCAACAGCAGGGGAAGCTTCACTCACACAGTGCTACAGCATGGGCTTCCCTCCTACTGAACGGGTGCAGCAGGACAAACTCCTGTCACAGCGAATGGGCGCAAGAACACTGCAAGCTTCACTCACACATGGTCTGGCTTCCGACAGCAAAGCAAGCCTCCCAAATTGCACATACTGCACTGTAAAGGGTTAGGCTTTGGACAGCAGAGCTATCCCTCTGCATCACACATACTGGACACCCTAAAGGGCCTCCTCCAGATTGAATTGTTACTGGATCGCCGTCCTATCCCCCTGCCCCAAACCTCTCCCATTGACTGTCAGCATGCTTCTCCTTACCTTCCTGCAGATACAGCACCCCTCTAGGCCTAACGGATGGCACACCAAGCTTCACGGGGCACTTTAAGGTATTCCAGTCTCCACCTTTTATCTGTCCTGCTCCTCATTTCACCACGAAGAACCACTGGCAGTATTTCAACATCATTTTGAAACTGAAGTTATGGAACAGCTACAAAACCAGGGGAATGGCGCGGCAGGGGATTTCATTCCATTTCATTCTGTCCTTTGGCTGTGTGCGCAGTGTCAGAAGAGTTTGAGGACTGCAGAAGACACTGGAATAGATTTCTGGGCGAAAGCGCCAGAGATTCTGGCCCCTGCCCCGATCGCCTTACAAACGCCTGGCGGGCTTTGCCCTGGCGGGCAAATGTCTGAGTTGGACACTCAGCGCAGTACCTGAGCAAATTAGAGTGAGGTTTCACTTAGGGACAAGCCTGACAACCTATGTACTATGGCAGCTGAATGGGGGCATGGGGTCCTCATGTCTCAGGGATCTGCTTCTCTTATCCAAAACATCTTGCCTCCCATCAGCATTAGCCCCTAGCATATGGTAATGAGTGGAGTCTCTACACTTCCCCCGTTGCACATTTGTCGATTCCCAGAGCTCTGTGGCAGACAGGGTAAATGTATCTATGTGTGAGAGAGAGAGGGAGCCAGATAGAGAGAGAGAAAGAGAGAGAGAGGGGGAGCAGGCTCTGACAGTCACAATGAGAGAAAAGTGAAGTTGCATCCCCTCAAGCACTCCCCTGCACCCATCAACACAACAGCAAAGTTAGCTTGCATGTTCCCCGTTCTCCCCACTAACCCACCCACCCACCCTCCTCTCTTTCAGGACTTGCAGAGTGCCTAGAGACCCTGGAAATGATGGCAGCGGAGCATGGTACAAACACAAATATCAAAATTGAACTATTCCCCTACTGTCTACAAAACCAAGGAACTACTTCACCTTTGTTTTTTTCCACTTCACATTACAAGAGAAAGACGTCCTTCGTTGGCCCTTTTTACGCACTACCATTCGGTCTACACATTTCATCCTGTTGAGTCTCCCAGTCGGCAAGAGCTATATATTTGGGTGGGTGATCCCAATGAAGTCAATGGAAATAGAGAAGGTGTTAGAACAGTGATGATTGTGTGCTGCAAGTGTCTTTCCCTTGAAGTCCATAGATATCATGGCCTTGACTAGGGGGTGGTCGAAGTGGCCGATAATTTGCTCAGCAGAAAAAATGCAGAATTTTGGGCAAATTCTGCCACTTCGCCTGCTCTGCCCACAGAGAGAAATTGCCAATTTCAGGCTTTTTCTCCCTGAAATTCGGTTTTTTATGGGAAATGTTTTTTGGTGGCCACAAGAAGTTTCAGACTGAAAACAGATAGTTTGTGAAAAAAACACCATTTCAGATGGTTTCCCAGAAGACATTGATTTTTTCCATTAAATTTTGTTTTAGCGGTCAAAAACATGATATTTCAGGGAAAAAACACATTTCAGGAAGCAAAATCTGCATAGAAAATTGGCACAACAGCTAAAAAATGTCCCTGCAGACAGAACAGAGCTGGAGGCGAATTTAGGCAATATCGTTGCACCAGTAGTGAGGGTAACTTTGCCCACCCCTAGCCTTGACTAGGGGACTGAAAATGAATCTACAGGGACTGGCCACAAAGTCCAGATGAGGGTGTATTAGGAGCTATGCTTTTTCCTTTCTTATTGGTGCTTTTGTTTTCACACCTTAACCTACCTTTCTTCAGTGCAGTGTCTGGGCCCTGTTTTTCACATGTTCTGTTTTTGAGCCCAGTCACAGGCCTCAGAGAAGGCCGGTGCCCATTGAGGCCTGAATGCTTCCTCCGCCAGTAGCAGGGCCCCAGGGCTTCTGACAGCAGCAGAGGCCCTGTGAGGAGTGGCCTCGAGCGATTAGGTGGGCTCAGCTGAGCCACCTCCACTGGCCTGGGTCCTGTTCCTGGGGCTCCCAGCTCTGTCTGCCTTGACCTCTCCATGCCCCCTGCTCCAGGGCTCACCTGCTGCCGTCGCCGTGCCAGCGGAACCCTCAGGCTGGGCAGAGCATTGTGAAATGACAGCCTCCCCTCCCCCGCCGGGGCCTGGGCCCAGGGCTGGGAGCTTGCAAGGCAAAGACACACCTCAGCTCAGCTTCTCCTGAGCTGCTCCAGAGCTCGACCCCCCGGGGCCCCGGGGCCCCAGGGCTGGGGCTCAGAGCAGGGAAGGGCGTTTTATTGGAATGTCCTTTCCTTCTTGATGATTCCTACAAACCGTTTTAAGCTCTGTACATATAGAAAAGCAACATGTGTCATGCCATTTGGGACATGCTGTTCACATGTCTAGCTCCACAAAAACCCTCCTCAGCATATTTCCGAGGCATCAAGGATGAACCAAGAAAAGTGCAGGGCCCTGACAAATCTGCTTCACTGTCCCAGCTTTAACAGACATCTGAGTGTCACACTACATGGCCGGTCCTGCCAGGGCAACAGCAGGGGAAGCTTCACTCACACAGTGCTACAGCATGGGCTTCCCTCCTACTGAATGGGTGCAGCAGGACAAACTCCTGTCACAGCGAATGGGCGCAACAACACTGCAAGCTTCATTCACACATGGACTGGCTTCCGACAGCAAAGCAAGCCTCCTACATTGCACATACTGCACTGTAAAGGGTTAGTCTTTGGACAGCAGAGCTATCCCTCTGCATCACACATACTGGACACCCTGAAGGGCCTCCTCCAGATTGAATTGTTACTGGATCGCCGTCCTATCCCCCTGCCCCAAACCTCTCCCATTGACTGTCAGCATGCTTCTCCTTACCTTCCGGCAGATACAGCACCCCTCTAGGCCTAACGGATGGCACACCAAGCTTCACGGGGCACTTTAAGGTATCCAGTCTCCACCTTTTATCTGTCCTGCTCCTCATTTCACCACGAAGAACCACTGGCAGTATTTCAACATCATTTTGAAACTGAAGTTATGGAACAGCTACAAAACCAGGGGAATGGCGCGGCAGGGGATTTCATTCCATTTCATTCTGTCCTTTGGCTGTGTGCGCAGTGTCAGAAGAGTTTGAGGACTGCAGAAGACACTGGAATAGATTTCTGGGCGAAAGCGCCAGAGATTCTGGCCCCTGCCCCGATCGCCTTACAAACGCCTGGCGGGCTTTGCCCTGGCGTGCAAATGTCTGAGTTGGACACTCAGCGCAGTACCTGAGCAAATTAGAGTGAGGTTTCACTCAGGGACAAGCCTGACAACCTATGTACTATGGCAGCTGAATGGGGGCATGGGGTCCTCATGTCTCAGGGATCTGCTTCTCTTATCCAAAACATCTTGCCTCCCATCAGCATTAGCCCCTAGCATATGGTAATGAGTGGAGTCTCTACACTTCCCCCGTTGCACATTTGTCGATTCCCAGAGCTCTGTGGCAGACAGGGTAAATGTATCTATGTGTGAGAGAGAGAGGGAGCCAGATAGAGAGAGAGAAAGAGAGAGAGATAGGGGGGGGGAGCAGGCTCTGACAGTCACAATGAGAGAAAAGTGAAGTTGCATCCCCTCAAGCACTCCCCTGCACCCATCAACACAACAGCAAAGTTAGCTTGCATGTTCCCCGTTCTCCCCACTAACCCACCCACCCACCCTCCTCTCTTTCAGGACTTGCAGAGTGCCTAGAGACCCTGGAAATGATGGCAGCGGAGCATGGTACAAACACAAATATCAAAATAGAACTATTCCCCTACTGTCTACAAAACCAAGGAACTACTTCACCTTTGTTTTTTTCCACTTCACATTACAAGAGAAAGACGTCCTTCGTTGGCCCTTTTTACCCACTACCATTCGGTCTACACATTTCATCCTGTTGAGTCTCCCAGTCGGCAAGAGCTATATATTTGGGTGGGCGTTCCCAATGAAGTCAATGGAAATAGAGAAGGTGTTAGAACGGTGATGATTGTGTGCTGCAAGTGTCTTTCCCTTGAAGTCCATAGATATCATGGCCTTGACTAGGGGGTGGTCGAAGTGGCCGATAATTTGCTCAGCAGAAAAAATGCAGAATTTTGGGCAAATTCTGCCACTTCGCCTGCTCTGCCCACAGAGAGAAATTGCCAATTTCAGGCTTTTTCTCCCTGAAATTCGTTTTTTTATGGGAAATGTTTTTTGGTGGCCACAAGAAGTTTCAGACTGAAAACAGATAGTTTGTGAAAAAAACACCATTTCAGATGGTTTGCCAGAAGACATTGATTTTTTCCATTAAATTTTGTTTTAGCGGTCAAAAACATGATATTTCAGGGAAAAAACACATTTCAGGAAGCAAAATCTGCATAGAAAATTGGCACAACAGCTAAAAAATGTCCCTGCAGACAGAACAGAGCTGGAGGCGAATTTAGGCAATATCGTTCCACCAGTAGTGAGGGTAACTTTGCCCACCCCTAGCCTTGACTAGGGGACTGAAAATGAATCTACAGGGACTGGCCACAAAGTCCAGATGAGGGTGTATTAAGAGCTGTGCTTTTTCCTTTCTTATTGGTGCTTTTGTTTTCACACCTTAACCTACCTTTCTTCAGTGCAGTGTCTGGGCCCTGTTTTTCACATGTTCTGTTTTTGAGCCCAGTCACAGGCCTCAGAGAAGGCCGGTGCCCTTTGAGGCCTGAATGCTTCCTCCGCCAGTAGCAGGGCCCCAGGGCTTCTGACAGCAGCAAGGGCCCTGTGAGGAGTGGCCTCGAGCGGTCGGGTGGGCTCAGCTGAGCCACCTCCACTGGCCTGGGTCCTGTTCCTGGGGCTCCCAGCTCTGTCTGCCTTGACCTCTCCATGCCCCCTGCTCCAGGGCTCACCTGCTGCCGTCGCCGTGCCAACGGAACCCTCAGGCTGGGCAGAGCATTGTGAAATGACAGCCTCCCCTCCCCCGCCGGGGCCTGGGCCCAGGGCTGGGAGCTTGCAAGGCAAAGACACACCTCAGCTCAGCTTCTCCTGAGCTGCTCCAGAGCTCGACCCCCCGGGGCCCCGGGGCCCCAGGGCCCCAGGGCTGGGGCTCAGAGCAGGGAAGGGCGTTTTATTGGAATGTCCTTTCCTTCTTGATGATTCCTACAAACCGTTTTAAGCTCTGTACATATAGAAAAGCAACATGTGTCATGCCATTTGGGACATGCTGTTCACATGTCTAGCTCCACAAAAACCCTCCTCAGCATATTTCCGAGGCATCAAGGATGAACCAAGAAAAGTGCAGGGCCCTGACAAATCTGCTTCACTGTCCCAGCTTTAACAGACATCTGAGTGTCACACTACATGGCCGGTCCTGCCAGGGCAACAGCAGGGGAAGCTTCACTCACACAGTGCTACAGCATGGGCTTCCCTCCTACTGAACGGGTGCAGCAGGACAAACTCCTGTCACAGCGAATGGGCGCAACAACACTGCAAGCTTCACTCACACATGGTCTGGCTTCCGACAGCAAAGCAAGCCTCCCAAATTGCACATACTGCACTGTAAAGGGTTAGGCTTTGGACAGCAGAGCTATCCCTCTGCATCACACATACTGGACACCCTGAAGGGCCTCCTCCAGATTGAATTGTTACTGGATCGCCGTCCTATCCCCCTGCCCCAAACCTCTCCCATTGACTGTCAGCATGCTTCTCCTTACCTTCCTGCAGATACAGCACCCCTCTAGGCCTAACGGATGGCACACCAAGCTTCACGGGGCACTTTAAGGTATTCAGTCTCCACCTTTTATCTGTCCTGCTCCTCATTTCACCACGAAGAACCACTGGCAGTATTTCAACATCATTTTGAAACTGAAGTTATGGAACAGCTACAAAACCAGGGGAATGGCGCGGCAGGGGATTTCATTCCATTTCATTCTGTCCTTTGGCTGTGTGCGCAGTGTCAGAAGAGTTTGAGGACTGCAGAAGACACTGGAATAGATTTCTGGGCGAAAGCGCCAGAGATTCTGGCCCCTGCCCCGATCGCCTTACAAACGCCTGGCGGGCTATGCCCTGGCGGGCAAATTTCTGAGTTGGACACTCAGCGCAGTACCTGAGCAAATTAGAGTGAGGTTTCACTCAGGGACAACCCTGCCAACCTAAGTACTATGGCAGCTGAATGGGGGCATGGGGTCCTCATGTCTCAGGGATCTGCTTCTCTTATCCAAAACATCTTGTCTCCCATCAGCCTTAGCCCCTAGCATATGGTAATGAGTGGAGTCTCTACACTTCCCCCGTTGCTCATTTGTCGATTCCCAGAGCTCTGTGGCAGACAGGGTAAATGTATCTATGTGTGAGAGAGAGAGGGAGCCAGATAGAGAGAGAGAAAGAGAGAGAGAGGGGGGGGGGAGCAGGCTCTGACAGTCACAATGAGAGAAAAGTGAAGTTGCATCCCCTCAAGCACTCCCCTGCACCCATCAACACAACAGCAAAGTTAGCTTGCATGTTCCCCGTTCTCCCCACTAACCCACCCACCCACCCTCCTCTCTTTCAGGACTTGCAGAGTGCCTAGAGACCCTGGAAATGATGGCAGCGGAGCATGGTACAAACACAAATATCAAAATAGAACTATTCCCCTACTGTCTACAAAACCAAGGAACTACTTCACCTTTGTTTTTTTCCACTTCACATTACAAGAGAAAGACGTCCTTCGTTGGCCCTTTTTATGCACTACCATTCGGTTTACACATTTCATCCTGTTGAGTCTCCCAGTCGGCAAGAGCTATATATTTGGGTGGGTGATCCCAATGAAGTCAATGGAAATAGAGAAGGTGTTAGAACGGTGATGATTGTGTGCTGCAAGTGTCTTTCCCTTGAAGTCCATAGCTATCATGGCCTTGACTAGGGGGTGGTCGAAGTGGCCGATAATTTGCTCAGCAGAAAAAATGCAGAATTTTGGGCAAATTCTGCCACTTCGCCTGCTCTGCCCACAGAGAGAAATTGCCAATTTCAGGCTTTTTCTCCCTGAAATTCGGTTTTTTATGGGAAATGTTTTTTGGTGGCCACAAGAAGTTTCAGACTGAAAACAGATAGTTTGTGAAAAAAACACCATTTCAGATGGTTTGCCAGAAGACATTGATTTTTTCCATTAAATTTTGTTTTAGTGGTCAAAAACATGATATTTCAGGGAAAAAACACATTTCAGGAAGCAAAATCTGCATAGAAAATTGGCACAACAGCTAAAAAATGTCCCTGGAGACAGAACAGAGCTGGAGGCGAATTTAGGCAATATCGTTCCACCAGTAGTGAGGGTAACTTTGCCCACCCCTAGCCTTGACTAGGGGACTGAAAATGAATCTACAGGGACTGGCCACAAAGTCCAGATGAGGGTGTATTAAGAGCTATGCTTTTTCCTTTCTTCTTGGTGCTTTTGTTTTCACACATTAACCTACCTTTCTTCAGTGCAGTGTCTGGGCCCTGTTTTTCACATGTTCTGTTTTTGAGCCCAGTCACAGGCCTCAGAGAAGGCCGGTGCCCTTTGAGGCCTGAATGCTTCCTCCGCCAGTAGCAGGGCCCCAGGGCTTCTGACAGCAGCAGAGGCCCTGTGAGGAGTGGCCTCGAGCGATCAGGCAGGCTCAGCTGAGCCACCTCCTCTGGCCTGGGTCCTGTTCCTGGGGCTCCCAGCTCTGTCTGCCTTGACCTCTCCATGCCCCCTGCTCCAGGGCTCACCTGCTGCCGTCGCCGTGCCAACGGAACCCTCAGGCTGGGCAGAGCATTGTGAAATGACAGCCTCCCCTCCCCCGCCGGGGCCTGGGCCCAGGGCTGGGAGCTTGCAAGGCAAAGACACACCTCAGCTCAGCTTCTCCTGAGCTGCTCCAGAGCTCGACCCCCCGGGGCCCCAGGGCTGGGGCTCAGAGCAGGGAAGGGTGTTTTATTGGAATGTCCTTTCCTTCTTGATGATTCCTACAAACCGTTTTAAGCTCTGTACATATAGAAAAGCAACATGTGTCATGCCATTTGGGACATGCTGTTCACATGTCTAGCTCGGTCTCTCGGCTTCCGACAGCAAAGCAAGCCTCCCAAATTGCACATACTGCACTGTAAAGGGTTAGGCTTTGGACAGCAGAGCTATCCCTCTGCATCACACATACTGGACACCCTGAAGGGCCTCCTCCAGATTGAATTGTTACTGGATCGCCGTCCTATCCCCCTGCCCCAAACCTCTCCCATTGACTGTCAGCATGCTTCTCCTTACCTTCCTGCAGATACAGCACCCCTCTAGGCCTAACGGATGGCACAGCAAGCTTCACGGGGCACTTTAAGGTATTCAGTCTCCACCTTTTATCTGTCCTGCTCCTCATTTCACCACGAAGAACCACTGGCAGTATTTCAACATCATTTTGAAACTGAAGTTATGGAACAGCTACAAAACCAGGGGAATGGTGGCAGGGGGATTTCATTCCATTTCATTCTGTCCTTTGGCTGTGTGCGCAGTGTCAGAATAGTTTGAGGACTGCAGAAGACACTGGAACAGATTTCTGGGCGAAAGCGGCAGAGATTCTGGCCCCTGCCCCGATCGCCTTAGGAACGCCTTACAAACGCCTGGCGGGTTTTGCCCTGGCGGGCAAATGCCCCAGCTTGACACTCAGCACAGTACCTGAGGAAATTAGAGTGAGGTTTGACTTAGGGACAAGCCTGCCAACCTACATACTACGGCAGTTGAATGGGGCATGGGGTCCTCATGTCTCAGGGATCTGCTTCTCTTATCCAAAACATCTTTCCTCCCATCATCCTTAGCACCTAGCATATGGTAATGAGTGGAGTCCCTATACTTCCCCCTTTTCACATTTCTCAATTCCCAGATCTCTGTGGCAGACAGGGCAAATGTATCTATGTGAGAGAGAGAGGGAGCCAGAGAGAGTGAGAGAGAGAGAGAGAGGGGGAGCAGGCCCCGACAGTCACAATGAAAGAAAAGTGAAGTTGGATCCCCTCCAGGTCTGGCTCCAGCAGGGGGACAGGGGGGCCAGGCCCTCCCCCAGAGCTGGCCCCTGTCCCCCTCTAGAAAGGAGGCCATGTCAGTGGTGTTATACACCATTGGTAACCAAGGGAGTGGGGGTGGATGTCACTGTAAACATTCGGCAGCAACCTCAGAGACATCATTCTGAGAGGCTGAATTGCAGGTGGTCTGGCCAGGATTTGTTTTCTTGCCCTAGACAATGATTTATGCCACACAGCCATAAAAGTACAAATGACCAAGGAGATGGATGACCGCTCACGCCTCCTAGTGAAGTAGCACTTATTCAAGCAGGCTGCCTACAACTATTTTATCACACCTAAAATCACAATTCTGGTTTCTGTAATTTAAACTATGTCATATTTTGAGGGAATCTAGTGGTTTTTCACATCATGCTTAATAAAATGGTTAACTATATCAAACAATAAATGAGAGGCAAAGTTGCTTGAACACAGATTTCTACAGAAGGTGCGTCAACTGACTGGGGGCTCTTACAAATTACATTCAAAGTATATATTCTGCTGCATTAACTACTTGAGTATAAGTGAAAAGATAAGGTTGGTGTTAACAAAAATGTAATTCTGGAGGAGAGAGTGTAGTAAAATCAAAAAGTGATAAATGCAAGGCTTTGAATTAAACATTACCACTACCGGTGCTCTGCGCTGCATTCCATGCCATCATTCTGTAGTATGTCTGTGCGATTAGAGAAGGGGCCAAGCTATTAGCAAATGACATTTGGTGCTGCCACCAAAAGGTGCAGTTCATTCTCAATTGCTAGGCTGTGTTCCATCTGCACTGGAACACAAGCAACCATATGAATGTTTAGGGGTCTAGCATTTTGGGAAGGGCTTCTGACATTAGTGACAGGGCCAAGGCTGATATGCAAACAATGGTATGGAAGGCTGGCCAGAGCAATGACGGTGGTTCTAATTGATTCAGAGACCTTTTACCTATTAGGTACAACCAGAACGCATGCTGTGGAACACAGATAGGATGGCAATGAAATGTGAAGAGAAACACACATCCAATAGGTGTGTTTGGTCATTTACCCACCTAACGACTAGCCATGGCTATGTCAATGCCTCGCCACCAAAACTTAACCTTTCTAGAATTCTTTGAGCAAGCTCTATCCCAAAGTAACACCAACCGTGTTGCTGTATAGGACCTGCCTGTGTTATATCTAGCATTCCTTTGATTGTTTACTTAAAGGCATGGGCCCTCATTACGACCTTGGCGGAGGACAATGGTGCTATTAGCACCATGGTCCATGGCGCTAAGGGTGCAATTCCGCCATGGTGGTTGGCGGATTTACCGCCCCATTCCGACCTTGGCGGGGCGGTAAGTCCCCAATCCCCATTTTACCCTTCCCCATTCCCATTTTTGCCCCATAGGGCATAATGGGAGTGGGGAAGGCGTTAATTACGCCACCGTAAATTACGGTGGCGTAATTAACAACAAGGTCCCTTAGCGCCATGGATTTTAAAACCTGCGAAAAGCAGGTGTTATATCCGCCATGGCGCTAAGGGAACTCGTACTCAGGCGGTAAGGGTCGGCGATGTTTACGCCGGCGTAAACCCCTTACCGCCTGGGTCGTAATGAGGGCCATGGTCTGGTAAAATTTTTTATTGTCCCTACGGGTCGGCCATGTTTTTTTAAGCCTAATTGGCTCGATTTTAGAAAACTTTCCTATGGACCTTACCCGAGTTTTCGTCCATTAAACGCACGCGAAAACAAGCACCAGGGCGCCGCCATTTTCTGATAATCCTATCACTTGCCGCATCGCCCTGGCTGACCTGCTTTTGCGGCACTAAATCAATTCCTCCGCCCCTGAGCCTGACATTATCCAAACATTCATATTCCCCGCCTCTCTCCGTGACGTTACTGTGCTGCGTAGGCAAACGCGCCCAGTCGTCTTCTACGCGACTCCACACAGAACCCGGAAACCAACACAGACCATCTCACAACACAGCGCGCCACAATTCGGAATATGAAACTGTACTTTAAAATCAAACAGCAACACGGTACATTTGGTAAAGTACATTTATTTTACATTAAATGTTTAGAGAATATTCAGCAATTGCCATATGAACTCCGAAAGCCATTTATTTACTTTTATCTGTATCCGCCATGGTACACAGGGTGTTGCTTTTCGTTAAAAGAAGCACTTTGGAAGCACGGTGAACCGCAAGGCTGTTCCATCAACTAGGCACTAGTCCATCGTAAAGGTTGATATGTTGCTTCTAGCCACTAGTACAGCGTAAGGGCATGTGGGCCCTTGGCGATCGTCCCATAAAATTGTCAGTGTTCTCCAGTTGTTCACATGAAGCTGCAGGTGTCTACTGTAAAAGCCATCTGCTGGTGTCTCAAACCGATGGCAGTAGCAGAAGGGGAGCAAATACCTGTTATGAAAACAAAAAAATGATAACTAGTCTCGCCAGCCGATCTTCATTAATATTACTTATTTTATTTATTACAGCCGATCAGAAACTATTTGCTTGCAAGGATAGTTCAACGGAGTATGTTCGGCTCTAAAATCAATGCGAAAAGTAACAAAATAAATCGAGGCCAACACACAATGATAAACGACAGTTAGTCTACATGCGTGAGGAATGATATGATATATGATATGGCATTTGTAACGCGCCTATACTCAAGTGTTTCTAGGCGCGACGAGGCAGGTGGGGAACAAGGGAAGACAGACAACGATCCTACTAGGCCAGGTGTCTTTCTGATCGCGCATGGGGAAGGGGGGAGGGGTGGTAAAAGTCCTGTACATGGTTAATTGAATACAAATTAAATAATAGGGCCAGCTGGTGGCAAGTGCAAGGTAAATGCCGGGAGAAGGGGCTGAAGGATACAGAGACAGTCCCGTAGTGCAGGTAGGCAGTGCAGGGAAAAGTGGCTGGGCCAAGGACCGAGATCGGTGAGACCAGTGGACCTGCATGCCCATGTGCCCACTACGAACACGTTTTACTTGCTTTTCCTAGCTCTTCATTCATTCATTTATTCATGCATCCATTCATTAAATCTTCATTCCGGTATAAAAGCGTGTAAAGATTTACTTACATTATATTTGACATTTCCATTGTGTCTCTTCGTAATGCAGTCTGTAAAACGGACCCTGCTCTTGACAACGATTTTTCGTATACTGAACTAAAATGAAACTCGGTCTAGTTTCTGAATTTTCTGCCTTATCGTCTCTTACGTTATTGCGCACCCCCTTCAAATGTAGATATTTCAGCATGGTCCCTGTCTCAAGGTCAAAAAACAATAGACCCTTATACTTCCAGTGCGACTTGTGGGCCTCATCTGGGCGCTGTCCTTCGCATTCTTTATTTGCAACATCACGTAGTATAGGCATATGTGAGAACTTGAAGTTTAGAATCCGTCTATGTAGTGCGCCTCAATGTGCAAATGCGAACTGGCTTCTCTCCCAAATGCCACGGCCCGCTTGGCTGGCGCGTTCTAAGTGCCCCAATTTTGTCCCCGTTGTCTGCGAGCTTTGCAGCCCAAATTGAGACATTTATTTTTTGGCGGAAGGTCAGGGAAAGTATAAAGTACCACAGAAGTTGAGTTAAAAGTGAGATTTATTGTTTGTTTGTTTTATTATTTGCAATACGCAAGCCTCCCCTCCGTTAACAGTGCGCAACAGTGCGCAGCATTTACATTTACATGAGATGAGACATGAGAAAAATATATACATACACATATATGAGGTGAATAGAGAGAATTCAAAGATGACACCCAGCTTGTTCGCCACCCATGATGGTGAAGGTAGGGGTTAGGGTTACAGGTACACTGTACAATAACATTTATTTACAAAAAGACAATCGTATTGCAATTATTTAAACTGGGATTTGTACTTCACAATCAGCTGTGCTTCGGGTGGGCATGGCACAGTCGCAATGTTCGGTGGCAATGGATCACTGCTCTGCACAGAAACGTCCAAAATTCCATATCTGTGCTTCTCTAACACAGCAACAATAAGGCCTTTCACAAAGTCGAACTGCATTTCATCATAGACTGGTTTGATCACCCATTGCTTACTTGGTTTTGAAAACACCTTAGTGTAGCGAGGCATCCTTACTTTACCCCTAGTCCTAGATTGTTCACGTCCGACATTGCTGTTATGGGCCAAGACCGCTAGTAGAGTGCGATGTTTCATGCCCCGAAAGCTAAAATGCAAGCGCTTTGGCCTGTACTTTAGGCACATATTGTGGAACACCTCCAAATCTCCTGTGTGACAGAATTCTGTCAGTCCTCTCAAATCTCTTGATAGAGTTTTGTCGAAAACAATCTTCTCAATGGCTTTGTGTGTCGGTGAAGATGGAATCAACCACTTCTTCTTCCGTGCCTCCTCTGGGGACAAAGGGCCATGTTCACATTGGTGGAAATGTTGATTTGCTGTCCAGCGCTGAACGTTGAAACAGTGGTGCATCAGTGACCGCCATTTTTCAAGTAGTATTTCCACTGACCCTTCACAAGTTTTTGAGCTCCACCAAAGATGGTTGGTGATGGAATGGGACCACTGCAAAATACTTTCAAAACCTTTTTTTTTCCCTGCAGCCGAGATTTTCTTATTGATTGATTTAGCAAGATGCCATACGTCAAATTGATGTTTAATATGTGGGAACTGCTCTCTCATTGTCTTGGCAATTGAAACGTGTCTATCCGTGGCTATGAGGTCGATGTGCATTCCCTTTGATTGTGGATATTCCACTGATTTTATAAATCCTAGTTTCTCCATGGCCACTGACGATGTACATTGTGTTACCTGCACGACCACCGAACTCACAATTTTCTTACTATCCATGTCCTGAAAGTGGTAGGTTCAGTACTTGGCAGAAAATCCAGGGCTGTCGCACTGTCCATCGCCGGCTAGCCTGAATCGTTTGCCTTCGAATGTACTTGCTAGAGACAATTGTTCAATTTTCCAAGCATCACTAATGGCCGGAAACAGATAATCACGTTGGTATATGTAGTACAGCGCTTTAGAAATGAAATGGAGTCCCACAAACTGAAAGAAAGCCTCTAACTTTCTAAAACTGGAGCCACTAAAAAGTGATGCAGCTGCACACAGTAGATTGCCTGCTGGCAGTTTACCCAGAATCGGTTGTGCAGACCATAAGAACCTATGATTTAATCTACAGGCAGCATTTATTTTGACGTTACTGACTTTTATTTGACGAGTCACATTAATCAATGGCTTCCCACATACTTTCCCTCTAATGGAATGCACACATTTCAGCATACTTATAATTTCCATCAAACAACTGTCGAATACAATGTATTTGCTCTCTTTCATTAGACTGTCATCTTGCGTCAACGTTGTTTCGGCCTGTGACGTTGTGGATATTTCAACACATTGGAAAGTAATATCGCTGATATCAAGTTCTGATGCGTCTATGGATGCTGCGGCTGGTTCATTCTCTGTTATTTCGACATCTATTACTTCAACATTGATGGGAGAACACAACAATGTCGACAGGTTTTTTGGTGGCAAATTTTTGGCGGGTGTAGATTGTGTGAATTGATCTGCAACTACTTCAGAGCTATCTTCAATACATTCAATAACATCTTCTTGTGGTGGTGCGGTCGCACTGTAGCTATGGTCCAATGCAACTTTGCTGTAGTCACCAAACACAGTTAATTCATGTTCTGGCCATTGGACATGAGCATCTCGAGCCTGAACAGGCCTCGCCTCAATTAATAGTTCCTCCATAGTGTACACGGTCTGGCAAGCCACATCTCTCATTCGCTTCACTGTCGGTGTATGTATAGTTCTGACACCCACGGGTAACTGGAGGAGAGATTGGAAAAGGGATGTTCAGTTTAAACACAAGATAAAGTGTAGTACAATTGACTGGAAAAAAACATAAAATAGTCCCCAGCACAAACATTTTTTTAAAGTTATGAACTGTTTGTAACTAACCTTTTTTGTTTTTTTTTTCTTTGCAACTTTTTTGACTCGACCTTCAATGTCTGCACGCTGTAGCTCCGATTCGTTTCCGCATGTCCTCCCTTCCTCTTGCGCTGCAACGACTATATTTTCTGTATCCGCATAGACAGCACGGAATGAGGCTCCATCGTCTCCCTGAAACATACTACTTTCATTACTATGTATCAAAATATTGTTAGCATAAAACACACGTGAGGACGAACACACGGGTACATCTCAATAGCCAAACACGATTTAAACATTGTGTGCAACAATCAAACGACAAGTATTCGACCAGTGATGATCTATATCGATTGAGCTGTCAGTATCCATACCTCTGGCTCTCCATGGACTGCCATGAATGGTTGTATTGGAGAGGGGGCATCCGCATCTCCCTGAAACACAGTACTTGCATTAGTATGCTTTTCAATATTGGAAACACAACACACACTTGGGGTCGACGGCACAGATACATATAAAGAGATAACCACAAATGATGCATTGTCCAAAAGAATCAAGGAAAATCTAAATATGATCACATTTCATTGACTTATTTCTCCGATTCCTTTACATCTGCATCATCTAAATGAGATGTAGTGATTGTGGTGGAAGCTCCGTCGTCTCCCTGAAACACAGTACTTGGATTAGTATGGTTTTCAATATTGGAAACATAACACACACTTGGGGTCGACGGCACAGGTACATATAAAGAGATAACCACAAATGATGCATTGTCCAAAAGAATCAAGGAAAATCTAAATATGATCACATTTCATCGACTTATTTTTCCGATTTATTTACATCTGCATCATCTAAATAAGATGTTGTGATTGTAGTGGAAGCTTCATCGTCTCCCTGAAACACAGCACTTGCGTTAATAGGGAAGAAAGTATAGCAAATGGAATCACGTTATATGATCACGCATGATGGAGCTGTGGATGTTGCAAATGTAGTGCGCACTTCCGAAAGCTGTTGCGCCGATTCGTATACGCATGGTCCCGCTTCCACTTCCCCTGGAATTACTTGAATGTCAGGCTCTGCATCAAGTGCAGGGGTTGACGCTCCATCAACTGCCTGAAACATAGTACTTGCATTAGTGAGGATTACAATAGTGAAAACATAACACACACCTGGGGTCGACAGCACAGGTACATATGAATGGCTAACCACGAATGAAACATTGTGTAGAACAATCAAACGACACGCATTCCAGCTCTGATGATGACGCTCGATGGAGCTGCCAGTATCCATACCTCCTGCTGGTGAAGAACATCTAGAAATGTTGTAAATGTGGCGGACGCTTCAGCATCTCCCTGAAAGACAGTACTAGCATTAGTATGGATAACACTAATTATAACTGAAAACAAACACCAGTGGACGATAACTAAGGTGTATATCAATTGGAAAGCACTAACCAAACATTCGGTAAAATAATTACACGATGAAATAAAACTATTACTTGACATGCATAAAACAAGTCTGTAGCGGATTAGCCTAGTAAGATTACCTGATACGCGCTAGAAGTGGTTGATAACTGCGACCACGTCAAGGATGTAGAATGTTCTTGCTTCAGATTCAAGGGATAGTCAAGAAGTTGTAAAGGTAAATTAATGATTGATAATGAAATGCCAATATTAAAAATAGCCATGTAAGGCGACAGAATACTTGAAAAATGCTCAATACAGCACAGTTCCCTGTTCCCATATATATACATTGCGTTTGTGGGTTATGAAATTGAAAAAGAATATATTGGTAAATGTCATTATTCAAAAAACTATACACTCATATCAATATCGAAATTATTACAAGGGATAGAACACCTACAATATCAATTAATCCATTCGGCTACCTACACACTACCGCAAGGCCTAAAACTAAATCCGGACACTTGACTCACCGGTGGCGGAATGTGGACGACTAGAGTGGGAATAGCGTTTTCAGGCAATTTCCGTGTCGTTCGCCGTTTATTCTTCTTTGTTACCCAAGATGTTGTGTACATGTCCAAGGAAAAGTGCCGGCTGCAGATGCCTTATCGATCACCCCTCTTGTCCTGTAAGACTTGTTGGACTCTACTTTCCAGCTCATCCAGTGGATATCTGCAATGTCTGACCCATTCTCTTATTCAATCAACAGTTTTCGGGAATACATGCATTTTAGTGCCTTCAGATTTCGCATGGGTCTTCGAAGGGCAAACGCTAATCGAACAGGCAGGCATTGTTGATAAATCTGAAAAGTAAATATCGACATTATTATACAATCTTCAAGAATAAAGATTTGATACAAAAGTAAATGAATCATACAATGATCAATGCAAGGTTTGTTTTGATCGCAGGAACTATACCAGTTCATTATGTGCGGCTTAGTATTTGCATAAGTTGCAGAAATGTATAAATGATGTGACTAAAAACTGAACATGTGACTCATCCCTTGGATGTTCTGTATTGCACGAGAAGGAAACATGCTTACATTATAGACTGGACCCCCGAAGAATGCAATTCGTTGACAATAGACACAGATGAAAATAAATAGATCTATTGATAGCATAGCAATAATAATAATTAGGCTTTTATATAGCGCTACAAACCCTCAGGTATCTGAGCGCTGCTTATTATTACCCACGGTGTGTGGTGCTCATTTATCGACCTCGGAAGGATGAAAGGCTGAGTTTGGCCCCGCCGGGATTCGAACCTGCGTTAACAGGCTCTGCACGGGTGTCAAAGCGGGCGCTCTACTCGCTGTGCCACTTGACCGGCTCAAACAACCTAAAAACTTCATCCCAAGCTATCCTTCTGGGAGACCTAAACCTAGGCTACAATGACCCTAAAGACCTGCAAGCAACTAATATCACTAATGTCATCTCAGAACTAGGCTTCTCCCAAAAAATCCTACAACCCACACACGAAAAAGGCCGTATACTTGACTGGGTTGCTGACTATAACTGCAATACAACGATTGTCGATATCACCCCACAAATCTGGACTGATCATGCACTGATAACTTTCCTCCTAAATGTTAACTTGGCCCTACCTATTGAAAATGCTCTGGCTCCCCCCTTGCCAACTAGAAACAAAAAACTTATAACTACAGAAAAACTGCTACCACTCATCCTCCCTAGATTAAACTCTCAACCTGACTCATTGGACACCTCATCACTAGTAAATGAATTCAACTCTTCTATGGCTACAGCTCTAGATACTATTGCCCCACTGAAACTGAGAAAGAGCAAGCCTAGAGCTCACCTAAACACCTGGTTTACTCCTCACCTTAAATCTCTAAGACTTGAAAAACGTAAATGCGAATCTGCTTGGCGACTAACCCCAACAGAGACAAACAAAATTACACTCATCAATGCCTCTAAGATCTACAAAAATGAAATAAAGAAAGCAAAAAGAGAAAACTTCAACAACAGAATACTGCAGGCCAAATCTGGAACGAAAGAACTATTCCTTATACTAAAGGAATTAGAAAACCCCATTCCTGTCCAAGATAATTGCGACAAAAATAAAATATGGTGCTCGAACATCCAACAAGCGCTAAATGACAAAATTGCCACACTCCAAACAAAAATTGAGATAAAGAAACAGAATATCCCACCCTCAACTAACCCAAGAGGCAAACCTCCAACCAGCACTAAACTAGACTATAAATTTAACTTCTCGAAAGTAACTATACTCGAGACTGAAAAGATAATACTCTCACTCAAGCCATCCAATTGCCGAGGCGACCTATGCCCAGCCCAACTAATAAAGGAAGCGGCCAGAGACCTCTCCCCATTCATTTCTAAGCTTATTAATGCCTCCTTTGCTTCAGGCACAATACCAGATAACCTCAAGCAATCCTGGGTCCTCCCCCTCCTAAAAAAACAAACACTGGACCCATCCATCCCGACTAACTACAGGCCTATCACAACGGTACCCTTCCTATTAAAAATCCTAGACAGGGTAGCCTACCTACAGATCCAAAAACATCTGGAGCTGCACCACCTTTTAGGCACAAGACAATCAGGCTTCAGACCCCAGCACGAAACTGAAACCGCGCTCATCGATCTTAAAACTCAGGTTGATGAGCTGAGAGACTCTGGAAAGATGGCCCTACTCCTCTTACTGGACCTCTCTGCAGCCTTCGACCTGGTGGATCATGATGTGCTCTGCACCCACCTAGAAACAGCTGCCCATTTCTCCACACATGCCATCGCATGGATCAAATCATTCCTAACCGGTAGAACTATGAGAGTCTTCTCTACTTCTGCTGCTGCCGACCCTGTATCCATCACATGTGGAGTCCCACAAGGTTCTTGTGTCTCCCCCACTATGTACAACATCTTCACGAAGCCATTGTTCGATGATCTAGATGATCTGGGTGTTACCTACACTAACTATGCGGATGACACTCAGATTCTCATACCACTTTCAGGGGATTATGAACAAGATTTGGCCTTGGTGAACAAGATTTATCTCATCATTCAGGCATGGATGGCCACCCACGGGCTATGCCTGAATGATGACAAAACGGAACTTATCATACTGGGGAACAAACAAAACATCAATAGATTAAAAGAAGAATACTCCTCCTTCATCATAGACGGCAATATTATCAAGGTGGCAAAAGAAGTAAAAACATTAGGGTTTTACCTTGATTCCCACCTCTCCCTACCCAAACAGGTGAACGCAATGGCATCCAGCACCGCATATACCTGCAAGCTGATTAGAGCCGCAAAACCATACCTATCCACTGCCAACTGCCTAACCCTTGCTCGAGCATTAGTGCTGTCGAAATTGGACTATTGCAACGCACTATACTTAGGAGCCAATAAACATACGTTGCAAAAAATTCAAACACTACAGAACAATGCTCTTAGAGCAGCCTTAGGAATTCCAAGAAGGGAGCATATTTCAGAAGCTAGAAGACAATCCAACTGGCTCTCCACAGTGGACAAAATCAAACTCAAGACAGCTTCTCTAACTTTCAAAAGTATCAACCATCTAGCACCCAAATACCTAGCCGCCAGATTCAACAGAAAAATCTCCACTAGACCCACTAGAGAAGCATACTCTAACCAGTTAGTGATCCCCCCATTCAAACTAAGTACGGCCGGAGGAAATAGCTTCCCGGTCAAAGCTGCCCAGCTTTGGAACTCCCTCCCGCCCGGCCTGAGATCTACCCAATCCTACGCCCTCTTCAGATCCAACTGTATCAACTGGATCAAAGAAAATGACCGATAGTCCCGCCCTACACTAATATAACTACTGTCCTACAGTCGTACTATGTACATAACTAAATACTCTCTATCTTCCTACTGCATATTTCCTGTATATATTATGTTATATGTTTATATTATGCACAATGTATACTCTCCCTATTGTCCTGCATTATGTAATTTCTACTATGTATAACCACCATTTGTAAGCATGCGTAACCTGTAAAGTTTAAAGTATCCTTGAACAACGCGCCCGGTTACCCTCGGGTTTGGTGCGCGCTATAAATAATAAACAAACAAACAAACAAACCCTCACTACTGGTGGAACGATATTGCCTAAATTCGCCTCCAGCTCTGTTCTGTCTGCAGGGACATTTTTTAGCTGTTGTGCCAATTTTCTATGCAGATTTTGCTTCCTGAAATGTGTTTTTTCCCTGAAATATCATGTTTTTGACCGCTAAAACAAAATTTCATGGAAAAAATCAATGTCTTCTGGCAAACCATCTGAAATGGTGTTTTTTTCACAAACTATCTGTTTTCAGTCTGAAACTTCTTGTGGCCACCAAAAAACCTTTCCCATAAAAAAACGAATTTCAGGGAGAAAAAGCCTGAAATTGGCAATTTCTCTCTGTGGGCAGAGCAGGCGAAGTGGCAGAATTTGCCCAAAATTCTGCATTTTTTCTGCTGAGCAAATTATCGGCCACTTCGACCACCCCCTAGTCAAGGCCATGATATCTATGGACTTCAAGGGAAAGACACTTGCAGCACACAATCATCACCGTTCTAACACCTTCTCTATTTCCATTGACTTCATTGGGATCACCCACCCAAATATATAGCTCTTGCCGACTGGGAGACTCAACAGGATGAAATGTGTAGACCGAATGGTACTGGGTAAAAAGGGCCAACGAAGGACGTCTTTCTCTTGTAATGTGAAGTGGAAAAAAACAAAGGTGAAGTAGTTCCTTGGTTTTGTAGACAGTAGGGGAATAGTTCTATTTTGATATTTGTGTTTGTACCATGCTCTGCTGCCATCATTTCCAGGGTCTCTAGGCACTCTGCAAGTCCTGCAAGAGAGGAGGGTGGGTGGGTGGGTTAGTGGAGAGAACGGGGAACATGCAAGCTAACTTTGCTGTTGTGTTGATGGGTGCAGGGGAGTGCTTGAGAGGATGCAACTTCACTTTTCTCTCATTGTGACTGTCAGAGCCTGCTCCCCCCCCTCTCTCTCTCTCTTTCTCTCTCTCTATCTGGCTCCCTCTCTCTCTCACACATAGATACATTTACCCTGTCTGCCACAGAGCTCTGGGAATCGACAAATGTGCAACGGGGGAAGTGTAGAGACTCCACTCATTACCATATGCTAGGGGCTAATGCTGATGGGAGGCAAGATGTTTTGGATAAGAGAAGCAGATCCCTGAGACATGAGGACCCCATGCCCCCATTCAGCTGCC
The DNA here is from genome assembly GCF_040938575.1 of Ambystoma mexicanum. Classification (NCBI taxonomy): domain Eukaryota; kingdom Metazoa; phylum Chordata; class Amphibia; order Caudata; family Ambystomatidae; genus Ambystoma; species Ambystoma mexicanum. Next base: position 1,086,617,527 of record NC_090941.1, read on the forward strand.
ATAGTACATAGGTTGGCAGGCTTGTCCCTGAGTGAAACCTCACTCTAATTTGCTCAGGTACTGCGCTGAGTGTCCAACTCAGACATTTGCCCGCCAGGGCAAAGCCCGCCAGGCGTTTGTAAGGCGATTGGGGTGCAGGGGAGTGCTTGAGAGGATGCAACTTCACTTTTCTCTCATTGTGACTGTCAGAGCCTGCTCCCCCCCCTCTCTCTCTCTCTTTCTCTCTCTCTATCTGGCTCCCTCTCTCTCTCACACATAGATACATTTACCCTGTCTGCCACAGAGCTCTGGGAATCGACAAATGTGCAACGGGGGAAGTGTAGAGACTCCACTCATTACCATATGCTAGGGGCTAATGCTGATGGGAGGCAAGATGTTTTGGATAAGAGAAGCAGATCCCTGAGACATGAGGACCCCATGCCCCCATTCAGCTGCCATAGTACATAGGTTGGCAGGCTTGTCCCTGAGTGAAACCTCACTCTAATTTGCTCAGGTACTGCGCTGAGTGTCCAACTCAGACATTTGCCCGCCAGGGCAAAGCCCGCCAGGCGTTTGTAAGGCGATTGGGGCAGGGGCCAGAATCTCTGGCGCTTTCGCCCAGAAATCTATTCCAGTGTCTTCTGCAGTCCTCAAACTCTTCTGACACTGCGCACACAGCCAAAGGACAGAATGAAATGGAATGAAATCCCCTGCCGTGCCATTCCCCTGGTTTTGTAGCTGTTCCATAACTCCAGTTTCAAAATGATGTTGAAATACTGCCAGTGGTTCTTCGTGGTGAAATGAGGAGCAGGACAGATAAAAGGTGGAGACTGAATACCTTAAAGTGCCCCGTGAAGCTTGGTGTGCCATCCGTTAGACCTAGAGGGGTGCTGTATCTGCAGGAAGGTAAGGAGAAGCATGCTGACAGCCAATGGGAGAGGTTTGGGGCAGGGGGATAGGACGGCAATCCAGTAACAATTCAATCTGGAGGAGGCCCTTCAGGGTGTCCAGTATGTGTGATGCAGAGGGATAGCTCTGCTGTCCAAAGCCTAACCCTTTACAGTGCAGTATGTGCAATTTGGGAGGCTTGCTTTGCTGTCGGAAGCCAGACCATGTGTGAGTGAAGCTTGCAGTGTTGTTGCGCCCATTCGCTGTGACAGGAGTTTGTCCTGCTGCACCCGTTCAGTAGGAGGGAAGCCCATGCTGTAGCACTGTGTGAGTGAAGCTTCCCCTGCTGTTGCCCTGGCAGGACCGGCCATGTAGTGTGACACTCAGATGTCTGTTAAAGCTGGGACAGTGAAGCAGATTTGTCAGGGCCCTGCACTTTTCTTGGTTCATCCTTGATGCCTCGGAAATATGCTGAGGAGGGTTTTTGTGGAGCTAGACATGTGAACAGCATGTCCCAAATGGCATGACACATGTTGCTTTTCTATATGTACAGAGCTTAAAATGGTTTGTAGGAATCATCAAGAAGGAAAGGACATTCCAATAAAACGCCCTTCCCTGCTCTGAGCCCCAGCCCTGGGGCCCCGGGGCCCCGGTGGGTCAAGCTCTGGAGCAGCTCAGGAGAAGCTGAGCTGAGGTGTGTCTTTGCCTTGCAAGCTCCCAGCCCTGGGCCCAGGCCCCGGCGGGGGAGGGGAGGCTGTCATTTCACAATGTTCTGCCCAGCCTGAGGGTTCCGTTGGCACGGCGACGGCAGCAGGTGAGCCCTGGAGCAGGGGGCATGGAGAGGTCAAGGCAGACAGAGCTGGGAGCCCCAGGAACAGGACCCAGGCCAGTGGAGGTGGCTCAGCTGAGCCCACCTGATCGCTCGAGGCCACTCCTCACAGGGCCTCTGCTGCTGTCAGAAGCCCTGGGGCCCTGCTACTGGCGGAGGAAGCATTCAGGCCTCAAAGGGCACCGGCCTTCTCTGAGGCCTGTGACTGGGCTCAAAAACAGAACATGTGAAAAACAGGGCCCAGACACTGCACTGAAGAAAGGTAGGTTAAGGTGTGAAAACAAAAGCACCAATAAGAAAGGAAAAAGCATAGCTCTTAATACACCCTCATCTGGACTTTGTGGCCAGTCCCTGTAGATTCATTTTCAGTCCCCTAGTCAAGGCTAGGGGTGGGCAAAGTTACCCTCACTACTGGTGGACCGATATTGCCTAAATTCGCCTCCAGCTCTGTTCTGTCTGCAGGGACATTTTTTAGCTGTTGTGCCAATTTTCTATGCAGATTTTGCTTCCTGAAATGTGTTTTTTCCCTGAAATATCATGTTTTTTACCGCTAAAACAAAATTTAATGGAAAAAATCAATGTCTTCTGGCAAACCATCTGAAATGGTGTTTTTTCCACAAACTATCTGTTTTCAGTCTGAAACTTCTTGTGGCCACCAAAAAACATTTCCCATAAAAAAACGAATTTCAGGGAGAAAAAGCCTGAAATTGGCAATTTCTCTCTGTGGGCAGAGCAGGCGAAGTGGCAGAATTTGCCCAAAATTCTGCATTTTTTCTGCTGAGCAAATTATCGGCCACTTCGACCACCCCCTAGTCAAGGCCATGATAGCTATGGACTTCAAGGGAAAGACACTTGCAGCACACAATCATCACCGTTCTAACACCTTCTCTATTTCCATTGACTTCATTGGGATCACCCACTCACATATATAGCTCTTGCCGACAGGGAAACTCAACAGGATGAAATGTGTAGACCGAATGGTAGTGCGTAAAAAGGGCCAACGAAGGACGTCTTTCTCTTGTAATGTGAAGTGGAAAAAAACAAAGGTGAAGTAGTTCCTTGGTTTTGTAGACAGTAGGGGAATAGTTCTATTTTGATATTTGTGTTTGTACCATGCTCCGCTGCCATCATTTCCAGGGTCTCTAGGCACTCTGCAAGTCCTGAAAGAGAGGAGGGTGGGTGGGTGGGTTAGTGGGGAGAACGGGGAACATGCAAGCTAACTTTGCTGTTGTGTTGATGGGTGCAGGGGAGTGCTTGAGGGGATGCAACTTCACTTTTCTCTCATTGTGACTGTCAGAGCCTGCTCCCCCCCCTCTCTCTCTCTCTTTCTCTCTCTCTATCTGGCTCCCTCTCTCTCTCACACATAGACTCATTTACCCTGTCTGCCACAGAGCTCTGGGAATCGACAAATGTGAAACGGGGGAAGTGTAGAGACTCCACTCATTACCATATGCTAGGGGCTAATGCTGATGGGAGGCAAGATGTTTTGGATAAGAGAAGCAGATCCCTGAGACATGAGGACCCCATGCCCCCATTCAGCTGCCATAGTACATAGATTGGCAGGCTTGTCCCTGAGTGAAACCTCACTCTAATTTGCTCAGGTACTGCGCTGAGTGTCCAACTCAGACATTTGCCCGCCAGGCGTTTGTAAGGCGATCGGGGCAGGGGCCAGAATCTCTGGCGCTTTGGCCCAGAAATCTATTCCAGTGTCTTCTGCAGTCCTCAAACTCTTCTGACACTGCGCACACAGCCAAAGGACAGAATGAAATGGAATGATATCCCCTGCCGCGCCATTCCCCTGGTTTTGTAGCTGTTCCATAACTTCAGTTTCAAAATGATGTTGAAATACTGCCAGTGGTTCTTCGTGGTGAAATGAGGAGCAGGACAGATAAAAGGTGGACACTGAATACCTTAAAGTGCCCCGTGAAGCTTGGTGTGCCATCCGTTAGGCCTAGAGGGGTGCTGTATCTGCAGGAAGGTAAGGAGAAGCATGCTGACAGTCAATGGGAGAGGTTTGGGGCAGGGGGATAGGACGGCGATCCAGTAACAATTCAATCTGGAGGAGGCCCTTCAGGGTGTCCAGTATGTGTGATGCAGAGGGATAGCTCTGCTGTCCAAAGCCTAACCCTTTACAGTGCAGTATGTGCAATTTGGGAGGCTTGCTTTGCTGTCGGAAGCCAGACCATGTGTGAGTGAAGCTTGCAGTGTTGTTGTGCCCATTCTCTGTGACAGGAGTTTGTCCTGCTGCACCCGTTCAGTAGGAGGGAAGCCCATGCTGTAGCACTGTGTGAGTGAAGCTTCCCCTGCTGTTGCCCTGGCAGGACCGGCCATGTAGTGTGACACTCAGATGTCTGTTAAAGCTGGGACAGTGAAGCAGATTTGTCAGGGCCCTGCACTTTTCTTGGTTCATCCTTGATGCCTCGGAAATATGCTGAGGAGGGTTTTTGTGGAGCTAGACATGTGAACAGCATGTCCCAAATGGCATGACACATGTTGCTTTTCTATATGTACAGAGCTTAAAACGGTTTGTAGGAATCATCAAGAAGGAAAGGACATTCCAATAAAACGCCCTTCCCTGCTCTGAGCCCCAGCCCTGGGGCCCCCGGGCCCCGGGGGGTCGAGCTCTGGAGCAGCTCAGGAGAAGCTGAGCTGAGGTGTGTCTTTGCCTTGCAAGCTCCCAGCCCTGGGCCCAGGCCCCGGCGGGGGAGGGGAGGCTGTCATTTCACAATGCTCTGCCAGCCTGAGGGTTCCGTTGGCAGGGCGAAGGCAGCAGGTGAGCCCTGGAGCAGGGGGCATGGAGAGGTCAAGGCAGACAGAGCTGGGAGCCCCAGGAACAGGACCCAGGCCAGTGGAGGTGGCTCAGCTGAGCCCACCTGATCGCTCGAGGCCACTCCTCACAGGGCCTCTGCTGCTGTCAGAAGCCCTGGGGCCCTGCTACTGGCGGAGGAAGCATTCAGGCCTCAAAGGGCACCGGCCTTCTCTGAGGCCTGTGACTGGGCTCAAAAACAGAACATGTGAAAAACAGGGCCCAGACTCTGCACTGAAGAAAGGTAGGTTAAGGTGTGAAAACAAAAGCACCAATAAGAAAGGAAAAAGCATAGCTCTTAATACACCCTCATCTGGACTTTGTGGCCAGTCCCTGTAGATTCATTTTCAGTCCCCTAGTCAAGGCTAGGGGTGGGCAAAGTTACCCTCACTACTGGTGGAACGATATTGCCTAAATTCGCCTCCAGCTCTGTTCTGTCTGCAGGGACATTTTTTAGCTGTTGTGCCAATTTTCTATGCAGATTTTGCTTCCTGAAATGTGTTTTTTCCCTGAAATATCATGTTTTTGACCGCTAAAACAAAATTTTATGGAAAAAATCAATGTCTTCTGGCAAACCATCTGAAATGGTGTTTTTTTCACAAACTATCTGTTTTCAGTCTGAAACTTCTTGTGGCCACCAAAAAACATTTCCCATAAAAAACCGAATTTCAGGGAGAAAAAGCCTGAAATTGGCAATTTCTCTCTGTGGGCAGAGCAGGTGAAGTGGCAGAATTTGCCCAAAATTCTGCATTTTTTCTGCTGAGCAAATTATCGGCCACTTCGACCACCCCCTAGTCAAGGCCATGATATCTATGGACTTCAAGGGAAAGACACTTGCAGCACACAATCATCACCGTTCTAACACCTTCTCTATTTCCATTGACTTCATTGGGATCACCTACCCAAATATATAGCTCTTGCCGACTGGGAGACTCAACAGGATGAAATGTGTAGACCGAATGGTAGTGCGTAAAAAGGGCCAACGAAGGACGTCTTTCTCTTGTAATGTGAAGTGGAAAAAAACAAAGGTGAAGTAGTTCCTTGGTTTTCTAGACAGTAGGGGAATAGTTCCATTTTGATATTTGTGTTTGTACCATGCTCCGCTGCCATCATTTCCAGGGTCTCTAGGCACTCTGCAAGTCCTGAAAGAGAGGAGGGTGGGTGGGTGGGTTAGTGGGGAGAATGGGGAACATGCAAGCTAACTTTGCTGTTGTGTTGATGGGTGCAGGGGAGTGCTTGAGGGGATGCAACTTCACTTTTCTCTCATTGTGACTGTCAGAGCCTGCTCCCCCCCCTCTCTCTCTCTCTTTCTCTCTCTCTATCTGGCTCCCTCTCTCTCTCACACATAGATACATTTACCCTGTCTGCCACAGAGCTCTGGGAATCGACAAATGTGCAACGGGGGAAGTGTAGAGACTCCACTCATTACCATATGCTAGGGGCTAATGCTGATGGGAGGCAAGATGTTTTGGATAAGAGAAGCAGATCCCTGAGACATGAGGACCCCATGCCCCCATTCAGCTGCCATAGTACATAGGTTGTCAGGCTTGTCCCTGAGGGAAACCTCACTCTAATTTGCTCAGGTACTGCGCTGAGTGTCCAACTCAGACATTTGCCCGCCAGGGCAAAGCCCGCCAGGCGTTTGTAAGGCGATCGGGGCAGGGGCCAGAATCTCTGGCGCTTTCGCCCAGAAATCTATTCCAGTGTCTTCTGCAGTCCTCAAACTCTTCTGACACTGCGCACACAGCCAAAGGACAGAATGAAATGGAATGAAATCCCCTGCCGCGCCATTCCCCTGGTTTTGTAGCTGTTCCATAACTTCAGTTTCAAAATGATGTTGAAATACTGCCAGTGGTTCTTCGTGGTGAAATGAGGAGCAGGACAGATAAAAGGTGGAGACTGAATACCTTAAAGTGCCCCGTGAAGCTTGGTGTGCCATCCGTTAGGCCTAGAGGGGTGCTGTATCTGCAGGAAGGTAAGGAGAAGCATGCTGACAGTCAATGGGAGAGGTTTGGGGCAGGGGGATAGGACGGCGATCCAGTAACAATTCAATCTGGAGGAGGCCCTTCAGGGTGTCCAGTATGTGTGATGCAGAGGGATAGCTCTGCTGTCCAAAGCCTAACCCTTTACAGTGCAGTATGTGCAATTTGGGAGGCTTGCTTTGCTGTCGGAAGCCAGACCATGTGTGAGTGAAGCTTGCAGTGTTGTTGCGCCCATTCGCTGTGACAGGAGTTTGTCCTGCTGCACCCGTTCAGTAGGAGGGAAGCCCATGCTGTAGCACTGTGTGAGTGAAGCTTCCCCTGCTGTTGCCCTGGCAGGACCGGCCATGTAGTGTGACACTCAGATGTCTGTTAAAGCTGGGACAGTGAAGCAGATTTGTCAGGGCCCTGCACTTTTCTTGGTTCATCCTTGATGCCTCGGAAATATGCTGAGGAGGGTTTTTGTGGAGCTAGACATGTGAACAGCATGTCCCAAATGGCATGACACATGTTGCTTTTCTATATGTACAGAGCTTAAAACGGTTTGTAGGAATCATCAAGAAGGAAAGGACATTCCAATAAAACGCCCTTTCCTGCTCTGAGCCCCAGCCCTGGGGCCCCGGGGCCCCGGGGGGTCGAGCTCTGGAGCAGCTCAGGAGAAGCTGAGCTGAGGTGTGTCTTTGCCTTGCAAGCTCCCAGCCCTGGGCCCAGGCCCCAGCGACGGAGGAGGGGAGGCTGTCATTTCACAATGCTCTGCCCAGCCTGAGGGTTCCGTTGGCACGGCGACGGCAGCAGGTGAGCCCTGGAGCAGGGGGCATGGAGAGGTCAAGGCAGACAGAGCTGGGAGCCCCAGGAACAGGACCCAGGCCAGTGGAGGTGGCTCAGCTGAGCCCACCTGATCGCTCGAGGCCACTCCTCACAGGGCCTCTGCTGCTGTCAGAAGCCCTGGGGCCCTGCTACTGGTGGAGGAAGCATTCAGGCCTCAAAGGGCACCGGCCTTCTCTGAGGCCTGTGACTGGGCTCAAAAACAGAACATGTGAAAAACAGGGCCCAGACACTGCACTGAAGAAAGGTAGGTTAAGGTGTGAAAACAAAAGCACCAATAAGAAAGGAAAAAGCATAGCTCTTAATACACCCTCATCTGGACTTTGTGGCCAGTCCCTGTAGATTCATTTTCAGTCCCCTAGTCAAGGCTAGGGGTGGGCAAAGTTACCCTCACTACTGGTGGAACGATATTGCCTAAATTCGCCTCCAGCTCTGTTCTGTCTGCAGGGACATTTTTTAGCTGTTGTGCCAAATTTCTATGCAGATTTTGCTTCCTGAAATGTGTTTTTTCCCTGAAATATCATGTTTTTGACCGCTAAAACAAAATTTAATGGAAAAAATCAATGTCTTCTGGCAAACCATCTGAAATGGTGTTTTTTTCACAAACTATCTGTTTTCAGTCTGAAACTTCTTGTGGCCACCAAAAAACATTTCCCATAAAAAACCGAATTTCAGGGAGAAAAAGCCTGAAATTGGCAATTTCTCTCCGTGGGCAGAGCAGGCGAAGTGGCAGAATTTGCCCAAAATTCTGCATTTTTTCTGCTGAGCAAATTATCGGCCACTTCGACCACCCCCTAGTCAAGGCCATGATATCTATGGACTTCAAGGGAAAGACACTTGCAGCACACAATCATCACCGTTCTAACACCTTCTCTATTTCCATTGACTTCATTGGGATCACCCACCCAAATATATAGCTCTTGCCGACTGGGAGACTCAACAGGATGAAATGTGTAGACCGAATGGTAGTGCGTAAAAAGGGCCAACGAAGGACGTCTTTCTCTTGTAATGTGAAGTGGAAAAAAACAAAGGTGAAGTAGTTCCTTGGTTTTGTAGACAGTAGGGGAATAGTTCCATTTTGATATTTGTGTTTGTACCATGCTCCGCTGCCATCATTTCCAGGGTCTCTAGGCACTCTGCAAGTCCTGAAAGAGAGGAGGGTGGGTGGGTGGGTTAGTGGGGAGAACGGGGAACATGCAAGCTAACTTTGCTGTTGTGTTGATGGGTGCAGGGGAGTGCTTGAGGGGTTGCAACTTCACTTTTCTCTCATTGTGACTGTCAGAGCCTGCTCCCCCCGCCCTCTCTCTCTCTTTCTCTCTCTCTATCTGGCTCCCTCTCTCTCTCACACATAGATACATTTACCCTGTCTGCCACAGAGCTCTGGGAATCGACAAATGTGCAACGGGGGAAGTGTAGAGACTCCACTCATTACCATATGCTAGGGGCTAATGCTGATGGGAGGCAAGATGTTTTGGATAAGAGAAGCAGATCCCTGAGACATGAGGAACCCATGCCCCCATTCAGCTGCCATAGTACATAGGTTGGCAGGCTTGTCCCTGAGTGAAACCTCACTCTAATTTGCTCAGGTACTGTGCTGAGTGTCCAACTCAGACATTTGTCCGCCAGGGCCAAGCCCGCCAGGCGTTTGTAAGGCGATCGGGGCAGGGGCCAGAATCTCTGGCGCTTTCGCCCAGACATCTATTCCAGTGTCTTCTGCAGTCCTCAAACTCTTCTGACACTGCGCACACAGCCAAAGGACAGAATGAAATGGAATGAAATCCCCTGCCGCGCCATTCCCCTGGTTTTGTAGCTGTTCCATAACTTCAGTTTCAAAATGATGTTGAAATACTGCCAGTGGTTCTTCGTGGTGAAATGAGGAGCAGGACAGATAAAAGGTGGAGACTGAATACCTTAAAGTGCCCCGTGAAGCTTGGTGTGCCATCCGTTAGGCCTAGAGGGGTGCTGTATCTGCAGGAAGGTAAGGAGAAGCATGCTGACAGTCAATGGGAGAGGTTTGGGGCAGGGGGATAGGACGGCGATCCAGTAACAATTCAATCTGGAGGAGGCCCTTCAGGGTGTCCAGTATGTGTGATGCAGAGGGATAGCTCTGCTGTCCAAAGCCTAACCCTTTACAGTGCAGTATGTGCAATTTGGGAGGCTTGCTTTGCTGTCAGAAGCCAGACCATGTGTGAGTGAAGCTTGCAGTGTTGTTGCGCCCATTCGCTGTGACAGGAGTTTGTCCTGCTGCACCCGTTCAGTAGGAGGGAAGCCCATGCTGTAGCACTGTGTGAGTGAAGCTTCCCCTGCTGTTGCCCTGGCAGGACCGGCCATGTAGTGTGACACTCAGATGTCTGTTAAAGCTGGGACAGTGAAGCAGATTTGTCAGGGCCCTGCACTTTTCTTGGTTCATCCTTGATGCCTCGGAAATATGCTGAGGAGGGTTTTTGTGGAGCTAGACATGTGAACAGCATATCCCAAATGGCATGACACATGTTGCTTTTCTATATGTACAGAGCTTAAAACGGTTTTTGGAATCATCAAGAAGGAAAGGACATTCCAATAAAACGCCCTTCCCTGCTCTGAGCCCCAGCCCTGGGGCCCCGGGGCCCCGGGGGGTCGAGCTCTGGAGCAGCTCAGGAGAAGCTGAGCTGAGGTGTGTCTTTGCCTTGCAAGCTCCCAGCCCTGGGCCCAGGCCCCGGCGGGGGAGGGGAGGCTGTCATTTCACAATGCTCTGCCCAGCCTGAGGGTTCCGTTGGCACGGCGACGGCAGCAGGTGAGCCCTGGAGCAGGGGGCATGGAGAGGTCAAGGCAGACAGAGCTGGGAGCCCCAGGAACAGGACGCAGGCCAGTGGAGGTGGCTCAGCTGAGCCCACCTGATCGCTCGAGGCCACTCCTCACAGGGCCTCTGCTGCTGTCAGAAGCCCTGGGGCCCTGCTACTGGCGGAGGAAGCATTCAGGCCTCAAAGGGCACCGGCCTTCTCTGAGGCCTGTGACTGGGCTCAAAAACAGAACATGTGAAAAACAGGGCCCAGACACTGCACTGAAGAAAGGTAGGTTAAGGTGTGAAAACAAAAGCACCAATAAGAAAGGAAAAAGCATAGCTCCTAATACACCCTCATCTGGACTTTGTGGCCAGTCCCTGTAGATTCATTTTCAGTCCCCTAGTCAAGGCTAGGGGTGGGCAAAGTTACCCTCACTACTGGTGCAATGATATTGCCTAAATTCGCCTCCAGCTCTGTTCTGTCTGCAGGGACATTTTTTAGCTGTTGTGCCAATTTTCTATGCAGATTTTGCTTCCTGAAATGTGTTTTTTCCCTGAAATATCATGTTTTTGACCGCTAAAACAAAATTTAATGGAAAAAATCAATGTCTTCTGGCAAACCATCTGAAATGGTGTTTTTTTCACAAACTATCTGTTTTCAGTCTGAAACTTCTTGTGGCCACCAAAAAACATTTCCCATAAAAAACCGAATTTCAGGGAGAAAAAGCCTGAAATTGGCAATTTCTCTCTGTGGGCAGAGCAGGCGAAGTGGCAGAATTTGCCCAAAATTCTGCATTTTTTCTGCTGAGCAAATTATCGGCCACTTCGACCACCCCCTAGTCAAGGCCATGATATCTATGGACTTCAAGGGAAAGACACTTGCAGCACACAATCATCACCGTTCTAACACCTTCTCTATTTCCATTGACTTCATTGGGATCACCCACCCAAATATATAGCTCTTGCCGACTGGGAGACTCAACAGGATGAAATTTGTAGACCGAATGGTAGTGAGTAAAAAGGGCCAACGAAGGACGTCTTTCTCTTGTAATGTGAAGTGGAAAAAAACAAAGGTGAAGTAGTTCCTTGGTTTTGTAGACAGTAGGGGAATAGTTCTATTTTGATATTTGTGTTTGTACCATGCTCCGCTGCCATCATTTCCAGGGTCTCTAGGCACTCTGCAAGTCCTGAAAGAGAGGAGGGTGGGTGAGGTTAGTGGGGAGAGCGGGGAACATGCAAGCTAACTTTGCTGTTGTGTTGATGGGTGCAGGGGAGTGCTTGAGAGGATGCAACTTCACTTTTCTCTCATTGTGACTGTCAGAGCCTGCTCCCCGCCCCTCTCTCTCTCTTTCTCTCTCTCTATCTGGCTCCCTCTCTCTCTCACAGATAGATACATTTACCCTGTCTGCCACAGAGCTCTGGGAATCGACAAATGTGCAACGGGGGAAGTGTAGAGACTCCACTCATTACCATATGCTAGGGGGTAATGCTGATGGGAGGCAAGATGTTTTGGATAAGAGAAGCAGATCCCTGAGACATGAGGACCCCATGCCCCCATTCAGCTGCCATAGTACATAGGTTGTCAGGCTTGTCCCTGAGTGAAACCTCACTCTAATTTGCTCAGGTACTGCGCTGAGTGTCCAACTCAGACATTTGCCCGCCAGGGCAAAGCCCGCCAGGCGTTTGTAAGGCGATCGGGGCAGGGGCCAGAATCTCTGGCGCTTTCGCCCAGAAATCTATTCCAGTGTCTTCTGCAGTCCTCAAACTCTTCTGACACTGCGCACACAGCCAAAGGACAGAATGAAATGGAATGATATCCCCTGCCGCGCCATTCCCCTGGTTTTGTAGCTGTTCCATAACTTCAGTTTCAAAATGATGTTGAAATACTGCCAGTGGTTCTTCGTGGTGAAATGAGGAGCAGGACAGATAAAAGGTGGACACTGAATACCTTAAAGTGCCCCGTGAAGCTTGGTGTGCCATCCGTTAGGCCTAGAGGGGTGCTGTATCTGCAGGAAGGTAAGGAGAAGCATGCTGACAGTCAATGGGAGAGGTTTGGGGCAGGGGGATAGGACGGCAATCCAGTAACAATTCAATCTGGAGGAGGCCCTTCAGGGTGTCCAGTATGTGTGATGCAGAGGGATAGCTCTGCTGTCCAAAGCCTAACCCTTTACAGTGCAGTATGTGCAATTTGGGAGGCTTGCTTTGCTTTCGGAAGCCAGACCATGTGTGAGTGAAGCTTGCAGTGTTGTTGTGCCCATTCTCTGTGACAGGAGTTTGTCCTGCTGCACCCGTTCAGTAGGAGGGAAGCCCATGCTGTAGCACTGTGTGAGTGAAGCTTCCCCTGCTGTTGCCCTGGCAGGACCGGCCATGTAGTGTGACACTCAGATGTCTGTTAAAGCTGGGACAGTGAAGCAGATTTGTCAGGGCCCTGCACTTTTCTTGGTTCATCCTTGATGCCTCGGAAATATGCTGAGGAGGGTTTTTGTGGAGCTAGACATGTGAACAGCATGTCCCAAATGGCATGACACATGTTGCTTTTCTATATGAACAGAGCTTAAAACGGTTTGTAGGAATCATCAAGAAGGAAAGGACATTCCAATAAAACGCCCTTCCCTGCTCTGAGCCCCAGCCCTGGGGCCCCGGGGCCCCGGGGGGTCGAGCTCTGGAGCAGCTCAGGAGAAGCTGAGCTGAGGTGTGTCTTTGCCTTGCAAGCTCCCAGCCCTGGGCCCAGGCCCCAGCGGCGGGGGAGGGGAGGCTGTCATTTCACAATGCTCTGCCCAGCCTGAGGGTTCCGTTGGCACGGCGACGGCAGCAGGTGAGCCCTGGAGCAGGGGGCATGGAGAGGTCAAGGCAGACAGAGCTGGGAGCCCCAGGAACAGGACCCAGGCCAGTGGAGGTGGCTCAGCTGAGCCCACCTGATCGCTCGAGGCCACTCCTCACAGGGCCTCTGCTGCTGTCAGAAGCCCTGGGGCCCTGCTACTGGCGGAGGAAGCATTCAGGCCTCAAAGGGCACCGGCCTTCTCTGAGGCCTGTGACTGGGCTCAAAAACAGAACATGTGAAAAACAGGGCCCAGACACTGCACTGAAGAAAGGTAGGTTAAGGTGTGAAGCACCAATAAGAAAGGAAAAAGCATAGCTCCTAATACACCCTCATCTGGACTTTGTGGCCAGTCCCTGTAGATTCATTTTCAGTCCCCTAGTCAAGGCTAGGGGTGGGCAAAGTTACCCTCACTACTGGTGGAACGATATTGCCTAAATTCGCCTCCAGCTCTGTTCTGTCTGCAGGGACATTTTCTAGCTGTTGTGCCAATTTTCTATGCGGATTTTGCTTCCTGAAATGTGTTTTTTACCTGAAATATCATGTTTTTGACCGCTAAAACAAAATTTAATGGAAAAAATCAATGTCTTCTGGCAAACCATCTGAAATGGTGTTTTTTTCACAAACTATCTGTTTTCAGTCTGAAACTTCTTGTGGCCACCAAAAAACATTTCCCATAAAAAACCGAATTTCAGGGAGAAAAAGCCTGAAATTGGCAATTTCTCTCTGTGGGCAGAGCAGGCGAAGTGGCAGAATTTGCCCAAAATTCTGCATTTTTTCTGCTGAGCAAATTATCGGCCACTTCGACCACCCCCTAGTCAAGGCCATGATATCTATGGACTTCAAGGGAAAGACACTTGCAGCACACAATCATCACCGTTCTAACACCTTCTCTATTTCCATTGACTTCATTGGGATCACCCACCCAAATATATAGCTCTTGCCGACTGGGAGACTCAACAGGATGAAATGTGTAGACCGAATGGTAGTGAGTAAAAAGGGCCAACGAAGGACGTCTTTCTCTTGTAATGTGAAGTGGAAAAAAACAAAGGTGAAGTAGTTCCTTGGTTTTGTAGACAGTAGGGGAATAGTTCTATTTTGATATTTATGTTTGTACCATGCTCCGCTGCCATCATTTCCAGGGTCTCTAGGCACTCTGCAAGTCCTTAAAGAGAGGAGGGTGGGTGAGGTTAGTGGGGAGAGCGGGGAACATGCAAGCTAACTTTGCTGTTGTGTTGATGGGTGCAGGGGAGTGCTTGAGAGGATGCAACTTCACTTTTCTCTCATTGTGACTGTCAGAGCCTGCTCCCCCCCCCTCTCTCTCTCTTTCTCTCTCTCTATCTGGCTCCCTCTCTCTCTCACAGATAGATACATTTACCCTGTCTGCCACAGAGCTCTGGGAATCGACAAATGTGCAACGGGGGAAGTGTAGAGACTCCACTCATTACCATATGCTAGGGGCTAATGCTGATGGGAGGCAAGATGTTTTGGATAAGAGAAGCAGATCCCTGAGACATGAGGACCCCATGCCCCCATTCAGCTGCCATAGTACATAGGTTGTCAGGCTTGTCCCTGAGAGAAACCTCACTCTAATTTGCTCAGGTACTGCGCTGAGTGTCCAACTCAGACATTTGCCCGCCAGGGCAAAGCCCGCCAGGCGTTTGTAAGGCGATCGGGGCAGGGGCCAGAATCTCTGGCGCTTTCGCCCAGAAATCTATTCCAGTGTCTTCTGCAGTCCTCAAACTCTTCTGACACTGCGCACACAGCCAAAGGACAGAATGAAATGGAATGAAATCCCCTGCCGCGCCATTCCCCTGGTTTTGTAGCTGTTCCATAACTTCAGTTTCAAAATGATGTTGAAATACTGCCAGTGGTTCTTCATGGTGAAATGAGGAGCAGGACAGATAAAAGGTGGAGACTGGAATACCTTAAAGTGCCCCGTGAAGCTTGGTGTGCCATCCGTTAGGCCTAGAGGGGTGCTGTATCTGCAGGAAGGTAAGGAGAAGCATGCTGACAGTCAATGGGAGAGGTTTGGGGCAGGGGGATAGGACGGCGATCCAGTAACAATTCAATCTGGAGGAGGCCCTTCAGGGTGTCCAGTATGTGTGATGCAGAGGGATAGCTCTGCTGTCCAAAGCCTAACCCTTTACAGTGCAGTATGTGCAATTTGGGAGGCTTGCTTTGGTGTCGGAAGCCAGACCATGTGTGAGTGAAGCTTGCAGTGTTGTTGCGCCCATTCGCTGTGACAGGAGTTTGTCCTGCTGCACCCGTTCAGTAGGAGGGAAGCCCATGCTGTAGCACTGTGTGAGTGAAGCTTCCCCTGCTGTTGCCCTGGCAGGACCGGCCATGTAGTGTGACACTCAGATGTCTGTTAAAGCTGGGACAGTGAAGCAGATTTGTCAGGGCCCTGCACTTTTCTTGGTTCATCCTTGATGCCTCGGAAATATGCTGAGGAGGGTTTTTGTGGAGCTAGACATGTGAACAGCATGTCCCAAATGGCATGACACATGTTGCTTTTCTATATGTACAGAGCTTAAAACGGTTTGTAGGAATCATCAAGAAGGAAAGGACATTCCAATAAAACGCCCTTCCCTGCTCTGAGCCCCAGCCCTGGGGCCCGGGGCCCCGGGGGGTCGAGCTCTGGAGCAGCTCAGGAGAAGCTGAGCTGAGGTGTGTCTTTGCCTTGCAAGCTCCCAGCCCTGGGCCCAGGCCCCGGCGGGGGAGGGGAGGCTGTCATTTCACAATGCTCTGCCCAGCCTGAGGGTTCCGTTGGCACTGCGACGGCAGCAGGTGAGCCCTGGAGCAGGGGGCATGAAGAGGTCAAGGCAGACAGAGCTGGGAGCCCCAGGAACAGGACCCAGGCCAGTGGAGGTGGCTCAGCTGAGCCCACCTGATCGCTCGAGGCCACTCCTCACAGGGCCTCTGCTGCTGTCAGAAGCCCTGGGGCCCTGCTACTGGCGGAGGAAGCATTCAGGCCTCAAAGGGCACCGGCCTTCTCTGAGGCCTGTGACTGGGCTCAAAAACAGAACATGTGAAAAACAGGGCCCAGACACTGCACTGAAGAAAGGTAGGTTAAGGTGTGAAAACAAAAGCACCAATAAGAAAGGAAAAAGCATAGCTCTTAATACACCCTCATCTGGACTTTGTGGCCAGTCCCTGTAGATTCATTTTCAGTCCCCTAGTCAAGGCTAGGGGTGGGCAAAGTTACCCTCACTACTGGTGGAACGATATTGCCTAAATTCGCCTCCAGCTCTGTTCTGTCTGCAGGGACATTTTTTAGCTGTTGTGCCAATTTTCTATGCAGATTTTGCTTCCTGAAATGTGTTTTTTCCCTGAAATATCATGTTTTTGACCGCTAAAACAAAATTTAATGGAAAAAATCAATGTCTTCTGGCAAACCATCTGAAATGGTGTTTTTTTCACAAACTATCTGTTTTCAGTCTGAAACTTCTTGTGGCCACCAAAAAACATTTCCCATAAAAAAACGAATTTCAGGGAGAAAAAGCCTGAAATTGGCAATTTCTCTCTGTGGGCAGAGCAGGCGAAGTGGCAGAATTTGCCCAAAATTCTGCATTTTTTCTGCTGAGCAAATTATCGGCCACTTCGACCACCCCCTAGTCAAGGCCATGATATCTATGGACTTCAAGGGAAAGACACTTGCAGCACACAATCATCACCGTTCTAACACCTTCTCTATTTCCATTGACTTCATTGGGATCACCCACCCAAATATATAGCTCTTGCCGACTGGGAGACTCAACAGGATGAAATGTGTAGACCGAATGGTAGTGAGTAAAAAGGGCCAACGAAGGACGTCTTTCTCTTGTAATGTGAAGTGGAAAAAAACAAAGGTGAAGTAGTTCCTTGGTTTTGTAGACAGTAGGGGAATAGTTCTATTTTGATATTTGTGTTTGTACCATGCTCCGCTGCCATCATTTCCAGGGTCTCTAGGCACTCTGCAAGTCCTGAAAGAGAGGAGGGTGGGTGAGGTTAGTGGGGAGAGCGGGGAACATGCAAGCTAACTTTGCTGTTGTGTTGATGGGTGCAGGGGAGTGCTTGAGGGGATGCAACTTCACTTTTCTCTCATTGTGACTGTCAGAGCCTGCTCCCCCCCTCTCTCTCTCTTTCTCTCTCTCTATCTGGCTCCCTCTCTCTCTCACGCATAGATACATTTACCCTGTCTGCCACAGAGCTCTGGGAATCGACAAATGTGCAACGGGGGAAGTGTAGAGACTCCACTCATTACCATATGCTAGGGGCTAATGCTGATGGGAGGCAAGATGTTTTGGATAAGAGAAGCAGATCCCTGAGACATGAGGACCCCATGCCCCCATTCAGCTGCCATAGTACATAGGTTGGCAGGCTTGTCCCTGAGTGAAACCTCACTCTAATTTGCTCAGGTACTGCGCTGAGTGTCCAACTCAGACATTTGCCCGCCAGGGCAAAGCCCGCCAGGCGTTTGTAAGGCGATTGGGGCAGGGGCCAGAATCTCTGGCGCTTTCGCCCAGAAATCTATTCCAGTGTCTTCTGCAGTCCTCAAACTCTTCTGACACTGCGCACACAGCCAAAGGACAGAATGAAATGGAATGAAATCCCCTGCCGTGCCATTCCCCTGGTTTTGTAGCTGTTCCATAACTTCAGTTTCAAAATGATGTTGAAATACTGCCAGTGGTTCTTCGTGGTGAAATGAGGAGCAGGACAGATAAAAGGTGGAGACTGAATACCTTAAAGTGCCCCGTGAAGCTTGGTGTGCCATCCGTTAGGCCTAGAGGGGTGCTGTATCTGCAGGAAGGTAAGGAGAAGCATGCTGACAGCCAATGGGAGAGGTTTGGGGCAGGGGGATAGGACGGCAATCCAGTAACAATTCAATCTGGAGGAGGCCCTTCAGGGTGTCCAGTATGTGTGATGCAGAGGGATAGCTCTGCTGTCCAAAGCCTAACCCTTTACAGTGCAGTATGTGCAATTTGGGAGGCTTGCTTTGCTGTCGGAAGCCAGACCATGTGTGAGTGAAGCTTGCAGTGTTGTTGCGCCCATTCGCTGTGACAGGAGTTTGTCCTGCTGCACCCGTTCAGTAGGAGGGAAGCCCATGCTGTAGCACTGTGTGAGTGAAGCTTCCCCTGCTGTTGCCCTGGCAGGACCGGCCATGTAGTGTGACACTCAGATGTCTGTTAAAGCTGGGACAGTGAAGCAGATTTGTCAGGGCCCTGCACTTTTCTTGGTTCATCCTTGATGCCTCGGAAATATGCTGAGGAGGGTTTTTGTGGAGCTAGACATGTGAACAGCATGTCCCAAATGGCATGACACATGTTGCTTTTCTATATGTACAGAGCTTAAAACGGTTTGTAGGAATCATCAAGAAGGAAAGGACATTCCAATAAAACGCCCTTCCCTGCTCTGAGCCCCAGCCCTGGGGCCCCGGGGCCCCGGGGGGTCGAGCTCTGGAGCAGCTCAGGAGAAGCTGAGCTGAGGTGTGTCTTTGCCTTGCAAGCTCCCAGCCCTGGGCCCAGGCCCCGGCGGGGGAGGGGAGGCTGTCATTTCACAATGCTCTGCCCAGCCTGAGGGTTCCGTTGGCACGGCGACGGCAGCAGGTGAGCCCTGGAGCAGGGGGCATGGAGAGGTCAAGGCAGACAGAGCTGGGAGCCCCAGGAACAGGACCCAGGCCAGTGGAGGTGGCTCAGCTGAGCCCACCTGACGGCTCGAGGCCACTCCTCACTGTTACACTGAGCTGTCTCTTTAAGAGACACAGGTCGAGTCACGTGGTCCGGCCACGTGACGCGTGACGTTGGGAGGAAGGAGTGCCTGCGGGCAGTTAGAAAGTGTATCCGAATAAAAGAAGACGTGTCTCCTACTCTCGGTGTGCCTGTCTTTATTACGGAGGCCCCGCCGGGCCTAACAACTGGCGACGAGGCGTCTTCCAGGGCCGCCGAGTCCTCCTCCTCCTCCTCCTCCTCGCCGCCCACGGTGCCATCCGAACTCCGCAGTGCACGTCGGGTGCCGACAGGCTCAACCTGCGAGCGCTCGCCTCCTCCTCCACTCCGGCTCCTACGATACGCCGATCCCGGCCCACCAGCAACCCACCCCTCCGAGGTTCCCACGACACGCAGGCCCAAGCCCAGGCACCCACCAGCACGCCTGACCCAGGCCCGGCCACCCACAGCCAGAGACCGACGTCGAGGGTACGTCCACCCGCCCGCCAAACCATACAGGCTCCGGAGACCACCACCAGGACCCCGGTGAAAGGTGGGTGTCACCCTGCGCTGCCCGCTAGCCCTCAGCACCTGCCACCAGGGCAACAGTCCCCCTCAGGGACAGACACACGCAAGTGAACGGCACCGCTCACCGCTACTATGAGCGCACCCCAAGATCAGCAGGCCCCGGGTCCCCCCGCCCCAGCGGGGAACACAGCAACCACAGCATGGCGCATGCCACCCCCCTTCTCCATGATGCCACAGGCGGACAAAGGCCCAAGGTGGGTCGAGTGGCTGGAAGATTTCAACACCTTCATTGACGCCGCGGGTGAAGAGAAATCCCCAAGACTACGCAGCATGTTTCTGAACCTCGCAGGGAATGACATTAAAATACTTCTGAAAACCATCCCGCAGGCAGAGCAAGCAGACTTCCCAGCCCTTATTGCAGCACTGAACAAAAGACTGGTGATTGAACCCAACAGGGATTATGAAAGATACATTTTCAATCAGTGCAAACAGAGGGCAGATGAAACGGTCGACGAGTTTATCACCCGCCTACGAATAAAAGGTGCGAACTGCCAGTTCCACGCATTCTCCCTAGATGAAGCCATTAGATTGCGAGTGATTGAAGGGTGCGTATCTCAAACGCTAAAGAAGCAACTCTTAAAATCCCCCGTCACGATTGATGAAGTCAGCCAGATGGTAAGGATCCTCGAGAGAGTCGAAAAGCAAGTGACGCAAATAACTGGCACCACCCCCTCCAAGCATGATAACAACGAGGTGATCGCGGCCATGCAGGCCAATAATGCCAGGACAACAGAGAGAGGACCCAACCTCACCTACTCAACTGTTCCGAGAATGCAACGCCAGTGTAACCGTTGTGGAATGCCGTATCCCCATGCAGGGACATGCCCCGCATTGTCCCAGAAATGCGGCAACTGCGGGAGAGAGGGACACTTCCAATCGGTCTGCAGAGAGGGCAAACCGTTCCCAACCCAAAGACCGCCGGTCGCCCCACAGTTCAAAACACCTTACAGGAATCCCCAAAGCCAAGGCTATCCGTCGCGCCCGTTTCAACAAAACCCGAGAAGGTATGTCAGAGTAGTTGAAGACGTCTACCCTTCGGAAGAACCCCAAGGCGACGGACAGTATGAACAGATATCCCGCATTAGAGATGAATACGACGGGCCCCCAGCGCCCATATCTCACTATGAGGTGGACCAACACCAACAGCACCCCGAAGAGGAAGAGTATCAGTTTGATCACTATCGACAAGATGAATACGTTAACCTCATCATGGATGAAGGACAAGCACGCGAGGCACCCAAGATACCAATGGAAATAGGAGGCCACCAATTCTGTTTCCTGGTTGACTCAGGAGCAACGGTCAACATAATGGGAGAAAAGGAGTTCCACCAGATTCCCAAGAAACCCACCTTAGTGCCGTCTGAGTCCAAGATATATCAATGGGGCGCCGACACTCCACTACAATCAATTGGTTTCTTCGCCCGCCACCTCGTTCACGGCAACCATGCCACGATGACAAGCATACACGTAATTCGCAGCCCAACGAAAGGAAGGTGCCTCCTCAGCTACAGGACGGCCTCCTCCCTGGGACTCATAGACATACACGTCCGAGATGGGGACATGATCCACTCATCAGAACCAACTCAAGTAGCGAAAGAGAGCGTGGCAAATATCCAAGCGGAACCCAGAGAGATGGACGTGATATCAAAAGACGCCATCGTGAAGGAATTCCCCCTCATCTGCAAGGGCCTAGGAAAACTGAAAGGACCCTCAGTTAAACTGCACATTGATCCCGCAGTTCGCCCAGTTCCCCAGCACCCGAGGAGAGTCGGGTTCCACCTCCAAGCCGCCGTGTCAGCTGAACTCCAACAGCTCCTAGAAAATGACATAATTGAACCAGCAGTGGGCCCGACCCCGTGGGTCTCCCCACTAGTCATAGTGCCAAAAGAAGGGGGACAGCTCAGACTCTGCGTCGACATGCGCGTCGCCAACACCGCAATCCAGCGTGAGCGACACCCCGGCCCCCGAATCGAGGACATGATCGTCCAGATAAACAAGTCCACCCTTTTCTCAAAACTAGACCTTAACCAGGGTTACCACCAACTGGTACTTCATCCAGAATCTAGAGGCATAACAACATTCGCCACACACGATGGTTTATTCCGGTACAAGCGCCTCAACTTTGGCATTTCATCTGCCGCGGAGATTTTCCACGAAACCATCAGGCAAATCATTCGCCCAATCAGAGGAGCACTTAACTACAGCGACGACATCCTGGTATTTGGCAAGTCAAAGGAGGAACACGATGTAGCTCTCCGCGCCACCTGCAAAGCCATTCAAGACGCTGGACTCACACTCAATGTCGACAAATGTCGATTCAGTAAGACCAAGCTGAAGTTCTTTGGCCACATATTCTCCGCAG
Organism: Ambystoma mexicanum; assembly: GCF_040938575.1. Lineage (NCBI taxonomy): Eukaryota > Metazoa > Chordata > Amphibia > Caudata > Ambystomatidae > Ambystoma > Ambystoma mexicanum. The sequence goes on from NC_090941.1 coordinate 1,086,639,049, forward strand.
ATGGAATGACACCAGATCCCGACAAGGTGGCGACAATCTTCGGCTTACAAGAACCAAGGCAAATAGCGGACGTGCGATCGTTTCTGGGGATGGCAGGTTACTGCGCGAGATACATACCCCATTATGCCACAATCACGGAACCGCTCAGGAAACTCCTTCAAAAAGAGATGCTCTTCGCCTGGACGGCTGATTGCCAAGATGCGTTCGACGCCATCAAGCAACACCTAGCAGAAGCCAGGAAACTTGCCTACTTCGACCCCACCTGGCACACTGAAATCGTGGTCGATGCAAGTCCAGTCGGGCTGGGTGCCATCCTCGCCCAAACAAACGGTACAGACACCCACCCGAGACATGTGGTGGCCTACGGCAGCAGAGCCCTCTCGAAACCTGAGTCTGCATATTCGCAGGCAGAAAAGGAAAGCCTAGCAGCAGTCTGGGCATGCGAACATTTCCACAACTTTGTCATAGGAAAAAAGTTTACTCTAATAACGGACCATCAAGCCCTCCTATCACTGTTCGGCAACCCTCGAACGAAGATGCCGCCACGAATTGAACGGTGGGGTATCCGCCTGCAAGAATATGACTATCACATCATTCATCGTCCGGGGGGGGAACACAACCCAGCGGACTACTTGTCGAGACACCCCACAGGAAAAGCCACACAGCGAAAGGGAGATGTAGAATACATCAGCTATGTCACCACAAACGCACTTCCCCCGGCAATTTCACTCGAGACAGTCGCTGAGGCGTCAGCTGCTGACCCATCCATAGCTTTGGCTATCAACCTCACAGAACACAACAGATGGAAGTCATACAGGAAACTTCTAACGGAACATCCGGACGCGAATCGAGATGAACTGGAAAGGTTGGCAAAAGTTCATACCGAACTAGCCGTCAAGGACAAGTCCATACTCCTTCGAGGGTGCAGAATAATAATCCCAGCAGCCCTACGATCGGACATCATAAAGACAGCCCATGAAGGCCATCGCGGGGCAGACAACACCAAACGGCAACTTCGGTGCCATGTATGGTTCCCATTTCTTGACGCTCTAGTAGATCGATGGGTACGAAACTGCATGGCATGTCAATGCACAGCTAGAGCCGAAGCCCCCGCACCACTACAGTCACTGCAGATCCCCGATCACCCATGGGAAAGAGTGGCAATAGACTTTTATGGGCCCCTCGAGTCCGGCGAATACCTACTACTGTTCATTGACGAGCACTCTCGCTTCCCAATTGTGAAAAAGTCACCGTCAACAGCCTTCGCTCACATAGCAGCTGTCTTCGACGAGGTCGTGAGTGAGTGGGGCATACCAGAAGTTATCAAGTCGGATAACGGCCCGCCGTTCTGCGGTCACGACTTCGCAACTTTCGCCAAGCATCTGGGCTTCAGACACCAGAAGATAACACCAAGGTGGCCACAAGCCAACGGGATGGCCGAAAGATTCATGTCATCGATCAAGAAGACCTTACAAAGAGCCAGACTAGAAAATGTTGACCCTCACCAGGCTCTGTGCAGAATGCTTCGGGACTATCGAAACACGCCGCACGAGGCCACAAACAGGACGCCGGCTGAGATGATGGTAAAACACCAAGTTCGCACTCGCATCATAAGACACCCCAACAACAAGCCGGAAGCAGATCCGGAAGTCCTAACGCGAGATGCGGAACGGAAGGAACGGGCCCGCATCCGAACAGATGAAAAAAGAGGGGCTCGCCCGAAAGAGATCCAGGTGGGAGACGAAGTACTGGTCCAACAGACGATGATCAGAAAGACTGACCCAAGGTTCTCCCCACAGCCGCTTCTCGTGACGGCCACCAAAGGAACCATGGTAACAGCTGAAAACGAAGAACGGGAAATAACTCGGAACTGCTCACAGTTCAAACTCACCACCGGTCAGGGCCAGCAGGAGCGAGATCCCCCAGATCCGGAACCAATACCAACGGACCCGAGAGACTCGCTGTGGTCACCACCGAGATTTTTGGCTCGCCCAGGAGTGAGGAGAGTGCAAGAGCTAGAAGATGATCCAGGAGAAGCCGCCAACGGTCGACCCCATCGGGTCGTGAAGAAACCGATGCGCCTAGTTGAAGAATGTTAATGTTGTTGTTGTAAGGACATTTGTCCGGGGGTGATGTTACACTGAGCTGTCTCTTTAAGAGACACAGGTCGAGTCACGTGGTCCGGCCACGTGACGCGTGACGTTGGGAGGAAGGAGTGCCTGCGGGCAGTTAGAAAGTGTATCCGAATAAAAGAAGACGTGTCTCCTACTCTCGGTGTGCCTGTCTTTATTACGGAGGCCCCGCCGGGCCTAACACTCACAGGGCCTCTGCTGCTGTCAGAAGCCCTGGGGCCCTGCTACTGGCGGAGGAAGCATTCAGGCCTCAAAGGGCACCGGCCTTCTCTGAGGCCTGTGACTGGGCTCAAAAACAGAACATGTGAAAAAGAGGGCCCAGACACTGCACTGAAGAAAGGTAGGTTAAGGTGTGAAAACAAAAGCACCAATAAGAAAGGAAAAAGCATAGCTCTTAATACACCCTCATCTGGACTTTGTGGCCAGTCCCTGTAGATTCATTTTCAGTCCCCTAGTCAAGGCTAGGGGTGGGCAAAGTTACCCTCACTACTGGTGGACCGATATTGCCTAAATTCGCCTCCAGCTCTATTCTGTCTGCAGGGACATTTTTTAGCTGTTGTGCCAATTTTCTATGCAGATTTTGCTTCCTGAAATGTGTTTTTTCCCTGAAATATCATGTTTTTGACCGCTAAAACAAAATTTAATGGAAAAAATCAATGTCTTCTGGCAAACCATCTGAAATGGTGTTTTTTCCACAAACTATCTGTTTTCAGTCTGAAACTTCTTGTGGCCACCAAAAAACATTTCCCATAAAAAAACGAATTTCAGGGAGAAAAAGCCTGAAATTGGCAATTTCTCTCTGTGGGCAGAGCAGGCGAAGTGGCAGAATTTGCCCAAAATTCTGCATTTTTTCTGCTGAGCAAATTATCGGCCACTTCGACCACCCCCTAGTCAAGGCCATGATAGCTATGGACTTCAAGGGAAAGACACTTGCAGCACACAATCATCACCGTTCTAACACCTTCTCTATTTCCATTGACTTCATTGGGATCACCCACTCAAATATATAGCTCTTGCCGACTGGGAAACTCAACAGGATGAAATGTGTAGACCGAATGGTAGTGCGTAAAAAGGGCCAACGAAGGACGTCTTTCTCTTGTAATGTGAAGTGGAAAAAAACAAAGGTGAAGTAGTTCCTTGGTTTTGTAGACAGTAGGGGAATAGTTCTATTTTGATATTTGTGTTTGTACCATGCTCCGCTGCCATCCTTTCCAGGGTCTCTAGGCACTCTGCAAGTCCTGAAAGAGAGGAGGGTGGGTGGGTGGGTTAGTGGGGAGAACGGGGAACATGCAAGCTAACTTTGCTGTTGTGTTGATGGGTGCAGGGGAGTGCTTGAGGGGATGCAACTTCACTTTTCTCTCATTGTGACTGTCAGAGCCTGCTCCCCCCCCCCTCTCTCTCTCTTTCTCTCTCTCTATCTGGCTCCCTCTCTCTCTCACACATAGACTCATTTACCCTGTCTGCCACAGAGCTCTGGGAATCGACAAATGTGAAACGGGGGAAGTGTAGAGACTCCACTCATTACCATATGCTAGGGGCTAATGCTGATGGGAGGCAAGATGTTTTGGATAAGAGAAGCAGATCCCTGAGACATGAGGACCCCATGCCCCCATTCAGCTGCCATAGTACATAGGTTGGCAGGCTTGTCCCTGAGTGAAACCTCACTCTAATTTGCTCAGGTACTGCGCTGAGTGTCCAACTCAGACATTTGCCCGCCAGGCGTTTGTAAGGCGATCGGGGCAGGGGCCAGAATCTCTGGCGCTTTGGCCCAGAAATCTATTCCAGTGTCTTCTGCAGTCCTCAAACTCTTCTGACACTGCGCACACAGCCAAAGGACAGAATGAAATGGAATGATATCCCCTGCCGCGCCATTCCCCTGGTTTTGTAGCTGTTCCATAACTTCAGTTTCAAAATGATGTTGAAATACTGCCAGTGGTTCTTCGTGGTGAAATGAGGAGCAGGACAGATAAAAGGTGGACACTGAATACCTTAAAGTGCCCCGTGAAGCTTGGTGTGCCATCCGTTAGGCCTAGAGGGGCGCTGTATCTGCAGGAAGGTAAGGAGAAGCATGCTGACAGTCAATGGGAGAGGTTTGGGGCAGGGGGATAGGACGGCAATCCAGTAACAATTCAATCTGGAGGAGGCCCTTCAGGGTGTCCAGTATGTGTGATGCAGAGGGATAGCTCTGCTGTCCAAAGCCTAACCCTTTACAGTGCAGTATGTGCAATTTGGGAGGCTTGCTTTGCTTTCGGAAGCCAGACCATGTGTGAGTGAAGCTTGCAGTGTTGTTGTGCCCATTCTCTGTGACAGGAGTTTGTCCTGCTGCACCCGTTCAGTAGGAGGGAAGCCCATGCTGTAGCACTGTGTGAGTGAAGCTTCCCCTGCTGTTGCCCTGGCAGGACCGGCCATGTAGTGTGACACTCAGATGTCTGTTAAAGCTGGGACAGTGAAGCAGATTTGTCAGGGCCCTGCACTTTTCTTGGTTCATCCTTGATGCCTCGGAAATATGCTGAGGAGGGTTTTTGTGGAGCTAGACATGTGAACAGCATGTCCCAAATGGCATGACACATGTTGCTTTTCTATATGTACAGAGCTTAAAACGGTTTGTAGGAATCATCAAGAAGGAAAGGACATTCCAATAAAACGCCCTTCCCTGCTCTGAGCCCCAGCCCTGGGGCCCCGGGGCCCCGGGGGGTCGAGCTCTGGAGCAGCTCAGGAGAAGCTGAGCTGAGGTGTGTCTTTGCCTTGCAAGCTCCCAGCCCTGGGCCCAGGCCCCGGCGGGGGAGGGGAGGCTGTCATTTCACAATGCTCTGCCAGCCTGAGGGTTCCGTTGGCAGGGCGAAGGCAGCAGGTGAGCCCTGGAGCAGGGGGCATGGAGAGGTCAAGGCAGACAGAGCTGGGAGCCCCAGGAACAGGACCCAGGCCAGTGGAGGTGGCTCAGCTGAGCCCACCTGATCGCTCGAGGCCACTCCTCACAGGGCCTCTGCTGCTGTCAGAAGCCCTGGGGCCCTGCTACTGGCGGAGGAAGCATTCAGGCCTCAAAGGGCACCGGCCTTCTCTGAGGCCTGTGACTGGGCTCAAAAACAGAACATGTGAAAAACAGGGCCCAGACACTGCACTGAAGAAAGGTAGGTTAAGGTGTGAAAACAAAAGCACCAATAAGAAAGGAAAAAGCATAGCTCTTAATACACCCTCATCTGGACTTTGTGGCCAGTCCCTGTAGATTCATTTTCAGTCCCCTAGTCAAGGCTAGGGGTGGGCAAAGTTACCCTCACTACTGGTGGAACGATATTGCCTAAATTCGCCTCCAGCTCTGTTCTGTCTGCAGGGACATTTTTTAGCTGTTGTGCCAATTTTCTATGCAGATTTTGCTTCCTGAAATGTGTTTTTTCCCTGAAATATCATGTTTTTGACCGCTAAAACAAAATTTTATGGAAAAAATCAATGTCTTCTGGCAAACCATCTGAAATGGTGTTTTTTTCACAAACTATCTGTTTTCAGTCTGAAACTTCTTGTGGCCACCAAAAAACATTTCCCATAAAAAACCGAATTTCAGGGAGAAAAAGCCTGAAATTGGCAATTTCTCTCTGTGGGCAGAGCAGGCGAAGTGGCAGAATTTGCCCAAAATTCTGCATTTTTTCTGCTGAGCAAATTATCGGCCACTTCGACCACCCCCTAGTCAAGGCCATGATATCTATGGACTTCAAGGGAAAGACACTTGCAGCACACAATCATCACCGTTCTAACACCTTCTCTATTTCCATTGACTTCATTGGGATCACCCACCCAAATATATAGCTCTTGCCGACTGGGAGACTCAACAGGATGAAATGTGTAGACCGAATGGTAGTGCGTAAAAAGGGCCAACGAAGGACGTCTTTCTCTTGTAATGTGAAGTGGAAAAAAACAAAGGTGAAGTAGTTCCTTGGTTTTGTAGACAGTAGGGGAATAGTTCCATTTTGATATTTGTGTTTGTACCATGCTCCGCTGCCATCATTTCCAGGGTCTCTAGGCACTCTGCAAGTCCTGAAAGAGAGGAGGGTGGGTGGGTGGGTTAGTGGGGAGAACGGGGAACATGCAAGCTAACTTTGCTGTTGTGTTGATGGGTGCAGGGGAGTGCTTGAGGGGATGCAACTTCAATTTTCTCTCATTGTGACTGTCAGAGCCTGCTCCCCCCCCTCTCTCTCTCTCTTTCTCTCTCTCTATCTGGCTCCCTCTCTCTCTCACACATAGATACATTTACCCTGTCTGCCACAGAGCTCTGGGAATCGACAAATGTGCAACGGGGGAAGTGTAGAGACTCCACTCATTACCATATGCTAGGGGCTAATGCTGATGGGAGGCAAGATGTTTTGGATAAGAGAAGCAGATCCCTGAGACATGAGGACCCCATGCCCCCATTCAGCTGCCATAGTACATAGGTTGTCAGGCTTGTCCCTGAGTGAAACCTCACTCTAATTTGCTCAGGTACTGCGCTGAGTGTCCAACTCAGACATTTGCCCGCCAGGGCAAAGCCCGCCAGGCGTTTGTAAGTCGATCGGGGCAGGGGCCAGAATCTCTGGCGCTTTCGCCCAGAAATCTATTCCAGTGTCTTCTGCAGTCCTCAAACTCTTCTGACACTGCGCACACAGCCAAAGGACAGAATGAAATGGAATGAAATCCCCTGCCGCGCCATTCCCCTGGTTTTGTAGCTGTTCCATAACTTCAGTTTCAAAATGATGTTGAAATACTGCCAGTGGTTCTTCGTGGTGAAATGAGGAGCAGGACAGATAAAAGGTGGACACTGAATACCTTAAAGTGCCCCATGAAGCTTGGTGTGCCATCCGTTAGGCCTAGAGGGGTGCTGTATCTGCAGGAAGGTAAGGAGAAGCATGCTGACAGTCAATGGGAGAGGTTTGGGGCAGGGGGATAGGACGGCGATCCAGTAACAATTCAATCTGGAGGAGGCCCTTCAGGGTGTCCAGTATGTGTGATGCAGAGGGATAGCTCTGCTGTCCAAAGCCTAACCCTTTACAGTGCAGTATGTGCAATTTGGGAGGCTTGCTTTGCTTTCGGAAGCCAGACCATGTGTGAGTGAAGCTTGCAGTGTTGTTGTGCCCATTCTCTGTGACAGGAGTTTGTCCTGCTGCACCCGTTCAGTAGGAGGGAAGCCCATGCTGTAGCACTGTGTGAGTGAAGCTTCCCCTGCTGTTGCCCTGGCAGGACCGGCCATGTAGTGTGACACTCAGATGTCTGTTAAAGCTGGGACAGTGAAGCAGATTTGTCAGGGCCCTGCACTTTTCTTGGTTCATCCTTGATGCCTCGGAAATATGCTGAGGAGGGTTTTTGTGGAGCTAGACATGTGAACAGCATGTCCCAAATGGCATGACACATGTTGCTTTTCTATATGTACAGAGCTTAAAACGGTTTGTAGGAATCATCAAGAAGGAAAGGACATTCCAATAAAACGCCCTTCCCTGCTCTGAGCCCCAGCCCTGGGGCCCCGGGGCCCCGGGGGGTCGAGCTCTGGAGCAGCTCAGGAGAAGCTGAGCTGAGGTGTGTCTTTGCCTTGCAAGCTCCCAGCCCTGGGCCCAGGCCCCGGCGGGGGAGGGGAGGCTGTCATTTCACAATGCTCTGCCAGCCTGAGGGTTCCGTTGGCAGGGCGAAGGCAGCAGGTGAGCCCTGGAGCAGGGGGCATGGAGAGGTCAAGGCAGACAGAGCTGGGAGCCCCAGGAACAGGACCCAGGCCAGTGGAGGTGGCTCAGCTGAGCCCACCTGATCGCTCGAGGCCACTCCTCACAGGGCCTCTGCTGCTGTCAGAAGCCCTGGGGCCCTGCTACTGGCGGAGGAAGCATTCAGGCCTCAAAGGGCACCGGCCTTCTCTGAGGCCTGTGACTGGGCTCAAAAACAGAACATGTGAAAAACAGGGCCCAGACACTGCACTGAAGAAAGGTAGGTTAAGGTGTGAAAACAAAAGCACCAATAAGAAAGGAAAAAGCATAGCTCTTAATACACCCTCATCTGGACTTTGTGGCCAGTCCCTGTAGATTCATTTTCAGTCCCCTAGTCAAGGCTAGGGGTGGGCAAAGTTACCCTCACTACTGGTGGAACGATATTGCCTAAATTCGCCTCCAGCTCTGTTCTGTCTGCAGGGACATTTTTTAGCTGTTGTGCCAATTTTCTATGCAGATTTTGCTTCCTGAAATGTGTTTTTTCCCTGAAATATCATGTTTTTGACCGCTAAAACAAAATTTAATGGAAAAAATCAATGTCTTCTGGCAAACCATCTGAAATGGTGTTTTTTTCACAAACTATCTGTTTTCAGTCTGAAACTTCTTGTGGCCACCAAAAAACATTTCCCATAAAAAACCGAATTTCAGGGAGAAAAAGCCTGAAATTGGCAATTTCTCTCTGTGGGCAGAGCAGGCGAAGTGGCAGAATTTGCCCAAAATTCTGCATTTTTTCTGCTGAGCAAATTATCGGCCACTTCGACCACCCCCTAGTCAAGGCCATGATATCTATGGACTTCAAGGGAAAGACACTTGCAGCACACAATCATCACCGTTCTAACACCTTCTCTATTTCCATTGACTTCATTGGGATCACCCACCCAAATATATAGCTCTTGCCGACTGGGATACTCAACAGGATGAAATGTGTAGACCGAATGGTAGTGCGTAAAAAGGGCCAACGAAGGACGTCTTTCTCTTGTAATGTGAAGTGGAAAAAAACAAAGGTGAAGTAGTTCCTTGGTTTTGTAGACAGTAGGGGAATAGTTCCATTTTGATATTTGTGTTTGTACCATGCTCCGCTGCCATCATTTCCAGGGTCTCTAGGCACTCTGCAAGTCCTGAAAGAGAGGAGGGTGGGTGGGTGGGTTAGTGGGGAGAACGGGGAACATGCAAGCTAACTTTGCTGTTGTGTTGATGGGTGCAGGGGAGTGCTTGAGGGGATGCAACTTCACTTTTCTCTCATTGTGACTGTCAGAGCCTGCTCCCCCCCCTCTCTCTCTCTCTTTCTCTCTCTCTATCTGGCTCCCTCTCTCTCTCACACATAGATACATTTACCCTGTCTGCCACAGAGCTCTGGGAATCGACAAATGTGCAACGGGGGAAGTGTAGAGACTCCACTCATTACCATATGCTAGGGGCTAATGCTGATGGGAGGCAAGATGTTTTGGATAAGAGAAGCAGATCCCTGAGACATGAGGACCCCATGCCCCCATTCAGCTGCCATAGTACATAGGTTGTCAGGCTTGTCCCTGAGTGAAACCTCACTCTAATTTGCTCAGGTACTGCGCTGAGTGTCCAACTCAGACATTTGCCCGCCAGGGCAAAGCCCGCCAGGCGTTTGTAAGGCGATCGGGGCAGGGGCCAGAATCTCTGGCGCTTTCGCCCAGAAATCTATTCCAGTGTCTTCTGCAGTCCTCAAACTCTTCTGACACTGCGCACACAGCCAAAGGACAGAATGAAATGGAATGAAATCCCCTGCCGCGCCATTCCCCTGGTTTTGTAGCTGTTCCATAACTTCAGTTTCAAAATGATGTTGAAATACTGCCAGTGGTTCTTCGTGGTGAAATGAGGAGCAGGACAGATAAAAGGTGGACACTGAATACCTTAAAGTGCCCCATGAAGCTTGGTGTGCCATCCGTTAGGCCTAGAGGGGTGCTGTATCTGCAGGAAGGTAAGGAGAAGCATGCTGACAGTCAATGGGAGAGGTTTGGGGCAGGGGGATAGGACGGCGATCCAGTAACAATTCAATCTGGAGGAGGCCCTTCAGGGTGTCCAGTATGTGTGATGCAGAGGGATAGCTCTGCTGTCCAAAGCCTAACCCTTTACAGTGCAGTATGTGCAATTTGGGAGGCTTGCTTTGCTTTCGGAAGCCAGACCATGTGTGAGTGAAGCTTGCAGTGTTGTTGTGCCCATTCTCTGTGACAGGAGTTTGTCCTGCTGCACCCGTTCAGTAGGAGGGAAGCCCATGCTGTAGCACTGTGTGAGTGAAGCTTCCCCTGCTGTTGCCCTGGCAGGACCGGCCATGTAGTGTGACACTCAGATGTCTGTTAAAGCTGGGACAGTGAAGCAGATTTGTCAGGGCCCTGCACTTTTCTTGGTTCATCCTTGATGCCTCGGAAATATGCTGAGGAGGGTTTTTGTGGAGCTAGACATGTGAACAGCATGTCCCAAATGGCATGACACATGTTGCTTTTCTATATGTACAGAGCTTAAAACGGTTTGTAGGAATCATCAAGAAGGAAAGGACATTCCAATAAAACGCCCTTCCCTGCTCTGAGCCCCAGCCCTGGGGCCCCGGGGCCCCGGGGGGTCGAGCTCTGGAGCAGCTCAGGAGAAGCTGAGCTGAGGTGTGTCTTTGCCTTGCAAGCTCCCAGCCCTGGGCCCAGGCCCCGGCGGGGGAGGGGAGGCTGTCATTTCACAATGCTCTGCCAGCCTGAGGGTTCCGTTGGCAGGGCGAAGGCAGCAGGTGAGCCCTGGAGCAGGGGGCATGGAGAGGTCAAGGCAGACAGAGCTGGGAGCCCCAGGAACAGGACCCAGGCCAGTGGAGGTGGCTCAGCTGAGCCCACCTGATCGCTCGAGGCCACTCCTCACAGGGCCTCTGCTGCTGTCAGAAGCCCTGGGGCCCTGCTACTGGCGGAGGAAGCATTCAGGCCTCAAAGGGCACCGGCCTTCTCTGAGGCCTGTGACTGGGCTCAAAAACAGAACATGTGAAAAACAGGGCCCAGACACTGCACTGAAGAAAGGTAGGTTAAGGTGTGAAAACAAAAGCACCAATAAGAAAGGAAAAAGCATAGCTCTTAATACACCCTCATCTGGACTTTGTGGCCAGTCCCTGTAGATTCATTTTCAGTCCCCTAGTCAAGGCTAGGGGTGGGCAAAGTTACCCTCACTACTGGTGGAACGATATTGCCTAAATTCGCCTCCAGCTCTGTTCTGTCTGCAGGGACATTTTTTAGCTGTTGTGCCAATTTTCTATGCAGATTTTGCTTCCTGAAATGTGTTTTTTCCCTGAAATATCATGTTTTTGACCGCTAAAACAAAATTTTATGGAAAAAATCAATGTCTTCTGGCAAACCATCTGAAATGGTGTTTTTTCCACAAACTATCTGTTTTCAGTCTGAAACTTCTTGTGGCCACCAAAAAACATTTCCCATAAAAAAACGAATTTCAGGGAGAAAAAGCCTGAAATTGGCAATTTCTCTCTGTGGGCAGAGCAGGCGAAGTGGCAGAATTTGCCCAAAATTCTGCATTTTTTCTGCTGAGCAAATTATCGGCCACTTCGACCACCCCCTAGTCAAGGCCATGATATCTATGGACTTCAAGGGAAAGACACTTGCAGCACACAATCATCACCGTTCTAACACCTTCTCTATTTCCATTGACTTCATTGGGATCACCCACCCAAATATATAGCTCTTGCCGACTGGGAGACTCAACAGGATGAAATGTGTAGACCGAATGGTAGTGCGTAAAAAGGGCCAACGAAGGACGTCTTTCTCTTGTAATGTGAAGTGGAAAAAAACAAAGGTGAAGTAGTTCCTTGGTTTTGTAGACAGTAGGGGAATAGTTCCATTTTGATATTTGTGTTTGTACCATGCTCCGCTGCCATCATTTCCAGGGTCTCTAGGCACTCTGCAAGTCCTGAAAGAGAGGAGGGTGGGTGGGTGGGTTAGTGGGGAGAACGGGGAACATGCAAGCTAACTTTGCTGTTGTGTTGATGGGTGCAGGGGAGTGCTTGAGGGGATGCAACTTCACTTTTCTCTCATTGTGACTGTCAGAGCCTGCTCCCCCCCCTCTCTCTCTCTCTTTCTCTCTCTCTATCTGGCTCCCTCTCTCTCTCACACATAGATACATTTACCCTGTCTGCCACAGAGCTCTGGGAATCGACAAATGTGCAACGGGGGAAGTGTAGAGACTCCACTCATTACCATATGCTAGGGGCTAATGCTGATGGGAGGCAAGATGTTTTGGATAAGAGAAGCAGATCCCTGAGACATGAGGACCCCATGCCCCCATTCAGCTGCCATAGTACATAGGTTGTCAGGCTTGTCCCTGAGTGAAACCTCACTCTAATTTGCTCAGGTACTGCGCTGAGTGTCCAACTCAGACATTTGCCCGCCAGGGCAAAGCCCGCCAGGCGTTTGTAAGGCGATCGGGGCAGGGGCCAGAATCTCTGGCGCTTTCGCCCAGAAATCTATTCCAGTGTCTTCTGCAGTCCTCAAACTCTTCTGACACTGCGCACACAGCCAAAGGACAGAATGAAATGGAATGAAATCCCCTGCCGCGCCATTCCCCTGGTTTTGTAGCTGTTCCATAACTTCAGTTTCAAAATGATGTTGAAATACTGCCAGTGGTTCTTCGTGGTGAAATGAGGAGCAGGACAGATAAAAGGTGGACACTGAATACCTTAAAGTGCCCCATGAAGCTTGGTGTGCCATCCGTTAGGCCTAGAGGGGTGCTGTATCTGCAGGAAGGTAAGGAGAAGCATGCTGACAGTCAATGGGAGAGGTTTGGGGCAGGGGGATAGGACGGCGATCCAGTAACAATTCAATCTGGAGGAGGCCCTTCAGGGTGTCCAGTATGTGTGATGCAGAGGGATAGCTCTGCTGTCCAAAGCCTAACCCTTTACAGTGCAGTATGTGCAATTTGGGAGGCTTGCTTTGCTTTCGGAAGCCAGACCATGTGTGAGTGAAGCTTGCAGTGTTGTTGTGCCCATTCTCTGTGACAGGAGTTTGTCCTGCTGCACCCGTTCAGTAGGAGGGAAGCCCATGCTGTAGCACTGTGTGAGTGAAGCTTCCCCTGCTGTTGCCCTGGCAGGACCGGCCATGTAGTGTGACACTCAGATGTCTGTTAAAGCTGGGACAGTGAAGCAGATTTGTCAGGGCCCTGCACTTTTCTTGGTTCATCCTTGATGCCTCGGAAATATGCTGAGGAGGGTTTTTGTGGAGCTAGACATGTGAACAGCATGTCCCAAATGGCATGACACATGTTGCTTTTCTATATGTACAGAGCTTAAAACGGTTTGTAGGAATCATCAAGAAGGAAAGGACATTCCAATAAAACGCCCTTCCCTGCTCTGAGCCCCAGCCCTGGGGCCCCGGGGCCCCGGGGGGTCGAGCTCTGGAGCAGCTCAGGAGAAGCTGAGCTGAGGTGTGTCTTTGCCTTGCAAGCTCCCAGCCCTGGGCCCAGGCCCCGGCGGGGGAGGGGAGGCTGTCATTTCACAATGCTCTGCCAGCCTGAGGGTTCCGTTGGCAGGGCGAAGGCAGCAGGTGAGCCCTGGAGCAGGGGGCATGGAGAGGTCAAGGCAGACAGAGCTGGGAGCCCCAGGAACAGGACCCAGGCCAGTGGAGGTGGCTCAGCTGAGCCCACCTGATCGCTCGAGGCCACTCCTCACAGGGCCTCTGCTGCTGTCAGAAGCCCTGGGGCCCTGCTACTGGCGGAGGAAGCATTCAGGCCTCAAAGGGCACCGGCCTTCTCTGAGGCCTGTGACTGGGCTCAAAAACAGAACATGTGAAAAACAGGGCCCAGACACTGCACTGAAGAAAGGTAGGTTAAGGTGTGAAAACAAAAGCACCAATAAGAAAGGAAAAAGCATAGCTCTTAATACACCCTCATCTGGACTTTGTGGCCAGTCCCTGTAGATTCATTTCCAGTCCCCTAGTCAAGGCTAGGGGTGGGCAAAGTTACCCTCACTACTGGTGGAACGATATTGCCTAAATTCGCCTCCAGCTCTGTTCTGTCTGCAGGGACATTTCTTAGCTGTTGTGCCAATTTTCTATGCAGATTTTGCTTCCTGAAATGTGTTTTTTCCCTGAAATATCATGTTTTTGACCGCTAAAACAAAATTTAATGGAAAAAATCAATGTCTTCTGGCAAACCATCTGAAATGGTGTTTTTTTCACAAACTATCTGTTTTCAGTCTGAAACTTCTTGTGGCCACCAAAAAACATTTCCCATAAAAAACCGAATTTCAGGGAGAAAAAGCCTGAAATTGGCAATTTCTCTCTGTGGGCAGAGCAGGCGAAGTGGCAGAATTTGCCCAAAATTCTGCATTTTTTCTGCTGAGCAAATTATCGGCCACTTCGACCACCCCCTAGTCAAGGCCATGATATCTATGGACTTCAAGGGAAAGACACTTGCAGCACACAATCATCACCGTTCTAACACCTTCTCTATTTCCATTGACTTCATTGGGATCACCCACCCAAATATATAGCTCTTGCCGACTGGGAGACTCAACAGGATGAAATGTGTAGACCGAATGGTAGTGCGTAAAAAGGGCCAACGAAGGACGTCTTTCTCTTGTAATGTGAAGTGGAAAAAAACAAAGGTGAAGTAGTTCCTTGGTTTTGTAGACAGTAGGGGAATAGTTCCATTTTGATATTTGTGTTTGTACCATGCTCCGCTGCCATCATTTCCAGGGTCTCTAGGCACTCTGCAAGTCCTGAAAGAGAGGAGGGTGGGTGGGTGGGTTAGTGGGGAGAACGGGGAACATGCAAGCTAACTTTGCTGTTGTGTTGATGGGTGCAGGGGAGTGCTTGAGGGGATGCAACTTCACTTTTCTCTCATTGTGACTGTCAGAGCCTGCTCCCCCCCCTCTCTCTCTCTCTTTCTCTCTCTCTATCTGGCTCCCTCTCTCTCTCACACATAGATACATTTACCCTGTCTGCCACAGAGCTCTGGGAATCGACAAATGTGCAACGGGGGAAGTGTAGAGACTCCACTCATTACCATATGCTAGGGGCTAATGCTGATGGGAGGCAAGATGTTTTGGATAAGAGAAGCAGATCCCTGAGACATGAGGACCCCATGCCCCCATTCAGCTGCCATAGTACATAGGTTGTCAGGCTTGTCCCTGAGTGAAACCTCACTCTAATTTGCTCAGGTACTGCGCTGAGTGTCCAACTCAGACATTTGCCCGCCAGGGCAAAGCCCGCCAGGCGTTTGTAAGGCGATCGGGGCAGGGGCCAGAATCTCTGGCGCTTTCGCCCAGAAATCTATTCCAGTGTCTTCTGCAGTCCTCAAACTCTTCTGACACTGCGCACACAGCCAAAGGACAGAATGAAATGGAATGAAATCCCCTGCCGCGCCATTCCCCTGGTTTTGTAGCTGTTCCATAACTTCAGTTTCAAAATGATGTTGAAATACTGCCAGTGGTTCTTCGTGGTGAAATGAGGAGCAGGACAGATAAAAGGTGGAGACTGAATACCTTAAAGTGCCCCGTGAAGCTTGGTGTGCCATCCGTTAGGCCTAGAGGGGTGCTGTATCTGCAGGAAGGTAAGGAGAAGCATGCTGACAGTCAATGGGAGAGGTTTGGGGCAGGGGGATAGGACGGCGATCCAGTAACAATTCAATCTGGAGGAGGCCCTTCAGGGTGTCCAGTATGTGTGATGCAGAGGGATAGCTCTGCTGTCCAAAGCCTAACCCTTTACAGTGCAGTATGTGCAATTTGGGAGGCTTGCTTTGCTGTCGGAAGCCAGACCATGTGTGAGTGAAGCTTGCAGTGTTGTTGCGCCCATTCGCTGTGACAGGAGTTTGTCCTGCTGCACCCGTTCAGTAGGAGGGAAGCCCATGCTGTAGCACTGTGTGAGTGAAGCTTCCCCTGCTGTTGCCCTGGCAGGACCGGCCATGTAGTGTGACACTCAGATGTCTGTTAAAGCTGGGACAGTGAAGCAGATTTGCCAGGGCCCTGCACTTTTCTTGGTTCATCCTTGATGCCTCGGAAATATGCTGAGGAGGGTTTTTGTGGAGCTAGACATGTGAACAGCATGTCCCAAATGGCATGACACATGTTGCTTTTCTATATGTACAGAGCTTAAAACGGTTTGTAGGAATCATCAAGAAGGAAAGGACATTCCAATAAAACGCCCTTTCCTGCTCTGAGCCCCAGCCCTGGGGCCCCAGGGGCCCCGGGGCCCCGGGGGGTCGAGCTCTGGAGCAGCTCAGGAGAAGCTGAGCTGAGGTGTGCCTTTGCCTTGCAATCTCCCAGCCCTGGGCCCAGGCCCCGGCGGGGGAGGGGAAGCTGTCATTTCACAATGCTCTGCCCAGCCTGAGGGTTCCGTTGGCACGGCGACGGCAGCAGGTGAGCCCTGGAGCAGGGGGCATGGAGAGGTCAAGGCAGACAGAGCTGGGAGCCCCAGGAACAGGACCCAGGCCAGTGGAGGTGGCTCAGCTGAGCCCACCTGATCGCTCGAGGCCACTCCTCACAGGGCCTCTGCTGCTGTCAGAAGCCCTGGGGCCCTGCTACTGGCGGAGGAAGCATTCAGGCCTCAAAGGGCACCGGCCTTCTCTGAGGCCTGTGACTGGGCTCAAAAACAGAACATGTGAAAAACAGGGCCCAGACACTGCACTGAAGAAAGGTAGGTTAAGGTGTGAAAACAAAAGCACCAATAAGAAAGGAAAAAGCATAGCTCTTAATACACCCTCATCTGGACTTTGTGGCCAGTCCCTGTAGATTCATTTTCAGTCCCCTAGTCAAGGCTAGGGGTGGGCAAAGTTACCCTCACTACTGGTGGAACGATATTGCCTAAATTCGCCTCCAGCTCTGTTCTGTCTGCAGGGACATTTTTTAGCTGTTGTGCCAATTTTCTATGCAGATTTTGCTTCCTGAAATGTGTTTTTTCCCTGAAATATCATGTTTTTGACCGCTAAAACAAAATTTAATGGAAAAAATCAATGTCTTCTGGCAAACCATCTGAAATGGTGTTTTTTTCACAAACTATCTGTTTTCAGTCTGAAACTTCTTGTGGCCACCAAAAAACATTTCCCATAAAAAACCGAATTTCAGGGAGAAAAAGCCTGAAATTGGCAATTTCTCTCCGTGGGCAGAGCAGGCGAAGTGGCAGAATTTGCCCAAAATTCTGCATTTTTTCTGCTGAGCAAATTATCGGCCACTTCGACCACCCCCTAGTCAAGGCCATGATATCTATGGACTTCAAGGGAAAGACACTTGCAGCACACAATCATCACCGTTCTAACACCTTCTCTATTTCCATTGACTTCATTGGGATCACCCACCCAAATATATAGCTCTTGCCGACTGGGAGACTCAACAGGATGAAATGTGTAGACCGAATGGTAGTGCGTAAAAAGGGCCAACGAAGGACGTCTTTCTCTTGTAATGTGAAGTGGAAAAAAACAAAGGTGAAGTAGTTCCTTGGTTTTGTAGACAGTAGGGGAATAGTTCCATTTTGATATTTGTGTTTGTACCATGCTCCGCTGCCATCATTTCCAGGGTCTCTAGGCACTCTGCAAGTCCTGAAAGAGAGGAGGGTGGGTGGGTGGGTTAGTGGGGAGAACGGGGAACATGCAAGCTAACTTTGCTGTTGTGTTGATGGGTGCAGGGGAGTGCTTGAGGGGATGCAACTTCACTTTTCTCTCATTGTGACTGTCAGAGCCTGCTCCCCCCCCCTCTCTCTCTCTCTTTCTCTCTCTCTATCTGGCTCCCTCTCTCTCTCACACATAGATACATTTACCCTGTCTGCCACAGAGCTCTGGGAATCGACAAATGTGCAACGGGGGAAGTGTAGAGACTCCACTCATTACCATATGCTAGGGGCTAATGCTGATGGGAGGCAAGATGTTTTGGATAAGAGAAGCAGATCCCTGAGACATGAGGACCCCATGCCCCCATTCAGCTGCCATAGTACATAGGTTGGCAGGCTTGTCCCTGAGTGAAACCTCACTCTAATTTGCTCAGGTACTGTGCTGAGTGTCCAACTCAGACATTTGTCCGCCAGGGCAAAGCCCGCCAGGCGTTTGTAAGGCGATCGGGGCAGGGGCCAGAATCTCTGGCGCTTTCGCCCAGAAATCTATTCCAGTGTCTTCTGCAGTCCTCAAACTCTTCTGACACTGCGCACACAGCCAAAGGACAGAATGAAATGGAATGAAATCCCCTGCCGCGCCATTCCCCTGGTTTTGTAGCTGTTCCATAACTTCAGTTTCAAAATGATGTTGAAATACTGCCAGTGGTTCTTCGTGGTGAAATGAGGAGCAGGACAGATAAAAGGTGGAGACTGAATACCTTAAAGTGCCCTGTGAAGCTTGGTGTGCCATCCGTTAGGCCTAGAGGGGTGCTGTATCTGCAGGAAGGTAAGGAGAAGCATGCTGACAGTCAATGGGAGAGGTTTGGGGCAGGGGGATAGGACGGTGATCCAGTAACAATTCAATCTGGAGGAGGCCCTTCAGGGTGTCCAGTATGTGTGATGCAGAGGGATAGCTCTGCTGTCCAAAGCCTAACCCTTTACAGTGCAGTATGTGCAATTTGGGAGGCTTGCTTTGCTGTCGGAAGCCAGACCATGTGTGAGTGAAGCTTGCAGTGTTGTTGCGCCCATTCGCTGTGACAGGAGTTTGTCCTGCTGCACCCGTTCAGTAGGAGGGAAGCCCATGCTGTAGCACTGTGTGAGTGAAGCTTCCCCTGCTGTTGCCCTGGCAGGACCGGCCATGTAGTGTGACACTCAGATGTCTGTTAAAGCTGGGACAGTGAAGCAGATTTGTCAGGGCCCTGCACTTTTCTTGGTTCATCCTTGATGCCTCGGAAATATGCTGAGGAGGGTTTTTGTGGAGCTAGACATGTGAACAGCATGTCCCAAATGGCATGACACATGTTGCTTTTCTATATGTACAGAGCTTAAAACGGTTTTTGGAATCATCAAGAAGGAAAGGACATTCCAATAAAACGCCCTTCCCTGCTCTGAGCCCCAGCCCTGGGGCCCCGGGGCCCCGGGGGGTCGAGCTCTGGAGCAGCTCAGGAGAAGCTGAGCTGAGGTGTGTCTTTGCCTTGCAAGCTCCCAGCCCTGGGCCCAGGCCCCGGCGGGGGAGGGGAGGCTGTCATTTCACAATGCTCTGCCCAGCCTGAGGGTTCCGTTGGCACGGCGACTGCAGCAGGTGAGCCCTGGAGCAGGGGGCATGGAGAGGTCAAGGCAGACAGAGCTGGGAGCCCCAGGAACAGGACCCAGGCCAGTGGAGGCGGTTCAGCTGAGCCCACCTGATCGCTCGAGGCCACTCCTCACAGGGCCTCTGCTGCTGTCAGAAGCCCTGGGGCCCTGCTACTGGCGGAGGAAGCATTCAGGCCTCAAAGGGCACCGGCCTTCTCTGAGGCCTGTGACTGGGCTCAAAAACAGAACATGTGAAAAACAGGGCCCAGACACTGCACTGAAGAAAGGTAGGTTAAGGTGTGAAAACAAAAGCACCAATAAGAAAGGAAAAAGCATAGCTCCTAATACACCTTCATCTGGACTTTGTGGCCAGTCCCTGTAGATTCATTTTCAGTCCCCTAGTCAAGGCTAGGGGTGGGCAAAGTTACCCTCACTACTGGTGCAACGATATTGCCTAAATTCGCCTCCAGCTCTGTTCTGTCTGCAGGGACATTTTTTAGCTGTTGTGCCAATTTTCTATGCAGATTTTGCTTCCTGAAATGTGTTTTTTCCCTGAAATATCATGTTTTTGACCGCTAAAACAAAATTTAATGGAAAAAATCAATGTCTTCTGGCAAACCATCTGAAATGGTGTTTTTTTCACAAACTATCTGTTTTCAGTCTGAAACTTCTTGTGGCCACCAAAAAACATTTCCCATAAAAAACCGAATTTCAGGGAGAAAAAGCCTGAAATTGGCAATTTCTCTCTGTGGGCAGAGCAGGCGAAGTGGCAGAATTTGCCCAAAATTCTGCATTTTTTCTGCTGAGCAAATTATCGGCCACTTCGACCACCCCCTAGTCAAGGCCATGATATCTATGGACTTCAAGGGAAAGACACTTGCAGCACACAATCATCACCGTTCTAACACCTTCTCTATTTCCATTGACTTCATTGGGATCACCCACCCAAATATATAGCTCTTGCCGACTGGGAGACTCAACAGGATGAAATGTGTAGACCGAATGGTAGTGGGTAAAAAGGGCCAACGAAGGACGTCTTTCTCTTGTAATGTGAAGTGGAAAAAAACAAAGGTGAAGTAGTTCCTTGGTTTTGTAGACAGTAGGGGAATAGTTCTATTTTGATATTTGTGTTTGTACCATGCTCTGCTGCCATCATTTCCAGGGTCTCTAGGCACTCTGCACGTCCTGAAAGAGAGGAGGGTGGGTGGGTGGGTTAGTGGAGAGAACGGGGAACATGCAAGCTAACTTTGCTGTTGTGTTGATGGGTGCAGTGGAGTGCTTGAGAGGATGCAACTTCACTTTTCTCTCATTGTGACTGTCAGAGCCTGCTCCCCCCCCCTCTCTCTCTCTCTCTCTCTCTCTATCTGGCTCCCTCTCTCTCTCACACATAGATACATTTACCCTGTCTGCCACAGAGCTCTGGGAATCGACAAATGTGCAACGGGGGAAGTGTAGAGACTCCACTCATTACCATATGCTAGGGGCTAATGCTGATGGGAGGCAAGATGTTTTGGATAAGAGAAGCAGATCCCTGAGACATGAGGACCCCATGCCCCCATTCAGCTGCCATAGTACATAGGTTGTCAGGCTTGTCCCTGAGTGAAACCTCACTCTAATTTGCTCAGGTACTGCGCTGAGTGTCCAACTCAGACATTTGCCCGCCAGGGCAAAGCCCGCCAGGCGTTTGTAAGGCGATCGGGGCAGGGGCCAGAATCTCTGGCGCTTTCGCCCAGAAATCTATTCCAGTGTCTTCTGCAGTCCTCAAACTCTTCTGACACTGCGCACACAGCCAAAGGACAGAATGAAATGGAATGATATCCCCTGCCGCGCCATTCCCCTGGTTTTGTAGCTGTTCCATAACTTCAGTTTCAAAATGATGTTGAAATACTGCCAGTGGTTCTTCGTGGTGAAATGAGGAGCAGGACAGATAAAAGGTGGAGACTGGAATACCTTAAAGTGCCCCGTGAAGCTTGGTGTGCCATCCGTTAGGCCTAGAGGGGTGCTGTATCTGCAGGAAGGTAAGGAGAAGCATGCTGACAGTCAATGGGAGAGGTTTGGGGCAGGGGGATAGGACGGCGATCCAGTAACAATTCAATCTGGAGGAGGCCCTTCAGGGTGTCCAGTATGTGTGATGCAGAGGGATAGCTCTGCTGTCCAAAGCCTAACCCTTTACAGTGCAGTATGTGCAATTTGGGAGGCTTGCTTTGCTGTCGGAAGCCAGACCATGTGTGAGTGAAGCTTCCAGTGTTGTTGCGCCCATTCGCTGTGACAGGAGTTTGTCCTGCTGCACCCGTTCAGTAGGAGGGAAGCCCATGCTGTAGCACTGTGTGAGTGAAGCTTCCCCTGCTGTTGCCCTGGCAGGACCGGCCATGTAGTGTGACACTCAGATGTCAGTTAAAGCTGGGACAGTGAAGCAGATTTGTCAGGGCCCTGCACTTTTCTTGGTTCATCCTTGATGCCTCGGAAATATGCTGAGGAGGGTTTTTGTGGAGCTAGACATGTGAACAGCATGTCCCAAATGGCATGACACATGTTGCTTTTCTATATGTACAGAGCTTAAAACGGTTTGTAGGAATCATCAAGAAGGAAAGGACATTCCAATAAAACGCCCTTCCCTGCTCTGAGCCCCAGCCCTGGGGCCCCGGGGCCCCGGGGGGTCGAGCTCTGGAGCAGCTCAGGAGAAGCTGAGCTGAGGTGTGTCTTTGCCTTGCAAGCTCCCAGCCCTGGGCCCAGGCCCCGGCGGGGGAGGGGAGGCTGTCATTTCACAATGCTCTGCCAGCCTGAGGGTTCCGTTGGCAGGGCGAAGGCAGCAGGTGAGCCCTGGAGCAGGGGGCATGGAGAGGTCAAGGCAGACAGAGCTGGGAGCCCCAGGAACAGGACCCAGGCCAGTGGAGGTGGCTCAGCTGAGCCCACCTGATCGCTCGAGGCCACTCCTCACAGGGCCTCTGCTGCTGTCAGAAGCCCTGGGGCCCTGCTACTGGCGGAGGAAGCATTCAGGCCTCAAAGGGCACCGGCCTTCTCTGAGGCCTGTGACTGGGCTCAAAAACAGAACATGTGAAAAACAGGGCCCAGACACTGCACTGAAGAAAGGTAGGTTAAGGTGTGAAAACAAAAGCACCAATAAGAAAGGAAAAAGCATAGCTCTTAATACACCCTCATCTGGACTTTGTGGCCAGTCCCTGTAGATTCATTTTCAGTCCCCTAGTCAAGGCTAGGGGTGGGCAAAGTTACCCTCACTACTGGTGGAACGATATTGCCTAAATTCGCCTCCAGCTCTGTTCTGTCTGCAGGGACATTTTTTAGCTGTTGTGCCAATTTTCTATGCAGATTTTGCTTCCTGAAATGTGTTTTTTCCCTGAAATATCATGTTTTTGACCGCTAAAACAAAATTTTATGGAAAAAATCAATGTCTTCTGGCAAACCATCTGAAATGGTGTTTTTTCCACAAACTATCTGTTTTCAGTCTGAAACTTCTTGTGGCCACCAAAAAACATTTCCCATAAAAAACCGAATTTCAGGGAGAAAAAGCCTGAAATTGGCAATTTCTCTCTGTGGGCAGAGCAGGCGAAGTGGCAGAATTTGCCCAAAATTCTGCATTTTTTCTGCTGAGCAAATTATCGGCCACTTCGACCACCCCCTAGTCAAGGCCATGATATCTATGGACTTCAAGGGAAAGACACTTGCAGCACACAATCATCACCGTTCTAACACCTTCTCTATTTCCATTGACTTCATTGGGATCACCCACCCAAATATATAGCTCTTGCCGACTGGGAGACTCAACAGGATGAAATGTGTAGACCGAATGGTAGTGCGTAAAAAGGGCCAACGAAGGACGTCTTTCTCTTGTAATGTGAAGTGGAAAAAAACAAAGGTGAAGTAGTTCCTTGGTTTTGTAGACAGTAGGGGAATAGTTCCATTTTGATATTTGTGTTTGTACCATGCTCCGCTGCCATCATTTCCAGGGTCTCTAGGCACTCTGCAAGTCCTGAAAGAGAGGAGGGTGGGTGGGTGGGTTAGTGGGGAGAACGGGGAACATGCAAGCTAACTTTGCTGTTGTGTTGATGGGTGCAGGGGAGTGCTTGAGGGGATGCAACTTCACTTTTCTCTCATTGTGACTGTCAGAGCCTGCTCCCCCCCCTCTCTCTCTCTCTTTCTCTCTCTCTATCTGGCTCCCTCTCTCTCTCACACATAGATACATTTACCCTGTCTGCCACAGAGCTCTGGGAATCGACAAATGTGCAACGGGGGAAGTGTAGAGACTCCACTCATTACCATATGCTAGGGGCTAATGCTGATGGGAGGCAAGATGTTTTGGATAAGAGAAGCAGATCCCTGAGACATGAGGACCCCATGCCCCCATTCAGCTGCCATAGTACATAGGTTGTCAGGCTTGTCCCTGAGTGAAACCTCACTCTAATTTGCTCAGGTACTGCGCTGAGTGTCCAACTCAGACATTTGCCCGCCAGGGCAAAGCCCGCCAGGCGTTTGTAAGGCGATCGGGGCAGGGGCCAGAATCTCTGGCGCTTTCGCCCAGAAATCTATTCCAGTGTCTTCTGCAGTCCTCAAACTCTTCTGACACTGCGCACACAGCCAAAGGACAGAATGAAATGGAATGAAATCCCCTGCCGCGCCATTCCCCTGGTTTTGTAGCTGTTCCATAACTTCAGTTTCAAAATGATGTTGAAATACTGCCAGTGGTTCTTCGTGGTGAAATGAGGAGCAGGACAGATAAAAGGTGGAGACTGAATACCTTAAAGTGCCCCGTGAAGCTTGGTGTGCCATCCGTTAGGCCTAGAGGGGTGCTGTATCTGCAGGAAGGTAAGGAGAAGCATGCTGACAGTCAATGGGAGAGGTTTGGGGCAGGGGGATAGGACGGCGATCCAGTAACAATTCAATCTGGAGGAGGCCCTTCAGGGTGTCCAGTATGTGTGATGCAGAGGGATAGCTCTGCTGTCCAAAGCCTAACCCTTTACAGTGCAGTATGTGCAATTTGGGAGGCTTGCTTTGCTGTCGGAAGCCAGACCATGTGTGAGTGAAGCTTGCAGTGTTGTTGCGCC
The DNA here is from genome assembly GCF_040938575.1 of Ambystoma mexicanum. NCBI lineage: Eukaryota > Metazoa > Chordata > Amphibia > Caudata > Ambystomatidae > Ambystoma > Ambystoma mexicanum. The sequence goes on from NC_090941.1 coordinate 1,086,663,108, forward strand.
CATTCGCTGTGACAGGAGTTTGTCCTGCTGCACCCGTTCAGTAGGAGGGAAGCCCATGCTGTAGCACTGTGTGAGTGAAGCTTCCCCTGCTGTTGCCCTGGCAGGACCGGCCATGTAGTGTGACACTCAGATGTCTGTTAAAGCTGGGACAGTGAAGCAGATTTGCCAGGGCCCTGCACTTTTCTTGGTTCATCCTTGATGCCTCGGAAATATGCTGAGGAGGGTTTTTGTGGAGCTAGACATGTGAACAGCATGTCCCAAATGGCATGACACATGTTGCTTTTCTATATGTACAGAGCTTAAAACGGTTTGTAGGAATCATCAAGAAGGAAAGGACATTCCAATAAAACGCCCTTTCCTGCTCTGAGCCCCAGCCCTGGGGCCCCAGGGGCCCCGGGGCCCCGGGGGGTCGAGCTCTGGAGCAGCTCAGGAGAAGCTGAGCTGAGGTGTGCCTTTGCCTTGCAATCTCCCAGCCCTGGGCCCAGGCCCCGGCGGGGGAGGGGAAGCTGTCATTTCACAATGCTCTGCCCAGCCTGAGGGTTCCGTTGGCACGGCGACGGCAGCAGGTGAGCCCTGGAGCAGGGGGCATGGAGAGGTCAAGGCAGACAGAGCTGGGAGCCCCAGGAACAGGACCCAGGCCAGTGGAGGTGGCTCAGCTGAGCCCACCTGATCGCTCGAGGCCACTCCTCACAGGGCCTCTGCTGCTGTCAGAAGCCCTGGGGCCCTGCTACTGGCGGAGGAAGCATTCAGGCCTCAAAGGGCACCGGCCTTCTCTGAGGCCTGTGACTGGGCTCAAAAACAGAACATGTGAAAAACAGGGCCCAGACACTGCACTGAAGAAAGGTAGGTTAAGGTGTGAAAACAAAAGCACCAATAAGAAAGGAAAAAGCATAGCTCTTAATACACCCTCATCTGGACTTTGTGGCCAGTCCCTGTAGATTCATTTTCAGTCCCCTAGTCAAGGCTAGGGGTGGGCAAAGTTACCCTCACTACTGGTGGAACGATATTGCCTAAATTCGCCTCCAGCTCTGTTCTGTCTGCAGGGACATTTTTTAGCTGTTGTGCCAATTTTCTATGCAGATTTTGCTTCCTGAAATGTGTTTTTGCCCTGAAATATCATGTTTTTGACCGCTAAAACAAAATTTAATGGAAAAAATCAATGTCTTCTGGCAAACCATCTGAAATGGTGTTTTTTTCACAAACTATCTGTTTTCAGTCTGAAACTTCTTGTGGCCACCAAAAAACATTTCCCATAAAAAACCGAATTTCAGGGAGAAAAAGCCTGAAATTGGCAATTTCTCTCCGTGGGCAGAGCAGGCGAAGTGGCAGAATTTGCCCAAAATTCTGCATTTTTTCTGCTGAGCAAATTATCGGCCACTTCGACCACCCCCTAGTCAAGGCCATGATATCTATGGACTTCAAGGGAAAGACACTTGCAGCACACAATCATCACCGTTCTAACACCTTCTCTATTTCCATTGACTTCATTGGGATCACCCACCCAAATATATAGCTCTTGCCGACTGGGAGACTCAACAGGATGAAATGTGTAGACCGAATGGTAGTGCGTAAAAAGGGCCAACGAAGGACGTCTTTCTCTTGTAATGTGAAGTGGAAAAAAACAAAGGTGAAGTAGTTCCTTGGTTTTGTAGACAGTAGGGGAATAGTTCCATTTTGATATTTGTGTTTGTACCATGCTCCGCTGCCATCATTTCCAGGGTCTCTAGGCACTCTGCAAGTCCTGAAAGAGAGGAGGGTGGGTGGGTGGGTTAGTGGGGAGAACGGGGAACATGCAAGCTAACTTTGCTGTTGTGTTGATGGGTGCAGGGGAGTGCTTGAGGGGATGCAACTTCACTTTTCTCTCATTGTGACTGTCAGAGCCTGCTCCCCCCCCCTCTCTCTCTCTCTTTCTCTCTCTCTATCTGGCTCCCTCTCTCTCTCACACATAGATACATTTACCCTGTCTGCCACAGAGCTCTGGGAATCGACAAATGTGCAACGGGGGAAGTGTAGAGACTCCACTCATTACCATATGCTAGGGGCTAATGCTGATGGGAGGCAAGATGTTTTGGATAAGAGAAGCAGATCCCTGAGACATGAGGACCCCATGCCCCCATTCAGCTGCCATAGTACATAGGTTGGCAGGCTTGTCCCTGAGTGAAACCTCACTCTAATTTGCTCAGGTACTGTGCTGAGTGTCCAACTCAGACATTTGTCCGCCAGGGCAAAGCCCGCCAGGCGTTTGTAAGGCGATCGGGGCAGGGGCCAGAATCTCTGGCGCTTTCGCCCAGAAATCTATTCCAGTGTCTTCTGCAGTCCTCAAACTCTTCTGACACTGCGCACACAGCCAAAGGACAGAATGAAATGGAATGAAATCCCCTGCCGCGCCATTCCCCTGGTTTTGTAGCTGTTCCATAACTTCAGTTTCAAAATGATGTTGAAATACTGCCAGTGGTTCTTCGTGGTGAAATGAGGAGCAGGACAGATAAAAGGTGGAGACTGAATACCTTAAAGTGCCCTGTGAAGCTTGGTGTGCCATCCGTTAGGCCTAGAGGGGTGCTGTATCTGCAGGAAGGTAAGGAGAAGCATGCTGACAGTCAATGGGAGAGGTTTGGGGCAGGGGGATAGGACGGTGATCCAGTAACAATTCAATCTGGAGGAGGCCCTTCAGGGTGTCCAGTATGTGTGATGCAGAGGGATAGCTCTGCTGTCCAAAGCCTAACCCTTTACAGTGCAGTATGTGCAATTTGGGAGGCTTGCTTTGCTGTCGGAAGCCAGACCATGTGTGAGTGAAGCTTGCAGTGTTGTTGCGCCCATTCGCTGTGACAGGAGTTTGTCCTGCTGCACCCGTTCAGTAGGAGGGAAGCCCATGCTGTAGCACTGTGTGAGTGAAGCTTCCCCTGCTGTTGCCCTGGCAGGACCGGCCATGTAGTGTGACACTCAGATGTCTGTTAAAGCTGGGACAGTGAAGCAGATTTGTCAGGGCCCTGCACTTTTCTTGGTTCATCCTTGATGCCTCGGAAATATGCTGAGGAGGGTTTTTGTGGAGCTAGACATGTGAACAGCATGTCCCAAATGGCATGACACATGTTGCTTTTCTATATGTACAGAGCTTAAAACGGTTTTTGGAATCATCAAGAAGGAAAGGACATTCCAATAAAACGCCCTTCCCTGCTCTGAGCCCCAGCCCTGGGGCCCCGGGGCCCCGGGGGGTCGAGCTCTGGAGCAGCTCAGGAGAAGCTGAGCTGAGGTGTGTCTTTGCCTTGCAAGCTCCCAGCCCTGGGCCCAGGCCCCGGCGGGGGAGGGGAGGCTGTCATTTCACAATGCTCTGCCCAGCCTGAGGGTTCCGTTGGCACGGCGACTGCAGCAGGTGAGCCCTGGAGCAGGGGGCATGGAGAGGTCAAGGCAGACAGAGCTGGGAGCCCCAGGAACAGGACCCAGGCCAGTGGAGGCGGCTCAGCTGAGCCCACCTGATCGCTCGAGGCCACTCCTCACAGGGCCTCTGCTGCTGTCAGAAGCCCTGGGGCCCTGCTACTGGCGGAGGAAGCATTCAGGCCTCAAAGGGCACCGGCCTTCTCTGAGGCCTGTGACTGGGCTCAAAAACAGAACATGTGAAAAACAGGGCCCAGACACTGCACTGAAGAAAGGTAGGTTAAGGTGTGAAAACAAAAGCACCAATAAGAAAGGAAAAAGCATAGCTCCTAATACACCTTCATCTGGACTTTGTGGCCAGTCCCTGTAGATTCATTTTCAGTCCCCTAGTCAAGGCTAGGGGTGGGCAAAGTTACCCTCACTACTGGTGCAACGATATTGCCTAAATTCGCCTCCAGCTCTGTTCTGTCTGCAGGGACATTTTTTAGCTGTTGTGCCAATTTTCTATGCAGATTTTGCTTCCTGAAATGTGTTTTTTCCCTGAAATATCATGTTTTTGACCGCTAAAACAAAATTTAATGGAAAAAATCAATGTCTTCTGGCAAACCATCTGAAATGGTGTTTTTTTCACAAACTATCTGTTTTCAGTCTGAAACTTCTTGTGGCCACCAAAAAACATTTCCCATAAAAAACCGAATTTCAGGGAGAAAAAGCCTGAAATTGGCAATTTCTCTCTGTGGGCAGAGCAGGCGAAGTGGCAGAATTTGCCCAAAATTCTGCATTTTTTCTGCTGAGCAAATTATCGGCCACTTCGACCACCCCCTAGTCAAGGCCATGATATCTATGGACTTCAAGGGAAAGACACTTGCAGCACACAATCATCACCGTTCTAACACCTTCTCTATTTCCATTGACTTCATTGGGATCACCCACCCAAATATATAGCTCTTGCCGACTGGGAGACTCAACAGGATGAAATGTGTAGACCGAATGGTAGTGGGTAAAAAGGGCCAACGAAGGACGTCTTTCTCTTGTAATGTGAAGTGGAAAAAAACAAAGGTGAAGTAGTTCCTTGGTTTTGTAGACAGTAGGGGAATAGTTCTATTTTGATATTTGTGTTTGTACCATGCTCTGCTGCCATCATTTCCAGGGTCTCTAGGCACTCTGCACGTCCTGAAAGAGAGGAGGGTGGGTGGGTGGGTTAGTGGAGAGAACGGGGAACATGCAAGCTAACTTTGCTGTTGTGTTGATGGGTGCAGTGGAGTGCTTGAGAGGATGCAACTTCACTTTTCTCTCATTGTGACTGTCAGAGCCTGCTCCCCCCCCCCTCTCTCTCTCTCTCTCTCTCTCTCTCTATCTGGCTCCCTCTCTCTCTCACACATAGATACATTTACCCTGTCTGCCACAGAGCTCTGGGAATCGACAAATGTGCAACGGGGGAAGTGTAGAGACTCCACTCATTACCATATGCTAGGGGCTAATGCTGATGGGAGGCAAGATGTTTTGGATAAGAGAAGCAGATCCCTGAGACATGAGGACCCCATGCCCCCATTCAGCTGCCATAGTACATAGGTTGTCAGGCTTGTCCCTGAGTGAAACCTCACTCTAATTTGCTCAGGTACTGCGCTGAGTGTCCAACTCAGACATTTGCCCGCCAGGGCAAAGCCCGCCAGGCGTTTGTAAGGCGATCGGGGCAGGGGCCAGAATCTCTGGCGCTTTCGCCCAGAAATCTATTCCAGTGTCTTCTGCAGTCCTCAAACTCTTCTGACACTGCGCACACAGCCAAAGGACAGAATGAAATGGAATGATATCCCCTGCCGCGCCATTCCCCTGGTTTTGTAGCTGTTCCATAACTTCAGTTTCAAAATGATGTTGAAATACTGCCAGTGGTTCTTCGTGGTGAAATGAGGAGCAGGACAGATAAAAGGTGGAGACTGGAATACCTTAAAGTGCCCCGTGAAGCTTGGTGTGCCATCCGTTAGGCCTAGAGGGGTGCTGTATCTGCAGGAAGGTAAGGAGAAGCATGCTGACAGTCAATGGGAGAGGTTTGGGGCAGGGGGATAGGACGGCGATCCAGTAACAATTCAATCTGGAGGAGGCCCTTCAGGGTGTCCAGTATGTGTGATGCAAAGGGATAGCTCTGCTGTCCAAAGCCTAACCCTTTACAGTGCAGTATGTGCAATTTGGGAGGCTTGCTTTGCTGTCGGAAGCCAGACCATGTGTGAGTGAAGCTTCCAGTGTTGTTGCGCCCATTCGCTGTGACAGGAGTTTGTCCTGCTGCACCCGTTCAGTAGGAGGGAAGCCCATGCTGTAGCACTGTGTGAGTGAAGCTTCCCCTGCTGTTGCCCTGGCAGGACCGGCCATGTAGTGTGACACTCAGATGTCAGTTAAAGCTGGGACAGTGAAGCAGATTTGTCAGGGCCCTGCACTTTTCTTGGTTCATCCTTGATGCCTCGGAAATATGCTGAGGAGGGTTTTTGTGGAGCTAGACATGTGAACAGCATGTCCCAAATGGCATGACACATGTTGCTTTTCTATATGTACAGAGCTTAAAACGGTTTGTAGGAATCATCAAGAAGGAAAGGACATTCCAATAAAACGCCCTTCCCTGCTCTGAGCCCCAGCCCTGGGGCCCCGGGGGGTCGAGCTCTGGAGCAGCTCAGGAGAAGCTGAGCTGAGGTGTGTCTTTGCCTTGCAAGCTCCCAGCCCTGGGCCCAGGCCCCGGCGGGGGAGGGGAGGCTGTCATTTCACAATGCTCTGCCCAGCCTGAGGGTTCCGTTGGCACGGCGACGGCAGCAGGTGAGCCCTGGAGCAGGGGGCATGGAGAGGTCAAGGCAGACAGAGCTGGGAGCCCCAGGAACAGGACCCAGGCCAGTGGAGGTGGCTCAGCTGAGCCCACCTGATCGCTCGAGGCCACTCCTCACAGGGCCTCTGCTGCTGTCAGAAGCCCTGGGGCCCTGCTACTGGCGGAGGAAGCATTCAGGCCTCAAAGGGCACCGGCCTTCTCTGAGGCCTGTGACTGGGCTCAAAAACAGAACATGTGAAAAACAGGGCCCAGACACTGCACTGAAGAAAGGTAGGTTAAGGTGTGAAAACAAAAGCACCAATAAGAAAGGAAAAAGCATAGCTCTTAATACACCCTCATCTGGACTTTGTGGCCAGTCCCTATAGATTCATTTTCAGTCCCCTAGTCAAGGCTAGGGGTGGGCAAAGTTACCCTCACTACTGCTGGAACGATATTGCCTAAATTCGCCTCCAGCTCTGTTCTGTCTGCAGGGACATTTTTTAGCTGTTGTGCCAATTTTCTATGCAGATTCTGCTTCCTGAAATGTGTTTTTTCCCTGAAATATCATGTTTTTGACCGCTAAAACAAAATTTAATGGAAAAAATCAATGTCTTCTGGCAAACCATCTGAAATGGTGTTTTTTTCACAAACTATCTGTTTTCAGTCTGAAACTTCTTGTGGCCACCAAAAAACATTTCCCATAAAAAACCGAATTTCAGGGAGAAAAAGCCTGAAATTGGCAATTTCTCTCTGTGGGCAGAGCAGGCGAAGTGGCAGAATTTGCCCAAAATTCTGCATTTTTTCTGCTGAGCAAATTATCGGCCACTTCGACCACCCCCTAGTCAAGGCCATGATATCTATGGACTTCAAGGGAAAGACACTTGCAGCACACAATCATCACCGTTCTAACACCTTCTCTATTTCCATTGACTTCATTGGGATCACCCACCCAAATATATAGCTCTTGCCGACTGGGAGACTCAACAGGATGAAATGTGTAGACCGAATGGTAGTGGGTAAAAAGGGCCAACGAAGGACGTCTTTCTCTTGTAATGTGAAGTGGAAAAAAACAAAGGTGAAGTAGTTCCTTGGTTTTGTAGACAGTAGGGGAATAGTTCTATTTTGATATTTGTGTTTGTACCATGCTCCGCTGCCATCATTTCCAGGGTCTCTAGGCACTCTGCAAGTCCTGAAAGAGAGGAGGGTGGGTGGGTGGGTTAGTGGGGAGAACGGGGAACATGCAAGCTAACTTTGCTGTTGTGTTGATGGGTGCAGGGGAGTGCTTGAGGGGATGCAACTTCACTTTTCTCTCATTGTGACTGTCAGAGCCTGCTCCCCCCCCCCTCTCTCTCTCTTTCTCTCTCTCTATCTGGCTCCCTCTCTCTCTCACACATAGATACATTTACCCTGTCTGCCACAGAGCTCTGGGAATCGACAAATGTGCAACGGGGGAAGTGTAGAGACTCCACTCATTACCATATGCTAGGGGCTAATGCTGATGGGAGGCAAGATGTTTTGGATAAGAGAAGCAGATCCCTGAGACATGAGGACCCCATGCCCCCATTCAGCTGCCATAGTACATAGGTTGTCAGGCTTGTCCCTGAGTGAAACCTCACTCTAATTTGCTCAGGTACTGCGCTGAGTGTCCAACTCAGACATTTGCCCGCCAGGGCAAAGCCCGCCAGGCGTTTGTAAGGCGATCGGGGCAGGGGCCAGAATCTCTGGCGCTTTCGCCCAGAAATCTATTCCAGTGTCTTCTGCAGTCCTCAAACTCTTCTGACACTGCGCACACAGCCAAAGGACAGAATGAAATGGAATGAAATCCCCTGCCGCGCCATTCCCCTGGTTTTGTAGCTGTTCCATAACTTCAGTTTCAAAATGATGTTGAAATACTGCCAGTGGTTCTTCGTGGTGAAATGAGGAGCAGGACAGATAAAAGGTGGAGACTGGATACCTTAAAGTGCCCCGTGAAGCTTGGTGTGCCATCCGTTAGGCCTAGAGGGGTGCTGTATCTGCAGGAAGGTAAGGAGAAGCATGCTGACAGTCAATGGGAGAGGTTTGGGGCAGGGGGATAGGACGGCGATCCAGTAACAATTCAATCTGGAGGAGGCCCTTCAGGGTGTCCAGTATGTGTGATGCAGAGGGATAGCTCTGCTGTCCAAAGACTAACCCTTTACAGTGCAGTATGTGCAATGTAGGAGGCTTGCTTTGCTGTCGGAAGCCAGACCATGTGTGAATGAAGCTTGCAGTGTTGTTGCGCCCATTCGCTGTGACAGGAGTTTGTCCTGCTGCACCCGTTCAGTAGGAGGGAAGCCCATGCTGTAGCACTGTGTTAGTGAAGCTTCCCCTGCTGTTGCCCTGGCAGGACCGGCCATGTAGTGTGACACTCAGATGTCTGTTAAAGCTGGGACAGTGAAGTAGATTTGTCAGGGCCCTGCACTTTTCTTGGTTCATCCTTGATGCCTCGGAAATATGCTGAGGAGGGTTTTTGTGGAGCTAGACATGTGAACAGCATGTCCCAAATGGCATGACACATGTTGCTTTTCTATATGTACAGAGCTTAAAACGGTTTGTAGGAATCATCAAGAAGGAAAGGACATTCCAATAAAATGCCCTTTCCTGCTCTGAGCCCCAGCCCTGGGGCCCCGGGGGGGTCGAGCTCTGGAGCAGCTCAGGAGAAGCTGAGCTGAGGTGTGTCTTTGCCTTGCAAGCTCCCAGCCCTGGGCCCAGGCCCCGGCGGGGGAGGGGAGGCTGTCATTTCACAATGCTCTGCCCAGCCTGAGGGTTCCGTTGGCACGGCGACGGCAGCAGGTGAGCCCTGGAGCAGGGGGCATGGAGAGGTCAAGGCAGACAGAGCTGGGAGCCCCAGGAACAGGACCCAGGCCAGTGGAGGTGGCTCAGCTGAGCCCACCTGACTGCTCGAGGCCACTCCTCACAGGGCCTCTGCTGCTGTCAGAAGCCCTGGGGCCCTGCTACTGGCAGAGGAAGCATTCAGGCCTCAAAGGGCACCGGCCTTCTCTGAGGCCTGTGTCCTGGCTCAAAAACAGAACATGTGAAAAACAGGGCCCAGACATTGCACTGAAGAAAGGTAGGTTAAGGTGTGAAAACAAAAGCACCAATAAGAAAGGAAAAAGCATAGCTCTTAATACACCCTCATCTGGACTTTGTGGCCAGTCCCTGTAGATTCATTTTCAGTCCCCTAGTCAAGGCTAGGGGTGGGCAAAGTTACCCTCACTACTGGTGGAACGATATTGCCTAAATTCGCCTCCAGCTCTGTTCTGTCTGCAGGGACATTTTTTAGCTGTTGTGCCAATTTTCTATGCAGATTTTGCTTCCTGAAATGTGTTTTTTCCCTGAAATATCATGTTTTTGACCGCTAAAACAAAATTTCATGGAGAAAATCAATGTCTTCTGGCAAACCATCTGAAATGGTGTTTTTTTCACAAACTATCTGTTGTCAGTCTGAAACTTCTTGTGGCCACCAAATAACATTTCCCATAAAAAACCGAATTTCAGGGAGAAAAAGCCTGAAATTGGCAATTTCTCTCTGTGGGCAGAGCAGGCGAAGTGGCAGAATTTGCCCAAAATTCTGCATTTTTTCTGCTGAGCAAATTATCGGCCACTTCGACCACCCCCTAGTCAAGGCCATGATATCTATGGACTTCAAGGGAAAGACACTTGCAGCACACAATCATCACCGTTCTAACACCTTCTCTATTTCCATTGACTTCATTGGGATCACCCACCCAAATATATAGCTCTTGCCGAGTGGGAGACTCAACAGGATGAAATGTGTAGACCGAATGGTAGTGGGTAAAAAGGGCCAACGAGGGACGTCTTTCTCTTGTAATGTGAAGTGGAAAAAAACAAAGGTGAAGTAGTTCCTTGGTTTTGTAGACAGTAGGGGAATAGTTCTATTTTGATATTTGTGTTTGTACCATGCTCCGCTGCCATCATTTCCAGGGTCTCTAGGCACTCTGCAAGTCCTGAAAGAGAGGAGGGTGGGTGGGTGGGTTAGTGGGGAGAACGGGGAACATGCAAGCTAACTTTGCTGTTGTGTTGATGGGTGCAGGGGAGTGCTTGAGGGGATGCAACTTCACTTTTTTCTCATTGTGACTGTCAGAGCCTGCTCCCCCCCTCTCTCTCTCTCTTTCTCTCTCTCTATCTGGCTCCCTCTCTCTCTCACAGATAGATACATTTACCCTGTCTGCCACAGAGCTCTGGGAATCGACAAATGTGCAACGGGGGAAGTGTAGAGACTCCACTCATTACCATATGCTAGGTGCTAAGGCTGATGGGAGGCAAGATGTTTTGGATAAGAGAAGCAGATCCCTGAGACATGAGGACCCCATGCCCCCATTCAACTGCCGTAGTACATAGGTTGGCGGGCTTGTCCCTGAGGCAAACCTCACTCTAATTTGCTCAGGTACTGCGCTGAGTGTCCAACTCAGACATTTGCCCGCCAGGGCAAAGCCCGCCAGGCGTTTGTAAGGCGATCGGGGCAGGGGCCAGAATCTCTGGCGCTTTCGCCCAGAAATCTATTCCAGTGTCTTCTGCAGTCCTCAAACTCTTCTGACACTGCGCACACAGCCAAAGAACAGAATGAAATGGAATGAAATCCCCTACCGCGCCATTCCCCTGGTTTTGTAGCTGTTCCATAACTTCAGTTTCAAAATGATGTTGAAATACTGCCAGTGGTTCTTCGTGGTGAAATGAGGAGCAGGACAGATAAAAGGTGGAGACTGAATACCTTAAAGTGCCCCGTGAAGCTTGGTGTGCCATCCGTTAGGCCTAGAGGGGTGCTGTATCTGCAGGAAGGTAAGGAGAAGCATGCTGACAGTCAATGGGAGAGGTTTGGGGCAGGGGGATAGGACGGCGATCCAGTAACAATTCAATCTGGAGGAGGCCCTTCAGGGTGTCCAGTATGTGTGATGCAGAGGGATAGCTCTGCTGTCCAAAGACTAACCCTTTACAGTGCAGTATGTGCAATTTGGGAGGCTTGCTTTGCTGTCGGAAGCCAGACCATGTGTGAGTGAAGCTTGCAGTGTTGTTGCGCCCATTCGCTGTGACAGGAGTTTGTCCTGCTGCACCCGTTCAGTAGGAGGGAAGCCCATGCTGTAGCACTGTGTGAGTGAAGCTTCCCCTGCTGTTGCCCTGGCAGGACCGGCCATGTAGTGTGACACTCAGATGTCTGTTAAAGCTGGGACAGTGAAGCAGATTTGTCAGGGCCCTGCACTTTTCTTGGTTCATCCTTGATGCCTCGGAAATATGCTGAGGAGGGTTTTTGTGGAGCTAGACATGTGAACAGCATGTCCCAAATGGCATGACACATGTTGCTTTTCTATATGTACAGAGCTTAAAACGGTTTGTAGGAATCATCAAGAAGGAAAGGACATTCCAATAAAACGCCCTTCCCTGCTCTGAGCCCCAGCCCTGGGGCCCGGGGGCCCCGGGGGGTCGAGCTCTGGAGCAGCTCAGGAGAAGCTGAGCTGAGGTGTGTCTTTGCCTTGCAAGCTCCCAGCCCTGGGCCCAGGCACCGGCGGGGGAGGGGAGGCTGTCATTTCACAATGCTCTGCCCAGCCTGAGGGTTCCGTTGGCACGGCGACGGCAGCAGGTGAGCCCTGGAGCAGGGGGCATGGAGAGGTCAAGGCAGACAGAGCTGGGAGCCCCAGGAACAGGACCCAGGCCAGTGGAGGTGGCTCAGCTGAGCCCACCTGATCGCTCGAGGCCACTCCTCACAGGGCCTCTCCTGCTGTCAGAAGCCCTGGGGCCCTGCTACTGGCGGAGGAAGCATTCAGGCCTCAAAGGGCACCAGCCTTCTCTGAGGCCTGTGACTGGGCTCAAAAACAGAACATGTGAAAAGCAGGGCCCAGACACTGCACTGAAGAAAGGTAGGTTAAGGTGTGAAAACAAAAGCACCAATAAGAAAGGAAAAAGCACAGCTCTTAATACACCCTCACCTGGACTTTGTGGCCAGTCCCTGTAGATTCATTTTCAGTCCCCTAGTCAAGGCTAGGGGTGGGCAAAGTTACCCTCACTACTGGTGGAACGATATTGCCTAAATTCGCCTCCAGCTCTGTTCTGTCTGCAGGGACATTTTTTAGCTGTTGTGCCAATTTTCTATGCAGATTTTGCTTCCTGAAATGTGTTTTTTCCCTGAAATATCATGTTTTTGACCGCTAAAACAAAATTTAATGGAAAAAATCAATGTCTTCTGGCAAACCATCTGAAATGGTGTTTTTTTCACAAACTATCTGTTTTCAGTCTGAAACTTCTTGTGGCCACCAAAAAACATTTCCCATAAAAAAACGAATTTCAGGGAGAAAAAGCCTGAAATTGGCAATTTCTCTCTGTGGGCAGAGCAGGCGAAGTGGCAGAATTTGCCCAAAATTCTGCATTTTTTCTGCTGAGCAAATTATCGGCCACTTCGACCACCCCCTAGTCAAGGCCATGATAGCTATGGACTTCAAGGGAAAGACACTTGCAGCACACAATCATCACCGTTCTAACACCTTCTCTATTTCCATTGACTTCATTGGGATCACCCACCCAAATATATAGCTCTTGCCGACTGGGAGACTCAACAGGATGAAATGTGTAAACCGAATGGTAGTGCATAAAAAGGGCCAACGAAGGACGTCTTTCTCTTGTAATGTGAAGTGGAAAAAAACAAAGGTGAAGTAGTTCCTTGGTTTTGTAGACAGTAGGGGAATAGTTCTATTTTGATATTTGTGTTTGTACCATGCTCCGCTGCCATCATTTCCAGGGTCTCTAGGCACTCTGCAAGTCCTGAAAGAGAGGAGGGTGGGTGGGTGGGTTAGTGGGGAGAACGGGGAACATGCAAGCTAACTTTGCTGTTGTGTTGATGGGTGCAGGGGAGTGCTTGAGGGGATGCAACTTCACTTTTCTCTCATTGTGACTGTCAGAGCCTGCTCCCCCCCCTCTCTCTCTCTTTCTCTCTCTCTATCTGGCTCCCTCTCTCTCTCACACATAGATACATTTACCCTGTCTGCCACAGAGCTCTGGGAATCGACAAATGTGCAACGGGGGAAGTGTAGAGACTCCACTCATTACCATATGCTAGGGGCTAAGGCTGATGGGAGACAAGATGTTTTGGATAAGAGAAGCAGATCCCTGAGACATGAGGACCCCATGCCCCCATTCAACTGCCGTAGTACATAGGTTGGCGGGCTTGTCCCTGAGGCAAACCTCACTCTAATTTGCTCAGGTACTGCGCTGAGTGTCCAACTCAGACATTTGCCCGCCAGGGCAAAGCCCGCCAGGCGTTTGTAAGGCGATCGGGGCAGGGGCCAGAATCTCTGGCGCTTTCGCCCAGAAATCTATTCCAGTGTCTTCTGCAGTCCTCAAACTCTTCTGACACTGCGCACACAGCCAAAGAACAGAATGAAATGGAATGAAATCCCCTGCCGCGCCATTCCCCTGGTTTTGTAGCTGTTCCATAACTTCAGTTTCAAAATGATGTTGAAATACTGCCAGTGGTTCTTCGTGTTGAAATGAGGAGCAGGACAGATAAAAGGTGGAGACTGAATACCTTAAAGTGCCCCGTGAAGCTTGGTGTGCCATCCGTTAGGCCTAGAGGGGTGCTGTATCTGCAGGAAGGTAAGGAGAAGCATGCTGACAGTCAATGGGAGAGGTTTGGGGCAGGGGGATAGGACGGCGATCCAGTAACAATTCAATCTGGAGGAGGCCCTTCAGGGTGTCCAGTATGTGTGATGCAGAGGGATAGCTCTGCTGTCCAAAGACTAACCCTTTACAGTGCAGTATGTGCAATTTGGGAGGCTTGCTTTGCTGTCGGAAGCCAGACCATGTGTGAGTGAAGCTTGCAGTGTTGTTGCGCCCATTCGCTGTGACAGGAGTTTGTCCTGCTGCACCCGTTCAGTAGGAGGGAAGCCCATGCTGTAGCACTGTGTGAGTGAAGCTTCCCCTGCTGTTGCCCTGGCAGGACCGGCCATGTAGTGTGACACTCAGATGTCTGTTAAAGCTGGGACAGTGAAGCAGATTTGTCAGGGCCCTGCACTTTTCTTGGTTCATCCTTGATGCCTCGGAAATATGCTGAGGAGGGTTTTTGTGGAGCTAGACATGTGAACAGCATGTCCCAAATGGCATGACACATGTTGCTTTTCTATATGTACAGAGCTTAAAACGGTTTGTAGGAATCATCAAGAAGGAAAGGACATTCCAATAAAACGCCCTTCCCTGCTCTGAGCCCCAGCCCTGGGGCCCCGGGGCCCCGGGGGGTCGAGCTCTGGAGCAGCTCAGGAGAAGCTGAGCTGAGGTGTGTCTTTGCCTTGCAAGCTCCCAGCCCTGGGCCCAGGCACCGGCGGGGGAGGGGAGGCTGTCATTTCACAATGCTCTGCCCAGCCTGAGGGTTCCGTTGGCACGGCGACGGCAGCAGGTGAGCCCTGGAGCAGGGGGCATGGAGAGGTCAAGGCAGACAGAGCTGGGAGCCCCAGGAACAGGACCCAGGCCAGTGGAGGTGGCTCAGCTGAGCCCACCTGATCGCTCGAGGCCACTCCTCACAGGGCCTCTCCTGCTGTCAGAAGCCCTGGGGCCCTGCTACTGGCGGAGGAAGCATTCAGGCCTCAAAGGGCACCAGCCTTCTCTGAGGCCTGTGACTGGGCTCAAAAACAGAACATGTGAAAAGCAGGGCCCAGACACTGCACTGAAGAAAGGTAGGTTAAGGTGTGAAAACAAAAGCACCAATAAGAAAGGAAAAAGCACAGCTCTTAATACACCCTCACCTGGACTTTGTGGCCAGTCCCTGTAGATTCATTTTCAGTCCCCTAGTCAAGGCTAGGGGTGGGCAAAGTTACCCTCACTACTGGTGGAACGATATTGCCTAAATTCGCCTCCAGCTCTGTTCTGTCTGCAGGGACATTTTTTAGCTGTTGTGCCAATTTTCTATGCAGATTTTGCTTCCTGAAATGTGTTTTTTCCCTGAAATATCATGTTTTTGACCGCTAAAACAAAATTTAATGGAAAAAATCAATGTCTTCTGGCAAACCATCTGAAATGGTGTTTTTTTCACAAACTATCTGTTTTCAGTCTGAAACTTCTTGTGGCCACCAAAAAACATTTCCCATAAAAAAACGAATTTCAGGGAGAAAAAGCCTGAAATTGGCAATTTCTCTCTGTGGGCAGAGCAGGCGAAGTGGCAGAATTTGCCCAAAATTCTGCATTTTTTCTGCTGAGCAAATTATCGGCCACTTCGACCACCCCCTAGTCAAGGCCATGATAGCTATGGACTTCAAGGGAAAGACACTTGCAGCACACAATCATCACCGTTCTAACACCTTCTCTATTTCCATTGACTTCATTGGGATCACCCACCCAAATATATAGCTCTTGCCGACTGGGAGACTCAACAGGATGAAATGTGTAAACCGAATGGTAGTGCATAAAAAGGGCCAACGAAGGACGTCTTTCTCTTGTAATGTGAAGTGGAAAAAAACAAAGGTGAAGTAGTTCCTTGGTTTTGTAGACAGTAGGGGAATAGTTCTATTTTGATATTTGTGTTTGTACCATGCTCCGCTGCCATCATTTCCAGGGTCTCTAGGCACTCTGCAAGTCCTGAAAGAGAGGAGGGTGGGTGGGTGGGTTAGTGGGGAGAACGGGGAACATGCAAGCTAACTTTGCTGTTGTGTTGATGGGTGCAGGGGAGTGCTTGAGGGGATGCAACTTCACTTTTCTCTCATTGTGACTGTCAGAGCCTGCTCCCCCCCCTCTCTCTCTCTTTCTCTCTCTCTATCTGGCTCCCTCTCTCTCTCACACATAGATACATTTACCCTGTCTGCCACAGAGCTCTGGGAATCGACAAATGTGCAACGGGGGAAGTGTAGAGACTCCACTCATTACCATATGCTAGGGGCTAAGGCTGATGGGAGACAAGATGTTTTGGATAAGAAAAGCAGATCCCTGAGACATGAGGACCCCATGCCCCCATTCAACTGCCGTAGTACATAGGTTGGCGGGCTTGTCCCTGAGTGAAACCTCACTCTAATTTGCTCAGGTACTGCGCTGAGTGTCCAACTCAGACATTAGCCCGCCAGGCGTT
This sequence comes from Ambystoma mexicanum, assembly GCF_040938575.1. NCBI lineage: Eukaryota > Metazoa > Chordata > Amphibia > Caudata > Ambystomatidae > Ambystoma > Ambystoma mexicanum. Next base: position 1,086,679,340 of record NC_090941.1, read on the forward strand.
TGTAAGGCGATCGGGGCAGGGGCCAGAATCTCTGGCGCTTTCGCCCAGAAATCTATTCCAGTGTCTTCTGCAGTCCTCAAACTCTTCTGACACTGCGCACACAGCCAAAGGACAGAATGAAATGGAATGAAATCCCCTGCCGCGCCATTCCCCTGGTTTTGTAGCTGTTCCATAACTTCAGTTTCAAAATGATGTTGAAATACTGCCAGTGGTTCTTCGTGGTGAAATGAGGAGCAGGACAGATAAAAGGTGGAGACTGAATACCTTAAAGTGCCCCGTGAAGCTTGGTGTGCCATCCGTTAGGCCTAGAGGGGTGCTGTATCTGCAGGAAGGTAAGGAGAAGCATGCTGACAGTCAATGGGAGAGGTTTGGGGCAGGGGGATAGGACGGCGATCCAGTAACAATTCAATCTGGAGGAGGCCCTTCAGGGTGTCTAGTTTGTGTGATGCAGAGGGATAGCTCTGCTGTCCAAAGACTAACCCTTTACAGTGCAGTATGTGCAATTTGGGAGGCTTGCTTTGCTGTCGGAAGCCAGACCATGTGTGAGTGAAGCTTGCAGTGTTGTTGTGCCCATTCTCTGTGACAGGAGTTTGTCCTGCTGCACCCGTTCAGTAGGAGGGAAGCCCATGCTGTAGCACTGTGTGAGTGAAGCTTCCCCTGCTGTTGCCCTGGCAGGACCGGCCATGTAGTGTGACACTCAGATGTCTGTTAAAGCTGGGACAGTGAAGTAGATTTGTCAGGGCCCTGCACTTTTCTTGGTTCATCCTTGATGCCTCGGAAATATGCTGAGGAGGGTTTTTGTGGAGCTAGACATGTGAACAGCATGTCCCAAATGGCATGACACATGTTGCTTTTCTATATGTACAGAGCTTAAAACGGTTTGTAGGAATCATCAAGAAGGAAAGGACATTCCAATAAAATGCCCTTTCCTGCTCTGAGCCCCAGCCCTGGGGCCCCGGGGGGTCGAGCTCTGGAGCAGCTCAGGAGAAGCTGCGCTGAGGTGTGTCTTTGCCTTGCAAGCTCCCAGCCCTGGGCCCAAGCCCCGGCGGGGGAGGGGAGGCTGTCATTTCACAATGCTCTGCCCAGCCTGAGGGTTCCGTTGGCACGGCGACGGCAGCAGGTGAGCCCTGGAGCAGGGGGCATGGAGAGGTCAAGGCAGACAGAGCTGGGAGCCCCTGGAACAGGACCCAGGCCAGTGGAGGTGGCTCAGCTGAGCCCACCTGACCGCTCGAGGCCACTCCTCACAGGGCCTCTGCTGCTGTCAGAAGCCCTGGGGCCCTGCTACTGGCAGAGGAAGCATTCAGGCCTCAAAGGGCACCGGCCTTCTCTGAGGCCTGTGTCCTGGCTCAAAAACAGAACATGTGAAAAACAGGGCCCAGACATTGCACTGAAGAAAGGTAGGTTAAGGTGTGAAAACAAAAGCACCAATAAGAAAGGAAAAAGCATAGCTCTTAATACACCCTCATCTGGACTTTGTGGCCAGTCCCTGTAGATTCATTTTCAGTCCCCTAGTCAAGGCAAGGGGTGGGCAAAGTTACCCTCACTACTGGTGGAACGATATTGCCTAAATTCGCCTCCAGCTCTGTTCTGTCTGCAGGGACATTTTTTAGCTGTTGTGCCAATTTTCTATGCAGATTTTGCTTCCTGAAATGTGTTTTTTCCCTGAAATATCATGTTTTTGACCGCTAAAACAAAATTTCATGGAGAAAATCAATGTCTTCTGGCAAACCATCTGAAATGGTGTTTTTTTCACAAACTATCTGTTGTCAGTCTGAAACTTCTTGTGGCCACCAAATAACATTTCCCATAAAAAACCGAATTTCAGGGAGAAAAAGCCTGAAATTGGCAATTTCTCTCTGTGGGCAGAGCAGGCGAAGTGGCAGAATTTGCCCAAAATTCTGCATTTTTTCTGCTGAGCAAATTATCGGCCACTTCGACCACCCCCTAGTCAAGGCCATGATATCTATGGACTTCAAGGGAAAGACACTTGCAGCACACAATCATCACCGTTCTAACACCTTCTCTATTTCCATTGACTTCATTGGGATCACCCACCCAAATATATAGCTCTTGCCGAGTGGGAGACTCAACAGGATGAAATGTGTAGACCGAATGGTAGTGGGTAAAAAGGGCCAACGAGGGACGTCTTTCTCTTGTAATGTGAAGTGGAAAAAAACAAAGGTGAAGTAGTTCCTTGGTTTTGTAGACAGTAGGGGAATAGTTCTATTTTGATATTTGTGTTTGTACCATGCTCCGCTGCCATCATTTCCAGGGTCTCTAGGCACTCTGCAAGTCCTGAAAGAGAGGAGGGTGGGTGGGTGGGTTAGTGGGGAGAACGGGGAACATGCAAGCTAACTTTGCTGTTGTGTTGATGGGTGCAGGGGAGTGCTTGAGGGGATGCAACTTCACTTTTCTCTCATTGTGACTGTCAGAGCCTGCTCCCCCCCTCTCTCTCTCTCTTTCTCTCTCTCTATCTGGCTCCCTCTCTCTCTCACAGATAGATACATTTACCCTGTCTGCCACAGAGCTCTGGGAATCGACAAATGTGCAACGGGGGAAGTGTAGAGACTCCACTCATTACCATATGCTAGGTGCTAAGGCTGATGGGAGGCAAGATGTTTTGGATAAGAGAAGCAGATCCCTGAGACATGAGGACCCCATGCCCCCATTCAACTGCCGTAGTACATAGGTTGGCGGGCTTGTCCCTGAGGCAAACCTCACTCTAATTTGCTCAGGTACTGCGCTGAGTGTCCAACTCAGACATTTGCCCGCCAGGGCAAAGCCCGCCAGGCGTTTGTAAGGCGATCGGGGCAGGGGCCAGAATCTCTGGCGCTTTCAACCAGAAATCTATTCCAGTGTCTTCTGCAGTCCTCAAACTCTTCTGACACTGCGCACACAGCCAAAGAACAGAATGAAATGGAATGAAATCCCCTGCCGCGCCATTCCCCTGGTTTTGTAGCTGTTCCATAACTTCAGTTTCAAAATGATGTTGAAATACTGCCAGTGGTTCTTCGTGGTGAAATGAGGAGCAGGACAGATAAAAGGTGGAGACTGAATACCTTAAAGTGCCCCGTGAAGCTTGGTGTGCCATCCGTTAGGCCTAGAGGGGTGCTGTATCTGCAGGAAGGTAAGGAGAAGCATGCTGACAGTCAATGGGAGAGGTTTGGGGCAGGGGGATAGGACGGCGATCCAGTAACAATTCAATCTGGAGGAGGCCCTTCAGGGTGTCCAGTATGTGTGATGCAGAGGGATAGCTCTGCTGTCCAAAGACTAACCCTTTACAGTGCAGTATGTGCAATTTGGGAGGCTTGCTTTGCTGTCGGAAGCCAGACCATGTGTGAGTGAAGCTTGCAGTGTTGTTGCGCCCATTCGCTGTGACAGGAGTTTGTCCTGCTGCACCCGTTCAGTAGGAGGGAAGCCCATGCTGTAGCACTGTGTGAGTGAAGCTTCCCCTGCTGTTGCCCTGGCAGGACCGGCCATGTAGTGTGACACTCAGATGTCTGTTAAAGCTGGGACAGTGAAGCAGATTTGTCAGGGCCCTGCACTTTTCTTGGTTCATCCTTGATGCCTCGGAAATATGCTGAGGAGGGTTTTTGTGGAGCTAGACATGTGAACAGCATGTCCCAAATGGCATGACACATGTTGCTTTTCTATATGTACAGAGCTTAAAACGGTTTGTAGGAATCATCAAGAAGGAAAGGACATTCCAATAAAACGCCCTTCCCTGCTCTGAGCCCCAGCCCTGGGGCCCCGGGGCCCCGGGGGGTCGAGCTCTGGAGCAGCTCAGGAGAAGCTGAGCTGAGGTGTGTCTTTGCCTTGCAAGCTCCCAGCCCTGGGCCCAGGCACCGGCGGGGGAGGGGAGGCTGTCATTTCACAATGCTCTGCCCAGCCTGAGGGTTCCGTTGGCACGGCGACGGCAGCAGGTGAGCCCTGGAGCAGGGGGCATGGAGAGGTCAAGGCAGACAGAGCTGGGAGCCCCAGGAACAGGACCCAGGCCAGTGGAGGTGGCTCAGCTGAGCCCACCTGATCGCTCGAGGCCACTCCTCACAGGGCCTCTCCTGCTGTCAGAAGCCCTGGGGCCCTGCTACTGGCGGAGGAAGCATTCAGGCCTCAAAGGGCACCAGCCTTCTCTGAGGCCTGTGACTGGGCTCAAAAACAGAACATGTGAAAAGCAGGGCCCAGACACTGCACTGAAGAAAGGTAGGTTAAGGTGTGAAAACAAAAGCACCAATAAGAAAGGAAAAAGCACAGCTCTTAATACACCCTCACCTGGACTTTGTGGCCAGTCCCTGTAGATTCATTTTCAGTCCCCTAGTCAAGGCTAGGGGTGGGCAAAGTTACCCTCACTACTGGTGGAACGATATTGCCTAAATTCGCCTCCAGCTCTGTTCTGTCTGCAGGGACATTTTTTAGCTGTTGTGCCAATTTTCTATGCAGATTTTGCTTCCTGAAATGTGTTTTTTCCCTGAAATATCATGTTTTTGACCGCTAAAACAAAATTTAATGGAAAAAATCAATGTCTTCTGGCAAACCATCTGAAATGGTGTTTTTTTCACAAACTATCTGTTTTCAGTCTGAAACTTCTTGTGGCCACCAAAAAACATTTCCCATAAAAAAACGAATTTCAGGGAGAAAAAGCCTGAAATTGGCAATTTCTCTCTGTGGGCAGAGCAGGCGAAGTGGCAGAATTTGCCCAAAATTCTCCATTTTTTCTGCTGAGCAAATTATCGGCCACTTCGACCACCCCCTAGTCAAGGCCATGATAGCTATGGACTTCAAGGGAAAGACACTTGCAGCACACAATCATCACCGTTCTAACACCTTCTCTATTTCCATTGACTTCATTGGGATCACCCACCCAAATATATAGCTCTTGCCGACTGGGAGACTCAACAGGATGAAATGTGTAAACCGAATGGTAGTGCATAAAAAGGGCCAACGAAGGACGTCTTTCTCTTGTAATGTGAAGTGGAAAAAAACAAAGGTGAAGTAGTTCCTTGGTTTTGTAGACAGTAGGGGAATAGTTCTATTTTGATATTTGTGTTTGTACCATGCTCCGCTGCCATCATTTCCAGGGTCTCTAGGCACTCTGCAAGTCCTGAAAGAGAGGAGGGTGGGTGGGTGGGTTAGTGGGGAGAACGGGGAACATGCAAGCTAACTTTGCTGTTGTGTTGATGGGTGCAGGGGAGTGCTTGAGGGGATGCAACTTCACTTTTCTCTCATTGTGACTGTCAGAGCCTGCTCCCCCCCCTCTCTCTCTCTTTCTCTCTCTCTATCTGGCTCCCTCTCTCTCTCACACATAGATACATTTACCCTGTCTGCCACAGAGCTCTGGGAATCGACAAATGTGCAACGGGGGAAGTGTAGAGACTCCACTCATTACCATATGCTAGGGGCTAAGGCTGATGGGAGACAAGATGTTTTGGATAAGAGAAGCAGATCCCTGAGACATGAGGACCCCATGCCCCCATTCAACTGCCGTAGTACATAGGTTGGCGGGCTTGTCCCTGAGTGAAACCTCACTCTAATTTGCTCAGGTACTGCGCTGAGTGTCCAACTCAGACATTAGCCCGCCAGGCGTTTGTAAGGCGATCGGGGCAGGGGCCAGAATCTCTGGCGCTTTCGCCCAGAAATCTATTCCAGTGTCTTCTGCAGTCCTCAAACTCTTCTGACACTGCGCACACAGCCAAAGGACAGAATGAAATGGAATGAAATCCCCTGCCGCGCCATTCCCCTGGTTTTGTAGCTGTTCCATAACTTCAGTTTCAAAATGATGTTGAAATACTGCCAGTGGTTCTTCGTGGTGAAATGAGGAGCAGGACAGATAAAAGGTGGAGACTGAATACCTTAAAGTGCCCCGTGAAGCTTGGTGTGCCATCCGTTAGGCCTAGAGGGGTGCTGTATCTGCAGGAAGGTAAGGAGAAGCATGCTGACAGTCAATGGGAGAGGTTTGGGGCAGGGGGATAGGACGGCGATCCAGTAACAATTCAATCTGGAGGAGGCCCTTCAGGGTGTCCAGTATGTGTGATGCAGAGGGATAGCTCTGCTGTCCAAAGCCTAACCCTTTACAGTGCAGTATGTGCAATTTGGGAGGCTTGCTTTGCTGTCGGAAGCCAGACCATGTGTGAGTGAAGCTTGCAGTGTTGTTGTGCCCATTCTCTGTGACAGGAGTTTGTCCTGCTGCACCCGTTCAGTAGGAGGGAAGCCCATGCTGTAGCACTGTGTGAGTGAAGCTTCCCCTGCTGTTGCCCTGGCAGGACCGGCCATGTAGTGTGACACTCAGATGTCTGTTAAAGCTGGGACAGTGAAGCAGATTTGTCAGGGCCCTGCACTTTTCTTGGTTCATCCTTGATGCCTCGGAAATATGCTGAGGAGGGTTTTTGTGGAGCTAGACATGTGAACAGCATGTCCCAAATGGCATGACACATGTTGCTTTTCTATATGTACAGAGCTTAAAACGGTTTGTAGGAATCATCAAGAAGGAAAGGACATTCCAATAAAACGCCCTTCCCTGCTCTGAGCCCCAGCCCTGGGGCCCCGGGGCACTGGGGGGTCGAGCTCTGGAGCAGCTCAGGAGAAGCTCAGGAGAAGCTGAGCTGAGGTGTGTCTTTGCCTTGCAAGCTCCCAGCCCTGGGCCCAGGCACCGGCGGGGGAGGGGAGGCTGTCATTTCACAATGCTCTGCCCAGCCTGAGGGTTCCGTTGGCACGGCGACGGCAGCAGGTGAGCCCTGGAGCAGGGGGCATGGAGAGGTCAAGGCAGACAGAGCTGGGAGCCCCAGGAACAGGACCCAGGCCAGTGGAGGTGGCTCAGCTGAGCCCACCTGATCGCTCGAGGCCACTCCTCACAGGGCCTCTCCTGCTGTCAGAAGCCCTGGGGCCCTGCTACTGGCGGAGGAAGCATTCAGGCCTCAAAGGGCACCGGCCTTCTCTGAGGCCTGTGACTGGGCTCAAAAACAGAACATGTGAAAAGCAGGGCCCAGACACTGCACTGAAGAAAGGTAGGTTAAGGTGTGAAAACAAAAGCACCAATAAGAAAGGAAAAAGCACAGCTCTTAATACACCCTCACCTGGACTTTGTGGCCAGTCCCTGTAGATTCATTTTCAGTCCCCTAGTCAAGGCTAGGGGTGGGCAAAGTTACCCTCACTACTGGTGGAACGATATTGCCTAAATTCGCTTCCAGCTCTGTTCTGTCTGCAGGGACATTTTTTAGCTGTTGTGCCAATTTTCTATGCAGATTTTGCTTCCTGAAATGTGTTTTTTCCCTGAAATATCATGTTTTTGACCGCTAAAACAAAATTTAATGGAAAAAATCAATGTCTTCTGGCAAACCATCTGAAATGGTGTTTTTTTCACAAACTATCTGTTTTCAGTCTGAAACTTCTTGTGGCCACCAAAAAACATTTCCCATAAAAAAACGAATTTCAGGGAGAAAAAGCCTGAAATTGGCAATTTCTCTCTGTGGGCAGAGCAGGCGAAGTGGCAGAATTTGCCCAAAATTCTGCATTTTTTCTGCTGAGCAAATTATCGGCCACTTCGACCACCCCCTAGTCAAGGCCATGATAGCTATGGACTTCAAGGGAAAGACACTTGCAGCACACAATCATCACCGTTCTAACACCTTCTCTATTTCCATTGACTTCATTGGGATCACCCACCCAAATATATAGCTCTTGCCGACTGGGAGACTCAACAGGATGAAATGTGTAGACCGAATGGTAGTGCGTAAAAAGGGCCAACGAAGGACGTCTTTCTCTTGTAATGTGAAGTGGAAAAAAACAAAGGTGAAGTAGTTCCTTGGTTATGTAGACAGTAGGGGAATAGTTCCATTTTGATATTTGTGTTTGTACCATGCTCCGCTGCCATCATTTCCAGGGTCTCTAGGCACTCTGCAAGTCCTGAAAGAGAGGAGGGTGGGTGGGTGGGTTAGTGGGGAGAACGGGGAACATGCAAGCTAACTTTGCTGTTGTGTTGATGGGTGCAGGGGAGTGCTTGAGGGGATGCAACTTCACTTTTCTCTCATTGTGACTGTCAGAGCCTGCTCCCCCCTCTCTCTCTCTCTCTCTCTCTCTCTGGCTCCCTCTCTCTCTCACACATAGATACATTTACCCTGTCTGCCACAGAGCTCTGGGAATTGACAAATGTGCAACGGGGGAAGTGTAGAGACTCCACTCATTACCATATGCTAGGGGCTAATGCTGATGGGAGGCAAGATGTTTTGGATAAGAGAAGCAGATCCCTGAGACATGAGGACCCCATGCCCCCATTCAGCTGCCATAGTACATAGGTTGGCAGGCTTGTCCCTGAGTGAAACCTCACTCTAATTTGCTCAGGTACTGCGCTGAGTGTCCAACTCAGACATTTGCCCCCCAGGGCAAAGCCCGCCAGGCGTTTGTAAGGCGATTGGGGCAGGGGCCAGAATCTCTGGCGCTTTCGCCCAGAAATCTATTCCAGTGTCTTCTGCAGTCCTCAAACTCTTCTGACACTGCGCACACAGCCAAAGGACAGAATGAAATGGAATGAAATCCCCTGCCGCGCCATTCCCCTGGTTTTGTAGCTGTTCCATAACTTCAGTTTCAAAATGATGTTGAAATACTGCCAGTGGTTCTTCGTGGTGAAATGAGGAGCAGGACAGATAAAAGGTGGAGACTGAATACCTTAAAGTGCCCCGTGAAGCTTGGTGTGCTATCCGTTAGGCCTAGAGGGGTGCTGTATCTGCAGGAAGGTAAGGAGAAGCATGCTGACAGTCAATGGGAGAGGTTTGGGGCAGGGGGATAGGACGGCGATCCAGTAACAATTCAATCTGGAGGAGGCCCTTCAGGGTGTCCAGTATGTGTGATGCAGAGGGATAGCTCTGCTGTCCAAAGCCTAACCCTTTACAGTGCAGTATGTGCAATTTGGGAGGCTTGCTTTGCTGTCGGAAGCCAGACCATGTGTGAGTGAAGCTTGCAGTGTTGTTGCGCCCATTCGCTGTGACAGGAGTTTGTCCTGCTGCACCCGTTCAGTAGGAGGGAAGCCCATGCTGTAGCACTGTGTGAGTGAAGCTTCCCCTGCTGTTGCCCTGGCAGGACCGGCCATGTAGTGTGACACTCAGATGTCTGTTAAAGCTGGGACAGTGAAGCAGATTTGTCAGGGCCCTGCACTTTTCTTGGTTCATCCTTGATGCCTCGGAAATATGCTGAGGAGGGTTTTTGTGGAGCTAGACATGTGAACAGCATGTCCCAAATGGCATGACACATGTTGCTTTTCTATATGTACAGAGCTTAAAACGGTTTGTAGGAATCATCAAGAAGGAAAGGACATTCCAATAAAACGCCCTTCCCTGCTCTGAGCCCCAGCCCTGGGGCCCCGGGGCCCCGGGGGGTCGAGCTCTGGAGCAGCTCAGGAGAAGCTGAGCTGAGGTGTGTCTTTGCCTTGCAAGCTCCCAGCCCTGGGCCCAGGCACCGGCGGGGGAGGGGAGGCTGTCATTTCACAATGCTCTGCCCAGCCTGAGGGTTCCGTTGGCACGGCGACGGCAGCAGGTGAGCCCTGGAGCAGGGGGCATGGAGAGGTCAAGGCAGACAGAGCTGGGAGCCCCAGGAACAGGACCCAGGCCAGTGGAGGTGGCTCAGCTGAGCCCACCTGATCGCTCGAGGCCACTCCTCACAGGGCCTCTCCTGCTGTCAGAAGCCCTGGGGCCCTGCTACTGGCGGAGGAAGCATTCAGGCCTCAAAGGGCACCGGCCTTCTCTGAGGCCTGTGACTGGGCTCAAAAACAGAACATGTGAAAAGCAGGGCCCAGACACTGCACTGAAGAAAGGTGTAGGTTAAGGTGTGAAAACAAAAGCACCAATAAGAAAGGAAAAAGCACAGCTCTTAATACACCCTCACCTGGACTTTGTGGCCAGTCCCTGTAGATTCATTTTCAGTCCCCTAGTCAAGGCTAGGGGTGGGCAAAGTTACCCTCACTACTGGTGGAACGATATTGCCTAAATTCGCCTCCAGCTCTGTTCTGTCTGCAGGGACATTTTTTAGCTGTTGTGCCAATTTTCTATGCAGATTTTGCTTCCTGAAATGTGTTTTTTCCCTGAAATATCATGTTTTTGACCGCTAAAACAAAATTTAATGGAAAAAATCAATGTCTTCTGGCAAACCATCTGAAATGGTGTTTTTTTCACAAACTATCTGTTTTCAGTCTGAAACTTCTTGTGGCCACCAAAAAACATTTCCCATAAAAAACCGAATTTCAGGGAGAAAAAGCCTGAAATTGGCAATTTCTCTCTGTGGGCAGAGCAGGCGAAGTGGCAGAATTTGCCCAAAATTCTGCATTTTTTCTGCTGAGCAAATTATCGGCCACTTCGACCACCCCCTAGTCAAGGCCATGATAGCTATGGACTTCAAGGGAAAGACACTTGCAGCACACAATCATCACCGTTCTAACACCTTCTCTATTTCCATTGACTTCATTGGGATCACCCACCCAAATATATAGCTCTTGCCGACTGGGAGACTCAACAGGATGAAATGTGTAGACCGAATGGTAGTGCGTAAAAAGGGCCAACGAAGGACGTCTTTCTCTTGTAATGTGAAGTGGAAAAAAACAAAGGTGAAGTAGTTCCTTGGTTATGTAGACAGTAGGGGAATAGTTCCATTTTGATATTTGTGTTTGTACCATGCTCCGCTGCCATCATTTCCAGGGTCTCTAGGCACTCTGCAAGTCCTGAAAGAGAGGAGGGTGGGTGGGTGGGTTAGTGGGGAGAACGGGGAACATGCAAGCTAACTTTGCTGTTGTGTTGATGGGTGCAGGGGAGTGCTTGAGGGGATGCAACTTCACTTTTCTCTCATTGTGACTGTCAGAGCCTGCTCCCCCCCCTCTCTCTCTCTCTCTCTCTCTCTCTCTCTGGCTCCCTCTCTCTCTCACACATAGATACATTTACCCTGTCTGCCACAGAGCTCTGGGAATTGACAAATGTGCAACGGGGGAAGTGTAGAGACTCCACTCATTACCATATGCTAGGGGCTAATGCTGATGGGAGGCAAGATGTTTTGGATAAGAGAAGCAGATCCCTGAGACATGAGGACCCCATGCCCCTATTCAGCTGCCATAGTACATAGGTTGGCAGGCTTGTCCCTGAGTGAAACCTCACTCTAATTTGCTCAGGTACTGCGCTGAGTGTCCAACTCAGACATTTGCCCCCCAGGGCAAAGCCCGCCAGGCGTTTGTAAGGCGATTGGGGCAGGGGCCAGAATCTCTGGCGCTTTCGCCCAGAAATCTATTCCAGTGTCTTCTGCAGTCCTCAAACTCTTCTGACACTGCGCACACAGCCAAAGGACAGAATGAAATGGAATGAAATCCCCTGCCGCGCCATTCCCCTGGTTTTGTAGCTGTTCCATAACTTCAGTTTCAAAATGATGTTGAAATACTGCCAGTGGTTCTTGTTGGTGAAATGAGGAGCAGGACAGATAAAAGGTGGAGACTGAATACCTTAAAGTGCCCCGTGAAGCTTGGTGTGCCATCCGTTAGGCCTAGAGGGGTGCTGTATCTGCAGGAAGGTAAGGAGAAGCATGCTGACAGTCAATGGGAGAGGTTTGGGGCAGGGGGATAGGACGGCGATCCAGTAACAATTCAATCTGGAGGAGGCCCTTCAGGGTGTCCAGTATGTGTGATGCAGAGGGATAGCTCTGCTGTCCAAAGCCTAACCCTTTACAGTGCAGTATGTGCAATTTGGGAGGCTTGCTTTGTTGTCGGAAGCCAGACCATGTGTGAGTGAAGCTTGCAGTGTTGTTGCGCCCATTCGCTGTGACAGGAGTTTGTCCTGCTGCACCCGTTCAGTAGGAGGGAAGCCCATGCTGTAGCACTGTGTGAGTGAAGCTTCCCCTGCTGTTGCCCTGGCAGAACCGGCCATGTAGTGTGACACTCAGATGTCTGTTAAAGCTGGGACAGTGAAGCAGATTTGTCAGGGCCCTGCACTTTTCTTGGTTCATCCTTGATGCCTCGGAAATATGCTGAGGAGGGTTTTTGTGGAGCTAGACATGTGAACAGCATGTCCCAAATGGCATGACACATGTTGCTTTTCTATATGTACAGAGCTTAAAACGGTTTGTAGGAATCATCAAGAAGGAAAGGACATTCCAATAAAACGCCCTTCCCTGCTCTGAGCCCCAGCCCTGGGGCCCCGGGGCCCCGGGGGGTCGAGCTCTGGAGCAGCTCAGGAGAAGCTGAGCTGAGGTGTGTCTTTGCCTTGCAAGCTCCCAGCCCTGGGCCCAGGCACCGGCGGGGGAGGGGAGGCTGTCATTTCACAATGCTCTGCCCAGCCTGAGGGTTCCGTTGGCACGGCGACGGCAGCAGGTGAGCCCTGGAGCAGGGGGCATGGAGAGGTCAAGGCAGACAGAGCTGGGAGCCCCAGGAACAGGACCCAGGCCAGTGGAGGTGGCTCAGCTGAGCCCACCTGATCGCTCGAGGCCACTCCTCACAGGGCCTCTCCTGCTGTCAGAAGCCCTGGGGCCCTGCTACTGGCGGAGGAAGCATTCAGGCCTCAAAGGGCACCGGCCTTCTCTGAGGCCTGTGACTGGGCTCAAAAACAGAACATGTGAAAAACAGGGCCCAGACACTGCACTGAAGAAAGGTAGGTTAGGGTGTGAAAACAAAAGCACCAATAAGAAAGGAAAAAGCACAGCTCTTAATACACCCTCACCTGGACTTTGTGGCCAGTCCCTGTAGATTCATTTTCAGTCCCCTAGTCAAGGCTAGGGGTGGGCAAAGTTACCCTCACTACTGGTGGAACGATATTGCCTAAATTCGCCTCCAGCTCTGTTCTGTCTGCAGGGACATTTTTTAGCTGTTGTGCCAATTTTCTATGCAGATTTTGCTTCCTGAAATGTGTTTTTTCCCTGAAATATCATGTTTTTGACCGCTAAAACAAAATTTAATGGAAAAAATCAATGTCTTCTGGCAAACCATCTGAAATGGTGTTTTTTTCACAAACTATCTGTTTTCAGTCTGAAACTTCTTGTGGCCACCAAAAAACATTTCCCATAAAAAACCGAATTTCCGGGAGAAAAAGCCTGAAATTGGCAATTTCTCTCTGTGGGCAGAGCAGGCGAAGTGGCAGAATTTGCCCAAAATTCTGCATTTTTTCTGCTGAGCAAATTATCGGCCACTTCGACCACCCCCTAGTCAAGGCCATGATAGCTATGGACTTCAAGGGAAAGACACTTGCAGCACACAATCATCACCGTTCTAACACCTTCTCTATTTCCATTGACTTCATTGGGATCACCCACCCAAATATATAGCTCTTGCCGACTGGGAGACTCAACAGGATGAAATGTGTAAACCGAATGGTAGTGCATAAAAAGGGCCAACGAAGGACGTCTTTCTCTTGTAATGTGAAGTGGAAAAAAACAAAGGTGAAGTAGTTCCTTGGTTTTGTAGACAGTAGGGGAATAGTTCTATTTTGATATTTGTGTTTGTACCATGCTCCGCTGCCATCATTTCCAGGGTCTCTAGGCACTCTGCAAGTCCTGAAAGAGAGGAGGGTGGGTGGGTGGGTTAGTGGGGAGAACGGGGAACATGCAAGCTAACTTTGCTGTTGTGTTGATGGGTGCAGGGGAGTGCTTGAGGGGATGCAACTTCACTTTTCTCTCATTGTGACTGTCAGAGCCTGCTCCCCCCCCCCTCTCTCTCTCTTTCTCTCTCTCTATCTGGCTCCCTCTCTCTCTCACACATAGATACATTTACCCTGTCTGCCACAGAGCTCTGGGAATCGACAAATGTGCAACGGGGGAAGTGTAGAGACTCCACTCATTACCATATGCTAGGGGCTAAGGCTGATGGGAGACAAGATGTTTTGGATAAGAGAAGCAGATCCCTGAGACATGAGGGCCCCATGCCCCCATTCAACTGCCGTAGTACATAGGTTGGCGGGCTTGTCCCTGAGTGAAACCTCACTCTAATTTGCTCAGGTACTGCGCTGAGTGTCCAACTCAGACATTTGCCCGCCAGGGCAAAGCCCGCCAGGCGTTTGTAAGGCGATCGGGGCAGGGGCCAGAATCTCTGGCGCTTTCGCCCAGAAATCTATTCCAGTGTCTTCTGCAGTCCTCAAACTCTTCTGACACTGCGCACACAGCCAAAGGACAGAATGAAATGGAATGAAATCCCCTGCCGCGCCATTCCCCTGGTTTTGTAGCTGTTCCATAACTTCAGTTTCAAAATGATGTTGAAATACTGCCAGTGGTTCTTCGTGGTGAAATGAGGAGCAGGACAGATAAAAGGTGGAGACTGAATACCTTAAAGTGCCCCGTGAAGCTTGGTGTGCCATCCGTTAGGCCTAGAGGGGTGCTGTATCTGCAGGAAGGTAAGGAGAAGCATGCTGACAGTCAATGGGAGAGGTTTGGGGCAGGGGGATAGGACGGCGATCCAGTAACAATTCAATCTGGAGGAGGCCCTTCAGGGTGTCCAGTATGTGTGATGCAGAGGGATAGCTCTGCTGTCCAAAGCCTAACCCTTTACAGTGCAGTATGTGCAATTTGGGAGGCTTGCTTTGCTGTCGGAAGCCAGATCATGTGTGAGTGAAGCTTGCAGTGTTGTTGCGCCCATTCGCTGTGACAGGAGTTTGTCCTGCTGCACCCGTTCAGTAGGAGGGAAGCCCATGCTGTAGCACTGTGTGAGTGAAGCTTCCCCTGCTGTTGCCCTGGCAGGACCGGCCATGTAGTGTGACACTCAGATGTCTGTTAAAGCTGGGACAGTGAAGCAGATTTGTCAGGGCCCTGCACTTTTCTTGGTTCATCCTTGATGCCTCGGAAATATGCTGAGGAGGGTTTTTGTGGAGCTAGACATGTGAACAGCATGTCCCAAATGGCATGACACATGTTGCTTTTCTATATGTACAGAGCTTAAAACGGTTTGTAGGAATCATCAAGAAGGAAAGGACATTCCAATAAAACGCCCTTCCCTGCTCTGAGCCCCAGCCCTGGGGCCCCGGGGGGTCGAGCTCTGGAGCAGCTCAGGAGAAGCTGAGCTGAGGTGTGTCTTTGCCTTGCAAGCTCCCAGCCCTGGGCCCAGGCCCCGGCGGGGGAGGGGAGGCTGTCATTTCACAATGCTCTGCCCAGCCTGAGGGTTCCGTTGGCACGGCGACGGCAGCAGGTGAGCCCTGGAGCAGGGGGCATGGAGAGGTCAAGGCAGACAGAGCTGGGAGCCCCAGGAACAGGACCCAGGCCAGTGGAGGTGGCTCAGCTGAGCCCACCTGATCGCTCGAGGCCACTCCTCACAGGGCCTCTGCTGCTGTCAGAAGCCCTGGGGCCCTGCTACTGGCGGAGGAAGCATTCAGGCCTCAAAGGGCACCGGCCTTCTCTGAGGCCTGTGACTGGGCTCAAAAACAGAACATGTGAAAAACAGGGCCCAGACACTGCACTGAAGAAAGGTAGGTTAAGGTGTGAAAACAAAAGCACCAATAAGAAAGGAAAAAGCATAGCTCCTAATACACCCTCATCTGGACTTTGTGGCCAGTCCCTGTAGATTCATTTTCAGTCCCCTAGTCAAGGCTAGGGGTGGGCAAAGTTACCCTCACTACTGGTGGAACGATATTGCCTAAATTCGCCTCCAGCTCTGTTCTGTCTGCAGGGACATTTTTTAGCTGTTGTGCCAATTTTCTATGCAGATTTTGCTTCCTGAAATGTGTTTTTTCCCTGAAATATCATGTTTTTGACCGCTAAAACAAAATTTCATGGAAAAAATCAATGTCTTCTGGCAAACCATCTGAAATGGTGTTTTTTTCACAAACTATCTATTTTCAGTCTGAAACTTCTTGTGGCCACCAAAAAACATTTCCCATAAAAAAACGAATTTCAGGGAGAAAAAGCCTGAAATTGGCAATTTCTCTCTGTGGGCAGAGCAGGCGAAGTGGCAGAATTTGCCCAAAATTCTGCATTTTTTCTGCTGAGCAAATTATCGGCCACTTCGACCACCCCCTAGTCAAGGCCATGATATCTATGGACTTCAAGGGAAAGACACTTGCAGCACACAATCATCACCGTTCTAACACCTTCTCTATTTCCATTGACTTCATTGGGATCACCCACCCAAATATATAGCTCTTGCCGACTGGGAGACTCAACAGGATGAAATGTGTAGACCGAATGGTAGTGCGTAAAAAGGGCCAACGAAGGACGTCTTTCTCTTGTAATGTGAAGTGGAAAAAAACAAAGGTGAAGTAGTTCCTTGGTTTTGTAGACAGTAGGGGAATAGTTGCATTTTTTTTTTTTTAAACTCTTTTTATTAGTGGTCGAGAGAAACACAAAACACAGTTAGAGCTTCATCATACAGATCACAATCATCATGGTACGGTAAAGCAGAGGAACATAGTACATATAATATACATTTTCACGGAGCATTGGGTCTAAGTATCGCTGTCACCGTCGGAGATCATATCACAAAGAAACATTCTAAGGGGACCCCAAATATCCTTAGGTCTGCAGGCCGAAGGGCGTGTGAGGACAAACTGCTCCTCAGCCTCATTCACATAGACCAGCTCTCGGAGGAACTGCTGCAAAGTGGGTGGCGACGGATTTTTCCAATGTAGCAGAATGCATTTTTTGGCCACTGCACATGTGACATTAAACAGTCTTCTGGTCTTTTCAGAACATTTTCCGATGTCACCGAATAGGTATTTCTGTGGGGACAGCGTCGGGGGGATTTGTGTGATCTCATCTAGTATATTTGCCACCTCCCTCCAGAACCCCGCCACCACCGGGCAGCTCCAGTACATGTGAAACGAGCCAGCGTAGTCTGCTTTGCACTTTGGGCATTGACTCGGAGCGTTTGAGACAAACTTGGCTATCTTGGCCGGGGTGTAGTGCAATCTATTGAGAATTTTAAATTGGATCACTCTTAGCCCAGCATTAAGGGAAACCTTTTTAGTTAATGAACAGTATCTATCCCAAGTCTTATCATCAATAGGGATCTGGAGATCTTTTTCCCATTTATCTCTGCTAAGACCAGGCGTGGGAGAGTGTGCTTGTACCATGGCATATAGACTGGAAACACTCAAGCGGCCTCCGGCAGTGATCATCTGAACGCAAGGGTGTGTAGGGGGTTCATCAGGGAAAGACGCCCAGTGTTTCTGGAAGGCCGATCTCATACGGTAGTATTGCAGAACCCTAAGCGGGCCCCTGCCCAGAGCCCCGGTTGTCTGCTGGAGGGTCGCGAACCTTGCATCGATAAACATATCACCCAGGCACATCTCGTCATCAGGGTCCCAGGCCGATCGCAAGCAGGCATCATGTGTTGGGGGGATACCAGGGTATCTCCAGAGGGAGACCTCCGGATTATACAAGCACGAAAGCCTCAGCTTCTTGAATATTGCCCGCCAGGAAGCGACCGTCCTACTGACAGGGTTGAAATCACATGTGTCCCTGTAGTGATCGTCAAAAATGACAGACTGTATGTTCGTGGGTGTAGTGGTGAGTTCCTCTACATCAACATGTGGGGGGCCCCCATCCCTGGAATACCAATATTTAGAGAACTGGGCCTGGGATACATGGTAATAAAGTTCAAAGTCAGGGGCCGCCAGCCCACCCGAAGAGTATGGTTTAGTTATCCCTTCCCAGCCTATTCTTGGAGTCTGTCCGTGCCAAAGGAAGGCCGTGGCCATGGACCTAAGTTTAGTGAAAAAGAGCCTTCCCGGCCAAATTGGAATGTTTACAAATAGGTAAAGTAGCTTGGGAAGGACTACCATTTTAAGGACTGCTACTCTGCCATGCAATGACAACGGAAGGCGGTCCCACAATAACAGTTTGGTCTTCAAGGCCTGTAACGTGGCATCGTGATTGTCAGCGTATAATCTGTTTTTCCCACGTGAGACGAGTATACCCAAATATCTGATGGACTCGCTGGACCATCTCATCCCGCCCAGAGAAACAGGGCAGTCTGTTGCCGGTGTAAGTGGAAAAACCTCTGACGTATTCTTGTTTATGGTGTACCCAGAGTATGTAGTGAATTCTTGAATCTCTGCCATTATGGGGGGTAAGTTATCCTCCGGTTCACGAATATACAAGAGTGTATCATCCGCGTATAGGGATATTAGTTGTGTGGCTCCCTTCAAGTTAATGCCCCTATTGAAGTGTCGAAGTCTTATCGCGATTGCCATTGGTTCTATTGTCAGGGCAAATAGTATAGGCGAAAATGGGCAGCCCTGCCTAGTGCCTCGTCCCAACAGAAACATATCAGAGATTGTTTGATTTGTTAGCACCCGGGCTCCAGGTTTCGTGTAAAGCAATTGCACATATCTGATAAAGTTCGGGCCAATCCCAAATGACTCCAACACTGCCAGCAAGTAGGCCCAAGAGACAGAGTCGAAGGCCTTCTCGGCATCTAATGATACGGCCACAGCGTTCCTGACAGGGTCAACCTGGGCCAGTATTCCAAAGAGCCTGCGTAGGTTAAGTGCCGTAGATCTAGCAGGGACAAACCCATTCTGGTCAGGGTGGACCAGTGTTGGGACCGCCGGCAATAGCCTGTTGGCCAATACTTTGGCGAATATTTTGGCATCTGTATTAATAAGAGACAGTGGCCTGTAGGACGACATATCCTGGGGAGGGCGGCGTGGTTTAGGGAGAACAGTTATTAACGCCTCTCTCATGGATGGAGGTAGCATATTACACTGAAGGGATTCCTCCCAGACCCGCAACAACAATGGAGCAAGCTCCAAACTAAATTCTTTGTAAAATTCAGCACCAAGGCCATCTAATCCTGGAGCTTTATTGGACGTTAAATCTTTAATCGCCGCAGCAATCTCATCTGTAGTAAGAGGCTGGTCCAGTGCGAGGCGGGTCTCATCATGGAGTTTTGGCATTTTCAGTGCCGAAAGGTATGTCCCTATCTCGGTGGGCGATTTAGTGTCTCTATTACTATACAATCGTTCATAGAACCCCGCAAACTCCGAATTTATTTTGTTCTCATTCACTATAACCGTACCCCCAGGTGTCTGTATGCTGGTGATACGATTTGGGTGTCTGTCTTGTTTGAGCAAGTTGGCAAGGGACCTGCTCGCTTTATTGCCCTCGCCATATCTGCGTGCACGGATCGGGGATGTCATGTACTGCACCTCTCTAGAGGCCAGTTTACTGAATTCCTGAAGCTGTGACTGTATGTCCGCCAATATGTTCTTGTCATGGGTGCGAGAATAAGTATCCTCCAGTAATTTCAGCTTGTCTTCAGTCAGGGACAGTTCCGCCCTGACTCCCTTAAGAAGACCAACAGATTTAGACAGTAGCGCACCCCTGACCCAGACCTTAAAGGATTCCCATACCGTGGAATATTTATCGACTGAGTCTATGTTAATTTCAAGGAATTCAGCAATCTCAGTGTGGAGCCCCTCCACCGTCCCGGGGTCCCGGAGCAACCCCTCAGGCATCCTCCATCTTCTGGGGGGTCTAGGGTAATTGTGAAAAGTGACTTCAAGTGTTATTGGGGAATGGTCAGATAGAGTGCGGGCTAACATTTCACATGTCTCTATACCAGCAATTAAAGAGGGGGAGACAAACCAATAATCGATCCTGGACTCGGAATCATGTACCGAAGAGTAGTAGGTGTAACTCCTCGTAGTCGGGTGGAGAGCTCACCAGGCATCCTCAAGGAAAAGCTGAGACAGAACATTTTGCATAGAAAGAGAGGCCCTGCTAGGTGCTCTTACAATTGTGCTGGATCTATCAAGAACCGGGTCCATAACAATATTGAAATCTCCTCCCCAAATTATGGTGGGGATGTTGACAGTAGTAATCAATTGGTATACATCAGCATAAAAAGTGGGGTCATCAATATTAGGTCCATATGTGTTGACCAACAATATCTGCTGTCCCAATATCGAGCCCCAGACAAGTGCGTATCTGCCCAAAGGGTCCAGTTTATGACCATTGAGCCGGAGCCCAAGGTTCGGGTGTATAAGAATGGCAATCCCCCTGGATTGGGATGAATAGTTGGTACAGAACCTGGACTTGCCCCAGCCGGACATGATGACCTCATTATCATTTCCCATAGTATGGGTTTCCTGTAGCATAACGATTTGGGCACCATGTCTGACAATGTAATTACCCACTTTTTTGGCTTTCGAGCGATTGTTCAGCCCCCTCACCTTCCATGAGATAAGTTTAACCCTCAGAGCATGGACAGAGCTTTACCTGAAATATAATATACGGGTAATAACCAGAATGTGAGGAGGGCCTTACAGAAGGATTGTGTGGGTAGTAACGGACGATTCCCAGAGAAAATATCATGTCTTTTAGACCGTGTAAGTGCACTCAAGACCACAAGTACAAACAGTAACCAACAAGAACTTCCCAAAAAAACCTTCTCAGAGCAGAGACCCATGTAGAGGGGGAGCATACTCATTTTGAAGCATGGGATTCGAAACAAACATCCCCAGTCTTTCCCCCCTCCAACCCACCCGCCACCCGCACCGTCTCCCCCAACTCGACAGTGTGTAACCCCAAACTTGTGGAATACTCCCGGGGTAGCCATGTTGCCTCACATGACCGCCATCCCAGGCCTCCAACGCCGCCACTCACAGAAGATGGCTGACTGTAATCTCAGAACAAAAGGGCCCGTGTCATGGGGCCTAAAAACTCTTAATGTCGGATATGAAAGCATGCACTTCCTAGTCTGCTGGTCGAGGTCTATTGCTCGGAGCCGGTCGCTCTCCCCTTGGAGGGAGGGGTATAGAAGATTCAATATATGAAAGGGCCTCGGATGGGTTCTCAAAGAAGTGCGACCTCCCTGCGTGTTGGATTCTCATTTTGGCCGGGAACATCAAGGCATATTTGATCTGTCGTTCTCTGAGGAGCCTCTTGACCTGCTCATACGAGCGTCTGCTAGCCTGAACAGAGGCGGAGAAATCAGGGTAGATGTGTATGCGATTGCCCTCGTAGTGCAGCGTGCCCATCTCTCTGGCCAAACGGAGGATTGTGTCTCTGTCCCTGTAATTTAGTAGACGAGCAATTATAGTTCGTGGTGGTGCCCCAGGTTTGGGAACCGGCGCTAAGGTGCGGTGTGCTCTCTCAACAAGGAAGTGTTCAGACAATGTGTCGGGCCCAAATAAGGATTTAAAAAGTTCTTCCATTTGCTTCTCCATTTGGCCCTTGCCGAAGGATTCGGCCACACCCACCACTCAGACATTATTGCTTCTGGACCTAGATTCAAGATCCTCGCACTTACTCTGGAGCTTGTTCATAGTGTCTTGGATTTGAGCTATATCACGACTGTGTTGACCAACAGTATCCTCGGTAGCACCTATCCTGCCTTCTGCATCAGTGAGACGCGCACTTTCCTTATCGATTCTGGCCTTCAAGGAACCTATGGTAGCAACTATCTCATCCAGTTTGGTATTTACCGCCAGAAATCCGTTTTGAACTAGCATGGCCAATTTATCCTCTCTGTCCAGCATCACATGCCCGCCCTGCTCGTCCTCACTCTGCTGGGTGTCAGTTGGCTCAGATTGACTGATCGCAGTGGTAAATGTGTCCATAGGGCCCTTCTTCCTAGGGGTCTTAGGGGCTCTGTTGGATCTGCCAGGTTCCCCCATGATCGCAGTAACTCTATTTATATACTGTATCTGGAACCGCTTATCCGCAGGGACGAGACCACCACCCCAGGGAGCGGACACGAGTGGGCTTCAATTAAATGCGAGATAAGGATGGACTATATCTTCCTGTGCCAATGATGTCAAGCACACCCGCAGGATATCCAGTATACCGGCCTCCAGAGGTAGACACCAGAAGGCAGCAGATCGGCCGCGTATCTAGTGCAGCGAAGTACTAGTAATAGTCACAACGAGCAGGGATCGGTCTCAGGAGAGCGTAGGGTGGATTGCGGCCCAAAAGACAGATAAACAGAGGGTCTAGAGAGGCAAGTAAAAGCGGGAGGTCCGTCGCTCAGAATCAGGAGATAAACCCCCGATCCCCCTCAGGTCGGAAGCCCCCTCACCTAGCAGGATATTCCAGATGTCCCCGGCGTCCAGCCCGGATGGAAATGGCCGCACGAAGGGGCCTCAGCATTCAGCAGCACAGCCGGTCCCGAGGAACGTTGCCCTCAGAAGCAGGAGTGTGGGCCCGCGCCCAACCCGGCCGGGGGCCAAGCGGGGGGCAGGCGGAAAAGCAGGGGGGCCGCACGTCCGATAGCGGGACCAGGTCTCAAGAGGGAGCGGCGCCAGCGGCCCCTATGCCAGGATCAGGCGCCAAGGAGGGGAAGCCCCGCCCAGATCAGGCCACACCAACCAGCAGCCGCGGCACTCGGGTAGATTCCTCCGGAGCCGGGAGCCGGCCAGGGAGCGCCGCTCGTGTCGGAGTAACTTCGCGGGGGCAAATCTCGGAGATGAAGCACTTTTCCCGGCTCAAACTTCCACAGACCGTGCAGGACCGCGGCCGAAGGAGATCAACCAAGTTGCAGCAAATCAGTCAGCCGGAATGCGGATTTATAGGCTCAGGATGTAGAGGCGGCGCGGGAGCCACGGGTTTAGGCAGCCATTTTCGACGTGCGCAACAGCGCCCCCGGAATAGTTCCATTTTGATATTTGTGTTTGTACCATGCTCCGCTGCCATCATTTCCAGGGTCTCTAGGCACTCTGCAAGTCCTGAAAGAGAGGAGGGTGGGTGGGTGGGTTAGTGGGGAGAACGGGGAACATGCAAGCTAACTTTGCTGTTGTGTTGATGGGTGCAGGGGAGTGCTTGAGGGGATGCAACTTCACTTTTCTCTCATTGTGACTGTCAGAGCCTGCTCCCCCCTCTCTCTCTTTCTCTCTCTCTCTCTCTCTGGCTCCCTCTCTCTCTCACACATAGATACATTTACCCTGTCTGCCACAGAGCTCTGGGAATCGACAAATGTGCAACGGGGGAAGTGTAGAGACACCACTCATTACCATATGCTAGGGGCTAATGCTGATGGGAGGCAAGATGTTTTGGATAAGAGAAGCAGATCCCTGAGACATGAGGACCCCATGCCCCCATTCAGCTGCCATAGTACATAGGTTGGCAGGCTTGTCCCTGAGTGAAACCTCACTCTAATTTGCTCAGGTACTGCGCTGAGTGTCCAACTCAGACATTTGCCCCCCAGGGCAAAGCCCGCCAGGCGTTTGTAAGGCGATTGGGGCAGGGGCCAGAATCTCTGGCGCTTTCGCCCAGAAATCTATTCCAGTGTCTTCTGCAGTCCTCAAACTCTTCTGACACTGCGCACACAGCCAAAGGACAGAATGAAATGGAATGAAATCCCCTGCCGCGCCATTCCCCTGGTTTTGTAGCTGTTCCATAACTTCAGTTTCAAAATGATGTTGAAATACTGCCAGTGGTTCTTCGTGGTGAAATGAGGAGCAGGACAGATAAAAGGTGGAGACTGAATACCTTAAAGTGCCCCGTGAAGCTTGGTGTGCCATCCGTTAGGCCTAGAGGGGTGCTGTATCTGCAGGAAGGTAAGGAGAAGCATGCTGACAGTCAATGGGAGAGGTTTGGGGCAGGGGGATAGGACGGCGATCCAGTAACAATTCAATCTGGAGGAGGCCCTTCAGGGTGTCCAGTATGTGTGATGCAGAGGGATAGCTCTGCTGTCCAAAGCCTAACCCTTTACAGTGCAGTATGTGCAATTTGGGAGGCTTGCTTTGCTGTCGGAAGCCAGACCATGTGTGAGTGAAGCTTGCAGTGTTGTTGCGCCCATTCGCTGTGACAGGAGTTTGTCCTGCTGCACCCATTCAGTAGGAGGGAAGCCCATGCTGTAGCACTGTGTGAGTGAAGCTTCCCCTGCTGTTGCCCTGGCAGGACCGGCCATGTAGTGTGACACTCAGATGTCTGTTAAAGCTGGGACAGTGAAGCAGATTTGTCAGGGCCCTGCACTTTTCTTGGTTCATCCTTGATGCCTCGGAAATATGCTGAGGAGGGTTTTTGTGGAGCTAGACATGTGAACAGCATGTCCCAAATGGCATGACACATGTTGCTTTTCTATATGTACAGAGCTTAAAACGGTTTGTAGGAATCATCAAGAAGGAAAGGACATTCCAATAAAACGCCCTTCCCTGCTCTGAGCCCCAGCCCTGGGGCCCCGGGGCCCCGGGGGGTCGAGCTCTGGAGCAGCTCAGGAGAAGCTGAGCTGAGGTGTGTCTTTGCCTTGCAAGCTCCCAGCCCTGGGCCCAGGCCCCGGCGGGGGAGGGGAGGCTGTCATTTCACAATGCTCTGCCCAGCCTGAGGGTTCCGTTGGCACGGCGACGGCAGCAGGTGAGCCCTGGAGCAGGGGGCATGGAGAGGTCAAGGCAGACAGAGCTGGGAGCCCCAGGAACAGGACCCAGGCCAGTGGAGGTGGCTCAGCTGAGCCCACCTGATCGCTCGAGGCCACTCCTCACAGGGCCTCTGCTGCTGTCAGAAGCCCTGGGGCCCTGCTACTGGCGGAGGAAGCATTCAGGCCTCAAAGGGCACCGGCCTTCTCTGAGGCCTGGACTGGGCTCAAAAACAGAACATGTGAAAAACAGGGCCCAGACACTGCACTGAAGAAAGGTAGGTTAAGGTGTGAAAACAAAAGCACCAATAAGAAAGGAAAAAGCATAGCTCCTAATACACCCTCATCTGGACTTTGTGGCCAGTCCCTGTAGATTCATTTTCAGTCCCCTAGTCAAGGCTAGGGGTGGGCAAAGTTACCCTCACTACTGGTGCAATGATATTGCCTAAATTCGCCTCCAGCTCTGTTCTGTCTGCAGGGACATTTTTTAGCTGTTGTGCCAATTTTCTATGCAGATTTTGCTTCCTGAAATGTGTTTTTTCCCTGAAATATCATGTTTTTGACCGCTAAAACAAAATTTAATGGAAAAAATCAATGTCTTCTGGCAAACCATCTGAAATGGTGTTTTTTTCACAAACTATCTGTTTTCAGTCTGAAACTTCTTGTGGCCACCAAAAAACATTTCCCATAAAAAACCGAATTTCAGGGAGAAAAAGCCTGAAATTGGCAATTTCTCTCTGTGGGCAGAGCAGGCGAAGTGGCAGAATTTGCCCAAAATTCTGCATTTTTTCTGCTGAGCAAATTATCGGCCACTTCG
The DNA here is from genome assembly GCF_040938575.1 of Ambystoma mexicanum. Lineage (NCBI taxonomy): Eukaryota > Metazoa > Chordata > Amphibia > Caudata > Ambystomatidae > Ambystoma > Ambystoma mexicanum. Next base: position 1,086,704,380 of record NC_090941.1, read on the forward strand.
ACCACCCCCTAGTCAAGGCCATGATATCTATGGACTTCAAGGGAAAGACACTTGCAGCACACAATCATCACCATTCTAACACCTTCTCTATTTCCATTGACTTCATTGGGATCACCCACCCAAATATATAGCTCTTGCCGACTGGGAGACTCAACAGGATGAAATGTGTAGACCGAATGGTAGTGAGTAAAAAGGGCCAACGAAGGACGTCTTTCTCTTGTAATGTGAAGTGGAAAAAAACAAAGGTGAAGTAGTTCCTTGGTTTTGTAGACAGTAGGGGAATAGTTCTATTTTGATATTTGTGTTTGTACCATGCTCCGCTGCCATCATTTCCAGGGTCTCTAGGCACTCTGCAAGTCCTGAAAGAGAGGAGGGTGGGTGAGGTTAGTGGGGAGAGCGGGGAACATGCAAGCTAACTTTGCTGTTGTGTTGATGGGTGCAGGGGAGTGCTTGAGAGGATGCAACTTCACTTTTCTCTCATTGTGACTGTCAGAGCCTGCTCCCCCCCCCTCTCTCTCTCTTTCTCTCTCTCTATCTGGCTCCCTCTCTCTCTCACAGATAGATACATTTACCCTGTCTGCCACAGAGCTCTGGGAATCGACAAATGTGCAACGGGGGAAGTGTAGAGACTCCACTCATTACCCTATGCTAGGGGCTAATGCTGATGGGAGGCAAGATGTTTTGGATAAGAGAAGCAGATCCCTGAGACATGAGGACCCCATGCCCCCATTCAGCTGCCATAGTACATAGGTTGTCAGGCTTGTCCCTGAGTGAAACCTCACTCTAATTTGCTCAGGTACTGCGCTGAGTGTCCAACTCAGACATTTGCCCGCCAGGGCAAAGCCCGCCAGGCGTTTGTAAGGCGATCGGGGCAGGGGCCAGAATCTCTGGCGCTTTCGCCCAGAAATCTATTCCAGTGTCTTCTGCAGTCCTCAAACTCTTCTGACACTGCGCACACAGCCAAAGGACAGAATGAAATGGAATGAAATCCCCTGCCGCGCCATTCCCCTGGTTTTGTAGCTGTTCCATAACTTCAGTTTCAAAATGATGTTGAAATACTGCCAGTGGTTCTTCGTGGTGAAATGAGGAGCAGGACAGATAAAAGGTGGAGACTGGAATACCTTAAAGTGCCCCGTGAAGCTTGGTGTGCCATCCGTTAGGCCTAGAGGGGTGCTGTATCTGCAGGAAGGTAAGGAGAAGCATGCTGACAGTCAATGGGAGAGGTTTGGGGCAGGGGGATAGGACGGCGATCCAGTAACAATTCAATCTGGAGGAGGCCCTTCAGGGTGTCCAGTATGTGTGATGCAGAGGGATAGCTCTGCTGTCCAAAGCCTAACCCTTTACAGTGCAGTATGTGCAATTTGGGAGGCTTGCTTTGGTGTCGGAAGCCAGACCATGTGTGAGTGAAGCTTGCAGTGTTGTTGCGCCCATTCGCTGTGACAGGAGTTTGTCCTGCTGCACCCGTTCAGTAGGAGGGAAGCCCATGCTGTAGCACTGTGTGAGTGAAGCTTCCCCTGCTGTTGCCCTGGCAGGACCGGCCATGTAGTGTGACACTCAGATGTCTGTTAAAGCTGGGACAGTGAAGCAGATTTGTCAGGGCCCTGCACTTTTCTTGGTTCATCCTTGATGCCTCGGAAATATGCTGAGGAGGGTTTTTGTGGAGCTAGACATGTGAACAGCATGTCCCAAATGGCATGACACATGTTGCTTTTCTATATGTACAGAGCTTAAAACGGTTTGTAGGAATCATCAAGAAGGAAAGGACATTCCAATAAAACGCCCTTCCCTGCTCTGAGCCCCAGCCCTGGGGCCCCGGGGCCCCGGGGGGTCGAGCTCTGGAGCAGCTCAGGAGAAGCTGAGCTGAGGTGTGTCTTTGCCTTGCAAGCTCCCAGCCCTGGGCCCAGGCCCCGGCGGGGGAGGGGAGGCTGTCATTTCACAATGCTCTGCCCAGCCTGAGGGTTCCGTTGGCACTGCGACGGCAGCAGGTGAGCCCTGGAGCAGGGGGCATGAAGAGGTCAAGGCAGACAGAGCTGGGAGCCCCAGGAACAGGACCCAGGCCAGTGGAGGTGGCTCAGCTGAGCCCACCTGATCGCTCGAGGCCACTCCTCACAGGGCCTCTGCTGCTGTCAGAAGCCCTGGGGCCCTGCTACTGGCGGAGGAAGCATTCAGGCCTCAAAGGGCACCGGCCTTCTCTGAGGCCTGTGACTGGGCTCAAAAACAGAACATGTGAAAAACAGGGCCCAGACACTGCACTGAAGAAAGGTAGGTTAAGGTGTGAAAACAAAAGCACCAATAAGAAAGGAAAAAGCATAGCTCTTAATACACCCTCATCTGGACTTTGTGGCCAGTCCCTGTAGATTCATTTTCAGTCCCCTAGTCAAGGCTAGGGGTGGGCAAAGTTACCCTCACTACTGGTGGAACGATATTGCCTAAATTCGCCTCCAGCTCTGTTCTGTCTGCAGGGACATTTTTTAGCTGTTGTGCCAATTTTCTATGCAGATTTTGCTTCCTGAAATGTGTTTTTTCCCTGAAATATCATGTTTTTGACCGCTAAAACAAAATTTAATGGAAAAAATCAATGTCTTCTGGCAAACCATCTGAAATGGTGTTTTTTTCACAAACTATCTGTTTTCAGTCTGAAACTTCTTGTGGCCACCAAAAAACATTTCCCATAAAAAACCGAATTGCAGGGAGAAAAAGCCTGAAATTGGCAATTTCTCTCTGTGGGCAGAGCAGGCGAAGTGGCAGAATTTGCCCAAAATTCTGCATTTTTTCTGCTGAGCAAATTATCGGCCACTTCGACCACCCCCTAGTCAAGGCCATGATATCTATGGACTTCAAGGGAAAGACACTTGCAGCACACAATCATCACCGTTCTAACACCTTCTCTATTTCCATTGACTTCATTGGGATCACCCACCCAAATATATAGCTCTTGCCGACTGGGAGACTCAACAGGATGAAATGTGTAGACCGAATGGTAGTGAGTAAAAAGGGCCAACGAAGGACGTCTTTCTCTTGTAATGTGAAGTGGAAAAAAACAAAGGTGAAGTAGTTCCTTGGTTTTGTAGACAGTAGGGGAATAGTTCTATTTTGATATTTGTGTTTGTACCATGCTCCGCTGCCATCATTTCCAGGGTCTCTAGGCACTCTGCAAGTCCTGAAAGAGAGGAGGGTGGGTGAGGTTAGTGGGGAGAGCGGGGAACATGCAAGCTAACTTTGCTGTTGTGTTGATGGGTGCAGGGGAGTGCTTGAGGGGATGCAACTTCACTTTTCTCTCATTGTGACTGTCAGAGCCTGCTCCCCCCCTCTCTCTCTCTTTCTCTCTCTCTATCTGGCTCCCTCTCTCTCTCACGCATAGATACATTTACCCTGTCTGCCACAGAGCTCTGGGAATCGACAAATGTGCAACGGGGGAAGTGTAGAGACTCCACTCATTACCATATGCTAGGGGCTAATGCTGATGGGAGGCAAGATGTTTTGGATAAGAGAAGCAGATCCCTGAGACATGAGGACCCCATGCCCCCATTCAGCTGCCATAGTACATAGGTTGGCAGGCTTGTCCCTGAGTGAAACCTCACTCTAATTTGCTCAGGTACTGCGCTGAGTGTCCAACTCAGACATTTGCCCGCCAGGGCAAAGCCCGCCAGGCGTTTGTAAGGCGATTGGGGCAGGGGCCAGAATCTCTGGCGCTTTCGCCCAGAAATCTATTCCAGTGTCTTCTGCAGTCCTCAAACTCTTCTGACACTGCGCACACAGCCAAAGGACAGAATGAAATGGAATGAAATCCCCTGCCGTGCCATTCCCCTGGTTTTGTAGCTGTTCCATAACTTCAGTTTCAAAATTATGTTGAAATACTGCCAGTGGTTCTTCGTGGTGAAATGAGGAGCAGGACAGATAAAAGGTGGAGACTGAATACCTTAAAGTGCCCCGTGAAGCTTTGTGTGCCATCCGTTAGGCCTAGAGGGGTGCTGTATCTGCAGGAAGGTAAGGAGAAGCATGCTGACAGCCAATGGGAGAGGTTTGGGGCAGGGGGATAGGACGGCAATCCAGTAACAATTCAATCTGGAGGAGGCCCTTCAGGGTGTCCAGTATGTGTGATGCAGATGGATAGCTCTGCTGTCCAAAGCCTAACCCTTTACAGTGCAGTATGTGCAATTTGGGAGGCTTGCTTTGCTGTCGGAAGCCAGACCATGTGTGAGTGAAGCTTGCAGTGTTGTTGCGCCCATTCGCTGTGACAGGAGTTTGTCCTGCTGCACCCGTTCAGTAGGAGGGAAGCCCATGCTGTAGCACTGTGTGAGTGAAGCTTCCCCTGCTGTTGCCCTGGCAGGACCGGCCATGTAGTGTGACACTCAGATGTCTGTTAAAGCTGGGACAGTGAAGCAGATTTGTCAGGGCCCTGCACTTTTCTTGGTTCATCCTTGATGCCTCGGAAATATGCTGAGGAGGGTTTTTGTGGAGCTAGACATGTGAACAGCATGTCCCAAATGGCATGACACATGTTGCTTTTCTATATGTACAGAGCTTAAAACGGTTTGTAGGAATCATCAAGAAGGAAAGGACATTCCAATAAAACGCCCTTCCCTGCTCTGAGCCCCAGCCCTGGGGCCCCGGGGCCCCGGGGGGTCGAGCTCTGGAGCAGCTCAGGAGAAGCTGAGCTGAGGTGTGTCTTTGCCTTGCAAGCTCCCAGCCCTGGGCCCAGGCCCCGGCGGGGGAGGGAGGCTGTCATTTCACAATGCTCTGCCCAGCCTGAGGGTTCCGTTGGCACGGCGACGGCAGCAGGTGAGCCCTGGAGCAGGGGGCATGGAGAGGTCAAGGCAGACAGAGCTGGGAGCCCCAGGAACAGGACCCAGGCCAGTGGAGGTGGCTCAGCTGAGCCCACCTGACGGCTCGAGGCCACTCCTCACAGGGCCTCTGCTGCTGTCAGAAGCCCTGGGGCCCTGCTACTGGCGGAGGAAGCATTCAGGCCTCAAAGGGCACCGGCCTTCTCTGAGGCCTGTGACTGGGCTCAAAAACAGAACATGTGAAAAACAGGGCCCAGACACTGCACTGAAGAAAGGTAGGTTAAGGTGTGAAAACAAAAGCACCAATAAGAAAGGAAAAAGCATAGCTCTTAATACACCCTCATCTGGACTTTGTGGCCAGTCCCTGTAGATTCATTTTCAGTCCCCTAGTCAAGGCTAGGGGTGGGCAAAGTTACCCTCACTACTGGTGGACCGATATTGCCTAAATTCGCCTCCAGCTCTATTCTGTCTGCAGGGACATTTTTTAGCTGTTGTGCCAATTTTCTATGCAGATTTTGCTTCCTGAAATGTGTTTTTTCCCTGAAATATCATGTTTTTGACCGCTAAAACAAAATTTAATGGAAAAAATCAATGTCTTCTGGCAAACCATCTGAAATGGTGTTTTTTCCACAAACTATCTGTTTTCAGTCTGAAACTTCTTGTGGCCACCAAAAAACATTTCCCATAAAAAAACGAATTTCAGGGAGAAAAAGCCTGAAATTGTCAATTTCTCTCTGTGGGCAGAGCAGGCAAAGTGGCAGAATTTGCCCAAAATTCTGCATTTTTTCTGCTGAGCAAATTATCGGCCACTTCGACCACCCCCTAGTCAAGGCCATGATAGCTATGGACTTCAAGGGAAAGACACTTGCAGCACACAATCATCACCGTTCTAACACCTTCTCTATTTCCATTGACTTAATTGGGATCACCCACTCAAATATATAGCTCTTGCCGACTGGGAAACTCAACAGGATGAAATGTGTAGACCGAATGGTAGTGCGTAAAAAGGGCCAACGAAGGACGTCTTTCTCTTGTAATGTGAAGTGGAAAAAAACAAAGGTGAAGTAGTTCCTTGGTTTTGTAGACAGTAGGGGAATAGTTCTATTTTGATATTTGTGTTTGTACAATGCTCCGCTGCCATCATTTCCAGGGTCTCTAGGCACTCTGCAAGTCCTGAAAGAGAGGAGGGTGGGTGGGTGGGTTAGTGGGGAGAACGGGGAACATGCAAGCTAACTTTGCTGTTGTGTTGATGGGTGCAGGGGAGTGCTTGAGGGGATGCAACTTCACTTTTCTCTCATTGTGACTGTCAGAGCCTGCTCCCCCCCTCTCTCTCTCTCTTTCTCTCTCTCTATCTGGCTCCCTCTCTCTCTCACACATAGACTCATTTACCCTGTCTGCCACAGAGCTCTGGGAATCGACAAATGTGAAACGGGGGAAGTGTAGAGACTCCACTCATTACCATATGCTAGGGGCTAATGCTGATGGGAGGCAAGATGTTTTGGATAAGAGAAGCAGATCCCTGAGACATGAGGACCCCATGCCCCCATTCAGCTGCCATAGTACATAGGTTGGCAGGCTTGTCCCTGAGTGAAACCTCACTCTAATTTGCTCAGGTACTGCGCTGAGTGTCCAACTCAGACATTTGCCCGCCAGGCGTTTGTAAGGCGATCGGGGCAGGGGCCAGAATCTCTGGCGCTTTGGCCCAGAAATCTATTCCAGTGTCTTCTGCAGTCCTCAAACTCTTCTGACACTGCGCACACAGCCAAAGGACAGAATGAAATGGAATGATATCCCCTGCCGCGCCATTCCCCTGGTTTTGTAGCTGTTCCATAACTTCAGTTTCAAAATGATGTTGAAATACTGCCAGTGGTTCTTCGTGGTGAAATGAGGAGCAGGACAGATAAAAGGTGGACACTGAATACCTTAAAGTGCCCCGTGAAGCTTGGTGTGCCATCCGTTAGGCCTAGAGGGGTGCTGTATCTGCAGGAAGGTAAGGAGAAGCATGCTGACAGTCAATGGGAGAGGTTTGGGGCAGGGGGGTAGGACGGCAATCCAGTAACAATTCAATCTGGAGGAGGCCCTTCAGGGTGTCCAGTATGTGTGATGCAGAGGGATAGCTCTGCTGTCCAAAGCCTAACCCTTTACAGTGCAGTATGTGCAATTTGGGAGGCTTGCTTTGCTGTCGGAAGCCAGACCATGTGTGAGTGAAGCTTGCAGTGTTGTTGTGCCCATTCTCTGTGACAGGAGTTTGTCCTGCTGCACCCGTTCAGTAGGAGGGAAGCCCATGCTGTAGCACTGTGTGAGTGAAGCTTCCCCTGCTGTTGCCCTGGCAGGACCGGCCATGTAGTGTGACACTCAGATGTCTGTTAAAGCTGGGACAGTGAAGCAGATTTGTCAGGGCCCTGCACTTTTCTTGGTTCATCCTTGATGCCTCGGAAATATGCTGAGGAGGGTTTTTGTGGAGCTAGACATGTGAACAGCATGTCCCAAATGGCATGACACATGTTGCTTTTCTATATGTACAGAGCTTAAAACGGTTTGTAGGAATCATCAAGAAGGAAAGGACATTCCAATAAAACGCCCTTCCCTGCTCTGAGCCCCAGCCCTGGGGCCCCGGGGCCCCGGGGGGTCGAGCTCTGGAGCAGCTCAGGAGAAGCTGAGCTGAGGTGTGTCTTTGCCTTGCAAGCTCCCAGCCCTGGGCCCAGGCCCCGGCGGGGGAGGGGAGGCTGTCATTTCACAATGCTCTGCCAGCCTGAGGGTTCCGTTGGCAGGGCGAAGGCAGCAGGTGAGCCCTGGAGCAGGGGGCATGGAGAGGTCAAGGCAGACAGAGCTGGGAGCCCCAGGATGAGGACCCAGGCCAGTGGAGGTGGCTCAGCTGAGCCCACCTGATCGCTCGAGGCCACTCCTCACAGGGCCTCTGCTGCTGTCAGAAGCCCTGGGGCCCTGCTACTGGCGGAGGAAGCATTCAGGCCTCAAAGGGCACCGGCCTTCTCTGAGGCCTGTGACTGGGCTCAAAAACAGAACATGTGAAAAACAGGGCCCAGACACTGCACTGAAGAAAGGTAGGTTAAGGTGTGAAAACAAAAGCACCAATAAGAAAGGAAAAAGCATAGCTCTTAATACACCCTCATCTGGACTTTGTGGCCAGTCCCTGTAGATTCATTTTCAGTCCCCTAGTCAAGGCTAGGGGTGGGCAAAGTTACCCTCACTACTGGTGGAACGATATTGCCTAAATTCGCCTCCAGCTCTGTTCTGTCTGCAGAGACATTTTTTAGCTGTTGTGCCAATTTTCTATGCAGATTTTGCTTCCTGAAATGTGTTTTTTCCCTGAAATATCATGTTTTTGACCGCTAAAACAAAATTTAATGGAAAAAATCAATGTCTTCTGGCAAACCATCTGAAATGGTGTTTTTTTCACAAACTATCTGTTTTCAGTCTGAAACTTCTTGTGGCCACCAAAAAACATTTCCCATAAAAAAACGAATTTCAGGGAGAAAAAGCCTGAAATTGGCAATTTCTCTCTGTGGGCAGAGCAGGCGAAGTGGCAGAATTTGCCCAAAATTCTGCATTTTTTCTGCTGAGCAAATTATCGGCCACTTCGACCACCCCCTAGTCAAGGCCATGATATCTATGGACTTCAAGGGAAAGACACTTGCAGCACACAATCATCACCGTTCTATCACCTTCTCTATTTCCATTGACTTCATTGGGATCACCCACCCAAATATATAGCTCTTGCCGACTGGGAGACTCAACAGGATGAAATGTGTAGACCGAATGGTAGTGCGTAAAAAGGGCCAACGAAGGACGTCTTTCTCTTGTAATGTGAAGTGGAAAAAAACAAAGGTGAAGTAGTTCCTTGGTTTTGTAGACAGTAGGGGAATAGTTCCATTTTGATATTTGTGTTTGTACCATGCTCCGCTGCCATCATTTCCAGGGTCTCTAGGCACTCTGCAAGTCCTGAAAGAGAGGAGGGTGGGTGGGTGGGTTAGTGGGGAGAACGGGGAACATGCAAGCTAACTTTGCTGTTGTGTTGATGGGTGCAGGGGAGTGCTTGAGGGGATGCAACTTCACTTTTCTCTCATTGTGACTGTCAGAGCCTGCTCCCCCCCCTCTCTCTCTCTCTTTCTCTCTCTCTATCTGGCTCCCTCTCTCTCTCACACATAGATACATTTACCCTGTCTGCCACAGAGCTCTGGGAATCGACAAATGTGCAACGGGGGAAGTGTAGAGACTCCACTCATTACCATATGCTAGGGGCTAATGCTGATGGGAGGCAAGATGTTTTGGATAGGAGAAGCAGATCCCTGAGACATGAGGACCCCATGCCCCCATTCAGCTGCCATAGTACATAGGTTGTCAGGCTTGTCCCTGAGTGAAACCTCACTCTAATTTGCTCAGGTACTGCGCTGAGTGTCCAACTCAGACATTTGCCCGCCAGGGCAAAGCCCGCCAGGCGTTTGTAAGGCGATCGGGGCAGGGGCCAGAATCTCTGGCGCTTTCGCCCAGAAATCTATTCCAGTGTCTTCTGCAGTCCTCAAACTCTTCTGACACTGCGCACACAGCCAAAGGACAGAATGGAATGGAATGAAATCCCCTGCCGCGCCATTCCCCTGGTTTTGTAGCTGTTCCATAACTTCAGTTTCAAAATGATGTTGAAATACTGCCAGTGGTTCTTCGTGGTGAAATGAGGAGCAGGACAGATAAAAGGTGGAGACTGAATACCTTAAAGTGCCCCGTGAAGCTTGGTTTGCCATCCGTTAGGCCTAGAGGGGTGCTGTATCTGCAGGAAGGTAAGGAGAAGCATGCTGACAGTCAATGGGAGAGGTTTGGGGCAGGGGGATAGGACGGCGATCCAGTAACAATTCAATCTGGAGGAGGCCCTTCAGGGTGTCCAGTATGTGTGATGCAGAGGGATAGCTGTGCTGTCCAAAGCCTAACCCTTTACAGTGCAGTATGTGCAATTTGGGAGGCTTGCTTTGCTGTCGGAAGCCAGACCATGTGTGAGTGAAGCTTGCAGTGTTGTTGCGCCCATTCGCTGTGACAGGAGTTTGTCCTGCTGCACCCGTTCAGTAGGAGGGAAGCCCATGCTGTAGCACTGTGTGAGTGAAGCTTCCCCTGCTGTTGCCCTGGCAGGACCGGCCATGTAGTGTGACACTCAGATGTCTGTTAAAGCTGGGACAGTGAAGCAGATTTGTCAGGGCCCTGCACTTTTCTTGGTTCATCCTTGATGCCTCGGAAATATGCTGAGGAGGGTTTTTGTGGAGCTAGACATGTGAACAGCATGTCCCAAATGGCATGACACATGTTGCTTTTCTATATGTACAGAGCTTAAAACGGTTTGTAGGAATCATCAAGAAGGAAAGGACATTCCAATAAAACGCCCTTCCCTGCTCTGAGCCCCAGCCCTGGGGCCCTGGGGCCCCGGGGCCCCGGGGGGTCGAGCTCTGGAGCAGCTCAGGAGAAGCTGAGCTGAGGTGTGTCTTTGCCTTGCAAGCTCCCAGCCCTGGGCCCAGGCCCCGGCGGGGGAGGGGAGGCTGTCATTTCACAATGCTCTGCCCAGCCTGAGGGTTCCGTTGGCACGGCGACGGCAGCAGGTGAGCCCTGGAGCAGGGGGCATGGAGAGGTCAAGGCAGACAGAGCTGGGAGCCCCAGGAACAGGACCCAGGCCAGTGGAGGTGGCTCAGCTGAGCCCACCTGATCGCTCGAGGCCACTCCTCACAGGGCCTCTGCTGCTGTCAGAAGCCCTGGGGCCCTGCTACTGGCGGAGGAAGCATTCAGGCCTCAAAGGGCACCGGCCTTCTCTGAGGCCTGTGACTGGGCTCAAAAACAGAACATGTGAAAAACAGGGCCCAGACACTGCACTGAAGAAAGGTAGGTTAAGGTGTGAAAACAAAAGCACCAATAAGAAAGGAAAAAGCATAGCTCTTAATACACCCTCATCTGGACTTTGTGGCCAGTCCCTGTAGATTCATTTTCAGTCCCCTAGTCAAGGCTAGGGGTGGGCAAAGTTACCCTCACTACTGGTGGAACGATATTGCCTAAATTCGCCTCCAGCTCTGTTCTGTCTGCAGGGACATTTTTTAGCTGTTGTGCCAATTTTCTATTCAGATTTTGCTTCCTGAAATGTGTTTTTTCCCTGAAATATCATGTTTTTGACCGCTAAAACAAAATTTAATGGAAAAAATCAATGTCTTCTGGCAAACCATCTGAAATGGTGTTTTTTTCACAAACTATCTGTTTTCAGTCTGAAACTTCTTGTGGCCACCAAAAAACATTTCCCATAAAAAACCGAATTTCAGGGAGAAAAAGCCTGAAATTGGCAATTTCTCTCCGTGGGCAGAGCAGGCGAAGTGGCAGAATTTGCCCAAAATTCTGCATTTTTTCTGCTGAGCAAATTATCGGCCACTTCGACCACCCCCTAGTCAAGGCCATGATATCTATGGACTTCAAGGGAAAGACACTTGCAGCACACAATCATCACCGTTCTAACACCTTCTCTATTTCCATTGACTTCATTGGGATCACCCACCCAAATATATAGCTCTTGCCGACTGGGAGACTCAACAGGATGAAATGTGTAGACCGAATGGTAGTGCGTAAAAAGGGCCAACGAAGGACGTCTTTCTCTTGTAATGTGAAGTGGAAAAAAACAAAGGTGAAGTAGTTCCTTGGTTTTGTAGACAGTAGGGGAATAGTTCCATTTTGATATTTGTGTTTGTACCATGCTCCGCTGCCATCATTTCCAGGGTCTCTAGGCACTCTGCAAGCCCTGAAAGAGAGGAGGGTGGGTGGGTGGGTTAGTGGGGAGAACGGGGAACATGCAAGCTAACTTTGCTGTTGTGTTGATGGGTGCAGGGGAGTGCTTGAGGGGATGCAACTTCACTTTTCTCTCATTGTGACTGTCAGAGCCTGCTCCCCCCTCTCTCTCTCTCTTTCTCTCTCTCTATCTGGCTCCCTCTCTCTCTCACACATAGATACATTTACCCTGTCTGCCACAGAGCTCTGGGAATCGACAAATGTGCAACGGGGGAAGTGTAGAGACTCCACTCATTACCATATGCTAGGGGCTAATGCTGATGGGAGGCAAGATGTTTTGGATAAGAGAAGCAGATCCCTGAGACATGAGGACCCCATGCCCCCATTCAACTGCCGTAGTACATAGGTTGGCGGGCTTGTCCCTGAGTGAAACCTCACTCTAATTTGCTCAGGTACTGCGCTGAGTGTCCAACTCAGACATTTGCCCGCCAGGGCAAAGCCCGCCAGGCGTTTGTAAGGCGATCGGGGCAGGGGCCAGAATCTCTGGCGCTTTCGCCCAGAAATCTATTCCAGTGTCTTCTGCAGTCCTCAAACTCTTCTGACACTGCGCACACAGCCAAAGGACAGAATGAAATGGAATGAAATCCCCTGCCGCGCCATTCCCCTGGTTTTGTAGCTGTTCCATAACTTCAGTTTCAAAATGATGTTGAAATACTGCCAGTGGTTCTTCGTGGTGAAATGAGGAGCAGGACAGATAAAAGGTGGAGACTGAATACCTTAAAGTGCCCCGTGAAGCTTGGTGTGCCATCCGTTAGGCCTAGAGGGGTGCTGTATCTGCAGGAAGGTAAGGAGAAGCATGCTGACAGTCAATGGGAGAGGTTTGGGGCAGGGGGATAGGACGGCGATCCAGTAACAATTCAATCTGGAGGAGGCCCTTCAGGGTGTCCAGTATGTGTGATGCAGAGGGATAGCTCTGCTGTCCAAAGCCTAACCCTTTACAGTGCAGTATGTGCAATTTGGGAGGCTTGCTTTGCTGTCGGAAGCCAGATCATGTGTGAGTGAAGCTTGCAGTGTTGTTGCGCCCATTCGCTGTGACAGGAGTTTGTCCTGCTGCACCCGTTCAGTAGGAGGGAAGCCCATGCTGTAGCACTGTGTGAGTGAAGCTTCCCCTGCTGTTGCCCTGGCAGGACCGGCCATGTAGTGTGACACTCAGATGTCTGTTAAAGCTGGGACAGTGAAGCAGATTTGTCAGGGCCCTGCACTTTTCTTGGTTCATCCTTGATGCCTCGGAAATATGCTGAGGAGGGTTTTTGTGGAGCTAGACATGTGAACAGCATGTCCCAAATGGCATGACACATGTTGCTTTTCTATATGTACAGAGCTTAAAACGGTTTGTAGGAATCATCAAGAAGGAAAGGACATTCCAATAAAACGCCCTTCCCTGCTCTGAGCCCCAGCCCTGGGGCCCCGGGGGGTCGAGCTCTGGAGCAGCTCAGGAGAAGCTGAGCTGAGGTGTGTCTTTGCCTTGCAAGCTCCCAGCCCTGGGCCCAGGCCCCGGCGGGGGAGGGGAGGCTGTCATTTCACAATGCTCTGCCCAGCCTGAGGGTTCCGTTGGCACGGCGACGGCAGCAGGTGAGCCCTGGAGCAGGGGGCATGGAGAGGTCAAGGCAGACAGAGCTGGGAGCCCCAGGAACAGGACCCAGGCCAGTGGAGGTGGCTCAGCTGAGCCCACCTGATCGCTCGAGGCCACTCCTCACAGGGCCTCTGCTGCTGTCAGAAGCCCTGGGGCCCTGCTACTGGCGGAGGAAGCATTCAGGCCTCAAAGGGCACCGGCCTTCTCTGAGGCCTGTGACTGGGCTCAAAAACAGAACATGTGAAAAACAGGGCCCAGACACTGCACTGAAGAAAGGTAGGTTAAGGTGTGAAAACAAAAGCACCAATAAGAAAGGAAAAAGCATAGCTCTTAATACACCCTCATCTGGACTTTGTGGCCAGTCCCTGTAGATTCATTTTCAGTCCCCTAGTCAAGGCTAGGGGTGGGCAAAGTTACCCTCACTACTGGTGGAACGATATTGCCTAAATTCGCCTCCAGCTCTGTTCTGTCTGCAGGGACATTTTTTAGCTGTTGTGCCAATTTTCTATGCAGATTTTGCTTCCTGAAATGTGTTTTTTCCCTGAAATATCATGTTTTTGACCGCTAAAACAAAATTTCATGGAAAAAATCAATGTCTTCTGGCAAACCATCTGAAATGGTGTTTTTTTCACAAACTATCTATTTTCAGTCTGAAACTTCTTGTGGCCACCAAAAAACATTTCCCATAAAAAAACGAATTTCAGGGAGAAAAAGCCTGAAATTGGCAATTTCTCTCTGTGGGCAGAGCAGGCGAAGTGGCAGAATTTGCCCAAAATTCTGCATTTTTTCTGCTGAGCAAATTATCGGCCACTTCGACCACCCCCTAGTCAAGGCCATGATATCTATGGACTTGAAGGGAAAGACACTTGCAGCACACAATCATCACCGTTCTAACACCTTCTCTATTTCCATTGACTTCATTGGGATCACCCACCCAAATATATAGCTCTTGCCGACTGGGAGACTCAACAGGATGAAATGTGTAGACCGAATGGTAGTGCGTAAAAAGGGCCAACGAAGGACGTCTTTCTCTTGTAATGTGAAGTGGAAAAAAACAAAGGTGAAGTAGTTCCTTGGTTTTGTAGACAGTAGGGGAATAGTTGCATTTTTTTTTTTTTAAACTCTTTTTATTAGTGGTCGAGAGAAACACAAAACACAGTTAGAGCTTCATCATACAGATCACAATCATCATGGTACGGTAAAGCAGAGGAACATAGTACATATAATATACATTTTCACGGAGCATTGGGTCTAAGTATCGCTGTCACCGTCGGAGATCATATCACAAAGAAACATTCTAAGGGGACCCCAAATATCCTTAGGTCTGCAGGCCGAAGGGCGTGTGAGGACAAACTGCTCCTCAGCCTCATTCACATAGACCAGCTCTCGGAGGAACTGCTGCACAGTGGGTGGCGACGGATTTTTCCAATGTAGCAGAATGCATTTTTTGGCCACTGCACATGTGACATTAAACAGTCTTCTGGTCTTTTCAGAACATTTTCCGATGTCACCGAATAGGTATTTCTGTGGGGACAGCGTCGGGGGGATTTGTGTGATCTCATCTAGTATATTTGCCACCTCCCTCCAGAACCCCGCCACCACCGGGCAGCTCCAGTACATGTGAAACGAGCCAGCGTAGTCTGCTTTGCACTTTGGGCATTGACTCGGAGCGTTTGAGACAAACTTGGCTATCTTGGCCGGGGTGTAGTGCAATCTATTGAGAATTTTAAATTGGATCACTCTTAGCCCAGCATTAAGGGAAACCTTTTTAGTTAATGAACAGTATCTATCCCAAGTCTTATCATCAATAGGGATCTGGAGATCTTTTTCCCATTTATCTCTGCTAAGACCAGGCGTGGGAGAGTGTGCTTGTACCATGGCATATAGACTGGAAACACTCAAGCGGCCTCCGGCAGTGATCATCTGAACGCAAGGGTGTGTAGGGGGTTCATCAGGGAAAGACGCCCAGTGTTTCTGGAAGGCCGATCTCATACGGTAGTATTGCAGAACCCTAAGCGGGCCCCTGCCCAGAGCCCCGGTTGTCTGCTGGAGGGTCGCGAACCTTGCATCGATAAACATATCACCCAGGCACATCTCGTCATCAGGGTCCCAGGCCGATCGCAAGCAGGCATCATGTGTTGGGGGGATACCAGGGTATCTCCAGAGGGAGACCTCCGGATTATACAAGCACGAAAGCCTCAGCTTCTTGAATATTGCCCGCCAGGAAGCGACCGTCCTACTGACAGGGTTGAAATCACATGTGTCCCTGTAGTGATCGTCAAAAATGACAGACTGTATGTTCGTGGGTGTAGTGGTGAGTTCCTCTACATCAACATGTGGAGGCCCCCATCCCTGGAATACCAATATTTAGAGAACTGGGCCTGGGATACATGGTAATAAAGTTCAAAGTCAGGGGCCGCCAGCCCACCCAAAGAGTATGGTTTAGTTATCCCTTCCCAGCCTATTCTTGGAGTCTGTCCGTGCCAAAGGAAGGCCGTGGCCATGGACCTAAGTTTAGTGAAAAAGAGCCTTCCCGGCCAAATTGGAATGTTTACAAATAGGTAAAGTAGCTTGGGAAGGACTACCATTTTAAGGACTGCTACTCTGCCATGCAATGACAACGGAAGGCGGTCCCACAATAACAGTTTGGTCTTCAAGGCCTGTAACGTGGCATCGTGATTGTCAGCGTATAATCTGTTTTTCCCACGTGAGACGAGTATACCCAAATATCTGATGGACTCGCTGGACCATCTCATCCCGCCCAGAGAAACAGGGCAGTCTGTTGCCGGTGTAAGTGGAAAAACCTCTGACTTATTCTTGTTTATGGTGTACCCAGAGTATGTAGTGAATTCTTGAATCTCTGCCATTATGGGGGGTAAGTTATCCTCCGGTTCACGAATATACAAGAGTGTATCATCCGCGTATAGGGATATTAGTTGTGTGGCTCCCTTCAAGTTAATGCCCCTATTGAAGTGTCGAAGTCTTATCGCGATTGCCATTGGTTCTATTGTCAGGGCAAATAGTATAGGCGAAAATGGGCAGCCCTGCCTAGTGCCTCGTCCCAACAGAAACATATCAGAGATTGTTTGATTTGTTAGCACCCGGGCTCCAGGTTTCGTGTAAAGCAATTGCACATATCTGATAAAGTTCGGGCCAATCCCAAATGACTCCAACACTGCCAGCAAGTAGGCCCAAGAGACAGAGTCGAAGGCCTTCTCGGCATCTAATGATACGGCCACAGCGTTCCTGACAGGGTCAACCTGGGCCAGTATTCCAAAGAGCCTGCGTAGGTTAAGTGCCGTAGATCTAGCAGGGACAAACCCATTCTGGTCAGGGTGGACAAGTGTTGGGACCGCCGGCAATAGCCTGTTGGCCAATACTTTGGCGAATATTTTGGCATCTGTATTAATAAGAGACAGTGGCCTGTAGGACGACATATCCTGGGGAGGGCGGCGTGGTTTAGGGAGAACAGTTATTAACGCCTCTCTCATGGATGGAGGTAGCATATTACACTGAAGGGATTCCTCCCAGACCCGCAACAACAATGGAGCAAGCTCCGAACTAAATTCTTTGTAAAATTCAGCACCAAGGCCATCTAATCCTGGAGCTTTATTGGACGTTAAATCTTTAATCGCCGCAGCAATCTCATCTGTAGTAAGAGGCTGGTCCAGTGCGAGGCGGGTCTCATCATGGAGTTTTGGCATTTTCAGTGCCGAAAGGTATGTCCCTATCTCGGTGGGCGATTTAGTGTCTCTATTACTATACAATCGTTCATAGAACCCCGCAAACTCCGAATTTATTTCGTTCTCATTCACTATAACCGTACCCCCAGGTGTCTGTATGCTGGTGATACGATTTGGGTGTCTGTCTTGTTTGAGCAAGTTGGCAAGGGACCTGCTCGCTTTATTGCCCTCGCCATATCTGCGTGCACGGATCGGGGATGTCATGTACTGCACCTCTCTAGAGGCCAGTTTACTGAATTCCTGAAGCTGTGACTGTATGTCCGCCAATATGTTCTTGTCATGGGTGCGAGAATAAGTATCCTCCAGTAATTTCAGCTTGTCTTCAGTCAGGGACAGTTCCGCCCTGACTCCCTTAAGAAGACCAACAGATTTAGACAGTAGCGCACCCCTGACCCAGACCTTAAAGGATTCCCATACCGTGGAATATTTATCGACTGAGTCTATGTTAATTTCAAGGAATTCAGCAATCTCAGTGTGGAGCCCCTCCACCGTCCCGGGGTCCCGGAGCAACCCCTCAGGCATCCTCCATCTTCTGGGGGGTCTAGGGTAATTGTGAAAAGTGACTTCAAGTGTTATTGGGGAATGGTCAGATAGAGTGCGGGCTAACATTTCACATGTCTCTATACCAGCAATTAAAGAGGGGGAGACAAACCAATAATCGATCCTGGACTCGGAATCATGTACCGAAGAGTAGTAGGTGTAACTCCTCGTAGTCGGGTGGAGAGCTCGCCAGGCATCCTCAAGGAAAAGCTGAGACAGAACATTTTGCATAGAAAGAGAGGCCCTGCTAGGTGCTCTTACAATTGTGCTGGATCTATCAAGAACCGGGTCCATAACAATATTGAAATCTCCTCCCCAAATTATGGTGGGGATGTTGACAGTAGTAATCAATTGGTATACATCAGCATAAAAAGTGGGGTCATCAATATTAGGTCCATATGTGTTGACCAACAATATCTGCTGTCCCAATATCGAGCCCCAGACAAGTGCGTATCTGCCCAAAGGGTCCAGTTTATGACCATCGAGCCGGAGCCCAAGGTTCGGGTGTATAAGAATGGCAATCCCCCTGGATTGGGATGAATAGTTGGTACAGAACCTGGACTTGCCCCAGCCGGACATGATGACCTCATTATCATTTCCCATAGTATGGGTTTCCTGTAGCATAACGATTTGGGCACCATGTCTGACAATGTAATTACCCACTTTTTTGGCTTTCGAGCGATTGTTCAGCCCCCTCACATTCCATGAGATAAGTTTAACCCTCAGAGCATGGACAGAGCTTTACCTGAAATATAATATACGGGTAATAACCAGAATGTGAGGAGGGCCTTACAGAAGGATTGTGTGGGTAGTAACGGACGATTCCCAGAGAAAATATCATGTCTTTTAGACCGTGTAAGTGCACTCAAGACCACAAGTACAAACAGTAACCAACAAGAACTTCCCAAAAAAACCTTCTCAGAGCAGAGACCCATGTAGAGGGGGAGCATACTCATTTTGCAGCATGGGATTCGAAACAAACATCCCCAGTCTTTCCCCCCTCCAACCCACCCGCCACCCGCACCGTCTCCCCCAACTCGACAGTGTGTAACCCCAAACTTGTGGAATACTCCCGGGGTAGCCATGTTGCCTCACATGACCGCCATCCCAGGCCTCCAACGCCGCCACTCACAGAAGATGGCTGACTGTAATCTCAGAACAAAAGGGCCCGTGTCATGGGGCCTAAAAACTCTTAATGTCGGATATGAAAGCATGCACTTCCTAGTCTGCTGGTCGAGGTCTATTGCTCGGAGCCGGTCGCTCTCCCCTTGGAGGGAGGGGTATAGAAGATTCAATATATGAAAGGGCCTCGGATGGGTTCTCAAAGAAGTGCGACCTCCCTGCGTGTTGGATTCTCATTTTGGCCGGGAACATCAAGGCATATTTGATCTGTCGTTCTCTGAGGAGCCTCTTGACCTGCTCATACGAGCGTCTGCTAGCCTGAACAGAGGCGGAGAAATCAGGGTAGATGTGTATGCGATTGCCCTCGTAGTGCAGCGTGCCCATCTCTCTGGCCAAACGGAGGATTGTGTCTCTGTCCCTGTAATTTAGTAGACGAGCAATTATAGTTCGTGGTGGTGCCCCAGGTTTGGGAACCGGCGCTAAGGTGCGGTGTGCTCTCTCAACAAGGAAGTGTTCAGACAATGTGTCGGGCCCAAATAAGGATTTAAAAAGTTCTTCCATTTGCTTCTCCATTTGGCCCTTGCCGAAGGATTCGGCCACACCCACCACTCGGACATTATTCCTTCTGGACCTAGATTCAAGATCCTCGCACTTACTCTGGAGCTTGTTCATAGTGTCTTGGATTTGAGCTATATCACGACTGTGTTGACCAACAGTATCCTCGGTAGCACCTATCCTGCCTTCTGCATCAGTGAGACGCGCACTTTCCTTATCGATTCTGGCCTTCAAGGAACCTATGGTAGCAACTATCTCATCCAGTTTGGTATTTACCGCCAGAAATCCGTTTTGAACTAGCATGGCCAATTTATCCTCTCTGTCCAGCATCACATGCCCGCCCTGCTCGTCCTCACTCTGCTGGGTGTCAGTTGGCTCAGATTGACTGATCGCAGTGGTAAATGTGTCCATAGGGCCCTTCTTCCTAGGGGTCTTAGGGGCTCTGTTGGATCTGCCAGGTTCCCCCATGATCGCAGTAACTCTATTTATATACTGTATCTGGAACCGCTTATCCGCAGGGACGAGACCACCACCCCAGGGAGCGGACACGAGTGGGCTTCAATTAAATGCGAGATAAGGATGGACTATATCTTCCTGTGCCAATGATGTCAAGCACACCCGCAGGATATCCAGTATACCGGCCTCCAGAGGTAGACACCAGAAGGCAGCAGATCGGCCGCGTATCTAGTGCAGCGAAGTACTAGTAATAGTCACAACGAGCAGGGATCGGTCTCAGGAGAGCGTAGGGTGGATTGCGGCCCAATAGACAGATAAACAGAGGGTCTAGAGAGGCAAGTAAAAGCGGGAGGTCCGTCGCTCAGAATCAGGAGATAAACCCCCGATCCCCCTCAGGTCGGAAGCCCCCTCACCTAGCAGGATATTCCAGATGTCCCCGGCGTCCAGCCCGGATGGAAATGGCCGCACGAAGGGGCCTCAGCATTCAGCAGCACAGCCGGTCCCGAGGAACGTTGCCCTCAGAAGCAGGAGTGTGGGCCCGCGCCCAACCCGGCCGGGGGCCAAGCGGGGGGCAGGCGGAAAAGCAGGGGGGCCGCACGTCCGATAGCGGGACCAGGTCTCAAGAGGGAGCGGCGCCAGCGGCCCCTATGCCAGGATCAGGCGCCAAGGAGGGGAAGCCCCGCCCAGATCAGGCCACACCAACCAGCAGCCGCGGCACTCGGGTAGATTCCTCAGGAGCCGGGAGCCGGCCAGGGAGCGCCGCTCGTGTCGGAGTAACTTCGCGGGGGCAAATCTCGGAGATGAAGCACTTTTCCCGGCTCAAACTTCCACAGACCGTGCAGGACCGCGGCCGAAGGAGATCAACCAAGTTGCAGCAAATCAGTCAGCCGGAATGCGGATTTATAGGCTCAGGATGTAGAGGCGGCGCGGGAGCCACGGGTTTAGGCAGCCATTTTCGACGTGCGCAACAGCACCCCCGGAATAGTTCCATTTTGATATTTGTGTTTGTACCATGCTCCGCTGCCATCATTTCCAGGGTCTCTAGGCACTCTGCAAGTCCTGAAAGAGAGGAGGGTGGGTGGGTGGGTTAGTGGGGAGAACGGGGAACATGCAAGCTAACTTTGCTGTTGTGTTGATGGGTGCAGGGGAGTGCTTGAGGGGATGCAACTTCACTTTTCTCTCATTGTGACTGTCAGAGCCTGCTCCCCCCTCTCTCTCTCTCTCTCTCTCTCTCTCTCTCTCTGGCTCCCTCTCTCTCTCACACATAGATACATTTACCCTGTCTGCCACAGAGCTCTGGGAATCGACAAATGTGCAACGGGGGAAGTGTAGAGACTCCACTCATTACCATATGCTAGGGGCTAATGCTGATGGGAGGCAAGATGTTTTGGATAAGAGAAGCAGATCCCTGAGACATGAGGACCCCATGCCCCCATTCAGCTGCCATAGTACGTAGGTTGGCAGGCTTGTCCCTGAGTGAAACCTCACTCTAATTTGCTCAGGTACTGCGCTGAGTGTCCAACTCAGACATTTGCCCCCCAGGGCAAAGCCCGCCAGGCGTTTGTAAGGCGATTGGGGCAGGGGCCAGAATCTCTGGCGCTTTCGCCCAGAAATCTATTCCAGTGTCTTCTGCAGTCCTCAAACTCTTCTGACACTGCGCACACAGCCAAAGGACAGAATGAAATGGAATGAAATCCCCTGCCGCGCCATTCCCCTGGTTTTGTAGCTGTTCCATAACTTCAGTTTCAAAATGATGTTGAAATACTGCCAGTGGTTCTTCGTGGTGAAATGAGGAGCAGGACAGATAAAAGGTGGAGACTGAATACCTTAAAGTGCCCCGTGAAGCTTGGTGTGCCATCCGTTAGGCCTAGAGGGGTGCTGTATCTGCAGGAAGGTAAGGAGAAGCATGCTGACAGTCAATGGGAGAGGTTTGGGGCAGGGGGATAGGACGGCGATCCAGTAACAATTCAATCTGGAGGAGGCCCTTCAGGGTGTCCAGTATGTGTGATGCAGAGGGATAGCTCTGCTGTCCAAAGCCTAACCCTTTACAGTGCAGTATGTGCAATTTGGGAGGCTTGCTTTGCTGTCGGAAGCCAGACCATGTGTGAGTGAAGCTTGCAGTGTTGTTGCGCCCATTCGCTGTGACAGGAGTTTGTCCTGCTGCACCCATTCAGTAGGAGGGAAGCCCATGCTGTAGCACTGTGTGAGTGAAGCTTCCCCTGCTGTTGCCCTGGCAGGACCGGCCATGTAGTGTGACACTCAGATGTCTGTTAAAGCTGGGACAGTGAAGCAGATTTGTCAGGGCCCTGCACTTTTCTTGGTTCATCCTTGATGCCTCGGAAATATGCTGAGGAGGGTTTTTGTGGAGCTAGACATGTGAACAGCATGTCCCAAATGGCATGACACATGTTGCTTTTCTATATGTACAGAGCTTAAAACGGTTTGTAGGAATCATCAAGAAGGAAAGGACATTCCAATAAAACGCCCTTCCCTGCTCTGAGCCCCAGCCCTGGGGCCCTGGGGCCCCGGGGCACCGGGGGGTCGAGCTCTGGAGCAGCTCAGGAGAAGCTGAGCTGAGGTGTGTCTTTGCCTTGCAAGCTCCCAGCCCTGGGCCCAGGCCCCGGCGGGGGAGGGGAGGCTGTCATTTCACAATGCTCTGCCCAGCCTGAGGGTTCCGTTGGCACGGCGACGGCAGCAGGTGAGCCCTGGAGCAGGGGGCATGGAGAGGTCAAGGCAGACAGAGCTGGGAGCCCCAGGAACAGGACCCAGGCCAGTGGAGGTGGCTCAGCTGAGCCCACCTAATCGCTCGAGGCCACTCCTTACAGGGCCTCTGCTGCTGTCAGAAGCCCTGGGGCCCTGCTACTGGCAGAGGAAGCATTCAGGCCTCAAAGGGCACCGTCCTTCTCTGAGGCCTGTGACTGGGCTCAAAAACAGAACATGTGAAAAACAGGGCCCAGACACTGCACTGAAGAAAGGTAGGTTAAGGTGTGAAAACAAAAGCACCAATAAGAAAGGAAAAAGCACAGCTCTTAATACACCCTCACCTGGACTTTGTGGCCAGTCCCTGTAGATTCATTTTCAGTCCCCTAGTCAAGGCTAGGGGTGGGCAAAGTTACCCTCACTACTGGTGGAACGATATTGCCTAAATTCGCCTCCAGCTCTGTTCTGTCTGCAGGGACGTTTTTTAACTGTTGTGCCAATTTTCTATGCAGATTTTGCTTCCTGAAATGTGTTTTTTCCCTGAAATATCATGTTTTTGACCGCTAAAACAAAATTTCATGGAAAAAATCAATGTCTTCTGGCAAACCATCTGAAATGGTGTTTTTTTCACAAACTATCTGTTTTCTGTCTGAAACTTCTTGTGGCCACCAAAAAACATTTCCCATAAAAAACCGAATTTCAGGGAGAAAAAGCCTGAAATTGGCAATTTCTCTCTGTGGGCAGAGCAGGCGAAGTGGCAGAATTTGCCCAAAATTCTGCATTTTTTCTGCTGAGCAAATTATCGGCCACTTCGACCACCCCCTAGTCAAGGCCATGATATGTATGGACTTCAAGGGAAAGACACTTGCAGCACACAATCATCACCGTTCTAACACCTTCTCTATTTCCATTGACTTCATTGGGATCACCCACCCAAATATATAGCTCTTGCCGACTGGGAGACTCAACAGGATGAAATGTGTAAACCGAATGGTAGTGCATAAAAAGGGCCAACGAAGGACGTCTTTCTCTTGTAATGTGAAGTGGAAAAAAACAAAGGTGAAGTAGTTCCTTGGTTTTGTAGACAGTAGGGGAATAGTTCTATTTTGATATTTGTGTTTGTACCATGCTCCGCTGCCATCATTTCCAGGGTCTCTAGGCACTCTGCAAGTCCTGAAAGAGAGGAGGGTGGGTGGGTGGGTTAGTGGGGAGAACGGGGCACATGCAAGCTAACTTTGCTGTTGTGTTGATGGGTGCAGGGGAGTGCTTGAGGGGATGCAACTTCACTTTTCTCTCATTGTGACTGTCAGAGCCTGCTCCCCCCCCCTCTCTCTCTCTTTCTCTCTCTCTATCTGGCTCCCTCTCTCTCTCACACATAGATACATTTACCCTGTCTGCCACAGAGCTCTGGGAATCGACAAATGTGCAACGGGGGAAGTGTAGAGACTCCACTCATTACCATATGCTAGGGGCTAAGGCTGATGGGAGACAAGATGTTTTGGATAAGAGAAGCAGATCCCTGAGACATGAGGACCCCATGCCCCCATTCAACTGCCGTAGTACATAGGTTGGCGGGCTTGTCCCTGAGTGAAACCTCACTCTAATTTGCTCAGGTACTGCGCTGAGTGTCCAACTCAGACATTTGCCCGCCAGGGCAAAGCCCGCCAGGCGTTTGTAAGGCGATCGGGGCAGGGGCCAGAATCTCTGGCGCTTTCGCCCAGAAATCTATTCCAGTGTCTTCTGCAGTCCTCAAACTCTTCTGACACTGCGCACACAGCCAAAGGACAGAATGAAATGGAATGAAATCCCCTGCCGCGCCATTCCCCTGGTTTTGTAGCTGTTCCATAACTTCAGTTTCAAAATGATGTTGAAATACTGCCAGTGGTTCTTCGTGGTGAAATGAGGAGCAGGACAGATAAAAGGTGGAGACTGAATACCTTAAAGTGCCCCGTGAAGCTTGGTGTGCCATCCGTTAGGCCTAGAGGGGTGCTGTATCTGCAGGAAGGTAAGGAGAAGCATGCTGACAGTCAATGGGAGAGGTTTGGGGCAGGGGGATAGGACGGCGATCCAGTAACAATTCAATCTGGAGGAGGCCCTTCAGGGTGTCCAGTATGTGTGATGCAGAGGGATAGCTCTGCTGTCCAAAGCCTAACCCTTTACAGTGCAGTATGTGCAATTTGGGAGGCTTGCTTTGCTGTCGGAAGCCAGACCATGTGTGAGTGAAGCTTGCAGTGTTGTTGCGCCCATTCGCTGTGACAGGAGTTTGTCCTGCTGCACCCGTTCAGTAGGAGGGAAGCCCATGCTGTAGCACTGTGTGAGTGAAGCTTCCCCTGCTGTTGCCCTGGCAGGACCGGCGATGTAGTGTGACACTCAGATGTCTGTTAAAGCTGGGACAGTGAAGCAGATTTGTCAGGGCCCTGCACTTTTCTTGGTTCATCCTTGATGCCTCGGAAATATGCTGAGGAGGGTTTTTGTGGAGCTAGACATGTGAACAGCATGTCCCAAATGGCATGACACATGTTGCTTTTCTATATGTACAGAGCTTAAAACGGTTTGTAGGAATCATCAAGAAGGAAAGGACATTCCAATAAAACGCCCTTCCCTGCTCTGAGCCCCAGCCCTGGGCCCCGGGGGGTCGAGCTCTGGAGCAGCTCAGGAGAAGCTGAGCTGAGGTGTGTCTTTGCCTTGCAAGCTCCCAGCCCTGGGCCCAGGCCCCGGCGGTGAGGGGAGGCTGTCATTTCACAATGCTCTGCCCAGCCTGAGGGTTCCGTTGGCACGGCAACGGCAGCAGGTGAGCCCTGGAGCAGGGGGCATGGAGAGGTCAAGGCAGACAGAGCTGGGAGCCCCAGGAACAGGACCCAGGCCAGTGGAGGTGGCTCAGCTGAGCCCACCTGATCGCTCGAGGCCACTCCTCACAGGGCCTCTGCTGCTGTCAGAAGCCCTGGGGCCCTGCTACTGGCGGAGGAAGCATTCAGGCCTCAAAGGGCACCGGCCTTCTCTGAGGCCTGTGACTGGGCTCAAAAACAGAACATGTGAAAAACAGGGCCCAGACACTGCACTGAAGAAAGGTAGGTTAAGGTGTGAAAACAAAAGCACCAATAAGAAAGGAAAAAGCATAGCTCTTAATACACCCTCATCTGGACTTTGTGGCCAGTCCCTGTAGATTCATTTTCAGTCCCCTAGTCAAGGCTAGGGGTGGGCAAAGTTACCCTCACTACTGGTGGAACGATATTGCCTAAATTCGCCTCCAGCTCTGTTCTGTCTGCAGGGACATTTTTTAGCTGTTGTGCCAATTTTCTATGCAGATTTTGCTTCCTGAAATGTGTTTTTTCCCTGAAATATCATGTTTTTGACCGCTAAAACAAAATTTCATGGAAAAAATCAATGTCTTCTGGCAAACCATCTGAAATGGTGTTTTTTTCACAAACTATCTGTTTTCAGTCTGAAACTTCTTGTGGCCACCAAAAAACATTTCCCATAAAAAACCGAATTTCAGGGAGAAAAAGCCTGAAATTGGCAATTTCTCTCTGTGGGCAGAGCAGGCGAAGTGGCAGAATTTGCCCAAAATTCTGCATTTTTTCTGCTGAGCAAATTATCGGCCACTTCGACCACCCCCTAGTCAAGGCCATGATATCTATGGACTTCAAGGGAAAGACACTTGCAGCACACAATCATCACCGTTCTAACACCTTCTCTATTTCCATTGACTTCATTGGGATCACCCACCCAAATATATAGCTCTTGCCGACTGGGAGACTCAACAGGATGAAATGTGTAGACCGAATGGTAGTGCGTAAAAAGGGCCAACGAAGGACGTCTTTCTCTTGTAATGTGAAGTGGAAAAAAACAAAGGTGAAGTAGTTCCTTGGTTTTGTAGACAGTAGGGGAATAGTTCCATTTTGATATTTGTGTTTGTACCATGCTCCGCTGCCATCATTTCCAGGGTCTCTAGGCACTCTGCAAGTCCTGAAAGAGAGGAGGGTGGGTGGGTGGGTTAGTGGGGAGAACGGGGAACATGCAAGCTAACTTTGCTGTTGTGTTGATGGGTGCAGGGGAGTGCTTGAGGGGATGCAACTTCACTTTTCTCTCATTGTGACTGTCAGAGCCTGCTCCCCCCTCTCTCTCTCTCTCTCTCTCTCTCTCTGGCTCCCTCTCTCTCTCACACATAGATACATTTACCCTGTCTGCCACAGAGCTCTGGGAATTGACAAATGTGCAACGGGGGAAGTGTAGAGACTCCACTCATTACCATATGCTAGGGGCTAATGCTGATGGGAGGCAAGATGTTTTGGATAAGAGAAGCAGATCCCTGAGACATGAGGACCCCATGCCCCCATTCAGCTGCCATAGTACATAGGTTGGCAGGCTTGTCCCTGAGTGAAACCTCACTCTAATTTGCTCAGGTACTGCGCTGAGTGTCCAACTCAGACATTTGCCCCCCAGGGCAAAGCCCGCCAGGCGTTTGTAAGGCGATTGGGGCAGGGGCCAGAATCTCTGGCGCTTTCGCCCAGAAATCTATTCCAGTGTCTTCTGCAGTCCTCAAACTCTTCTGACACTGCGCACACAGCCAAAGGACAGAATGAAATGGAATGAAATCCCCTGCCGCGCCATTCCCCTGGTTTTGTAGCTGTTCCATAACTTCAGTTTCAAAATGATGTTGAAATACTGCCAGTGGTTCTTCGTGGTGAAATGAGGAGCAGGACAGATAAAAGGTGGAGACTGAATACCTTAAAGTGCCCCGTGAAGCTTGGTGTGCCATCCGTTAGGCCTAGAGGGGTGCTGTATCTGCAGGAAGGTAAGGAGAAGCATGCTGACAGTCAATGGGAGAGGTTTGGGGCAGGGGGATAGGACGGCGATCCAGTAACAATTCAATCTGGAGGAGGCCCTTCAGGGTGTCCAGTATGTGTGATGCAGAGGGATAGCTCTGCTGTCCAAAGCCTAACCCTTTACAGTGCAGTATGTGCAATTTGGGAGGCTTGCTTTGCTGTCGGAAGCCAGACCATGTGTGAGTGAAGCTTGCAGTGTTGTTGCGCCCATTCGCTGTGACAGGAGTTTGTCCTGCTGCACCCATTCAGTAGGAGGGAAGCCCATGCTGTAGCACTGTGTGAGTGAAGCTTCCCCTGCTGTTGCCCTGGCAGGACCGGCCATGTAGTGTGACACTCAGATGTCTGTTAAAGCTGGGACAGTGAAGCAGATTTGTCAGGGCCCTGCACTTTTCTTGGTTCATCCTTGATGCCTCGGAAATATGCTGAGGAGGGTTTTTGTGGAGCTAGACATGTGAACAGCATGTCCCAAATGGCATGACACATGTTGCTTTTCTATATGTACAGAGCTTAAAACGGTTTGTAGGAATCATCAAGAAGGAAAGGACATTCCAATAAAACGCCCTTCCCTGCTCTGAGCCCCAGCCCTGGGGCCCCGGGGCCCCGGGGGGTCGAGCTCTGGAGCAGCTCAGGAGAAGCTGAGCTGAGGTGTGTCTTTGCCTTGCAAGCTCCCAGCCCTGGGCCCAGGCCCCAGCGGCGGGGGAGGGGAGGCTGTCATTTCACAATGCTCTGCCCAGCCTGAGGGTTCCGTTGGCACGGCGACGGCAGCAGGTGAGCCCTGGAGCAGGGGGCATGGAGAGGTCAAGGCAGACAGAGCTGGGAGCCCCAGGAACAGGACCCAGGCCAGTGGAGGTGGCTCAGCTGAGCCCACCTGATCGCTCGAGGCCACTCCTCACAGGGCCTCTCCTGCTGTCAGAAGCCCTGGGGCCCTGCTACTGGCGGAGGAAGCATTCAGGCCTCAAAGGGCACCGGCCTTCTCTGAGGCCTGTGACTGGGCTCAAAAACAGAACATGTGAAAAACAGGGCCCAGACACTGCACTGAAGAAAGGTAGGTTAAGGTGTGAAAACAAAAGCACCAATAAGAAAGGAAAAAGCACAGCTCTTAATACACCCTCACCTGGACTTTGTGGCCAGTCCCTGTAGATTCATTTTCAGTCCCCTAGTCAAGGCTAGGGGTGGGCAAAGTTACCCTCACTACTGGTGGAACGATATTGCCTAAATTCGCCTCCAGCTCTGTTCTGTCTGCAGGGACATTTTTTAGCTGTTGTGCCAATTTTCTATGCAGATTTTGCTTCCTGAAATGTGTTTTTTCCCTGAAATATCATGTTTTTGACCGCTAAAACAAAATTTAATGGAAAAAATCAATGTCTTCTGGCAAACCATCTGAAATGGTGTTTTTTTCACAAACTATCTGTTTTCAGTCTGAAACTTCTTGTGGCCACCAAAAAACATTTCCCATAAAAAACCGAATTTCTGGGAGAAAAAGCCTGAAATTGGCAATTTCTCTCTGTGGGCAGAGCAGGCGAAGTGGCAGAATTTGCCCAAAATTCTGCATTTTTTCTGCTGAGCAAATTATCGGCCACTTCGACCACCCCCTAGTCAAGGCCATGATAGCTATGGACTTCAAGGGAAAGACACTTGCAGCACACAATCATCACCGTTCTAACACCTTCTCTATTTCCATTGACTTCATTGGGATCACCCACCCAAATATATAGCTCTTGCCGACTGGGAGACTCAACAGGATGAAATGTGTAAACCGAATGGTAGTGCATAAAAAGGGCCAACGAAGGACGTCTTTCTCTTGTAATGTGAAGTGGAAAAAAACAAAGGTGAAGTAGTTCCTTGGTTTTGTAGACAGTAGGGGAATAGTTCTATTTTGATATTTGTGTTTGTACCATGCTCCGCTGCCATCATTTCCAGGGTCTCTAGGCACTCTGCAAGTCCTGAAAGAGAGGAGGGTGGGTGGGTGGGTTAGTGGGGAGAACGGGGAACATGCAAGCTAACTTTGCTGTTGTGTTGATGGGTGCAGGGGAGTGCTTGAGGGGATGCAACTTCACTTTTCTCTCATTGTGACTGTCAGAGCCTGCTCCCCCCCCCTCTCTCTCTCTTTCTCTCTCTCTATCTGGCTCCCTCTCTCTCTCACACATAGATACATTTACCCTGTCTGCCACAGAGCTCTGGGAATCGACAAATGTGCAACGGGGGAAGTGTAGAGACTCCACTCATTACCATATGCTAGGGGCTAAGGCTGATGGGAGACAAGATGTTTTGGATAAGAGAAGCAGATCCCTGAGACATGAGGACCCCATGCCCCCATTCAACTGCCGTAGTACATAGGTTGGCGGGCTTGTCCCTGAGTGAAACCTCACTCTAATTTGCTCAGGTACTGCGCTGAGTGTCCAACTCAGACATTTGCCCGCCAGGGCAAAGCCCGCCAGGCGTTTGTAAGGCGATCGGGGCAGGGGCCAGAATCTCTGGCGCTTTCGCCCAGAAATCTATTCCAGTGTCTTCTGCAGTCCTCAAACTCTTCTGACACTGCGCACACAGCCAAAGGACAGAATGAAATGGAATGAAATCCCCTGCCGCGCCATTCCCCTGGTTTTGTAGCTGTTCCATAACTTCAGTTTCAAAATGATGTTGAAATACTGCCAGTGGTTCTTCGTGGTGAAATGAGGAGCAGGACAGATAAAAGGTGGAGACTGAATACCTTAAAGTGCCCCGTGAAGCTTGGTGTGCCATCCGTTAGGCCTAGAGGGGTGCTGTATCTGCAGGAAGGTAAGGAGAAGCATGCTGACAGTCAATGGGAGAGGTTTGGGGCAGGGGGATAGGACGGCGATCCAGTAACAATTCAATCTGGAGGAGGCCCTTCAGGGTGTCCAGTATGTGTGATGCAGAGGGATAGCTCTGCTGTCCAAAGCCTAACCCTTTACAGTGCAGTATGTGCAATTTGGGAGGCTTGCTTTGCTGTCGGAAGCCAGATCATGTGTGAGTGAAGCTTGCAGTGTTGTTGCGCCCATTCGCTGTGAAAGGAGTTTGTCCTGCTGCACCCGTTCAGTAGGAGGGAAGCCCATGCTGTAGCACTGTGTGAGTGAAGCTTCCCCTGCTGTTGCCCTGGCAAGACCGGCCATGTAGTGTGACACTCAGATGTCTGTTAAAGCTGGGACAGTGAAGCAGATTTGTCAGGGCCCTGCACTTTTCTTGGTTCATCCTTGATGCCTCGGAAATATGCTGAGGAGGGTTTTTGTGGAGCTAGACATGTGAACAGCATGTCCCAAATGGCATGACACATGTTGCTTTTCTATATGTACAGAGCTTAAAACGGTTTGTAGGAATCATCAAGAAGGAAAGGACATTCCAATAAAACGCCCTTCCCTGCTCTGAGCCCCAGCCCTGGGGCCCCGGGGGGTCGAGCTCTGGAGCAGCTCAGGAGAAGCTGAGCTGAGGTGTGTCTTTGCCTTGCAAGCTCCCAGCCCTGGGCACAGGCCCCGGCGGGGGAGGGGAGGCTGTCATTTCACAATGCTCTGCCCAGCCTGAGGGTTCCGTTGGCACGGCGACGGCAGCAGGTGAGCCCTAGAGCAGGGGGCATGGAGAGGTCAAGGCAGACAGAGCTGGGAGCCCCAGGAACAGGACCCAGGCCAGTGGAGGTGGCTCAGCTGAGCCCACCTGATCGCTCGAGGCCACTCCTCACAGGGCCTCTGCTGCTGTCAGAAGCCCTGGGGCCCTGCTACTGGCGGAGGAAGCATTCAGGCCTCAAAGGGCACCGGCCTTCTCTGAGGCCTGTGACTGGGCTCAAAAACAGAACATGTGAAAAACAGGGCCCAGACACTGCACTGAAGAAAGGTAGGTTAAGGTGTGAAAACAAAAGCACCAATAAGAAAGGAAAAAGCATAGCTCTTAATACACCCTCATCTGGACTTTGTGACCAGTCCCTGTAGATTCATTTTCAGTCCCCTAGTCAAGGCTAGGGGTGGGCAAAGTTACCCTCACTACTGGTGGAACGATATTGCCTAAATTCGCCTCCAGCTCTGTTCTGTCTGCAGGGACATTTTTTAGCTGTTGTGCCAATTTTCTATGCAGATTTTGCTTCCTGAAATGTGTTTTTTCCCTGAAATATCATGTTTTTGACCGCTAAAACAAAATTTCATGGAAAAAATCAATGTCTTCTGGCAAACCATCTGAAATGGTGTTTTTTTCACAAACTATCTGTTTTCAGTCTGAAACTTCTTGTGGCCACCAAAAAACATTTCCCATAAAAAAACGAATTTCAGGGAGAAAAAGCCTGAAATTGGCAATTTCTCTCTGTGGGCAGAGCAGGCGAAGTGGCAGAATTTGCCCAAAATTCTGCATTTTTTCTGCTGAGCAAATTATCGGCCACTTCGACCACCCCCTAGTCAAGGCCATGATATCTATGGACTTCAAGGGAAAGACACTTGCAGCACACAATCATCACCGTTCTAACACCTTCTCTATTTCCATTGACTTCATTGGGATCACCCACCCAAATATATAGCTCTTGCCGACTGGGAGACTCAACAGGATGAAATGTGTAGACCGAATGGTAGTGCGTAAAAAGGGCCAACGAAGGACGTCTTTCTCTTGTAATGTGAAGTGGAAAAAAACAAAGGTGAAGTAGTTCCTTGGTTTTGTAGACAGTAGGGGAATAGTTCCATTTTTTTTTTTTTTAAACTCTTTTTATTAGTGGTCGAGAGAAACACAAAACACAGTTAGAGCTTCATCATACAGATCACAATCATCATGGTACGGTAAAGCAGAGGAACATAGTACATATAATATACATTTTCACGGAGCATTGGGTCTAAGTATCGCTGTCACCGTCGGAGATCATATCACAAAGAAACATTCTAAGGGGACCCCAAATATCCTTAGGTCTGCAGGCCGAAGGGCGTGTGAGGACAAACTGCTCCTCAGCCTCATTCACATAGACCAGCTCTCGGAGGAACTGCTGCACAGTGGGTGGCGACGGATTTTTCCAATGTAGCAGAATGCATTTTTTGGCCACTGCACATGTGACATTAAACAGTCTTCTGGTCTTTTCAGAACATTTTCCGATGTCACCGAATAGGTATTTCTGTGGGGACAGCGTCGGGGGGATTTGTGTGATCTCATCTAGTATATTTGCCACCTCCCTCCAGAACCCCGCCACCACCGGGCAGCTCCAGTACATGTGAAACGAGCCAGCGTAGTCTGCTTTGCACTTTGGGCATTGACTCGGAGCGTTTGAGACAAACTTGGCTATCTTGGCCGGGGTGTAGTGCAATCTATTGAGAATTTTAAATTGGATCACTCTTAGCCCAGCATTAAGGGAAACCTTTTTAGTTAATGAACAGTATCTATCCCAAGTCTTATCATCAATAGGGATCTGGAGATCTTTTTCCCATTTATCTCTGCTAAGACCAGGCGTGGGAGAGTGTGCTTGTACCATGGCATATAGACTGGAAACACTCAAGCGGCCTCCGGCAGTGATCATCTGAACGCAAGGGTGTGTAGGGGGTTCATCAGGGAAAGACGCCCAGTGTTTCTGGAAGGCCGATCTCATACGGTAGTATTGCAGAACCCTAAGCGGGCCCCTGCCCAGAGCCCCGGTTGTCTGCTGGAGGGTCGCGAACCTTGCATCGATAAACATATCACCCAGGCACATCTCGTCATCAGGGTCCCAGGCCGATCGCAAGCAGGCATCATGTGTTGGGGGGATACCAGGGTATCTCCAGAGGGAGACCTCCGGATTATACAAGCACGAAAGCCTCAGCTTCTTGAATATTGCCCGCCAGGAAGCGACCGTCCTACTGACAGGGTTGAAATCACATGTGTCCCTGTAGTGATCGTCAAAAATGACAGACTGTATGTTCGTGGGTGTAGTGGTGAGTTCCTCTACATCAACATGTGGGGGGCCCCCATCCCTGGAATACCAATATTTAGAGAACTGGGCCTGGGATACATGGTAATAAAGTTCAAAGTCAGGGGCCGCCAGCCCACCCGAAGAGTATGGTTTAGTTATCCCTTCCCAGCCTATTCTTGGAGTCTGTCCGTGCCAAAGGAAGGCCGTGGCCATGGACCTAAGTTTAGTGAAAAAGAGCCTTCCCGGCCAAATTGGAATGTTTACAAATAGGTAAAGTAGCTTGGGAAGGACTACCATTTTAAGGACTGCTACTCTGCCATGCAATGACAACGGAAGGCGGTCCCACAATAACAGTTTGGTCTTCAAGGCCTGTAACGTGGCATCGTGATTGTCAGCGTATAATCTGTTTTTCCCACGTGAGACGAGTATACCCAAATATCTGATGGACTCGCTGGACCATCTCATCCCGCCCAGAGAAACAGGGCAGTCTGTTGCCGGTGTAAGTGGAAAAACCTCTGACTTATTCTTGTTTATGGTGTACCCAGAGTATGTAGTGAATTCTTGAATCTCTGCCATTATGGGGGGTAAGTTATCCTCCGGTTCACGAATATACAAGAGTGTATCATCCGCGTATAGGGATATTAGTTGTGTGGCTCCCTTCAAGTTAATGCCCCTATTGAAGTGTCGAAGTCTTATCGCGATTGCCATTGGTTCTATTGTCAGGGCAAATAGTATAGGCGAAAATGGGCAGCCCTGCCTAGTGCCTCGTCCCAACAGAAACATATCAGAGATTGTTTGATTTGTTAGCACCCGGGCTCCAGGTTTCGTGTAAAGCAATTGCACATATCTGATAAAGTTCGGGCCAATCCCAAATGACTCCAACACTGCCAGCAAGTAGGCCCAAGAGACAGAGTCGAAGGCCTTCTCGGCATCTAATGATACGGCCACAGCGTTCCTGACAGGGTCAACCTGGGCCAGTATTCCAAAGAGCCTGCGTAGGTTAAGTGCCGTAGATCTAGCAGGGACAAACCCATTCTGGTCAGGGTGGACCAGTGTTGGGACCGCCGGCAATAGCCTGTTGGCCAATACTTTGGCGAATATTTTGGCATCTGTATTAATAAGAGACAGTGGCCTGTAGGACGACATATCCTGGGGAGGGCGGCGTGGTTTAGGGAGAACAGTTATTAACGCCTCTCTCATGGATGGAGGTAGCATATTACACTGAAGGGATTCCTCCCAGACCCGCAACAACAATGGAGCAAGCTCCGAACTAAATTCTTTGTAAAATTCAGCACCAAGGCCATCTAATCCTGGAGCTTTATTGGACGTTAAATCTTTAATCGCCGCAGCAATCTCATCTGTAGTAAGAGGCTGGTCCAGTGCGAGGCGGGTCTCATCATGGAGTTTTGGCATTTTCAGTGCCGAAAGGTATGTCCCTATCTCGGTGGGCGATTTAGTGTCTCTATTACTATACAATCGTTCATAGAACCCCGCAAACTCCGAATTTATTTCGTTCTCATTCACTATAACCGTACCCCCAGGTGTCTGTATGCTGGTGATACGATTTGGGTGTCTGTCTTGTTTGAGCAAGTTGGCAAGGGACCTGCTCGCTTTATTGCCCTCGCCATATCTGCGTGCACGGATCGGGGATGTCATGTACTGCACCTCTCTAGAGGCCAGTTTACTGAATTCCTGAAGCTGTGACTGTATGTCCGCCAATATGTTCTTGTCATGGGTGCGAGAATAAGTATCCTCCAGTAATTTCAGCTTGTCTTCAGTCAGGGACAGTTCCGCCCTGACTCCCTTAAGAAGACCAACAGATTTAGACAGTAGCGCACCCCTGACCCAGACCTTAAAGGATTCCCATACCGTGGAATATTTATCGACTGAGTCTATGTTAATTTCAAGGAATTCAGCAATCTCAGTGTGGAGCCCCTCCACCGTCCCGGGGTCCCGGAGCAACCCCTCAGGCATCCTCCATCTTCTGGGGGGTCTAGGGTAATTGTGAAAAGTGACTTCAAGTGTTATTGGGGAATGGTCAGATAGAGTGCGGGCTAACATTTCACATGTCTCTATACCAGCAATTAAAGAGGGGGAGACAAACCAATAATCGATCCTGGACTCGGAATCATGTACCGAAGAGTAGTAGGTGTAACTCCTCGTAGTCGGGTGGAGAGCTCGCCAGGCAACCTCAAGGAAAAGCTGAGACAGAACATTTTGCATAGAAAGAGAGGCCCTGCTAGGTGCTCTTACAATTGTGCTGGATCTATCAAGAACCGGGTCCATAACAATATTGAAATCTCCTCCCCAAATTATGGTGGGGATGTTGACAGTAGTAATCAATTGGTATACATCAGCATAAAAAGTGGGGTCATCAATATTAGGTCCATATGTGTTGACCAACAATATCTGCTGTCCCAATATCGAGCCCCAGACAAGTGCGTATCTGCCCAAAGGGTCCAGTTTATGACCATCGAGCCGGAGCCCAAGGTTCGGGTGTATAAGAATGGCAATCCCCCTGGATTGGGATGAATAGTTGGTACAGAACCTGGACTTGCCCCAGCCGGACATGATGACCTCATTATCATTTCCCATAGTATGGGTTTCCTGTAGCATAACGATTTGGGCACCATGTCTGACAATGTAATTACCCACTTTTTTGGCTTTCGAGCGATTGTTCAGCCCCCTCACATTCCATGAGATAAGTTTAACCCTCAGAGCATGGACAGAGCTTTACCTGAAATATAATATACGGGTAATAACCAGAATGTGAGGAGGGCCTTACAGAAGGATTGTGTGGGTAGTAACGGACGATTCCCAGAGAAAATATCATGTCTTTTAGACCGTGTAAGTGCACTCAAGACCACAAGTACAAACAGTAACCAACAAGAACTTCCCAAAAAAACCTTCTCAGAGCAGAGACCCATGTAGAGGGGGAGCATACTCATTTTGCAGCATGGGATTCGAAACAAACATCCCCAGTCTTTCCCCCCTCCAACCCACCCGCCACCCGCACCGTCTCCCCCAACTCGACAGTGTGTAACCCCAAACTTGTGGAATACTCCCGGGGTAGCCATGTTGCCTCACATGACCGCCATCCCAGGCCTCCAACGCCGCCACTCACAGAAGATGGCTGACTGTAATCTCAGAACAAAAGGGCCCGTGTCATGGGGCCTAAAAACTCTTAATGTCGGATATGAAAGCATGCACTTCCTAGTCTGCTGGTCGAGGTCTATTGCTCGGAGCCGGTCGCTCTCCCCTTGGAGGGAGGGGTATAGAAGATTCAATATATGAAAGGGCCTCGGATGGGTTCTCAAAGAAGTGCGACCTCCCTGCGTGTTGGATTCTCATTTTGGCCGGGAACATCAAGGCATATTTGATCTGTCGTTCTCTGAGGAGCCTCTTGACCTGCTCATACGAGCGTCTGCTAGCCTGAACAGAGGGGGAGAAATCAGGGTAGATGTGTATGCGATTGCCCTCGTAGTGCAGCGTGCCCATCTCTCTGGCCAAACGGAGGATTGTGTCTCTGTCCCTGTAATTTAGTAGACGAGCAATTATAGTTCGTGGTGGTGCCCCAGGTTTGGGAACCGGCGCTAAGGTGCAGTGTGCTCTCTCAACAAGGAAGTGTTCAGACAATGTGTCGGGCCCAAATAAGGATTTAAAAAGTTCTTCCATTTGCTTCTCCATTTGGCCCTTGCCGAAGGATTCGGCCACACCCACCACTCGGACATTATTCCTTCTGGACCTAGATTCAAGATCCTCGCACTTACTCTGGAGCTTGTTCATAGTGTCTTGGATTTGAGCTATATCACGACTGTGTTGACCAACAGTATCCTCGGTAGCACCTATCCTGCCTTCTGCATCAGTGAGACGCGCACTTTCCTTATCGATTCTGGCCTTCAAGGAACCTATGGTAGCAACTATCTCATCCAGTTTGGTATTTACCGCCAGAAATCCGTTTTGAACTAGCATGGCCAATTTATCCTCTCTGTCCAGCATCACATGCCCGCCCTGCTCGTCCTCACTCTGCTGGGTGTCAGTTGGCTCAGATTGACTGATCGCAGTGGTAAATGTGTCCATAGGGCCCTTCTTCCTAGGGGTCTTAGGGGCTCTGTTGGATCTGCCAGGTTCCCCCATGATCGCAGTAACTCTATTTATATACTGTATCTGGAACCGCTTATCCGCAGGGACGAGACCACCACCCCAGGGAGCGGACACGAGTGGGCTTCAATTAAATGCGAGATAAGGATGGACTATATCTTCCTGTGCCAATGATGTCAAGCACACCCGCAGGATATCCAGTATACCGGCCTCCAGAGGTAGACACCAGAAGGCAGCAGATCGGCCGCGTATCTAGTGCAGCGAAGTACTAGTAATAGTCACAACGAGCAGGGATCGGTCTCAGGAGAGCGTAGGGTGGATTGCGGCCCAATAGACAGATAAACAGAGGGTCTAGAGAGGCAAGTAAAAGCGGGAGGTCCGTCGCTCAGAATCAGGAGATAAACCCCCGATCCCCCTCAGGTCGGAAGCCCCCTCACCTAGCAGGATATTCCAGATGTCCCCGGCGTCCAGCCCGGATGGAAATGGCCGCACGAAGGGGCCTCAGCATTCAGCAGCACAGCCGGTCCCGAGGAACGTTGCCCTCAGAAGCAGGAGTGTGGGCCCGCGCCCAACCCGGCCGGGGGCCAAGCGGGGGGCAGGCGGAAAAGCAGGGGGGCCGCACGTCCGATAGCGGGACCAGGTCTCAAGAGGGAGCGGCGCCAGCGGCCCCTATGCCAGGATCAGGCGCCAAGGAGGGGAAGCCCCGCCCAGATCAGGCCACACCAACCAGCAGCCGCGGCACTCGGGTAGATTCCTCCGGAGCCGGGAGCCGGCCAGGGAGCGCCGCTCGTGTCGGAGTAACTTCGCGGGGGCAAATCTCGGAGATGAAGCACTTTTCCCGGCTCAAACTTCCACAGACCGTGCAGGACCGCGGCCGAAGGAGATCAACCAAGTTGCAGCAAATCAGTCAGCCGGAATGCGGATTTATAGGCTCAGGATATAGAGGCGGCGCAGGAGCCACGGGGTTAGGCAGCCATTTTCGACGTGCGCAACAGCGCCCCCGGAATAGTTCCATTTTGATATTTGTGTTTGTACCATGCTCCGCTGCCATCATTTCCAGGGTCTCTAGGCACTCTGCAAGTCCTGAAAGAGAGGAGGGTGGGTGGGTGGGTTAGTGGGGAGAACGGGGAACATGCAAGCTAACTTTGCTGTTGTGTTGATGGGTGCAGGGGAGTGCTTGAGGGGATGCAACTTCACTTTTCTCTCATTGTGACTGTCAGAGCCTGCTCCCCCCTCTCTCTCTCTCTCTCTCTCTCTCTCTCTCTGGCTCCCTCTCTCTCTCACACATAGATACATTTACCCTGTCTGCCACAGAGCTCTGGGAATCGACAAATGTGCAACGGGGGAAGTGTAGAGACTCCACTCATTACCATATGCTAGGGGCTAATGCTGATGGGAGGCAAGATGTTTTGGATAAGAGAAGCAGATCCCTGAGACATGAGGACCCCATGCCCCCATTCAGCTGCCATAGTACATAGGTTGGCAGGCTTGTCCCTGAGTGAAACCTCACTCTAATTTGCTCAGGTACTGCGCTGAGTGTCCAACTCAGACATTTGCCCCCCAGGGCAAAGCCCGCCAGGCGTTTGTAAGGCGATTGGGGCAGGGGCCAGAATCTCTGGCGCTTTCGCCCAGAAATCTATTCCAGTGTCTTCTGCAGTCCTCAAACTCTTCTGACACTGCGCACACAGCCAAAGGACAGAATGAAATGGAATGAAATCCCCTGCCGCGCCATTCCCCTGGTTTTGTAGCTGTTCCATAACTTCAGTTTCAAAATGATGTTGAAATACTGCCAGTGGTTCTTCGTGGTGAAATGAGGAGCAGGACAGATAAAAGGTGGAGACTGAATACCTTAAAGTGCCCCGTGAAGCTTGGTGTGCCATCCGTTAGGCCTAGAGGGGTGCTGTATCTGCAGGAAGGTAAGGAGAAGCATGCTGACAGTCAATGGGAGAGGTTTGGGGCAGGGGGATAGGACGGCGATCCAGTAACAATTCAATCTGGAGGAGGCCCTTCAGGGTGTCCAGTATGTGTGATGCAGAGGGATAGCTCTGCTGTCCAAAGCCTAACCCTTTACAGTGCAGTATGTGCAATTTGGGAGGCTTGCTTTGCTGTCGGAAGCCAGACCATGTGTGAGTGAAGCTTGCAGTGTTGTTGCGCCCATTCGCTGTGACAGGAGTTTGTCCTGCTGCACCCATTCAGTAGGAGGGAAGCCCATGCTGTAGCACTGTGTGAGTGAAGCTTCCCCTGCTGTTGCCCTGGCAGGACCGGCCATGTAGTGTGACACTCAGATGTCTGTTAAAGCTGGGACAGTGAAGCAGATTTGTCAGGGCCCTGCACTTTTCTTGGTTCATCCTTGATGCCTCGGAAATATGCTGAGGAGGGTTTTTGTGGAGCTAGACATGTGAACAGCATGTCCCAAATGGCATGACACATGTTGCTTTTCTATATGTACAGAGCTTAAAACGGTTTGTAGGAATCATCAAGAAGGAAAGGACATTCCAATAAAACGCCCTTCCCTGCTCTGAGCCCCAGCCCTGGGGCCCTGGGGCCCCGGGGCCCCGGGGGGTCGAGCTCTGGAGCAGCTCAGGAGAAGCTGAGCTGAGGTGTGTCTTTGCCTTGCAAGCTCCCAGCCCTGGGCCCAGGCCCCGGCGGGGGAGGGGAGGCTGTCATTTCACAATGCTCTGCCCAGCCTGAGGGTTCCGTTGGCACGGCGACGGCAGCAGGTGAGCCCTGGAGCAGGGGGCATGGAGAGGTCAAGGCAGACAGAGCTGGGAGCCCCAGGAACAGGACCCAGGCCAGTGGAGGTGGCTCAGCTGAGCCCACCTGATCGCTCGAGGCCACTCCTCACAGGGCCTCTGCTGCTGTCAGAAGCCCTGGGGCCCTGCTACTGGCGGAGGAAGCATTCAGGCCTCAAAGGGCTCCGGCCTTCTCTGAGGCCTGTGACTGGGCTCAAAAACAGAACATGTGAAAAACAGGGCCCAGACACTGCACTGAAGAAAGGTAGGTTAAGGTGTGAAAACAAAAGCACCAATAAGAAAGGAAAAAGCACAGCTCTTAATACACCCTCACCTGGACTTTGTGGCCAGTCCCTGTAGATTCATTTTCAGTCCCCTAGTCAAGGCTAGGGGTGGGCAAAGTTACCCTCACTACTGGTGGAACGATATTGCCTAAATTCGCCTCCAGCTCTGTTCTGTCTGCAGGGACATTTTTTAGCTGTTGTGCCAATTTTCTATGCAGATTTTGCTTCCTGAAATGTGTTTTTTCCCTGAAATATCATGTTTTTGACCGCTAAAACAAAATTTCATGGAAAAAATCAATGTCTTCTGGCAAACCATCTGAAATGATGTTTTTTTCACAAACTATCTGTTTTCAGTCTGAAACTTCTTGTGGCCACCAAAAAACATTTCCCATAAAAAAACGAATTTCAGGGAGAAAAAGCCTGAAATTGGCAATTTCTCTCTGTGGGCAGAGCAGGCGAAGTGGCAGAATTTGCCCAAAATTCTGCATTTTTTCTGCTGAGCAAATTATCGGCCACTTCGACCACCCCCTAGTCAAGGCCATGATATCTATGGACTTCAAGGGAAAGACACTTGCAGCACACAATCATCACCGTTCTAACACCTTCTCTATTTCCATTGACTTCATTGGGATCACCCACCCAAATATATAGCTCTTGCCGACTGGGAGACTCAACAGGATGAAATGTGTAAACCGAATGGTAGTGCGTAAAAAGGGCCAACGAAGGACGTCTTTCTCTTGTAATGTGAAGTGGAAAAAAACAAAGGTGAAGTAGTTCCTTGGTTTTGTAGACAGTAGGGGAATAGTTCTATTTTGATATTTGTGTTTGTACCATGCTCCGCTGCCATCATTTCCAGGGTCTCTAGGCACTCTGCAAGTCCTGAAAGAGAGGAGGGTGGGTGGGTGGGTTAGTGGGGAGAACGGGGAACATGCAAGCTAACTTTGCTGTTGTGTTGATGGGTGCAGGGGAGTGCTTGAGGGGATGCAACTTCACTTTTCTCTCATTGTGACTGTCAGAGCCT
Organism: Ambystoma mexicanum; assembly: GCF_040938575.1. Classification (NCBI taxonomy): domain Eukaryota; kingdom Metazoa; phylum Chordata; class Amphibia; order Caudata; family Ambystomatidae; genus Ambystoma; species Ambystoma mexicanum. The sequence continues at coordinate 1,086,745,493 of NC_090941.1, forward strand.
GCTCCCCCCCCCTCTCTCTCTCTTTCTCTCTCTCTATCTGGCTCCCTCTCTCTCTCACACATAGATACATTTACCCTGTCTGCCACAGAGCTCTGGGAATCGACAAATGTGCAACGGGGGAAGTGTAGAGACTCCACTCATTACCATATGCTAGGGGCTAAGGCTGATGGGAGACAAGATGTTTTGGATAAGAGAAGCAGATCCCTGAGACATGAGGACCCCATGCCCCCATTCAACTGCCGTAGTACATAGGTTGGCGGGCTTGTCCCTGAGTGAAACCTCACTCTAATTTGCTCAGGTACTGCGCTGAGTGTCCAACTCAGACATTTGCCCGCCAGGGCAAAGCCCGCCAGGCGTTTGTAAGGCGATCGGGGCAGGGGCCAGAATCTCTGGCGCTTTCGCCCAGAAATCTATTCCAGTGTCTTCTGCAGTCCTCAAACTCTTCTGACACTGCGCACACAGCCAAAGGACAGAATGAAATGGAATGAAATCCCCTGCCGCGCCATTCCCCTGGTTTTGTAGCTGTTCCATAACTTCAGTTTCAAAATGATGTTGAAATACTGCCAGTGGTTCTTCGTGGTGAAATGAGGAGCAGGACAGATAAAAGGTGGAGACTGAATACCTTAAAGTGCCCCGTGAAGCTTGGTGTGCCATCCGTTAGGCCTAGAGGGGTGCTGTATCTGCAGGAAGGTAAGGAGAAGCATGCTGACAGTCAATGGGAGAGGTTTGGGGCAGGGGGATAGGACGGCGATCCAGTAACAATTCAATCTGGAGGAGGCCCTTCAGGGTGTCCAGTATGTGTGATGCAGAGGGATAGCTCTGCTGTCCAAAGCCTAACCCTTTACAGTGCAGTATGTGCAATTTGGGAGGCTTGCTTTGCTGTCGGAAGCCAGACCATGTGTGAGTGAAGCTTGCAGTGTTGTTGCGCCCATTCGCTGTGACAGGAGTTTGTCCTGCTGCACCCGTTCAGTAGGAGGGAAGCCCATGCTGTAGCACTGTGTGAGTGAAGCTTCCCCTGCTGTTGCCCTGGCAGGACCGGCGATGTAGTATGACACTCAGATGTCTGTTAAAGCTGGGACAGTGAAGCAGATTTGTCAGGGCCCTGCACTTTTCTTGGTTCATCCTTGATGCCTCGGAAATATGCTGAGGAGGGTTTTTGTGGAGCTAGACATGTGAACAGCATGTCCCAAATGGCATGACACATGTTGCTTTTCTATATGTACAGAGCTTAAAACGGTTTGTAGGAATCATCAAGAAGGAAAGGACATTCCAATAAAACGCCCTTCCCTGCTCTGAGCCCCAGCCCTGGGGCCCCGGGGCCCCGGGGGGTCGAGCTCTGGAGCAGCTCAGGAGAAGCTGAGCTGAGGTGTGTCTTTGCCTTGCAAGCTCCCAGCCCTGGGCCCAGGCCCCAGCGGCGGGGGAGGGGAGGCTGTCATTTCACAATGCTCTGCCCAGCCTGAGGGTTCCGTTGGCACGGCGACGGCAGCAGGTGAGCCCTGGAGCAGGGGGCGTGGAGAGGTCAAGGCAGACAGAGCTGGGAGCCCCAGGAACAGGACCCAGGCCAGTGGAGGTGGCTCAGCTGAGCCCACCTGACGGCTCGAGGCCACTCCTCACAGGGCCTCTGCTGCTGTCAGAAGCCCTGGGGCCCTGCTACTGGCAGAGGAAGCATTCAGGCCTCAAAGGGCACCGGCCTTCTCTGAGGCCTGTGACTGGGCTCAAAAACAGAACATGTGAAAAACAGGGCCCAGACACTGCACTGAAGAAAGGTAGGTTAAGGTGTGAAAACAAAAGCACCAATAAGAAAGGAAAAAGCACAGCTCTTAATACACCCTCACCTGGACTTTGTGGCCAGTCCCTGTAGATTCATTTTCAGTCCCCTAGTCAAGGCTAGGGGTGGGCAAAGTTACCCTCACTACTGGTGGAACGATATTGCCTAAATTCGCCTCCAGCTCTGTTCTGTCTGCAGGGACATTTTTTAGCTGTTGTGCCAATTTTCTATGCAGATTTTGCTTCCTGAAATGTGTTTTTTCCCTGAAATATCATGTTTTTGACCGCTAAAACAAAATTTAATGGAAAAAATCAATGTCTTCTGGCAAACCATCTGAAATGGTGTTTTTTTCACAAACTATCTGTTTTCAGTCTGAAACTTCTTGTGGCCACCAAAAAACATTTCCCATAAAAAACCGAATTTCCGGGAGAAAAAGCCTGAAATTGGCAATTTCTCTCTGTGGGCAGAGCAGGCGAAGTGGCAGAATTTGCCCAAAATTCTGCATTTTTTCTGCTGAGCAAATTATCGGCCACTTCGACCACCCCCTAGTCAAGGCCATGATAGCTATGGACTTCAAGGGAAAGACACTTGCAGCACACAATCATCACCGTTCTAACACCTTCTCTATTTCCATTGACTTCATTGGGATCACCCACCCAAATATATAGCTCTTGCCGACTGGGAGACTCAACAGGATGAAATGTGTAAACCGAATGGTAGTGCATAAAAAGGGCCAACGAAGGACGTCTTTCTCTTGTAATGTGAAGTGGAAAAAAACAAAGGTGAAGTAGTTCCTTGGTTTTGTAGACAGTAGGGGAATAGTTCTATTTTGATATTTGTGTTTGTACCATGCTCCGCTGCCATCATTTCCAGGGTCTCTAGGCACTCTGCAAGTCCTGAAAGAGAGGAGGGTGGGTGGGTGGGTTAGTGGGGAGAACGGGGAATATGCAAGCTAACTTTGCTGTTGTGTTGATGGGTGCAGGGGAGTGCTTGAGGGGATGCAACTTCACTTTTCTCTCATTGTGACTGTCAGAGCCTGCTCCCCCCTCTCTCTCTCTCTCTCTCTCTCTCTCTCTCTCTCTGGCTCCCTCTCTCTCTCACACATAGATACATTTACCCTGTCTGCCACAGAGCTCTGGGAATCGACAAATGTGCAACGGGGGAAGTGTAGAGACTCCACTCATTACCATATGCTAGGGGCTAATGCTGATGGGAGGCAAGATGTTTTGGATAAGAGAAGCAGATCCCTGAGACATGAGGACCCCATGCCCCCATTCAGCTGCCATAGTACATAGGTTGTCAGGCTTGTCCCTGAGTGAAACCTCACTCTAATTTGCTCAGGTACTGCGCTGAGTGTCCAACTCAGACATTTGCCCGCCAGGGCAAAGCCCGCCAGGCGTTTGTAAGGCGATCGGGGCAGGGGCCAGAATCTCTGGCGCTTTCGCCCAGAAATCTATTCCAGTGTCTTCTGCAGTCCTCAAACTCTTCTGACACTGCGCACACAGCCAAAGGACAGAATGAAATGGAATGAAATCCCCTGCCGCGCCATTCCCCTGGTTTTGTAGCTGTTCCATAACTTCAGTTTCAAAATGATGTTGAAATACTGCCAGTGGTTCTTCGTGGTGAAATGAGGAGCAGGACAGATAAAAGGTGGAGACTGGAATACCTTAAAGTGCCCCGTGAAGCTTGGTGTGCCATCCGTTAGGCCTAGAGGGGTGCTGTATCTGCAGGAAGGTAAGGAGAAGCATGCTGACAGTCAATGGGAGAGGTTTGGGGCAGGGGGATAGGACGGCGATCCAGTAACAATTCAATCTGGAGGAGGCCCTTCAGGGTGTCCAGTATGTGTGATGCAGAGGGATAGCTCTGCTGTCCAAAGCCTAACCCTTTACAGTGCAGTATGTGCAATTTGGGAGGCTTGCTTTGGTGTCGGAAGCCAGACCATGTGTGAGTGAAGCTTGCAGTGTTGTTGCGCCCATTCGCTGTGACAGGAGTTTGTCCTGCTGCACCCGTTCAGTAGGAGGGAAGCCCATGCTGTAGCACTGTGTGAGTGAAGCTTCCCCTGCTGTTGCCCTGGCAGGACCGGCCATGTAGTGTGACACTCAGATGTCTGTTAAAGCTGGGACAGTGAAGCAGATTTGTCAGGGCCCTGCACTTTTCTTGGTTCATCCTTGATGCCTCGGAAATATGCTGAGGAGGGTTTTTGTGGAGCTAGACATGTGAACAGCATGTCCCAAATGGCATGACACATGTTGCTTTTCTATATGTACAGAGCTTAAAACGGTTTGTAGGAATCATCAAGAAGGAAAGGACATTCCAATAAAACGCCCTTCCCTGCTCTGAGCCCCAGCCCTGGGGCCCCGGGGCCCCGGGGGGTCGAGCTCTGGAGCAGCTCAGGAGAAGCTGAGCTGAGGTGTGTCTTCGCCTTGCAAGCTCCCAGCCCTGGGCCCAGGCCCCGGCGGGGGAGGGGAGGCTGTCATTTCACAATGCTCTGCCCAGCCTGAGGGTTCCGTTGGCACTGCGACGGCAGCAGGTGAGCCCTGGAGCAGGGGGCATGAAGAGGTCAAGGCAGACAGAGCTGGGAGCCCCAGGAACAGGACCCAGGCCAGTGGAGGTGGCTCAGCTGAGCCCACCTGATCGCTCGAGGCCACTCCTCACAGGGCCTCTGCTGCTGTCAGAAGCCCTGGGGCCCTGCTACTGGCGGAGGAAGCATTCAGGCCTCAAAGGGCACCGGCCTTCTCTGAGGCCTGTGACTGGGCTCAAAAACAGAACATGTGAAAAACAGGTCCCAGACACTGCACTGAAGAAAGGTAGGTTAAGGTGTGAAAACAAAAGCACCAATAAGAAAGGAAAAAGCATAGCTCTTAATACACCCTCATCTGGACTTTGTGGCCAGTCCCTGTAGATTCATTTTCAGTCCCCTAGTCAAGGCTAGGGGTGGGCAAAGTTACCCTCACTACTGGTGGAACGATATTGCCTAAATTCGCCTCCAGCTCTGTTCTGTCTGCAGGGACATTTTTTAGCTGTTGTGCCAATTTTCTATGCAGATTTTGCTTCCTGAAATGTGTTTTTTCCCTGAAATATCATGTTTTTGACCGCTAAAACAAAATTTAATGGAAAAAATCAATGTCTTCTGGCAAACCATCTGAAATGTTGTTTTTTTCACAAACTATCTGTTTTCAGTCTGAAACTTCTTGTGGCCACCAAAAAACATTTCCCATAAAAAAACGAATTTCAGGGAGAAAAAGCCTGAAATTGGCAATTTCTCTCTGTGGGCAGAGCAGGCGAAGTGGCAGAATTTGCCCAAAATTCTGCATTTTTTCTGCTGAGCAAATTATCGGCCACTTCGACCACCCCCTAGTCAAGGCCATGATATCTATGGACTTCAAGGGAAAGACACTTGCAGCACACAATCATCACCGTTCTAACACCTTCTCTATTTCTATTGACTTCATTGGGATCACCCACCCAAATATATAGCTCTTGCCGACTGGGAGACTCAACAGGATGAAATGTGTAGACCGAATGGTAGTGAGTAAAAAGGGCCAACGAAGGACGTCTTTCTCTTGTAATGTGAAGTGGAAAAAAACAAAGGTGAAGTAGTTCCTTGGTTTTGTAGACAGTAGGGGAATAGTTCTATTTTGATATTTGTGTTTGTACCATGCTCCGCTGCCATCATTTCCAGGGTCTCTAGGCACTCTGCAAGTCCTGAAAGAGAGGAGGGTGGGTGAGGTTAGTGGGGAGAGCGGGGAACATGCAAGCTAACTTTGCTGTTGTGTTGATGGGTGCAGGGGAGTGCTTGAGGGGATGCAACTTCACTTTTCTCTCATTGTGACTGTCAGAGCCTGCTCCCCCCCTCTCTCTCTCTTTCTCTCTCTCTATCTGGCTCCCTCTCTCTCTCACGCATAGATACATTTACCCTGTCTGCCACAGAGCTCTGGGAATCGACAAATGTGCAACGGGGGAAGTGTAGAGACTCCACTCATTACCATATGCTAGGGGCTAATGCTGATGGGAGGCAAGATGTTTTGGATAAGAGAAGCAGATCCCTGAGACATGAGGACCCCATGCCCCCATTCAGCTGCCATAGTACATAGGTTGGCAGGCTTGTCCCTGAGTGAAACCTCACTCTAATTTGCTCAGGTACTGCGCTGAGTGTCCAACTCAGACATTTGCCCGCCAGGGCAAAGCCCGCCAGGCTTTTGTAAGGCGATTGGGGCAGGGGCCAGAATCTCTGGCGCTTTGGCCCAGAAATCTATTCCAGTGTCTTCTGCAGTCCTCAAACTCTTCTGACACTGCGCACACAGCCAAAGGACAGAATGAAATGGAATGATATCCCCTGCCGCGCCATTCCCCTGGTTTTGTAGCTGTTCCATAACTTCAGTTTCAAAATGATGTTGAAATACTGCCAGTGGTTCTTCGTGGTGAAATGAGGAGCAGGACAGATAAAAGGTGGACACTGAATACCTTAAAGTGCCCCGTGAAGCTTGGTGTGCCATCCGTTAGGCCTAGAGGGGTGCTGTATCTGCAGGAAGGTAAGGAGAAGCATGCTGACAGTCAATGGGAGAGGTTTGGGGCAGGGGGATAGGACGGCAATGAAGTAACAATTCAATCTGGAGGAGGCCCTTCAGGGTGTCCAGTATGTGTGATGCAGAGGGATAGCTCTGCTGTCCAAAGCCTAACCCTTTACAGTGCAGTATGTGCAATTTGGGAGGCTTGCTTTGCTGTCGGAAGCCAGACCATGTGTGAGTGAAGCTTGCAGTGTTGTTGTGCCCATTCTCTGTGACAGGAGTTTGTCCTGCTGCACCCGTTCAGTAGGAGGGAAGCCCATGCTGTAGCACTGTGTGAGTGAAGCTTCCCCTGCTGTTGCCCTGGCAGGACCGGCCATGTAGTGTGACACTCAGATGTCTGTTAAAGCTGGGACAGTGAAGCAGATTTGTCAGGGCCCTGCACTTTTCTTGGTTCATCCTTGATGCCTCGGAAATATGCTGAGGAGGGTTTTTGTGGAGCTAGACATGTGAACAGCATGTCCCAAATGGCATGACACATGTTGCTTTTCTATATGTACAGAGCTTAAAACGGTTTGTAGGAATCATCAAGAAGGAAAGGACATTCCAATAAAACGCCCTTCCCTGCTCTGAGCCCCAGCCCTGGGGCCCCGGGGCCCCGGGGGGTCGAGCTCTGGAGCAGCTCAGGAGAAGCTGAGCTGAGGTGTGTCTTTGCCTTGCAAGCTCCCAGCCCTGGGCCCAGGCCCCGGCGGGGGAGGGGAGGCTGTCATTTCACAATGCTCTGCCCAGCCTGAGGGTTCCGTTGGCACGGCGACGGCAGCAGGTGAGCCCTGGAGCAGGGGGCATGGAGAGGTCAAGGCAGACAGAGCTGGGAGCCCCAGGAACAGGACCCAGGCCAGTGGAGGTGGCTCAGCTGAGCCCACCTGATCGCTCGAGGCCACTCCTCACAGGGCCTCTGCTGCTGTCAGAAGCCCTGGGGCCCTGCTACTGGCGGAGGAAGCATTCAGGCCTCAAAGGGCACCGGCCTTCTCTGAGGCCTGTGACTGGGCTCAAAAACAGAACATGTGAAAAACAGGGCCCAGACACTGCACTGAAGAAAGGTAGGTTAAGGTGTGAAAACAAAAGCACCAATAAGAAAGGAAAAAGCATAGCTCTTAATACACCCTCATCTGGACTTTGTGGCCAGTCCCTGTAGATTCATTTTCAGTCCCCTAGTCAAGGCTAGGGGTGGGCAAAGTTACCCTCACTACTGGTGGAACGATATTGCCTAAATTCGCCTCCAGCTCTGTTCTGTCTGCAGGGACATTTTTTAGCTGTTGTGCCAATTTTCTATGCAGATTTTGCTTCCTGAAATGTGTTTTTTCCCTGAAATATCATGTTTTTGACCGCTAAAACAAAATTTAATGGAAAAAATCAATGTCTTCTGGCAAACCATCTGAAATGGTGTTTTTTCACAAACTATCTGTTTTCAGTCTGAAACTTCTTGTGGCCACCAAAAAACATTTCCCATAAAAAACCGAATTTCAGGGAGAAAAAGCCTGAAATTGGCAATTTCTCTCCGTGGGCAGAGCAGGCGAAGTGGCAGAATTTGCCCAAAATTCTGCATTTTTTCTGCTGAGCAAATTATCGGCCACTTCGACCACCCCCTAGTCAAGGCCATGATATCTATGGACTTCAAGGGAAAGACACTTGCAGCACACAATCATCACCGTTCTAACACCTTCTCTATTTCTATTGACTTCATTGGGATCACCCACCCAAATATATAGCTCTTGCCGACTGGGAGACTCAACAGGATGAAATGTGTAGACCGAATGGTAGTGAGTAAAAAGGGCCAACGAAGGACGTCTTTCTCTTGTAATGTGAAGTGGAAAAAAACAAAGGTGAAGTAGTTCCTTGGTTTTGTAGACAGTAGGGGAATAGTTCTATTTTGATATTTGTGTTTGTACCATGCTCCGCTGCCATCATTTCCAGGGTCTCTAGGCACTCTGCAAGTCCTGAAAGAGAGGAGGGTGGGTGAGGTTAGTGGGGAGAGCGGGGAACATGCAAGCTAACTTTGCTGTTGTGTTGATGGGTGCAGGGGAGTGCTTGAGGGGATGCAACTTCACTTTTCTCTCATTGTGACTGTCAGAGCCTGCTCCCCCCCTCTCTCTCTCTTTCTCTCTCTCTATCTGGCTCCCTCTCTCTCTCACGCATAGATACATTTACCCTGTCTGCCACAGAGCTCTGGGAATCGACAAATGTGCAACGGGGGAAGTGTAGAGACTCCACTCATTACCATATGCTAGGGGCTAATGCTGATGGGAGGCAAGATGTTTTGGATAAGAGAAGCAGATCCCTGAGACATGAGGACCCCATGCCCCCATTCAGCTGCCATAGTACATAGGTTGGCAGGCTTGTCCCTGAGTGAAACCTCACTCTAATTTGCTCAGGTACTGCGCTGAGTGTCCAACTCAGACATTTGCCCGCCAGGGCAAAGCCCGCCAGGCTTTTGTAAGGCGATTGGGGCAGGGGCCAGAATCTCTGGCGCTTTGGCCCAGAAATCTATTCCAGTGTCTTCTGCAGTCCTCAAACTCTTCTGACACTGCGCACACAGCCAAAGGACAGAATGAAATGGAATGATATCCCCTGCCGCGCCATTCCCCTGGTTTTGTAGCTGTTCCATAACTTCAGTTTCAAAATGATGTTGAAATACTGCCAGTGGTTCTTCGTGGTGAAATGAGGAGCAGGACAGATAAAAGGTGGACACTGAATACCTTAAAGTGCCCCGTGAAGCTTGGTGTGCCATCCGTTAGGCCTAGAGGGGTGCTGTATCTGCAGGAAGGTAAGGAGAAGCATGCTGACAGTCAATGGGAGAGGTTTGGGGCAGGGGGATAGGACGGCAATGAAGTAACAATTCAATCTGGAGGAGGCCCTTCAGGGTGTCCAGTATGTGTGATGCAGAGGGATAGCTCTGCTGTCCAAAGCCTAACCCTTTACAGTGCAGTATGTGCAATTTGGGAGGCTTGCGGTGCAGGTGAGCCCTGGAGCAGGGGGCATGGAGAGGTCAAGGCAGACAGAGCTGGGAGCCCCAGGAACAGGACCCAGGCCAGTGGAGGTGGCTCAGCTGAGCCCACCTGATCGCTCGAGGCCACTCCTCACAGGGCCTCTGCTGCTGTCAGAAGCCCTGGGGCCCTGCTACTGGCGGAGGAAGCATTCAGGCCTCAAAGGGCACCGGCCTTCTCTGAGGCCTGTGACTGGGCTCAAAAACAGAACATGTGAAAAACAGGGCCCAGACACTGCACTGAAGAAAGGTAGGTTAAGGTGTGAAAACAAAAGCACCAATAAGAAAGGAAAAAGCATAGCTCTTAATACACCCTCATCTGGACTTTGTGGCCAGTCCCTGTAGATTCATTTTCAGTCCCCTAGTCAAGGCTAGGGGTGGGCAAAGTTACCCTCACTACTGGTGGAACGATATTGCCTAAATTCGCCTCCAGCTCTGTTCTGTCTGCAGGGACATTTTTTAGCTGTTGTGCCAATTTTCTATGCAGATTTTGCTTCCTGAAATGTGTTTTTTCCCTGAAATATCATGTTTTTGACCGCTAAAACAAAATTTAATGGAAAAAATCAATGTCTTCTGGCAAACCATCTGAAATGGTGTTTTTTTCACAAACTATCTGTTTTCAGTCTGAAACTTCTTGTGGCCACCAAAAAACATTTCCCATAAAAAACCGAATTTCAGGGAGAAAAACCCTGAAATTTGCAATTTCTCTCCGTGGGCAGAGCAGGCGAAGTGGCAGAATTTGCCCAAAATTCTGCATTTTTTCTGCTGAGCAAATTATCGGCCACTTCGACCACCCCCTAGTCAAGGCCATGATATCTATGGACTTCAAGGGAAAGACACTTGCAGCACACAATCATCACCGTTCTAACACCTTCTCTATTTCCATTGACTTCATTGGGATCACCCACCCAAATATATAGCTCTTGCCGACTGGGAGACTCAACAGGATGAAATGTGTAGACCGAATGGTAGTGCGTAAAAAGGGCCAACGAAGGACGTCTTTCTCTTGTAATGTGAAGTGGAAAAAAACAAAGGTGAAGTAGTTCCTTGGTTTTGTAGACAGTAGGGGAATAGTTCCATTTTGATATTTGTGTTTGTACCATGCTCCGCTGCCATCATTTCCAGGGTCTCTAGGCACTCTGCAAGTCCTGAAAGAGAGGAGGGTGGGTGGGTGGGTTAGTGGGGAGAACGGGGAACATGCAAGCTAACTTTGCTGTTGTGTTGATGGGTGCAGGGGAGTGCTTGAGGGGATGCAACTTCACTTTTCTCTCATTGTGACTGTCAGAGCCTGCTCCCCCCCCCCTCTCTCTCTCTCTTTCTCTCTCTCTATCTGGCTCCCTCTCTCTCTCACACATAGATACATTTACCCTGTCTGCCACAGAGCTCTGGGAATCGACAAATGTGCAACGGGGGAAGTGTAGAGACTCCACTCATTACCATATGCTAGGGGCTAATGCTGATGGGAGGCAAGATGTTTTGGATAAGAGAAGCAGATCCCTGAGACATGAGGACCCCATGCCCCCATTCAGCTGCCATAGTACATAGGTTGGCAGGCTTGTCCCTGAGTGAAACCTCACTCTAATTTGCTCAGGTACTGTGCTGAGTGTCCAACTCAGACATTTGTCCGCCAGGGCAAAGCCCGCCAGGCGTTTGTAAGGCGATCGGGGCAGGGGCCAGAATCTCTGGCGCTTTCGCCCAGAAATCTATTCCAGTGTCTTCTGCAGTCCTCAAACTCTTCTGACACTGCGCACACAGCCAAAGGACAGAATGAAATGGAATGAAATCCCCTGCCGCGCCATTCCCCTGGTTTTGTAGCTGTTCCATAACTTCAGTTTCAAAATGATGTTGAAATACTGCCAGTGGTTCTTCGTGGTGAAATGAGGAGCATGACAGATAAAAGGTGGAGACTGAATACCTTAAAGTGCCCTGTGAAGCTTGGTGTGCCATCCGTTAGGCCTAGAGGGGTGCTGTATCTGCAGGAAGGTAAGGAGAAGCATGCTGACAGTCAATGGGAGAGGTTTGGGGCAGGGGGATAGGACGGCGATCCAGTAACAATTCAATCTGGAGGAGGCCCTTCAGGGTGTCCAGTATGTGTGATGCAGAGGGATAGCTCTGCTGTCCAAAGCCTAACCCTTTACAGTGCAGTATGTGCAATTTGGGAGGCTTGCTTTGCTGTCGGAAGCCAGACCATGTGTGAGTGAAGCTTGCAGTGTTGTTGCGCCCATTCGCTGTGACAGGAGTTTGTCCTGCTGCACCCGTTCAGTAGGAGGGAAGCCCATGCTGTAGCACTGTGTGAGTGAAGCTTCCCCTGCTGTTGCCCTGGCAGGACCGGCCATGTAGTGTGACACTCAGATGTCTGTTAAAGCTGGGACAGTGAAGCAGATTTGTCAGGGCCGTGCACTTTTCTTGGTTCATCCTTGATGCCTCGGAAATATGCTGAGGAGGGTTTTTGTGGAGCTAGACATGTGAACAGCATGTCCCAAATGGCATGACACATGTTGCTTTTCTATATGTACAGAGCTTAAAACGGTTTGTAGGAATCATCAAGAAGGAAAGGACATTCCAATAAAACGCCCTTCCCTGCTCTGAGCCCCAGCCCTGGGGCCCCAGGGGGTCGAGCTCTGGAGCAGCTCAGGAGAAGCTGAGCTGAGGTGTGTCTTTGCCTTGCAAGCTCCCAGCCCTGGGCCCAGGCCCCAGCGGCGGGGGAGGGGAGGCTGTCATTTCACAATGCTCTGCCCAGCCTGAGGGTTCCGTTGGCACGGCGACGGCAGCAGGTGAGCCCTGGAGCAGGGGGCATGGAGAGGTCAAGGCAGACAGAGCTGGGAGCCCCAGGAACAGGACCCAGGCCAGTGGAGGTGGCTCAGCTGAGCCCACCTGATCGCTCGAGGCCACTCCTCACAGGGCCTCTGCTGCTGTCAGAAGCCCTGGGGCCCTGCTACTGGCGGAGGAAGCATTCAGGCCTCAAAGGGCACCGGCCTTCTCTGAGGCCTGTGACTGGGCTCAAAAACAGAACATGTGAAAAACAGGGCCCAGACACTGCACTGAAGAAAGGTAGGTTAAGGTGTGAAAACAAAAGCACCAATAAGAAAGGAAAAAGCATAGCTCTTAATACACCCTCATCTAGACTTTGTGGCCAGTCCCTGTAGATTCATTTTCAGTCCCCTAGTCAAGGCTAGGGGTGGGCAAAGTTACCCTCACTACTGGTGGAACGATATTGCCTAAATTCGCCTCCAGCTCTGTTCTGTCTGCAGGGACATTTTTTAGCTGTTGTGCCAATTTTCTATGCAGATTTTGCTTCCTGAAATGTGTTTTTTCCCTGAAATATCATGTTTTTGACCGCTAAAACAAAATTTAATGGAAAAAATCAATGTCTTCTGGCAAACCATCTGAAATGGTGTTTTTTTCACAAACTATCTGTTTTCAGTCTGAAACTTCTTGTGGCCACCAAAAAACATTTCCCATAAAAAACCGAATTTCAGGGAGAAAAAGCCTGAAATTGGCAATTTCTCTCTGTGGGCAGAGCAGGCGAAGTGGCAGAATTTGCCCAAAATTCTGCATTTTTTCTGCTGAGCAAATTATCGGCCACTTCAACCACCCCCTAGTCAAGGCCATGATATCTATGGACTTCAAGGGAAAGACACTTGCAGCACACAATCATCACCGTTCTAACACCTTCTCTATTTCCATTGACTTCATTGGGATCACCCACCCAAATATATAGCTCTTGCCGACTGGGAGACTCAACAGGATGAAATGTGTAGACCGAATGGTAGTGGGTAAAAAGGGCCAACGAAGGACGTCTTTCTCTTGTAATGTGAAGTGGAAAAAAACAAAGGTGAAGTAGTTCCTTGGTTTTGTAGACAGTAGGGGAATAGTTCTATTTTGATATTTGTGTTTGTACCATGCTCCGCTGCCATCATTTCCAGGGTCTCTAGGCACTCTGCAAGTCCTGAAAGAGAGGAGGGTGGGTGGGTGGGTTAGTGGGGAGAACGGGGAACATGCAAGCTAACTTTGCTGTTGTGTTGATGGGTGCAGGGGAGTGCTTGAGGGGATGCAACTTCACTTTTCTCTCATTGTGACTGTCAGAGCCTGCTCCCCCCCTCTCTCTCTCTCTTTCTCTCTCTCTATCTGGCTCCCTCTCTCTCTCACGCATAGATACATTTACCCTGTCTGCCACAGAGCTCTGGGAATCGACAAATGTGCAACGGGGGAAGTGTAGAGACTCCACTCATTACCATATGCTAGGGGCTAATGCTGATGGGAGGCAAGATGTTTTGGATAAGAGAAGCAGATCCCTGAGACATGAGGACCCCATGCCCCCATTCAGCTGCCATAGTACATAGGTTGGCAGGCTTGTCCCTGAGTGAAACCTCACTCTAATTTGCTCAGGTACTGCGCTGAGTGTCCAACTCAGACATTTGCCCGCCAGGGCAAAGCCCGCCAGGCGTTTGTAAGGCGATCGGGGCAGGGGCCAGAATCTCTGGCGCTTTGGCCCAGAAATCTATTCCAGTGTCTTCTGCAGTCCTCAAACTCTTCTGACACTGCGCACACAGCCAAAGGACAGAATGAAATGGAATGATATCCCCTGCCGCGCCATTCCCCTGGTTTTGTAGCTGTTCCATAACTTCAGTTTCAAAATGATGTTGAAATACTGCCAGTGGTTCTTCGTGGTGAAATGAGGAGCAGGACAGATAAAAGGTGGACACTGAATACCTTAAAGTGCCCCGTGAAGCTTGGTGTGCCATCCGTTAGGCCTAGAGGGGTGCTGTATCTGCAGGAAGGTAAGGAGAAGCATGCTGACAGTCAATGGGAGAGGTTTGGGGCAGGGGGATAGGACGGCAATCCAGTAACAATTCAATCTGGAGGAGGCCCTTCAGGGTGTCCAGTATGTGTGATGCAGAGGGATAGCTCTGCTGTCCAAAGCCTAACCCTTTACAGTGCAGTATGTGCAATTTGGGAGGCTTGCTTTGCTGTCGGAAGCCAGACCATGTGTGAGTGAAGCTTGCAGTGTTGTTGTGCCCATTCTCTGTGACAGGAGTTTGTCCTGCTGCACCCGTTCAGTAGGAGGGAAGCCCATGCTGTAGCACTGTGTGAGTGAAGCTTCCCCTGCTGTTGCCCTGGCAGGACCGGCCATGTAGTGTGACACTCAGATGTCTGTTAAAGCTGGGACAGTGAAGCAGATTTGTCAGGGCCCTGCACTTTTCTTGGTTCATCCTTGATGCCTCGGAAATATGCTGAGGAGGGTTTTTGTGGAGCTAGACATGTGAACAGCATGTCCCAAATGGCATGACACATGTTGCTTTTCTATATGTACAGAGCTTAAAACGGTTTGTAGGAATCATCAAGAAGGAAAGGACATTCCAATAAAACGCCCTTCCCTGCTCTGAGCCCCAGCCCTGGGGCCCCGGGGGTCGAGCTCTGGAGCAGCTCAGGAGAAGCTGAGCTGAGGTGTGTCTTTGCCTTGCAAGCTCCCAGCCCTGGGCCCAGGCCCCGGCGGGGGAGGGGAGGCTGTCATTTCACAATGCTCTGCCAGCCTGAGGGTTCCGTTGGCAGGGCGAAGGCAGCAGGTGAGCCCTGGAGCAGGGGGCATGGAGAGGTCAAGGCAGACAGCGCTGGGAGCCCCAGGAACAGGACCCAGGCCAGTGGAGGTGGCTCAGCTGAGCCCACCTGATCGCTCGAGGCCACTCCTCACAGGGCCTCTGCTGCTGTCAGAAGCCCTGGGGCCCTGCTACTGGCGGAGGAAGCATTCAGGCCTCAAAGGGCACCGGCCTTCTCTGAGGCCTGTGACTGGGCTCAAAAACAGAACATGTGAAAAACAGGGCCCAGACACTGCACTGAAGAAAGGTAGGTTAAGGTGTGAAAACAAAAGCACCAATAAGAAAGGAAAAAGCATAGCTCTTAATACACCCTCATCTGGACTTTGTGGCCAGTCCCTGTAGATTCATTTTCAGTCCCCTAGTCAAGGCTAGGGGTGGGCAAAGTTACCCTCACTACTGGTGGAACGATATTGCCTAAATTCGCCTCCAGCTCTGTTCTGTCTGCAGGGACATTTTTTAGCTGTTGTGCCAATTTTCTATGCAGATTTTGCTTCCTGAAATGTGTTTTTTCCCTGAAATATCATGTTTTTGACCGCTAAAACAAAATTTTATGGAAAAAATCAATGTCTTCTGGCAAACCATCTGAAATGGTGTTTTTTTCACAAACTATCTGTTTTCAGTCTGAAACTTCTTGTGGCCACCAAAAAACATTTCCCATAAAAAACCGAATTTCAGGGAGAAAAAGCCTGAAATTGGCAATTTCTCTCTGTGGGCAGAGCAGGCGAAGTGGCAGAATTTGCCCAAAATTCTGCATTTTTTCTGCTGAGCAAATTATCGGCCACTTCGACCACCCCCTAGTCAAGGCCATGATATCTATGGACTTCAAGGGAAAGACACTTGCAGCACACAATCATCACCGTTCTAACACCTTCTCTATTTCCATTGACTTCATTGGGATCACCCACCCAAATATATAGCTCTTGCCGACTGGGAGACTCAACAGGATGAAATGTGTAGACCGAATGGTAGTGCGTAAAAAGGGCCAACGAAGGACGTCTTTCTCTTGTAATGTGAAGTGGAAAAAAACAAAGGTGAAGTAGTTCCTTGGTTTTGTAGACAGTAGGGGAATAGTTCCATTTTGATATTTGTGTTTGTACCATGCTCCGCTGCCATCATTTCCAGGGTCTCTAGGCACTCTGCAAGTCCTGAAAGAGAGGAGGGTGGGTGGGTGGGTTAGTGGGGAGAACGGGGAACATGCAAGCTAACTTTGCTGTTGTGTTGATGGGTGCAGGGGAGTGCTTGAGGGGATGCAACTTCACTTTTCTCTCATTGTGACTGTCAGAGCCTGCTCCCCCCCCTCTCTCTCTCTCTTTCTCTCTCTCTATCTGGCTCCCTCTCTCTCTCACACATAGATACATTTACCCTGTCTTCCACAGAGCTCTGGGAATCGACAAATGTGCAACGGGGGAAGTGTAGAGACTCCACTCATTACCATATGCTAGGGGCTAATGCTGATGGGAGGCAAGATGTTTTGGATAAGAGAAGCAGATCCCTGAGACATGAGGACCCCATGCCCCCATTCAGCTGCCATAGTACATAGGTTGTCAGGCTTGTCCCTGAGTGAAACCTCACTCTAATTTGCTCAGGTACTGCGCTGAGTGTCCAACTCAGACATTTGCCCGCCAGGGCAAAGCCCGCCAGGCGTTTGTAAGGCGATCGGGGCAGGGGCCAGAATCTCTGGCGCTTTCGCCCAGAAATCTATTCCAGTGTCTTCTGCAGTCCTCAAACTCTTCTGACACTGCGCACACAGCCAAAGGACAGAATGAAATGGAATGAAATCCCCTGCCGCGCCATTCCCCTGGTTTTGTAGCTGTTCCATAACTTCAGTTTCAAAATGATGTTGAAATACTGCCAGTGGTTCTTCGTGGTGAAATGAGGAGCAGGACAGATAAAAGTTGGAGACTGAATACCTTAAAGTGCCCCGTGAAGCTTGGTGTGCCATCCGTTAGGCCTAGAGGGGTGCTGTATCTGCAGGAAGGTAAGGAGAAGCATGCTGACAGTCAATGGGAGAGGTTTGGGGCAGGGGGATAGGACGGCGATCCAGTAACAATTCAATCTGGAGGAGGCCCTTCAGGGTGTCCAGTATGTGTGATGCAGAGGGATAGCTGTGCTGTCCAAAGCCTAACCCTTTACAGTGCAGTATGTGCAATTTGGGAGGCTTGCTTTGCTGTCGGAAGCCAGACCATGTGTGAGTGAAGCTTGCAGTGTTGTTGCGCCCATTCGCTGTGACAGGAGTTTGTCCTGCTGCACCCGTTCAGTAGGAGGGAAGCCCATGCTGTAGCACTGTGTGAGTGAAGCTTCCCCTGCTGTTGCCCTGGCAGGACCGGCCATGTAGTGTGACACTCAGATGTCTGTTAAAGCTGGGACAGTGAAGCAGATTTGTCAGGGCCCTGCACTTTTCTTGGTTCATCCTTGATGCCTCGGAAATATGCTGAGGAGGGTTTTTGTGGAGCTAGACATGTGAACAGCATGTCCCAAATGGCATGACAAATGTTGCTTTTCTATATGTACAGAGCTTAAAACGGTTTGTAGGAATCATCAAGAAGGAAAGGACATTCCAATAAAACGCCCTTCCCTGCTCTGAGCCCCAGCCCTGGGGCCCCGGGGGGTCGAGCTCTGGAGCAGCTCAGGAGAAGCTGAGCTGAGGTGTGTCTTTGCCTTGCAAGCTCCCAGCCCTGGGCCCAGGCCCCAGCGGCGGGGGAGGGGAGGCTGTCATTTCACAATGCTCTGCCCAGCCTGAGGGTTCCGTTGGCACGGCGACGGCAGCAGGTGAGCCCTGGAGCAGGGGGCATGGAGAGGTCAAGGCAGACAGAGCTGGGAGCCCCAGGAACAGGACCCAGGCCAGTGGAGGTGGCTCAGCTGAGCCCACCTGATCGCTCGAGGCCACTCCTCACAGGGCCTCTGCTGCTGTCAGAAGCCCTGGGGCCCTGCTACTGGCGGAGGAAGCATTCAGGCCTCAAAGGGCACCGGCCTTCTCTGAAGCCTGTGACTGGGCTCAAAAACAGAACATGTGAAAAACAGGGCCCAGACACTGCACTGAAGAAAGGTAGGTTAAGGTGTGAAAACAAAAGCACCAATAAGAAAGGAAAAAGCATAGCTCTTAATACACCCTCATCTGGACTTTGTGGCCAGTCCCTGTAGATTCATTTTCAGTCCCCTAGTCAAGGCTAGGGGTGGGCAAAGTTACCCTCACTACTGGTGGAACGATATTGCCTAAATTCGCCTCCAGCTTTGTTCTGTCTGCAGGGACACTTTTTAGCTGTTGTGCCAATTTTCTATGCAGATTTTGCTTCCTGAAATGTGTTTTTTCCCTGAAATATCATGTTTTTGACCGCTAAAACAAAATTTAATGGAAAAAATCAATGTCTTCTGGCAAACCATCTGAAATGGTGTTTTTTTCACAAACTATCTGTTTTCAGTCTGAAACTTCTTGTGGCCACCAAAAAACATTTCCCATAAAAAACCGAATTTCAGGGAGAAAAAGCCTGAAATTGGCAATTTCTCTCTGTGGGCAGAGCAGGCGAAGTGGCAGAATTTGCCCAAAATTCTGCATTTTTTCTGCTGAGCAAATTATCGGCCACTTCAACCACCCCCTAGTCAAGGCCATGATATCTATGGACTTCAAGGGAAAGACACTTGCAGCACACAATCATCACCGTTCTAACACCTTCTCTATTTCCATTGACTTCATTGGGATCACCCACCCAAATATATAGCTCTTGCCGACTGGGAGACTCAACAGGATGAAATGTGTAGACCGAATGGTAGTGGGTAAAAAGGGCCAACGAAGGACGTCTTTCTCTTGTAATGTGAAGTGGAAAAAAACAAAGGTGAAGTAGTTCCTTGGTTTTGTAGACAGTAGGGGAATAGTTCTATTTTGATATTTGTGTTTGTACCATGCTCCGCTGCCATCATTTCCAGGGTCTCTAGGCACTCTGCAAGTCCTGAAAGAGAGGAGGGTGGGTGGGTGGGTTAGTGGGGAGAACGGGGAACATGCAAGCTAACTTTGCTGTTGTGTTGATGGGTGCAGGGGAGTGCTTGAGGGGATGCAACTTCACTTTTCTCTCATTGTGACTGTCAGAGCCTGCTCCCCCCCTCTCTCTCTCTCTTTCTCTCTCTCTATCTGGCTCCCTCTCTCTCTCACAGATAGATACATTTACCCTGTCTGCCACAGAGCTCTGGGAATCGACAAATGTGCAACGGGGGAAGTGTAGAGACTCCACTCATTACCATATGCTAGGGGCTAATGCTGATGGGAGGCAAGATGTTTTGGATAAGAGAAGCAGATCCCTGAGACATGAGGACCCCATGCCCCCATTCAGCTGCCATAGTACATAGGTTGTCAGGCTTGTCCCTGAGTGAAACCTCACTCTAATTTGCTCAGGTACTGCGCTGAGTGTCCAACTCAGACATTTGCCCGCCAGGCGTTTGTAAGGCGATCGGGGCAGGGGCCAGAATCTCTGGCGCTTTCGCCCAGAAATCTATTCCAGTGTCTTCTGCAGTCCTCAAACTCTTCTGACACTGCGCACACAGCCAAAGGACAGAATGAAATGGAATGAAATCCCCTGCCGCGCCATTCCCCTGGTTTTGTAGCTGTTCCATAACTTCAGTTTCAAAATGATGTTGAAATACTGCCAGTGGTTCTTCGTGGTGAAATGAGGAGCAGGACAGATAAAAGGTGGAGACTGGAATACCTTAAAGTGCCCCGTGAAGCTTGGTGTACCATCCGTTAGGCCTAGAGGGGTGCTGTATCTGCAGGAAGATAAGGAGAAGCATGCTGACAGTCAATGGGAGAGGTTTGGGGCAGGGGGATAGGACGGCGATCCAGTAACAATTCAATCTGGAGGAGGCCCTTCAGGGTGTCCAGTATGTGTGATGCAGAGGGATAGCTCTGCTGTCCAAAGCCTAACCCTTTACAGTGCAGTATGTGCAATTTGGGAGGCTTGCTTTGCTGTCGGAAGCCAGACCATGTGTGAGTGAAGCTTGCAGTGTTCTTGCGCCCATTCGCTGTGACAGGAGTTTGTCCTGCTGCACCCGTTCAGTAGGAGGGAAGCCCATGCTATAGCACTGTGTGAGTGAAGCTTCCCCTGCTGTTGCCCTGGCAGGACCGGCCATGTAGTGTGACACTCAGATGTCTGTTAAAGCTGGGACAGTGAAGCAGATTTGTCAGGGCCCTGCACTTTTCTTGGTTCATCCTTGATGCCTCGGAAATATGCTGAGGAGGGTTTTTGTGGAGCTAGACATGTGAACAGCATGTCCCAAATGGCATGACACATGTTGCTTTTCTATATGTACAGAGCTTAAAACGGTTTGTAGGAATCATCAAGAAGGAAAGGACATTCCAATAAAACGCCCTTCCCTGCTCTGAGCCCCAGCCCTGGGGCCCCGGGGGTCGAGCTCTGGAGCAGCTCAGGAGAAGCTGAGCTGAGGTGTGTCTTTGCCTTGCAAGCTCCCAGCCCTGGGCCCAGGCCCCGGCGGGGGAGGGGAGGCTGTCATTTCACAATGCTCTGCCCAGCCTGAGGGTTCCGTTGGCACGGCGACGGCAGCAGGTGAGCCCTGGAGCAGGGGGCATAGAGAGGTCAAGGCAGACAGAGCTGGGAGCCCCAGGAACAGGACCCAGGCCAGTGGAGGTGGCTCAGCTGAGCCCACCTGATCGCTCGAGGCCACTCCTCACAGGGCCTCTGCTGCTGTCAGAAGCCCTGGGGCCCTGCTACTGGCGGAGGAAGCATTCAGGCCTCAAAGGGCACCGGCCTTCTCTGAGGCCTGTGACTGGGCTCAAAAACAGAACATGTGAAAAACAGGGCCCAGACACTGCACTGAAGAAAGGTAGGTTAAGGTGTGAAAACAAAAGCACCAATAAGAAAGGAAAAAGCATAGCTCTTAATACACCCTCATCTGGACTTTGTGGCCAGTCCCTGTAGATTCATTTTCAGTCCCCTAGTCAAGGCTAGGGGTGGGCAAAGTTACCCTCACTACTGGTGGAACGATATTGCCTAAATTCGCCTCCAGCTCTGTTCTGTCTGCAGGGACATTTTTTAGCTGTTGTGCCAGTTTTCTATGCAGATTTTGCTTCCTGAAATGTGTTTTTTCCCTGAAATATCATGTTTTTGACCGCTAAAACAAAATTTAATGGAAAAAATCAATGTCTTCTGGCAAACCATCTGAAATGGTGTTTTTTTCACAAACTATCTGTTTTCAGTCTGAAACTTCTTGTGGCCACCAAAAAACATTTCCCATAAAAAACCGAATTTCAGGGAGAAAAAGCCTGAAATTGGCAATTTCTCTCTGTGGGCAGAGCAGGCGAAGTGGCAGAATTTGCCCAAAATTCTGCATTTTGTCTGCTGAGCAAATTATCGGCCACTTCGACCACCCCCTAGTCAAGGCCATGATATCTATGGACTTCAAGGGAAAGACACTTGCAGCACACAATCATCACCGTTCTAACACCTTCTCTATTTCCATTGACTTCATTGGGATCACCCACCCAAATATATAGCTCTTGCCGACTGGGAGACTCAACAGGATGAAATGTGTAGACCGAATGGTAGTGCGTAAAAAGGGCCAACGAAGGACGTCTTTCTCTTGTAATGTGAAGTGGAAAAAAACAAAGGTGAAGTAGTTCCTTGGTTTTGTAGACAGTAGCGGAATAGTTCCATTTTGATATTTGTGTTTGTACCATGCTCTGCTGCCATCATTTCCAGGGTCTCTAGGCACTCTGCAAGTCCTGAAAGAGAGGAGGGTGGGTGGGTGGGTTAGTGGGGAGAACGGGGAACATGCAAGCTAACTTTGCTGTTGTGTTGATGGGTGCAGGGGAGTGCTTGAGGGGATGCAACTTCACTTTTCTCTCATTGTGACTGTCAGAGCCTGCTCCCCCCCCCTCTCTCTCTCTTTCTCTCTCTCTATCTGGCTCCCTCTCTCTCTCACACATAGATACATTTACCCTGTCTGCCACAGAGCTCTGGGAATCGACAAATGTGCAACGGGGGAAGTGTAGAGACTCCACTCATTACCATATGCTAGGGGCTAAGGCTGATGGGAGACAAGATGTTTTGGATAAGAGAAGCAGATCCCTGAGACATGAGGACCCCATGCCCCCATTCAGCTGCCATAGTACTTAGGTTGGCAGGCTTGTCCATGAGTGAAACCTCACTCTAATTTGCTCAGGTACTGCGCTGAGTGTCCAACTCAGACATTTGCCCGCCAGGGCAAAGCCCGCCAGCCGTTTGTAAGGCGATCGGGGCAGGGGCCAGAATCTCTGGCGCTTTCGCCCAGAAATCTATTCCAGTGTCTTCTGCAGTCCTCAAACTCTTCTGACACTGCGCACACAGCCAAAGGACAGAATGAAATGGAATGAAATCCCCTGCCGCGCCATTCCCCTGGTTTTGTAGCTGTTCCATAACTTCAGTTTCAAAATGATGTTGAAATACTGCCAGTGGTTCTTCGTGGTGAAATGAGGAGCAGGACAGATAAAAGGTGGAGACTGAATACCTTAAAGTGCCCCGTGAAGCTTGGTGTGCCATCCGTTAGGCCTAGAGGGGTGCTGTATCTGCAGGAAGGTAAGGAGAAGCATGCTGACAGTCAATGGGAGAGGTTTGGGGCAGGGGGATAGGACGGCGATCCAGTAACAATTCAATCTGGAGGAGGCCCTTTAGGGTGTCCAGTACGTGTGATGCAGAGGGATAGCTCTGCTGTCCAAAGCCTAACCCTTTACAGTGCAGTATGTGCAATTTGGGAGGCTTGCTTTGCTGTCGGAAGCCAGACCATGTGTGAGTGAAGCTTGCAGTGTTGTTGCGCCCATTCGCTGTGACAGGAGTTTGTCCTGCTGCACCCATTCAGTAGGAGGGAAGCCCATGCTGTAGCACTGTGTGAGTGAAGCTTCCCCTGCTGTTGCCCTGGCAGGACCTGCCATGTAGTGTGACACTCAGATGTCTGTTAAAGCTGGGACAGTGAAGCAGATTTGTCAGGGCCCTGCACTTTTCTTGGTTCATCCTTGATGCCTCGGAAATATGCTGAGGAGGGTTTTTGTGGAGCTAGACATGTGAACAGCATGTCCCAAATGGCATGACACATGTTGCTTTTCTATATGTACAGAGCTTAAAACGGTTTGTAGGAATCATCAAGAAGGAAAGGACATTCCAATAAAACGCCCTTCCCTGCTCTGAGCCCCAGCCCTGGGGCCCTGGGGCCCCGGGACCCCGGGGGGTCGAGCTCTGGAGCAGCTCAGGAGAAGCTGAGCTGAGGTGTGTCTTTGCCTTGCAAGCTCCCAGCCCTGGGCCCAGGCCCCGGCAGGGGAGGGGAGGCTGTCATTTCACAATGCTCTGCCCAGCCTGAGGGTTCCGTTGGCACGGCGACGGCAGCAGGTGAGCCCTGGAGCAGGGGGCATGGAGAGGTCAAGGCAGACAGAGCTGGGAGCCCCAGGAACAGGACCCAGGCCAGTGGAGGTGGCTCAGCTGAGCCCACCCGACCGCTCGAGGCCACTCCTCACAGGGCCCTTGCTGCTGTCAGAAGCCCTGGGGCCCTGCTACTGGCGGAGGAAGCATTCAGGCCTCAAAGGGCACCGGCCTTCTCTGAGGCCTGTGACTGGGCTCAAAAACAGAACATGTGAAAAACAGGGCCCAGACACTGCACTGAAGAAAGGTAGGTTAAGGTGTGAAAACAAAAGCACCAATAAGAAAGGAAAAAGCACAGCTCTTAATACACCCTCATCTGGACTTTGTGGCCAGTCCCTGTAGATTCATTTTCAGTCCCCTAGTCAAGGCTAGGGGTGGGCAAAGTTACCCTCACTACTGGTGGAACGATATTGCCTAAATTCGCCTCCAGCTCTGTTCTGTCTGCAGGGACATTTTTTAGCTGTTGTGCCAATTTTCTATGCAGATTTTGCTTCCTGAAATGTGTTTTTTCCCTGAAATATCATGTTTTTGACCGCTAAAACAAAATTTAATGGAAAAAATCAATGTCTTCTGGCAAACCATCTGAAATGGTGTTTTTTTCACAAACTATCTGTTTTCAGTCTGAAACTTCTTGTGGCCACCAAAAAACATTTCCCATAAAAAACCGAATTTCAGGGAGAAAAAGCCTGAAATTGGCAATTTCTCTCTGTGGGCAGAGCAGGCGAAGTGGCAGAATTTGCCCAAAATTCTGCATTTTTTCTGCTGAGCAAATTATCGGCCACTTCGACCACCCCCTAGTCAAGGCCATGATATCTATGGACTTCAAGGGAAAGACACTTGCAGCACACAATCATCACCGTTCTAACACCTTCTCTATTTCCATTGACTTCATTGGGAACGCCCACCCAAATATATAGCTCTTGCCGACTGGGAGACTCAACAGGATGAAATGTGTAGACCGAATGGTAGTGCGTAAAAAGGGCCAACGAAGGACGTCTTTCTCTTGTAATGTGAAGTGGAAAAAAACAAAGGTGAAGTAGTTACTTGGTTTTGTAGACAGTAGGGGAATAGTTCCATTTTGATATTTGTGTTTGTACCATGCTCTGCTGCCATCATTTCCAGGGTCTCTAGGCACTCTGCAAGTCCTGAAAGAGAGGAGGGTGGGTGGGTGGGTTAGTGGGGAGAACGGGGAACATGCAAGCTAACATTGCTGTTGTGTTGATGGGTGCAGGGGAGTGCTTGAGGGGATGCAACTTCACTTTTCTCTCATTGTGACTGTCAGAGCCTGCTCCCCCCCCTCTCTCTCTCTCTCTCTCTCTCTCTGGCTCCCTCTCTCTCTCACACATAGATACATTTACCCTGTCTGCCACAGAGCTCTGGGAATCGACAAATGTGCAACGGGGGAAGTGTAGAGACTCCACTCATTACCATATGCTAGGGGCTAATGCTGATGGGAGGCAAGATGTTTTGGATAAGAGAAGCAGATCCCTGAGACATGAGGACCCCATGCCCCCATTCAGCTGCCATAGTACATAGGTTGGCAGGCTTGTCCCTGAGTGAAACCTCACTCTAATTTGCTCAGGTACTGCGCTGAGTGTCCAACTCAGACATTTGCCCCCCAGGGCAAAGCCCGCCAGGCGTTTGTAAGGCGATTGGGGCAGGGGCCAGAATCTCTGGCGCTTTCGCCCAGAAATCTATTCCAGTGTCTTCTGCAGTCCTCAAACTCTTCTGACACTGCGCACACAGCCAAAGGACAGAATGAAATGGAATGAGATCCCCTGCCGCGCCATTCCCCTGGTTTTGTAGCTGTTCCATAACTTCAGTTTCAAAATGATGTTGAAATACTGCCAGTGGTTCTTCGTGGTGAAATGAGGAGCAGGACAGATAAAAGGTGGAGACTGAATACCTTAAAGTGCCCCGTGAAGCTTGGTGTGCCATCCGTTAGGCCTAGAGGGGTGCTGTATCTGCAGGAAGGTAAGGAGAAGCATGCTGACAGTCAATGGGAGAGGTTTGGGGCAGGGGGATAGGACGGCGATCCAGTAACAATTCAATCTGGAGGAGGCCCTTCAGGGTGTCCAGTATGTGTGATGCAGAGGGATAGCTCTGCTGTCCAAAGCCTAACCCTTTACAGTGCAGTATGTGCAATTTGGGAGGCTTGCTTTGCTGTCGGAAGCCAGACCATGTGTGAGTGAAGCTTGCAGTGTTGTTGCGCCCATTCGCTGTGACAGGAGTTTGTCCTGCTGCACCCGTTCAGTAGGAGGGAAGCCCATGCTGTAGCACTGTGTGAGTGAAGCTTCCCCTGCTGTTGCCCTGGCAGGACCGGCCATGTAGTGTGACACTCAGATGTCTGTTAAAGCTGGGACAGTGAAGCAGATTTGTCAGGGCCCTGCACTTTTCTTGGTTCATCCTTGATGCCTCGGAAATATGCTGAGGAGGGTTTTTGTGGAGCTAGACATGTGAACAGCATGTCCCAAATGGCATGACACATGTTGCTTTTCTATATGTACAGAGCTTAAAACGGTTTGTAGGAATCATCAAGAAGGAAAGGACATTCCAATAAAACGCCCTTCCCTGCTCTGAGCCCCAGCCCTGGGGCCCCGGGGCCCCGGGGGGTCGAGCTCTGGAGCAGCTCAGGAGAAGCTGAGCTGAGGTGTGTCTTTGCCTTGCAAGCTCCCAGCCCTGGGCCCAGGCCCCGGCGGGGGAGGGGAGGCTGTCATTTCACAATGCTCTGCCCAGCCTGAGGGTTCCGTTGGCACGGCGACGGCAGCAGGTGAGCCCTGGAGCAGGGGGCATGGAGAGGTCAAGGCAGACAGAGCTGGGAGCCCCAGGAACAGGACCCAGGCCAGTGGAGGTGGCTCAGCTGAGCCCACCTGACGGCTCGAGGCCACTCCTCACAGGGCCTCTGCTGCTGTCAGAAGCCCTGGGGCCCTGCTACTGGCGGAGGAAGCATTCAGGCCTCAAAGGGCACCGGCCTTCTCTGAGGCCTGTGACTGGGCTCAAAAACAGAACATGTGAAAAACAGGGCCCAGACACTGCACTGAAGAAAGGTAGGTTAAGGTGTGAAAACAAAAGCACCAATAAGAAAGGAAAAAGCATAGCTCCTAATACACCCTCATCTGGACTTTGTGGCCAGTCCCTGTAGATTCATTTTCAGTCCCCTAGTCAAGGCTAGGGGTGGGCAAAGTTACCCTCACTACTGGTACAATGATATTGCCTAAATTCGCCTCCAGCTCTGTTCTGTCTGCAGGGACATTTTTTAGCTGTTGTGCCAATTTTCTATGCAGATTTTGCTTCCTGAAATGTGTTTTTTCCCTGAAATATCATGTTTTTGACCGCTAAAACAAAATTTAATGGAAAAAATCAATGTCTTCTGGCAAACCATCTGAAATGGTGTTTTTTCCACAAACTATCTGTTTTCAGTCTGAAACTTCTTGTGGCCACCAAAAAACATTTCCCATAAAAAAACGAATTTCAGGGAGAAAAAGCCTGAAATTGGCAATTTCTCTCTGTGGGCAGAGCAGGCGAAGTGGCAGAATTTGCCCAAAATTCTGCATTTTTTCTGCTGAGCAAATTATCGGCCACTTCGACCACCCCCTAGTCAAGGCCATGATAGCTATGGACTTCAAGGGAAAGACACTTGCAGGACACAATCATCACCGTTCTAACACCTTCTCTATTTCCATTGACTTAATTGGGATCACCCACTCAAATATATAGCTCTTGCCGACTGGGAAACTCAACAGGATGAAATGTGTAGACCGAATGGTAGTGCGTAAAAAGGGCCAACGAAGGACGTCTTTCTCTTGTAATGTGAAGTGGAAAAAAACAAAGGTGAAGTAGTTCCTTGGTTTTGTAGACAGTAGGGGAATAGTTCTATTTTGATATTTGTGTTTGTACCATGCTCCGCTGCCATCATTTCCAGGGTCTCTAGGCACTCTGCAAGTCCTGAAAGAGAGGAGGGTGGGTGGGTGGGTTAGTGGGGAGAACGGGGAACATGCAAGCTAACTTTGCTGTTGTGTTGATGGGTGCAGGGGAGTGCTTGAGGGGATGCAACTTCACTTTTCTCTCATTGTGACTGTCAGAGCCTGCTCCCCCCCTCTCTCTCTCTCTTTCTCTCTCTCTATCTGGCTCCCTCTCTCTCTCACACATAGACTCATTTACCCTGTCTGCCACAGAGCTCTGGGAATCGACAAATGTGAAACGGGGGAAGTGTAGAGACTCCACTCATTACCATATGCTAGGGGCTAATGCTGATGGGAGGCAAGATGTTTTGGATAAGAGAAGCAGATCCCTGAGACATGAGGACCCCATGCCCCCATTCAGCTGCCATAGTACATAGGTTGGCAGGCTTGTCCCTGAGTGAAACCTCACTCTAATTTGCTCAGGTACTGCGCTGAGTGTCCAACTCAGACATTTGCCCGCCAGGCGTTTGTAAGGCGATCGGGGCAGGGGCCAGAATCTCTGGCGCTTTGGCCCAGAAATCTATTCCAGTGTCTTCTGCAGTCCTCAAACTCTTCTGACACTGCGCACACAGCCAAAGGACAGAATGAAATGGAATGATATCCCCTGCCGCGCCATTCCCCTGGTTTTGTAGCTGTTCCATAACTTCAGTTTCAAAATGATGTTGAAATACTGCCAGTGGTTCTTCGTGGTGAAATGAGGAGCAGGACAGATAAAAGGTGGACACTGAATACCTTAAAGTGCCCCGTGAAGCTTGGTGTGCCATCCGTTAGGCCTAGAGGGGTGCTGTATCTGCAGGAAGGTAAGGAGAAGCATGCTGACAGTCAATGGGAGAGGTTTGGGGCAGGGGGATAGGACGGCAATCCAGTAACAATTCAATCTGGAGGAGGCCCTTCAGGGTGTCCAGTATGTGTGATGCAGAGGGATAGCTCTGCTGCCAAAGCCTAACCCTTTACAGTGCAGTATGTGCAATTTGGGAGGCTTGCTTTGCTGTCGGAAGCCAGACCATGTGTGAGTGAAGCTTGCAGTGTTGTTGTGCCCATTCTCTGTGACAGGAGTTTGTCCTGCTGCACCCGTTCAGTAGGAGGGAAGCCCATGCTGTAGCACTGTGTGAGTGAAGCTTCCCCTGCTGTTGCCCTGGCAGGACCGGCCATGTAGTGTGACACTCAGATGTCTGTTAAAGCTGGGACAGTGAAGCAGATTTGTCAGGGCCCTGCACTTTTCTTGGTTCATCCTTGATGCCTCGGAAATATGCTGAGGAGGGTTTTTGTGGAGCTAGACATGTGAACAGCATGTCCCAAATGGCATGACACATGTTGCTTTTCTATATGTACAGAGCTTAAAACGGTTTGTAGGAATCATCAAGAAGGAAAGGACATTCCAATAAAACGCCCTTCCCTGCTCTGAGCCCCAGCCCTGGGGCCCCGGGGCCCCGGGGGGTCGAGCTCTGGAGCAGCTCAGGAGAAGCTGAGCTGAGGTGTGTCTTTGCCTTTCAAGCTCCCAGCCCTGGGCCCAGGCCCCGGCGGGGGAGGGGAGGCTGTCATTTCACAATGCTCTGCCAGCCTGAGGGTTCCGTTGGCAGGGCGAAGGCAGCAGGTGAGCCCTGGAGCAGGGGGCATGGAGAGGTCAAGGCAGACAGAGCTGGGAGCCCCAGGAACAGGACCCAGGCCAGTGGAGGTGGCTCAGCTGAGCCCACCTGATCGCTCGAGGCCACTCCTCACAGGGCCTCTGCTGCTGTCAGAAGCCCTGGGGCCCTGCTACTGGCGGAGGAAGCATTCAGGCCTCAAAGGGCACCGGCCTTCTCTGAGGCCTGTGACTGGGCTCAAAAACAGAACATGTGAAAAACAGGGCCCAGACACTGCACTGAAGAAAGGTAGGTTAACGTGTGAAAACAAAAGCACCAATAAGAAAGGAAAAAGCATAGCTCTTAATACACCCTCATCTGGACTTTGTGGCCAGTCCCTGTAGATTCATTTTCAGTCCCCTAGTCAAGGCTAGGGGTGGGCAAAGTTACCCTCACTACTGGTGGAACGATATTGCCTAAATTTGCCTCCAGCTCTGTTCTGTCTGCAGGGACATTTTTTAGCTGTTGTGCCAATTTTCTATGCAGATTTTGCTTCCTGAAATGTGTTTTTTCCCTGAAATATCATGTTTTTGACCGCTAAAACAAAATTTTATGGAAAAAATCAATGTCTTCTGGCAAACCATCTGAAATGGTGTTTTTTTCACAAACTATCTGTTTTCAGTCTGAAACTTCTTGTGGCCACCAAAAAACATTTCCCATAAAAAACCGAATTTCAGGGAGAAAAAGCCTGGAATTGGCAATTTCTCTCTGTGGGCAGAGCAGGCGAAGTGGCAGAATTTGCCCAAAATTCTGCATTTTTTCTGCGGAGCAAATTATCGGCCACTTCGACCACCCCCTAGTCAAGGCCATGATATCTATGGACTTCAAGGGAAAGACACTTGCAGCACACAATCATCACCGTTCTAACACCTTCTCTATTTCCATTGACTTCATTGGGATCACCCACCCAAATATATAGCTCTTGCCGACTGGGAGACTCAACAGGATGAAATGTGTAGACCGAATGGTAGTGCGTAAAAAGGGCCAACGAAGGACGTCTTTCTCTTGTAATGTGAAGTGGAAAAAAACAAAGGTGAAGTAGTTCCTTGGTTTTGTAGACAGTAGGGGAATAGTTCCATTTTGATATTTGTGTTTGTACCATGCTCCGCTGCCATCATTTCCAGGGTCTCTAGGCACTCTGCAAGTCCTGAAAGAGAGGAGGGTGGGTGGGTGGGTTAGTGGGGAGAACGGGGAACATGCAAGCTAACTTTGCTG
Organism: Ambystoma mexicanum; assembly: GCF_040938575.1. Lineage (NCBI taxonomy): Eukaryota > Metazoa > Chordata > Amphibia > Caudata > Ambystomatidae > Ambystoma > Ambystoma mexicanum. The sequence goes on from NC_090941.1 coordinate 1,086,775,595, forward strand.
TTGTGTTGATGGGTGCAGGGGAGTGCTTGAGGGGATGCAACTTCACTTTTCTCTCATTGTGACTGTCAGAGCCTGCTCCCCCCCCTCTCTCTCTCTCTTTCTCTCTCTCTATCTGGCTCCCTCTCTCTCTCACACATAGATACATTTACCCTGTCTGCCACAGAGCTCTGGGAATCGACAAATGTGCAACGGGGGAAGTGTAGAGACTCCACTCATTACCATATGCTAGGGGCTAATGCTGATGGGAGGCAAGATGTTTTGGATAGGAGAAGCAGATCCCTGAGACATGAGGACCCCATGCCCCCATTCAGCTGCCATAGTACATAGGTTGTCAGGCTTGTCCCTGAGTGAAACCTCACTCTAATTTGCTCAGGTACTGCGCTGAGTGTCCAACTCAGACATTTGCCCGCCAGGGCAAAGCCCGCCAGGCGTTTGTAAGGCGATCGGGGCAGGGGCCAGAATCTCTGGCGCTTTCGCCCAGAAATCTATTCCAGTGTCTTCTGCAGTCCTCAAACTCTTCTGACACTGCGCACACAGCCAAAGGACAGAATGAAATGGAATGAAATCCCCTGCCGCGCCATTCCCCTGGTTTTGTAGCTGTTCCATAACTTCAGTTTCAAAATGATGTTGAAATACTGCCAGTGGTTCTTCGTGGTGAAATGAGGAGCAGGACAGATAAAAGGTGGAGACTGAATACCTTAAAGTGCCCCGTGAAGCTTGGTGTGCCATCCGTTAGGCCTAGAGGGGTGCTGTATCTGCAGGAAGGTAAGGAGAAGCATGCTGACAGTCAATGGGAGAGGTTTGGGGCAGGGGGATAGGACGGCGATCCAGTAACAATTCAATCTGGAGGAGGCCCTTCAGGGTGTCCAGCATGTGTGATGCAGAGGGATAGCTGTGCTGTCCAAAGCCTAACCCTTTACAGTGCAGTATGTGCAATTTGGGAGGCTTGCTTTGCTGTCGGAAGCCAGACCATGTGTGAGTGAAGCTTGCAGTGTTGTTGCGCCCATTCGCTGTGACAGGAGTTTGTCCTGCTGCACCCGTTCAGTAGGAGGGAAGCCCATGCTGTAGCACTGTGTGAGTGAAGCTTCCCCTGCTGTTGCCCTGGCAGGACCGGCCATGTAGTGTGACACTCAGATGTCTGTTAAAGCTGGGACAGTGAAGCAGATTTGTCAGGGCCCTGCACTTTTCTTGGTTCATCCTTGATGCCTCGGAAATATGCTGAGGAGGGTTTTTGTGGAGCTAGACATGTGAACAGCATGTCCCAAATGGCATGACACATGTTGCTTTTCTATATGTACAGAGCTTAAAACGGTTTGTAGGAATCATCAAGAAGGAAAGGACATTCCAATAAAACGCCCTTCCCTGCTCTGAGCCCCAGCCCTGGGGCCCTGGGGCCCCGGGGCCCCGGGGGGTCGAGCTCTGGAGCAGCTCAGGAGAAGCTGAGCTGAGGTGTGTCTTTGCCTTGCAAGCTCCCAGCCCTGGGCCCAGGCCCCGGCGGGGGAGGGGAGGCTGTCATTTCACAATGCTCTGCCCAGCCTGAGGGTTCCGTTGGCACGGCGACGGCAGCAGGTGAGCCCTGGAGCAGGGGGCATGGAGAGGTCAAGGCAGACAGAGCTGGGAGCCCCAGGAACAGGACCCAGGCCAGTGGAGGTGGCTCAGCTGAGCCCACCTGATCGCTCGAGGCCACTCCTCACAGGGCCTCTGCTGCTGTCAGAAGCCCTGGGGCCCTGCTACTGGCGGAGGAAGCATTCAGGCCTCAAAGGGCACCGGCCTTCTCTGAGGCCTGTGACTGGGCTCAAAAACAGAACATGTGAAAAACAGGGCCCAGACACTGCACTGAAGAAAGGTAGGTTAAGGTGTGAAAACAAAAGCACCAATAAGAAAGGAAAAAGCATAGCTCTTAATACACCCTCATCTGGACTTTGTGGCCAGTCCCTGTAGATTCATTTTCAGTCCCCTAGTCAAGGCTAGGGGTGGGCAAAGTTACCCTCACTACTGGTGGAACGATATTGCCTAAATTCGCCTCCAGCTCTGTTCTGTCTGCAGGGACATTTTTTAGCTGTTGTGCCAATTTTCTATGCAGATTTTGCTTCCTGAAATGTGTTTTTTCCCTGAAATATCATGTTTTTGACCGCTAAAACAAAATTTAATGGAAAAAATCAATGTCTTCTGGCAAACCATCTGAAATGGTGTTTTTTTCACAAACTATCTGTTTTCAGTCTGAAACTTCTTGTGGCCACCAAAAAACATTTCCCATAAAAAACCGAATTTCAGGGAGAAAAAGCCTGAAATTGGCAATTTCTCTCCGTGGGCAGAGCAGGCGAAGTGGCAGAATTTGCCCAAAATTCTGCATTTTTTCTGCTGAGCAAATTATCGGCCACTTCGACCACCCCCTAGTCAAGGCCATGATATCTATGGACTTCAAGGGAAAGACACTTGCAGCACACAATCATCACCGTTCTAACACCTTCTCTATTTCCATTGACTTCATTGGGATCACCCACCCAAATATATAGCTCTTGCCGACTGGGAGACTCAACAGGATGAAATGTGTAGACCGAATGGTAGTGCGTAAAAAGGGCCAACGAAGGACGTCTTTCTCTTGTAATGTGAAGTGGAAAAAAACAAAGGTGAAGTAGTTCCTTGGTTTTTTTTTTTTTTTTTTTTTTTTTTATTTGTGTCTGTTCATTTAGAACTTTACAAAAGACGAGAAGTTTTTCTAGCGCTGAGAGACGAAAAACAAAGACCCGTGGCTGCACAAGGGTGGGACCGTCAGCCCTCAAATCTCTGCAGAGTGTGTTGCAGTATTTTGATTGATGCTAATAACCAGGAGATTCGATCCCCTCCTATCAGTCTGTTCCAGCAGGTGTCTTCATCCCACCCATATTCCTCTGAGCTAAAGTGCTTTATGTAGGCCGATCTCAGGACTAGAGTTGCTGGACATGAGAGCAGTAGGTGCCTGATGGATTCTGTTTTGGTGTTGCACAGACGACATATGTTGGAGTCCGACAGGCCTCGGATGTTTAGAATCTCATTTGTTTTCAGTAGGTTCAGCCTGATTCTCAGCATGTAGTTTCTTGCCCTCCTATTTGGAAATTTTTGGAGGTAATGCATCGGCTCATTTAGTTTAGAAAATGACGGGGGTAGATGGAGAAGAAGTTTGTTTTTGGTGGCTAGGTCTTGGGTCTGGATCCAGTCTAGTTCTTTCAGTTTCTTGTAAACTCTCAGCGGATTTGTGATGAGGTCAGCTTCCGAACACGTCACTGAATCTAGGAGGGACGTATTTTTGTCTTTCCATGTTTTTAGCATTTTGACTTTGCCACTTTGTAGTTCTTTATTCAACAGGCCGAAGATTTGGTCACTGTTGGCCATGATACATTTCCTGAATAGCCTGAGTGAGTTGAGGTTGACTGTTGCTGTGAGTGACAATAAACCTAGCTCCCGACGAATTGCAGCAATGGATGTGGAATTTGGTAGTCCCAAGACTGTTTTCCAGAACCTGCTCTCTAGTTTTTGCCAGGTTCTTTCTGGGATTGTTGGCATAGCCTCGGCTCCGTAGGTGATTGAAAGAACGACTTTTTTCTTGTAGAAGTCTATTGCCGGGATGCACGAAAATTTACCAAATTTTAAGTCAATCGCCTTGGTTTGAGAAGCTAGTTTCATTAGCTTTGTTTCCAGGGCGATTTGCATTGATGATTCGTTTTTTGAGGAGTCGATCTGGACGCCTAGATATTTGTAGTCAGAGACCCTCTCAATCTCTTTTCCCTCAAGGCGCCATTTAAATTTTTCAGAGGATTTGTTTTTCTTCTTTCCTCTTTCCAATATCATTATTTTTGTTTTTTCTTGGTTTATTTTTAAGTTGTTTTCAGCTGTGTAGCTCAGGAGGTTAGATAATTGTCTTTGGAGACCAATCTGGGTCTGATCCAGGAGAATTAGGTCGTCTGCATACAACAGGTGGCTTATTTTCGAAGATGCAAGAGCTGGTGGGAAGGTGTGTTCCATATCTACTGATTCCCCATAATCGCCGATGTATGCAAGAAACAGTGCAGGAGCTAGCGGGCATCCCTGTTTTACCCCTCTCCCGATCTGAATTTCGTCGGATAGAGCTCCTCTTTGGGAGAGTCGAACCCTGAGGGAAGTGTCCGTGTGGAGAGCTTTGATTGGTTGTAATATTTCTTGTGGGCAACTCCAGCTCTCCAGTTTTTTCCATAGACGTTGTCTGTCTACAAGGTCAAAAGCCTGTGAGAGATCGATAAAGGCGATGAAGATTCGAGATTTTTTTTCCCAAGCTTTGCTTTTTAGAGTGCTGATCGCCATGATGTTTGCCGTCGTGCCCATGTTTTTCTTGAAGCCCGATTGGTATTTGTCGTTGCATGGTGCAGATTCAGCCCACGACTGAAATCGGTTCAGGAGTAAGCTTCCGAAGACTTTGCCTATGCAATCCAGCAGGGCAATTGGGCGATAATTTCGGGGCTCGGTGATGTCCCCGTTTTTGTAAATGGGGACTATAATAGCTGTTGTCCAGGACGGCGGCAGGGATTTCTGCTCGGAGCATTTCTGAAAGATGGCGGCTAGCAGTGTTGCCCATTCCTGACGATTGTTTTTCAGGTCGATGTTTGAGATCCCGTCCGGGCCCGCTGCTCTGGAGGTCTTCAGTTTTTTAATGTGGTTGCAGATTTCTTGTCGGTCGTCCAGTTGGACCCAGGGTGACAACTGGCCTGTGGTGTCCCGGCACGTGGGATGCGCGGGGGCTTGGAAGACCGAAGAGAAGTGCGCGATCCATTTGTGCTCTGGTATGGCATTGATTGTGGAGTTGTTTATTGAAGGCGCCGTAGATTTCAGCAATGACCAGAATTCTTTAGCTTTGTTGCCATTGATGGCTTTTAGCATGATTTCGGCATCTTGTTGGTATAGTCGGTGACGGTGTTCTTTCACCCATGATTTGTAGGTTGCGATTGCCGATTTTAGTTTTTCTTTGTTTGACGGGTCGTTACCAAGCTGCCTTTTGAGTTTTCGGAGCTCCCTTCGTTTTGTCACCAGAGTGGAATCGTAGGCATGCTTTGTGCATGCAGCGCCTGGGGCTTTCTGTTTTTCGTTCATCCTATGTTTTAACAGCAGAGGTACATAGTCGAGATTCTTTACGCCCTTTAGTCTTTCTTCCCCGGTGTAGCTTGCCAACAGGGTTTTGACCGCTCGGGTTGTCAAGTTTAGGCGGTTTCCGCGGGCGTTTGATTCTACTTCCATGGAGTAGGGTTCAGGCGCTTTGTGATGGTTTGCCAGGGACATCATCAGCTGGTTGTGATCGCTGGCTGTGGTCTGTCGGACTTCAAAGTTTTGTACTTTGCTCAGAAGTGTTCTGGATACGTAGATGTAGTCTATGGTCGCTTTTAGAGAGCCTTGTTCCCAGGTCGGTAGACGGTTTTCATATGGGAAGACGAAGTTCAGGTTTTCAAATTTTCTGGAGGACATCAGGGAGGACCATAGGTGACCTCTTTTCACTGCTGTTGTAGTATGCGAGGATGCGTCCAGTGTTCGCACTTCCTTGGAGCATTTGGCGTTCAAGTCCCCACAAATGATGATTGAAGAGACCTGTCGTATAGCTTGGATTTCGTCGACCAGGTTTTCCATCATTAAAAGGTAGGCCTGGTGATTGATTGCCGCTGTGTTCCAGTAGGTGTTAATCACCACTATTTGTGATGAACTGGAGGAGGGATTTTCGGCCCATTCGAGGAGTACAGCTAGTATTGAGAGGTTTGCTTTGAGGGTAGACTTGAGGGTCAGCCCGATTCCCTGTCGGCAGGCCAAAAGAAGACCTGATGTTGGTCGACCTAGGGCTCCTCTGTTGGCTGGGGCCAAGATTATATCGTAACCATCCATGGCTGGCTTTTGTCTGAGCCAAGTCTCTTGGAGGCAAATAATGTCGAATGAGGCTAAGTTTGCGTCTCCCGTTGTGGTGAGATGTGTGTGTCCTCTCGTGTTCCATGAGCAGAGGTGTAGTGAAGAGATGAGGCGGTCGACATTCCGTTTTCCCATGAGTTCGGCAGGCCGACCTGCGAATTGCTATTTCGTCCCATGGGATAGTGCCTTCGGGAGCCAGGCCCATAGCCCCTGTAGTTTCGTGGCTGTTTTTAAGAGAGGAGAGGATCTATCTGTTTTGGCTCCGATGTTCATCCTGTTTCTTTTCGCCATAGACTCGGTATTAGTCAAATTGAGTCGGTCTACTTTTGGTTGTTGATGCTTCGGGAACGTCGCTTCTGTGAGCTTTTTCGGCTTGTCGCTCCTGAGGGTGGCATGTTTAATTTCTCGGTGGCTCTCGTGTGTCTTTGAGGATGCGCCTTCTACTGTTCGGGTGAGTTCTGGAAGTATTCGTGGCTCCGCTTTGTGCTCTTTCCCAGAGGTTTTGTCCTTTCGGCCCGTTTTGCTTTTTAGATTTGTTTTCTCCCCCCTTTGTGAATTCTGAGGGTCTCTTTGCACTATATAACCTAGCTCAGCCAGATCGTTTGTGGCATCCGCGATTTGCCTCTTTATGGACTTTGAGACTGGGAAGATATAGGCTTTCGCTCTTTCATTAGAGTGGTATGGGTCGATAATTTTTAGATCAGAGGACTTTATCTTCCGGAGAGTTGGAATCATACTGAATAGCGTGAGAATCCCTCTTCTATTCAGTATGATGTCGTCGTCGTTTTCCGCGTGTTGCTCGAGCTTGATCGGCCCTTCCCTCGCGGAATCGTGTCTTTTCCGATGTTGTTCAGTCCTTGAAATGAAGTGAGTTCGCAGGTGTTGCCCCCTTTTTTCGGTTTTTCTTGGCTCCAGGTATGTGTCTTCTTTGTACTTTTGCTGGGAGTCCTTGGTGCGTCGCGTTCGCTGGGGGCTGTGTTGGACGCTAGAAGCTGACTTTTTGCAAGTTTGCCCTTCGAGTACTGGTGGATAGGTGAATGACACTACTCTGGAGCTCATGGGGCTGCGAGTGGTAGCGGATTTCCGACAATGGAGGATTTTCCTACGTTCTTCCAAAGTGGTGAAGTTGTATGGTGAGTCCTCTTCTGACGATTCCTTTAGGTTTTCTTTTTTTGCATTTTGATCCACTTTAGGTGAAGGAGTCTGCAGATTTAGTGGCTGAGTAGTTTTCTCGTTTTTGTCAGGTGGTGAATTTTCGGTGTCTTCAAGGTGTTGAGAGATATTCAACAGGACCTCGTCTACTAGGAAGTCCTCTGGTGTTCTAGGGGAAGCGTTTGATGTTTGTTGGTTTGCGGCCAGACTCCGAGCCAGAGGTCTTTCTTTCTCTTTCTTTTTTGTTGGCCGTGAACTTTGTAGCTTTGCTGAGTTTGGATGTTGACTTTCAGGTTTTCCCCCCGGGGGTTGTTTTTCTGATCTCTTGCTAGAAAACAAGGGAAACGAGGGTTCTATCGCCCTCACTGCATGCTTTGATGTAAGCGAAGCGTTGGCTATTTCATCTGTGATAATAATCACGTCTTGTGGGTCTGAAGTTGGTAAGCCAAGGTCCGATAGCTTGTTGGGGACTATGCTGGAGGGTGAAATTGATTGTTGTATTGGGGAGCTTTGGCCTCCCTGTTTATTCCCTGCGGAGGATGAAGTGGAAAGGTTTGCCGACTCTTTTTGGCCTTTTTCCATGACCCGCTTTAGGGTTTTGAATTTGTCATCTAGGGCTGTGATGTATCCCTCCAGAAACGTTAGTTTCGTGAGCATTGTAGCTTGAATCGATGTGTTGTCTTTCAGGTTTTCCTTGATGCCTTCATATAGTTTGGTGAACGGGTTCATTGCAATGGTGACTGCTGACATTATTGAAAGGAGGTCTTTCTTGTGTTGCGTTGCCGGCTCCATTGGCGAACCCTGGGGTTGAAGGCGCTGTTTAGGAGCTGGCGAAAATGAGTTAGACTCGTTTAAAATCCGTCTAACTACAGGCGACGGAGGTAGCTCCAGTGGGCCACCACTGAGTCGTCCTGGTAGATGTAATTTTGGTGGTGGGGCGACTGAAGCCTCGTCCTGCCGTATGCCGAACGGCCGTTCCTTATTTTGTCTGGGCACGTCTGCCTTATTTGAGGAAGATTCAGACTTATGATTGGTTTGCGGGGTGGTTGGTTTCTGTGTTTCAGTAGTTTGAACTTGAGTTGACTGTGGCCCTGTCTGCTCTGGAGGTTCAGAGGAAGTGTTTGGGTTCAGTAGGGTTGGTTGTAGGGAGTCTTTACTGCCTGATTGTGAGGTTTTGATGTTGACCATAGCCGAGTTTTTCCTGGGTGATGCTGTTTGCTTCGTGCCGACGAGTTTTTCTATGGGTACGATAGCTTGATTGGATTCTACAATTTGTTTCGGCGTATTTTCCCTGTTTGATGTGATTTGGGACCCCGGTGCTCGAGATGGAGTTGGGTCGGTTTGCTTTACTGATTTTCCCTGTGGGACCTGTTTCAGAGGCGAGGCAAATTGTATGTCGTTTGCCGAGATTTCATGTTGGACACATGGATTTGACGGTGGGATTATTTTCCTCACTTTATCTGGGGGTTGGCACGTTTTTATTGCCTCCAGTATTTCCTCATCGGTGAGGTCAGCTTGCCTGGAGTGAGGCTCTGGCGCGAAAGCATGGAAAAAATCGGTTACAAGGGTGGCGACCGATGTTTTTGTTGATTTCGAGCCCTTGGGTTTTTTTTTTCTTTCTTGAACACTTTTTTGTTTTTTTAACATCTGTGGCCTGGTTGCGCTTTTTTGTGTTTTATTTGTAGATTTTGGAAGAGCTTTCTTCCAGTTGGGTCTTGAGGATTCTGCGTCAGGGGACTCCGCCTCTTTCCTGGTGCGTTTTTTTTTGTTATTCGACGCTGCCATAGACGATGGCAGTGTTGGCGTGGACTTTTCCAGGCCAAAGGCCTGGTCTTCGTTTCCTGTAGTCCCTGAAGCTCTGTGCTCGTCTGTTAAGTGACGAGGAGAAAGTGTTGTTGGCTTGCTGGAGTGCACTTGAGCTTCGGTTTGAAGTAGCGCGTTTGTATCTTGGTTTTCCTTGAACGGATCAGCGTTTCTTTCGAGGCCTTTATGCTCTACTGGAAGGTCTATTGGGCCATTTTGTGGCTGACGAGTTGGCTGCGGGTCTTCCTCAGTGGGGGGTGTGGTCTTGGGGCCGTCAAGCCCTTCCCATTGTTTACCGCGTCCTACCGGGGGATGAGCGATGGAACCTGGCTCCTCCCTCGGAAAGGCCCGCGGATGCGCAGCCTCTTTCTGGGCCATTTCCGGAAGGGTCGGTGTCGAGGGAGCAGGGCTTCGTTCTCCCTCCAGGCTGACTCGCGGCGTCTGATCCGTGCTGTCCGCTAGTGCGTGCCTCTCCCCCCGCTCACGGTCCTCGATCCTCCCTCCGGAGGCCATCGGGTCTCGGAGCTGTGGGGGTGGGGGCCGCAGGCGAAGGTGCGCTGGTCGGGTGCTGGTGGAGGCCATGGCCAGAGCAGGGAATCGTTGGCGCGGGCGCCGAAGCGCCGGTGAGACGCCTTCAAAGACCGGACTCGATGGGTCCGGCGCTGGAGACACGGTCTCAGGTGTCTGCTGAAGTTGGTCCTCTGCTTCCTCTGGGTTTGCTTTTTGACATGTTATTACAGGTTTTGGTATGGTTGGTCCAGGTTTTTCAAGATGGTCCTGTTTCAGACGGGCATTTGCCGTTGTTGCTGTTGAAGTTTTTAAGTCTTTGTGACGTGGCCCCAGCGGGTGGTGAGGTTGTCCACTGCGATATTGGAGGCTTTTTTCAACGGCGGGGCGTGGGCATGCGCTTCGGAGCTGGCGACCCTCCTGTGAATCTTGTGAATCCATGGGATCGCGGTCCGTGGCTGTGTCTATGTCAGTGGAGGTGAGGTCTGCTGATAGTGCAGCCATTTCTGTTGTTTCAGACGTACACAGACTGCCACAGACTGCAACTCTGCAGCCAACTCCGCGGCCGCTCCGCGGCTGGATGGGGGTTTTATGGTTCCTCCCACGTGCAAAGGTAGACACAGTAGAGAGACTCCTGTCTCTGACGAAAGGGATGGAGTGACTGCCACAGACTGCAACTCTGCAGCCAACTCCGCGGCCGCTCCGCGGCTGGATGGGGGTTTTATGGTTCCTCCCACGTGCAAAGGTAGACACAGTAGAGAGACTCCTGTCTCTGACGAAAGGGATGGAGTTCCTTGGTTTTGTAGACAGTAGGGGAATAGTTCCATTTTGATATTTGTGTTTGTACCATGCTCCGCTGCCATCATTTCCAGGGTCTCTAGGCACTCTGCAAGTCCTGAAAGAGAGGAGGGTGGGTGGGTGGGTTAGTGGGGAGAACGGGGAACATGCAAGCTAACTTTGCTGTTGTGTTGATGGGTGCAGGGGAGTGCTTGAGGGGATGCAACTTCACTTTTCTCTCATTGTGACTGTCAGAGCCTGCTCCCCCCCCTCTCTCTCTCTCTTTCTCTCTCTCTATCTGGCTCCCTCTCTCTCTCACACATAGATACATTTACCCTGTCTGCCACAGAGCTCTGGGAATCGACAAATGTGCAACGGGGGAAGTGTAGAGACTCCACTCATTACCATATGCTAGGGGCTAATGCTGATGGGAGGCAAGATGTTTTGGATAAGAGAAGCAGATCCCTGAGACATGAGGACCCCATGCCCCCATTCAGCTGCCATAGTACATAGGTTGGCAGGCTTGTCCCTGAGTGAAACCTCACTCTAATTTGCTCAGGTACTGTGCTGAGTGTCCAACTCAGACATTTGTCTGCCAGGGCAAAGCCCGCCAGGCGTTTGTAAGGCGATCGGGGCAGGGGCCAGAATCTCTGGCGCTTTCGCCCAGAAATCTATTCCAGTGTCTTCTGCAGTCCTCAAACTCTTCTGACACTGCGCACACAGCCAAAGGACAGAATGAAATGGAATGAAATCCCCTGCCGCGCCATTCCCCTGGTTTTGTAGCTGTTCCATAACTTCAGTTTCAAAATGATGTTGAAATACTGCCAGTGGTTCTTCGTGGTGAAATGAGGAGCAGGACAGATAAAAGGTGGAGACTGAATACCTTAAAGTGCCCTGTGAAGCTTGGTGTGCCATCCGTTAGGCCTAGAGGGGTGCTGTATCTGCAGGAAGGTAAGGAGAAGCATGCTGACAGTCAATGGGAGAGGTTTGGGGCAGGGGGATAGGACGGCGATCCAGTAACAATTCAATCTGGAGGAGGCCCTTCAGGGTGTCCAGTATGTGTGATGCAGAGGGATAGCTCTGCTGTCCAAAGCCTAACCCTTTACAGTGCAGTATGTGCAATTTGGGAGGCTTGCTTTGCTGTCGGAAGCCAGACCATGTGTGAGTGAAGCTTGCAGTGTTGTTGCGCCCATTCGCTGTGACAGGAGTTTGTCCTGCTGCACCCGTTCAGTAGGAGGGAAGCCCATGCTGTAGCACTGTGTGAGTGAAGCTTCCCCTGCTGTTGCCCTGGCAGGACCGGCCATGTAGTGTGACACTCAGATGTCTGTTAAAGCTGGGACAGTGAAGCAGATTTGTCAGGGCCCTGCACTTTTCTTGGTTCATCCTTGATGCCTCGGAAATATGCTGAGGAGGGTTTTTGTGGAGCTAGACATGTGAACAGCATGTCCCAAATGGCATGACACATGTTGCTTTTCTATATGTACAGAGCTTAAAACGGTTTGTAGGAATCATCAAGAAGGAAAGGACATTCCAATAAAACGCCCTTCCCTGCTCTGAGCCCCAGCCCTGGGGCCCCGGGGGGTCGAGCTCTGGAGCAGCTCAGGAGAAGCTGAGCTGAGGTGTGTCTTTGCCTTGCAAGCTCCCAGCCCTGGGCCCAGGCCCCAGCGGCGGGGGAGGGGAGGCTGTCATTTCACAATGCTCTGCCCAGCCTGAGGGTTCCTTTGGCACGGCGACGGCATCAGGTGAGCCCTGGAGCAGGGGGCATGGAGAGGTCAAGGCAGACAGAGCTGGGAGCCCCAGGAACAGGACCCAGGCCAGTGGAGGTGGCTCAGCTGAGCCCACCTGATCGCTCGAGGCCACTCCTCACAGGGCCTCTGCTGCTGTCAGAAGCCCTGGGGCCCTGCTACTGGCGGAGGAAGCATTCAGGCCTCAAAGGGCACCGGCCTTCTCTGAAGCCTGTGACTGGGCTCAAAAACAGAACATGTGAAAAACAGGGCCCAGACACTGCACTGAAGAAAGGTAGGTTAAGGTGTGAAAACAAAAGCACCAATAAGAAAGGAAAAAGCATAGCTCTTAATACACCCTCATCTGGACTTTGTGGCCAGTCCCTGTAGATTCATTTTCAGTCCCCTAGTCAAGGCTAGGGGTGGGCAAAGTTACCCTCACTACTGGTGGAACGATATTGCCTAAATTCGCCTCCAGCTCTGTTCTGTCTGCAGGGACATTTTTTAGCTGTTGTGCCAATTTTCTATGCAGATTTTGCTTCCTGAAATGTGTTTTTTCCCTGAAATATCATGTTTTTGACCGCTAAAACAAAATTTAATGGAAAAAATCAATGTCTTCTGGCAAACCATCTGAAATGGTGTTTTTTTCACAAACTATCTGTTTTCAGTCTGAAACTTCTTGTGGCCACCAAAAAACATTTCCCATAAAAAACCGAATTTCAGGGAGAAAAAGCCTGAAATTGGCAATTTCTCTCTGTGGGCAGAGCAGGCGAAGTGGCAGAATTTGCCCAAAATTCTGCATTTTTTCTGCTGAGCAAATTATCGGCCACTTCAACCACCCCCTAGTAAAGGCCATGATATCTATGGACTTCAAGGGAAAGACACTTGCAGCACACAATCATCACCGTTCTAACACCTTCTCTATTTCCATTGACTTCATTGGGATCACCCACCCAAATATATAGCTCTTGCCGACTGGGAGACTCAACAGGATGAAATGTGTAGACCGAATGGTAGTGGGTAAAAAGGGCCAACGAAGGACGTCTTTCTCTTGTAATGTGAAGTGGAAAAAAACAAAGGTGAAGTAGTTCCTTGGTTTTGTAGACAGTAGGGGAATAGTTCTATTTTGATATTTGTGTTTGTACCATGCTCCGCTGCCATCATTTCCAGGGTCTCTAGGCACTCTGCAAGTCCTGAAAGAGAGGAGGGTGGGTGGGTGGGTTAGTGGGGAGAACGGGGAACATGCAAGCTAACTTTGCTGTTGTGTTGATGGGTGCAGGGGAGTGCTTGAGGGGATGCAACTTCACTTTTCTCTCATTGTGACTGTCAGAGCCTGCTCCCCCCCTCTCTCTCTCTCTTTCTCTCTCTCTATCTGGCTCCCTCTCTCTCTCACAGATAGATACATTTACCCTGTCTGCCACAGAGCTCTGGGAATCGACAAATGTGCAACGGGGGAAGTGTAGAGACTCCACTCATTACCATATGCTAGGGGCTAATGCTGATGGGAGGCAAGATGTTTTGTATAAGAGAAGCAGATCCCTGAGACATGAGGACCCCATGCCCCCATTCAGCTGCCATAGTACATAGGTTGTCAGGCTTGTCCCTGAGTGAAACCTCACTCTAATTTGCTCAGGTACTGCGCTGAGTGTCCAACTCAGACATTTGCCCGCCAGGCGTTTGTAAGGCGATCGGGGCAGGGGCCAGAATCTCTGGCGCTTTCGCCCAGAAATCTATTCCAGTGTCTTCTGCAGTCCTCAAACTCTTCTGACACTGCGCACACAGCCAAAGGACAGAATGAAATGGAATGAAATCCCCTGCCGCGCCATTCCCCTGGTTTTGTAGCTGTTCCATAACTTCAGTTTCAAAATGATGTTGAAATACTGCCAGTGGTTCTTCGTGGTGAAATGAGGAGCAGGACAGATAAAAGGTGGAGACTGAATACCTTAAAGTGCCCTGTGAAGCTTGGTGTGCCATCCGTTAGGCCTAGAGGGGTGCTGTATCTGCAGGAAGGTAAGGAGAAGCATGCTGACAGTCAATGGGAGAGGTTTGGGGCAGGGGGATAGGACGGCGATCCAGTAACAATTCAATCTGGAGGAGGCCCTTCAGGGTGTCCAGTATGTGTGATGCAGAGGGATAGCTCTGCTGTCCAAAGCCTAACCCTTTACAGTGCAGTATGTGCAATTTGGGAGGCTTGCTTTGCTGTCGGAAGCCAGACCATGTGTGAGTGAAGCTTGCAGTGTTGTTGCGCCCATTCGCTGTGACAGGAGTTTGTCCTGCTGCACCCGTTCAGTAGGAGGGAAGCCCATGCTGTAGCACTGTGTGAGTGAAGCTTCCCCTGCTGTTGCCCTGGCAGGACCGGCCATGTAGTGTGACACTCAGATGTCTGTTAAAGCTGGGACAGTGAAGCAGATTTGTCAGGGCCCTGCACTTTTCTTGGTTCATCCTTGATGCCTCGGAAATATGCTGAGGAGGGTTTTTGTGGAGCTAGACATGTGAACAGCATGTCCCAAATGGCATGACACATGTTGCTTTTCTATATGTACAGAGCTTAAAACGGTTTGTAGGAATCATCAAGAAGGAAAGGACATTCCAATAAAACGCCCTTCCCTGCTCTGAGCCCCAGCCCTGGGGCCCCGGGGGGTCGAGCTCTGGAGCAGCTCAGGAGAAGCTGAGCTGAGGTGTGTCTTTGCCTTGCAAGCTCCCAGCCCTGGGCCCAGGCCCCAGCGGCGGGGGAGGGGAGGCTGTCATTTCACAATGCTCTGCCCAGCCTGAGGGTTCCTTTGGCACGGCGACGGCATCAGGTGAGCCCTGGAGCAGGGGGCATGGAGAGGTCAAGGCAGACAGAGCTGGGAGCCCCAGGAACAGGACCCAGGCCAGTGGAGGTGGCTCAGCTGAGCCCACCTGATCGCTCGAGGCCACTCCTCACAGGGCCTCTGCTGCTGTCAGAAGCCCTGGGGCCCTGCTACTGGCGGAGGAAGCATTCAGGCCTCAAAGGGCACCGGCCTTCTCTGAAGCCTGTGACTGGGCTCAAAAACAGAACATGTGAAAAACAGGGCCCAGACACTGCACTGAAGAAAGGTAGGTTAAGGTGTGAAAACAAAAGCACCAATAAGAAAGGAAAAAGCATAGCTCTTAATACACCCTCATCTGGACTTTGTGGCCAGTCCCTGTAGATTCATTTTCAGTCCCCTAGTCAAGGCTAGGGGTGGGCAAAGTTACCCTCACTACTGGTGGAACGATATTGCCTAAATTCGCCTCCAGCTCTGTTCTGTCTGCAGGGACATTTTTTAGCTGTTGTGCCAATTTTCTATGCAGATTTTGCTTCCTGAAATGTGTTTTTTCCCTGAAATATCATGTTTTTGACCGCTAAAACAAAATTTAATGGAAAAAATCAATGTCTTCTGGCAAACCATCTGAAATGGTGTTTTTTTCACAAACTATCTGTTTTCAGTCTGAAACTTCTTGTGGCCACCAAAAAACATTTCCCATAAAAAACCGAATTTCAGGGAGAAAAAGCCTGAAAT